>NC_134143.1:4359375-5810000 GCF_033958435.1 Carettochelys insculpta | reverse complement strand
ATGTTCAGAGAGGAAGAGTCAAACTGACCCATGGCTGGATTTGAACTGGGACTTACAGGCAAAAAACTGCATGGCTGATCACCAGTCTGGCGAACGCAGCTCTTAAGCCAAGCGGTGTAATCCGCAGGGTAAACTGGAGAGGGACGACCTACTTTTTGCCGCACCGCCATACTCAATGACTTCCCTTGTGTGAGGTCTTCGCAGGACCGAGTAAATTCTTTGTAACAATCAGTTCTCACGGAAGAAGCTGATTTCTTCCTACCAAATCCCCGATGAAAGAGGAAACTTCTCATTTCAGAACTCACAATGTGGATTTGACTTTGAAGCACCACTGTATTATTTATCCTTTGGTTCCAGTTGAACCTCTTCAAGGAGTGGTGGGGTGCCACAGGCCCTGGGATGCTGGTTCCTGTTTAGGTTCAAGCAACAATGCACTGGTCTCATGCACTGCAAAAGTGAATGGAGGTCCCAGCTGAGATAAGAGACCCAGCAAGGGCTATGTGTAAGCAGAGCATCAGTCACTGCTCCAGAGAGCTCAGGGTCCAAATAGAAAAGATGACAGAGGAAAAGAAAGCATGGTTACCCTCATGTTATAGACTGGGCTGAGGCAGACAGCCTGGCTGATTGCGTAAGATCACACAGGGTCAGAGATCGAACCCCATGTACCTGGGTTCCACGCCAGTGTTTTTGGCTTTGTTCACCCGCTCTTGCTCCGTTTACAAAGATCAGAACAACCCAAAGGAAGTGCTGCACAAGTGAAGGGAATGTGATTAGAGAGATGTGAACCTCCTCTGGGCCCTCACACTTCACTCGTACCCAAGAACTCAAAGGGAGACAGGACAAGAGAGGGAATTGCTCCCAAAAGACCAAAGAATCTGAGCCTCGTCTACCACTAATAAAACTAAGTTTGACTTAGTACCAGAGAGACAGCCATGTTACTCTGCAATCTATCAAAACCCTTTGCAAGGACTATTTTACATACTTTGATGTTTGAACGAACACTTACTTCCCAACCCCTCACCCCCGCCCCATGCTCTTCTATGTGCTTTGCCAACAAGGATAACAATTTTTCTGATGCGTCAACCTTGAGAACAATTTTTGGACCTCTGTGCTTTGTATACTGAGTCTGTTCTGGTAGGGCTGCAGATCTGAAGAAGAGGCGGGAGCGGGGGTTGGTGAAGAAGAAAGCTCTGGTGGGAATAGGCACAGAAGAAGTGGGTCTGTCCCACGAGAGCTCATCACCTAATCAATTATTTTGTTAGTCTTTAAAGTGCTACATGACTGCTGGTTTGCTTTGATAAATTTGACTTAGGCACGACGCTAAGGGATGTGAAAATTTCACACCCTGGGCCACACTGGGAGGTCAATCGACTAGACACTCTAGCCTTGTGGTGTCCAACGCATTCGCCACTTCCCACATGGAGCTGTTTGTCCAGTTGGGTGTCGGTAGCTGGTTTGAACACTAAATATTTTATTAGAAGAGCGTGGCTTGTCCACTATCCCAGCGACGGCTTCAGAACTGGTTGGACAAGCACGGACAAAGCTAGGTCAACAGACGGGTTCTTCTGTTGGTCCAGCTACTACCTGTCGGACAGGTGGGAAATCTACATCACTGGAGAAAAAAAAAAAAAAAGAAACAACAACTTTCCACTGATGTGGAAAGCATCTACTCTAACCTGCAGCTCCATAGCCATGCTGCTGCTGCTAATGTAGCACAGATGTTCTCTGAGGTGACTGGATTGAGCATACTCTGTTCGTTCAGTTGAACGCTGGAGAGTCATTTATGCTGGGAGTCAACAAGGAGGCTGAATTCTTTGTTCTTTCCAACCGCTTTGTCCAGGTCAGGAGCTGGGGGATTGGTGGAGAAAAAAGCTCTGGTGGGAATAGGCACAGAGGCGCACTTCTCCCTCCCACTCCAGGACCGTGGCCCTTCTTGGCCAGTTTGGGGCAATGGGTTTGTGGGTTTATTATTTTTTGAACATGGTGTCAGGCAACTTAGCACAGTTCCAAGTAGGAATTTCTGGGTGCTGTCCATGTATTTATCTATCAGGCTACGGTGCTAATAGTGCAGGGAGCCTGAGGACTGACTTAATTACAGGAACCCAATCTCCCACATCTCCACCGGCCATTGAAACTCGAACCCGCCTTCATGTGCTCCCCCTTTCACAGCAAGCCTCCTATCAGGCATCTAAACAAACAAGTGGGGAAGACAGAAGGGAGCTTGTTTCCCAGGGTTGTATCTGCGAGGGAGGAGTGGCAATTTCGGCAGGAGGGACAGAGGTGAAACCCAACATCAAAGGCAAGAGGCTGTCAGCACATTTAACTTTAGAGAAACTCTTCTCCTAATAAAAAAGGAATGACCTCGTTACTGCGGACACTAACAGTTCCCAGGGGAACCCCAGAAGGCTGCTGCCTGCACTTTTAATATTCGCTTTGCAAACAAATGACAAACCTTGGAATTATGTCGGTGTTGTTCTTGGCAAGTTGTTACAATGCTGAGTCCTTATGAAAAAATCATTGAAGAATTTGTACAGTGTGAGTTTACTTTTCATTGGCCTCTTTTCCTTCCCCTCAATCTCTCTGGCTCGCTCGCTCCTGGAGGCTGAGTCACTATCCGAAGGAATGGCATATGGGGATGAGAGGGCGCTCGCTGCTTGTGTAGTCCCAGCAGGAGGCGCTGTGTAGGAATAGTTTTGTAGCGCAGGGTGGGTTGATTCATAGCTACTGTCGTCCCAGCTTCTCCTGGCAGGAACTGTTGAACCAGCCATGGCAGAAATGCTAGCTGTGACGGAATTTGCAGATACGCCAGTTGGATATGAAAGCCAAAGGGAAAGCAAGGGTGGGCAGAGGAAGGAGAGGGGGTTACTATTAATAGCTCCTGAAAAGTAGGAGCACAAAATGATTCTATGCAGTCAGCTAAACTACACAAGCCTTCTCTTTTCACCAGTTAAGACTTTCCCCCAAATTACCGCCTTTGGAGTCACACAGAAATGCTTCCTTGGTGCAAAATTCTCTACATGGGGCCGTGGAGTTTCAGGCATAGTCTTAGAATAGTAACAGAGAGGGAGCCGGGCTAGTCTATATACTATCAAAACAAAAAGCAGTCAAGCAGCACTTTTGTCCCCCTTGCTTACTGTTTTTGGTTCTCTGTCCCTTAAATATTGAGTCTGTTCTGGTCTGGCTCTGGTCTGAAGAAGTGGGTCTGTCCCACGAAAGCTCACCTAATAAACTACTTTGCTAGTCTTTAAAGTGCTACTTGACTGCTTTTTGTTTAGATAGGCGTAGTCTTTGTTTCTTATTGGCAATCTGTACCCTCTGGTCAAACACCTGAAGCATTTGAACTATGCTCCACAAACTTGCATGCACTTTTCCATCGTGCGTGGGTGAACAGCCATGTAGGGTCACCCAGACATATATACACACAAACTCCAACATTCCCCTCCCTCCGGTTTGCACATGAACACGTGAACCTCGCTCCCTAGCTACATACACAACACCTTGCTGATTTATGTATGCACACAGCCACGTGTATGGGCCTCCATGCCGACATACATCCTTGATCACAGAGGTCTTACACAGTGTAAGTGCCAAGTATTTTCCCCACACATGTTGTTATATACTCAGCCTCTTCTCACCACCAGCTTGGGCCGAGGCTTTTGACTTAGTTTGAGGGCTGAATGTACAGCCCATATATTTCCTTGGCTTTGGCCTGTGAGGCTGAGGGGAGAAGACGAAGGGGGGTTGAGCTGGGCCGTGTGGATGGTTTAACAGCTGGGCTGTGTCTCCCAGGTGTCTAGTGGCTGGGGTTCCTCAGCCAATGATGGTGGATATATTTCAGACCTTCCAAATGAAATAAACAGCTGCCACGCGCGAGGACTGGCAGCCAGCCACAGTGGAGTGTGTGAACCTGAAGCCCCAGCCCTGAGCCGGGGTTTGCGCCAGTGAGCCAGGCAAGAGAGCAGGATCAAAAGGAGCCTTTCCATTCCCTACTTTCCTCCTTGTGCGCAACAGAGCAGGATCTTCCGGCGTCCCTCAGGTCAAAGGCCCAGTCAAGCCCCCAGCCAGCTCGCACCCAGCCTGCAAGCAAGAAACCACAAGGGGGTTCCGGTAACAGACCCCTGCTTCCTGTACCCGGAGCACAATGAGCCGCCCTTCCCATGCCAGCTGGCTGGCTCCAGACCCAGCTCCGTAACTAGTAGCCCTTTACTGTCTGTGCACCCCTCTTCTCCATGGAGCCAGCGTCCCCTGTCCTGTGTGGATTCTGCGTTGAGTGGGGCCCCCGGCCCTGTTTTGAAATGTCACCATTGTCTTCGTTTCTCAGTGACTGCGATGGCCGGTAGCCACTTTTCACCCACTTTCCTATTTGGGGCCAAAATATTTATCAACCCTGTGGCCAGCGTTAGCAGTGTCTGAAAAAATAAAAATGTGTCTCCTTGGGTTTAGAAAAGCCTGTGACCAGCTCATGGGATGTGCTGTTCAACGCCGAGCACGCGCCCAGCACCGCCCGCTTGGGGAAAGGGCTCTTTTCGGACACCAAGGCTCTTCTTTTTCACACCACCAGTGCAAAACGTTTAGCGCCATCCAGCCAGGCCCTTCTGGAGCACTGTGGGGCCGGGACCTGAGGCACGTCCTGGAGGGCTGGACTCAGAGGGGACTAAGCTAGTACGTCTGAGTTTTGCATCGCGGGAGCTTGGGGGTTGACTCTAGTGGCAGGACCGAGCCCTCGGGTAAGGCATCCAAGCCCTGCACGTATGAGGGCAGCCACATAGGCAGCACCTAGTGCCCACACAGAGCCCATCTGACATCACTGGAGCCAGCAGCGAGCACAAGGATTTGGGCACCGGCACAGCTGCGTGCCACGGTGCTGGGAGCCCTGGACATGCCTGGCTGGATAAGTAGACAGGCAGGCGAGTGCCCCGCTGCTCTGTGGAGCGGGCCCAGTCCTGGCCTCAGGAGACCTGGGAGTTCACTTGATTCTCATTTCCGGGCCCCAGTTTTTGCCATGTGCTTAGAGCCCTGTGGGCAGCTGCAGATCGCTCAAGCTGAGCCACCTGCTTCGACTGCATGACAGACTGGGGCCAGGTTTCTCTCGTGCACCAAGGCGAGGTTAGCCTCGGTGGGCCACTGCTCCACGGGTGCAGTGTAACGGCCAAGTCTCGGGTGTCTGACGCTTGCCCTCGTGTCCCTGTTCCCAGCCGGGCCCTGGCAGAGTGAGGCTTTGCAGTTTGACATCCCCAGTTCCCCGCAAGCTGCTTGAGGCCTTGCTGGAGGGTGAGGAGTGGCGTGGGGCTGGGCGCAGCGTGCGTCTTGCAGCCATGGCTCACCAGGAACCACAGGGCTCTGAATTTGCTCCTGGCCCATGTGCCGGATGAGTGAATGTGCCACTTACCATGGGACCAGCATGGCTGAACTGGACAGACTCACCAGGGGCTGCTTGGTGAGTGGCTGCGGCACCTCCCTCCGTGCCGGCTGGCTGCGTACAAGCCCGCACGCCCACGCGGATCTACACCAATGCCAACGCACACTGAACAACCCGAGGAGCAAACACCGAGTGGTGAGGCATAGAATCGGGGCCTGCGGTTTTGCCCCCACACACCTAAAGATGCCTGGCTTGGGGTGGGCCAGTCTGCCGCCCCGAGGGTTGCTTGACATGCCCGTTGGTTCCACCCCTGCTTTGGGCTGAACAGCGCTCGGCGTCTGCACGTGGGAAATGCGCAACTGGCAAGGAGGGGCATTCATCTAAGCAAGGCCGGGCCCTGCCCTGCGAGCTCCCATGCTCAGCAGACAAGGCGGAGAAGCAAGCGAGGGGGGCCAGGCACGTAACGAGGGTGGGTACTACGCAACAGAAGCGCTTACAGTAGAAACGCCAGGGGTCCTGATTCCTAGCCAAATGCACTAACTCCTAGGCTATGCTGCTTTTCCAGGCAGGGCCTTCCATGAGAAGGCGTGTGCATGCGTGCGTGCGTGCGCCTGCACTGCAAACCGACCCAGAGGCCCCCGGCGGCTGCTCCCACAAGCCACGGCTCCATCTCGCCCACAGCAGAGCTGAAGCGTTTGAGTGAGGGGAGCTGGCAGGCCGGGGGCCTGGTTAGAAGCTTGGGGGCGGCCAGGTACTCTGATGTGTGGTGGCCCTGGGGTGTCCCGCCTGCAGAGGATCAGTGTCGAGAGCCAGGCTGGCGGCCGTCGCTGCTGTGCTGAGGGGAGGCGTCCGAGGGTGTGGGGAGCAGGGGACGGGGGCAGCGAGAGCAGAGCTGGAGGGAGGAGGAGGGTGCTGGAGGCTGAGGCTGAGGCGGCTGTGGCGTTAGACGTGGGGCCCTGAATGCACCCGCAGCAGACCTCATCTGGAGCTGGCGGTGGGCTGAGCCCAGCCTCCCTGGACGAGTCTCGCGCATTCCCAGGCTGCAGAGCACGGCCCTGGATCAGCTCTCCCCAGCTGGTGTGCCCCGAACACACTGCTTGCCACCGCTCTCCCCCTTGGCCCGGTGCCTGCGTCCACCTCCTCCTCTCTCCCCCCGAAGCCCCCTGCTCGTGGGCTCCTTGATCTCTTCCAGTCCTTCCCTAATGAGCACTGCAGAATTACAGCTAATTACGGATGTAAATGATGCTGGAGAGCGAGGGGACGGGAAGGGGGGGGGTTGCTACTTGCTGTGTGCAACTCTGCAGTAAAGTGTCTCCTACCTCAGCAGAAAAGTTATCCTGGGAGACAATGTCAACTTTATGGGCGAGGGAGGGGCCCCGTGCCCACCCTGCCTGCAGTCAGCGCTGCCTCGCTTGCGTATGTCAGCGCGGCCGACGCCGCTCCGCCAGCTGGCACTTCTGCAGCGCCTGGGCTCCCTGGCCCTCCCCCTGCCGCCTGGGGACAGAGGGGCTGGCGGAGTCCATGCCGGCTGGGGGACCTGTGGGCCGCAGCGGGGCTGGGATATGGGTTTGCCCCAGCTCGGCATCAGAACGGGGCCGCTGCAGGATTCGGCTCCGCTCTGAGCGGCCCTGGCGGCGGACGGGGTTGGGGTCTGAGCTCGGAGCTGAGCGAAGGGCTGAGCTCTGGAAGGGCCTGCAGCACACCTTGAGCCAGGACGCCTGCCGGACAGGCCTGACTCTCGCTGTGAGCCGGCCCTCGCGGCAGCGCTGCGTGGAGGGGTTAGGCTGGCTCTGCTGTCTTGGCAGAGCCGGGCAGCGGCTTGAGCAGCACGCCACGTCTGGTGGCAGCACTTCCAGCCCCGCTGACGGCTAGGTCCACGTGGCCTGCAGACGCCCAAGTGAAAGGGCTGGGTGCCTCGGCCCGCCTGTTCCTCCACCAGCTGTGTGCGGGCCGCTGTTCATCTGTCCCTGGCCGTGGGCTGGAGCAGGACACGGCAGCTCCACACCACCTGTCAAGTTCATCCCTGGCCTAATCCCACCGGCGTGGGCCCTGGTGCCAGTGAGGACCACAGCTCAGCCACCTGAGCTCAGAGCCTGGTCGCCTAATGCTGCCGCACCCCTTTCTCTCCCCACAGACAATATTCTCCTCCGTGCCCCTCTGCTGAGGTGCTGGCCGGCCGAGGGCTGTCAGGTAGGCTGTTGCACGGGACCCTGCTTTATCACGCTGGGCGTGAGCATGCACCAGGCCTCGTGCTCTGGCCTGTGGATCCCACAGCAGGCAGAGGTGGGACAGGCACGAATCTTGGGACTTGTGCACCCAGGCAGGTGGTTCCTGCAAGTGCTGCTGGAACCCACACACCTGTGTGTGGTTACTGGCCCCTGTAATGGTACCTAGACCACGTCACAGCAAGACTGTGTCTTCTCCTGCCTAAGCTGAAAGCCTCCTGGCCTTTAGCTCTAGCTGTACAGGTGCCTGAACTAAGGACCCCGGTTCAAGTCCTGCTGTGGGCAGTTACACTCTGACTCTGAGCGCTGGTATCAGTGGGTGGGGATGTGGATCCTACAGTGTGGAGCAGCTGCTTGAATCCACACTGGCCCTGCTTGGTCCTCCTGAATGGTGTGTCCCACTCTGTTGGTGGACTGCTCCCCGGGGGGCCCAGCCAAATAAATTGTGAAGGTGCATTTGGCCTGGCCCTGAGGTCTGTCTGCCCTAGCACAAGCCAGGAGCCCTCTGGTTGTCACAGTGGGTTCCACGGCCGTCATCGTCCCCCCGATCGCTGTGCAATACATTCTGATTTTTTTTTTCTTGTCATTAAGCGAGTGCCTGGGAGATGATGATGCAGTCCCTATGTGGGCCGCAGAAAGCACTTTGAGCCGTGCTGGAGTCGTGCTGGGTGGCTCTGATAGCAGAGCTAATGGGAGCGAATGGGATGCAACGAGCTGTTCTAATGACACCAGCCAGGGAAGAGACAACAGTAAGAATAAATAAATGTTAACTATTTTCCTCTGCCAGACATTTGCATCTATTGCCATTAAGTTCATTTAAATAAGAGAGAGAGGGAGAGAGAAGGGGAAACTTACTACCACTCTTAATAACGAGGATCTAAAAATAAATTAGGATGCTGGGATGCACTTAAGGCATTTTAAAAATAAGTCAGATTTTTTTCCCCTTCTTTTTTTTTTTTTAAAGTGTTGGAGGGTTTTAATTTGGGCCGAGTAATTTTGGTGCAAACGCTTGGGCGCCTTTCGTTGGGAAATTGGGAGGAATGCAAACAAGATTTCACTTCATTAAACAGGGGCAAACAGTAGAGAAATTGCACTTACTTATGGAAATGACTTTTAAACATGAACAGCATTTACTTGCATTGCCTTGCGCTGAATTTTTTTTTTTTTTCCCGAAAAGATTATACATGTGAATAATTCACTGCAGGCCAATTAGATGATGGCTTCATTTCTAACCTCGCGCTTTCTTCCCACCACCCTGGCTATCTCCCGCATCACAATTTCCACTCACTTCCTGCCAAGAAATTGAGAGCAAATATTAGACACTTGCACCAGCCAGAGAAAGAGAGGCAGAGAATGGGTGAGGGAACAAAGACCAAACACTGCCGTCCGGCCTCAGAGGGTCTGGTGTAAAACAGGAGCCAGGCTATTGGGTTTATTCCAGATTTACAGCCGGTGCTGCTGAGAGCAGACTCTGACCCACCGCTTTGAAAGGGAAGAAGGAGTGATGGGAAAGGAAAAAGAGGACAGGGAAATGCCGACGGGAGAGACATATCCTAATGGCTGGGAAGACCAGGCCTTGGACTCAGACAACGTGGTTTGGATTCGGCTGGTTTAATTCCAGCTGCTTCACTGGGGCCTCATCAAGAAGTTAAGGTGGAAAAGCTCAGAACCAGGCCCGCAAACCCCGCTGACGTGAGTGGGGGCGGCCCAGGCCCAGGCAGCCTGAATCTGAACCGGAGGAGCAAGGCCCGGGAGGGAGAGAAAGCAGGGGAGCGAGGTGGCTTCTGAGCCTCTGACACAGAGCTTTGGTGAATTTTCACACAGGTTCACATGTATGGACAGTTCTCCAGGGGTTCCCTGCATCCCCCCCGCAGCAGAGCATCTGAAAACTCATGTGTTTGGCACGCCATGCTGTCATTAACTTGGGTGACGGGGCTTTCCCTTCCTGGAGACAGACAGCTGCTCAGCAGCGTTTCATGCTGCCCGGCTCTGATGAACCTGAGGCGGTGTTTGGAGGGCTGAATCTCCATCTCCACCTTTGGCAGGGTGAGAGCAGCAGCCTCTTGCCCTCCTCCAGCAGGCGCATCTCATCAGTCACTTGCCGGATAAAAAGCAGCACCAGGTGAATGCAGGGACACACGCCCCGGTCACCTTCTTACATGGGCCTCGAAGAGAACGGCTTGATGGGTGTGGCTGGGCTGGGACAGAGCCTAGCCACTGCTCTAGCTAAAATACACAAGCCAAAGACTAAAATCCACCAAAAGCGCAGTGATAACATTCATGCTGAACTCTACCTGCAGTGTCTACCTACCTATCCACATGCGCACACCCACACTCCAGCCCTCCAGCTAGCTGATTTCTCTCTCTCGTTTCCTACGTGGCACTCAGACATGAGTTCTCGGGCGCAGCGTGTGTTAATATTGCTTGTGGGGACAACAGAGGGGACTTTTAGCGCACTCCAACAGGTGCTGCATGGACCAGGCGCACAGCATGTTGGTATGCATTAGAAACGGCTCCCCACTGCTACACTGCAGCGTCCCAGGGAACACACCTGTATGTTGCAGTTACACATGGTTCTGGTGTAGCACAACCGCAACAACGCCCACCCAACACAGCGAGAGTAACAACTCCAAGATCCCCGACCTGATCATTTATATCCCCAGCCCACCTGCTCTACACGCCGACAAGCAATGATGCACCTCACCGCCCATCCAGGAGCATGACCCCTCTGCGCTCTGGCACACCACAGGGAATTCCACGTCCCGGAGAGGATGGCACGGCGAGCTCAAGGCCAACACACCCCAAGGCAGCCATTCTACTGCGGGACACCCAGCGCAACCCCCCAGAGCAGCTCAAGGTAGGCACACAGAGCTGGCGGATGTCTGCTGCAGAGCTCTGCCCACCTGGCTCAGCTGACGGCCCACGGTGAGCTGGAGCGAGGCTGGAGCCCGCTCAAGACTTGGTGGGAAGAAGGCGGATGCTCCGATGGTGAGACCGCAGCTTTCTCAGCCCCGGCGCTTGATGAGATGTCGTCTCCGTGCCAAAGCGCAGGGAAGAGTTCTTGGCCAGGGCCACGTTTTTAAAGACAATGCGCCAGTCAGAGCAGTCGCCAGCCGGAGCTGCTCTTCAACGACCAACTCAGTTCCGGGTTGCGTCAGGGCTCCCTAGATTCCAAAGGCAGACATGAGCCTCACGCAGCCCAGAGACCTGCCCCGCCAGCCCAGGGCAACACAACTGCTGCTGCACATCTGAATTAACGACACACACCCACACCCACACCCACACCCACACCAGGCTGAGGGGAATGGCTTGTCGTACTTGAGCTGCTCAGCAGAGCACCCGCAGCCTCCAGCACGTTCCTCCTGGTGGTGCGCAGCTGCTCGTGCCTTAGTGCCTGGAACAAAAGTGATTCCTCCCGGGGAGGGAAAAGATTAGCAGCAACCCCGGTGATGGCTGCAGCCCGGCCTGGCCCAGCAACGTCAGCAGCAAAGCTCCTGGGGCAGTTGGTATCTCGCTGGCACTTTCCCAAAGCACAGCGTCATCTCACTGCCTGGCTCTCGGGGAGGCAATTGTGCTGAGACCCGTCCAGCCCCACTTTGCAGGCACAGGAGGTTTCCCATACACAGTGTCTGTCCCAGGCCTCTGTGGGCAGGTCCAGCAGGTACCAGGTGGAGGCCTTGGGATGGGGATGCAGGCCTTGAAGGGCAGCACAGGCCTTTCCCACTAACCCCTCCTCGGCGTGGCTTGCTGGACCGCTCCTGCAGCCGGTCGGCACGGTGAAGGAACCAGTTCTGCTGCACAGGGGCCCAGTCGGTACCGCACACCAGTGCTGCTGTGTCGGAGGGACTGGGCACTCTCTGCCCTGCAGAAATCCAAGCACCAGGTCAGGAGGAGCCTGCGCTTTCCAGACCCTCCTCTCGCCCTGCTCGGGATGGAGCATTGAATCATAGAACCCTTGGGCTGGAAGGGACCTCAGGAGGTCATCTAGTCCAGCCTCCTGCTTCAAGCAGGATCAACCCCCACTAAGTCATCCCAGCCAGGACCTTGTCCAGCTGGGACTTAAAAACCTCAAGGGATGGAGAATCCACCACCTCTCTAGGCAACACATTCCAGTGCTTCACCACCCTCCTGGGGAAGCAGTTTTTCCTAATATCCAACCTGCTCCTCTCCCTCTTTAACTTCAGACCGTTGCTCCTTGTTCTGCCATCTGACACCACTGAGAACAGTTTCTCACTCTCCTCCTTAGAGCTCCCCTTCAGGAAGTTGAAGGCTGCTATTAAATCACCCCTCACTTTTCTCTTCTGTAAACTAAATAGGCCCAAATCCCTCAGCCTCTCCTCATAGGTCTTGTGCTCCAGCCCCCTAATCATTTTTGTTGCCCTCCGCTGAACCTGCTCCAGCAAATCCACATCCTTTTCATACTGGCGGCCCAAAACTGGACACAATATTCCAGATGTGGCCTCCCCAGTGCTGAAGAGAGGGGAGTAACTACTTCTCTAGATCTGCTCAAAATGCTCCTCCTCATGCACCCCAGTATGCCGCTAGCCTTCTTAGCTACAAGGGCACACTGTTTACTCATATCCAGCCTCTCATCCACTGTAACCCCTAGGTCCCTTTCCATCGTACTGCTGCTGAGCCAGCCGGTCCCCAGCCTGTAACAATGGAACCCTGGGTGCAAGTCCGGCACAGAACCACCGCGTGCTTCCCCTGAATTAATCATTTCCCAGCCACTCTGGGGGATGAATGTTTTGCAGCCAGGTTTGCCCAGAGGGCAGATGAGAGCTCCCAAGCACGAGGCGGCAGTTCTGCCACACCTCTGCCGGCCCTGGGCTACTTGCACGGGGGGCCCCCTGGCAAAGGGGATCGTGCCGAAGCGAGGGGAGCAGGGGAGATGAGGCCTGTCTTCCGGACTTGCCACCCATGGGAGCTCCCTCTGGGTGTCTTCCCAGCACTCCAGCTCTGAGCTGGTTCCTGGGGGTTTCCTGGCTATTTTGCCTCTCTCTAAGTTGGCCTGTCTCTGGCCTCCCACAGCTCCCAGCCCTGGGGCTTTTACAGCCCTCTCATGGCCGAGCCTTTCCCCGGGTCACAAGTGATGACCTGAGAGTTTAAAGGATGGAAGGAAGGAGAAATCTCCTGCTGGGAGCAGCCCCTTTTAGAACCCCCTTGTCAATTATGGCCTCGAGGGGCCCCTCACCTTTCTTTATTGACTCTGGCCGACTCCCCAGGCCCTCCCAGACTGGCCGACTGGCCAAGGAATGAGCTGACGGTTTCTCAGGAATCTTGTGGAAGGACATTGGGACCCCTCCGACCCCGCTGCCAATCCAGCCTTTGCAGAGTGGCATCCGTGCCACGCGGGAAGTGGGACATTTAGGGCGGGCACAGGAAGCCGCTGGCCATCAGACGGGTGGCTTGGCAGCCTCCCTCCCGCATCAGCAGCAGGAACACGAGTGGCGCTACAGTGCACTGAGGCTGGCTTGGCTGCAGCATGTGGCTGAGCGGCGTTGGTAAAGGTTGGCACCAGTGCATCTGGCTCCAAAGTTGGCACCCACGAATGGTGCTGACCAGACCGACACGGGCAGCCAGAACAAGACCTTGCACCTGGGCGATGGGTGGGAGGGGCTGGGGTGTGTTGCTGGTTCTGGGGACCTACCCGCCAGCCTGGAGAGGTGGAAGCAGGCTGGGCTCCCTGGAGTGGAGCAGGAAGGAAAGAAAGGTGAGAACCAGGCAGAAGCGTGGCTAGTGCCAAACTGGTTAACACAAGGCACTGTTGACCTGTGGAACTCCTTGCCGCAGGATAGCATCAAGGTCAAGAGCTCGGAAGAAGATTGGGCATCTCTGCGGATCCTAGAGCAGCCAGAGTTGTGGGGATAAAACACCCAGAGTGTGGGAAGGGGGTTAATCTTCCTGCTTCAAGGCAGGCGCTGGCCTCCAACTGCTGGCAGCAGGGGCTGCCAGAACTGCCTCCTGCCAGGCTTGTCCCTCTTGCTCGGAAGCAGCTGGGCCTGGCTAGTCAGTGGCTAGCTCCTGCACTACGCGGGCACTACCCCACAGCCTGCTGCAGTCACAGATCTGCGCGCCTGCCCCACGCGCCCCACAGCCTGCTGCAGTCACAGATCTGAGCACCTGCCCCACGCGCCCCACAGCCTGCTGCAGTCACAGATCTGCGCGCCTGCCCCACGCGCCCCACAGCCTGCTGCAGTCACAGATATGCGCACCTGCCCCACGTGCCCCACAGCCTGCTGCAGTCACAGATCTGCACGCCTGCCCCACGTGCCCCACAGCCTGCTGCAGCCACAGAGCTGAGTGCCTGCCCCACATGCCCCACAGCCTGCTGCAGTCACAGATCTGCACGCCTGCGCCACGCACCCCACAGCCTGCTGCAGTCACAGATCTGCACGCCTGCCCCACGCGCCCCACAGCCTGCTGCAGTCACAGATCTGAGCACCTGCCCCATGCACCCCACAGCCTGCTGCAGCCACAGATCTGAGCACCTGCCCCACGTGCCCCACAGCCTGCTGCAGTCACAGCCCGGAGGTGCTCCTGCCCCACGCGCCCCACAGCCTGCTGCAGTCACAGATCTGAGCACCTGCCCCACGCGCCCCACAGCCTGCTGCAGTCACAGATCTGCGCGCCTGCCCCACGCGCCCCACAGCCTGCTGCAGTCACAGATCTGAGCACCTGCCCCACGCGCCCCACAGCCTGCTGCAGTCAGAGATCTGCACACCTGCCCCACACGCCCCACAGCCTGCTGCAGTCACAGATCTGCGCGCCTGCCCCACGCGCCCCACAGCCTGCTGCACTCACAGATCTGAGCGCCTGCCCCACGCACCCCACAGCCTGCTGCACTCACAGATCTGAGCGCCTGCCCCACGCACCCCACAGCCTGCTGCAGTCACAGATCTGCGCGCCTGCCCCACGCGCCCCACAGCCTGCTGCAGTCACAGATCTGAGCGCCTGCCCCACGCGCCCCACAGCCTGCTGCAGTCACAGATCTGAGCGCCTGCCCCACGCACCCCACAGCCTGCTGCAGTCACAGATCTGAGCGCCTGCCCCACGCGCCCCACAGCCTGCTGCAGTCACAGATCTGAGCACCTGCCCCATGCACCCCACAGCCTGCTGCAGCCACAGATCTGAGCACCTGCCCCACGTGCCCCACAGCCTGCTGCAGTCACAGCCCGGAGGTGCTCCTGCCCCACGCGCCCCACAGCCTGCTGCAGTCACAGATCTGAGCACCTGCCCCACGCGCCCCACAGCCTGCTGCAGTCACAGATCTGCGCGCCTGCCCCACGCGCCCCACAGCCTGCTGCAGTCACAGATCTGAGCACCTGCCCCACGCGCCCCACAGCCTGCTGCAGTCAGAGATCTGCACACCTGCCCCACACGCCCCACAGCCTGCTGCAGTCACAGATCTGAGCACCTGCCCCACGCGCCCCACAGCCTGCTGCAGTCAGAGATCTGCACACCTGCCCCACGCGCCCCACAGCCTGCTGCAGTCACAGATCTGCGCGCCTGCCCCACGCGCCCCACAGCCTGCTGCACTCACAGATCTGAGCGCCTGCCCCACGCACCCCACAGCCTGCTGCACTCACAGATCTGAGCGCCTGCCCCACGCACCCCACAGCCTGCTGCAGTCACAGATCTGCGCGCCTGCCCCACGCGCCCCACAGCCTGCTGCAGTCACAGATCTGAGCGCCTGCCCCACGCGCCCCACAGCCTGCTGCAGTCACAGATCTGAGCGCCTGCCCCACGCACCCCACAGCCTGCTGCAGTCACAGATCTGAGCGCCTGCCCCGCGCGCCCCACAGCCTGCTGCAGTCACAGATCTGAGCGCCTGCCCCACGCACCCCACAGCCTGCTGCAGTCACAGATCTGAGCGCCTGCCCCACGCGCCCCACAGCCTGCTGCACTCACAGATCTGAGCGCCTGCCCCACGCACCCCACAGCCTGCTGCAGTCACAGATATGCGCGCCTGCCCCACGCACCCCACAGCCTGCTGCAGTCACAGATCTGAGCGCCTGCCCCACGCGCCCCACAGCCTGCTGCACTCACAGATCTGAGCGCCTGCCCCACGCACCCCACAGCCTGCTGCAGTCACAGATCTGAGCGCCTGCCCCACGCGCCCCACAGCCTGCTGCAGTCACAGATCTGAGCGCCTGCCCCACGCGCCCCACAGCCTGCTGCAGTCACAGATATGCGCGCCTGCCCCACGTGCCCCACAGCCTGCTGCAGTCACAGCCCGGAGGTGCTCCTGCCCCATACCCATGCTGCTTTGCTGCCGTGTCAGAATTCTGAGCTCCTTCCGCTGCTGGTGGGCTCTATACAAGCAGCGCTTGACCCCGTACACGGCTGTTGTGTGCCTGGACAGCACGCAGCGGGGGATGCTCATTTCTACACAGCCCCTGGCGGTGGCTGTTGGCCACTGTGGGCCACATTTCAACCTCTGTGGCCTCTGTCGGGCTCCGACCTGGGCAAGGCCAGCCTGGCAGGTTTGCACGGTTTGTGCTCGTGCTCTGGGCAGAGACACACGCTGCCTGGATCGTCGGCTTTCTGGGGCAGGGGCTGTGCCTGGCACGGAGGGGTCACCGCCGTACATGTAAATAATCCCAGTACTGGAGCCAGGCAAAGCCCCGACCAGGCTGAGGTGAGCAAGGACCAGCTGCTTCTATTGACTTGTCGCTGCCAGCTCCATGAGGTGCCCCAGTGCTCAGGGCTGGAGCCAGCTGCCAGGGAGCTCTGGTGAGATTTCAGTGCATGGAGGAGTTGCTGGAGTCTGGGTGGTGGGACTTCATGCAAAGGGCCTCCTGCTTCATTCCTTCCGGACGTCTCACATGCACGGCCGTCACCGTTGAGCTGGACTCGGCACAGCCGTCAGGCCAAAGACATCCCTGGCCCCTGGCTGGCTTTGCAGGGCTTTGCCACAAGCAAGAACACTCTAAGGAACTCGGCATGTTGCTATATGCTCAGCTCCTGCTGGTGTCAGGCTGCTGCTGCGCTGGGCCCTGCAGACCCCAAGCAGGGCCGGTCCCTACAGCTGCTTGGGCAACCAGCTTTTTGTCCACCCTCGCTGGGAGAGTTGTCAAAAAGTGCCCCCGCTCCCCCACCCCCCCAATGCTCACCAGGCAAAAGCCATTGGTGGCTTTTGAAGGACAAAAGGGTCAATTTTAAAATGTTCTGACTTTTCAGGCGTGGCACAAGCCCAGTTGTTTTGGTCAATGTCCTTCAAGCGCCTGGACTTGAGGCCCGAAAATAGGACTCTCCCGACCAAACTGAAAAAAAGTTTGCGCAGGCGGGAAAGTTGTTCCCACTCCCACCCCCAAAACAAAGCCCTTTCGGGGGAAGAAAAAGCCCCCAGCCGGGAGTGCTGACCTCAGAGGCGGCCAGTCATTCGGCCCTTAATGCAGCCAAGTGCATAGATTCCAATTGTGTCTCCGAATGCCGAGCACCGTGTAACTGCTGTGCTCTCCAGCTTCCCCGCTCTCTTCGGTCAGGGACAGCTTTGCTCCTCCATCTGCTGTGCTGATGGCCCACGCTCCTGTCCCGGCAATGGCTGGGCCACAAAGGCAGGTTGCGCATACAGGGGAAGAGTCTTCACAGTCTTAATTGACTTTTGCCTCCCAAAAGTCCAGTTCTGGGCCCCCAGTTATAGGAAGGATGTGGACACGCTGGAGAGGGTCCAGTGGAGGGCGACCAAAACAATTAGGGGGCTGGAGCATATGACCTATGAAGAGAGGTTGAGGGAATCGGGACTGTTCAGTCTGCAGAAGAGAAGACTGAGGGGGGACTTGATAACAGCCTTCAACTTACTAAAGGGAGGCTGCAAAGAGGCTGGAGAGAGGCTGTTCTCAGTGGTTCCGGATGGCAGAACATGGAACAATGGTCTCAAGTTGCGGCTGGGAAGGTCCAGGTTGAACATTAGGAAAACCTTTTTCGCTAGGAGGGTGGTGAAGCATTGGAATGGTCTCCCCAGGGAAGTAGTGGAGTCTCCATCCCTGGAGGTGTTTAAGTCTCGCCTCGACAAAGCCCTGGCTGGGCTGATCTGATGGGTTTGGTCCTGCTTAGAGCAGGGGGCTGGACTCGATGGCTTTTTCAGGTCTCTTCCAGCTCCATTGTTCTATGATTCTATGATAACCCCAGGCTCATTGGTGGCTCCAGTTTACAGACGAGGAGACTGAGGCACTAAGCAAAGCTTTCCCTTGCCCAGGCGCGTGGATAGAATCAGTGTGATCGCAGAGTGTGGACATCGAGGGCCAGCTCTGCAGCTGGTGAGAACGGGCATCTCCAAGATACCAGCTCAGGGTTTGTTCTCCTCCTTGTTCAGTGCCTGGGCCATGACGTTGTCCTTCAGACGCCGCTCTCCTCTCTCCAGATCCCCCCGCCATCTCCTTGTTGACAAGCCAAGGAAAAGCAGGGAGAGGAAGGGAGGACCCGGGGTCCCCCTCTGACCTGCACGCGCCCACCCCTCCGTCTGCCTGCAGCACAGGCGGCGAAGCCCGTGGGAACACCAGGGGGACTGAGGCTTCCCCCGCTAGTCAGGACTTACTGCATGTTCCTGGTTCAATGCGCCATCACCCTAAGGACACTTCCATGCCTGGGCAGAGCCCGCAGACCAGGTAACAAAGGACTGGAGCCTGTGGCTATGCTATTGCTCGGGGAATATGGGTGAGGTGGCCCGGCTAAGGAGGGTGGGGCAGAGAGTGCCTCCCCAGCCTGCCCTGCTGCATGGCCCCCTGCCAGGAGAAGCAGGGAGGAGCAAGGCAGCGAGGGGAGGGGGCTGGCAGGGCCAGGCTTTCGAATCAGAGGCTTACAGTATTACCACCTGCAGAGCCATCCCTGGGAAAGGACCCCACACACACACCCTGGTTCCCCCCCCTGCAGCAGCAATAATGGCAATGCCTCCAGGGGCAGTTTCTGCTCAGCACAGGGGCAGAGGGCTGCCAAGGAGCCTCTGCCTCCTCACAGCCTCCCCCTTCCTCCTCTGCACCCCCCCCTCCCGGCTCCAGCCCAGCCAACACCCCGCCCTCCCCCCAGCACAGGATCAAAAAATAAAAATAATAATAGGGGTAATAAGAGAGGAGGTAATGGAACGTTCTCCAACTGGGCACATGTCAGAAGCCATTATATGTGGTGCAGATTTGCATAATTCAAGAAGCATCAAATTAAATTTGCATAATTCCTTTGATTACACTTGTTATTAAATGTAAGTGACATTGATTTACAAAATGGCCCAATATAAGGTTAATAGCGAATGTCACCTTCCAGGAGGGTGAAGAGGGTGCGCGTGGGGAGGCGGTTAGGGAGCTGGGAGCAATTGATTCCTCTCCACTCTGTGCCTTAAAGGACTCGCGCCTCCTTTCTGAGCGACCCACGGCTCCCTCCCGGCTGTTGTTTCTCCTGCGGTGGCGTCAGGGTGGCCTGTCAAGTGGCGGCCACGCCGCGAGCCCATCGCCTCCCAGCTCCCGCACTGGCCTGCCACAGGCCCCTGGGCACTGGCTCGTGGCTCCGGCAGGCCGAGGGCCTGGTGGGGAGGAACGTGGCCCTGCGGGGTATGCCACCTGCCCCAAAGTGGTGAGTGAGACCACACTGCTCCCCGGCCCCAAGTGTGGCATGGCCTGATCTGCGGCAGGGACTGCACAGGGGGGATCTGAGCGGCTCGCCCCGCCCGTGTGGGCCTCCCACAGGAGCCATGCGGGGAGGGCGAGTGCAGCCCACACGAACCCCGGAGCACAAGTGATGGGGCGGGAGGGGTGGTGCTAAAACCCTGGGACCTGGAAGCACTTAGGGGGAACATGCAGCTCCCCAGTGGTTAGAGGAGGGACTGCCAGGGCCATACAGCTCCACTGCTCATGACCACAGGATGTGTGGGGCACATATAGATCCATAGGTGACACTGACAGGGCCTAAGAGCTCCACAGAGCTCCACAGCTGAGACTGAAAGCGCGTATGGGGCACCCCACGACAGGGCCAGAGAGCAGAGCCCTACAGGTGATCACGGCAGGGCTAAGCAGATCCTCGGGTAACAATCACTGCATCGCTCACCCACCAAGCTCTGTCAGTCCGTCTCCCTGTGGCAGGCTTCGTAGGCCAGGGCCAAGCTTGGCCGGGCGGGGACTGGCAGCTTGTGTGCCCCGCCACTAAATGATGGTGGGAAAGTGAATAATAATGATTGTGCAGGAGCTCACAACCCATCAGAGCCCATTACTATGGATGGGTAAGCAGAGGTGCCTGGGAACATGGGGCACATTAGTGGCAGAGCTGAGCCTGGAAGGCAGGAGTCCCGACACCTAACCCCCTGCCCTAACTATGACACGGTGATGACGTCAGAAGCTGTGTAAAGTCCATGGGACACCGAAGGCGGAGTGTGGGAAGGAGGGATACCCGATGTGCTGTGTGCGCAAGGTGTGGGTATTTACAAAGCATTGCGTGACAATGACAGAGCCGTAAGTGTGATGCACAACACAAGCCTGGTCCAAAACCCAGTGGAAAGACTCATGCTGACTTCCATGTGCTTTGCCTCCTGGGCTGATAGAGGCAGAACCTTATGGCGTTCCTGCCACTGGCTTTGGAGACTGGCAAGAGGAGAGCCTGGGCCACAGGAGAAGCTGTGTAATACAAACGAGGCGCAGCGCGACCACACGCCTGGGGCTGGCAAGGCCAGACCCGCTGACGGAGCTGGGCCGAGAAGAAGCCAGGGACAGGTCCGCAGGAGCTGGGGGTTGCAGACGGAGCTTGTTGGCAGTGAGGCCTCGCTGCAGATGTACTAAATTGCCTGTTTGTCACTGAAGAGCGAGAGCTGTGCTGGATGGGCAGCTGTGCTCGGTAGCGGCCAGTGCACTGGGCTGGGACTCTGGAGATGTGGGAGGTGCTCCTGCCTTTGCTGCTGGCCAGGGCCAAGTCACCTCCCCCTTTGCGTCCCTGTTCTCATCCCGTCCTTTGCCCGCCTCGTCTGTTCCGACCAGCAACTCACTCTGCTGGGGCCTTGTGCTCAGTGTCTCTGCACGGCATCGAGTTCCATGGGGCCCTGCTCCTGGTCGTGTGCCCCCCGGTGCTGCTGCAGTACAAGCAGTAACACTTGTCGCTCAAGAAGCTGTGCTGCGAGTGGGACGCCTCATGAGCAGCTCTCGACATCGAAGCAGGTGTGGGTGCGGCCGTGGTGCGCAGCTTGCAGGGCTCCAGCTGGGTACATGGGCAGCAGCCACATGTGGCAGCTCGTCCTGCCCTGGGCGATTCTCGAGGGCACATGCTCGCAGCCCCCGACACAGCAATCGGCTGCACAGCGCTGCCTTGGGCCTGCCAAGGCCCCTTGACCCTCTGCCACAAACCACGGGACTGGCTTCAACGCCGCAAGCTCCCCAAAGACAAGGGAAAGGCGGGCTCATTTCCTGGGCCTTTCCAGGGTCATGGCACCGAGCTTTCCTCCGCAGCCGGCAAGGCTGCAGTCACTCGAGAGCTGTGTGTATTTTAACAGGCACACAGGCAGCACTGGCATTTCAAGGGCTCGTTAGCTCGGGAAGCGGCTCCTCTCCCATTGCAAGGGGAGCAGGTCACATCTAGCTGCACCTCTGGCCCCTTTGAGGCCAGCCGGGCTGCTGTGGAGCCCCCCAGGTGCGGGGGAAGCTGGCTGAGCCGAGCCCCAGTGCCAGTAGAGCGCCTGGGTGATTAAGCAGAGGAGAGGCTCTTATTAAGGGGAAACCTGGCGCTGGCTGACAATTGCTGACATCGTCATATTTAGCACCCGCACGCAGTGAGCCTGAGCCGTTCGCGCGCCGGGTGAGCCCAGCTCAGCAACTGCAAATTAATCGTCGGTTCATTACTGCTCGGTGCCTTTCAGCCTGACAGCCGCCTCTCAAACGCGGGCATGACTGGAAGGGCCCACGCGGCTGGAGCTTGGCAAGGGCTGGGAGCTGAGCTCTCTGTCTCCCGCTGGCTCTTAGTATCTGGTTCTGGGAACAAGCGGCAAGGCCTGCACTGGTTTGGGGAGGAAATCCGTTGCTCTGGGCGCTATCTCTGGCCCTGCCAGCGCGTATGGCCATCTTCACATACTGCAGGGAACTTCCCTGGAGTCGGACGTGCCCCCCGCTGGCAATTGCCAAGCACAGAACTGCAGCGTGTTCTGTAAAACCAACCAGGAGTCCAGTAGCAACTGAGAGACAAATGGATCTGGTGGGGAACGCCCACTTACAGGCGTGTATGATGAATGGTTATGATTGTTATTTGCATTACGGAGCTGTGAGGAGCCCTAGGCCTGTACGAATGCAGAACACAAAGCTGGTCCCTCCCTCACGGTGGCACATTTCTGAGGGGAAGGATGGTCCCATGGTGGGGAAGGTGGAAATGGGGTTAGAACCAAGTGATGTGGGGTACAGAGGCCTCCCCCAGACTCTCATTAATGTACGGGACTCAGGGGCTTGGGTTTTACGCATGCCTTGCTGTGCGCCCTTGTGGGAACTTCTCTGACCCTCCCTTTCCCATTGGGAAAGTTGATACCACCATTCAAGGGGGAAGAGGGAAGCTAAATTAATGAGTGTTTGTCTAGTGCAAGGTGCTCCTAGGGCACGGCAAGGCTAAAAGAGCCCAGACGCTTAGATTATAAAGGAGGCCAGAACTACTGTGGCTATGTGTGAGGACTTCCCTGAATTCGTTCCCATGTGAGCGGGAGCACACATCCATCGCAGCTCTTGGGAAATTGTTCCAATGGTTAATCACCCACAGGATTCAAAACTGACCCCAGCTTAAACCCACTGGCAGTCCCAGTATCCAAAGGCGTCTTTTTTTGCTGTTGTTGGTGTTGATGATGATGAAAAATGGTCTTTTTAAAAAAAAAAGAGTAAAAATCTTCACCACAGCCAAACTGTTCACTCTCTCTCTCTCTCTCTCTCTATTTTTGCCACATTTCCCCTGGCATTTTTCAATCACATCATTATAGACCTTTTCCAGTTCTTCAAAGTCCAGCTGGGCCAGAAGGAAATGGGGTTTCCAATCAACGGAACATTTGAAAACCACGTTTAACAACAAGAGAAGTCCCAACAGATGGGCCGGCTCTGAGCATGGCTCAATGGAAACAACTTTGGAATTTTCCACGACATGTCTTCTCCTGCCTTGGGAGCAGCACTCTTCATGCCTGAAGGCCCTAGAGCTTCCTTCCTTCCCTAGCTCGCTAGTGTCCAGGAAACGGCCTCACACCAACCTTGTGTGGCCTGGCCCATCCCTGGACATGGGAGCGGGACTGATACACTACCACCGACGCCACTGTGCTCTGTGTGTTTCGAATCCGTGACCATTCCTACCCGCTAAGGTGGAGGGCTGTGGAAGGGATTTTCTCCTGGCCGCTTTCTCGTGCTGAGGGGAGGTGTCCTGCCACAAGGACAGGTGGGGGAAGCATTTCTACAACCTGTTTCCATGCTGCCTGAGATGTGTTAATTTGTTTCCCCAAAGGATGCGGCCTCCATGCAGCTTAGTGAGGCAGAGGGAGAGTGCGGCTCTGGATATCCCCCCGCCCACCCTCCTGTGTAAAAGTTATTGTCGTATTCCGCGGAGGCTCAGGTAGGCAGATGAATGGGAAATGTTCCTCTCCATTACTAGCTGCACTTGACTGGAGTCTCATTACATTACTATGGCGCTTTAGCAGGCGAATGGGCCTTGCGTCTGGGTTCCGAGCGCCCCTCATACCTCCCTGATAACGTAAATTACCCTCCGCCTCATTGCCTCAAATGATCAAACATCAAATTGCTAGTAAAAAAAAAAAAAGAAAGAAAGAAAGAAACGGGAGCGTGAGAGGGGAAAGGAGAAATGCGGAACAGAACCATGGGCTGAATCTAGATGGTTTATCAGCCACAGAGGCGAGTCAGTGGCTGTTAAGCACTCGCTAAAGATGAATCCATCGAAGGCTTTGAGCACATTAAAGCATACCTGAAAAACCCAAACAATGCTCCATAACTCCAGATTACCCCCGTCAGGATGCGATTCCTGCTTGCGCGCTTGTTTCTGTTGCTCCAGGAGGGGGGCGCGCCCAGCACCGATCCATTTCCATCAGCAGACTTCAGCACAGCCACCTGCGATAAATGATGCCGCCATTTGTTGTTGTAGAACTACAGGGCTGCTGCTGCTCCCCAGATGAAAAATCCCCTCCACTGGGCAGAATCCGAACCCAGACAAAGCTGGGAACACCTGCTGGTCGGGTGGGCCGGGGGGGCGTGTTTTCACATGGGTGCGGAGGGACAATCAGCACCAGGTAGAGAAATACGGATCTAGGGAGGGTAACGAGGCGCAGTGAAAAGACGTGGCTGGATGTCTTTTCCCAGTATTTAAACGTGTGCTTAATGTGATGCTCAGTGGAATGGTTAATCTGATAATGCTGGTTGTGTTTGCTGTAGTACTCAGAGAAATGTTTACTGCAGTATTTCATGGGGCTTGTGTTCTGTATGGCACAAAAGGAAGAATCACTGTAGCGTACGCGGAAATGTTCATTGCGAAATATACTGGAATATTAAGAGGTTTATTTAGTGGCGTACTTAGTATAATATGAAAAGAGTTAAGTACGGCTGTTTTATTAATATTTTTGGGGTGGGGATGAGGTTTAATGCTTGGGAAGTTTATGGGTAAGTAATTCTGGCTAGAGATGGTCATATTCATAGATTTATAGATTTTACAGCCATAACGGATAATTATGGTAATCTAATCTGACCTCTTGTGTCCCACCGGTATATGCATCTTGTAGCTTAGTTCCTGCTTCAGCAAAGGGCTTATGCACATGCTCGATTTTAATCACACACGTAGCCCCTTTGAAGTCCCATTGAAGCGCAACTCATGCGCTCAAAGTTAAGCATGTGCTTAAGTGTGTACTGAATTGGGATCATAGCAGGCTGATGAAACCAGGTGAATAATTCATAGCAAATCATTCAGCCACCAGCTTTTGCCTCCTTTTCTGCTTGTGGCTTCTTCCTGAGTTGACTGCCTTTTGCTCAACTATAGCCATTGTTTGGAATCACTCACCGGATAATTTCAGTGAAAAGTTCTTGGTCTGTAACTCATTTGTGAGTAGCTCACTATGAATTCTGGAGAGTCCAGGCCAGATCCTCGGCTGTCGGAAAGAGGTGTAACTCCACTGACGTCAGTGGACCTGTGCTGAGTTGCTCCTTTACGCTAGCTGAGAATCTGGCCTTCCTCCTGTATAGTTTTTGTTTTTGATTGGATCTGGCAGTCACATGGTATTGTTTCTCTTCCCCAGCTGGGCGAATATAATCGCTATATTCAGCTGTCCAGAGCAAATATTTGCATTTAGAATTTCAACATTTGCTCTCTGTGAATTTTAATAATCACTTTAAATGTGAGATGTCCATGCAATTCTTGGCAGTCAAGTGATCCTGCCAGAATTTGCACAAGAAGCAAAATGCAAGGAGGTGAAAGCAGTCAGGGTGAATTGACTACCACGCGGGGATGCGTTTTTCAATGGATTATCTCCTTTGCCGACGTTTTTCTGAGTTAGCAGATTGTTCGTGAACCAGTTCTGATCAGGGGTTTGTCACAAGTGTTGGAGTGAAAACATTTCATGGCGTGTGGTTGGTATCTAAGTGCCACGACATTGTGTGTATGCATGAGAACAACAAATAACATGGAATTACATTGGGAACTCTTAATGGGTTGGATTAGATTTGCACAGTGCCAAATGGATCAGGCCCCATCGTGTTAGGGAACTCCGGGTATTACAAGACAGAATATGCATCCTATTAATATCGTACTAAAAGAGCACTTCCGGTACACATTTGCAGATGCTAAAATTTGTGAGAATTGCAGGATTCTGTAACATTTTCAGCAATACCCAGCCATGGCCGGGGAGGTCGGGAATAACAAAGGCCGTGAGCTTTGGAAACTAGCTGCCTTCCATTCATAATAATGCTTCACACCTTTTTGTTTTTTCCCTTCTTTTTGCTCGGATCATCACTGGACTGAGGTGTATTTGCAGGAGCACTGGGAGCTTGCTTTGTACGGTCTCGGAAGAGGGATGTTTCACGTAGCAGCGGCAGGTCCTTTAGTGCAATGTAAGACAATGGGCTAAGATTTTCAAGGGAACCAGAACTATGGTGTCATGATTTCCGGGGGTAAAAAGGCCTCATTTTGAGAGGGTGGTGCTGACCACTTTCTATCTAGGGGTCCACAGTTGGGAAGCTAACAATGGAAGCAACCAAAAGCACAAGTCCCTTTGAAAATCGCCTTTACTTTGCAGAGTCCAGTGTCCAAGAAACGTTTAGCCCTAATTTCCTTGGGTTGAGGTTGGGGATGTAGCTCCCCTGTTGATGGCAGGAAGGGGTACAGCACCCGCCGGCAAGGTCAAGAGGGACAGCGTCTTCTGAAGAAGTGGAGGTGCTGCATGGCCCCTGGAGGACAGGAAGGCTGGACTCTCAATCCAGGGGGGCAGGTGATGAGATGATGCTGACACAGTGTCAGGGCAAGTTTGCATGGAGTCGTTTGAGAGCAACTTTGTGCTACCATTGATGGTTACATTTTCCAAAGAGGCATGATCGGTGCAAGTTCAACCCACTGGTGAGTGTGTGCTAAGGGTCCCCCTCCGAGCCGACCCACAGAGGATAGGCGCTGTTACCGCCCCGGCTGAAGCTCTGGAGGTCCCAGTTACATTCCTGATGTGTTGGCCAAGATGGTGGCCAACAACAGTGGAGGAGGTTGGGTTTTGAGCGGTGCAAGCAGGCTGGTTTAGAAGAGGGTCACTTGACAAAGACTCGGGGATGCTTTCAAGTCAGGTATGCGCCTTCTGCACCTCCTACAATGGAGGCCTGATTGCTTCCCAGCCCACCAGCAGCATGGGTCTGGTACGGACTCGCCTCTGCCCTAGCACAGATCTATTTACACAGTGTTCAGTTGAGTGCCATCCCATGTAGGGTCATTTGCCTTTTTTGCAGACGGTTTGCATGTGCAAAAGAATTACTTCTTGATGCTTTGTCACTGTAGGCCTGTGAGCTATCCTGGGTAAGGGCCTTTTCAGGCCGAGTGGGTCAAAACAATTCCATCTAAAACTATATTGGATGAAAATTGGCCTTTTTTGAAACTGAAAACTTTCCACGAACATTCCCATTGTATTCCACATGGTCCCTTTTTCTATGAAAACCCCAAATTGAGACCTCTGTGGTTTCTTGAAAACCAAAACTGAACATTTTCAGTGAAAACTGAAGACTTTTGAAAGTTTCCCATAGAAATGTACTCAGGAAACCCATTTTCACTGCTTTTAGAATTCTTCCTGGAAAAGAAAATATCTTACAGTTTTTTTCAACAAGTTCTCGGCCTCCCTCGGAGCAGACGCTAGCCTCTGGGGCACAGTTTGGAGATTCTTCTTTATAAACCTCCCTTTGTAACCTCAATTTGGATGAAATGCAAAATCAGGTCCTGCACGATGTGGTCATTAAGGACTCTGTGGCATGTATTGAAACAGGAAGGCTGTTAGCCTCAGAGCCTTGGCCACAGGCCAGCTCGGGTAATTACATTCTGCTGGCCTGTGTTCCACCCTGCAGTTCAAATGGAAAAATTATTCTTCCCTACCCTTCCAAAGAGCAGTGCCGAATGGCCGGTTGCAGAATGGCTGATGCTTCCGCACCCCAGAGGCAGCTGCATTTTGGTGATGGAGGAAGTGCACCCTGTGTGCGTTGCCACTGGTCATGCAGTTTGCAGGAAAGGTGCAATAGGAACGTACCTGACTTTGTCACTGGGACAGACACTGGCTGGTGTAACTCAGCAGTGCTCTCATGGATTGCAACGGAGCTGGGCTAATTCCCCCAGCCAAGGATCTGGCCCTTGCTCCAGTTGTTATATTCGCTTCAGCAGCCGAAGCTCTTAGTCCTGTAGAAAGCAACTGGGCCTAGAGCAGCCATGCTGAATGCAGCTGTCGGCTGGACCAGTTCCACACTAGTAGCAGCCCAAGCGCAGCGCAGGGAGGAGAGAGCTGTGCGGGGTCCCAGAGGCTGGCACCACGGAGAGGAGGGAGGACCTGCTGGCAGGCTTGACCTGTGCTTGTAATTTGTAAAGAGCAGTTTTTACTCCAGATCAATGCTTTCCTCAGCACTTTAATGCCCCCCCTTGGTGCCCTTAAACGCTACTGATGCAGTCTGCGAGAAGCTGCCATTTATTTCCCACAGATGGGGTGATAATTATTGACAAGATTGTAACTAATAATTAAACCCATTTGCTCCTTGAAACAAGGTGGTGTGAATTATTTCCAGTGGCTCCTTCGCAGGGCTGCGGTCACCCTCTTCTGTGGGTTGGGATTCTCACGTGCCGAGAGCGAGGCAAGGGGAAGGGTCTCTTTGGGATTCCCAGGTGCTTTGCTGGGCCTGGGACTTGCTCCCCCAGCAATGGGATTCGCCCCCCCAGCCCTTACCCTCCCAGGCCGTCACTGTGCAGTTCCAATGCGATAACCCTCTGGCTGGAGGTCACCCTCTTGGCCCAGGGACTGATCTGGCTGTAACCGGCTCTGGTCAAGGGGCTGCTCCAGAACTCATACAACCACTGCTGCTTCCCCCTTCACACAATATAATTTGTGCAATAAAGCCGTGGCCTAGTGGATAAGGACATAGGAGACGTAGGAGACTCGATCCCAGCTTGGTCATTGGGCAAGTTGCTGTGCTGCCCTAAGCCTCAGTCTCCCCATGTGTAAAATGGGGATAACGATGCTGCCCACACTTGCAACGTGCTCTACTGAAGAAAAGGGTGTGGTTCTGTAGGCGTTAGACACCTTCCCCCAGGGCTATGAAGACCATGGTAGAGCCCAAGAAGTCCCAGGTTCCTCCTTGCACCAGAGGGAAGGAACATACGTTGTTCAGCCCACCTCCGGCTCTGAATCAGCACAGCTACGCTGGCTGAAGCGCTGGTGTGTGGGGAGAGAGCCTGCCAGGCCTCACCCCTCTCCTGCAGCTCCCCCCCCACCAGCTCCCCCTGCTGCGCACCGCCCAGCCGGAGGGGGTTGCGGATACCAGGCAGCTCAGGATTGTCATATTATGCACAGACATGTCACACGTACAACTATGAAGTACTGCACAACAGGGGCCACTTTCCTATGCACTGCCCTGGGAAGTAACACACACAGGGCAGTACAGGAAACCAGCTTCAGGACTTGTTCCCATCCCCTTCCTAGGGCCTGTGGGCAGAGCTCAGGTCTCAAGCAGCACCTCTCTCTTGGGCTAATCTGGTGAGTTGGGAAGAGCTTTGCAGGTAAAGAGTACCGATAACTGCTAAATACCCTTCGGCCCCAGCCCCGGCCCCGGCCCCAGACGCACGCCGGCCCCCAGCTGTCACCTAGCTAAGCAGCATGTCGGTGGCTTTTCTCAGCGCTGCGGTTAGGCAAAAGTTTCCAAAATTCGGTTGGGGCTGAACCTTTTTGTCGCCATGTTCAAGTGCAAGAGGAAGCGGGAAAAAACTCGTGAGGGGCTTTCCTAGCCTTGCCTCTGTGCGCTCGGAGCCGCAGGAGCCCTGCTGGAGGCATGGCCAAGGAAGGTTGTCTGAAGTTCGACAACAGCGAAGCAAAAAGAGGTTTGTGCCAAAGGGAATTTATGCCCCCGACTGTTTTCCTCGTCCTCCTCCTGCCCACTTTCACTCCTGTTCCCCGGCATTTCCCAGGCCATGCTGTGTCCAGAGCTGGGCACCGGTTTTCACCAGCACACGGACCATGCCTGTTCCCTCGCTCCACTGGAGGGACTGCAGCCCAGAGTGGCACCAGCCTCTGCCGCATTGTGGCATCACAAAGTCACATCTAACTTGCTGTCCTCTCTTCCTGCCAAGCCCCTTTTGCGCAGTGCCCGAGCAACGCAAACGAGCCCATCCCCAAACTGCTCTGTGGAGCTGAAGCTGGAGGCTAGATCCCTGCTTAGAGCAGAGCATTCGGCTTTACTGCCAGCTTCCTGCAAGGCTGCGGCAACTCATTTTGTCTCTCCGTGCCTCTGTCTTCCCAGTTGTAAAATGGGGAGAGCCACTCCCTGCTCCCCAGGAGGGAGTGAAGCTGAGTACAGGAAAGACGGCAGGGTGCTCAGATCCTATAGCAAGGGGGGTCCAAAGACGTGCCATGGTTAGATTGCCCCCGTCCCATTTCTTTCCATGAGTAAGGCTGTGCTCATCCATCCTCAGGACACCCCTATGGCGCCAGCTGACCCCGTGTTTATCTGGTGCCTGATGTGGAAAGTTTTGGGTCCAGGGCTGAATTTCCCTAACGTTCGGGGGGGTGTTTGGAGCTGGGCTCCAACCCTCCCTGCTCAGCCCCTATCCAGGTGCTCCTGGAGAGAAACGCCTCCCCCTTCCCCGGAGTGTGGGTGTTCCTGGCTGCAGGATACCCAGTGCACAGCGATTCTGCAGGTACTGCAGGGCAGGCTGGCCCAGCCCATGTTCCAGCCAGCGCAGGGTTGCAGCTCAGGCACGCACCGCACGGTCCACACTCCCCACAGCCGCCACTGGGCCAGAGCACTCCAGGCAGTGGCCGCTTGCGTTCCTGCACCGGGGCATGCCCAGGTCGGGAGAGGGAGGGGCGCGCTCCCACGCCGGGGCTGGACTGTCCGAGACCTTACTCAGCTCGCTCCGGGAGGGCGGAGAAAGCTGCTCAGTCCTGGCTCAGTTAGTGACACTGGCCAGGGGTTGTGGGGTAGAAGGAGCTGCCCCAGGCGAACAATTCGGGGGGAGAGTGGCTTGGGGCTGGCTGCAGAGGGAGCCCTGACTCACGCCCTGCCCTGTCGCCCGTTCGCCTGCTAGAGTAACTGGCTGTGGAGAAGCATCCCCGGGCAGGGTGAAATGCCCTCCCCCAGGCCCTGGAGCTAGGGGCAGGGCAGGGCAGGGCAGGGAGCACCTGCTGGACAGGACACTGTTAAGCGATGGGCTCATCCAGCGCTCAGTGGCTTTGGTGAGGCCTTGCTGCGTGGCGAGCGGGTGTCCTGGCGCTCACCGAGGAGCTGAGCTTGCACAGGGCGGGGGCTGGGGATGGCACCCTCGCAGCCCTTCCTCCCCTGGGAAGGTCAGCAGGGGTGTTGGGCGCGGACGGGTGGGTGCCCAGGCGAGCTGCAGCACGGCACGGTTTGGGGGCCTGGCTGGGGAAGCGCCCTGGGCCTGGTGTCTGCTTCCGGGGGGTGTGAATCTCATCGCCATGCTAGGCTCCGTTGGCGTTACAGGGGAGCCCAGGCTATGCGCTCCTTCTCCCCAGCTCCCCGGAGGACAGAGCACACCCCTCTGCTGTCCCCTGCAGGGCACAAGGGAGGCTGCATGTACGTGCTTCAGCGTCAGCACATGCTGACCTCGGCAGTCGAGACCCTTGGGGTACAGAATGAAACACGACACACAGACCGGCCTGCAGTGGCCAGTGGCTCTCCAAGGGCACGTCTCCACTGCACTCTGGGGCGGGCCGGTGCTCGCGAGCGTCCAGCCGGAGCGGCTCCTGGGAGCCAGGAGGGTGCAGTAGCCCAGGCAGAAGGCAGGCTGGTACATCCCGGCATTGCTGGCCTGCACCGGGCTCCAGGCCCCACATCAGCACTGCTGCTTTTAACCCACCAGCGCGATGACAAGCCCCACGGATGTGCCCACCGGATTGCCGTGGAAGCGCAGCCTGAGTTTCGGCTCCTGGTGCAATAAGCTGCCTGTCTCTTGACTTGATCCAGCAGGGCTCTGCTCTCTGCCCCAGGACGCTGGCACTGCTCCAGAGGCTGCTGACTGCGCCAGCACCAGGAAAGCAGAATTGGGCCATGGGACTCCATGTCTGTCTGTCTGTCTGAAGGGCTGGCCGTGGTCGTATCTGTTTGGGGAGGTGGCATGAGTCACAAGAGCAAGGAAGCCAACAGCAGATCATACGATTGCTCCATCATCTGTCAGCACAATCAACAACCCCTCAGGCCACCTCGCAGCAGAGCCCTGGATCGGGTACGTGCAAAACTACCCCCCAGGCTGGGTTCTAGATGGCAAGGGCCCAGCCCTGCTTCCCAGCCCTACGTGCAGTAGTGCAGGCCAGCGCGAGGAGAGAAGGGAAAACAGAGACCGTACCTAAAAGCGCTTGTCCTTATCCTCCTCACTCGGCATCCGCTATGTCCATCTTCTTCCCTGGCAAAGTACGTGGGAGTTCCAGCCGGCAAATACTTCCACACTAGGGCTGTCTTCAGCCTCTCTGTCTTTTTCCTTCCAAGCTCTTCCGCCCAGAAATTCCACTCCAAATGTTACAATAACATACCAGAGTCAGCCCTCACCTCAGCCATCTCAAATCAGCTCCGCTAGGCCACTGTCCAGCAGACACTCGTGTGCTTAACTTTAAGGCACTCAAAGGGTCTTCCCACAAGTCTTTGCAGGGCCACGGCTTTGAGGTGGAAACTGCAAAAATGGGTGAAGTGAAAACTGGCTAGTTTAGTGCATCTAACTGACAAAGAAAGTTTGGGGAAATCAGTCCGTTTGTTTTCAAGAGCTCTTCCAGTCCTTCCTGAACAAGCCCCTGTTTAACTTGAAAGTGCTTTGCAAGGAAATTTCAAAATGCAACAAAATTCCCGGGCACTTGGTGAATTTCAGGGCACATGGCTTCAAAACCACTCAGCTAATTTTTGCCAGACCTGGACTGATTTTCAACAGACAAAGGGACACCCAGAAACAACGCAAAGTCACCACTTCTAACTTGAGGGTGGGAGGCAGAGGGGTTAAGTTGTCCCCCCTCAACAGTTCTGAGAGAAAGGCACGGGCAAAGTGTTAACCCTCCTCGGACGAGGCCCAATCAATCCCACCGAAATCTGAAAAGGAAATCACCAGCGGGCCAAGGCCATGCATCAGACAGAACCTCTGGCAAGGAACTGGAGAGAGCTGAGCGTAGCCAGGGAGCAGAATGAGAAGGGAGGCTGGAATTACTCTAGCGGTGTTCGAATCATCTGCCAGAAGATGGGCTCTCTGGTGTTTTCATGGGGTGAACCTCATCTTACTAGGCCCTGGCCCCGTTTCTGAAGCAACGTGCTATAATAACGTATCCCTAACCATGCTTTATCCCAATAAGTGGGCTATAACCCTGTCAAGGTGTGCTGGTGAGTCTATAAACCATGAGACCTGAATGGTCAATGGTCGAGTGGTTTAACATTGTCACCAGAATACTGAGATCGCCTTCTAAGCTGGTGCTGCATGGCTGGGGAGACGTTTTTCACTGTAATATATGGTAAGAAATCCCTGTGTGGGGTTTCCAGCCTGGCTGAGAGGTGCAGGGGACCCACCCCCGTGTCAGTGCAACCTGAGGGTGGCCAAAACTCACCCTCTGCAGCAAGTAATTGGATTTTGGGCAGGAAACAGGCAGGGCCGTGGGGGGAAGGGTGCTACGCTCTGTCCCAGACCTCCGGCTGAGCACTGAGCAGAAAGCAGCCCCTCTGCCCCCCTTGGGCTGAGGACGGGAGGCTGTGAGTCCTGTGGTCTGTGTCTAGGGGCCGTCCCAGATTCAGGGACCTACTCTGCCCCCAGCCCCCGTGTCCTGTGCAAAGCTGGTGCAGAGGGGAGCTGGAGCGACTAGCACTGCCAATGGATTGATGTTGAGAGAGGGCAACAAACACACACACGCACACGCACACGCACGCACGCACGAGGGTCGAGGACGACAGAGACCCCACCGGTACTCAGAGAACCGGGCCCTGTGATTTCTACGTAGGACTGGCAGAATCTCATAATGTCTAGCCAGCCTACGTCTAGCTCTTTCCAGGCTCGCCAGCCCCCGAAGCCGCCGAGAAGCCGCATCGGCCTGCAGCGGGGCCCGGCACTCCGAAAGAGAAGCGAGCCAGCAAGTTGGCTACAAGAACTCGGGCCAGGCGACGGCCTGTGAGGAGTAGAGCTCTGAGCCCCGGTGCCCACTAACTCTTCTAACAACACTCCCCGCCCCGTAACGTGTGCCACAGCCATGGTGAGCCCGGCCATGTGAGCGCCCCGGGAGCGGGATGGGGGCAGGCGGAGGGTGGGGGTATTCATTAAGATTGGGCAGAGGGGGGTGGAAGAAACAATCGCTGGCACTCAAATTGCCTGAAGGGTTTGGCTGAGTTGAAATAAAAAACAACTTGATTGGTCTTTACCAGAAAAGGCCCCCAGGGCCTCTTTTCACATTGAAATGGCCCCGAGACAATAGCCCGGCTGGGGAGGCGATTAGGGGGGGCCAGGGCCGGGGCTCAGGCTCTGGGCGAGGGAGCGCGGGAGCCCGGGAATCTGGAGCTGACATGACAGCCGGGCCGGCCAGCCCTGCCTCTGCTCTGCTGAGCGCCTGCCCGGGAGCAGTGGCTGTGCAGCACAGACACATGAGAGGGGCCTGCTTTCTGAAGGCGAGCAGCTCCGCGGCCGTCTGGTCTCCATATGGGTACATTGTCTGGCCTTCGCCTGACAGGCCCCCTGCCGCCGAGCCGCCCTCTGCTCCCTGCTGCGCTCACACAAACTGTTTCCCTTCTTATTAAACCCCCGGCGTGGGCAGCGGGCTGCAGGCAGCAGCCATTTGTGAAGGGCAGAGAAGGAGCAAGGAGCGGAGGCCTGTCTCCTGAGCGGCCCAGGCAGCGGGCATGGGCAAAGGGAGGAGACGGCGCACACTTAGGGGAGCCTGTGCCGAGGCCAGGGGAGCGCTGCCCACAGCCCTGCCAACGGTGCTGCTGGGACGCAGCGCCCCCCACGTGCAAAACTCGCCCACTGCACAAGGCCAACCACACCCTGCAACCCTGTGTACATGCTGTGTACAGCACTCCTGTCACACCCCTCTCCTAGTGACACCCGCTGCCGGCTGTAGCTGTCTAACACACTCACCTGTACACCCACCCCGCTATACCACCCAGCCCCAGACTGTTCTTCCAGGTGCATCACGTTCACTCCTCTACCACCTGTCTCCTAGTGACACCCGCTGCCGGCTGTAGCTGTCTAACACACTCACCTGTACACCCACCCCGCTATACCACCCAGCCCCAGACTGTTCTTCCAGGTGCATCACGTTCACTCCTCTACCACCTGTCTCCTAGTGACACCCGCTGCCGGCTGTAGCTGTCTAACACACTCACCTGTACACCCACCCCGCTATACCACCCAGCCCCAGACTGTTCTTCCAGGTGCATCACGTTCACTCCTCTACCACCTGTCTCCTAGTGACACCCGCTGCCGGCTGTAGCTGTCTAACACACTCACCTGTACACCCACCCCGCTATACCACCCAGCCCCAGACTGTTCTTCCAGGTGCATCACGTTCACTCCTCTACCACCTGTCTCCTAGTGACACCCGCTGCCGGCTGTAGCTGTCTAACACACTCACCTGTACACCCACCCCGCTATACCACCCAGCCCCAGACTGTTCTTCCAGGCGCATCACGTTCACTCCTCTACCACCCGTCTCCTAGTGACACCCGCTGCCGGCTGTAGCTGTCTAACACACTCACCTGTACACCCACCCCGCTATACCACCCAGCCCCAGACTGTTCTTCCAGGTGCATCACGTTCACTCCTCTACCACCCCTCTCCTAGGTGACACCTGCTGCCGGCTGTAGCTGCATAAAGAGCTCCTCTATACCACCCAATCTGCCACCCATTGCTGAGTATCACTCCTGTTGTATAAAGTGCGGTACGACACGTGAGTGCGACCCCATTGCAGACTGTAACTCCAACTGTGGAATGAACTCCTTTGTATACACCCCCGTCCTGGTGACACCCAGCCTGACTCTGCTTGTGCCCAGAGGACTGAGTGAGCCCCACATTAGGTGAGCCCCTAGATGTTCCAGTCCAGACTGAGCTAACGAATCGAACCTATCAGCTCAGACAGCGTCAGAGTCCATATTTCCTAGGCTCTGATCTGGTGTGGATCAAATAAGAACCTGCCTGACCGTCGGTCCAGAACACAGAATGAATCAGAACTGACCCAGCCATAAGGGCTGAAGAACCATCGTCAACTTCGCCTGTTTCTGTTTCTCCTCGCTGCCCGATGTTTAGTTGGACTAAATGCGCAATGCCATAGCCCTGTCCCCCGTCATCCCTCAGGTATCTCCCACCAGACCCATGGTCAGAGATGCTGGGAGCTCAGGAGAAAGGCTTTCCTCTTGTACTCATTTATCTGTTCAGCACCAAATGTGCTGTATATGCCCAGAGGATGGTAAGTATCAATTTCAAGCCTGATTTTCAGTCAGATCTTCGCAGACACTAGATCACCGTCCAAAGAGGAAGGACGGCTCAGCGGAGCCCAGTCTAGGGGCTAGCCTGACGTTCAGAAAACCTGGAAGGAAATTCTTGTCCTGCCACTGAAATCCCCTGTGACCTTGGGCAAGTCACTTAATCTCTGTGTGCCACAATTGTCCCATTGCACGACGCCGATAAAAGCCCAGTACTTCACAGGAGGCAGAGGCTAAATACAATAAAGATGCTCAAATGTTACAGTGATGAGGGCCACATAAATACCATCTACCGCTCCAAGCTCTGCAGCTCTTGTCTAAGGCTTTTAGAGACCTTCCTGTGGCTTGCCCACCAGCTCCTCCTTCAATACCAGAGAGAGGCACCAGCTCCCCCATTGCCAAACCAGTTATACTATAAAGGAGATGAAGCTAGTGACCTCAAGCAGCAGAGGCCGGGGGCAGATTAGGCTAAACTCTCCAGCCCTAGCGAATACTCCTTAAGGCAGGAAACTTTCTCTGGTGAAGCGCTAGCTGGAGACCTGGCTGCAGCCAGAACTCTCTTGCTAATTGCATAAGGCTGGGCCCACATGACAGCCCTTTGCCGGAGTAGCGCCGTGGGTCGGGGATGAGACGCAGCATGGCAGCGTTCACAGCTTCGCCCACCACAGGCCGTGGACGCGCTAGGAACATGGTAGAGTACACAGGAGTTACCTCAATGCCTGATATGACAAATTCATGTCACTGCCCTGTGGGAAATTCGTGTACAGATGTCAGTAGCTTAGTCGCTGCTGCTACCCGGTCCCTCTGCTGTCGCATGAGCTCTCAGGAATCTACAGCCCCCGTCAGGAGCCATGCTATGGACGCGGGAAACAGTGGCTGGTTTATTCAGCCCCTATCAGCCTGGAGTAAAGCAACTGATGGAGTCCACAGGATTTCCTGCCTTGCCAGCTACTCAGCTTTTCATTGCGCGCTGTGCCGAGCTTAGGGCCTGGGACTCACAGCTCCTGGCCTCTATTGCTGATTTCTAGCACCGGCGTGCTGGGCAGCCTTGGCTGAGCACCCAACGCTCGCAGGCCTGAGGTCTCTCTGCTGCCAGCAGAGGAGAAAAAGGGGACAGGAGAAGGCAGAGGGGTGGGAGCGGGGTGTGCTGAGAACCCATGGGGCCAGTGGCTTTGGCTAGAGCAGACTGTGGGTTGGGGTTCCAAGGTGGGTTGTGACGCCTTTTATTGGGACTGTTAGGGCTGGAGCCTGAGTCCAAAGTCCTGGGTGGCAGGGCTTAGGTTACAGACCACTGCTGGGGGGCTTCAGCTTTGCCCCCTCCTCACTTGTGGCAGTGGGGGTTAGGCAAGCTCGGGCTTTGGGCCGTCAGAAGGGAGTCCTGCTGCAATGGTCTCAGTGCCTGGGAAAGTTGGGTTTTTCAGTCTACAACCACTTTGCATGTTGAAATCTAAGTGAAGTGGTGGGAAGGGGAGGGGGAGGGAAAGAAGAAAAAGTTGAAATTGAAATGAATTGGGTTGAAATTAGGAAAACTCAACATTAATATTGATGTGATGTGATGGAGGGGGGGCAGAGTTTTGGTGAGCAGAACTTTCCAAAAGTTTGACTTTTCATCCTGATACAAGACAGAGAAGATCCTTGACAATTCATGCAGAACAAGAAAACACACGAACCCCATTTTCTGTCCAGTTCCCAGTGAACCACCACAAATTTCTGATTACAGTGTTTGTGTAAATCTGGAATAACAGAGACCAAATAGGCCCAGGAAATCCTGAATGGTTCGTGTTTGAGGTTGTCCCCTCAGAAGTGGACATGCACTGGCTGTGTGTTTCTCCATAGAAGACGTAGTCTGAAAAAGAAACCCTGTGAAAACCTCAATGAAAATATGACCTCGTTTCAAAGAGGTATTCTTAGATAGATGGAGAAGAAGCAGGTGCCTGTCCTTTGTACAGCTGGTTTTAGTTGGTTGCCTACAGCAAATGTAGTGTTGGTGTAGGGGAGGGTAAGAGAACAGGAGATCTTCCGTCCTGATGTCCACAAGCCAGGCTGGAGTCATGCAGTCAACACGGCCAGGAGAAGACTCTGGCTGTGGCTGTGGTTCAGCCTCCGGGCCCGGGCAGCCCTTCTGCAGGGTTTGCTATCAGGGTGTTGCAGTTTTTGGGGGTGGAAACAGTTGGCCGCTGGGTCACCAAGCATCGTATTCTACCAAACAGTCCTCAGGCCCTTTCTGTGCTTGCTCCCTGCCAGCAGCCTGTGCCCCTAGCCCCCCTAGGCTATGTGCATCTCCCCACTGAGGTTGGGAGCCAAGACTGGGGACACACCAGAAACCCTCATCCCCTCAACCAGCCCAGGGCCAATGAACAAGCAAGGGGATCAAAGCCAGCTGTTGTGGGTGCAGAGCGTGGAGGTGCAAAGGAAATCAGACACCAAGGGTCAGGCTGCCTGCTGGTGTAAATTGCCAGGACTCCATTGCTGCCGGCAGAGCTGTGTCAGTTTACACCAGCCAAGGATCAGGCCCCCAATTCCATCCTGGGACTGAGGCTGAGTACCGCTATGTTCCCCAGGCTTGTTGGCTTCCCTGGTTAGAATCACAGCACACCAGACAGACCTGGATCTTGAGAGGCCATCAAGTCCAGCCCCCTGCCCTCATGGCAGGACCAAGCACTGGCTAGACCATCCCTGATAGGTGTCCATCTAACCTGCTCTTAAGTATCTCCAGCGACAGAGATTCCACAGCCTGGGGCAATTTATTCCAGTGTTTCACCACCCCAATGATTAGGAAATTTACTTTCTTCCCAATGTCCCACCTAACCCTCCCTTGCTGCAGTTTAAGCCCGTTGCTGCTTGTCCCATCCTCAGAGGCCAAGGAAAACAACTTTCCTCCCTCCTCCTTGTAGCCCTCGTTCAGGTACTTGTAACCATCTATCACACCCCCTCTCAGTCTTCTTTTATCTGAACTAAACAAGCCCAGTTCTTTCAGTCTTCCCTCTTGGCTCATGTTCTCTAGACCCTCAATCATTTTTGTGGCTCTTCTCTGGGCCTCCTCCAATTTCTAGACAAACGTCTTGAAATGTGGTGCTCATTGCGGTGGTTGTAGCTGGCCATCCTGCCCTGCGAGAAATGCTCACAGACCCTGCCGCTCCCTCAGCCCCGGAGAAGCGCTGACTGTAAGCATATTCCCCCGGCGTACATCCCTCTTCCAGGGGGACCCATTTCCTGGGCCAGGCCACCTCCTGGTGCTGAAGTGGGAGCAGCCTGTGCTTTGCAGCCAGGCTCTGAAGATGCCTGTTTGAATGCAGCCTGCGTGGGGGTGGGAGGATGAGGGTGGGAGAGAGGAGAGGTACCAACACAGCACTCCTTGGCAGTGATTTATAGACTGGGTCAGGCGCAAATTGACTCGTATGCAAGAAATGTAAATGGAATCGAGACTTTTGATGGAGAAGCTCATTTTCAGACTTAAACGCTTTAGATTAAACACACTCGCACACAAATGCTGGCGAGGAGGGTGTTTTATATAATTTACATTACAAATCAATTCATTATCCACACAGGCAGGTTGCACTGATTTTCAAGGATCGGAGGTTTGATGAAGAGGATTCATTTCAAGAAATAAACCTTTTAAATTAACCACAAGATGAGGGAAATTTCTTTATTTAAAAAATGTGCCAGCCCCTTCTTTGTTGCTTTTATTATTATTAATATTATTTTCAGTCTGGTTTTGGGTCATTAAGGAGGGTCCAGAAGTCACCAATTGCCTTTTGGAGGGATAAGAGCTGAGAGCTTAGGATGCTGTGAATTTCTTCTGGCTTCAAATCCCTTATTTCCTGCAGGACAGTTGTTAGCCCAGGTGGGCTTTGGGCCCTATCGCAGGTAGGGGAGTGCTTGGGTTAAATGAACATGGATTGTCTTCTCCTTCTTGGACCAGAATAGGTCAAGTTACAGAGCAGGAGGTGTAGGCTGGATATTAGATGGATATTAGAAAAATACCTACTTCCCCAGGCGGGTGGTGAAGCACTGGAATGCGTTGCCTAGAGAGGTGGTGGAATCTCCATCCCTAGAGGTTTTTAAGTCCTGGCTTGACAAAGTCCTGCCCAGGATGACTTAGTTGAGGTTGATCCTCCGGTGAGCAGGGGCTGGATCTGATGACGTCCTGAGGTCCCTTCCAGCCCCAGGATTCTAATGTTACGCAGTCCCCTGTGGGACAGTGGGGAGGAAACAAAGGCTGGATGAGTGTGGAGTCTGGATTCCTGTCTCCCCCCGGAAGCCTCCGGGCCACAGGCAGCATGCCTGGTGGAGGTGTTCAGGGTAGCATGGCTGCTGGGCCTGGAGGGGGTGGTTGTGCTCGGGTACATTTCTAGTGCAATGGCAGGGGGGTGAGTGAGAGCCACTGCTAGAGGGGCATGAGTCCTGGCCTCCCTTCTCTTCCTAGGAGTGATAGGCCCTCCGGAGCATGGGTGCTGAGGCTGCATGTTGGGAGGAGGTGGGGCTCAGGTGTGAATGAATGAATGAATGAATGAATGCAGAGACTAAATTCCTCCCTCACTCCAGGCGACCCCAGTTCTCCAGGGCCAGGGCTCCTGGGAGTGGATCCCCGGTCGTCCTTCAGAGCCTGGAAGGCTTCCAAGGTTCCTCAGCATCCGTGGCTGCCACAGTCTCCTGATTCCCACTGACCATCTCCTGCAGATCACAGACTCATAGAAGATTAGGGCTGGAAGAGCCCATCCAGGCCAAACCTCTGCTCGAAGCAGGACGAGGCCCAACTCAACCACCCCAGCCAGGGCGTTGCTAAGGTCCCTGGGATGGGCTGAAAAGGCAGCCGCGAGTCCCTGTGCAGCCTTTCTGCACTGCTCTGGGTACAGAAAGGCAGGAAATTGCCCCAAGAGAAGCCAAGGGCCCTGCACAATCTCAGCACACTCCACTACCCTCTCCCTCCTGGCTGCCTCTGCAGCAAGGACTAAAGAGCTGGACGCTTCGCTTGTCACTCGGACACCCACCTCTTTGGCCAAGAACCCACCCGTGTAAGAGCTCTGCAGGGCGCCGGTGACAGCAGAGAGCTCCCCCAATGCCAAGCCACACCCCCCGGCCTGCTGCAAACTTCTCTAGCGCAGTTATAATGAGCATTTATTATCTGATTGGGAAGATGACCTAGGGGCTGCAACCAATGTTCCCTATAAGCTTTTCCAGCCTTCTGCGGATTTTGTCCCATCTGTGTGTGGGATAACTTTTTCCATGCACCGAGCCATGTGTGATGTGCACCACCAATAATAACACAAAGCCTCGCTGTGGGCACTCGGTGAATCTGCCCCTGAGCGGCTGCCCAAGCACTCAGTTTACAGGGAACACTGGCTGCAACTTGGATGGGGCCCCTATTGCATGAAGCACATAATAAGGAACAGCCCTTCTCTGTCTTATGGAGTTCATGGTCTCAACATGGGGGCCAGATAGAGAAGGGGGAGAGGGGCACCTTGCAATTAAACAGCCACTTACACCCGCAAGCATCCCCGGGAGTTTTACCAGCTTGTCTGCAGCGAGACCTGTTTCAGCCACGCTGCCGCTCAGCCTCCTCGGGGAGGAACGTGGCAGCTATTTCACAGCACCGCAGGCTGACATTTTAGGACAGGAAGCAAAGACTCGTCTCTGGCCGAAAAGGGGCAGGTGGAATCGACGCAGAATGTCATTACCTGAGTTGGAATATGGCCAAGACATCAGAATTAAACCCCCTAATCTTGCAAATAAATGCCCTGGGATCGTTAATGACCATAGCCGGCCAAACCTTCATTTTACATCTCTGACGTTGCTAGCGTGGCCAGTTCTGTGTCTGCTCTGAGGTCCTTACAAACAAGCACCTGGCCAGCACAGCCATGGGGAAAGAAATCCTGAAACGCAAGCAGCCTTCAAAACTTTTCTTCACAGGCTGACAAGCAAAAAGCCCGCAGGAATTTAACTGAATTTGTCCAAAGCAATGCTGCAACCACATTCAACGTTTGCCTCCAAAAAAAATGCCATTTATGGGGAGACAGTCCTGGCTGAGCCGTCAGCAGGCAGCCAGGTGTGGGGAGTTGAGGAGAAATACATCTCATTAATGTGGAATTGTTTTTAGGTTAATAATCTTGCGTTAATTTTCCTTTAAAATATTGTCTTTGACCATTAAACGCTCGCACTGTTATAAAAAGAACGTAATAAATGATCTTGAAGCAAATTCTCCTGCCAAATGTCATAATTTATTTGCATAATTAGCTCTTAATTTTAATTCAATATGCAAATCTACGCTTCCTTTAAATTGCAGCAGCCTGTTTCCCGGCCCCGGCTGCCATGAATTTATTGTGACGCGGCTGCTGGAGAAAGCAGCTTTGCTGCCTTCTGGGGATGGCTGAGTGGGGGAAGGGATCTGCCTGCCACCAGGGGGGAGACACATTGGGGTTTGCTTCCCCTTAGGTGGGACCCCAGCTCCCACCAGCCCATGTCTCCTTTGTCTTCCTCCCGCATCCATCCCCTCTCTGCTTTCCTTCCCCTTTTCTCCGCTCCTCAGGGCCCTGGCTAAGGGCAGATACCTCTGCTCCCTCCGTGCATCAGCTCCCACTGCAGGACCTTCTCATCCTCCTGGATGGAGCCGAGCGGTGGGAGAGGACGTGAGACAGGGCTGTCCCTAGAGTGTGGGGTCAGCTCAGAGAAGCACTCACCACACAGCTCGGAGGGCAGGTTCGGCGCCGGCCGTCGGAACTCAAAGCCCACAGAAGTCCAGGGGGGTCCTTCCATCCCTCTGAGAGCTTCAGACCACGTCTTGCTGGACCTCCAGAAAGACCCACAGCAGAACTCTCTGTGCCCGAAGCCAACGTGGTGCTTATCTCCGTATGGACCGAGCCGTCAGGCGCAGAGCCCTAAACTCTGGCCTATCCCCTACCTCCCAGCCACAGCCAGGCTCCCAAGCATCCCTCTGGGGAGAGAGAGCCAGGCAGGGCGGTGTGACGGGCCTGGGGAGGTTGGTTTGGCCCACGGAGAGGAGGGCCCTGGCAGGCTGGGGAGCCGGTGGAGGTGTGGAGGGGGCGTCTCCGGTGGAGGCAGCCTTTGGAGAGAGGATTTGGTGGTCTTTGGGGGCGAAGGGGAGAGGGGGACTGGGGTTCGCTGTGGGAGGTGAAGGAAGGTGTGTTTAGCCTGGTGGAGCAGCTAAGGCCGTGGAGGGCCAGGCGCTGGGGGAGGAGGAGGAGGAGGAGGGAGAGTGGTGGTGAAGGCTGGGCAGGGTCTGCCATGGCAGAGAAAGGCAAGTGGGCTTATGCACTGGCAGGGCAGGGCAGGGTGGCCCGGGTGGGGCTTGTTAAAGGGGGGTTGAGGTCCTAGTGGGAGTTGGGGGTGCACGGAAGGCAGACAAGATGTGTTTGGGGACACAGCTGAGGCTGGGTCTGGGGTCGCATGGGGGGGCTTTGGGGCTGTCCTTGGCAGTCGGCGTTGGGTTTGGGGTCAGGTTGTAGCACTCAGGTGGGTTTAGGGCAGGGAGGCAAAGGAAAGCCTGGCTGGGGCACATGCCCCGATTCAGGGCTACCATTGGCAATCTCCTGGCCTGGCAGTCTGTGGACAGTGACTTGGCTGTTCTCCAGCAAGGTTGGCATGGCCATTCGAAGGCCTTTCTCCCTCCTGGGCTTGAGCCCGGGGCTCTGGGGCCTGGTCAAACACCTCCGTTCACACAGCACTGAGGTGGAGCACAGCTGCCCCCCGGGTCGTCCTAGGAACAACGCGTCACTCTTGTCCAATGCCCTCCTATGTCCCACTAGCGGCCTGGGAAACCAGCGCTCCTGCCCTGTCCCTTACAGCCAGGGCTCCAGGGGCTTCTGCCTCCCCCCAACACTGACATACCATAAACTCCCCTGCCCCAGCGGTAACGAGCCCCCCTGCGCTGAAGAGAGCAGAGGGCTGGGCCAGCTGGCTCCAGCAGAGTCACACGGGGTTTAGTCGGGGATGGGAGCCTGACTCACAGGCTCAGGTGCTTGGGGAATAGGGGAGCAGGAGGGGCTATACAGGGAGCCCTGCTGGGGTTTCGAACGACCCCGAGGGGACTTTGGAAGCATCTCAAAAAAGAGGAGCCAGTGATGGAGTAATCCGAGCCCAGGGCTTAGCGCACAGGCTGGGGAATTCACTGAAAGGGACAAATTAGCTTAGACAATAGCAGATCTTTTTCACTGGGGGGATAATTAAATGTTGCTTCATCAAAGGCGACAGTTTGCAAGCTGCTGTCCCCTGTAACTCTATCGGGTTCACCTCCCAAGATGGCCCTTCCACAGCCGCACTTCTGGCCCGGCCAGCGACGTGGGGTGCATTTGATCGCCGCGGCCAGAGGGGCGAAGGTGAGAGGCCTCAGGATGAGCCCCAGGAGTGGCAGGGTGACCAGCCGGGGTCTTGCTGGGGAGGAAACGCTGGCTGGGTGGGGGCTTAGGGGTGGGAGTCACAGGCAGGAAAGTCAGGGAGGCTCTGGGATCTTATTACAGCCCAGGCAGTCTTAGATCTCTGGAGGGGAAAAAATATAAGCCAGCCCCAAACCACAGGCCTTTGTTAGATCTAAAGTCGCTCTCCAGGAAACCCTGAGCCCCAGAGAGAGAAAGGGACCAGCTCAAATTCAGCCGTAAATAATTAAAACTTGCAAAGAAACGGCCCTCGCCAGCTCCCAAAACAGGGCTGGACAGAACAGCTGCCTTCTGGGAGCCAAGTCAGCACAGCCAACCTGACGCTGGCGGTGGGAGTGGGCTGCTACCTGCGGGAGTCCCGTTAGCACAGGGCCATGTGGGGAGGCTCCTTTGCCCTCTCCTCTGCTCTCTCTTGGGAACCCCCAGCCCAAAGAGAAGAGCAGAGAGAGGGGCGCAGCACACTCCCACCTGCAAAGCTGCAGGAAGCGCCTGTCTGTACCTCGGCTTCCTGCTCCGGATTGCTGCCTGGCCGGAGCGCGTAAGCCTGCCTCTGCAGATAAGGGCTCGGGCCTTTGTGTACAGCAATGCCGGCAGATGCACCAGAGCATGCACAAGTGCCTGTTGTGTGCTGCACGTGCATTGGGCCCCGTTGCACCGGGATGCGTGCGGGCCAGGGCTGCGCCTTTGCCTGCATGTGCGGCAGCTGTGGGGGCGCGGACATGCCAAAACCTACCCGTGTAAGACACGGCAAGGCAGCCACGAGCCCAGCCAGCTCCCTTCTCCTTCGGCTCGGCTCCCCCCAGCCCAAACCCTTTTGAAAGTGGGACCTGAGCCACCCAGGGCGTGGCTGGGGTGAGACTGGAGAAAACTCGGCTGCAGGAAAGCGGAGGCTGAGCTCGCCCTTGTCAATGGAGTGATGCTGATCTGCCCTGGCTGAGGACGGGGTCAGGTGCCTCGTGCGGCACAGAGGGCAGACACCAAGCCCAGCGTGTTGCACACACTTCCTTTGGCCCAGCGACACAGGTCCCTGGAAATCCAGTCTCCCTGGATGGGGAGGAGACACCGGGTTTAAATGACAGGGGAGGTAGGGAACCAGCTCTTTCCAGAGCCCCCCACCCTCTCTCCTGGCCTCCGCCCTTCATCCAGCTGAACTTGTGGGCCCCCTCTGGGCTGCTCCTCAAACCCCTCGCCGTAGCGAGGGACTAAGGCCTTGTGCTCATGGGGGTGCACCTGGGCAAGCCCCTGCTTACACCACAGCACAGCCGTGCGTGGGCTTCGCCATCTCCCCGCCTGCCTGCCCGCCCGCGCGCTCAGCTTTCGGGGAACGCTGGTTAGGAGAGATGAGCCTGCAAGGCTCTTCCCTACCCTTCAGGAGCTGAGGGTGTCACCTGCCTCCCTCTGGACACTCCTCTCCAGAGCTCCTGCGTGGCTCTCTGCACAGCGGCCCTCCAGGGCCATTGCCACTACCTGCAGAGCTTTTCTTCCCGGCACCATCTCCTGCCCTCCTGCTGCCTTTTCTGGAGAAGGGTGCCAGCGAGTTAAATATCCACCCTGCGACCTGTGCCAGAAGAGCGCCAGCGGCGAGGACTGCTGTCTCCAAGTGGCTCGGCCCGTAGCACTAGCAAGGCCTGCCAGAGAGCAAGGTCCCAACGACAAAGTGTGGCACAAACACAGCAAGCCAGAGCCCTTGCCCCAGAGCAGAGGAGCCACGCAAACAAGGGAAACCCCCCATTGGCCCGGGACACTGAGCGAGGGTCTGAGCACTGGGATTTCACACAGGTTGGGCCCTTAGTCCGAGATCTCAGGCCAAAAGGAACCATGTGAGCAACTCCGCTGGCCTCTCTTCCACCAGGAACCATAGTTAGAGTCATTCCAACCCTGCACCCGGGCGGGAAAGCTTCTGCTCTTCATGACTTGGTGCTCAGAGCACAGGACAGGCTCAGAAACACAGGCTCTACACGGCCTTGGGCGATACAAGCACGGACTGTTCTGTGCCTCAGCTTTCCTCCACAGAAAATGGAGAGAATACCCTTCCCTTCCTAGAAAGGTTCTTTCAGACGCTTGGGTGAGGGTCTCTAACGAAGAGCCTGCTGTTATCCTAAGGGTGCTGTGGCAGAAGTCATGCCCAGAAAGGGTTTTGCTCTCTGCCACACATCACTGGCGCTTTGTGATGGACTCTCTAGCACCCAGCTACCAAAGGGGGACCCACATTTTGAACCCTGCTGCATTTGCCGGGGCTGAGACCCTGGGTTTCTGGCAGGCCCCTGGCAGAGATAGGTGCCATGCTGAATCCAGCGGCAGAGCACTCATGCATGAGGCTTTATTTGGGCTCCTGCCTGCTGGAACAACACCGGTTGTGATGATGCACCTAGTTTTCATCAGCAGATCTCAAAGCACAAAGGAGGGCAGCACAGCCACCCACGCGTTATAGCTGGGGAAACTGAGGCAGGGAGGTGATGTGACTTGTCCGAGGTCACCCATCAGACCAGGGCAAAGTTAGGAACAGTCCCCAGAGCTGCAGTCCTGTGCTGTAGCCACTAGACCGCACGCCCCTCTGCACAGTTGCGAACCCCTCTCAAGCTCTCTTGGCTGTAAGTAGGTGTCACGCGCCCTGTGTCATTTGGGGGTTTCGTACCGTCCCAGCCCCGGGCCACGCGCTTTCCTTGGGAAAGACAAAGGTAGTTTGGGCCCTCATAGCTGGGGTGAGAAGCCCCCAAAAAATCAACCCCCAAAGCACCAAAACCAGGACCCCGCGGTTATCAGCTTTTCGATCCCACAATTTGCAAACCAAACGCTTGGCCCTGGCGGTGCTTCTACTCAGGGATGCTGAGTGTCCAGAACCCCAGGCTGGGAGTCGGGGCCCAGGGTCGTAAGCGTGCCACATTCCTTCTAGCAGTGACGAGCCCTTGTTCAAGGTGCTGCCAGTGGTTTCCTCTGTGTCATATGCCGCTGAAGAGAAACGCTGCTCTCCCCTGTGCTCGGGGGCCTGCCCCTGGAAGAGGCAGCAGCCCATGTGGTTGGAATGCTCTGTTTATTCAGACTTAGAGGGCTAGAGACAACCAGCCAGTAAAGCCATTGCATTGCCTTAACACGCCCTAGTGCTTTACAATACCTGCCATTCTCCATGCTTGAGTCCGTTTGTGATGCGTGCCATATTCGGCAGTTATACAGCGGGCTTGCCCTGGCCCTGGCGAGAAACACTGCCTTCTGTCCTGCTTAGTTAACGGTTACAGCCATTGCCAGGGCCTGCCAAGGCTCCGGGGCTGGCACCTTCTCTTTGCCACGGCTACAGCACGCACCCCTTGGAGCCATCTCCGGCCCCCGGCCAGAGTTCCGCCCAGAGCCTGGGCAAGTGTGCAAAATGTCAGCCTCAGCGGAGTTTCTAACCTGGAGTGATAGCTTTACTGATTTGCCACTTTACTACTCTTGTTAATGAATTTTTAATCTTCTTAATGACATTAAACACAGAAAGTAATTAAGGAAAACAAGTTCGAAACTGCTGACTTAAACCCTTTATTCAGAACTATTTAATGTCGAATTAATTTGATTTTGCCCATTATTCAAATGAGCGCGTTACCTTCCCGGGCATTGGCCTCTTTCGTATTATTATTTTTGTCTTGTTCTATTAGATATGTCACCGAGAGGTTTGTCCTTTCTCTGGGTTGCAGCCAGAGGGGTTCTGCTGCCCGCTGCTGGGGACAGCCAGCCCGGGGCAGCACTTCTGGCTCCTGTGAAGTCGCACAGCCTCGCACTCGGGATGTGCCAAACCACTGCCAACTCTTAGCGTGGCAAGGAGGTGCTTGGATTCAGAAGTCACTTGGCTCTGCTGGATTCAGCGGAGCTGAGTGGCACCAGCAGAGGATCGGGCCCATTCTTTACAAACCCCTGGGCCTCCCCTCAAGAGGGAGTATACGTCGAAGGCATTTGATCTGGGCCAGCTAGAGAGACTGGACTGTGTCATTCTCTCTCAAAAGACCAGGGGCAGCTCCTGGGACCCTGGTAGCTACCAAGAGTCAGAATCGCAGTCTGAGCCCTTCTGCAACACTGAGGGAATTGTAGCGCAGTCAGAATCTAGCCCCAGGCTGCTGGACAGATAAGCTCTTTCTTCCACCTTGGCTTTTCCGGACCCATGTCGCTGTGGGACTCAAATGCACAGACTTGAAGAGCTCGCCCAGATTTGGGCCTGGCAGGGCTGTTTCTCCTAACACGAAAAATGGGAGCTTGGAGACGGGTCTGTTCTCGGTGTCGCCTGGCACGTTTGCCAAAAATAAACCCAGAGCTCTGTTTTCCCAGCCGCTGTGGAAACAGCAGCGAACAGGTTCCCCGCATAGAGAGCCTCATGTCTATCACTCCAGCAAGCTCCATGCCCAAAAAGCCTCACTTCCTCGCAGGGTCTCGCCCCTAATTCCCGCCTTGGCTTTCTGCCACCAACATGCTCAGCCTCAGGGGGGAACCCCGCCCTGAAGGTGTGGCCAGCATAACCCCCGCATCCACCCAGCGTAGCTCTGACTTGCTATGTGGCCCAGTGCCTCAGGCAGCAGCTCCTCTGCCCTCAGCCAGTCCTGCTACATGAAGGGTCTTACGGATACTTGGCACATCCATGGGGTCCTTTGGATCCAAGTCACCCTAGGCACTCTTCACCTTGAGCGGTAAAAGAGCGCCCTCCTACGCAACCTTAGTCACTCGTCCACCTGACATGGGCGGAACCATAAGGGAAGTGCACACCCAGCTCTCTGTCCGCTTTGAGCTGGAGTGGGAGTGTGAACTGAAATGTAAGGCCCTGTTGTCGCTGTGAGGAAGAGCATTTTCCTGCCATCACTGCTGGCAGCTAGGAGGTGCTGCCGGTTCCAAAAGCCACTGTCAAACCAGAGTGGAAACACCCGGGGAACTGCACAGAAAACACTTGTGAGGACCATACAGCTCTCCAGCACACTCCTTGCCCTGATTCCTGCAGGAATCTACCTCTCTGACATTCCCTGGAGGCGTATGGGCCCTGGCATGGCTGCCACGAGCAATCAGCAGGGCCCTGTGCGAACACAACATTTGTATCTGCAGCTGCAAAAACGAGGCACAGATACAGTCGGCCACTGGCGCTAAAGGAGCTGAAACGCCATCCGCAAGCAGCTCTTTGCCTCACGGGGGTTTGTCACAAGAGGGAGACAGAGCCACCACACTCACTAAGAGTGATTCAAGGGCGGGTGAAATTAACAAGACCCTTTCCACGGATTTGGGTGCACGCCTGCGCCAGGGTGTTAAACTTGCACAACCGCATAAAAGCCTGCTTTCACTCTCCACGTCCTTTGGCGTCTTCTGCTGACCTGACTGAGAAAACAAGGCAGAATAGTGGCGTTGTGGCTACATTTTGGCCTTTAGGTGCTCCACAGATGTAGCAATTTCCCTCAATGTGGTTTGTTCCCAGTGGATGTCAGAGTGGCTGGATCTGCACAAGAACTTTGGGGTAATACCCAGATCTTCCATGGTCTGAGCTTCACTGCACTGAACTGCCCAGGGACTCAAAGCACTGTCCGCTCTGTTGCTCTCCAACGAGGGAACTTCAGTAACTAGAACTCAGTGGGACAATCTGGGGCCATATATCTTTCATTTTCACCTGAGGCTGACCTAGCTCTGTCAAGTCTATGTTGTTGGCCTGCTCTGCATTCCATTTGCTACCCAGCCCACTTAAGCCTTGCACCTGAGTTTGACACTGACAAAGTATTCTCCCAGCATGTCTGGCATTAGCTGCCACCCCACTGCTGTGCTAGAGGGGCAGGGGCTTCGTGGCCATGACCTGTCCTAGGCCAGGCCCTGCAGAGACACAAACCGAGGCAGAGGAGGGGAGAAAGAAATGGGAACTGCTGGAGCCATGAACAAGGTAATGAGCATAAGAATGACAAATGCATTCAAGTTCCAAGTATAGCAGCAGCCTTTCCCGAGTCACTGTCATGCATGTGCTGGGCTTGTGATCCCCTTGGAAGAACCCTTGGAGGTTGGCGCCCTCAGCGGGTGCGGCGTAAGCTCTGTCTGCCCCATTCATGAAGGTTACATGCCCTCTCTTTGTGCCACGTGAGTTGTGTGATGCGCACTGCCTGCTGCATGTGACATGCCCGCTGGGTGCACCAGCCACGCACCGAGTATGTAGCTCTTGTCTGCAACATGCCTGGACTACATGTGGATGTTGTGTGGGCTTCATGTCCACCGTGCGCACATCCTTCCCAACACATCAGGGCGACTGACCTCTGCATTGTCTCCACCAGGCATGCTCATCCCCTTGGCACGTCCATACTACGCGTGAGACCTGTGTGCATGTTAGTAACAAAGAGCGAGCCGTGCCAGCCTGTACACTAGCAGAACAAAAAGCAGCCCACCTTGATATTTTTCTGATTTGTCGACCTTGGTTACTATTTTTGGTTCTCTTGTGCCTTAAGCATGGAGTCTGTTCTGGTGTGGCTATGAGCTGGAGAAGTGGGTCTGTCCCACAAAAGCTCACCACCTAATCAGTTATTTTGTTAGTCTTTAAAGTGCTACTGGGCTGTGGGCATGTTGTCTCCCTCCTTGTGGGCCTCATGGCAATTGCAAGTGCCCTGCAGGCTTCCATCCATGTACCCATGTCCAGCGCATGTATTCGCTTCATGTGCGTCATGCAGGTACCTCCCATGATGGCTGCTCGCTTGCTTGGTCTAACATCTTACTTGGCTACCTCCCACACTGCACACACCAGCTCTCAGGTTCATGCTTTGCTCCAAGGCACAGGCTGACCAAGACAAGGTGGGCAACTCTACTCAAGGACAGGGCTGGGCCCATTGTTCCTGTAAGCTGAGCAGTTGCATAGCTGCACAGCAGAGATTCACGGGCCACCCAGTTGGTTAGCAGAGCGCCCACTGCCAGCAGTATGTGTTTCTCTGGGTGGTGCCCATCTGCACGTGCCTGGGCCCACATAAAATTATTCCATCCATGGATGAAAAAAAATTAAAGGGAACACTGGCTGGAACGCTGAACTGTTCAGTGCCAGGTGCTGGGAGAGAGGCCAAGAGGCTCAGACAAGCCACAGCTCTGGCAGGGTTAACAAGCGGGGAGGATACCAGGGAGAAGGTAAGGAAAAAGGTCAGACTCTTTTAGGATATGAATATACACGTATCACAGAGCTGGAAGGGACCTCAGGAGGCCATTGAGTGCAGTCCCCCACCCTCTTGGCAGCACCAAGCACCATGCCCTTTTTTTTTTAACTTCCAATCTGCCCCAGATCTCTAAATGGCCCCCGCAAGGGCTGAACTCTCAGCCCTGGGTTTAGCAGGCCAATCCCGCCCCCTGTGAAGGTGCCCTGCTCCTGAGAGAGCACCGGCGTCTCTGGCGTGGCTGGTTTCAGAGAATAACGCCCCCCCCCCCCACGCCCCCTCCAACTTGGGCGCCGAGGAAGGAGGCAGCTCTGCAGGCTGACCTCAGCTGGGGCAAGCTGCAGACTTCCCTTTCTTTTGACTGCTGACTTTGTCTCTTTCTCCTCTTCCTCCTCTTTTCAGGACTTTATGGGCTGAGATGCCAGAAAGCAGGGGCTGGCACCAGCCCAAATCCCTGGACATTCCCAGGGGTCTTACTGGAACCAGGACCACACACACAAGTGCGGCAGCTTCCTACCCCATCCAAAGAGATGCTGCAGCCTTACTATACGTGCGATTCTCACAGCCTGTCCCTGCCCCACGGAGGCGCTGTCACCCCAGCGCACACCCTCTGCGCACAGCCTCTCCCTGGAGGTGCTGTCACGCCAGCGCACACCCTATAGGTACAGCCTGTCCCTGGGGGTGCTGTCACCCCAGCGCACACACTATAGGTACAGCCTGTCCCTGGGGGCGCTGTCACCCCAGCGCACACCCTATAGGCACAGCCTGTCCCTGGGGGCGCTGTCACCCCAGCGCACACCCTATAGGCACAGCCTGTCCCTGGGGGCGCTGTCACCCCAGCGCACACCCTATAGGCACAGCCTGTCCCTGGGGGCGCTGTCACCCCAGCGCACACCCTGTGCACACTGCTGGTTACTGCCAGCCTCTTCCAGAGGGCGTCTCACCTGCCATTACCTGTCTTTCTCTTCACCCCCCTTTTATCAGGGCCCACGTCCCTGGCAGATTACATCACTCTTCCCCCAGGTTACTGCCCTGCTGCAGTGCCCCTGCTCTGGGGGTCTCCCATCCCAGGAACCCCAAACGTCTACCCATACTGGGCCTCAGCGACCCACCACCGGGCATCACCCAGCCCCTTTCCTCGGGGGCAAACGGCTGTCTCAAAGGGCCACTCGCTGGCCACAGGTTGGACCTGCTGCCCCCCTGCAGCCTGGGGCTCGCCCAGCCACACTCACCCTGCCCTGTGCTGTGCTAGGGCGGCACCCCCTCCCCCCACTGACAGCCAGGTTCCTCCCCCCTCCACAGCTACAGCCACAGGCCAGCTCTCCTGGAGCCCCTATTTATACAGCCCAGCTGGGCCCTAATTGGCAGCTAATTGCCTCAGCTGTTGGCTCCACAGTCCAGCTCTCTCCCAGGGCCGGGGTTAACCCTTGCTAGGCCAGTGCAGGGCAGATGCCTGGTCACAGGGAGGCACTTTCACACTCATCCCCGTGCCCCCAATAAACACTGACACTCACCTGGGGTAGCACTGTCATCCCACCACACACCCGGTACCCTGCCTGTCCCTGCCAGGGGGCGCCGCATTGCACACCCGATACACACCATGTTACACACCCGACACACTGCCTGTCCCTGCCAGGGGGCGCCGCATTGCACACCCGATACACTGCCTGTCCCTGCCAGGGGGCGCCGCATTGCACACCCAATACACACCATGTTACACACCCGACACACTGCCTGTCCCTGCCAGGGGGCGCTGCATTGCACACCCGATACACACCATGTTACACACCCGATACACTGCCTGTCCCTGCCAGGGGGCGCCGCATTGCACACCCGATACACACCATGTTACACACCCGACACACTGCCTGTCCCTGCCAGGGGGCGCTGCATTGCACACCCGATACACACCATGTTACACACCCGATACACTGCCTGTCCCTGCCAGGGGGCGCCGCATTGCACACCCAATACACTACCTGTCCCTGCCAGGGGGCGCCGCATTGCACACCCGATACACACCATGTTACACACCCAACACACTGCCTGTCCCTGCCAGGGGGCGCTGCATTGCACACCCGATACACTGCCTGTCCCTGCCAGGGGGCGCCGCATTGCACACCCGATACACACCATGTTACACACCCGACACACTGCCTGTCCCTGCCAGGGGGCGCTGCATTGCACACCCAATACACACCATGTTACACACCCGATACACTGCCTGTCCCTGCCAGGGGGCGCCGCATTGCACACCCGATACACTACCTGTCCCTGCCAGGGGGCGCCGCATTGCACACCCGATACACACCATGTTACACACCCGACACACTGCCTGTCCCTGCCAGGGGGCGCTGCATTGCACACCTGATACACACCACGTTATATATCCAATACACACCATGTTACACACCCAATACACTGCCTCTCCCTGCTGGGGGTGCCGCATTGCACACCCAATACACACCACATTACACACCCGACACACTGCCTGTCCCTGCCGGGGACGCCGCATTGCACACCCGATACACTGCCTGTACCTGCCAGGAGGCACCACATTGCACACCTGATACACACCACATTACACACCCAATACACACCAGGTTACACACCCAATACACTGCTTGCCCCTGCCGTGGGTGCCATACTGCACATCCGATACACACCATGTTACACACCCAATACACTGCCTGTCCCTGCCAGGGGGCGCCGCATTGCACACCCTATACACACCACATTACACACCCGATACACTGCCTGTCCCTGCCAGGGGGTGCCGCATTGCACACCCAATACACACCACATCACACACCCGATGCACTCTGCCTGTCTCTGCCAGGGGGGCGCTGTCCCCACATCACACACCTGACACACGCTGCATTGCACACTCAATACACAGCACATTGCACACCCGCTACACACTGCCCGTCCCTGCCACAGGGGGACTCTGTCCTCACATTACACACCTGATACACACCACATTGCACACCCACTACACACTGTCTGCCCCTGCCATGTCACACCGGTGTAAGCAGCCGCAGTTCCATTCGCTCTTTCATAGCAGATATGAAGTGGGAAGGAAGTTGAGGATTTTCCTTTCTAAGCTGCCATGTTAGCCCTGCCGCAGCGACTCAGGCAGCCCCTTGCTTTTAGCTAGCTCAGTCACTAGCAGCTGTGTGTGTGTGTGTGTGATTTCATTTCTTTAAAACCCAATTTTCAGGGGGAAAATATCCCGGAGGACAATTTCGAACAAGCTGTTGCACAAACACTGGTTCCCACAAACATGCTTGAACATCCACAAGGAACAGCCCCCCGCAAACCTTTGCACAAAACTCCTGTGCCCGGCCCTGACCCCCCACAAACACGTGTCCTGGGTGTTTACTGCACAAATCAGAACCATCACTGCTTCCTCCTGCCCGCCCCCCAAAACACACACCACTTGATGGTGCGTAGTGTGGAACTGGTCCATGAAATATTTTGTCAGCAGAAAGTGCTAATTTGTAAACACAGACATGGTTCACAAATAGTCAGTTTCGACTAATTTCCTGTTGCAAAAGCAGTTTTGAAAATATCCAAATTCTGGGTTTGGTTTGACATGATCCATTGGCTCAACATGCAACCTCACTTGTCGTGAAAAAACCAACCAAACAAAAAAACAAAGAAAAAACCCAAAACAAAACAAAACAAACCAACTACTTGATTGCAGAAGTTCCAAAGTCAACCCAAAACCATTTGAAATGATCCAAAGGAAACGTTTCTAATTACCAGGTGTCTTTTTTCGAGTTGGTGAACATTTTTCAACTCCTCAGCCCAGTTCGAGAAGGGACAAATGTTAAAAATCTCCAATATTTTCCCATCTCAGCAAATCTATTTCTCATCCTGCTCTATCCTGGCTCCTCTCTTAATTGGGCTGTGGGCTCTTGGGGGTAGAGGCCATTGGTTTGTTATATATTTGTACAGCTCCTAGCACGATGGGCCTGAGTTCTCTTAAAGTTCCACAGCAATAAATAATAGGAAACAAACATTTGGCTAATTGCTGTCCACTGAGCATTTTTCAGACATGAGGCCTTAGCACAGCTTACTGGTGTTCCCATTGCACAGGGGAGCAAAGGGAAGCACAGAGCGGTGAACTGATTTGCTCAAGGTCCTGGATTCACTCGGCAGGCAGCAGAACCAGGAAGAGAACTCACAGATTCAGCCTTCCCTCCCAGTGTCCCAGCCCCACAGGGGCTCTTCCCCCACTGGCTGGGCAAACAGAAATAAACCCATATTGGCTGTACGGGGTGGACTGGGGACCAATTTGTGCAGGGCTGGTCTTGAGCCATGTGAACAATCACTCCCTTCTAGTGGCTCAAAATGTGAAGGGAAGTGAGGTCTGGCCAAAGCCTTTCCTGGCAGGGCCAAGGAGGACCACTGGCAGCCCTCGGAAGGACAGGCAGACCTACCATGCAGGGGATCCAAAGGTTGTCACCTCAAGCTGGAGCATGGAGACAAACCCCAAAGGCGTGAGGTTATCTCCACCTCCCTCATCACCCCAGCCTGCCCACATACCTGGGTGTGAGACCCAGCCAGGACCCTCCGGCCACCCCCCACCTGCTCCAGGCACATCACCTTATGAATTTGCATGTGCATCCATCCAACCTGGACACGGCAGCATTACCAGGTGACTTCTCTGACAAACCCCAGTGAACCAGTACAACTTAATGTGCAGAATGAGCCTGCAGGACCTGGCAGGAGCCTAGACTCAGGCTCTGTTCCTGGCTCTGCCTCTTTGCTTTCCTTCCCCCTGTGGGCGATTTCGAGCGAGAGTTCTCTGGGGCAGGGACCGTCTCTCACCGTGGGCTGCACAGACCCCTGCACAGTGGGGTCCTGACAGATTACTACCAAAGTAACAAACCCCTTGGAGGAGAGAACGCTTTGCCTGCAGACCTTCCCTGTGCAGTACCAGAGGCGGAATCTGAGCTGATAAGCTGCAAAATATTGAGTCCCCTTTAGTGACCTGGGCAAACCAGGAGCTGTAAGAGTTCTGCTGGTCTCTCTCTCTCTCTCTCTCTGTCACACACACACACGTTTTGTGATGTGTGTGCCGGTGATGTGATACACAAGTGTGTGTTTTATCTCTCACACACACACACACACACACACGTAGTAATTGACGACACAGGAGCCCATACTGTATTTACGATATTTGTACATTTTCTGACACACGTCTGTATTTTTGGCACACTGCATGACTCCTATGGCATGTGTGCATGGGCTGTAACATCCACGCCTGTATGCACATTTGCCCCATATTTTATGACCCACATCTGCACATATTCTACACTGTGGGTCTGAATTCTGCAGTGCTCATACGTGTGGATTGAAGGACACGTTTTATATTATATATATATATAATATATTCCTGTATATTTTGGCACACCCATACACAAGTTCCTTGCTGTCTGTGAGGTAGGCGTGCATATACTCTATGACACATATGCATTCCTGTCATCTATGACACATACACATGGATATTCATACCCCTGTGCATGGCTCTATTTTGATGTATGCTGTCGAAGTGGCCTCTTTCCGGGTGCCAGCGAATGGCTGAATAGCAGAAGAGGTGGTCGTTCACATCAGGATTCCAAGCATCGTGGCATTTGTGTTTGTGTTTCATTTTCACGGGCCTCGGTTTGCCTCCAGGAGCTTCTTGTGGGCTGACGTACGTCATGCTCTGATCTGCTCATGGTAGTTCGACCAGCCAGGCAGTGAAACACCATAAGCAGGACAGGTCTCCCATCATTTCAGCTCCGTAGAGCCTGCCAAGGCACACGCTCGGCGGCAAAGCTCTCAGTAACTTGTGACACAGATGCAACTGACAGGCCCCACCCACCCCAGGACCCACCCACCATCTGCCTACCCAGCTGTGGGCTCCACTGGCCACCCACTATCTGCATCGCCAGCCCCACCAGACCCAGGGGTCCTACAGCTGGCGCAAGGCTCTGCAGCTGCCATCTGCTGTGGCCCCAGCCTGGGGCAATGAGGGTTGCCAACTCCCCCAGGCTGGATGGAATGGAGGTCATTTGCAGCAAGAGAAGAGTCTGGTTCCTCCAGTGCCAGAGAGGTGGCACCCTGAGCTCAACAGGTTGGTGGTGAGGGGCAGCTCAGCTCCCTCACCCCAAAATAGTTCCACCGCTACTGCACTCACAAAGAGGAGCAACCCTGATCAGTGGCCTGACTCTGCCGTCCCGGCTCACGGCCGGCCGTGCTTTGCCACATGAGTAATGGGAACAGCTTGGCGTAGGCAGCGGCAGTACAAGCCAAGGGAGGGTAGGAGACTTCCTGGGATCCAGGCAGGCGACAGGAGCGGGATCGCTTTCCTGGGGATGGAATTCTGCGTGGCGCTGGGATTCCTGAGCACACATCGGACGGACACAGATCAAACTCCTGCATTCCCAAGGACGGATTCGGTCCTCATTTATGCCACTGATACTCTGGAGCAGCGGTTTGCCGACTGTGTGCCACGGACCCTGCACCTCTGCAGCCTAGGTCTGTTTTCCACAGGAGCTGCATCTGTATTGGAAATGCTCTATGGGTCCGCAAATGCTAAAGGTTAAAAAGCCCTGCCCCAGAGCCATCCCATTGCTTTCAGGGGAGTCGCTCCGAGCTAACACCGGTAAAAGGGACAGGAGAATTTGGCTATGGCCGCTGTTCAACTGCACATTCTCTGCTGGCGTAGTAACATGGCATCGCTCCATTGGCTTCACTGGGGCTGTGCTGGTGTGTGCTTGTTCAGAGCCTGGCCCTCCGAGCCTTTCCCATGAGACCTGCATAGCGGTGCTGGTTGTCATCGGCTTTGGTTCATAGGCGGCTTGTGGGAGGAGATGCTTCCTAGGCCTCCATATACATAGCACAGGCATGGAAGTAGGTTAATATAGGCAATACCTTAAGTGCCTTTTGGCTCCTGGCATTGTACACGTCCCCGTAACGCCCCCAGCTGCTAGCCCAATACCGTCAGGTGCAGCTGCCTTCAAAATTCCCTGCCCCAAAACTAGAGTGAATACGTGAGGCCTGGACCCACTCTGATGGTCCCAACCTTGATTGTTCCAAGGGTGGGCTGGGTCCCCAAACTCAGAGCCAGTATTCTCCATGCGATCCAAGGTCAGACAGCCTGAGCAGCTGTGTCAGAGCCAGGAGAAGTGCAGTCTTTCTTTTCCGTGCAAAAACGCATAGAAAGCAAAAATATTTCATTTTTCATCTGATTTCCTTTAATGAACTTGATCTGAAAAGGCCCCTAAAGTCTGGGTGTTTGTTTTTCAAAACCTGAACATGCCAATCAAACTGTTTGACAAAATAAAGCTGTTCCAGTGACAAGTTTCTCTTTTAGCTAAACCTTGGGTCAAATAAATGCCAACGCACAATTTGCAACCAGAACTAGCCACCGCTGAGCACAATACAGCCGACGGGCTGGGGCTCTCCATCGGGCAGGCTGCAGGCCTGAATCACACCAAGCTCCTTATGCGCCAGTCAGCCAGTGCAAATTTCCAAGCAGTAGTGTGTTGTACCCAAAACACAGACAAATTACTTACCTGGCATGTTGTGAACCAGCTAGTTGTCAGATCGTCCGAAGATGTCATCCTATGCAAAGCATACAGCTGCTTTTGAAAATGTTCATCCGAACAGTTTTCCGCCCAAAGGTACTATGGTGCTTAAACTGATGGGGGGTTTTTGGACAGAGTACTGTAAAAATAATTATATTATGTGGCAAAAAGAACGTTGAATACATAAATTTTTGTTTAGGAAAACTTTGGAAATTGCATTTCAAAACATGATCGTAGTTTCAAAGTTTTTAAAAATTATTTTATTATTGTATCAACTACTGTTTTTCTATTATTTCCTGACATGTCTGTAATAGTAATGAATAACATGGTGTATCACATGTCAAGTTATCTCAGCTTACCATATTATGCATTATTAATGCTGACAAGTCATCACGTAATATGATATAATATGTCATTATGTACTACCACTGAAAGAGTATTTTTTTAAATTGTTAAGGGCAGCTGCTACTTAGTACTGATTGAAGAATCTTATTTTATTTTCAAATCAAAGTATCTCCTCTTACTGTTCTGATGAAATGGTTTGACACTGACTGAGATAAGATTAGCAAGCAGGGTGCTAATTAGAGAAGACTCTCTTTTCAATATCCTAGCAAAATAATTGTGCAAACAGCTGTAGATGTAGTTGCATCGGTTCCAGGAAATTAGAAAGTGAGTGAGATAATATCCTTTATTGGACCAATTTCTGTTGGCAAGAGAGAGAAGCTTTCAGGCTACACAATGCTCTTCTTGGAGAAACCTCCCACAGAACTGGATGTTCATTGTCATGGTTTAGATGGCAACAAAAGAGAGTAGCTGGAGCAGCCTAGACCTCTATAAACTAGAGTTGAGCAGTCTAGAACTCTATAGCCTAGAGCAGAGCAGTTTAGAACTCTGTAGACAAGAGCTGAGCAGTACAGAGCTCTTTAGCCTGGAGTAGTGAAGTCCAGAACTACATAGACAAGAGTAGAGCAGTCCAGAACTGTATTACTACAATAGAGCAGTCCAGAAATCTACAGACTAGAGCAGAGCAGTCCAGAACCATATAGACTAGAGTAGTGCAATCCAGAACTATATAGACAAGAGTAGAGCAGTCGAGAACTCTGTAGCCTCGCTTAGAACTACACTCTACAACGGAAGGTTCTCTAACATAGGGTCGCAATCCATCTGACAGCAAAGTTGTATAGAATACACTCATGCATCAACAGTTAACAAAGTAAAATGGAAGTGCCAATTAACTTTGTGATATGCATACTAGGCTGGGCCCTCTCTCCCCTCCTCCATTTTTCTCTCTTAATCATGCCCCTTTATTTTTTAATTCCCTTCACTTTTTGACCCATCATCTCTGTCCTGTGACTGGATTTTTCTACTGGATATGGAAGCCATTTTGTGTGCCCATTGTGTCTATTGGCACCCAATATTGAGCCAGGGGGAGGAGAGGGCTGGGTCAGGTGTCTAATGAAAGCTGAGGAGGCCACAGACCTGTGTATGCTACTTTTATGTCTGTATCATGCTAGCAGGTAGAGTTATGGGTTTAGCTCTGTAGTGGTATTAGCAACGTTTTAGTGCTCAGGTTCACAACGGGAGGCAGGGTCGGTGGCCTCTCCACCCAGGGTGTTGGACTAAGACAAAGGCCTAGATGGCCAATATACTTCTCAGGAATGTGGCATTTTCCTCCTGGACTGCACCAAATGGCAACAAGCCACAACAGCCTACCTGAGTCAGGTGATTCGGACTCTCCAGTGCCTGATGGGAAGAAGAAAGGGGTTTCTCCCTCAACAGGAAAAGCCTATATAAGGGGCCTAGCAGCATCCATCTTCAGAGTCTTTGGGTTTTTTCCTGCCTTTGGTCATGCTCCTCTTCCAAGGATCCAGGTTCCAGCATGCTCACTCCAGCTCGCCAGATCTCCAGTAATTAAAACCATGCAAGCTGGAATCATACCCTTTATGAGGTGTATTTTCAGAGGCTTCCAAGAATCACCATAGAACATTGCTGGCTGCATCGGTAGCTGTAATTGATGTATGTAAAGTATCACGTTAGCAACTTTTCTCTCTAATCCTGGACTCTCTCTCTTTGTTAATAAACCTTTAGATGTTTAGATTTGAAGGACTGGCGCGCGTGGTGATGCGGGTAAGATCCAAGTACATCTTAACCGGGGACTGTGGCTGGACCCTTTGGGGCCCAGAAGAATCTGGGTGAAGTTGTTGAAATAGGTTTTAAGAACTTCTCACCTGAGTTGGGGTTGTTAGTCGGAGCTGGGAAATCTATGGATTTGCTTGTGTGGCTTCTGGCTGGCCAGTGGGGCTGGCAGAGGTACTTTTGGGGCTGATTGGATTTGCCTTAATGAGAAAGAAATCCCAGTCTGGAGCTGTGAGTGGCCTGGATTTAAGCAAAGATACCCTGGATCGATTTCCTTAGCTGTGCCCAGAAACCCCATCCTATTACAGCCCCTCCACCCCATCTCTGGGAGAAAATGTCAACCCCTCTCCATGCCAGTGTGTCCACAGATCATTGCCCTGTTGGTCCTGTGCCCAGTCCAGCCCCCAAGTCAGCAAGGTTCTATTGACGGAAGAAGGGAAGGAAATCAATCCCTCCCAAGGCCTGGCTTGTCCTTTTAGTCTCAGCTGTAGCTCCAGGCTTCATCTGTTCCTGTGGACACCATGCTAACCCCATCCTTCTGGTGACACAGCAGGCAACCCCCGGCTGGAGCCAGCCCTTCCCCACCACCTTACAGCAAACAGCATGTCCTCAGAAACAAAGAGACGAGTTAATCTGTTCAGGCTGCCAGCGAAGAAAACAATGGAAAAGAGAATGTGAGAGGGAAATGATATTTCTCTCTTCCAGCAAAGGGACACGTTGGGGTAGTGGGCTGCAGGGTGGGGGAAGGAAGCAAAGTTGCTTTATTTTATTGATTTTAAAAAAAGCCACACACATGCACACATATCCCAGAGGCGCCAAAAAGCACAGGGCAATGATTAATGTCCCCTCAGAAAAAGAAATTATATAGAATAAATTAAACTACTGTGGCAGCAAATTGAAAAATAAGGATGTAAATGAGGTTTGAATACTTAATATCTGAGAAGGGGAAGCTCGTCCAGGGCATGGCAAGAATGATGAGAAATTGTCCCAGACCTCCAGGGTTAGGCATGCATCTGCCCCATCCAGAGAACTGCTCCCAGGGTGCCAGGCAGCCGGCCAGGAGCAAAAGCCCTTTAAGGAACAGAGCAGAGATCAGACACCAGTGAGGAGCCAGCGGCCCGTGGGGCCTGATTCAGCTACGTTCTTGACCGCAGTGGGGCTCTGACATGCCGGTGAGAGACAGGAACCGGACCCAGGCCTTTGAGATGAGAGCCTAGCCAGCAAGGTGTGATGGGCTCAGAGCAGGAGGGGGCTGAGCTGGGTCCCCCCACTGAGCCAGCGTGGCGTTGCATGTGTGCCTGGGACCTGTTGGAGGTGCTGGGGCTACCTGGGTGGGATCTCACCTCAGACACAGCTCCACTGGGGTGGGCGTTAGGCAGCAAGGGATGTCTTTCCCTAGCGACCCATTACCAGGGACGGGGCTTCCATCCATCACCTACACTGGGGTCGGCATCTCAATTACACAAACTCCTTCCAAACCCCGGCCACTCAGCCCCGTCCTGGGCTGGCCAACCAGCGGGCGGATGGGGCAAAGCGGAACAGACATCACGGCTATGCCAGGGGCCCGGCAGGGGACCGGTACTGCTGAGCCTCCTTTGCAAGGTGGACAGCACTAGGGAGGTTCTAGCCAGTCCGGGTTGGCTGAGCTGGGAGGTAGGTGGACCTGTTACCCACTGCCCCGCACAGCCGGCACTCCCAGTGTATGGCACAGATGTGAGACCCTAACTGGGCGGGGAGGCAAAGCCCCAGCAAAAGGCTCCAGTGCGGCTCCCGCAGCTGCTCTTTTTCCACCAGGGCGTGGGGACAAGGCGCCTCTGGAAAGCTGAGCGAGCTAAGGCTGGTGGACCCGAGGACTACGAAAAGCCAGTGAGTTGCCCGGGCTGCAGCAGGGCTGTGCTTCTGGGGGGGATGGGGGCATCAGGGGGCTGTGAAAGAGGGGAACCCAAGCTCAAGGCAGGGGGAGAAATGAGAAGAGACTGAATTGAGAGAACCCAGCTTCCTGAAGCTCTGCCAGCCCAGCGGCTTCCTCGTCTGTTATCAGTACAGCACTAGCACCATGGAGCGCGAGGCCGGCCCAGCCCCCCTGGCGCTATTAGAACAAATGGTCCCTATTCCCACCAGGTTGAGACTGACTTACACCAATGGCACTTCCCCGACCACAGAGGCAGAAGAAGAGGGCAACCAGTGACCAAGGAGGGCGTGGGAGGGTTGGCTGAGGGGCCACGAGTTGAGCAAAGCTCCTTCGTGGGTCCTTCCTTTGGCGGGCGGTGGCTGCTTAGCCTCGGGCAGGGCCCTTAGCCAGACCTGATGGGAACGGAGTGGTCCCCCGCGGCCCGAAAGCAGCTAGCTCCAGCTGCTCTTCCGTCCAGCCGGCCCCGGCAGGGAGAGAGGCTCTGCTGAGCTGCTCTCTGTGGTCTGCCAACCCTTCCTCCTCTGCCTCGGCCGCTCGGTGCCTGGCTCCGGCGGCGTGTGTCCCTCGCTCTCCCCGGCTCTCGCTTTTGTTCATATATATTTAGTATTTATTTACAAGCTGGCTGTCTCTCCCCTGGGAGTGAAGCCAGGCATGCCCAGAAATCCTTAAGATGCTATAAAGCCGCTGAGGTATAAAATGGAAAGTGCTTAGCCTGCCTGTCCAGAGATAGCTCACTGCGCCTTGCCACAGCCACCGCAGCCGGGCCTGTAAATCTCCCAGAGTTTAGCTTGTTTGTTTACAGCCTGACGATGAGCTAACGAGGAAGAGAGACGCTCTCAGCTCCCTGCACCCCGCTCATTTGCTGGGCCTCGCACACGCACCACGGGGCAGGCTCCCGGGCGGCGCAAGGCCGGCAGGCTTTGCTCCCAAGCCCATTCCTGATCGATGGTGGCAGTTGCCGGTGTCTGGGAGGGGCTGTGCCTCCAGTCCCCACCACCCGCTCCTGGCAGTGCGCAGCGGGGCAGGTTCTGGGGGCAGGCCTCAGAGGGGCTGCAACTGCCTGTCTGTGGGGCCAGGTGACATTTGCTCTTCTCTCTCGGCTTAGCACAGCCCCCTTTGGACCGAGTGCTGCTGCCTCCGAGTTGGCTCAGGGAACGCTCGTTCAGGGGGTGCCACCTTTCTGGTGGATGGTAACCAGACCCGCAAGACCCCTTCCCCTTCTGTGCCTCTCCCCACAGCCCTGCCCTGCCCCACCTCTGCCCCCGTGAGGCCCTGCCCTGCCCCACCTCTATCCCTCTGCGGGCCTGCCCCCGCTCCAGTTCTATCTTCCGGGCGCCTCTCCTGCTCCATCTCTTCCCCTCCATCACTAAAAACGGACATCGGGGGTTACACGTGGCTCCCAGCCACACACACCAAAACGTGGACTGTGCGGGTAAAAGGCAGGTGGAAGGTGGCCTTAGCTGTGTGGTGCCAGCCACCTTCTGGCCAGACGGGGGTCTTACCAGAGACCACACACCACGGCACCGCTGGACTTCAGGGGCGTCTCAGAAGCCATGTCAAACCCTTCTGTAATTGGGCCTCCCCAGCACCCCAGGTCCAAACGTCCGCTGGCTGGAACGTCAAGGCCAGGGTCTGAGCGGGAACTTGGCTGGCCTCGTCCACACACCAGAGAGAAGACAAACCATCCCAGGGCTTCGCAGCAGTGACAGCAAACCAGAGGTGCTTCCTGGAGCCAGCTGGGCCCACAAGGAAGGTCTGAGCAGGCCCGATAGGAGCTCGGCCAGAGTGCAGGGCAGAAGCCACGTCCCAGGGGTGTGAGCCAGGGCTGAGGCAGAGCTGGTGGCAGCCCTGCTCTGTTAGAGCCTCAGAGAGCCCCAGCCCTGGGGATCAGCCAGTTGGACAAATGTAACAAGCCAGCGACTGCCCCCCAGTCATTCCTGCGTGTGTGTGCGTGTGTGTGTGTCGGGGCACTTAGTGCAGATATCATCGTCGGTGCTGTCTGTGGACTGAGTGAGCCCCAGGGCAAGCCCAGAGGCTTGGTTAATGGCATCCCCCCGACTGCAGACACAGGTGTGTGAAGTTCAGTCATGGGCAATGCAGCAAAAACCCCTGCCTGGCCTCCGTGGGACTCAGCTGGTGCCCTGAAGCCTGCGGGCTGGCACAGGAAAAGAGCAGGGTAACCATTTCCTGCCAGGGTCGGGATGTCCTCCCCCCATCTCCAGCAGCAGGAAAACCAGCCCTGAGCTCCTGGCACGTCCCTGCCCTCCAAGCCGGACTGTCCTAAGGAGCCTGGCCCCAGGATGAGAGGACAGTCCACTCCCCGCTGCGGCTGGCGGCTTGAACAGCCATTTCAAGTGCCTGCCGGGAGAAGAACCAGGGGAACCAGAAGGTGCTACTCTTCTGCAACCTGCTCCTGGAAGCTCGACTGCCTGGAGTTTCCCGCTTGCTGGGCGCGGCGAACTCCACCCCGAGCAAAAGCTGAAGCAGTCGCAGACCCGTCCAGAGCCCCTCCCCTGAGCCAGACAATCCACACAGGGTTCGCCCTGCGTGGAGATGGGCGCGGAAGGAAAATGCATGCTTTTCTGATGCAGCGATTATGAGTATCACAGTCACATCCGGAGGCCCCAGCCCAGCTCAGAGCCCCTAAGCAAGGCCAGGAGGCGAGACACATCCCTCCCTTAGCCGAGCTTACTGTCAAAAGGCACAACCACTACCCCAGTTTGCAGATGGGTTACTGAGCCCTGAAGAGACTGGGCCACGGTAAAGCAGACGATTTGCAGCAGCACTGCAGGGCAATAAACGTGGCAGTGGCCCTGCTGTGTTTTGCTAAACCACGAGCAGCCTGGCCAGGTGCTCCCAGGTCTCTCTCCAGGTGGCTGGCCAGCCGGAGAAGTGGAATGAGGTAAGAGGAGCCCAGGTACAGCCACTGCAGAGGTTTTGCAGGGGACATCCAGGAAAAGGTCCCAAGCCACAAACCAGGGATTCTGCCCCAGATCTAGGCAACCAAAGGCCACCGTGCAGCATCCTAGGCACCCCAGGGCCAGGCCTCCTCTGCACAGGATGGCCCCTGCTGCAGTCACCTGTGACTAGAACTGCCAGAGATGACTCTGGAACTATGCACTACCACGCCCAAAAAGACCACCTCTGTCTATTGCGCTCCCCCCTTACCCTTGTAGATGGAGGGAGACAGGTCCCGTTACCCCTCTCCCCAGAGATCAGTCCCTCACGCTGACTGGAGCAGCCTCAGACCCTTCTCTCACTATTGTTTTTAGAAGCTCTTGTAGAAGCGCAAAGCAAGGGGGGAGGACCCAAGAGGAAGGCGTGAGAGCCAGCTATCGGCAGGCCGGCCGGCCAGCGCTGCAGTGTGCCAGGGCACGCCCTGCCCCACAGATCTGAGGGGGGTCGGAGGTACCGCCTGCTCTCTTGCCGAAGGAAACAGAGAAGACAACCCTCCCAGCTGACCTGCGCACATTGGCAGAAATGGGGCTTTTGGGTAGGACCCACAGAATTCCAAGGAGGGGTGTTTTCTTGTCCTGCCCCTTGTAAAAGTCAGGAAGGGTGCCTCCGGAGGGGAACCCACGCCCACCCCCAGGACAACACCCTCCCACGCTGCGAGGAGGAGCTCTCACCTGGGCTTCTTTCTTTTCTTCGCATGATCACTTCCTGGCCTGCTCTTTCAGGGGCAGGGAGGGGGCTGGGGCAAGGAGCTGGGCCAGAGACAGCTGCAGGAAAAGGGATGCTGCAATCCTAAATGCCCTGTGCTCGCTACATATTGTGGGAAAAGCTGTTGCATTCATCACTGTCAGAGGCAGAGTTTGAATAAATTTGAATGCACTCAAGCGTGCGCCCTGCAGTTTTCTGTAATATCACTTTCCACTTTGAATATTTCTCTGACTTTTTTTTTTTCAAATTCCTTTTTATCCACCAGCTTTCTCCCTCCCCACCCCCATCCTCACCTGTCTCTGTGGCCCCTTCTCCCACCCCACATGCACCTGGAGGGGGGTCAGGCCCACTTGCCAGCTGCCTCTCAGAAGTGGCCTGGTGAGATGAGGCCAACGGGAGCTCTTTCCTGCTGAGCCAGTGAGCCTGCAAGATGCGGGAATCAGATCACGCTGCAGGCTCAGGTACATGACGGGGTGCGGTAGGTACTGGGAATTCAGAACCTACCTTCCATTCTGCCAGGCCCCCAGCCATGCCTGGCTGGTACTGTCCTACTGGTGGGGGGCAGGGAGGTTAAACTGAGTAGGTGCCCATTAGCTGGTGTTACCAGGGGCGTCTTGGGAGTGGAGACCAGCGGGTCGATCCGAGCAGCAGGGAAGTGGATGCTGATCCGACATGGAAGTGCTCCTGATTTGCACCAGTGCAAATGAGCTCAGAATCAGGGTCACTCTCCGTTCCTGGTGCAGCCTTGGGCTTGTGTTTCTCCCGCCCATAACACAGAGCAGAGCTTTGAGACCCTTGTGCGGAAGGAGGGAGGAATATACTGTGTACATCAAGCCCTGAGAAAGGGCTATCCCTTGGCCCTTGTCGGGCGTTGCTCCTTTTTCCTTTTGGTGGTGACCAGAAGATAGCTTGGAATGCTCAGGAATGGAGGTGGCACCTGCCAGAAGCAAGTACCTGCTCCAGCCCTTAGCCAAGAGCTCTGGTGTCCTGGGGAACAAAGTGGGGACGGTGTGTCTGGGGGGGTGGCGCAGCCGGCGGGGAAGACAGCTGGGCGCAGGCTGGACTGAGGGGATCTGGTGGATGGCACTGAGAATTCACTTCTCTCCTGGTAGTGAAAACTCTCTGATCTTGCGCCTAGCCACTTTCCCCTTTCACTGGGTTTGATTTATATCCCATTACTTCGCCTGTTTGTGCCTCGCAGACATGAATTTTTCCCTGACATCTTCTATGCAGCAGCCACGTCAAACGCCTTTGATAAAATAATAGTGGTAAGACGTTTGCATGGCTGTTTTTATGTTTCCAGGAATATAGACATCAATTAAAACTCTTCACACAATCCGATCTGTCGTTATTAAAGGCATTAATACCGGCACGCCCCTCAGATTAGGGGCTGCTCACCGGGCGATGCGAGAAAGCCAATGACGCTGTCCACACACGTCCCCTTCCCTTTCTGCTCCCCAGGGGACGTGGCCCAGGATGGACCGTTCAAAGCCTCCCTCAGCCCTGATCCCCGGGGAGCAGACAGAAAGGGGTGCAGACAGCAGCAGAGACCGGCAAGGCCTTATCAGCTGCGTTAGTGTGTCCTTGAGTAATAATAATAATAAATATTAGCTCTGCCACTAACTGGCTATGGGTGACCTTGAAATTAATAGGAACAATAAAAATAATAATGATTGCACTGCTTCTTACCCACGGCATGACCTTGAACAATAATAGCAAAGCATTACTGGTAGTGTTAATGTGCATGGGCTAGCCACAGCGAGCCTGGCTGGCACCAAACCTCCGCCGCACTAGGTGCTGTAGGCATGCACAGTCAAGGTGAGCTCAGGCCCCCCTCTGCAGGGCAGGTGGACTATGGGGCACAGAGCGGGAGAATGGCCTTGGGCAAGTCCCGGCAGACCAGAGGCAGAGACTCTGAGTATTTGGTTATCATATTGCTCTGGTTAATGTTAGGACCGTGTCAGACTCTGCAGCTTTTTGTCCAAAGCCCACGGAGCAAAGGCAGGTGAATACCCTCTCCCGTTGACACATGGGGAAACTGAGGCACTCGGGGAGCAGGCTCGTTGTGGTGCGGCCACGTGATAATCTCCAGCCTGCCACCTCCCCTGCCCAAGCCCGGGAAGAGTCACTCTGCCTGCTGGCCGTGGCGGTAAAAGGCAGGCGCCGTGGTGCGCCTCTCCCTGCGCCCCGCACGGGCATTTCTCAGGGGAGACAAGCTTCCTTCCAGAGTCCGGACAAGCGCCTGCCACAGAGCAAGTACCCGGTTTCCCCCAGAGAGCTTCACTCCTGCCGCCGCACCCTGTGTCTGAGCTGCCCCACAGAGGGGCACCTGCCCCCCAGCGCCCCCCAGCCAGAAGCGCACAGGGACGACGGGCCCTTCCGGCTCGTCGTGCCACGTCCCCAGGGCCCCACAGCGCACTTTGGGCTGCCGTCGCGCAGGACCTGTCGGACGCCCTGGTGCAGACAGGGTGCTGGTAGGGTTACAGCAGTGACCTGAGTCCCCTTGCTAAGGCCCGGTCACGCTCTCCAGAGCGGGACGCGCCTTCCTGCCAGCCAACAGAGCCTCTCAATCCTAGCCCTGCTGGTCGGGGAAGTGCCTCTGGGCGCTTCCTCCCAGCGCCTCCTGCTGGGAGAGGCTGGGTCTGGAGTAGCTGTGAGTTCCTGGCTCCCCATCCGCCATTCCCCTGTCCCCTTCTCTCCAGCGCACCCCCCACAGCCAGTATTTGGGCTCTATTTCCTAGAGCCTCCCCTGGCGGGAAACTCCAGAACGGGGGCTGGTGTGAGCTCCCCGGTGAACACGCAGGAGAGGCTGGGCTGGAGAGGAAAGGCAGGCTTCGTCTCCTCTCTCCACGCCCCATGCTGCTCAGCACTGGATTGGAGGAAATCGCATTACGAGGCGTTGCCTTTCAGGCCCCAGCTGCCTCTGACGGGTGTATTTAATTTCAGGGGTTCCCTCTCCTTACCCACAAGCAGCAAGAGTCAGAGTGGCCCTTTTCCGGCACAAGTCTCCCGTGAGAAGGAACAGCCTCCGCAGCCTGAGAGCCTCCCGCAGGCACCAGCTCCTGGATCCGCCCTTCCAGGGCCACGTTTCTGCCCTCCAGCGGCGGCCAAAGGGCCCGTGGGACTCCCAGAAAGGGGAGCAGGCAGGGGTCGGGGGTGACACCCAGCCCGCCCTCCTATTAGCACCGCAGTCGGGGGGGTCTTGGGCGCACTCACCCTGGGAGCTGCTTCCCCTGGGTCATGGTGGAACCGGGCATGGCGGTGGGTGCATGGCGAGGCCTGTCCCATCTCACTAGGATGGGGGAGGAGTGTCAGAGCAGCTCGTCCTGCACCCAGAAGTAGAGGCTGGGGGTACCTCAGCCCATGCTTCTTGCCCAAGCCCTCTGCAAAGCAGCACCCCCGGATCCCCACAGCTCCCTGCTCAGCCCTCCATGCCTGGTGCTTCCAGAATGGCTTGAAAACAGGCACCAGCACAGCCGCCTGGCCCCATCCTCTGCCCCAAAGAAGCAGGAAGCAGGGCATGTGGGCTGGGGCGGGACCGGGTGGCCTCCCCGCTGTGGCGCGCAGTCGGCAGGCCCGGTTTCCCGTGCCCAGGGGAGCCACGGAGAGCGGCATCTCTGCGGCACACGGCAGCCCTGGCTGGGTAACGGTGCAGAACGTAAAGTGTTGTCTATTAGGTAGGAGACTGGTTAATACAAAGAGTTGTTGGTAATAACAATGTCCTTTCAGCGGTGACAGAGACAAAGTACCTGCGAGTGGCGTCTCCCACTGCGTGCAGCGCCTGATGGGCGCCGGGGAAGCGATGGAGAGCATTTGAATTGCGCATCCAGGGAGAGTCGGCCTATCATTAAAAAACCCTAATTTCAGTGTCAGGTGGAGTTCCAGGTAATCGATCATGGTGTCAGCTGGCACCACTCTTCCCGGCCCCTCAGCAGCCTTGGCTTTTCCAATTACACTTGTTGCCAGGATCCAGCTGGGGGAGCTGCAGGGGGGCATGGGCGCCCCGGGAGGGAGGGATGGGAGAGGCGGAGGGGAGGGGAGGGGAGCGGATAGCTAATACTGAGGTGGGTGCGGAGCAGACGGCAGAAAGGGGGTATCATGGAGAGGGACAGATGATCTATCGGGGTGAAGAGGGGAGTCCTGCCAAACCCCCACTGCCTCCCCCCCACTGACTACCCTGCACCCTTCTCCCTGCAGGTCCAGCCATCACCAGCTCTCTCCCCGGCAGCCTGTGTCACCCTGACACACTCCCTCCTTCTCACCGCACCCCATGGCTCATGTCCAGCAGCTACTGCCAGACTCACACCCCAAAGCCGGCCCCCGGCCCGGCCCCAGCCCCCTCGCTCCGTCGGGATTCTGCCCAGGAGGATAAAACTGTGCAACAGTTTTAGCAAGATGTTTTTCATCACCACCCCGCTCCCACCCCCGCGACCGCCCCCCAGCCTGACAAATGGCTGGCGGGGGGCGGGGGGCAATTTCTCATTTCCCATGGCACAACAGAATTGGCTGACGCCCAGACCGGGCAGAGCAGGTTTTGGCCGAGGGAGGCGGTTTGGAAAAGGGGGCTGGTTCGAAGGACAAAGTGGCAGGAGGGAGGTGGGGGCCCATACTGAACCCTGCTTGGCAAATGCCGACCGTTCGGCAGCCAAGCCTGCGCCATGGGCGGACGGAGCTGTACCCAGGGGCCTGAGAGACGTGCAGCAAACAGGCTCCCCTTGGGCTTCAGCATCACTAGCCCAGAGGTGTTACAGACCCGCCCACCCCCGCCCTGATCGGGGCCTCTGTGTCTCTGCCCCAAAGAGCTCACAGCCAGTGGCCAGGGAAGTCCCATCATTCCCATTTTAACCCCAGAAAACATGCATGGAGAAATTAGGGAACCTGCACAGAGCTGCGGCGACAAGCCGGCTTCCCCCAGGCCCTCCTCCAGCAATGCCACTGTCACCCGCAGCCCCACGCCCCGGCAATCAGGCACCGGCGAATCCGAGTCTGCGCTGTCTGCCAGTCTTTCATTCACGCTGGGCTCCAAAGCAGCCGAGAGAGCTGGGAACGGTGGCCTCCACTGATGGCCAGGAGCCTGCTGCCTTGCATAGCACGATTGCCCCTGAGACAGGCTTGTCTGCCCTGCAGAGGGAGGCAGGACCCAGGGCCCATTGTCTCCGCCGGGGCTCACTGTACCAGGCGACAGTGGAAATCATGGTGCCTGTGGCAATCACTGCAGAGAGCTCCAAAAGCAACAAACAGATCGACTCAGAGGCGCTAGCGAAGGGCCACAGGCTTATGCGAACTCTTGGCTGCTGGGGAGCACGCAGGGAGCAACGTCCCCACCCCCCGGGGTTTTCATTTGGAATACACGCCCACTTCCCTGGGTGGTTTTATTACCCAACCCCTCCACACCACACCCCCTACTCCAGCTCTCTGCCTGAGACTGACTGCAGGGGGGGCTTTTAAACAGGATGGGTGAGGCCTTCACTGGAGTCAGGGGTCCCCAGTAGCCTAATGTCCTCGCCCGACCCTTTGCAGGTTAACGGGGTTCAGGTGTCCATAGTAGCCTGCCACAGCTTTTGCTCTGGTTTTTCCAGAATGGAAATCTGCATATCCAGTAGCCAGGACATCTGCCTTCTACCGTCCTGCAGCACCCCACTGGCCTGGGCCTGCCAGGCTGGTCAGAACAGGAATTCAGTCACTGTCACGCGTGGCAAAGGGCAGCCATTCTCGGGCCAGGTTTAAAGAACAGCGGTGCCCCTGACTCGGTGGCATTCTCAGAGCCGCTGTAAAGTCCACGTGGACTGAAGCCCACGTGAAAATCTCTTTGCTGCTTTAGGTGGTGGGGAGGTGAGACATTGGTAAAATTTACTCAGGCCAGGCCCAGCTTAATTACAGCTGTGAGTAAAGAAGAGACGGCAGGAGCTTAAGGATGACTACGCCCGGGGGACCCCTGCCATCAACACCCCATTTCTGCACGTGCTGGGTTGCCATCGGGGCAGAGCCGAGGTTTGGCACAGACTGCCAGGAGTACAGCTGCCTGGATGGCCAATCACCCAAGCGGCCAGCTCCAGAATCAGGGGCCAGCCGCACCCAGGCTGGAGGCTCATGGGATGCAGGGGCAGGTATTCATTTTTGCAGCTCTCTGGGGAGCTTTGAGGCTGTGCACTCGACAGTGGCACAATGGCCAGGAGAGGGGATGGCCAAAGGGGCTGCTGTAGCTCCCCAAAGCGTAAGCCAGCTCCTCTCTCTCCCGGGTCCCTGGGCCATGGCGGAGACACCTCATTCCCTCTCTGGTGGGGCTCCCTTGGGCCATCTCCTCCCCTCACCCTACCCCAGCTGCCTACGGTGACACCTTTGCTGCTGGCCCTCGAGATGTTAACCCCTTTGATCCCAATCTGCCAGAACAGCTGGAGTCGGCTGCTCTCTGGAGCTGGGAGAACGTTCAGCCATTGCCCAGCGAGGAAAAGCCCATTGCCTTTGGTAAGGGCTCTAGGCAAAGCATACGGGACCTGTGCGCAAAGCGAATGAGAAACCCTGGGACATATCTTCGCAGAGAGCACAAGTTTTATCAGCACTCGGACGGCTAAGACTGAGATGTCCCACTCCAGCCGATCCGTCTTGCTCGTCGCCCAGGTGGTCCAGCTGCCAGCAGCAGGCAAAGGCGGCGTCTGCAGATACCTGCCCACACCTGGGATAACACCTGCTATAACACCTGTCCTGGTTTGTTCCCTCAGCAGCCCCAGGATGGGGGGTGGTTATAAATGTGACATAGAAACATGCTTCCCCCCAGCTCCCTGAGTCCCACACTGACCAAACCATCGGGCCCACACAGCCAGTTCTCACATTTTTTGAAGGTTGTTTCTGGAGCAGAGTTGTGAACTTTACCACACAATCATGGACCCAAACCAAACACAATGATTAACTGAACCTTGGCACAAGGATAAGCGCTGCTCTGGCTTCCCTCCTCAACTCCCCCAGCTCCCCTGGGTCACCTTGCCACTGCAGCTCTGTGCCTCAGTTTCCCAGCTGTAAAAAGCAGGTTAATAGCTCTTCCTTCCTTCTCTCTTGCCTATTTAGACTGTGAGCTCTGTGAGATCAGGATTGCTCGTTGCTGCCTGTTTGTACAGCTCCGAGCACAGCGGCGCCCTAGAAGGTACATAATCATTCAGGCGCAGCGTCTGGCCGTCACAGAGTGGAGCAGGCAGCTGACGATCTCCGGCTTTTGGGCAACAGTGCCAGATCTAGCCTGGTTTGGTCCTCACCTCGCCTGGGACTGCACACCCCTGCTAGTGGAATTTAGCACTGTGCAGTGGGCTTTTTTCCAAGTTAATGTCTGTCGGCTCCAATTTGTTCCAACGCCCTTCCTTGAGCCGGGAGAAAGGCCCGCCAGAGCGGTGAGGGAGATCTCACCTGACAGCCAATGATCGAGACCCCTGATAGCCCAGGCAGCTGGCGGAGCTCTGGGAGTGAGGGCTGGGAAACAGGCGGATTAAAGCAAGGTTCTGGGCTCTTGGAGGGGCTGGCAGAGGCTCCTGTCACAGCAGGCTTCCGGGCACAGTGACTTACACGTGGAGAGGCAGTCCCTTTGTCTCCCTTGCATACCCACTGCTGCCTGTGCTGCCAGCCCTGGTTCCCTGGGTGCAGGGGCGTGGCGAAGGGCACAGCAGTGTGGAAGGCTCACCCACAGGAGGGAAGGAAAGGCTCCACGAGGGACCCTCCTGCTCTGGGTTTCCTACCCAAGTTGGCTCCACCTGTTTGGCCTTTCCAGTGACTCGGTTCCTTGGGTCTTCGCTGGGGCTTCGACAGGAGGGGAACTTCCACCCAGTTTTGTAGCAAGAACCACTGCGGGTAACCTGGCCCTGCCCGTTCTCACGCCTGCCCGCACCAGGGCAGGAGTGCGCCAATCCCTGGGCAGTCGCACCCTTATCCTTACGACTAGTGGACATGCGAGCCCTCGAAATAGCCAGGCCTGGCCTGGCCTCACATACAGGAGCGCTGCCTCGCCCAGCCTTCGTCTGCATTAGCACATTCATTCCCCTCCGCCCCCAGGGCCACGCAACCTCACAGGGGCCACGGGCCGCCCGACAGGTCACAGCCCACAGAAGCTGTGGGGTTGGCTGCAGTTGCACCTGTAAGCTGAGAACATGGGCAGCCTCCCAGGACGTTACACCCAGCTGAGTATCAGAGCGCCTACCACCCACCACAGAGCAAGCGGCATGTTTCTAGGGTGGTGCACATCCACAAATGCGTCAGAGCACATAACATTTATTCTGCCCCAAATGTTAAAAATCAGAGGAAACCCTGACTGGCGGAGGCCCTGGCGAGGAGACGTATCTGCTCTGTGTTAACAGAAGCGACCCCCACCCCCCGGCGTTTTATTGTGTGCTCCTCTGGTGTCTTTATTTTTACCAGCGCCCAGCAGCAGTGGGGAACTTACCGCATGGTGCAGCGTCGGCCCAGGGCCACAGCACTTGGCGAGGGCTTTGGGGCATGCCTCACTGTGTGAAGGTGGGCGGCGGTTATTGCCTGGTAGCACCTTGCTTTGCAGGCCGAGAGTTCTGCACACACTGCCCTTCAATGCTCAGCACCAATGCCATGAGCCCCAGCCGTGGACACCTGTCCAAGCACCTGGAATTCACCCCCATTTCCCCGTCTTGCAGGACCTGCTCCCCAGGCCCCAGCACAGCTGGGAGGAAGCTGAGCGGAGCCTGCACCAGGCCCTTGCCAAGGCTTCCCAGCACAGCCCCAGCCCGGCATCAGCCACGCTTTGGGCTGCTGTCGTGGGACACTGGGCCAGTCACTGAAGCAGTGCCCGGGCTGGGGCAGATCCTGAGAGCCCCAAGGAAGAGCAAACTCACCACTGCGGCGGCCGTGCGCGACGAGGTCCCCAGGCCTGCGGCGCCTGCTTCCTGTCACGGCTCAGCCCTCCAGCCAGGGCCTGGAGGTGTTCCCCTCCCAGCTTGTCAGTGTCCTGGCGAGCCCAGCCTGTGGGAGGACAACTCCCAGGGCTCCTCTCCCCGCCACTCTCCTGGCACAGCCCCAGCTCCAGGGCTTCTCCTCACCCACAGAAACCGCAGGACAGGAGAACTCTGTCCAAAGGAACAGGTGCCACGAGCTAGCGCTGGGCCTGGGCCCTCGCAGCCGAACCAAAGACCCAGCGACCGCCAGGCAGGCCCGGAGAGCTGGGCTGGCTCGCAGGGACTGCTGCAGGCCACTGACAACCCCGGCCCCTTCCCTGGCCTCGGCTTCCACCTCACCCCCAGGTGCTGCCCGCCCGGAGCCTGACCACCGGGAGCTACCCTAGTCCAGGTTCTCCAGGGACAGGCTCCCTCCCAGGGTCTCTGTCAATCTCTCCCGGGCTGCAAACTCCCTCTGGACCCTTCTCCACTCAGCTGTGCAGTGTGCACTGGAACGCCTGGGGGCTCCAGTCGGTGAGGCTGAGGGGGCCTTTTCAAGTCCCACTGGCAGCAGAGCGGGGCCGAGGCTGCCTCCCCTGGCTCTGCGCTGCTCCTGGGACGTGGCTGCCAGGTCCCGGCAGCCCCTAGGTATGAGCGGGGGGCAGGGAAGCACCACACGCTGCTGCCCCCAGCTCCACCTCTGCAGCTCCCATTGGCGGGGACCTGCAGCCAGTGGGAGTTGTGGGGGAGGAGCCTGCAGGTGTGGGCACTGCACGGTGCCTCCCCGGCCCCCCACCTAGGAGCCCCAGGGACCTGCTGGCCATTTCCAGGGAGCTGCCAGAGACTCCTGTGCCCCAACCCCCCATCCTGCCCCAAGTGCCTTCTCACACCCCAGCCTCCCACCTTCTGCTTTGCACTTCCTCTCTCTGTGGAAACCACCCAGCTCCTTCCCCAGGTCTCTGTAATTGGCCTAGCTCGGGCACGTTAACTGGTCTCTGAGGCCCGCATTAACCCTTTCCCTGCCTGTGTGGGGCACCCACCCCACCAGAACCCAGGCAGCCCTTCGGGTTTGGTTCCAGTGACACCCTCCCCCCCACCCCGATGCAACAGCGGGGCCCAAGGTGCCGCTTTTTTGCGAGAACAGCAGCATCACTGCAAAGTGTCTGGAAGGTCCTCCCCAAGAGTCGTGCTTCCCAAGACGTTTGCTCACCCCCACATACGTGCGTGCAATGAGCAGCAGAACAGGCAGCCTGGACCATTGCATGTGCACAGATGGAGTCTCAGTAAGCTCGTCTCTGACTCCGTTGCAGAGGAATAGCTTATTAAAGGTACGCGATTCTCTGTTTGCACCAGCCCGTGCCTCTTGGAAGGGGTAAACTGGGGGCCCATTTCTGAACCCTTAGCCTGGTGCAGACCCCAGTTCTGCAGCCCGGGAGTTTGCCGCAAGCGCCACCTCTCACCACAAAACTGTACCCTAAAATTTAAACCTTTTTTATCCAAAAACTTAGAGCTGTAATGATTCCGAAGGGACCCTTAGAAAGCTCAGTTAACATACGCTGATACAGTAATGTCTGACTGAGTCTGCCAGCAGGCGGAAACAGTAGCTCGGAAATGAGCGACCTGCCCCATGGCGCACTCCGCGTTGACTCTGAAGCCTACTGATGACCACTGTGGTGGTAACTCAGGGCAGCAGATTTGAGCAGGAATGGTCAGCTGACGTGATTACCTCGCAGTCCTATTCACATCGCCCAAGGTGTCAAACTCCCCTGCTGGGCTCCCCCCCCCGCGAGGCCAGCACCCCCCGCCCTGCCCCACCTTTCAAGCTGCAGGAAATGCTCCCATGCAGCCCTGTACACTCCGTTCAAAATTCCCTAGCAGCCCCAAGAAAGGGGGCAGGGTGAAATAAAGGGAATTTACAGCAGCGTCAGGAACACCGAGCGTTCTGGAATGAGTGCATCGTTCATGCTGATATTCAATTCATCTCGCCCGGAGCATAAATCAGCTTGCAGTGCTGTCTGTGTGTCTCCTCATACCCTTACTGCAGCGTGCTATACCAGGCAAAGAAGACATGCGGCTTGGATATCTGCAGGACTGCCAGTGTAGCCGGCCTTGCCCTGCCCTGCCACGGTACCTCTCTCACTGCTGGCAGCGTGGCTCTGTTTGCACGGATGCTGTGTCACGCTGCCAGAGCGACTGTGCATCTCACTTTGACCTGCTTGTGTGTCACAGCCGGGCTGGAATGGGACGCCTGCTGCTGGCCAGCACAAGGGAGAGGAGCTGTCCTTCCCCGGGTGTGCGGCCGTTGGGGCTCTGGGCAGCGTTCGCTGAAAGAAGCCAGAGTTCAGTGGTCTCATTTTGAACTTAGGTTTTGCTGCTGAAGACAATTTTATAGACTTTAATGACTAACGAGTCCCACCCAGCCCCGCGTTCTCACCAATGTAATGTCTGCCTGAGTCTGCACAGAGCCGGACACCATTCCGTCCCCTGCCCCCTACATTCTCACCAGAGCCCTCATTCCCACCCCCCTTCACGCCAAACCCCAGGCACCCCAAGCTAGGTCCTTAGCTTCATTCTCACCTTTAGCAACACATTCACCGTGGCCTGTGCCCCCTGCTCATATCTCTACTCCTGAACAAAGAGAGGCCTATCGGATTGGTCATCCCACACCCAGGCATTCTATCTATCCATCTATCTATCTGCTCCCACCTCATCCATCTGTCTATCTCCATACACCGTATCTATCTATCTACCTATATACACCGTATCTATCTATCTATCTCCATACACTGTATCTATCTATCTTTCTATCTATCTACCTCCATACACCATATCTATCTAGCTACCTATCTCTCCGTCTCCATACACCATATCTCTCTATTTATCTCCATACACCATATCTATCTATCTATCGCCATACACTGTACCTATCTATCTATCTATACCGTATCTATCTACCTCCATACACCATATCTAGCTATCTAGCTATCTACCTCCATACACCATATCTATCTATCTATCTCCATACACCGTATCTATCTATCTATCTATCTATCTACCTACCTACCTATCTATCTGTCTATCTCCATACACGGTATCTCTCTATCTCTCTATCTGTCTATCTATACCGTATCTATCTATCTATCTCCATACACTGTATCTATCTATCTTTCTATCTATCTACCTCCATACACCATATCTATCTAGCTACCTATCTCTCCGTCTCCATACACCATATCTCTCTATCTACCTCCATACACCATATCTAGCTATCTAGCTATCTACCTCCATACACCGTATCTATCTATCTATCTCCATACACCGTATCTATCTATCTATCTATCTATCTATACCGTATCTATCTATCTCTCTCCATACACCGTATCTATCTATCTCTATCGATACCGTATCTATTTTTCTATCTATCTCCATACACCATATCTATCTACCTACCTATCTGTCTATCTCCATACACTGTATCTATCTATCTATCTCCATACACCGTATCTATCTATCTATCTATCTACCTCCATACACCATATCTATCTATCTATCTCCATACACCGTATCTATCTTTCTATCTACCTATCTACCTATCTATCTGTCTATCTCCATACACCGTATCTCTCTATCTCTCTATCTATCTATCTATACCGTATCTATCTATCTCTCTCCATACACCGTATCTATCTATCTCTATCGATACCGTATCTATTTTTCTATCTATCTCCATACACCATATCTATCTACCTACCTATCTGTCTATCTCCATACACTGTATCTATCTATCTATCTCCATACACCGTATCTATCTATCTATCTATCTACCTCCATACACCATATCTATCTATCTATCTCCATACACCGTATCTATCTTTCTATCTATCTATCTACCTATCTATCTGTCTATCTCCATACACCGTATCTATCTATCTATCTCCATACACTGTACCTATCTATCTAGCCCCAGATACTCTACGTCTACCCACCCAGGCACCAACCACCTGGCTGTACGTGAAGGCCTCCCAGGCACTGAAAACACAAGCGCCATCTAACAGGAAGGCTCTCTCTGGCCAGGGTGCTCCACAAGGCTTCCCACAGCCTGGCCCGAGCCGGGAGGGCCGCGCAGCAGGGCAGGAGCGCGCCTCGCCCGAAAGAGGGGGCCTAGTACTTTCATCTCTTCCTCTTGCCATATTGCTTCCTCCTGGGGAGCCGGTCTGGTGGCTCGGAGACAGCTGCCCCTCCCCCGTGGCCCCCCAGCTGGCTGGCAAGAGCAGCCTTTCTCCAGCATGCCGCACTATGACAGATGATTGACTCGAAACAATATCTAAGGCGATCAGGATAAAGTACCGACCATTTCAAGGCTCAGCAGAATTCAAATTCTAATTAGACTTCTCACCACATTCCAAATAAAAATTGTTCCCCTGATATCCTTTTTGCCTATCAGGTGTCTCTCCCTGATCGCTGGAACAAAACGCATAAAGAAAGTGATTAAAGCCATAACAAAGGCATAAAATTGAAATTATCACTGGCATCACATCTGGGAGCAGAGTGTGTCACCACACCGCTTCCCCCCGCCCGAGACCGCCCTCCCGAAATACACACACGCCACGCCCACCGCCACTCTGGGCTGGAACCTGAGCGCTGGGCTGCCCGGACGGACAGAGCTGAGCCCAGGTGTGCCCTCTCCCGGCACTGGACTTTCTCTTCCGTGGCTTTGGGGACAGGGGAAGCCTCCTTCCCCAGCGAGCCTGGGCCCTGGTCCCCCTCTCCTCCTAACATGCATGCTGTCTCCCTGCTCCTCCCGGTTCCCAGGAAGGGCAAATTGGCCTGGCTCTTGGCCCCTGGCATTTGCAGCTCTGAATGCACACGCGCGCGCACGCGCAACCCTGCCCCAGCGGAACAGACCCAGGAGCACAAACAGGAGTACACATAAAGCCAGACACAGATGTAAGCACTGCGAGCAGCCCAGTGAACCCCCGTGGAGCCCCTTCCCTGGATGCCTGCCCCCAAACACTCCTGCTGCACAAGGCCCGAAGGGCAGCTTCTCTGCTCAGCCACTGAGAGAGTACCATGCCCCCCCCAACACACACACCCCGCCCATGCGCTCCCAGCGCACGGGGCCCCTGCGCAGCTTGCACCAGGCAACCCACATGCAGCAATGCAGCGGCAGCCCCCCGTGCCTCACCCCACCCTCGCAGACAAGAGACCGGCCACGCACAGACACCCCGAGCCGGCCTTTCTTGCACAGCTACGGCCACGCCTGAGCCACCTGTGCCGCACATGGAGACATAGCTACACACACGCTCATCCGCCATCCCTGGCCTCGGTGGGCGTGGCCCAGAGCACACAGACTAGCACACACACAGCCGTGCATCGAGTGACCGCTTTGATCCAGGCAAGCGCGACGTCAGCCCCATAGCAAAACACCAGCACACAAAGAGGGGGCTGGGTCCAGGTCCGGCCCTCCATCCCCTTGTGTCATTTTAGCACTGAGGGGACCCCGCTGTTATGGGAGGTGAGAGGAGATTCTGGCACTGAAGGCTGTGTAATGGATACACCCATGCCATTTAATGCTAGCAGTGCCCAGACCCATCTCTGGGTCCCCTTCACCACCTCTGCCCCCTTCTCCTTGTCGGATACCTGCCCTGAACCGGGTCTGCCCAGGCTACCTCCTGTATGGTCCATTTTGCTTCTCAGCTACACAAAGGGCCACTCCAGAAGAGAGTTAAAAAGAGAGACAGAGAGAGAGAAAGGGACTAAAGCGATATAAAATTAAAAGGTAAAAAGCAAGAACGCAAATGGGAGAGAGCTCTTTCAGCTTTCACATTATTAATGACTCTTCAAAAAATCGGCGAGTTTTCCAATCTTCTCTGAGAAGCGCTTGAAGGAGCTCACAGATGAAACTGACCTTCAAAATGTTCTTTGGTCTTTAGTTAAGAAATTCGCTCGCCATTATGGCATCATTAGGGAAACAAGGATAAAATTACTCCATGGTTAATGACCTATAGTATCTCCCCACCAAAATTTGTTTCAGATCTAATAAAACTGTGCTTAACACACTCGGATGAGTTATGAGGACTGTTCTGCAGGGTATTAAAATGTGGAAAATAGATTTTCCGAAGCTGGGGGGACTGGACTTTTCGAATCAGATAGCAGAATGGAATTTTCTGGGCAATAAATTCTTCCATGTCTCAATTTCATCTCTCTCTCTCTCTCTCTCTCTCTCTCTCTCTCTCTTCCTGAAATGCTAAAGCAACATGGAAATCTTTAAAGTGCAAAACCCTACATAAACTTCAGAATCAGAATTCACCCCCACCTCCCAGTTTCATGCCATTTGTCTTCCTGGGGGAAGGAGGCGTTATTTACAGGGCTGATGCGGTTGTGAGGGCCTTTTTGTGTCAAAACTGGATTTTACAGCAGCCCACTGGGCTTCCAGAATCAGCTCACTGAGGCTGGCGTGTCAGCTGGAGCTGGGGGAGGGGGCGGGGGGTGAAGGACGTTGGGTTTAGCCACAGAGGACATGTGTACATAGCAGGGAGCCATCCCATTTGCCACGCACAGGGCTTTGGCAGGCAGCTGAGGCACATGGTCTCCTAGTGACCTCTGAGACATCCACCACCATGCTCTTTGCGAACAAGCATGATGCAGCTCTGCCTCTGCAGGTGGCCACGCACTTGCACATGTGTGTTAACATGTTGCGGGGGGGGAGGTGGAGTGAATGCTGGGACTTCTGTTTTGGAGGGCTGGCGCATCCACCCATGAATTGCACAGAAAAACCATGTCCATCCATGCAGGCGGGCACCCAGAGCCTGTGGACCGGCAGCTGGGGGGCTGATGGGGGTGGGCACATGAGCCCAGCTTAATCTGTCGACGCCTGAAGCAGAAGCCAGGGACTCCAGTGGTGCTTTTAGGTTAGTGAGGGCTAGTTACTGCCGCTGAGAGAGGTGGCTTGCGAGGTAATGGCATTTTGCTCTCTTTAAACTTTAATCTTTCCTATTAATTCCCTGCAACTGGAGAATGTATGAGAGTTAATGTTCCATGAACGTGTTTCTCAGCCGACAGTCTCTTCGAGCTAATTACCTTCAGGTGCTAAATGGAGGGAAATTGCAATCCATTTGGATGTGAAAAAATTTCGCCTTTCCAATCCCCTGTGAAACATTCTTTTTCCTGAGTGTTGCAGAAAGAATGCACTTGGTTTTTTTCAAATGTTTTCCTCCCCCGTCACCCCCCTCGCATCCTGCCACCAGCCCTCCTCCTCGCAAAGACTCGGAGTTCTTTGGGCTGACACGGGTAGCCCAGTGGAGGGGAGAACAGGGTCACGTGGGCCAGCACGCCAGCCGCAGGAAGGGGAGATAAACCCCCACCACCCAGAGGAGAAAACAGGCTCTGAGAGGGACAGCGGCTCTAGGCGGCGAGCAGCTGGAGGAAGCTGTATTTACACGCTTAGTAACAAGCTTCGTACGGCTGTTTCGCAGGGGTTGAGTTTGGAACTCAGAGATAACGGAGTTGGATAGGCCCCTATTCTTTGGGCTCTGAGCCAAGGAGGAAGGGGCTGGCCCACTGAGGGGTAGGCAATACCGAACCTGGCCGGAAATGTGAGATCTGAGACCCCCTTCTACATACATGCAGACAGAACCTGACACTAGGTGGTCCTCCAAGCAGCAGGCCTGTGCCCAGCCTAGAGCTCGCAGGCCAATGCAAGATGGGACCAATGCAGGATGGGGCCATCCAGTGTACTTCAGTGTCCATCAGGAAGTCTCAGGCCTTCTGTCTCTGTGGGTCTGGGCTTCCAAGCCACCCTACAAATCCCCACAGCTTGTGTGGCCATCTCAACTGTATGGCCACCTCCTCCTGTACCAGTGGTGCCACAAAGCTGAAGCCCCACCCCCCCCAAAATAAATCAGTAGAAAGACACCTGGGGAGCTTCAGTGGACTTTGGCTCAGGCCCAGAGCTGGCGTACAATGGTGCTCATCTAACCTGAGGAGCATACACGGATCTGCCTAATAACCCGGTGTCCCTTTGCTACCTCACCTCAGACTTCACTACCGCTCCCCAGCCACAGCAGCCTTTCATGTTAGCAATGTGGTACATGCCAGCTGGGACTGGTGCCTCTTCATACACCTTTGGAGCCCCTCTGAAGCACAGGTCACTTGCCAGACAGCTGACAGTCCCTATTGTTCCAGCTTTGCCTCTGACCCTGATGCCACGGCAGAGACAGACAAACCTGCATTTTCTGCATTACATGTACGACATCAAAAGCTCATTGTATGCAACAAAACATGCTGCATTTTCCTAACATCATGTGGATCGTGAGTAAGCGCCAGGTCCCCGGAGCCAGGGCAGTGCAGATGGTTTGGTATTCCTGCCGCTGGTTCTCTGTGCAGACACTTTCGTCCCCACATCAGTGTGGGAAATTGACCCGGTCCTGGGGCAATTTCCAAACCTCCTTCAGGTGACCTCCAGGACTCCTGTTTTCCAGGGAGAATCGGCCCATTCCTCCAGCTGCACCATGCTCCGTCTACGCATGTTGCAGTGGCTTGCAATGTCATCCTGCCTGATGTAATGAAGGAGCTGAAAGGGCCTTTGACACGTTATCGAGGCTACTCGAGCGCACGGGTCGGGGGGAGCTGGCTGAACTCTGGCTTGCTGCCGTCAGGCCAAAGCTGTGTGACGCCACCCGGGCCGCGGAGAAGTGATGCATCGACACAGGGTGTGACATTTGGGAAAATGACATTTTCGTCATTTGGGAAGTGAAAACTTTGATTCACTGCCTTCCTTTTAGGAAAATAGCTGGGGTCTCTTCGCTTTGCAGTGAGGGGGCTTTCACAGGGCCAGTGCACCATCCATCGGTCTGTCCGCCCATCCATCATTCCATTTCCCCAGCTCTTGTGTCCATCTGTTCACACCCCCCCACATCCATGTACCGCCCTCGCTCGCCAGCCGTTCAGTCACGCCCTCATTTCAAATACACCCATGTCTCTTTATCCACCTGCCTAAATCATCCGAACTCCCAGTACAGAGCTGCTCTGTCCATCCTCTGCTCCATCAGCTCATCAGTGGGTCGGCGCTCCCATTCTTCAGTGAAAGCCTGAATATTTTTCACAAAAATGGAAAGTTTTTCATGACAATTCCCAGTTAGGGAAAGCAAAGCTGGGTAATGGGGCTGTGATCGCAGTAGGCAGCACTGGACTTCACAAGAACAGCAATGACGAAAGAACGGAACACGTTCCAGAGCTCATCAGTCAGAAAATGCTCCTCGGCATAAACTGGCTAGAAGAACACCACATGGTTGCTTCCAGCACGTTTGGACCGTGGGGTAGGTCCCTACCTACTTCCACTGGCTGATGGAGCTGATTGGTCACAGCTGAGGATGACGCCCATGAAGTGGCTTGTACAATGGTCACCAGCTCTATCAGAGCTTTGCCGTGAACTCCAGGTGGAAGTGAGCCAACAGATGCATCCCACTTCCATCTTGGCTGAAAGCCTGGGGTGACATTTGCCCCAGGGAACCTGGCTGGAGACCCATACTGGGAGGGAGCCTCTTACTTTCTGATGGGCCTGGCCAAAACTTCCCATTGTAGCCAGTAGTGCTGGGGAAAGGGCTTTGTCGAAACCCCCCCGGGCAGCTCTCTGCTCCCGAGCCTCCTTCCTCTCATTTCTAGCTTTGCGCTCGCTCCGGGTTTTCACAGGCCCCTGGTTTCTAGTCTTTCTTCTCAGCTTCTCTCTCACCATATGAACTTTGTTTTGTCCTTCTTCCCCCTCACTTTTCAACCACCTCTCTTCCCTTTGGTCTCCCTTCCCTGGTTTCCTCCCTGGCTGGCGTGTTCCCCTCCCCAGCACGCAACCGCCAACACTGAAACAAGAGCCCTGAGAAGCACAGTGATGCCTTCAGAGGTCACTGCAGGGTTACCAGGTGCTGCAGCTTCACAACTCTTGGAGCCCTATGAATCATTTAAAGGCCACTCTCAATAGCTGAACACGGGCAGGTATGTCAGCTGCTACAGACCCCTACATTTCAGTCCTACAGCTGTTCAGGGCAGCCACCTCCAGCGGACACTCTAGATTGGAAACAAAGACCTACCAGGAGCCTTCGCTTTTGCTAAGCCATCAACAATTTCCCATCAAAATGGTTTCTGATGGAAAAGGCAGTTTCCATGAAATCAAAGCTTTTCCAAGGAAAATCTTCTGCTCTTGCCTGCCTTTTCCAGCTCTCCTGATGGAACATCCAGAATAAAATTTCAGTTTTCACTCAACTCTTGTTTCCATCTACTTGTTCATCTAAGTATGAATAAAACGCACTTGAAACACTGTCAGATTAATAACGGTTTCTTAAAAAAACAGAAAAATTCACCTCGAAGCTTTTGAAGGTTTCTAAATGTTCTGTGGTTTTGTCAAAACCTGAAGTTTAGAAAATTTGCAAATTCCAGAACCTCTCGTTCAGCTGGTTGGCGTTCCCTCCCCCTCCTCCCCCGGCACTTCTCATTTGTTCAGTCAATAGGAGGAATGATCTCTGGTTGTGCACCCTTTCATGTTTCTCTTTCCTTTTGCTGCTTTACAAGTATCCCAAAGACAAGAAGAGGGACAGAGACACAAGGGTGTTTTGTTGTTTTGCTGCTCTGAACTTGTCAGAAGTTGGAAAAATCCTGGAAAGTTGCATGGTAGCAGAAGGAAAAATATTCAAAAATACAAAAGGAAAAAATATTATCTGCAAAAACAAGTATATGCAATGTCATGGTAGCCAGGGTTCTGTGTAAGCTTGAACGCTTGTGCTCACCAACAGATGTTGGTCTAATGAAAGATATTACCTCAGTCACCAAACAAAACCAAACAAAACAATAAAACTGGACATTCACTCATTTTTTTTCATTCAGTGGAAAAGCCCTGACATGACATCCAGTGGCAGGAACTCCCTGCCCTCCTCTGGACCTCCCTTGCTACAGACCAAGCCCCTAATTTCTTTTCCTACCCTCAGTGCGCGTGGAGAACCGCCGAGCCCCAGGGCTCTCTAACAGCCCTTAACTTGTCCACAGACTCTTAACAAGGCCCCCCGCCCAGCACCCCACCAACCCCAGATTCCTTTTCTCAAGACCCGTCACTCCCAGTTTTTCCAACCTTCCCTCCAGTGATGGCACCGGGATGGGATAGTCGGGTGGGCAGTTACGGGGGCGGTGGGGGGAAAGGATGGAACATATGGTGCCCTGGGGGATGAGGAGACACTACCCCACACTGGACCCAGCCCATAGCACCTTCCAGGTCCCACTGCCCAAAGCCGGGCAAAGGCTGGGAACAGAGCAGAGTTGGGCTGTTTTTGTGGGACTCCCTTCCAATTTGCCCACACCCTTCCTAGAGTGGGACCCCCAGGACCAGACCCAGGCCTCGTGCTGGCCCCCTGCGTGACCCCTTGTCTGACATACATCCCTGAGTGGGATTAGCCTTTCCCGGAGCTGCCTCACGTTGATCTCGCTCTGTGCCCCATCTGCTTTCCGGCAGCCTGGCCAGACCAGGGAGCTCGTTATCCCCTGTTTAATAGCTGTCCGGCACTCGTCTTTAGGGAATTTCTTCTTGTTGAGCTCAGATCAAGTCTCCAATTGCCCTCGGTCACGCTGACTTGTAAATCTGCACCAGTGCTCAGCACTGGGGTCTGGATTGGTGCTTGGGAGTCTACACTGGTGCTCCGAGGGGACTCGGTAAGGTAACTCCTGCGGCTGGTCTGTAATACCCATGCCAGATGGAGGCAGGCTGGCCAGGAGAGGTTAAGTGCCCTGAGTCATACAAGCCAGTGGCAAACCTGAGGCTAGACTTCAGAATCCAGGCTCCCAGGCCCCGTAGGAAATCATTACCCAGCTCTGCCTCCCACGACTGCTAGAGGAGGTGCCAGTTCACTCTCCGCTCCTTGCTGGGGCTATGAAATTCACCCTGCGCAAAGGACGATGCGCCGCTTCATTCTGAGGCTATGTGACATTTAAGCGGTGTCTAGGCTATGGCTTGGCTCATGGCATGCAGGGGATTTCATCCTTATCGTATGCACATAAGGGTGAGGGAGAGTTGTTTCGGTCTAGGCCTGTACGTGGGACAGGACAGCCATTACAGCCTGAACAGCATTAATGAGACAAAGACAGCCCTGGGTTTAGGTGTGTTACCTCCGGGCAGGATTTGGCCAGGCGTATTTCATCACTGTCACAATCACAGCTGAAGTCTGGGGGTCTAAAATCAGACTCTCTGAGACTCACGCCCGGCAAAGAAGCAGGACCCGGGGCTGTGTTCATCCCAGGATTGTTCAGTTTGAGCCTTTGGGACCTGGAATTTCCCAGCTGTCCCATTTCCACTTAGCCGCAACCAAAGGGCACAGGCAGTGTGAAGTCCCAGAGCACCTCAAGCCTCAGGTGATTGCGCGTGGAGGTCACATCGAAATCACAGTCTTGTTTTTCCCAGAGCCGGGCTAACTGAGCACAGGGGCGAAGAGAGGGAAAATGTTTTCCCAGACAACGCCACGGGAACAAATTAACCCCCAGCATGGGAACGTCACAAGCCACTCGCTAGGCTCCCCCGCGGGGACCAAGCTCTTCAGTGGGACTCCACAACTGCTCCCCGAGCTGTACCCCACAAGCCACCACTGAAATGCAGCCACCTCTGAATCGTGTTAGGGGAGCACAGTGACACCCCAGGGCCTGATACCAAAGCCCTGGGGTATATGCTGCGCCGTGAGCTCAGCTTTCTATCCGTCTCTTGTTGGCAGAGCACTTAGGCCTGTGAGCCAGGTTTTAGGCTCAGGCCATAACACAAATCTAGGCCATTTGCAAATAGACGAGTGCCCCTCCAAAGGCTGAAAGAGTTTGGCTGCAGCCCACGTCGTGCAGAAGTGGTTGGTAGATACATGTTAAAGGGACACCAGGCCGAGCTTTGTTTTAATTCCTTACCTGCGTTACTACCAGCAACTCTAATAATTAACTGGAGGAGTTGCTAAGCCCTAGTTTAGTCTTAACGTCCTGCCATGTTTGCGTGGGGGGGTTGCATTTCGTTCAGCTGGAGGGAGACACTAACCCGATTTATTGCGCTTTCTGTCCCTCGGCACTTTCAGCTCGGCCGTGCTGGACACTGCGCTAAAGCTGTTGCATTTGCAGCTGGTGGAGAATATTTAAATGCAAACGAAACCAAAACCCGGCGAGCAGTGAAAGGTTCTTAGTTCTGTAATTGTCTAGTCACCTTAGGTCTGACAGCAATCTTTGCAAAGTGAAATACGCGACCTAGCTGGGCCAGTAACGCAAACCTAGTTCTATACATGGCGCCTGTAACACAAAGCGTTGTGCGTGTCGAGGTGACGGCAGTGTGAGACAGGGCCCCACCTGCTGACCAACGTTGGCTCCTTAGCTCCTTGCACTGCCCTGCCTGGCTGGGTCCAGCTCTTGGGTCTCATCTTCAGTGGTGAGTTCTCTGGAGCAAGGCAATCCTGGCTTTGGCCAATGGTCCACCTAGTCCTCAGTCTGTGGCCGGTGACGGACATTCATGGCCACTGAACAGAACAAGGCAATTTTGGTGAGCTCCACCTCAGTTCCCCCTTCCTGCATCTGACCATCATATACTGAGTGACCCCCTGATCATGGGACTGTGCCCCTACCTGGCTGGAATAGGCACAGCTGGACCTGTCCTCCATCAGCTCACATAATGCTTCTTTTTTAAGCCAGTTCTCCCGTTGGCCACCATAGCAGCCCTGAGCCGGGAACTGCACAGGCGGCTCATTGGGCGCTGGAAAAAGGACTTCCTCTCGCTTGTGTTACACCCGCAGCCTATTAATTACATGATTCTGTAGACCTCATTCCTAGCCCCTTCGGCAGCTCCCCTCTAAGCTGGACAGACCTAACCGTTTAGTCTTTCCTCACGTGGAATCTCTTCCCAGGGGGGGTTTGCCAGAGGTGAGGGGCTGAGGCAGGCGGCGCCGTTCTGGATGGCAGGAGCAGTAGCAGAGAAGGCCCCGGTGCCAGCACTGTGCGATGGGACACAGAAGAGGCAGTGGGGAGGGGAAAGGGGAAGAGAGAAACAAGACCAAAGCCAAGGTGCTGGAGTGTCTGGCCAACACGCGGGGCCTACCTGGGCCAGATCCTGAGCTGGAAGGGGCGGCAGGGCTTTCAGGGGAGGGGTGGCCTGGCTGTGTCTGGAGGCCCAGTAGGGGATGCTCCCCCAAGCCTGGAACAGACGCAGTCGCTCCTCTGCTCTGACTCTGCGTGCTTTGCTTTTGCACAAGACCGCTGCCTCCTCTCCTCTGAGAGCAGGGGCCCTCCTCCTGGCTCTATGGAGGCCAGGACGTCCCAGGAGGGAGCAGGGGTGGAAGGAACAAGGAGATGAGGGTGCCCTGGGATCTGAAAATGTCTCCACTGCCTGCCAGGGAAGTCAGCTCGGCTGGGAGGCGTCGCAGCCTGACCCAAAGGCTGGGCGATGGCTGGTGTGCTCTCCCGCTTGGCAAGGGGCTGGCATGGGAGTTTTCTGCCAGCCACGCCGCTCTTCTATCGGCAGAGCAGGCTGGGGCTGGCGGCAGCCCAGGCCAATGGCTTTTTCCCAGCCAGCTGGCAGGGCACAGTGGGCAGAGGTGACCGTCTCCTTCCTGAGACACAATGGGAAACAGAGGCTGCACTGTCCACGTCCGTCAGCCAGGCCCCGCGGGGTACAGCTTCCCAGGCACCCCGCTGAGCAAGGAGCCGACAGACCAGTGCAATCCCCACTTGCAAATTGCAGTGCCCGGTCCTGCCCTGGGCCAACGGTATCTCTCCAGGCACCGCAATGCAGCTGAGTGCCCCAGTGAGGGTCGGGACCCGTAAGCACCTCGTTCTCACCTGAGAGCAGGGCACTGCCGTGGGACGCTCAGGGGCGCTGTGTCGCAGGTAGCAGGAGAGGCAGTGCCCCTGACAAGCACAGTGAGGGTCGTGATCCTAGCCAGTGATTTTACCTGCCGAGCCTGCAGAATCAGCCAGGGAGGGTAACACTTATTTGTATTACCTAGTGCCTGGGAGCCCTGGTCACGGCCCAGGACCTGCTGCTGCGGGGGGCTGTACACCCAGAGTTTCCACTCCCAACAGCATTACAGAAACCCACTGGGCTTGCCTGGTCTTCTAAGCCTCCGAGGGGCAGCTGTGTTAAACGTGGTAGTCTCCAAGGTGCTACAGGACTGCTTGTTATTTCTTGACCTTCGAAGGTTTGAGATGTCCTGACTCTCCGGAGCCACAGGACTGAACCATCTCCTCATGCAGCTGACGAAGTGGGTCCTTGCCCACGAAAGCTGGTGCTCCAAAATATGCACTCGTCTATCAGGGCCCACAGGACTGCTGGTTGTTTTTGAAGACACAGACGAACTCAGCTCGCTCTCTGATGCTTGTCTCCTCAGACAGTTCACTGCGTGAGAGTTTTGCGGATCACGACAAAGATCTCATGTTGCTGTGTGCAACAGGAAGAGGTTTGAATCAACGTCCCTCTTTCCTCCTGGTCTATGTGCTGCCCTGCTCCCCAGATGCAGCTGCAGTTCAGCTGATTGTGCCTCTTTCTTTCCCCATTCCTATGAGAGAGAGAGAGAGAGATTTATCTCCAAGTTTTGAGCATCTTTCATCCCAAAGGGCAGGCCAGCTTCTGAATGCCTGATTTTGTCACTCTGTCCTCGCTCCAGTACACCTCCCCCTGGACCGGAGCAGGGGCCTGTGGCACATGGGGATGAAAGCAGCTCTAGGAAGGGGAGACGCTGGTTCCTATAGGGTCTGCAGGGACGGGGGATCTTTTCGGTTTGTGTATCAGCAACGGAGGGCTGGGCATTTCCACAGTCGCAAACCGAGGCCTGATTTTCTGCATCCATTCGCCTCAATCTTGGCTTTGGCCTGGTGCTAAAGCCGGGCTTTCTCGCTGGCTACAGGGCTGGGCACGCAAGAGATATTTCTCAGTCTCCCCGGGTCTGTTTCTGCCACCCTCCGCACCTGCGCCAGCCAGCGCGGGCTGCAGCCGCCCTGTGTCGAGGTGCACGCGCCTCTCTCCATGCTCCCTGCTGCCTTGCCAAGAGCCTGTCTGCTGCTCGCTTGTTTATTTATTTCTTTCTTTGTGGCTGATAAGGGAGGGATCGCGTTTCGGAAGAGCGCCAGCAGATGAGACGAGCCCGGCGCTGATACCGCCAGCAAGCCTCTGCCAGCCCTTTCTGCCGGAGAAATTGCCTTTTTTCCAGGAGGAAGCCATGAGTGCGAAGTGAATGCTAAGCCGAGGGCTCGGCCCTGTTATCACTTGGCAGCCCAGCAGGTGGGGCAATGGCGGGCGCTCGCTCGGCTGCAGCTCGGCGCCTTAATCCAATTTACGGCTTCTGGCAGAGAGATAATTCCAGCCTGAACCCAGGCAGCGGCACAGCCCCACTCTCCTCCAGGCCCTGAGCCTGTCTTTCAGATCGCCACCCACAGGGCTGGGGGGAGGGAGCAGAGCTGAGCCATTGTGAAAAGGCAAGTGCGTCGCTCGTGACCCGTGCGCTCGCACGGACACGCCGCCGCCTGCTCGCCCTGGCCCAAAGGCCGGGGAAGCACTGACTCGCCGCCGGACCCTCGCCCAGCTCTGCCTGGTGGGTGCACAGGTGCCCGCTCCCAGGTTGGCTATTAGCCCAGATGGTTGAGGTGCCTGCAGTAAGCTCAAGTGGTGCCAGGTTCAAGCCCCGCTGTGGGCAGTTAGACACAGGAAGCTCACCCTGGCAGCCGCCAGCTGGGCCTTTCAGCGGCGCTGCGGGTGGCTAGAGGCACATGGTGGCCTCCATGGCCTGGGGCTGGGACCTGGAGAAATTCTGCTGTGGGAAATGGGACCTGACCTGCAGGTGGCCTGGGTGTTTAAGTGGGGCAGTGTGCGAACAGCCCTTTGAGCTGGGACGAAGCGGGCCAGAGAGAAGGAGCTACTCTGGGACACGCAGGGGCCAGGCACAAGTAATCTACGGGTCAGTGCGTGTTCTGGTGCCCTCTGTGCCCAAGGCACACTCCATCACAGACCTAGCGAGGCAAATTCAGCTCTGCAACTGGGGTGTCAGCCCAGCCGGCAGCCTTCACACCCAGCACGAGCAGCCCACGCTGGTCCCCCTAAGCGGGGCACAAAGGGGCTCAGGGAGGGGGCTCAGTTGCACAGGGTGAGGGACACATGCAATGGGGCAGGTGCACGGAGCAGGGGGTGAGGGATTCTGTGTCACTCCCTGGGTCCCTGATCACTAGGGTTCTGCCCCCTGGTGCTGAGACCATTCCCTGGAAGGGGCAGATGCAGCATCGGTCACTCACAGGCAGAGAAATGCCTCTCGGCTGAGCCAAGAGCCTCACAAGCTGCTGTCACAGAGACGTGCCCACATAACCCCAACTCCTCTAGCTGACGCAGGCCTCAGGACGGCCCCATGTGAAGTCAGCGCTCCTGTAAAAATTCGCCTTAAGCCTCTGTAGGCGATTCTGCAGCCTGATTGCTGGGGCATGCGAGGGAGGGTAAAACCACTCTGTGCCCTTGTCCAGAGCAGGCTGTTGCTCCTGCTAACCCATCCTGGATGCGGAGACCAGCCGAGGCTGCAGGCAGGAGCTGGCTGAATGTGGGGCTCTGAATAGGGTTGCAACATGAGCACCTTGGCCCCACTGAATGGCCCAGGCTTGGCTGGTGGCAGCCCTCGCTGGAGCCACAGACACACGAGAGAGCCCAACTGGAGGGAGAGGGCTGTGCTGGGACATCCCTCAGGAGCACAGCCATTGGCTTCACCCCAGAGCAACTGTGGGGGCTGCTCAGGCCAACATCCCATGATGGGCCAGCCACACTGGAGTTCAGGCGCTTTAGGTGTGGAAAGGATCCTAACACAAGCCAACTCGGCAGCGAAGACACCGCACTGGTGTGACACGCACAACTTAAAACACACTAGCACGTGGTCATGCCTTTAAATCCTCATCTAGCCCAGGCCAGAGTTGGCCTGACCCTGCTCCATTGAAACAAACCCCCAGCGGAGTGTCCCAGGAGAAATCAGTGTGTGCCCACCACAGGCAGGCTGGCTGGCTTTCCACTGCTCACACCTGCAGATGTTTCCAAGCCAGAAGATGCGCCTGTCACTTTAAATGTGGTACATAAAAAACAAAACAACTGACAAGCTCCCTTGCTCCTAAAAGAGTGAGAAATTTTCATTGATTGATTTCTTCATGGCTTCTTAAACAGATAATTAATTCACTGTGAACCCGCGGCCACACCGTAGTGAGTCGTTAATATTGTAAATTCAGATACACTTCGATAACTGCCTGACCCCCCCATCACCCCGAAAACCAGGGAGCTGTGCAGTGGGGGGTGGCGGGGGAAGCAAATCGATTTTCGAAGACATGAAGTGATCACCCAGCAAAAGGAAGCTATTGATTCTCTCTTATAAGACACTGCTATAATATTTATTCTTTTGTAAACAGAATTAACCTGGCATCACGGGTCATTCCTGCCGAGTAGCGCTCCGCTCGCACACTCGGGAGCAGAGATCGTAGCAGACGAGATGGAAACAGTCAAACCCATCTCACCTCCCCTGTGCCACATCCCAGGGTCTGCTCAGCTCAGGGCTGTTGGCAGCCACCTTGGGCAGGTGGCACCTGGTGTGTCCCAGTGGCTGAGACATTCCTTCTTAGCTGCTGTGTCCCCTGCCGCATCAGAAGCCGTGTGCCATACAGGAATCTTCTCCCGTACCATGGCTGTTTCTCTCTCCCCCCACCCCAACCCATGAATCCACTCCTGTCCCAGGACAGTCATCACTCATCTTCTCCACCAGAGTCTCCTACAGCCTCCCTGCAGTCCCCAGAAGCCCATGAAGAACTGGACCGCATCATGTAATTATCGAATCCCAGGGCTGGAAGGGACCTCAGAAGGTCACCAAGTCCAGCCCCTGCTTGAAGCAGAACCAATCCCAACTAAATCATCCCAGCCAGGACTATGTCAAGCCAGGTCTTAAAAACCTCTAGGGATGGAGATTCCACCACCTCTCTAGGTAACAGGTTCCAGTGTTTCACCACCCTCCTGGGGAAATAGTTTTTCCAAATATCCAACCTAGACCTCCTCAACTGTAAGTTGAGACCATTGCTCCTTGTTCTGCCATCTGACACCACTGAGCAAAGCCTCTGTCCATCCTCTTTGTAATCCCCCTTCAGGAAGCTGAAGGCTGCTATTAAATCGCCCCTCCGTCTTCTCTTCTGCAAACTAAATAAACCCAAATCCCTCAGCCTCTCTTCACAGGTCATGTGCCCCAGCCCCCTCATCATCTCTGTTCCTCTCTACTGTTCTCCAGTGCATCCAAATCTTTTCTGTAACGGGAGGCCCAGAATTGGACACAATATTCCAGATGTGGCCTCACCAGTGTAAAATAAACAGGGGAGTAATCACTTCCCTAGATCTGCTGGCAGTGCTCCTCTTAATGCACCTCAATGTGCCATCAGCCTCCTTGGCTACAAGGGCACACTGTTGTCTCATATCCAGTTTCTCATAGACTGTAATCCCCAGGTCCTGTTCTGCAGAACTGCTGCTTAGCCAGTCCATCCCCAGCCTGTAGCAACGCTTGGGATTCCTCCATCCTTAGCACAGGACTCTGCACTTCTCTTTGTCAGACCTCATCAGATCTCTCTTGGCTCAATCCCCCAATTTATCTAGGTCACAACCTCTCCCCCTAGTGTAGTGTCACCTGCGAACTTGCTGAAGGTGCAGTCCATCCCCTTGTCCAAGTCATTAATGAGGATGCTCAAGAAAACCAGCCCCAGAACCGACCCTTGCAATACTCTGCTCGATACCTCCTGCCAACCAGACATAGAGCCATTGATCACAACCCATTGAGCCGGATGATCTAACCAGCTTTCTGTCCACGTTACAGTCCATTTACCCTAGCCAGGCTTATGTGGCTTGTGGGCAAGGATACTAAAAGAGACCATATCTAAAGCTTTGCTAAAGTCCAGGTATATCACGTCCCCATATCCACAGAGCCAGTTATCTTAGAAGGCAACCAGGTTGTTCAGGCGTGACTTGCCTTTGGTGAATCCATGTTGACTTCTCCTGATCACAGAATCACAAAATCATAGAATCCTAGGGCTGGAAGGGACCTCAGGAGGTCATCTAGTCCAGCCCCCTGCCCAAAGCAGGATCAACCCCAGCTAAACCATCCCAGACAGGACCTTGTTAAACTGGGACTTAAAAACTTCTAGGGATGGGGATTCCACCACGTCTCCAGGCAACGCATTCCAGTGCTTCACCACCCTCCTGGGGAAAGTGTTTTTCCTAATGTCCACCCTATACCTCCCCCTCTGTAACTTCAGACCATTGCTCCTTGTTCTGCCCTCTGCCACCACTGAGAACAGTCTCTCTCCATCTTCTTTAGAGCTCCCCTTCAGGAAGTTGAAGGCTGCTATCCAATCGCCCCTCCGTCTTCTCTGCTGCAAACTAAATAAGCCCAAATCTCTCAGCTTCTCCTCATTGGGCCTGTGCTCCAGCCCCCTAATCATTTTCATTGACCTCCACTGAACCCTTTCCAATGCATCCACATCCTTTCCGTACTGGAGGGGCCCAGAACCGAACACAATACTCCAGATGAGGCCTCACCAGCTGGAAATGCTTCTCCTCGTGCTCCCCAAAATGTCGTTATCACTTTCCTCTCTTCCGAGTGTTTCAAGTTCATCCTCAGGCAGTCAACATACAGGGCTGACCAGGGCCAGAAGTGTACCGGGGGTGGGGCCCTCAAACAATCCCCACCCCTGAGCGACGGCGCTAAGACTGCGTAATCCCCAGTGTAGACAGTACCTTGGCCACGGACGAACTCTTCTGCTGACCTAGCTCTGGCCTCTGGAGGAGGGGGAATACCAACCCACACCTTCTGTCAGCGTAGCTTCTTCCTGCTCTGGTCAGAGCTGGTTGCCCTGTGCAGATGGACTCGCTGCTTCCCTGACAGATTGCCACCCAGGATCCCCAGCTGTTGATTCCCTGGCCCTGCATGATGGGTCTGGGGCTTATAAACTCCCTGTGGCTTGGCCCAGTTGCAGAACTGAGTCCAATGACTTCTGGCTGATTCCTCCCCGACTGAATCACCCCAGAGAGACCATAGCAAGGCGGTGTGGTCTCCTGAGACCCACGGCCACCATACACCCAGTCGTAAGACACTGGGCTCTTAGCTGCATTAGGGATACATCTCCTCTAAACTGCATATGTAGCAGTCACCACTGTTGGAGAGAGAAAAACAGGCCAGATGAAACTGCATCAGCTCAGTTCCCACCAGGACCACAACCCAGTTGTGGGGCTAGGTACTGGAGGTGGAATGGGCAGGGCCACAGGTGGTGACTGAGGATGTGTAGATAACATGAGCTGTCAGAGGGACTCCAGGAAAGAGCACTGAAGGGCGTGTATACACGGAAGACTCTAAGGAAAACCCTGGATCCAAACTCCACTGAATTCTGCAGACATTTCTGGGTTCCTCTCCCAACTTTCCAGGTGTGACCAACCCTAAGCCCTTAGAACGCACGGGACAGGCCCCACAAGCATGACATTAAAGAATAATCAACGTGGGATTATTATTATTTGCCTCCCAGATTTCCACATTTGCTGGCTTCTCCATGTAACCACGAGGGCCAGAAATGTACTTCAGTGAGAAGAGAGACAGCCACATAATCAACGACTCCAGGAGCTGGTGCTTTAGCAGTGCCCCCAGGATCGCGAGGCGTGTGATTAAAGCACAAAAGGGGGACACACCACGTGGGCCTGAGCCCAGACCTGGGCCCCCCCGAGCTCAGTCGACGGCTTGCGCTAGCTCACTGCACGGCTTTATGATAGGCCAAAGCCAGCCTCAGCTCTCCGCACCCTGGCGCTTTGGCAGCCCTGAGCTCCTGGCTTGCGTGTCTCCGAATGCTGCCGGCCTGTTTGGGCAGCTTCCTTTCGCCCTCCCCCGGCCCCTGCCCGAGCCAGAGTGTTCAATCACGGCGAAGGGTTGAAAAGGGACAGAGAGAAAAGCAGCGCCAGCCTCGTGGGGAGCGGAAGCCCTAATTAAAAGCCGGGCAGACAGCAGCGAAGGCCCCATTCAGGGGGCTGACAATGGGCCGGCTGTGGAGCAGAACCAGGAGGAATGAAAGGCGTGCAGGGCGGTGGGACAGCGCCCCGGCCTGGGAGAGGCCTGGCCGGCCTGTGCTCGCCCCCCGCCCAGCCAGGCACACACCCCGCTTTGCAGGGGCCAGGTGTGGGGACACAGCAGGCGACTGGCCGAGCCATCTCCGTTTGCCCCACGAGCTAAACGCCATGTGCCTGGCGAGGCGCTGAGCTCCGGCTGGCGAAAGCGGCCCGGGCCGGCGGTGCAGGGCTGGGGGCCGAGGGCTGTCCGGAAGAGCAGCCAGCCCAAGATGGCTGACAAGTGGCGCTGGGGATACCTGCCCTGGGGGGTCACCGTGCTGGTCCGTGCAGCCAGGCAGGCCCCGGGGTGCCTGGCCTTTCCACTCCAGCAGTGCTCCTGAATGCGCTAATTAGCCACGAAGCGGCGGGAGTCACGAGGCAGCTGTGAGCCGAGGCGCATGGGGGGCTGGCGCATTCCTCCAAGAGCCGCCTCGGTTGGCGGGGTGGGGGCAGCTGAGCACGGCGGTTGCCTCCCTCGAGCGGGGGAGGGTCCCGCTGGCTTCGGGGCTCCTCCTGCCCTGGACGGCCGGGAGATCCTGCCTTTGATCGTGGGCTGGAGGCCAGGAGGGGCTGGGGTCTGCCCAGCCTTGTGCTTTCTGGGAGTGGATCCTATACAAGGCCCCTAGAGAAGAACAAGAGGCCCAGCCCTGCTCCATCAGAATTAATTTGGGGCTCTCTCCACACAAAGGCCCTCTATGGCTTTCAAGATGTTTACACAATAGTGCATAGAAAGAACATCAAAGTGTCATCTGGAGGGCTCCCCTCCCCCTGCCTCTGCCTCCCCGCCTGGCTCCTGCCCGTTCCCACCCGCTCAGCTCGTCTCTCCTCCTCCACCTGCCCATCCTCCTTTCCTCAGGCTTGCGTCCCGCCAGACTCCTCTGCCCCTTGTCTGCTCAGGGCAGAAGTCCTCCTCCTCCTCCTCCTCCTCCTCCGCTTCCTCAACAACCGTTGGTGTCCGACGCCTCCCTCACAATTTCCTTCCGCCTTTCCCTGTTCAGTGCGGAGGGGCTTCGTCTCTGTGGACGAGCTCCTCACCAATCTACATCTACCCATTCTCTGTGGGGTCGGCCTCTCCTGTTCGAACCATCCATTATGCCAAATACCAGGGTCTTGATTTTTCGTTCATCGTTCATTCTGCAAATATGCCCCAATAGCTGTAACTTGCATTGTATGACCGTCTGCAGCAGGTTCCCTTTCGGCTGTATCTGCCTATAGAACTCCTCGTTGGCGATCTTCTGCATCCATCCTATTCTCAGGATCTTTCTATAACCACTCCTCTCAAATGCCCATATCCTTCTCTTCGACTCTTTCGTTATCACCCATGTCTCACATCTGTACAACATGCTGCTGAATACACACATTTTCAAGATGCCCAGCTTCATTCCTGAGCTAATTGCTTTGCTTTTCCAGATCTTAACCATCGCCTTCAAACTCGCTCTTGCTTTCGCTGATCGTCGCTATTTCCTCCTTACAGTCCAAATCAAATGTTGTGTTGCGCCCCAGAGATGTGAACTTCTCCACGTTCTTTAGGTCAGTCCCATCTATGTCGATCTGCCTTCCTATTTCCTTATCTCCGCATACCATCGTTTTTGTTTGACCGATGTTCATAATCAGTCCCTCCCACTTCCCTTCCTTGTCTAGCGCCTGCCCCGTTTTCACTAGCTTCTGCTCATCTTCCTTAATGATAACTATATCATCCATGAAACTCAAGCTGTTGATTGTCATCCCATGTACAGATATCCCTTCTACTTCTTCCTTGATCTTGTCCGCTGCTCTCTCTAGATGCGTGATGAAGATACTTGATGATATCCAGCCTCCTTGTCTCGTACTTCTACTCGTTCTAAACCAACTTTCTAACTCTGCACGTTCTCACTGCTGCCCCCGCATTGTCGTTAATGTCCTTCAACAACCGTATCAGTCTGCTATTCACTCCGTACAGCTCCAACACCACCCAGGTCACTTTCTGATCTATACTGTCAAATGTCGTCTGAAAATCGACAAAGCAAATGTAGATGTTCTTGCTCTCTCAACGAGCTTTTTCTGCCATCCGTCTTAGTGCCAATATCTGCTGCATGGTACTTCTATCTTTCCTGAACCCCACTTGCTTGGCCGCTAGATGTTCTTCTATCTGCAATCTCAGTCTCTCCATCAGTATCATCATCAGCCCCTTGCCTAGATGGCTTGTTAGGGCACTCGTTCTGTAGTTCGAGCACTCCAATGCACTTCCTTCCTTGTGTCTTGTTTTTAGCATGGATCTTGTCCGTTCCTTCCCTTCTTTCCACACTATATTACATAAGCTGTGTCTACACGTGCACGCTACTTCGAAGTAGCGGCACTAACTTCGAAATAGCGCCCGTCGCGGCTACACGCGTTGGGCGCTATTTCGAAGTTAACTTCGACGTTAGGCAGCGAGACGTCGAAGTCGCTAACCTCATGAGGGGATCGTAATAGCACCCTACTTCGACGTTCAACGTCGAAGTAGGGACCGTGTAGACGATCTGCGTCCCGCAACATCGAAATTGCTGGGTCCTCCATGGAAGCCATCAGCTGGGGGGTTGAGAGATGCTCTCTCTCCAGCCCCTGCGGGGCTCTATGGTCACCGTGGGCAGCAGCCCTTAGCCCAGGGCTTCTGGCTGCTGCTGCGGCAGCTGGGGATCCATGCTGCAGGCACAGGGTCTGCAACCAGTTGTCGGCTCTGTGGATCTTGTGTTGCTTAGTGCAACCGTGTCTGGGAGGGGCCCTTTAAGGGAGCGGCTTGCTGTTGAGTCCGCCCTGTGACCCTGTCTGCAGCTGTGCCTGGCACCCTTATTTCAATGTGTGCTACTTTGGCGTGTAGACGTACCCTCGCAGCGCCTATTTCGATGTGGTGCTGCGCAACGTCGAAGTTGAACGTCGACGTTGCCAGCCCTGGAGGACGTGTAGACGTTATTCATCGAAATAGCCTATTTCGATGTTGGCTTCACGTGTAGACGTAGCCATAGTCAGTATATTTCCTGAATCATGCTTGCTCCACCATATTTGATCATCTGTTCCCAATCTTATCATTTCCAGGGATCTTTCACTGCTCTTTGTACTTTCTCCTTCAAAATATTGGCCTCGCTCTCGATGCTCAGTGGAGATGTCACTTTCGGTCTTTCAATCAGTCCCTCTGAGACACTCGAGTCCAACCACACTCTGCATAGATCAGTGCAATATCTCGGCCCATCACTGCATAGCCTTCTCCTTGCTCATGAGCACCTTATCGTTCTCGTCTTTGATCACCTGCCTGCTGCGGCTGCCGCTTCCTGATCATCTTATGTGCCTCCCTGGTCCTCTCCTGCCCTTTGCTTTTTGGAGGTGGGGGACTGACTGAGACCAGCTCCCAGCAGGAGGCGCTGTGTGAAGCCCGCAGTTGCAGGAGTCCTGGGACTGTGCACCTGAGAGCAGTGATTCTCCACCTTTCTGGTCTCATGGGCACTGATAAACCTGGTTGCCTTGGTGCAACGCCCGCTGGCTTGCTCCCAGGGCCGCCCCCCCGGTCCAACACACATGCCAAGATCATAAGCAGACTGTGCATGACATAGCAGCAGCTTCTGGCCTGCAGGGCGAGCTCAACTCCCAGCTCCGAGGGCCACAACACCCAGGTCAAAGCACCACTCCTCCAGCCAGACCCTCCACACCCGGACTGGAGCCAACTGGGCCAAACGTCTGCAAGTCACTGTGCAAGCTGGCCGGGGACACAGCGCCTCGCACTCAAATGTGGTTCAGCCGCAGGTAACGCTGATGGGGGCAGAGCTGTGACCTGTGCACTAGGACACCACGCTCAAGGAGCCCAGCCAGCCCCCTGGGACTGGAGCTGAGGGCGTCCCTCCCTCACATCCCAATGGGGGCAGGAGTACAGACCCCTCCCCACCACAGCCTCTCTGCACAGCCCTGGCACACTGCTGGGCCCCCGCTCGGAGCCAAACACCTGGGGTGAGGATTCCTAGGAGAGAAGAACCCCCCAGCGGCCTCGTCCACTCTCCGCACTTCCCCCTGACAGTGAGAGCTGGTGGGCAGGGTCCTGAATGGGGAGCCAGGAGACCCAGGTTCGTCTGGTCTTGGCTTTGCCACTGGCTGACTGTGTGACCTTGGGTAAGTCACTTTACCTCCCTCCCCCTACCCTTTGGCTGCCTCGTCTATGTAGCTGGTGCTGTTGTCAGGGCAGGGCTTGTTTCTCGCGAGTTAGTACAGCTCCTAGCACAACGCTGCCTTGATCACAGCTGGACCCCCTCAGCGCTACAACACACAGCACAATAAAACCCCAAGCAGTGCACCGCGCAGCTCAAAGGTGCGGCGCCTGCCTTAACAAGCGCTCCGGGCAGGCCACAGGCCAGCCACCAGCCTCAGCGTGTGGCCCACGCAAAGCTGCTGGAGAAGACCTTGAAGGCAGCCTTCTGCCCTCACAGGCCTCAGCCCATAGCACAGAGCAGGCTGCAGCCTGCTCCTCGCCAGGTCCCAGAGTTCTCTGCACCCCCGGCCCTGGGCTCACCCCTCCAGCCCTGTCGTGCACCTGGGGACGCAGAGCCTGGCTGTGGAGCGGCACCGGAGGGCGCTGCCGCAGATCGATGGCTGGCCACCCCGCCGTGCTCCACGTCTGACGGTTACATTTTTGTGACAATTTGATAAACTGCATCTTCCCTCCGCTAAAGATTTGATCTCACTCTCCTGACCTGCTATCAATACGATATTAATCGTGCGCCCGACCCAGCCGGCTCCTCGCCTGCCCGCAAAGCCGATAATCATTGCAGGATTCACAGCCGGGCAGGGCACTCCCTTCAGCCAATTCATTCCCAGGGACTCTCACTTATTTTCCCTGTAGCCCTCTCCCCTCTCCACTGCTTCCCTGCTGCAGCACTTGCTCAGCACAGGCTCCGGGCCCCTTGCACCTCTGCTCCAGGCAGGTGTTCACCCCCTTTTCCTAGGCATGGCCGTCAGGCCAGATTCAGCCCTGCTCCGAGTCCCAGACTTTGGCTGAGTCCCACAGAGCAGGAACTCCGCAGCAGAAAAGCCAGTCCCTTCCCAAACGCCATTGTGCTGATCTCCACAGCAGGGCTGTGCCGGCCTGGGCCTTCCCCATAGCGAGACATTATCGCCCACTGGGCCAATGACATTGGGAAAGCTCCCAAGGGGACTTCATTCCAGAGTCGCTGGCAGGCCCCCAACCAAACTGGGGGTCCGGACCGGACCAACCCCAAGGGCCCAGGCCCGCACTGACAGCCTCCCCACTGCCCCTGCCCTGCTGTGACAGACCCACTATCATCACTGGGGGATGCCTGCACCAGGGGTAGGATGAAAGCCTGTGCCGGGCGCTCCTTCAGGAAGTCACTGCCTTCCACCCCTTGCCCCTCTCTCCCGCCGCGGCCACGAGCTCTTGGGGTGGTTTGTCCTTTGGGCTCGACCAGGAGCTCCCAGTGAGCGTGGCATCGGCGAACGCGTGCAGCGGCTCAGGCCGTGCTGAGCTGGGGCTCGTGTGTGGCACACTGAACAAGACATGCCATGGGGGTTACCTGGTTAACAGCGGACTTGCCACTGTTGCATTTTTAATGCTGCCGGCGCTTCTGCCCTGCCCGTAGGCTGTAGGTCGGAGACCACCACCAGGCTGGGGCAGTGCTGAAACGGCCCAGGGATAACGTGGTGGCGTCTGAACCAGTTTCTCCGGCCGCCCTGAAAGAGCCTCCCTCAGCGCACCAGGAAAAGCTGGGGGAGTGGGTCTTGCCCACGGAAGCGCCTTACCCAATAGATAACTTTGTTAGGCTCTAAGGTGTAAAAAAATCGGTGTGTTTAGTCTTGGGAAAAGTGGCCTGCAGGGGAGCCAGGACCAGGCTGCAGCTATGGACAGGGCTGCTCTAAGGAGAACAGGGGTGAAGTGATCCTGTGTCCACAGAAGGCAGGACAAGAAGTGACAGGCTGGTTCTGCAGCAGGGAAGTCAGAAGAGCTGTCAGTGGTAAGGAGAGTTGAAATCAGGCCAGGCAGCCAAGGGGGGTCACAGAATCCCTGTCGCTGGAGGCTTTTAAGGCTGGCTCGGCTGGTCTAGGGCTACGTGGCCCTGCCTCAGTACAGCGGCTGCTCTTGGTGCTTCCCGTCCAGGCCCGTATTTCTGTCACTAACTGACCTTGTTCACCTCTGTCTCTTCCATCCCTCTCCTGGCACCCTAACCCAGTGCTGAGAGAAAACCCTGTCTGTCCTTCTGGGCTTTGAACAGAGCTGCTCCTGCTCAGATATCTCACCCACCCCTTTCCGGTTCTGCCAGCTCATCGCTTCAATCTCCACCTGCACCATCATACCGGGGAACAACTGACAGGCTGGCACAAACCAAATTCACCTGTTATCAGCAGTAATGTTTGTTTACTTTTTTGCACTTCCCTAGACTTGAAATAGCATAACTCAGTTTCACTTTTTGTTTATGGTCACTTTCACTTCCTGAAATCAGTGCTGTGGGCAGCAGGCCCCTGACAACACACCAGAATCATTTCCCTCCAAGAAGTTAGCTGCTTTCTGCTCACTTGTTGTCTGCTGTTAGCAGAAAATCCCTCACAACCACTTGTTATTGGAAACGATCTGATACACAATTTCTGTCAATAATCCAAATACCGTTGATTAGCTTGCACTGGAGTCGAAGGTCGGGTACTCCCAGCCTTCCCCCGTTCAGATGCACAGCCCTTTCACGATAGGTCTGTGGTGAGAATACTCCTGTTAAAACCATTCACTTTCCCTGAGCACTCACTAACTTTCACTTAAAAGTGCCTGGTTCCACAAACCCTCCCACCAATACGCCTGTCTGCTGGAATACTGTCAGTGGATGAATCCTGAGGAGGCGGACCCCAGAGAAATTAACACTCTTTTGGATTGCAAGGTATAGGCATGGAAAGTGTTCAGCAGTCTGCAACCACTTCCAAAGGCTCACATCAATCCAGCCTCGGTCCTGAGAGTGGCTGAGCTCGCGGGGTCCGAGCCACAAAACAGCTCTGCGCATGGGCAGCTCGCAGAGATCGGGAACCCAAGGCCCCAGAGCTGAGCCCATTAAATCTCTTAATGAAAAACAAATCTGCAGTCATGCAAAAGTCACAGGTTTTGCTATTTTTAAAAATGCACAACCTCAGTGTGGGACCTAAACTTGGAGCCACTTTGCCCTCCCCTCTGCGGGAGGTTTGCCTGACATGAGGGTAACAACCAGTGGTGTGGGACTAGGGGTGCTGGGAGCTGCCAGGTCAGTGGCTCTCAGTACCTCTGCCACACACTGCTCCAGCACCCACAGTGACTGCTGCAAATTTGCCTTCAGTTATGCAGCCAGCTTCACACTCCAGAGAGAGACCAGGAAATTTCCAGGCCTCGCTGAACTAGAGCCGAGCAGCTCTTGCTGCAAGTGGATTTAAGCGTAAATCCAAAGCAGCTCCACTGAAGTTGGTGAATTATTTGCATTACAGAAGCACGTACAGGTCCCAGCTGCAATCAGGGCCCCTGAGCTAGGTCCATGCAATAACTGTCCCACAGAACTCACAATGGGTAGATTGCGGGAGGGTAAGCTGAGGCACAGAGCCTTGTCTAAGGCCACACAGCAGAACTAGGACTGGAGTACAGGTCACCTCTCTTCAGTCCAGCGCCACAGGCCCTGAACCTGCCTGTTTGTTCCAGAGCCATTGACACTACAGAGAAGGCTTTGGCCTAACCTCCTCTGTCAGCCTGCAGGGGAGAGGAGCTGTGAGGAAACCACTAGAAACGCCCTGGAAGAGCCACATGAGATCCTCACCTGCAAACACGCCGGGAGCCGGACAGGACGCTGCTCCATTGCTGCCTGTTGAGCCCTGCCCACCTTCATCGGGAGCCAGCTAGTGAGCCCCAGGCTGTGGCTGGGGTTGGAGAAGCAGTGGCAGGGAAGTGGCAGAGAGGCTCCCCTAGGGGAATTGAGGAGGGCTGGGGCCCTCTAAGCTTGCTGAGCAGCCCCTCACACATCCACCTTTACAGCAGCCGTGCCCCCCACCCCCTGCTTTTCTCAGCGCTGGGAGCCTGCTCCTGCCTCCCCCGGTGGCTAAACTAATGGAGATACACATCTCAGAGCTGGAAAGGACCTTGGGAGGTCACTGAGTCCAGTCCCCTGCCCTCTTGACTGGACCAAGCACCAAGCCTGACAGATTATTTCTTAACCTTATTTGCCCCAGATCCCTCAAGGCCTCAGCTCACAACCTGGGGTTTAGCATATCAATGTGCAAACCACTGAGCTATCTTCCCCCCCAGGAAGAAGAGGCCCTCAACATCAAATGAGCCTTGCAGGGAGCTGGGGAAGAGGAACAAACAGCACCTGCTTCTTGCAGCCCATTCTCCACCTGCCTGACACCCGTCTCCCTGCTCAGAGATTCAGACTCTAACATCATCCACTGGGGCCAGAACCTGGCACTGGCTGCCCTGCTAAAAGACCAAGCTTGCAAGGCTGCAGAGACTCAAACCGCCATGCGAGCCCTGCATTGGCTGGGGCTGAGTTTCCCAGTGTGGAAGCTCAGGGTGCACAAGGCCACTTGTGGGGGTGGGGGGGCTACCCAATGCCCTGCTGCTACCGAGCACCACAAGAAAGGACATGACAACTCCAGGGAGCCTGCAGCCGGCAATTCCTTGCCAGCAGGAGTTGCCCCCGAGAGGGGCGCAGGCCCGGTGTCTGTGGAGAGCCCACAATGGGAGGCGACCTCCAAGCCCTTCCATGCCAGTGCTGGGATGAGCCTAGCCCGGTGCACTCGGTATCCCTTTGAAACCTGAGCCGCGCTGATGGAAATACTTGCTGGATGCCTCCCTCTGCTCTGGGTTCTGGGAGCTCCGCCTGCCCTGTCTGGAGGCTCTGTGAGGGAGAGGGGTCTGGAGCTGCAGAGCGTTATTGTTACCAGAGGAAGGAATTTTTGGTCCTATAAATCAGAGCCAGGGAGCGGTAGGGCCAGCATACTTGGAGTGTGCGAACAAACTTCATTTCCTGGGAGACTGGCCTTCAATCACCCACCGTCATACCTCGCTGATCAGAGGTGGACATGAGAGGAGTTCATTAAGGTGGAAGAAAAATAATATAATAGGTACTCCCCAATGCATGCACTATTCCCGACCCCTGGAGATGGCGAGACACCCCCAGCCCACTGCTACAAGGCGCTCGGACACACACACACACACACACACACACACACAGAGTGCTACTCTGCCTCAGTCAAGTGCCTTCTCAGGTTGACCCTCACCTCTGATGTCGTGGTCCACAGAACAAGGACTTTCTCTCGCTGCATTCAGCTGGCCAGGTCCACCCTGTCCCTCCCCAGTCACTTGCCTTGTAGATCACAGCTACGAGATCAAACCCTCGGGCCCAGAACAGGTCAGAAAATGAAACAGCCACGTTCCCAAGAAGTTCAAACCGTCCATGTCGTTTTCGTTTCCCAGGCTCCCTAAGAGCTGGAGGCCGTTTGTGTTACGGCGACGTTTTTCACTAAGTTTCTGTTGCGCCTGCCAATGCTTTTCAGCTCTCTGTTGGCTTTTTTATGTTTGGTTTTACTTTCCCTGTCCATTTTAGTTCTTTCTTGCCCCTTTGAAAACATATCTTTCAACTCTGGAAAATAGCTGGGGGAATGGAAAAAAAGAGGAAACAGACAGAAAAATTTGAACATGATAAATGGAAATGACGGGAAAAGTTCATGAAAAACATTCAACAACCAAAACTATCGGCTGTTTGTTTTAAAAGGCCATTTTCCAGGAAAAGCCTTTTGCATGAAGCATCACAGGCAGCTCTACTCAGGCCCCAGCGCTGCTCTTCCACTAGAAGCTGCAGCTCTGATGATGTGGGAGGCAGCGGAAAGCAGAGGCTGCCCGGCCCGGTGAGCTCAGCTGAGCTGGTGTCGCTTTGGAATTGGTGGGGGGGGTTGCTCTGAGCAAGGTGGGCACAGACCCCTGGTTCTGGGCAGTCATTTAAAGCCAGAGCTTGGGCTGTGGGCGATCTGGGGCCCGAGTGAGGTGACACAGAGTAGTTCATCCCTGCAGCCCTGGGTCCAGTCCAGACGGCAGGTTACAGAGGCTGAGTCCTGTTCCCAGCTCGTGTCCGACCAGCGACCCAGGAAAGCAGAGGCCCTCTCCAGCCAGCTCTTTGTGACCAGAGATGGCCATACCCCCAGAAGCCCCTTGCTGGCTGCCCTAGCCGGGATGCCCAGCACAGAACGGATGCCTGATGGCTGGGTGAGGCACTGAGGGACGTGACAAAGCCACCTCCCAAAGTGTCTGTGCCCTGTGGATCTACGGGCGCTGCTTGTCTCCGGGGCTACGGATCTAGTGCCTTCTGGCAGCTCTGTGCGCACTTCAGCACCAGGGATCCCAGGGGAAGGGTCTGAATGGAGACTGCTCCAGGAGCGGGATGAGGGGGCCTGGACTGGGAAGCTGGGGCCGGTCCAGCGAGCCTGGGCCACTGGCAAACCAAGCAGGCTGCAGCTCTGCAGTTCGCTGCCCGAGGGGACAGGCGTCGCCGACGGCACAGAGGCGCCCCGTGGCCTGGCCACGCTCGCATTTCCAGGGGCTGCCCCCAGCACTGCTCCCACCTCCGGCCCCTTAGCATGGGGATATCCACGGCAGGCGTTGCAGCTCCAGGCAGCCATTAGTGGGGCAGACCCCGGTACCCAGGACCTGCCCGGAGAGAGGGAGGGAGAAGAGGTGGGGGGGGCCCTTGGCAGAGCCCCCAGGATGGACAGGGACGAACCCCCTGACAAGCAGCAGGCTTCTGCCAGCTCTGGCAGAGGAGCCACGAGCAACCCCCGCACCTGTGGGGGTGGAGCTGCTCCAGCCTGAAGCTGGGTCCCAAGGCCACAGCCACTGTCTGCACTCACCCTAGAGCCAGCGCAGGAGGGGTCCTGCGCCCCCCAGAGTCTCTCGCTCGGGGCACTGGTGCAGAGAAAACATTCAGTTGTCTGGTCCCAAAGGCCCCCATGAGGAGACCGGTCAGACCATGCAGCCCCAGCAAGCTGGACTAGGGGATGCTGGAGAGGCCAAGCCATAGGAGCACCTCTCCTCGCTTCAGCGTACCCCCCCAGGGCTGGTGCAGCCAGTTGGCCCCATTTGTGTCTTGCTCCAGCTGACATGGGCAAGGCCATTCACCCCCTTCTGGAATGGCTCTGGGTGACCATTGCAAGTCCCCATGGACTTGATCAACCTGCACCACCTCCGGGGTGGTCAGCTCGCACGACCGCGTGTGGTGGTCGCCTGCCACCTCAGCCATGGGGGCCCGGCTGTAGCACTGCAGAGAGAGCTGGGATGGGCTTTGGGGCCTAGGGAGGAGGACGGATGCTGGAGGAATGGGAACGGTGCCGTGCCCTCGTGTGCCACGCTCGGACTTCACCTGCCTTTTACACGGACAAACCGTTTCCCATGTTTGCATCCCACGTTCTTCAGTGCTGGGAGGGCTCAGCTCTTCTGCTGGGGCAAATGAGCGCAGCTCCATTGGTGTCCCTGGGGGCTTGCCCATCTGCACCGGCGCAGAATTCGGCCCCGGCTGTTGCTAGGTGCCACAGAAATAGGGAGGCTCCATAAGCAAAGTCAGTGAGAATGTAAAAGCCACAACAAGAGACAGTGAGGGACAGGGCCACCGGGACGCCGGATGGTGCAGAACCCCCTCCCGGGGGCGAGGGCAGGAGACGCCAGGGCTGGTACTGGAGACATGTGGGCTCACCCCCACGGAGGGGCGGGGAGGGGGACACTCAGCTCTGGGAGGCCCGGGGCAGCCAGGTGATGAGACCCACCCGCCACAGCTAGGCCAGAGCTCCTCTGAGTCTGTTTAGCCGTTTGGTGGCTGGGAACCCCGGGTGATTTACAACCCTTCCTGTGCACGCTGATTAACACGCTTCCTCCTCACTTCCGCTAGGGACAATTAGCGCCTCCCTGTGACGGGGAATGACTGTGAGCAGGCCGGGGAGCTCTGCGGGTGAGTCAGACGGCAGACTAAACCCTGCCTGCTGACGCCGCTCACTGATGGCCCCCAGCCCTGCTCGGTCTGTAACTAGAGCACCCCCAGGAGCGACTCAGGGCCTGGGCAGCTGCAGGGACCAGCCCCCAGTGCACTCCGGACACATGGGCTGGGGAGAGACTGCAGGTTCCTCCCAAGCAGCAGAGCAGGAGGCCGGCTGGCTGGAGCAAAGGCTCAGGCCTGTACAACAGAATCACAGCATCCTAGGGCTGGGAGAGACCTCAGGAGGTCACCTAGTCCAGCCCCCTGCTTCAAGCAGGATCAACCCCCACTGAGTCATCCCAGCCAGGACCTTGTCAAGCTGGGGTTTAAAAACCTCCGGGGATGGAGGTTCTACCGCCTCTCCAGGCAACACATTCCAGCGCTTCACCACCCGCCTGGGGAAGTAGTTTTTCCTAGTATCCAACCTACTCCTCTCCCTCTGTAACTTCTGACCATTGTTCCTTGTTCTGCCATCTGACACCACTGAGAGCAGTTTCTTAACCTCCTCTTCAGAGCTCCCCTTCAGGAAGTTGAAGGCTGCTATTAAATCACCCCTCAGTCTTCTCTTCTGTAAACTAAACAAGCCCAAATCCCTCAGCCTCTCCTCATAGGTCTTGTGCTCCAACCCCTTCATCATTTTTGTTGCCCTCCACTGAACTGACTCCAGCAAATCCACATCCTTTCTATACTGGGGGGCCCAAAACTGGACACAATATTCAACGTGTGGCCTCACCAGTGCCAAATAGAGGGGAGTAACTACTTGTCTAGATCTGCTCGAAATGCTCCTCCTAATGCACCCTAGTATGCCCTTAGCCTTCTTGGCTACAAGGGAGCACTGTTGACTCTTATCCAGACTTTCGTCCACCATAACCCCTAGGTCCATTTCCATTGTACTGCTGCTGAGCCTGTTGGCCTCCAGCCCATAACAATGCTTGGGATTCTTCTGCCCCAGGTGTAAGATTCTACTCTTCTCCTTGTTGAACTGCATCAGATTGCTTTTGGCCCAGTCCTCCGATTTTATTCAGGTCCCTCTGGATTCTCTCTCTACCCTCCAATGTATCGACCTCTCCCCCTAGTTTTGTGTCACCTGCAAACTTGCTGAGGGTGCAACCCAGTCCCCCATCCAGGTCATTAATAAAGATGTTGAACAGCACCGGCCCCAGAACCGAGCATTGCAGCACTCTGCTTGAAACAGACCGCCATCCAGATATTGAGCCATTGACCACTACCCGTTGGGCCTGACCATCAAGCCAGCTTTCTATCCATCTTATAGTCCAAGGATCCAATCCATATTTCCTTAACTTATGGACAAGAATGTTGTGGGAGACCATATCGAAAGCTTTGCTGAAGTCAAGGTATATCACATCCACTGACTTCCCCATGTCCACAGAGCTTGTTACTTCATCATAGAAGCTAATCAGATTGGTCAGGCAGGAGTTGCCCCTGGTGAATCCATGTTGGCTACTTTTGATCACGTCCCCTCTTCCAAGTGCTCCAAAATGGATTCCTTGAGGATTCCCTCCATTATTTTCCGAGGGATTGAAGTAAGGCTCACCAGTCTATAGTTCCCTGGATTGTCCTTATTTCCTTTTTTTAAAGATGGGCACTACATTTGCATTTCTCCAGTCATCCGGTATCTCCAAGAGTCTTCAAAGATTAGCAATGACCTCTGCCAGTTCCCTTGGTACCCTCAAGTGCATAAATCCAGACCCATGGACTTGTGTACATATAGTGTTTCTAGATAGCTCCCCCACAGATGGCTGCCCTCCAACTTCCCGTACGGCATCGTCTAGGACAGTCGTGTGGGAGTTGACTTTGTCCGTTAAGACTGAGGCAAAGAAACCATTGAGTACTTCAGCTTTTCCTTCATCATCTGTCACTGGGTTACCTCCTTCATCCAGTAACGGCCCCACACCTTCTCTGGTAACCCGTTTATTGTTCACATGCCTGGAGAAACCCTCCTTGTTACTCTTCACACCCCTTGCCATCTGCAGTTCCAATTGTGCTTTCACTTTCCTGATTACAGCCCAGCATTTTCCAGCCGTATGTTTATACTCCTCCTTAGTCAACTGTCCATGTTTCCATTTCTTGTACGCATCCTTTTTGAGTTTAAGCTGACTAAGGATTTCCCCATTAAGCCAAGCTGGTTGCCTACCACGTTTGCATTTCTTACTATGCAGTGGAATGGTTTGTTCCTGTGCCTTCAGTAAGACTCCTTTAAAATACCGACAGTTCTCTTGAACTCTTTTCCCCTTCATCTTCATTTCCCAGGGGATCCTACCCATCCATTCTCTCAGGGAGTCGAAGTCTGCTCTCCTGAAATCAAGGGTCTGTATGTTACTGGTCACCTTTCTTCCTTTTGTCTGGATCCTGAAATCCACCATCTCCTGGTTGCTGCAGCCCAGGTTTCTTCCCACGTCTATCTCTCCTACTACTTCTTCCCTGTTTGTGAGCAGCAGGTCAAGTTGTGCACGGCCCCTGGTCGGTTCCTTCAGCACTTGTGCCAAGAAGTTATCCCCAACGTTCTGCCACCTCTCCCCAGGCTGGGCCCTCCTGCTGCCGCTCCCACCGCTGCTACAGGAGCACCGCGCGCGAGGCAGGGAGCTCAGTGCAGCCTGGCCACTCACGCCAGGTCCCAGGCAGGCTGGCTGGCAAAGCCCAAAGCCAGGTGCTGCCGTCCCACCTCTGCCGGCGGGCTCCACATGCCCTCTGGGAGCACCCAAGGGAACTGCCAGGAATTGCCCATTGCCCGTGGGACTTGAGAAGGGTTTGGTATCAATTGGAGCTGGTGGGCAGGACTTGCAGCTTGGAATAACAGCCCCGGGTTTGGTGGCATGTCCATCCCCCCGACAATGGGCCAAATGCTGGGGGGAAACCCCTGGAGTTTCATTTCCCGGTTAAAGAAGAGCCGTCAACAAATCCCGGGGGTGGGGGCCCTCTGGGCTTGGTGCCGCGCGCGCACGTGCACACATCCACGTGCACATGTGCACACACGTGCATGCATGTGCACACACATACACATGCACACCACGTGCACACACCCACGTGTGCACACACATGCACGCACATGCACACACGTACACGTGTGCACCCACGTGCACACACATACGTGCACGCACACGCGCACGCATGCACGCACACACAAAGACCTTTTTAAAGAGGCCAGGAGGCCCTCGTGCAGAGAGCAGTGGGGAGCAGTGGGCCCCAGCCACTGGGGAGAGACTGGCCGTGGCTCTATGACTCCGGCAGGCTGGAAGGGCCGTGCCAGTCCCCTGTCCCCTAGGGCTCTGCATGAGGGGCTTGCACAACCAAGCAGGGAGGGGCTGAGGGCAACAGCCAGAGGCTGGATCAGGCGGAAGCCATCTTCTGTTTGTGCAGCACCTGGCGCCGTAGAGCCCTGGGCCAGGGCCAGGCCAGGAGCTGCCATGCCACACATCACAAGCACCAACCCCTCCCCAGTACATGGCCGGCCGCAGGCATGGGCGGCGGGCAGAACCCTTTCAACACTGAGGCAGGGGGTGCACCGAAGGGCGTACCTTTCAAAACCTCAGGCCATAACCTGGCCCCAGGAAGATCAGCTAGCTCTCCTGTAGCCCTTTTCACCAGCAGAGCTCAAAGCTCTTCACAGTCCTCCCAGCTCCCCGCGTATCCCCACTGCACAGACAGGAAAACTGAGGCACAGAGAGCTCGGTGACTTACCCAAGGGAGAGGGGGAGCCTGTGGCAGAGCAGGAAACTGAGCCCAGGATGCCATCTGGTGCTCTGACCACTGGGAAACCCTTCCTCCAACACAAGGGAGGGACCTTCCTCCTAGGGGAGCCCAGGGGTTTGATACTGGTTGCGGGAGTTTGGTCCCTTGCTCAGTCAGCCCCAGGTTCCAGACCCCCTCACCCCCCCTGCCCCCAGCCTCAAGCAGAAGGGGAGCAGACCCGTTGGAATTCCTACCTCGGGATGCCACGTCTCACTTGTAGGTTCCAAAGTTTCACCCCGCAGGAGAAAGGTTGCCATGGTCACGGTCTCCCCCTTTCCCCATTTCTCTGGCTGACTCAGGGCTGTCTGTCTGTCCAGTTTGTAACTTTCAACTGCCAGTTGTGTTTCCAGCCCCAGACGCTTCACAGGGGGAATGAGGGCAAATTTTCCTCCTTTTCCTCTAACCTGGCTGGCGGCGTCCCATGTTAGCAAAGCCCCACTCCAAGCACCTGCTGCCCCAGCGCTTCCCAAAGGGAGGCACCGGCGTTCCCAGGAAAGGGACCTGCCCCCAGACAGCTGCAGAGCAGCCAATAGCACGCGAGCTTCGTTAGCCCGCACAGACCCCTCTCCGGCGTTCCCTAGAAGCTGTGCACGTGAACGCCCCGCTGGTGAGCAGAGTGCCCCAGCTGGGACTGTGTACCTACTGGTGGTGCACGTTCGCACGTCTCCGTGCACGGGAAAACTTCATTCAGTGCATGGCAGGAAAAATCCAGTCTGGGTGGGCAAGATTAGAGGCGCATCAGCCGCGCTCCTCGCTCTCCCCGCAGCTCTGCTGGGGGCAGGCGTAAGAGAGCAGGACTCCTGCGGATCAGGTGTGGAGCACGGGCTCTGATCTCTCTGCAGTGCTGGGCCTGGATGGTGCTTCTGGGCCCTGCCAGTTAACCAACTCCATTGAGCTTCCCGCCCCCACAGGCCAGTGGGTCACCCTCCTTAGCCCCACTTCTAATCCTCCCTCCAGGACAAAGCAGCCCCCCAGGTACCATGCGTGCCCCATAGGACAGCAGGCACCCAGCCTGAGGTGAGGCAAAGAGGTACCCCACTCACCATCACCGCATCACCCAGTGATGGCCCCCCCTGCCCTGCTGCATCCCAGGGATGCCCACTGCCTCCCTGGCTGCCATGTGGGACTCGGGCTGAGCAGGACACAGGCTTCGGGGGGCAAAACCTGTCAAGACTTGACCAATTCTCCAGCATCAAATTGGAACAAAAACTCCCACTCTGGGAAACGTTTGCAGGCCGACAATCCCCCGCCCCAACGGTTTTGGTTTGGGCCAGTTGAAGCATTTCCTCGGGATTGCTTCCAGGCGCCCCAGGGCGGTTTGCACCAGTTCTTTAAAACTACAGTGAGCTCCAGCTCCTAACAGGACATGAGGGCCGGGGCTGGGCTTCGCTGCAGGGCTTTTACCACAAGTCACAGCACAGTCCTGGTAAATATCATCAAAGCACACCTTTGGGATACCAATATTTTGCTGAGCAAATGAGTCAGCCTTGTCCCGGAGACAGGAGGGGAGAGGAGACGCCGGCACCCAGCAACAAGGGACCTGTAGCTCGCCAGGGCCGAGGGTTGCTCAGGTTTGGCCTGGCCGCTCCTTTAAGGCAAGGCAGTGGCCGGGCCAAATTGGAGTGAGAAACACTGCAAGTCCCTATGCCAGGTGGTACCAGCCAGGTCAGGGAGCTGGTGCTCATGCCCATGGGAGTTGCCACTGCAAAGTGAGTCAATTAAAATCACAGACAGAGACCCAAGTCCCGGACAAAGAAGACCCTGAGATCTGTGACATTTTTCCTGCCGTGAGAAAGCCACAGCCTGCGGCATGAAGGGGGAGCCAGCACTTGCTCTTTCACATATGTCCAAATGTTTCAAAATGAGGTTTTCCTCCACCTTTCAAGCCCTGTCCTTTCGGTTAGCAGACTGGGGTTGGGACTGTGTCTAGGTCGGCACCAGACACTCGGTCACAGCGGAACCCCCAGCACATTTCGATTCCTTCCCCCGCCAGGTGATCACAGACTCTCTGGCTCCTCTTCCAGAGGGAGATGTCTCAGTGCACATCCATACTCACCCAGAGTGCCATGCATCTCACCCTGGGGAGCCCTCTCTCCATGAGCCCGAGCGCAGCACGGCCATGACCCCTCTGCTCCAGGGAGCTCTCTCTGCCTGGGAGTCCCCACACAGCTATTGCATACACCTCACCTACAGCAGCATCTTCCCCGGGCTGCCTTGGGTGCCAGCAAGAGCTCCGTCTCTCCTAAGCCAGGCCAGACCTCGCCAAGCTCCTCCCAGGGCCGTTCTCTCAGAATCCCTTCCCGCCCCAGCCCCACGGCCACAGAGGGATGGGATCCTGCTGGCAGATGCGGATTGTCTGTCACAGAGACGCTCAGCTGGGGACACCGTGGAGTCCGACGTACTGGTGTAACTGCTGAACATGATACCTTTCCTGCCCTTTGGGCCTAGCCCTGGCTGACAGACAGTCTATGAGAGGCTGAGGCCATCTGGAGCCCTTAAAATAAAGGGAGTTCTCTCCCCACCTCCACATCCATCAATATTTAAACTTATTTGTTCATATATGGTACTTCTTAACCAGGGAAAATAAAAGCTGGGTTTAGGAGAGTGCAAATATTTAACAATAAAAAAGCCACATTAATTTGCCCTTTTTCATTTCTACAGAAGGAACCTTTAATGGAGTCACATGACTCTTATTCTAAGTGATAAACCACAGGTCATAAACCACTGCTTTATCACTCTGCACAAGCAGTATAAATAACAGCTATTACCCACCCTCACTCCATCTGATAAGCTCAGAGGTTTTCTAATATACATTTCTGATTTTTTAAATAACATTCGTGATCATTTCATCCTGAGCATTACGAGACTCTGGCTACACGGCCCTTGAAAGCAGGCCCCATAAGCCCTCACACAACCGCCCTGATTTATGGCCGCATTGACTGGCTCTGATGCCCTCGTGAAATCTGTGGCGCTGCATTAATGGGCTGTTTGTTACCTCTGGCGTTCAGCAGCTGGCTGCAGCTTCGGAGCTGCACTCAGGAAGACGTGCACACTGAGTCTATAAAACCCACTGACTGGGCAACGCGCCTACCGTACCTGCACCAGGTGTAACACAACTCAGGTGTGTGAACTCCACCAAGTGTGCAACTCCCATGCCACTGCTCTATGCACTGTCACACAGCTGTACAAACACAATGAGCGTGCAACCGCACAGGAGCTACAGCCACCGCGACACAACTATACACATACCAAGCGGATAACTAACGCACTATATCTGTAGGCACAGTAACACAGCTTTGCAACCACACCGGATTTAGACGCCCTGTAACACAATCGAAACACAGGTGTGCTATGTAACCTAGCAAGGGGGGGACAAACCGAGAGCCCCTGTGCACGCCAACACAAAACACAAACCGAGTGTGCAGCACACAAGCACACATCTGTAACACAATCATTCAACATAATCTATACCTTCCAAAGCCACGTAGCCACACAGCGTGCACTGGAATAAACAGGAGTTGTAGGCATGGTTAAACCCCAGGGTGGGCTTTGTACAGCGTCTTCAGCAAAGCTTGTATATATCAACTGGACAATGAATACACCTGCAGGAGAGGCTAATCTAATGCCCAGAGACAGGGCAGAGCAATGAGCAATTCCCATCTCAGAGAATGCACAGAAATCACGCAGAATGTCCACCAGCCCTTTGCCTCCACCTCCTTATATAAGTTTCCATTCAGGTAAGTACTTACCTCTTAGTACTGCATGTGCTTCGTACCTTACTAAGTCTGAGTCACAGGCTGCACCTAAATGTCAAAAATCTGGCCTTTGTTTGCATTTTTTCCAACCGGACATCACAACCCCACAGCTCCTTCTGGTGAGTTCGTCTTTGTTTTTCTTCCTTTTTACAGGACAGGAGCTGTAAAAATCCCTCACGATGGCTCATGAGCTAAATCTGTAGTATCACATGCTTTTAGCTCTAGCAATTCCTCAGTTCAGCGTATGGCTTATCAACCACAGCGGAAGCTGTCACACAAACGTTCAGCCTCTCAAAAGTCAGGAAATTCTAAAGTTAAGGTTAAATGCTTCACCTTTACTCTGCCCCTTTGGTTTACACACTACATCTTTAGTTGCATGGTCACATATTATGCATCAAATAAAATACAACATACTATTTATTTCACAATAGCAAATATATGTAAGACTCTTCTGGGTTTTGTTTCCCATTCTTGTCTGCTCAGTTCTAGAGTTGATTAAAAACTAATTTTCCCACTGAAAAAGGCCTTTCTTTCAAAATGAAATTTTTCATGAAAACTTGTCAAAAAGTTTATTTTTTAATAAAAATGTCATGCCTTTTCTGCATATTTCCATATTTTCTGATAAATATGTGTGTGACATACACCAAAAATTTGTTTACTGGAAAAAAAATCTCATTTTCAGTGAATGAATGTTTTTCCTTAACACTTTCTAATCAAAATAACTGAGGATAAAGTATTGAGTAAGGTCTCACCTTTTAAAGATAAACAGAAAACTCTTCACATTGATGCCATTTAAAACCAACTTTACAATTTCAAACATTTTTATCAAACTGATTTTGTATATTTCTATGAGGTTTATTTCATTACAACATCATAAAGATTCAAAACAAAAAGCAGTCAAGTAGCACTTTAAAGACGAGCAAAATGGTTTATTAGACCCAAGTGGGTCTGTCCCACGAAAGCTCACCTAATAAACCATTTTGCTCGTCTTTAAAGTGCTACTTGAATTCTTTTTGTTTTGATAGTGTATAGACTAGCACGGCTTCCTCTTTGTTACTATTCATAAAGATTCAGTGTATCTTTACTGACAGATTTTCTATGGTAATTCTCTTCTCCCTACAGGATATGTTTTTAAAGTCTTCTCTGTACCTACACACTAGAGGATGAACCTCTGTCACCCAGCACACTCTGACCTGGCAACACCTATGTCCTGGCACAATTTTAGGCAGATGGATATCCACGTACAATGGGCATGGCCAAATTTCCTGCAGTCCCACAAAGTTTGTTTCAGGCCACGAGGCCTATCCCTCAATGTTCTGTCCTGTTATTTAGCTGTCAGTTACCTAAATGTCTTCTCAGAGCCCAGTAAGCCATAGGAGCATTTGTAATATGCTACACAATATTGACCTCCCAAGGTCCAGCAAATTCTCTCTTTTGGAATCGGTCAGGTCCTATGGGTGCAGAACTAGAGGCTCTAACGGTATAGACTTTGTCCAGATTACTTTGAATTCCACAGATGGACACATTAATAAATTACCATTCAGAGGTTTATCACACCATTAGTATCGCAGAGAAATACATACAGCCTTGTGTTAACAGAATGTTTTAAAACATTTCTGTTTGACGCTTTCAGATAGACATGTGAATAACGTACATTTTTCACATGACCTATAATCAAACGGTCTTAAATTTCAAATATTATCTTCTCAGGGGATTGGTTGACCTTCCTGTACAATATTCCTCCAAGGACTGTTTAATGAGTGTTATGTACAGATTACATAATTCCCATGTGTTTGTAACTGACCTGAGTTATAAATACATTTCTACACCCCCAGTTACAAGTAAATTCAAACGGATCCCACCCCACCACCGCCTGCCCTGAACTGTCACAGTTCCATCGACTTTGCACCCAGAGGGGGTCCTGAGTTTGACCTCCTGTGACTCAAACAGCCCTATGTTGAGCCAGGGACTCAAGGGGAGGGATAGATAGCTCAGTGGTTCAAGCACTGGTCTGCTAAATCCAGGGCTGTGAACTCAGGAGACTGAACTCAATGATCTCCTGAGGTCCCTTCCCGCTCTGTGAGATGGGTATATCCATAAACTTTTATTGTTTTACTTTTAGTTAGATTAAAGCATTTCAGTCTCTAGGAGACTGATTGCTGAGTGCCAGTGGCAGAGAACAGGAGCGGTCATAGTGCCCTCAATGCCAGGAGGCCTTGCCATGGCAGGGGATCGATGAGGTGAGACGTGGCCAGATAATCCCAGCGGGGAATACATTCCCCAGGCTACTGAGAAAGGCTGGGGGAAAAGGTAGAGCATCAAGAAAACCCTGCCACAGTCTGGCCCAGAGGGAAATTCCTTCCTGACCTCAAATCTGGTGATCTGTATAACCCTGAGCACATGAGGAAAACGTATCAACCAAGCATCAGAGAGAGAGGATCCTCTGTACCACTTCAAAACACTGACAAACCACTTCTGAGTCCTGTCTCCAGCTGTGCCCAAGGCTGGGGTGGAGGAGAGAATCTCCAGAGAGAAACCCAGAACATATCACCCAGGAAGAATATTCCTTCCTGACCCCCTGCAGCTGAGTGCTCGAGCCCTGAAGCATGGATATGATTTTAGTCCATGGCGTAATGCCAATCTGCAAGTGTGTGATTCATTTCATGGTATGATGTCATAGCTGAATCTGCAGTAAGATATGTTCCATGTAGTCACTGAAGGAGCCATTATTATATTACTACTTGCATTACAGTAATACAATGTCATGGAAATTCATTGTGCTACACACAGGCTATCACACATGGTGAGAGACAGTCCTAGCCTTGAAGAGCTTACAGACAAAACAAACCGAGGGTAGAAAACAGATGAGATTATCCCCATTTCCTAGATGGGGAACAATGAGGGATTCAGTCACAGCCAACAGTGTAAGTTAACTTCAACCCCCAGTTAACTTCAGGACCGTTTGGCTATTATTTTGTGGCTCTTCATTGACTGTATGTGGTGCAGCGGCTGAGTGTGTACTTCCTGCACCCCCCTCACCACATGGGGCCCTGGCCTGTGCCGCACACAAAGAGCTGCGTGCCCCAGGTTAGAAACCTACCAACGTAATGGACGAGATCGCAAAAGAAAGGCATGATATTAACTTGTATTTGAGAAATTGTATCGTGTGCTCTTGTCGTTTGAGACCATTATGCTCGGGCGTACTTACAAAGGCGCAGAGCTGCGTTCGCATGGTGCAACTTTAACCTGGGCATCTCCTGGGATTTCAGAGCATCACTAAGGTTCTCACCGTCCTTTCGCTTTTGTGGTTCCTCATTAGATTTTTAAATGTCGGTTTGACAAAGCTCTGCTGGGAGGATTTAGTTGGGGCTGGTCCTACTTTGGCCACGGGCTAGACTAGATGATCCCATGAGGTCCCTTCCAGCCCCAGGGTTCTATGTTTTGTCTAAGGTGGCAGCTACAAGTGCCTTTTCCGACAAGTGTTGTTAAATATCCTGTACTTCTGCAAGCCAAGGGCTCCCAGCATTTTACAAGCGCTGCTGAATTTAACCCCACATCCCTTCCCCACTGTGAAGTAGACCAACTGAGGTTAACTAATTTGTCCAGGCAGTCTGGGACCCAGGACCCCTTGTGTCAGACCTGTGCCTTAAAACACTGCCCTTTCCTCTCTCCGGTCCATTATTCAAATATTCAAAACCTTGTCTCCAGCCACTGCTTTAAGTCACATGCATGCTGCCCTCCAAGCACCTGCAGGTCCTGTGGATTTTGGCAGGAAACATTATTGATACCATTATTAAAAACAGCAAACAGAAGATGGTGCTTCTCACCTGCCCCGTGAACTTTTGAGAAAAACAAACGATAATAACGGTGCTCCCCTGAGAATCCTGACTTTGCATCAGGAAAAGGGCATGGGGGCTCCAGACAAAAAGGGAGAATTTCAGAGGCGAGCAGCTGCCCCACGAGTACACGAGTCAGCCTCCAGGCGCTGTCCAGCTCAGTGGGGATGGAAGACGTGCGACCCTGCCTCAGGTGAATAGTACTAGGAGTGTCAGACCTAGTGGAAGTGGGCGTGCATGCTTTTGTTCGCATGGCCCCAGCTGGTAGGGCACTTATCCTCTACAGAGTCCAGGCACTGCTGCAGCTGCTTATTATGAGGACACCTGGACACGCAGCCGTGCCTGGTGCTGTCCAGACACAGGAGGATTCACAGCCCATGCCTCAAAGAGCTCACAGCCACCCCTGTTGTAAAATAGGGCCCCATCCACCAAGGCACTTAATCCTTTGCTCTGCTTTAATGACAGGGGTCAGTCCTTTGCTCATGTGAGCTAAGTGCTTTGCAGGCCAGAAAGGGGGTGCTCTCATGTACAGGCCAGGAAGGATGACAGACCCAGGGCTGGAGAGACTCACACCTAGACACGTTTTCCCTTGAACTGATGGCTTCACTCTTTTCCCTGCCTCTCGCCATGTCTTTAGAGCTCCCTCTCCAAGGCTCTCCTCCGAAAGTTCTCCTGTTGTTTGGTGCGGTTCTTTTTCTGCATGCAGCTGCTGCTTCGCTTCCCTCCTTCTGGTTAATGGTCCATTACCCAGTTCTCTCCATGTGAGGGGCAGGGTGTCTGGGAGTCTGAGTGCTGGGAAAGAATCAAAATCCAAGCACATTAACAAAAACGCAGTCCCACTCCTTAGAGGGGCAGGGAATCGGGCTGGGATCCTGCAGGGCAGGACCGAGGGAGGAAGCTGGATCGGGGCAGCCCCCAGGAATTCAGGGGGCGGGTCTGTGCATTCTCTGCTTCTTACAAGAGAGGCTGACTGCGGGAGAAAAAAGAGGAAGACGGGCGTCAGATTGTTAAAGGATTCAATGAGCTGTGCCCAATGTATTCGAAAGGTGCTTAAGCCAGGCACAGCGACTCCCCAAACATACCCAGCAAAGAAACAACACAGCCGCACAGCAAATGCCTGCAGCAAAGCAGCAAGCGAACAAACACCCGCCACCGCAAATAACACAGCGCCCGCAGCCCCCCGCACAGCTCTCACACCCAGGGAAGACACAAGAGAGTGCAGAGACCCGCGCAGCCCAGTGCCTGTGCCTGCCCCCAGGACGCACGTCTCGTGTCCTGCCCAGGCACAGAGCACCAGTGCTGGCAAAACTCAGCCCTGCCTTTCCAAAGGCAAAGGAGCCATGCTGCAGAGCCCAGGTCCTTCCACTGCACCCCCGTCCTCTTGTGGGCACTGCACACTGGCCACACGCACCACAAACAGCTCTGCTCTGAGGATACCTGTAGCCACAGCCACTGCAAAACGGCATGGCCAGGTTTGTGCCAGAGCACACGGCCGTTACAGGGCACCAGCCACAGCCCAGCGACCACGGCCGCCCTGCACTGCGCACGCTGCGCCAGCTGTGCCAGCTGAGGTTTTGAACACCCACCACTGAGTGATGCACACATGGCACATACACGCAATGCTGGGCACGCCCACGGCCAAGCACACACACGCCCATGGCCAAGCACACACATGCCCACGGCCAAGCACAGACACACACCCATGGCACCTACGCCCACGGCCTGGCACACACACACACATCCATGCCACCTACACCCATGGCTGGGCACACACATGCCCACGGCCTGGCACACACGCACACCCATGGCACTTATCATAGAATCATAGAATCATAGAATCATAGAACACTAGGACCGGAAGGGGCCTCGAGAGGCCATCGAGTCCAGTCCCCTGCCCCGACAGCAGGACCAACCACTATCTACACCATCCCTGATGACATCTATCTAATCTGTTCTTAAATATCTCCAGCAAGGGAGATTCCACAACCTCCCTTGGCAACTTATTCCAGTACTTGACCACCCTGACAGTTAGGAACTTTTTCCTAATGTCCAACCTAAACTTCCTTTGCTGCAGTTTAAGTCCATTGCCTCTTGTTCTATCCTCAGAGGCCAAGAAGAACAAGTTTTCTCCCTCTTCCTTATGACACCCTTTAAGATATCTGAAAACTGCTATCATGTCCCCCCTCAATCTTCTCTTTTCCAAACTAAACAAGCCCAATTCTTTCAGCCTTTCTTCATAAGTCATGTTCTCTAGACCTTTTATCATAGTTGCTCTTCTCTGGACCTTCTCTAATTTCTCCACATCTTTCTTGAATTGGGGTGCCCAGAACTGGACACAATATTCCAGCTGAGGCCTAACCAGCGCAGAGTAGAGCGGAAGAATGATTTCTCGTGTCTTGTTCACAACACACCTGCTAATGCATCCCAGAATCATGTTTGCTTTTTTTGCAACAGCATCACACTGTTGACTCATATTTAACTTGTGGTCTACTAGAACCCCTAGATCCCTTTCTGCTGTACTCCTTCCTAGACAGTCTTTTCCCATTCTGTATGTGTGAAACAGATTATTCCTTCCTAAGTGCAACACCTTACATTTATCTTTATTAAACTTCATCCTGTTTACTTCAGACCATTTCTCCAATTTATCTAGATCATTCTGAATTTTGACCCTATCCTCCAAGGTAGTTGCAACCCCTCCCAGCTTGGTATCATCTGCAAACTTAATAAGCGTACTTTTTATGCCAATATCCAAATCATTAATGAAGATATTGAACAGAACTGGTCCCAAAACAGACCCCTGCGGAACCCCACTTGTTATGCTTTTCCAGCAGGATTGAGCACCATTAACAACTACTCTCTGGGTACGATTAGCCAGCCAGTTATGCACCCACTTATTGCAGCCCCATTTAAGTTGGACTTGCCTAGTTTGTCAATAAGAATATTATGCGAGACCGTATCAAATGCTTTACTAAAGTCTAGGTATACCACATCCACTGCTTCTCCCTTACCTACGAGTCTCGTTATCATGTCAAAAAAAGCTATCAGGTTGGTTTGACATGATTTGTTTTTTACAAAACGATGCTGGCTGTTTCCTATCACTTTACTACCTTCCAAGTGCTTGCAGATGACTTCCTTAACTACCTGCTCCATTACCTTTCCTGGCACAGAAGTTAAGCTGACTGGCCTGTAATTTCCTGGGTTGTTCTTATTCCCCTTTTTGTAGATGGGCACTATATTTGCCCTCTTCCAGTCTTCTGGAATCTCTCCTGTCTCCCATGACTTTCCAAAAATGAGAGCTAACGGCTCAGCTACCTCTTCTATCAGCTCCTTGAGGATTCTAGGATGCATTTCATCAGGCCCTGGTGACTTGCAGACATCTAATTTTTCCAAATGGTTTTTAACTTGTTCCTTTTTTATTTCAAAAACTAACTCTACCCCTTTTCCACCAGCATTCACTATGTCAGGCATTCCTTCAGACTTCTTGTGAAGACCGAAACAAAGAAGTCATTAAGCATCTCTGCCCTTTCCAAGTTCCCCGGTACTGTTTCTCCCTCCTCACTGAGCAATGGCCCTACCCTGTCCTTGGTCTTCCTCTTGTTTCTAATATATTTGTAAAAGGCCTTCTTGTTTCCCTTTATACCTGTAGCTAGTTGGAGCTCATTTTGTGCCTTAGCCTTTCTAATTTTACTCCTGCATTCCTGTGTTATTTGCCTATATTCATTCTTTGTAATTTGTCCTAGTTTCCATTTTTTATAGGATTCCTTTTTTAGTTTGAGATCATGCAGGATCTCCTGGTTAAGCCAAGGCGGTCTTTGCCCATATTTACTATCTTTCCTACATAGGGGAATAGCTTGTTTTGGGCCCTTAAGAATGTCTCTTTGAAAAACTGCCAACTCTCCTCAGTTGTTTTTCCCCTCAGTTTTCCCTCCCATGGGATCTTACCTACCAGCTCTCTGAGTTTACCAAAATCTGCCTTCCTGAAATCCATCATCTCTATTTTGCTATTTTCCCTCCTACCAGTCCTTAGAATTGTGAATTCTATGATTTCATGATCACTTTCACCCAAGCAGCCTCCCACCTTCAAATTCTCGACCAAGTCCTCCTTAGTTGTTAAAATCAAATCCAGAACAGTTTCTCCCCTGGTGGCTTTGTCAACTTTTTGGAATAAAAAATTGTCTCCAATGCAGTCTAAGAACTTATTGGATAGTCTGTGCCCCACTGTATTAGTGTCCCAGCATATATCTGGATATACGCTGGGCATGGTGTGCACACATGCATGCCCACAGCACCTATGCCCACGGGGGGGCACAAAACCCAGAGCACGTACCCCACCACTGGATGCATACACACATACCCAGAGCAAGTACACCCATGGCGGGGCGCACACACGCACGCACGCGCGCGCACACACACACACACACACACACACACACACACACACACACAAAAACCAGCCAAGATGCAGCCAACACACCCCCCCCGAGGCCACACACACACACAGACGTGGGGGAGATGCAGTATCCGTCACAGCACTACCCAGTGCGGGTGAGAGACCCACTGGCACACTACACATGCGCTATGTCACAGCCGGAAGCATGCCGGCTCGGCTCTCAACCCGGCCCAATAGCCAGCCCCCTAGCCCCACCCCACGTGCGTGCTCTCCCAGGGCCAGCACAGGTCCCTCACCCCAGGCGCACCCGTACAGCCAGCCAGACCTGCACCTGGCGCAGTCACAAACGGGCAGATCCAGGGCCGCACGCATCACGCCCACGTGCCGGGAGGATATCACACAGCCATAAGAACCTAAGAACGGCCATGCTGGGTCAGACCAAAGGTCCATCTAGCCCAGTATCATCTCTGCCGACAGTGGCCAGTGCCAGGTGCCCCAGAGGAGGTGAACCGAAGACAATGATCAAGCAATTTGTCTCCTGCCATCCATCTCCCGCCTTCGACAAAAGGCTAGGTACCATACCTTACCCCTTGCTAATAGCCATCTATGGACCTAACCTCCAAACGTTTACTGAGCCCTTTTTTAAACTCTGTTAGAGTCCTGGCCTTCACAGCGTCCTCTGGCAAGGAGTTCCACAGGTTAACTGTGCTCTGTGTGAAGAAAAACTTTCTTTTATTAGTTTTGAACCTGTTACCCATTAATCTCACTTGGTGTCCTCTAGTTCTTATATTATGGGAACAAGTAAATAACTTTTCTGTATTCACTTTCTCCACACCATTCATGATTTTATATACCTCTATCATATCGCCCCTCAGTCTCCTCTTTTCTAGACTGAAAAGTCCCAGTCTCTCTAGCCTCTCCTCATATGGGACCCGTTCCAAACCCTTAATCATTTTAGTTGCCCTTTTCTGAACCTTTTCTAATGCCAATATATCTTTTTTGAGGTGAGGAGACCACATCTGCACGCAGTACTCAAGATGTGGGTGTACCATAGTTTTATATAGGGGAAGTATGATATTCTTTGTCTTATTTTCTATCCCCTTTTTAATTATTCCTAACATCCTATTTGCTTTACTGACTGCCGCTGCACACTGCGTGGATGTCTTCAGAGAACTACCCACTATAATTCCAAGATCCCTTTCCTGATCTGTTGTATCTAAATTTGCCCCCATCACATTGTACGTATAATTTGGGTTATTTTTCCCAATGTGCATTACCTTACACTCACCCATATTAAACTTTATTTGCCATTTTGCTGCCCAATCACTCAGTTTGCTGAGATCTTTTTGAAGTTCTTCACAGTCTGCTTTGGTTTTGACTATCCTGAACAGTTTGGTGCCATCTGCAAACTTTGCCACCTCACTGCTTACCCCTTTCTCTAGATCATTGGCGAATAAGTTGAACAAGATTGGTCCCAGGACTGACCCTTGGGGAACACCACTAGTTACCCCCTTCCATTGTGAAAATTTACCATTTATTCCTACCCTTTGTTTCCTGTCTTTTAACCAGTTCCCAATCCATGAAAGGATCTTTCCTCCTATCCCACGACCACCTAATTTACATAAGAGCCTTTGGTGAGGGACCGTGTCAAAGGCTTTCTGGAAACCTAAGTATACTATGTCTACTGGATCCCCCCTGTCCGCATGCTTGTTAACCCCTTCAGAGAACTCTAATAGACTGGTAAGACACGACTTCCCTTTACAGAAACCATGTTGACTTTTGCTCAACAAATCATGTTCCTCTACGTGTCTGACAATTTTATTCTTTACTATTGTTTCTACTCATTTGCCCGGTACTGATGTTAGACTTACTGGTCTGTAATTACTAGGGTCTCCTTTAGAGCCCTTTTTAAATATTGGTGTTATATTAGCTGTCTTCCAACCATTGGGCACCGAAGCTAACTTAAAGGATAGGTCACAAACCACCGTTAATAGTTAATAGCCATGGACCTTTGTGCTTGGCTACCTCCTTAAATGGCTCAGCTTGTTCCTCCCGACTGACGCTGCTCTCAGGCCTGACTCTTCCAGCCAGCTGGTAAGTGCCAGCAGTACCCTTGGCTGAACTCACACTGTTGGCTTCTTGGGGTGGGTCCATCCCTTGGCTCAGTGTTAGTACAGCACCTAGCACCACAGGGCCCTACTCCACAGCCAGGGCTCTTACCTGCAACCACAATACAAGCAATTCCCTACTCTGGCTCTCCATACTCCTTCTTAGCCACTGCAGCCAGTCCCTTGCTGCCCAAGTGGCTCTAAACAGGACAGGGGGTGTCGGTGTTAAAGGGGGAAACTGAGGCACGGAGCTGGCAAATGCTTTGTCCAAGAGTATGGGAAAAGCTGGGAACAGAGCCGTGGTCTCCTGCCTGCCAGCTCAGTGCTCTCTGCCCGTAGGCGCCGAGGAGGCCAGTGCCCAAATCTGGGCTGAGAGGCTGCAGTTCTCTGCCCCGTACCCAGCTTGCTCCAGCCCTTTACACCAGCCGCGCAGGGGCGCCGCAAGTTTGACCCAGAAGGGAAGGGTTTGCCAGGCTGCCACCTTCGGGTCAGCCCAGGTCCCCGGCGAGACAGGAGTCGCCGAGTCCACCCGCGCCAGCCTCCGCCCTGGCTTCCAAGCGATGAGTGCATCAGGCTGGAGGCCTGGGAAAGTTTCGACAGCAGCTCACCCGACGATCACTCACAAGGGCTGACATTAAAAAGTGCTGACAGCAGCGAGGGGGGAGGGCCACTTTCATCTGGTGATTCCCTCCTCCTGGCCCCAGGTCACCGCCGCTGCCGCCTCCTTTCCCTCCCTTGGTATCTCATTAAATAGGGTCACAGCCCAGACTCAGGGCCCTGGCACCTCCCTCTGCTGCCACCCTGGGCTGGAGGGGCAGGGCCCGCTCTCCTGCCGCAGCCTTGAACTTTCCCTGCAAATCATCAAGGCAAAGGCTGCTTCTCGCCCCCGCCCTCTCCCTGCATTCATCATCTCAGGCCCTGGAAGCCAAGAGAAAAGCAGAGCCTTCCTGGGGCACTGTCTGATGCCGGGGGCCTGAGCTCAGATTCCTGGCTTCAGCCAGGTCTGTTTTGTTCACTTTTTTACACACATGCCTGGGGGCACACATGGACGTGCACACACACACACACACACACACACACACACATGCGTGCACACATGTGCAGGCAAAAGGTGCGTGTGGGGGAGCAGCGGACATGCTAACCTGAATGGGCCGTGCCAGGTCCCCGCTCGCTGAGAGACTGTGAGCCATAGGGCAGGAAGGAGCGGGCTGGGGTGGCGGCATTTAGCAGAGCTAACACGTGAAAGCTGGACTTTGAAAGTGCGAAGGGAAGCCAGCCCCACGAGTTAAAACCACTGGCTCAGTTTCAGAGGCAGAACGTGACGGTAGTGAAACGGTGCCTGGGCCGAGATCAGCAGGGGGAGGAGGGTTCCTGCCATAGGTTAGACACAGGCTAGGAAAAACAGCCGACGTAAACATCAGAGCAGACAGCGAGGGGGTGGATGACTTACAGGCTCTCCCCGAAGCAGCGAGACACCAGGCGAGCCCTGCTCAGAGCACACCAGAGAGGATTTGCAGGGGGCACCCCACCACACCTAGCTGAGTGTTGTCGTAGAACATCTCAGTGAACCCTCACCCCATCCAGAAGCACCCCCTTGTGGGTGAGCACAGCTGCCCGCAGATTAGCCAGCCCCGCCAGCCCCATGCACGTGTTGGTCAGGGAGCGCTCCCTGCACCCTCTGTCTAGGGCACGCATGCAAGAGCAGGCAATGCTGTAGCCCTACATTTAAATAAAGGAATCACTGCATACAACACTAAAATGCAGCTGCTTCTGGGGTGGAAGGAAGCATCTGCTTGAGAGAGAAAGCTGAAAACACAAACACACGCGTACCAAAATGCTGGTGCACCTGCTATTTATGCACCCGCTTAGGAAACCTACAGTCATAGCTGCTTTCCTGTTTCTCACCCATTCCCCTTGAACGTGAGAGTCTTGGTCTGAGGCCCCACCAATGACATCTGAGCAATGAGTTATCAGAAATACCTGGTTTTGCAGTGTGTAAATGCAGCAAACAGTTAATTATCTGAGTTAAGTAGAACACCACATGCCTACAATAAACATTGCCACTGTTGCAACTGATATTCTAGCATGCACCTGTGTGCAATTAGTTTGGAGCACAAGCTTGGGAGAAGAGTAGCTTGAGAACTGCTGTTGAGAATGTTGCTGGTGTCTCAGATGATTTGATTTCGGTCTTGAGGCCTTGCTCATTGGAATCGCTTTATTGCACAGGGTGAACTGGAGACATTTTGCAAGGTAATCCTATCAAGTGGCTGCTTTATGAGTCTGCAGTACACTAACGTCCAGGTGAGACAGTGAGCAGAATGCACAGTGTTGCCACCTTGCAAAAAAGGGCTTAGGTCTGGATTCACTTAGGTCTGGATTCACAAGAAGACTTCAGCTCCTAACTTCCACTGAAATCCCCGGAAGCTGGGACCAACGCACCTGGGAGTACTCGTCCTTGGTCATTTTAAACAGACCCCACCAAGTGACTCTCACCCCACCCTTTTCTACCGTTTACGGCTACAATAACCCAAGATCATGCTAAATCCAAGCTGTCCAACAAATTCGCGGCATTTCTGGCCAGTTGAGCATGGCTAGTGGCTTGGACAATAAATATATTTTCAGAATAATGTGGCTACTTCGTGAGCACCGACTGGACACCCAGCTTTGAATGAAAGAATCTGAGCGCCTCTCCCTGCTTATCTCTCCATGTACTTATCTGGCCCTCATCACACCACCCTGTGGGGGACTCACAATCATTCACTGGTTGCTTCCTCCATGCACACACACATGAGACAGGGAAGTATTATCCTGATTTTATGGTTCAGGGTCCAAACCTGCAATAGATCAAGTGAGGTGCCTAAGGTCCCCCAGCAGGGCTGTAACAACAAACCCCACAGCTCTCGAATTCCCATCCGATCTCCCGCCTGCATGCTTGCCAACACCCCCACCCCCGAGAGACCTCCAACTGGCTTCAAGGAGCTTTGGATCAGGCCCTGAATTTATTTTGGTTGTTTCATTTGCGTAGCATCAATTTCATGGTTTCTTGTGCAGTCACCCACACACTGCAAAAATCCTTAGAAACAGAAAGAAGGATACAGGAAAAGCCTTTAAATGTTTTGACAGATTTTTTGGCAGACCAGGTTGGGAGATAAGGTTGAAAAGGACTCTCTGATAACGCAAATTCCTTGTGATTTATCACTTAAATAGATCAAGACAACATCATCCCTTTAAACTTTTGAATTGCTGCAAAGGCAGATGAGTCACTGAGTGTACCTATCAGTCTCTGCTGGCAGATTCTGCTGCAAAAACGGATGTAAACACAGATGCAGAACTACTTAGCAATTTCTAAGGATACACGTTCTTTTTTCTTATTGTTTTAACTATAAACTTCAGCTTGCTCCCAGCTCTCACAAAAGGGCTGTTAAACAGGTGAGGACAACAGGGCTTGTCTTTATTGGTTCAGGGGTGGTTTCACTCGTAAGCAGTCGCTAAAGAGTGACCTCAAGTCCAACATAGTTAAGCATGTGAATGGTCCCATTGATTTCAAGTAAGCATGTGCTTAGACGGTTGACAGGATCAGGATCAGGACCCAACATCTCAACCCTGACTTTTCCATTTCAATTACATCCATATGAGGGATCATGTGAATGCAAGAAAGGAGTCACACTCATTATTATGTAGGGGGAAGAGTCTATTTGTCGCTGCTCCTATAGCATTAATAAGACGCTTATAAAAACCAAACACCACTAACCTTCAATCTTCTGAGCCTTCCACAAAGCCCCATCTACTGTTTCGTTTGGATCCCTGTTTGTGCCTGGTACAGTAGGTGGCACTTTACAGATTAGTAATCATCTATCAAGCAAAAGAAATCAGGGCAGGCAGTGAAGCTGCAGAACTATTTCTGCCTGGAAAGAACAGCAGTGAACCTAGGTAAAAGTTCTGACATTTGTTCAGCTAAAGTGGCCGTGGGTATTCCATCAGCTCTGCAGCCCCACAACAGACCCAGACATATCAAGGAGAGGGCATGGGGTACTGAAAGGTACATTCGGCAGCAGCTGAAGTATCAGGCTCTTACGAGAGTAAAAGGGAACTGGGGTTTGAAATTTAATTTACTTTGCCCCAGTTCAGAAACACGCAGCAGCACCGTGATCAAAAACAGTCAGGGCAGAAGCCAGGGAGTCAGATATCAAGATTCTATTTCCCAAGCAGATGGCATTAGCCAAATCACTTCAACTTACGCCATGCCTCAGTTGCTCCATCTTTAAAAGAGGGAGGATGCTCTCCCAGCTCTGCAAGACGCTTAGAAGAGAGGGACTATATAAGGTGATCCCTTAAGATGTGGTTAAAGGAGCTAGAGGTGAAAGATCAATATTTTGCTGCTGGGTTACTCCCCAACTCTCATTATTATCATCACAAATCTGAATGTATTTGGACTTAAAGTGTGAGCTCCTTGGAGTCATCAAATTAGGGGGGAATCTCAGCGTTCATTTAAATGAAAAAGATTACATTTCTAATCCTTCTGTTTGCTGAGAACATCTCACGTGAAAAAAATAAAAAATAAAAAGAATGCAGTCCACCCCAATGGCCATGACACCAGAAAGTAAAGAAAAATAACCCAAAATTGATTTTTGGTGGGGGGGTGGGAATCTTGTGACTTTTTAAACTGATCTCATTTACAGGGAATCTGGCTCATGATTTCTGAGCATCCCTTGCCATTAGCCATGCTGGTTTGGCTTGTAAAATGAAAGCAGATTGGTCAGGTTCACTTCTCAGTTCCCCCAGACTGCCGTGATTTCTGTTGCGTTTGAAGTGAGAATAAGAGCTAGGCAGACGTCAGAAGTCCTATTTCATGAAGGATTTGAAAATGTGGCTTCCAAATGGGAATGAAAACTGAAAATCCTCCAGGAAAGAAAATTGTTTAGAGTTGACCAAAACATTTAATTGCGATTTTGACGGTTTTTTTAGACTCTGTTGTTACATGTAAACAAATACAAACCAATGTGTCTGTTAGCTAGGGCTGGTATTAGGGTTTCTCCCCTAACCTCGTGATAAGTCATTTCAAAAGTAAAAATCCAAACATTTTGTTCTAAAAATGTCAAAATGAGCCTTGTGCCATTTCAGAATATTTCCCCCATTTTCTTAGCCATGAAAGTCCAGAAGAACAACAAAACCAACCTGATTTCAGTGTTTCAGTGTTGATGAAACCATATAAACCACATGCAATATGGTTCCCCTGAAATTTCTCCCACCTCCTCTAATAATAGCACAGTGCTGCTGTGTTTGGGGTAAAGGTGAATGAGGTAGTGACAATTATTGTGATTTTAATGGGGATTTCACAGCTTAGGTTGTTACTCTTTTTTCTTTCAGACCCCGCTACTGGGATACACCTGAGAATCTCAGCTTTTTAAAAAAAAAATTAGACTTTCCTAACTTCCTGGTTGCAGAGTAAAACCTCAAAAGCATGAGCCCTAAATGCTCCAATCTTAGAAGGATAATAAAATTAGCCTTAAATATATGACAGTGCTTTTAAATGATCAGGGTTTTTAGCACCTGACCTATGATTTGTGAATGTTTGTGGTTGGCCAGGCTAGGACTGAGAGGATTATTTTTTTTAGATGCATAATAGTTTTCACTGAAATTTTTAAGGAACCATCATGAAAAACCATTTCTCAACAGAACAATTAAACCTCTTCAAACCAAAGATCTAAATAGGAACCCTAAACTCACGTCATAGTGGCCTCCCTGAAAGTAAGATAATATGAATTGCGACCAGGGATATTTTGGTATTTATTCCTGGTCGGGGAAAAAATCTCAAGCAAGAACTTAATTTTAACCTACTTGCTTAAGTCCACTTGATTTCAGTGGAACAAAGCAAGGGCTTAAAGTTAAAACCATGTTTATGGGCTTTTCTGGCAAAATTTACCAATGTCACTAAATTGTTTGATTTAATCATTAATCCTAATGTTCCCACAACAAGGCTGCAGAAGAGAATCATCTCAGACGAGGTAAGGCAAGGCAGGCTCTCACAAACCAGATCTAAGCTCTTTCTGCATAGCTGGACTCTGAACCTGTGGAGTCCTCAGAGGAGCAAACAGCAGGGCAGAGCAGGGATGCGGGAACTTGCTGAAGGTCAGGATGAGCAAGAGCCAAGAAGAGAACCCAGATGTCCTGGGACAAAGTCTGAGCTGTAGGCGTCATTACACCTTCAACTTACCTCCTGGTTAGATCACACCCTGTGCTGTTCACTCATTGAAATTTCAGCTTTGCTGCTTGCGTCGTTTTCAAGCTGCACATTCAACACCCCTCGGCTCCTCCCCATTTGGCCAGGCTACGCAGCGGGGTGAGGCTCAGGGAGCAGGCAGGGCGCGAGGGTGAAGTGTCCGCATTGGCTCTTATGTGCAAGTCCAGGGGGGCTTCTTAAGAACAATTCCCAGCCTCACCTAGATCCTTGACATTAGCATCACATAAGCAGCTCTGTTGTCGTTTCAGCGCCTTCACTGAATTAGTGACAGCCTGCCTGCTCCAACCTCTAGCTCCTAAAGCCTCCAGAAACGGGAACAGAATTTCTGGGAGGTTTGCAGTTTTGCCTCGTTTTATCCGTCCCCTTCCTGAGCCCCCCACCCCCCAGTGGCAAGGTAGAAGAGCCACAAAAAGTTTCACAAGAGCTGGGTGTGGAGGACGCCTTCCCAGGCAAGGCTGAAGGAGCCTATCAACCAGAAGCCCCAGAGGTGACTTGGTGCAGTGTTTACAAACCTTCACAGGGTGAAACTACCAGGTATTCTTTCACCTCGTAGTAAAGGGTGTAACACGAACGACTGGGCGCTCTAGCCAGGCGAGCCCAAGTCAGACATGGGGCAGTGAGGCTGATTAACCACCGAGACAAATGGCCAAGAAAAGTGGTGCGGATTCTCTCCCCTGCTCTCAGTGTCTTTAGACCAGCCTGGCTGCTTTTCCTGGAGCGCTGCTTGAATCACACACAAATTAAAGGGCCCATCAGAAAGGTGAGCGGGTGAGATTCTCTGGCCTGTCATATCCCGGAGGTCACTCTAGAGGAACCAATGCTGCTTTAAAATAAATGAAGGGAAAAGCCAGAGTTCCCTCAGACACATTAGGTCCCCACAATCAAAACAATAGAAAAATTGGGTGGGAAAAACCCCTGTTTTAAAGCCCTTTTATCAGGAAAAAGTTTGGGGTTAGAAATACCTGGCAGCTCTGTGAAATGGGCAGCAGGCTTTTAATCCTAGAAAGCAGGTCTCTGTTCCCGCCCCAGCTCCCAAGCACAGAACCAGGCACTCAGGACTCTCCTGGGGATTTCCAACCAAACAGCTGTCCATTCCCATATTCCCTGCTGGTTTCAAGCAGAGACGTACACTGGTGGGGAGGAACTGGTGCCGTTTAGACAGCCTGCTCCAGGGTCACCGCCTGCCTCCCTGCCCACGGGGCCGGTCACAATGGGGTTTGGGACAAGTTGGGAAAAAGCGCATTTCCAGACAACAATCAAACCGCCCTTCGTTGCAGAGCTGATCTGAGCCCCCTCACTGGTGAGAACTGTCTCCCTTTCTGACACCACCATTCCCTTTCTAGGCGCAGAGAACCAAACTGGTTTCCAGGACACACATACACCCAAACAACTCAGAAGAGTTAAGAAAAGCCAGCCTGTGGCGTGGTGTTTGCCCAGTGCAAGCGGGGAGCCATGGGAGACCAGGTTAGGGAATTTCAGAGGGGCTGAAGCAGCAGGTGTACGGACAGGGGGATCAGAGCGCCATGTGAGGGTGGCTGTGCTGTGCTGACGACAGAATGCAACGCAGAGCGAAGGAGAGGGGTGAGGCGGGTGGCCCTGTGTGGCGGGGGAAGCAGTGCCTTGCCACAGGGGACTGAAAGGCTGGTGTGCAGCAGGACAGACAGCTGTCATGGCATGACGTGCACCAGCTGTCCCTGTGCCCATCACGTAAGCTGCATAGCACAGGGGTTCCTGTTGCTGGAAGTCCCCGTCAGGAGTTATTCTGCAGCCAGTGCTGGATGGGAGGGGAGCTGCCACTTCCCCAGGCCCCATCCTGACTAGCTTATCGGAAACCAATGCTTGAAAGAGCCACCAGCAAAGCTCCCTCCCGCCTGACACATCAGGCAACCTGTCCACCTGGCAGCACCAAGCTCCATGATACAATGGGAAAGACACTCCCCTGCGTCACACCCTATGATCAGCGAGATCCCTGGGCTCCAAATGGCAGGGTGCAACCGGCAGCCCTTGGGAGCATCTGAATCGGGCCTCAGCTCCCCGCACCATCACCACCACCAGCATCCGCACACTCCCCCAGAGCCACCGTGCCCCCATCGGTCTCGCCCGGGCCACTATGCACTCGGCCCAGCCATGGCAGCACGTCCGCACAGGCTGCTTGCAACCCCCGGGGCGGCTGTGGTACGGAGGGAGCTGCCCCCAGCCGTCTGACCTGGTACGGTATCGGTGCATGTCACGGGCCATGGAGACCAGCCCTGCTCACGTGAGGGGCTCCCTGGAGTGCAGGGGGCAGATGGACGGTGGTGTGCAGGAGCCCTGCTCAGGAGGAGGCAGAGTCTGCAGAATTGCTCCTTCTCCAGGAGATCCCCTTATAGGGACCGGGGGGGTAGTTACCCAGGCCTCCGGGGGCACCTAGCACACAGCACAGCTAGCCCAGGATCCGGGAGCAGCGTGGCCAGCACCCAGGTGCCCCGGCCGGACAGCAGTGGCAGACAAGAGACGTGCTGAGTGTACGGGAGAGCTGGTGACTGGGGGGAAGTGTCAGACACAGCTGCCTCCTGAGCTCCGGTCCTGTCCCCTGCACTGGGCTCTCTGCTCTCACTCCCACCCGTCTCACTCAGCTGCAGTGGAGTCACTCCGGATTCATACCCAGAGCCACACCAGAGTCGCTGTCTTACTGCCACCCGCAGCCTCCTGCGACAGGCTACCCTGGCCTACAGCGCCCCTCCCGGCTCAGCTCCGCTCAGCGCCCTCTCCCGCCTGGCACTGCCCTTCTGCCCCAGCACCGAGCACCCTGGGGCCGGGAAGCTGATCTGCTCTGGAGAAGGGACGTGCCCAGGGGATCGCCAGCTCTTCCTTGTGGTTAGCTGGGCTGGAGGACAGCAGGAACGTGGCAGCCTGGCGCCACTATCACTGCTGCTGCTGGGCCCAGCCAGCTCCGGAGGCGCCAATGCAGACAGAGAGACAGCAGCTGCAGCCCGGTGCTGAGTGCCAGGTCCTTTGGGAGCTGCGCTGGAGGCAGAGAGGAGACCCCCCCCGAGCGAGCTCCCCCAGACACAGGGAAGGGTGGCCTGCTCAATGCCACCGCCCACAGCCACGCCGAGCGCCCCTCCTTGTGCCGTCTGGGGCAGGAGCTGGCTCACGCAGGGAGCTTTGTGGTTAATCTCATCTCACACACAGCCCCTGCGCCCTGATCCCAGAACCCATCTCTTAGGGGATTTACATACATTACTGGCTATCACCGGGGCGCATGAGGTGCCGGGACTCAGCCGCTGCCAGCGCCAAGAGAGTGACGGGCGGGGAGAGTTCAGCGGGGCGGGAGAGGCTGGGAGCAGGTGCCGCCTGAGGAAGCAGGAGAGAGTAACTCGCACCCACCGTTTGCTTTAAATCTGCTCCTCTTGCTGCATTCCTCAGACACAGAGCCCGTCTTTGGGCCTCCCAGTGCGGCTGGGTCAACAGCCTTCTGCTCTGCCTTCATCCCAGCCTCCCTACCAGAGCATCTCACCCACCACAGTGGACTGGGCCTCACCACCACTGCCCTCCTTAGGCAGGAGCGTGCCCTCTCCCCATTTTACGGAGAGGAGACTGAGGCCAGGGCAGACCAAGCAACCTGCCCAAGTCACAGAGCAACACTGTAGCAGATCTGGGCATTGAACCAACGCAGGTCACCTCCCTCACCCCTAGAAACCCCTTTCCTACCCCCACCGCCTGCCTCTTTTCATCAGCCCTCACCTCCAACCCCTCCCCCCGCTTTTGGGTGACACAGCTGTATGGGGGGGCGATCCTGCCCTCTTGGAGGATGGGCCAAGCTGTTCCTTCTCTAACGCCTCCATGCCTCTGTTCTGGCAGCCTCCTGCAGAGGCACCGGGAGTCCCACCTGTGCCAGGGCAGAGGCCGCTGGCCGGTAGATGGGGGAAGCCAGGCAGAGGTGAATGGCCACCGCCAGCTGGCTCTGGGGCGCACTCTGAAGCGCAGGTTCAGCCCAGCTGCCTCGGGCGCGGTCACGCAGGGAGGCCATCTGCAGCGTCAGCGCTCGCTCTCGCACTCAAGCCCTCTCTAGAGCCCAGGCACCTGGTGTCTAAGCCCCAGGAACGCCTGGGAGGAGAGATCCGGGGCCGCCCAAGAGCCAGGAATGGGTTCTGGCTCCAGCTTGTGCTGACCCCAAAGGGGCAGCCAAACGCTACAGGGAAGTTGCTCCTTGAGCTCTGCTAACGCCCGCGTCTGGGTCTCCTTCCAGATGGGCCCAGGGCTGGAGACTGGGGGGTTTCTCCATCTGCCGATCCAAGAGCGATCCCCAGTCCCAGGAGCTGATGCTCTGCTGTGGAGCCACTAACAGGAAGGGGCTTGATGCTCCCAGCTCCCAGCCTCCCTGGCCGACTGCACTTCTCGTTGCTATTCTGCTGGGGCTGGGACACAGCCATTGCCCCAGAACCGGGCTGTCCCCTTCCCGAGAGCGGCTCCGCAGCACAGCATCGGCTCCGGGGACCAGGGACTGCTCTCGGGTCAGCAAATGGAGACACACACACACCCCCTCCCCGGTCACCAGCCCCTGGTCCATCTGGAAGGAGACCCAGGCGTGGGCCTCAGCAGAGCTCAAGGAGCAACTTTCCCGTAGTGTTTTGCTACCCCTTTGGGGTGGGCGAGGGTATTGCGCCCGACCAAGAGCCTGGTCCACAACTTACAGCAAAGCAACAAGTCACTCACTCGTCCCCCAGGTGCCCAGGGCAGGGCACGGGGGCGAGCGACATAAAAGGAAGCAGAGCCCAGCAGGGCAGCCCGGGTTGAGCAGCAGATCCGCTGTGACTGGTGCTTGGGAGCCTGCCCGGAGCGAGTTTGGTAACTCCCAGTCCAGACCCACGTGGACAGATGTGCACCTTCGACAAACCCGCTCGCCCAGCTGGCCCCGGAAGAGAGGCCAAGAACAGAAGGAGTCAGACACCAGGGAGCATGAGTGGAGTAGCCTGCGCTGCATTCCTTTCTCAGGACCCCCAGGGACCCCTGCTCTGGAGCCAGCAGAGAATAAACTGGCACTGGCAGACACTGAGCTGTGTGGGTCAGGGACCAGCTGTGAACGTACAGCGCCCTGCAGAATGAGACCCAGTGAGCTGCAGCCTTTCACCAGACTCTGAAATCTGCCCCAACTTTCTTCGTACCATTGGGAAGGGTTCAGCCTACTCCGACATCTCCATCGCTAGGAAAGCAGCAGGCGATGCAGAGGCATTGTAGCAATCTGCCAGGGGCAGAGCCATCCAGATGCCGAGTTACTGTACGTGGAAGCCGAGCGAGAAAGGCAGAACTTTTCCTTGGACTTTTCTCTCCAGCTGCACCTGCAGCAACAGCACAAAAGGAGGAGGAGAACAGACCATGGGGCCCATCAGCAGAAGCGCAGGCACAGTGCACGGGTGCAGAGATGTGACTGGCCAGGCAAGCATCTCCAGGGCTGTCCCCATACGTGGGTCCCTGTGTGTTGGCATGCGTTAGTGCCTGGTGTCTGGACTGTGCTGGATTATAGCATAGAGTAACTAAGCTACAATTTAGGACCTCACAGCATGAGGGGCCTCTAAAAAAGAAAAACACGTCCCCCCTTCAAACGGCATCAGAATTGGCTGATGGCAAAAGAATTATGGAAAAAAGATTCTCTGAATACGGACTTTTTCATTCAAATAGGACAGAGACGCACGCTAGCCTCACCCTTCGCTAAGTGTTCATTTGTGACAGGTACGGGAGAAAACACCAACAATCGCAATTGTACAAGTAGTATTTCTCCAAGCAAGGCAGCCTCCTAAGTCTCCTGCCCGCCCTCTCCTAAGGCAGCATTTTGTGGGCCGTCTGCTTCTGGTAAAATTCTGATGGGGCCTTTGTAACTCAAGGAAGGAAGCTCACTGGCAGTAAAGCTGAGGGAAACGTGAGGTTGGAGACGGCGTTGTCGTGAGGGTCCTGCCAAGCTCACGCTTGTGTGGACCCCTCCGATGAGGCCCGTCGGCTGGTGATAGGCAGGAGGCCACCATCTTTCATTTGCAGTCAGCGCACTCAGCTGCATCGCGCCTTCGGTCGTGTTCTTCTTCATTGGCTCAAGTGTTCGTGTGTTTTCTTCTCTCGATCTGTGCTCAGCTCTGGCTCAGGATTAACTCCAGGTTAGTGTTTGGCCTGTGACGTTGAAGCACAGATAGAAGGTGGGCCCCGATATCTCAAGACACATTCCCCCCGGCTCAGCCCCACAGAGTGAAAACCTCACGAGAGCAGCTCCAGAGGCATCTGAAACGCGGGCAGCAGAAACAAGAGGCTCCCTCCGAGGTCGTCATCAGACTTGAAGCTGGAACTCTCGGGCAGGTTGGAGCCAGCTGGACCTCTGCCTGTCCTCTCCCCAAACGTGGGGGAGTCAAGAGTCAGAGTCCCGCCTTTGGCCCATCCCTGTGTTTCTGGGCATAGGGGCAGATGCCAGCCCTGCCCTGCCCTGCTAAACGCTGCATGAAGCCAGGCCAAGCCTGGAGCTCCCTCTCCAAGCATGACAGCTACCGCCCCTGCCCGTCTCAGCCTGACACAGCTCACTCGGCACCGAGCTACCGCCGCACCCTCCAAAGCAGGCCAAGCACCAGGCTGTGAGGCAGGATCCTTGGGCTCCCTGCGGGCCCAGACCAACAGCGCCTGTTGCGCCCGTGTAGAGCAAGGGCGCCACTCTGTGGCGGGATGCGAGAATTTCACTTTCACGCACTTCCCGGCAGCTGGGTGGGGGTGACCAGGTTCCCCACCCCCACCCGTGTCCACCAACGCACATTCCTGCTGGTCCTGCAGTGAGAAGCATCTGCCCCTTGCCACGGGCCGAGTGCCCAGCGAATAAGATCTCCTGACACTCTCCTTCAGCCCTGGCTTGCCAGCGCGTCAGTGACTCCGCCGCACACTGGAAAGCCACTCCAGTTCCTTCACTTGTCGCCTCTTAGCCCCGAGTCCAAACAGCCGCGTGGGGCCCCGCGCCCCGGCACCCAACGGCTGAACTGCCACCGCCTTACCGGGCTGACGCTGCCACCCTCAGCAGAGCCCCTCAAAGCACCCCAACCACTCGACTGACCGACCTCTGCTGCCAGATGTCATTGCTAATGCCTCTTTCGCCGCAGACCCAGGACGCAGCTGGCAGCTGTTAACGGCCATGCTGTGCTCCGCCACCACCAGCTCCACCAAACAGCCACCTCCAGCACCTGGCCTGTGGCCTCTCTACGTGCACAGATGCTGCAGGAGGAGCCAGGAGCGTCTTCTGCACAGTGCTTGGGAGATGGCAGGCCGTACCCTGGCAGCTGTACAACTGCTCCCAGGGCAACATGGTAACCCGGCACGTGCCCCGGGGGGTGAAAGGTTACCTGGAAGCAAGAGACAGCAGCCGCCTAGCTATGCAGCTAAGCAGGACCCAGCTGCTGCTCCGGGAGTGATGAGGAATGCCCTGGCAGTCGAACAGCTCCTGTCAGAGGTGACAGGCAATAACTACCTCACTGTGCAGCCACTTCGGGAGGGACAGGTAATCATCACTGTACAAACACACCAGCACTCCAGAGGAGTCAGGCGATCACTGCACAGCCACTCCCCAGGTGGCAGGTGACAGTCTGACAGCTGCACAGCCACTCCAGGGGTGACAGGTAATCATCACGGAGCTGTACAGCCACTCCAGGAGGGACAGGTAATCATCGCAGTACAAGTACACAGCCACTGCAGAAGTGACAGGCAGGGGTGCGACAGCTTTACAGCTGCCCCTTGTGTGCAGGGCAAAACCAGTAGCTGGAAAGTGACCAACAATGACTGACAGCTGTACAGCCATTCCCAGAAGGACAGGCTTGTTTCAGCCCTAGTGGGACCCCAACGGCCTGTGACGTGCCCAGAGGTAAGAGGCGGGCCTGGCACTCTTAGCACAGCGCACCTACTGTGGTACAGCCTTCCCAGGGTTACAGGCGCAGCTGGGCTCAGGTTATACTGTGAGTCAGCAGCTGCAGCCTCCAGCCCTTGCAGCACAATGGCAGTGGTTTTCTTCCCAGAGATTGCAAAGAAAATCTTGCCAGAGACCTGAGTGTGGATCAACCCAGGGATGGCAGCAGACAGCCTGAATTCAGATCGGAGGGAGGTGTGAATTTCCCCCAGCCACCTCAACAGGATGTTGGCTCTGGGACCTGATGATGGGTGTTTACAATGACAACGATGATGATTTCAATGCTGCTGTTTTAAGCTTATTCCACAGCCCCAGTCTGCACCTGATATCCACTCCAGTTCTACTAACTTCAGCTGCCCTTTGTGAGCCATCAGAACTGCCAGCTGGCCCCCGGACAACATTGGCAGTGCCATCCTTCATCGCCAAGATCAATGCTTCTGGAGTGCTGAAGCCTGGAAATTACCCGTCCCCACAAACCACTTGTCGTGACCCTCAACTCCCATGACCCTCTGCAATCAGTTCCTGATTTCATGGAGGAAATTGCTCCATTTCCTCCATGCTGTGAAGCAGGAGCCCTGGTGAACCCAGGCATCTGGCTGGACAATCCAGCAAGCCGCCTATACAGTAGGCAGAGCCCAGGCAATGGTGTAACAGTGGCCCTGCCCTTCCAAGAAGGGCAGGTGTGGGTCACCCCGAGCCAGCTGTGAATGCTGCTGCTGAGCTGGGGCTAGAGGCCACGATCAAACAGCTGCGCTACCCGTCCTGGTGCAGATCGAGAGAATCAGCCCCTCTGGTGCCCACAAACACGCCCTGCACCCTTGACCAAAGGGAATCCCTCTCACATCTGTGCATGAGGACCCCGTCCAAAACACGCCCCAGGAAAGCCCCCTGCTGATAAGCAGGAACTCCCTGCCCATGAGCCATAAGCATCCTCCTCCTCACCCTGCACAAGCCGCTCCAGGGAGCCCGGCCCTGAGGGACCTGTGTGGCTGGAGGACACCACAGGAATCCCACACAAACACGCAACCCAGGTGTGATCTACACACGTGCCATGGGGCCAAGTCAGGGACAGCTCCCGCCAGCACACATGGATCATGCACATGAGGGTCAGAAGCCATCAAAAGCCAACATTTGCTCATGTGCACAATGGGACTGCCCTGTGCTGACCCCTGCCCCTCTGACGATCGCTCTCCCCCAGCCCGCCAGCCTCCCTCGCACCAGCTATGCGGAAGTTTGAGCGCCTGTTGTCAATTTCACGCCTGAACGCACCACTAAAAATTTACTCTGGTCCTGGATTTTCACGTGAGCCACCCAATCAGGAAGCCAAAACGATGTCACGTGACTCACGGAACTCATCACGCACACAGCTCAGGTTCTGAAGATTCACAAACGAACACTCGCCGAAGGGACCCACCGGCTGGAGTGACTAGGAAGGTCTGTGCGAATTTCACCGTCTTTGCCCAGGCAATCCACACGCACACATCCAGTAAATGATCCAGCAGAGATTGTGGACCCAGCAGGGACCCAGGAGCTGCCCAGGATAAATCTTCGCTGCTGATGTCAAACACCACCACCGAGATTCTAGGAAATTTTTCTGTTCCCCCCTCGCCCCTGCCTCCCACCCCCCAACACACACACTGACAGCAGGCAACGCGGACGCACAGCGCTGATGGCCCCAGCCAATGAGAATGGGCCAGAAATGCTGGCGCAAACACACTCAGAACTAGGGATGCTGGGAGAGAGGTGGCTTTCTAGGGTCCAGGTATAAAATCGTCCCATGGCTTCCACAGCTAGTACCACCCAAGCCCTACACAAGTGACTGGAGGTGTGCGAGAGGCCAGCACAGGTCCCTGGACTCTGGCCAGGCCCTGCACTGCTGCAGACCCAATCTGGCAGTGGGCCGCAATCCTCAGAAGCCAACACTCCTGGTGTTACTCTGCTTGCGCTGAAGCCTGTGGGTGCTTTCCTACTCCACAGAGCCGCAGCCGGCTCAGACCAGCCCCCACTGCTCTCCTAAAAGCCACATCTCGGCACTTGTGCAGCACCACACGAGTGCACGCGTGCTTTCCCGGCCCTGAGGAGCCATGCCGGCCGCACGAGGGGAGGGGGTAAATGGCAGGCAGGGTTAATATTATAAGAGAACCTGTAACCAGCTGATGGCTCTGTTGCCTGAAGGACCCAAGTGATGCTCAATGCTACCCTTGCAATCTCGCCATAGACGCCTGTGATGGAGTCGGGGATACGTGTCTGTGTGGGCTTACAGAGGGTGGGGGGCTCCTGCTGAGGGTAACCTGGCGACCAAGTGACACCTCTGGGCTGCAGACAAAGGGGAGGTGGAGCCTGAGGAGTTTGAATTGGAACTGGGAGTTGGGAAGCAGGGAGTCTGGACTGGGAGGGAGACAGAGACAAAGGAGGGGGCCCCTCGGGGCCTCCTCTCCCCAGCATGGATTGGACTGGCTGTCTCTGCCAGCTGCACTGACTCCTCTGTAAGACGCTGTGTCCTGTCGGCTAATAAACCCGCTGTTCTCCTGCTGAGTGAGAGTCACTCCTGCCCGCAGACGGGGTGCAGAGCCTGGGGACCCCTGAACCCCATCACAACACCCCAGCCAAACTTGGGGCTCCCTTGCATGCAGCACCAGGCTGGCACAGAGTAAGATGCAGTCTGCCCTGGCTGAAGTCTCAGTGGATGTCAGCCCTGTCTGGAGGCCCAGAGTTCCCATGATTCGCCCGGGGTCATACAGGGCCCCCAGATCCCTTAACCACAAGCTCTCCCTTCCCTGGGTGGGCAGGGGGAGAACCACATGTCCCAGCTGAAGCTTCTGCAGGAGCTAGAAATGCCTTGAGCAGCCTGGTGGTGAGCACCAGCCACGTCTGGCTGTGAGACTGCTGCAGAGTCAGGATCCAGCCTTGTCAGAGGGCTACGTGTGCCCTGGACAGGGCTGCGTTCGGGGCTGGCCTCATCAGTCCTAAACACAGCCACTTGGATGGAGGCTGGCCTGTGCCTGTCACAGCAGCAGCCAGGTGTGCACGCCTGTGGGGACCGGGTGCGTACAGCAGTCATCGTGACGGGGGGAGGTACTGACCCTTTTGATCGGACTGCAGAGTGAGGTCTGGCTGCACCTCCTCTCAGGGGCTGGCAGGCACTGCACACTGCAGGCACTAAACCAGCACAGAGGGTACCAGGGGCAGGAGCTCTGGGTTATAGTCCCAACTCGCAGCCTTACCTTCCACGACTCACTTCATTTCCCCTTGCGCTTAGCCTCTTTAAACTGCCGCCTCTCCCTGCCTGGCCTCTCCCCACCCAGTGTTTGCATGGCACCCAGCACCAGCGGCTCCTCGACTGCAATTGAATTAATAATCGAAATCACTGGGATTGCTTTGTACTCCGCTGCAGGGGCTGAGCACGCACGCAGAGCAATGTCCTCACCGCGCCCCCGCTGTGTTACACACACAGCTGAAAGTGGCACACAGGGACAATGGCACGGTCCTGGCCCCACTGGCCAAAGCCCTGGGTCCTGCAAAACGCAGGAGTCATTAGCTATCCCCAGCTTGCCCTGCACAAGCTGCTCTGGGGAGCTCAGAACCATGGAGTCCCTCTGAGCTCAAACTGGTTCAATTGTGGGGCTTGCCAGTTTTTCCCAGAGCACCTAAACGAACAGCTCAGCACTGCCAGCTAAGCCATCAGGAGTCTGGTGAGCAGCACAGAAGCGCTAAGGCTGACTACTCCTTAGCTCGCACGACTCCATGCTACGCCCCAGCTGCAGGCAGCAGGCTCGGGTCCTAGGCAGGGGGATCAGGGGACTCCACACACTGACCCCCACCTCTGCAGCTCCCACTGGCCAGGAACGTGGGCCAATAAGAGCTGAAGGGGTGGTGCCTGCAGGTGAGGACTGTGGACAGAGTTCTCCACCGAGGAGTCAGACCCACTGGCTGCTTCCAGGGCACAGCACGGAGCAAGGACAGGCGGGAGCCTGCCTTGGTTCCATTACTCCACTCACAAGGAGCCGCCAGGGTAAGCCCATGCCCCCACCCCTACCTCTTGTCCTCAGCCCTGAAACCCCCCTGCACCCCAATCCTCTCATCCTTGGCCCAGCCCTGAGCCCACACGTCTTGCTGGACCCCACCCCCATCCCAACCTGCCACCCCCTCCTGCAATCCAAATCCCCCCTCCCAAACCCTGAACCCCTCATTTCTGCCCTCTCTTGCCCCCTGCCCCAGCCAGTGAAAACATGGGGGGAGGGCAGCAAGCCCCCCAGAGAAGGGGAATGGAGTGAGCAGAGGACCATGAGCTGAAGTCTGCAGCAGGGACAGGCCTGCTGAGGGCTGCATGGGAAGAGACCTACCAGCTCCCCAGACCTAACCCTCTGGGACGTTGCCGTCGGGGGCGGGTTTTACAACAGATAAAGAACAGGCTCCTGCCTGGACAAGGGCTCAGCCGCAGGGGGGTTAAGGCTTGAAGCTCCACACCAGGCCATATTTCCCCTGTTCCTGCCTCTCCTTGTCCACAGATGTCCAGTCGCTCACCCCTCACTCAGGGCAGAGGGGCTCTACATGGACCCAGAGACGGAAGAGATCAGCCGCTGTGGCAGCCTGGCTCCTCAGCTGACCCCACGGGCACCCACTCACCTTTGCCCCCTTGTGGCTGCATCCCCCCCTCCACCCCAATCGATCCAGAGGACCCAGGTTCAAGTACTGTGGTGGCCCAGCCAGGTGGTGGTTTTCACTATGGAGTGAGGAGCTTCCCCAGGCAACGAGTGCAGGTAGGGATGAGGCTTTGGGGGATTAGACACTGGAGTGGGACCATCCAAACAGCCATTCACCCACTTTCAACAGGGGCCCCACAAGATCCTGTGGCCTTTCCCAAGAAAGGAATGGGATTGAGTGAGACTCCACCCAGGCCAGGCTCTTTAAGGAGTGGAGGGGTGGGCTTGCAGGCTCCCTCGTCGCTAGCCGCAGACTCTGGCCAGGGGACAGAAACCTCTGGCAGCTGCCTGGCGCTGAAGGACAAGGCTTGTTGAGCATGGGTGAGTGATCCCAGCCGCTCCTGTCATCACAGCTGCATGAATCCTTTTTCTCCCAATGCAAGGCTCACTGCCTTGCTGTATCACCCCATTACATTGCTAATATCTTATTGTGCTTTAAGATTTTCAAACTTGCTGGGAAACGTTCACAGATAATTTTTTTTTTTTGCCTGCAGTCACAGCGCCTAATGCCCAGTCATTGCGTGCCATATGTGTTTATATGCACTGCAATTTTCCACTTGATTACATTTTACCACAAACAGTTTCAGTCACTCTGCAAACACAGCGGCAACGCATCCATAAAGTTCAGAGCTGCCCGAAGAGCACCAGCAGCCCAGACCGACAGAGCTATGACAGGGCCTCACCAGCCACCAAAGCAGTGGCAAGCTGAGCCAGCCGAGAGCCAGACACCTCCAACATCACAACCCAGGACCTCTCCAGCCTCCCTGGCCCCTCAATGGAGCACGCCAACTTACTCAGCATGCCCAGCAGGCCCCAGAAACACCTGGCTGCCTGAAACGCAGCAGGACACCTGGAAGAGGTGGAAAGACCTGAGGCAACTATCCACAAGACAGAGACTCCTGAGTACCAGGACCTGAGTACTCTGTGAGAAGGTTGTAGCAGGGGGATGGATTAGATGACCTCCTGAGGTCCCTCCCAGCCCTATGAGTCTATGATTTTGGATCAGGCCCTCTGTCTCTTCTGCTCTGAAACAATCTGTGTCACCAGCCAGGTAGAGGTGGTGAGTTGGATCATCCAGACTAACAAACTGTCCCCACTCCATGGCCAGAGCACTCTCTAGAGAGACGCCGTGGGAATTTCTCTTTCCTTCTTGCACCCGTTGCCCCTGGAGAGCAGACCATGTAGCAGAGGGTTTCCAGCTACTAGGGAGATCTGCACAGACATTACAGCTGGGGGAGAACTGTAATGAATAACTTATTTGCCAAAGTATGCCGCTTCAACGATCTGAAGCCAGTCACAAATCTGACTTAAGTTGACCAAAAAAATTATTGCAGGCTCTGTTCATGGGGGAGACTTCAGCATCTTTCCCAGCCCAACCAGAGGAGCAGGTGGTGATGCTACCACAGCCAGCCTCATAACCCTTATCCAAGTCACTAGGGCACTCAGCTGGAACTGTGCTTGAACCCAGGTTTCCCCCATCCTAAAAGTTATAGGAGAGGCATCCCCAATACAGAATGGCATCCCCATACAGAATGGGAAAGGACTGCCTAGGAATGACTACAGCAGAAAGGGATCTAGGGGTTATAGTGTACCACAAGCTAAATATGAGTCAACAGTGTGATGCTGTTGCAAAAAAAAGCAAACATGATTCTGGGATGCATTAACAGGTGTGTTGTGAACAAGACACGAGAAGTCATTCTCCCGCTCTACTCTGCACTCGTTAGGCCTCAGCTGGAGTATTGTGTCCAGTTCTGGGCACCGCAGTTCAGGAAGGATGTGGAGAAATTGGAGAGGGTCCAGAGGAGAGCAACGAGAATGATCAAAGGTCTAGAGAACATGACCTATGAAGAAAGGCTGAAAGAATTGGAATTGTTTAGTTTGGAAAAGAGAAGATTGAGGGGGGACATGATAGCAGTTTTCAGGTATCTAAAAGGGTGTCATAAGGCAGAGGGAGGGAACTTGTTCTTCCTGGCCTCCGAGGATAGAACAAGAGGCAGTGGACTTCAATTGCAGCAGGGGAGGTTCAGGTTGGACATTAGGAAAAAGTTCCTAACTGTCAGGGGGATCAAACACTGGAACGAATCGCCAAGGGAGGTGGTAGAATCTCCATCACTGGAGATATTTAAGAAGAGGTTAGATAGATGGCTTTCAGCGATGGTCTAGAAAGTGCTTGGTCCTGCCATGAGGGCAGGGGGCTGGACTCGATGGCCTCTCGAGGTCCCTTCCAGTCCTACTCTTCTATGATTCTATGAATACCTTCTCCAGGAATTTCTCTCTTTAAAAATGCCTGGACACAAAACACTCCGAGTCAAATGCAGCTTTGTGTCTGACCTGAAATGCACATTCTCATTCATCTACAACCCTGAAGGAGTTCGTATTCAATTCAACCCAAAATAACTGACCTTTTTTTTTTTTTTTTTTTAAAAAAAGAACTACTGAAGAATTAAAAAAGTGAGTTACCCTCTGTGAGATACATCATGTACCTTTATAGGTCCTCTTCTCCATACAGTCTAGGTTATATGGGCTCTGTGCTTAGCGAGAGGAAAACCCAAGGGTCCCAAGCCAAGCTCAGGGGAGCTTACATCAGAGCTGAGCTCCTTCCTTCCTGGCTGAGCTCCTTCTAGGTTTCCATTACTAGGTCGGAGCTCTTGGGAGGCAATTGCGAGTGGGGACCCCAGTTTCAAGCAGCGAGATTGAGCTGTGCAGGCAGGTTGCAGGGCTTGTTATTCACCCTGTTGGCAGACCTGGGCATTAGACAGCCCGTAAGAGAGGGCTGTGTGCCCAAGGCTCATTATTCTGAAACTAGAGTGGGGTTTGGCTCCAGCTCAGCTCACCGCAGATCTTTAGGGAGTTTGCCTTGGCCACGCAACCTACAGGGGTCACTTGCCATGACAGGGTGTGGCATCAGACAGGCATACACTCAGTCGGGTTCTGCTCTCACACGGGTGCAAACGAGGAATAACTTCACTAACATCGCTGGAGATTCCTGATGTCAAACCCGCGTAAAGTAGGAACACAGGTGAAAGCCACAGGGGATTTGGCCGTATTTGGACTTCTGCCCCCTCCCCCTGCCCCAGCACGAGGAAGCATTTGCAAATGTGACTAGGGATTTCCAACGTCTCAGTTTCGGTTATTGGGCTCCCAGAATGCTGCAAAACCCCTGCTGAAACACCCCGCCCTTGGAAAGGCCCTCAAGCTGGCCTCCCAGTCACCAGCAACTTTGATCACAGCAGCTCGGCAGCTAATTTTACCATTTCACATTAATGGCTTCCAGCGGGCTCAGTCACCATTTGCATGAGCTGCTGGGAGAGAAAGCAATTCCCTTTTCTAAAAGGATGGGAACAAAACGGGCTTTGCAAACAAGAGCCCAATGAACAGGTGGAGTTAAACTCCTCTGAGGTTGGAGGGAGAGGAGAAATACTGCAAAGAATGTGCAAAGAACCTGTTTGAATGCTTGAAGTGGAAAAGCCGTTGCACAGGGGCAGTTCCACTCTCTTGCCCTCAGAAGCCTGGTTCCAGTGCTACGAAAAGTCGTCACGGCTGGGACCGCCTAGGCTGCAGGGGATGGCTATGCCGTCTTTGGTGCTTTGTCATGCCCTTCGCTCTCCACAGAGCATTGCAGAACCACCTTCCTGGATCTTGCTGTTGATCTCATCCGCCCAGTCTGCTGGGGCCAACGCTGCATGCTGGGACGGGCAATTCCCTATCTCACCGCAGGTTTCAGACCTGCCGGCTGCCCTCACCTAGCTTAGCCCGCCTGTCGAAGCGGTTTATCGGGGTGTGGCTGCTGCATGCTACTACTTCTTGGAGCCACAGGTGAGAGCTGGGTGCCAGGTGGGGACCAAAGGTGCACAAACTGCCCCGAAGAGACACGACAAGTCCCCACACCAGAGGTGCTGCCCCTCCCTGGACACCCCATACACCCCTGCAATGCACTGGTTAACACACACACCACCACTGGCCTCTACTGGCTGCAGTGAGAACGGCTCACCTGTGCACCATCGGCCCTGTACTGCAAGCAGAACACGGGGATCGTCCTTAGGTAGTGGCTTTGCAGAAGGTGGGCAGACTAACCACTGCCAGCGCCACGACATGCTAAATGGCTGCGGAGGTTGGGGGGGGATGGCAGTTTAGAGGAGCCATAAAAATCTATCGTTGTCCAAAGTGTGTTACAACGCCCTGGAGCCAGCCGAGCTGACCCGCCCCCAGGCACTGAGAACATTTTGGAAGCCGGCTTGTCTCAGTATCCGCATCGGTCCCTTCGGCAGGGACCAGCACTGGATAAATGCTGCCAAGGACACTGGACAATTTCACCTCTTCTCCATTTGGCAAGAGTTCCTTACTCTGCTTTCTTGGCTCTGACAGTTCGACCACCCGTGCGCAGCTCAGAGCGCCTCAGGCTTCCCCTAGAGAATGCAGCCCCACTCAACAATGCGCAGGGGGCCCAGCGGAACGGCTCCATGCAGCTAGAGGAACACACCTCAAGCGAGGCAGCTTCAGAGCCGGGAGGAGTGCTCAGGTCTCCCGACCGCTCGGCCTGTCCCGTAGCTACAAGGCCAGCCACCCTCCTCAGCCAGACGGGCAGTAAGGGTATGCGTGCTCTGTGCTCTCACCAGCTGGGCCCTGCCAGGGCAGGGGCATTTGCCTGCCCTCAGCCAAAGGCCAGCCACTGCAGCTCTGCCAAGCGTGTGCAAGCCTCTTTACATTCTGCTGTGCAGGCTCTCAGGCACAAAATCAATACCCTCGTTAAGGGAACAGTGCAAAACAATGGAAGGGCCATCTCCTCTACAGGCTCTTTTGCTGCTGCTGCCTTTGGAGGTCAGGGGCATGCCTGCCACAGGCTGGATGGGAGGTACACCCATCTGTCTACCAACAGGGCTGCCCAGGAGCTCTGCCTTCAGACTCGCCAGCCGGGTCTCACTGCATCCTCAGGAGACGCAATTTGTCTTCCGTGCCAACAGGCGAGGGACATAGGGCGGGGTTCTCAGTCACTGTTCCTAGTAGCTGGCGTGGGGCTGAACCAGCGCTGGTCTGGGGCATCCCCAGGGCACCGCAGAAAGCAAAACGGTGTTCTCCTCTCTGAATCTGTTGTGAGCCATGAGGCTACTGGAGAAGCCACTTTTCAGGTGGCCAAAGATCTTGCACATTTCACAAGACAAGGGCTGTCATCTGCCACGTGAAAATGGGCAATGACGGTGCACCAGCATGAACTCCTCCTGGAGTGCTGTCAGACAGAGGTTCTTTTCTTCAGCCCGGAAGTTTAGCAAAAACAAGGAGTCCCATGGCACCTTAGAGCCTAACCCATTTATTGGGGCCTAACCTTCTACGGGCTGGGCCCAGGCCGGGCTCCCCTAGAAAGCTTAAGCCCAAATAAATTGGTTAGTCGTTAAAGGGCTCCTGTGTTCCTCACTGTTGGATTGAACCATCCCCTCTGACACAGCAGCGTGGTTGAGAGGTGGCTGCATTCCAGTGCTGGGGAGCGTACTCCCTACCTCCGTCTGCTCTCCCACGCCTCTGATCATGCTGGGCTCTCCTGTCACTGCCATCCTCTCTTCTGGGAATTTGCATTCCTACCGCTGCCCGTAGTCTGGGCCTGCTGACCTCCCCAGATGCTACTCTGGGAGGGGGTAAGACAGGATGCTGCTGGGTGGAAGAGGTCCCATCTGAAGCCTTTGCTGAGGCTGACCTAGGGCAAGTGGTCAGGTGAAGAAGTCGCTCTTGGAGCAGAGCAGCCCCAGGGTCATGCTGAGGCACATTACGGAGCGGAGACGGCCCTGCCAGCAGCAGAACACTTCTCAGCCACTGGCTGGGGTGGAGAGACATGGCCTGACCAGCTGAGAAGGGAACGAGCACACTGAGGCTGGCTCAGTCTCTGAAGGCCGTATTTACAGCACTCTCTCTGCAAGGCACTCCTGGCTGTGGGAACAGGTAGGACATGCAGGATAGAGAGGCAGCCTTCCTCCTGTACATGGCACAAGGAAGCCTGGGGGAGTGATTCAGGGACAGCCCAAACCTCTGGCCAGCTGCTGTCCTCACAGGTGCACGAAATAGGCCAGAGGCAGACAGTCTATAGCTAGGTGGTGAGATGCAGGAGAGCTGGAGGCTGGACAGGAGCCATAAGAGGACCAGGTTTTTGAAGCCAGAAAGGACAGATCTGACCACCTATGCTAACCTCCCCAGACACCTCGGCCCTTTCCTCTTGCCCCCGCCTCCTCCCTGGGCTCCATCTTCTCTGCCGTCCAGCCACCTGGTTGGATGCTGCCACTTCCTCCTCCTCCTGTTTCTGCCCATCCAACTCTGCAGTGAAGCTGAGATTCAAGAGATGACGTGTTGAAGGTGCAGAGAAACAGCAGATCCATCATGGCGAACAGTAGCCACCATGATGCCCGGCCTGGCTGGCGTCCCGCTGCCCATTTCCCAGCTGGCAGTGACAAGGGTCCCCAGTTTGCAGCAGTGCCGTTCTGGCAGAACCGGCTGGGCTGATTGGCAAGAGAACAGGAGAGTGTCAGAGAGGTGCTTGCAGACATTTCTTGGCTGCCTCAAGGAAATAAAGGCCATCGCTGAGCCTGTCAAAATGATTAATAGCTTACAAAGCATGGCGGGGCGGCAGGAGGGAAAGAACGGGAGGAAAGCGAGGAAAACAGATGGGCCAGGGAGATGGGAAGAAGAGGAGATTTAAATAAATATAATCATACCTGTGTTCTTGGCAAAAAGATGGAAACAACCAACTCAAGGTGCTTGGAGTCATATGCCCAGAGAGATGGGGAGAGGGGAAAGCCAGAAGATGAGTGGCCAGGAGGTGGGACCCTTCAGCACCAGAATCACAACCACAAGACCCAGGCCTGGGCCCAAGCCTAGGGAACCCTCACAAGCCCTGGGCCTGGAGAGTTACCCCAGGACGCCAGTTCTGCGTACGGCATCATTCGAAGACAGGCTCACCCGTGCCAGGCCCCAGTGGGCTGTGGCTGTGGCCTCGCGAGTGGCAGGCCCTAGGAGAGCCCCACAGTGCCAGTTGTGCGTGAGTAGGCCTAGGAACGCTGACCTCCAAGCACTGCTTCGCAGGCAGAGGCTGTCACATCCCAGGCCCTCAGCTCTGCTCACTATACCAGGTTGAGCATTTGCTCAGCATTTGCACCTGGCAATCCTGCCAGAAAGTTTATGAGAGTTCTGCTAACACACTGCTGCAAGCGACTTCCTGCTGCCCCCACGCAAACATAAGGGAGGCCACAGCCGGTCCAAACACAGGAACAGGTATGTGGGCTGAGCAATTCTCAAGGGGAATGCAGAGAGCCAGTGAGCTCACGGAGGAGGTTTGGGGTTGATTTGTCTCACTTGGAGGTCCTTTGGAGAAGACAGCCATACCTGCAGCGAGCGTAGTCTGCATTTGATGCTAGTTTGGCACTTGGCCTTAAAGTACATAAGCTGATGCTTTTAGCGCTAGAGGTTCCTGGTTCAAGCCCCTGTTGAACAAGATCCCGGTCATTACACAGATGAAAACTCTGGAGTTCATTGAGGCAACTGGCGGTCCCAGCCCAGACTGTTCTACGGACAAGACTGCCGAAAAAGTCAGACAAGATGGGGGGTTGGAGCAGGGGCAGTGATGGGGGAGAAATTCAGACTCTTCTGTACTTTCCAAACACTCCAGAACGGCTCACCAAAGTAACTCAGGCTCCCCCCCACACACACACATTTCCTTAAGCATGAGGCACCTGAAGCAGGAAGGGGAAGTGGGGAAGCAGACAAAAGCGGGTGTCTGCAAGAGAGCGAGTCACCAGACTGAGCACTGGCGATTGCAGCTCACTGCTTTGTTTGGTTGTTCAGCACTTACTGGAAAGCCCACTTGGTGATAAGCTCAGCTGATCACAACCAGCCAACCAACCAAGCCAACGCCAGAAGAGCAGGGTTCCGACTCCTGCAAACCCTGCCTAGAGTCAGGCTCAAGCAACGGACTTTAAGGCTGTTGAGCATGAGAACGCCTTGCTCCCGTGTAAGGAAGGGTGCAATGGATTCCAGCTTTTGGGTGCTGATTTCACGGGAGGCATTTGTGATAGGCGGAACTGCTAAGCCGGTGTATTCCAAGGGTGTCCATTAGGCTGTAGCTGTGCACAGCCAGCCAGCTGGGCTCTAGCATTTTGGGAACACTGGCGCTGCCAGACTGGGTCAGGCCTTTGGTCCCACTAACCCAGAGCAGTCAGATTCCAAGGGACCACCGAGATCACCTCATCTGACTTCCTGCACTAACACCAGCCAAAGAACTTTCCCCACAAGATTTCCTTTTGTGTCTGACAATAGATGCCAACCAGATGCCGGAGAGGAAGGTACAGGAAAGTCTGCAGTAGGTGGTTAAGAGAATAGCCTCCCTCCAAGAAGTTCCTTCCTGACCCTGAGCTGCTTTCTGCCCTGAAGCAGGAGGGTTTATACTAAAGCTGGTTAAGATTATTTTAAGTTTCACCAGCTCAGTGAAAAAAATGGGTTGAAAGTTGGAATCTTCATCGTTCCCTCCGATCGGATTGACTCCTGTTTATCACCCTTCCCGAACTCTTTTCGGTGGGGAGGGCAGGTGCAGAGAGCTCTTGCTGTTTTAGACTTTTGTAAATGGTCATTTCTTATTCTAAATCCACAGTCAGCACGAAAACTGCTGATGGATAGTGCAAGAGGGTAATTAGGGCTTAGTGATTAAATAAGTGATTTCGTGCGTGAATTCATCTGGAGACGAAAGTTGAAGGAAGTGGTATGAAACGAGCCAGTGAAAGAATGTGGTAATGGAAACAGATAATTCTTCTGAAGTAAGGCATAAACATTGTCAAGAGTTGTTAAGTAGCAAGACAGAACAGATTCCTGCTTACCTCAAAGTGAGCAGAAAATCGGTTTCTTCAGCCTCTTTCAAGATCAATTGAGCCACTGAATGAAACTTTGCTTGTTGGAATGGAAGAGCAGAGTATCGTATCCTAGCTGCTGCAGATACCCATCAAAGAACGAAGAAAACATATACATGGCAAAGGAGTTTTAGTCACTTAACTTTTCATTTCGCGCTCTGAGCAAAGTTCTCGGTGCAGCTATCCAACCTGGCTGATGTCCGAGCTCGCCACACGACTCACACCTGGCTGAGAAAGATGTAAACCTAAAGCAACCATAGCACAAGAAGGGCAAGAATGTTTCACAGCCACCACCAACTTTATTATTTGAGTTCCAATTGTGCCTCGGGACCCTAACAGAGATCCCATTGTGCAGACAGCAAGTGAGAGACCACACTTCATGCAGGGGATAAGTCTAAACAGACCGGCCAAGCGGAGGGCTAAGAGATGCAATGCGAGAGTAGAATGGGATGGTCTGCAGACATCAGGGAAGTGCCACGATTTTTGGCAACTTTTTTCCACATCAGTGGGTTGGTTTGCTTTTGTAGGAAGTTAGCTGAAACAGACTTAAGAGACTCTGGACTGACAGGGAGAGAATGGAAGCGTGGAAGGCAGGAGCGGGCAGGGACCGGGAGCAAACACCCGGTCAGTCAGAAGAGGGAGGGAATGTCCTGGATGACCAGCAGTGGCATCAGCAGCCCCTGCCATGCCGTACTCACTCCTTCCTGGCCTGATGGCTAAATTTCTGGGGAACCGTTTCTTCCTTCCCCCAGTGCTCCTGCTTTAGACGAGGGGTGGGGAGGCCTCCAAACAGACTGACTCAATTTGAAAGAGGACAGGTGGTCCAGCGTCCCACTGATGCTTGATGGAACACTCTGGCAGACTAGAAATAGCAGTTTCAGACTTCAAATCAGGGGAAAGTTTCTAACTGCAGTGTAATGAGCCCCCAGAACAACTCTCCCAGGTTTTAAATCCATACGGGATCTCTTTCTAAACCATATTTTCTAGCTCAACCTTAAGATATGGCCCAGTGCAGGAATCATGGGCGAGATCCCATGGTCTATGTCATTCAGGAGGTCAAAAAATAACTAGAACCATCCTTAAATTTCATAGACGTCTGACTTTTGTCACTACCTTTGTACTCAGCTGCCATGCACTGTTTCCAGTGAGCACTTCATTCAAAGCATGACCTATGCTTTCCATGAGGAGCTCTCCGTAAAGAAACTACATTCACAAAAGCAGTCATCGGTGGTTTCAGAAGGTTTCACAGATTATTTCACAGGTTGTTGATATTGCAAATGCTGCAGTCTCTGCAGAAATCTGGTTTCATCTAATTAAAGAAGACGCAAAGTTCAGAAGCCAGAGAGACTACAGAAGCTTTATTAGTCAAGAGGCGAAAGGTCAGAATATCCAGAACCAACAGAAAAGTTGAGAGGTGGTATAGAGAAAGAAATACTGATGTCTTCCCTTTTAGCATCCCCCTGGGGTTTTCTTCTAGACTGACCTGCCACATGCCACCGGTCTTCCCTGAATTAATTTGTCTGAACAAGAGCATCTCTTGGGGGGCGGGGGCAGCGGGATCCAATTTTAAACCTCTCCAGCTACACACAATTGATCACAACAAGAGATCCAACTCTCCACCCCAAATCTTTGTGTAACAGTTCATTGCTCCTAAGTCCAGGGAACATAGGGCAGATGATCTCAGAACTGTTCTTTTTTGCCTTTAAAACCTACACTTCGGTCCTGAGCTAAGTATCAGCATGACCCCTTTTTCAGAATATTCAGATTGACTTAACAATAACGTGTGCTGTATGATCAAACGGGCTATGGCTCGTTCATGTGCCTGTCATGCATCAATCAACCACCTCCTTGTTTTCATATGCTGAAAAACTGTCAGGAAAGGAGTCTGAGCAGCACTTGCTCTGCCCATCCTAATCTTACATTTGTCAATCAAGATCCCTCTGGCCCTTCCCTGCCTTGCAAACCTTTGGCTGTGGGCTACGTGATCCACACCCTTATTGCTGCAGGTTTGCAGCAGAGCCCTAAGAACTTTGCCCAGCTTGCTGATTGGGGCAGGGCGAGAGATCAGTGGCAGGCTATCTCCCATACAGAGCGGTCAGCTCGGAAGCACTGATCAAAGGGAAAGATTTCATACACCACAGTTCCCAGCGCTTTTTGACCATGCAGAATTTGGCCTCTGGTCCTCTTCCGAGCCCCGCAACGCTACTCCTGAGTTGGGCACAGGAGGTGCTGCAGAGCAACACCGGTGCTCTGAGATGCATGCCTGAAGGCTGCTTTGCCATCAGATGCCTGGCATTGTGGTAGCCAAATTGGCGGCTTCCATTGTTTGTGGGATTTTCCTCCCTTCTCACACTCTCCTAACAAAGATTCTGATTAATGATCGCTCATTCCTAATTGTCAGATTTCTTTTCCTTCATCCTGTGTCTAATCACCAGTGACAGAAGCCATTACGCAAATGAGAGCAGACGACTTCCCACAACTGTTCTCGTTGGTAAAAGCCTTGTAATTTAAAGCTCTGATTTGTAGAGGAAAGCTGCGTTTCCCCAAGGCGTGCGGGCATCTGTTCCACTTACACTCCCAGAGCCTCCACTTCCGCTCCCTCCCCCGCCCATTAATCCTCTTCCCGCAACAAATATTTGACTTGCAAGGCAGTAATTAGAACTTACTTCGCATGTGCTCGCCACAACGAGAGCATCTGAGGACTTCTCCTCCTCCTTCCTCAACTTGCTCATCTCAGAGCAGATCAATGAACCATGGAGGCAGAGACCCCTCAACCCCACCGAGGGCATCTGCTCGCTTCCCTTGAACCTCCCCAGACACTGTGGTGGTAGGAGCCAAGATCTCCAAATGGAGGGAGATGAGCTCCTACTGCCACCACGCACCTCCCTAGGAAACGAGGGGAAGGAGGCAGAGACATAGCACTATAAAGATGAAGACTACAGGGCAACCCCATGGAAGGTAAGCAGCATTTCCTGCCTCGTGTGATAGCTTATGAGAGTTATAAATGGCTCAGGGCAACACACAAGCTGCAAAACACAAGGCTGCAGCAATGGGAGCTAGGAAAGCTGCATGATCATGGACTGCACACCCTGTTGCGAAAGTTGTTGCCTGACTTGATGCCTCCTCTTGCAGGCAGCCCCAGGGCAGCTCATCTTACTGCTACTGGCTTCAATCTGACACTTCTTCTAGAGGACAGAGTTCAGCCAGGATAGCACATGCAACCTGGAACCTGCTAGCCAAAAGGAGGCCTCTTCCCCCTGAGGAGAATCTGGCTTCCTAAGATCTCGCGGGGCAGGGTGGGAAAGCAAAGAAAAGGAAAGGGGAGCTAGGCAAGAGAAACAGCACCCAGAGAAGAGATCGGAGGATGTCAATTAAACACACTAGCATCAGAGCTCAGGCACACTCACTGCATGAGTCACTTCACCTTTGTGCCTCAGTTTTCCCATTGGAAAAAATGGACTCATCCCTCCCTCCCGGGTCTGTTGCAAAGTGTGTTTGCAACGTGCTTTGTGATCAGTAGATGTAAGCAGCCACCGAAGGGTGGCTGGACACTTCCCTCCCAAAGGTTTGTTCCTCAGAAGGCGCACACAGCACAGACGCTCGACAGGCTAGGAACAGCCACGAGAGCTGCCTTCTCCCAAGCCCATAAGCTGACCAGACTGCGCTACACCTCCTCACACCACTTACCCACTGCCCATCTCTCTGCCACCCCTCCTCTTCCCCATATGTGCTGTTCGCGCTCAGGGCTCGTGGGACCTCTGAATTAGAGGAGTCGGGCTCCCATCGCCATTCTGCTATTTGTTTTATAGTCAAACACAAAACTCCAATCGGACCTCCAGGTGAGGCTCTTGACACCCAGCCCTTCCTATGCTCACTACACCTGCCCGGTGCTTACCTACAGCTCTTGCTCAGCCATGCGAAGTTCCAAAGAGGGCTGAATTCACCTGACGGTTCATAATGAGCTGCCAGGCTTGTACGTACCTCTTTCCTGGACGAGCCATAGACACCAGGCAACACCCACAGGCTCTGATGCACGCCTGAAGCGCACACAGGCAAATACTAACTGGGCCCTTCAGGGGGAGATCTGCTCTCAGCAAGTCAAGCGACGAACAGGCTGACTGCACAGTGGGGATGAGTTGGGACATGCAGCTTTTCACATCTATGCTGTGCCAGCCTGAGTCACAACTACCTGACAGTGACTGGGCAGCCTCTGTGAAAAGTTCTCACGCTTGACACCAAAGGAAAAGACTCTATAGTGAAGGCCATAAATCAAAGGGGACTAATTAACACTCAACAGGGCTCTCAGAGGTGAAGCACTGAGTCAGCTGGGTGGCTGCTGGGGAGGGGCGGGTGTCAGTGTTCCCAGCATCCACTGCTATAACCCCACCACACCTGCTCTGGGGATTAAGGGTGTCCAAGACTAGGGCTCTCAATGAGGCTCCTTTCACCTGCGGTGAATTCATTCAAACAATTTTATGTGGCAGAGTTGTAGCCTCCATCTGCAACCGGCCTGGGGGGAAAGCTCCATGCTGCTTTCTACAGCAGCCTTGACTGGACGCCTCCCTGGGGACATGCTCCTTTAGGGAGCAGCACCTCCACTCCTACACAATAAAAGCCGCACTCCTCTGTTGTTCAACAATGGTTGTATTTAAGAACTACATTTCAGAAGGTACCATGTGTTTCGCGCTCTCTCTCTCTCTCTCTCTCACACACACACACACACACACACACACACACACACACACTTACACACAGCTTCCCGAGACCATGGCAGGGGCAACGAAAATGCAGGCTAGAAAGGGAGAGAAAAAAACAAAGTCCATCAGTGCATTGTAAACTGAGCTTTCAGGCCAGTCAAGTGCAGCAAAAACAGCTCTGACACTTAGGAAGTTAAACCTTTGGCAAGTAAAGAAAAAGAGATCCCGAGAGAAACCATCCTCTCCCATCACGAGCCCCCTGGATTTCACGGCCTGGGCTTTGGAGCTGGTGGTTCCCAACAAGCTGCTTGCAACACTAGCTGAAACTGCTGTTCTCCCAAGAATGGCAAGCAGGTGGGATTTCAACTGAGTGTCTTCCAGACATGCGCATGGACTGCACATACCAACCACTCTTGGGAAGGCTTCACTTTCAGCCCAAGGCACAAGAGGGTCTTTCTTTCCTACTCCAAGGCTGAACCAGACGTGTATCCACCTGCGGGACCTTCTTTCTGCTCTTGACAGCGCTCATCTCCTGCTGCCCTCTCTGACCGTGGTTGCAAATTGGTACTCAGGGACACAGGGGTGTTTGGTAACAAGACTCCCGCTTTGCCCCATAGCACCCCTCTTGGTATCAGAGCCACAAACAGCAGCAGTCAACAGAGACACTGAAGCGCCATCCAGATACCGTCTCACAACTCAGTTCTGCTGAGTCTTTCTTCTACCGCTGCACAAGAGGAGTTTACAGTGAATGGTACAAAACTCACCCCAGCACAAGATGAGATGTGGCATGCCGTGGATAGAATTCTGTTTCCGAGCCACACCAAACACAACAGCAGAGGGATCACCCTTCCCTGGTCAGCAGAGTACATTAGATGGGATCCAAGCCAGCTTCTCCAATCCTGATGATCGGTTACAACCGTGTTCAGCACCCACAGGAAGAGCAGAGAGGTGCACAGGAAGGCTCAGCAGGGAAAGGACGAGGGCAGCTTGCTCGTTTTTCAGGGTGACTGCCAGGACTCTACAAGGAAGCTCCGCTGCTCCCTTACCCTCGCTTCTCCTTCTGCAAACTGCTGTGCCAAGCATTAGAGCACAGAGGAGTCAAACAAAGAGCACAGATATGAAACAGTCCCCCCACAGGGACTGCGAAAGGAAGGGAGTGGAGCAACACAACAGCTTTCCAACACAGCACACAGAGTTTGTCAGTGAAGGGCACTTTTTGCGTTTTGGCCAGGATGCTGGGATCCCTGGTGGAGAAGGGGGAAGCTGTGTGTGTCTGATTTGAACTGGGCATTTAGCAGTTTCAGGGCCCCAGGAAATCAATATTAACATAGCTTCTTTGTGGGAGACTTAGTGAGTGCCCCGGTATTTCTGCCCCTCTCACCAAGTTCCAGCCACTTCTAGACACGCTGCAGCTTTCGAGAAAAGAGGGAGACCTTCGTGCTGCAAATAGCACTTCCGCGAACAGGAGAGAGGAGGTTCCCTGTGACCCACTGGACAGAAGCCGGACTCAAAGAGCCGCATTCTGTGCATGCCCACGCGCACACACACACATACATGCACACACACAGAGGACTCAACTTGAGCACCCTGCTCGGTACCAAGCTCCCAACACCCTGAGCACAGCATCTTGCTTGGTTGCAAACCATCTCTCCAGTTTCTCCTCCAATAAGTCATCCTCTGCTCATTCCCGCGGTCCTACAGTGCCAGGACCCAGCAAGAACAAGGCCTCTAGCACAACAGGATCACAGAACCTAAGGCTTCCTGCTTGCCAGCCTGAGTGTCCCAGATTTCAGGGGGACTGCATCCACTGCCAGCAACATCAGAGAAACCCAGCCACGGGGCTTGAGCAAACAAGACCACTCTTGGCTCCCTTCCAAACCGTTCTTTCAACACTTGACGTTAAAACCCAAAGAAGAAAAGCAGTCGCGTGCCAGACGTCACACTCCTCGTCTTAGCAGCCAAGGGAAAAAACACACTCATTGGAAGCTGGGTTCTTGCTCACTAAGAGCAGGTTCTTTCTTGGGAGAGTCAGCTGGATGTCAGTGAGGGAAGGGGGAAGGAGGCAGGCTAATGGTTTTTCAGTTCCAGTAGTTCCCTTAATTGTTGTGGAGCAGGACAGGGGTGGGCCAGCAGCCCATCAGTATTAAGTGCTGCGTGCAATACTAGCCTCAGTGTCTTCCATTACTCGGCAACGAAGCAGCTCCACCATGGGTCACGCAGGTGGCCAGGGACTAGTCATACCGACCCTTAATCATCATGTTCAACAGTGGACCCACCTGTTCAAGGCAAAAAACACATTGTTAGCCACAGCAAGGACGTGGCAGCAGGGCAGCACAGCCTGCAGCCTCACCACCTCAGGCTGGTATCGCCTCAGCACGCTCACAAGCTAAACTGGGCCGGGCCAGGCCGCAGGAGAGGATCTCAGAGAAACACAGATCAGGCATAAGTGGAGCAGGTCATTCTGTCCAATTAGTAGCGAACCAATCCCCAGGTCTGGCGCCCATGGATCACGGTACCGCACTTATTGTTACTAGACACGTCTTAGCATCCGCCATAGGAGTTAACCGCAGCATCCTGGCCAGTAATGACAAGTTTCCTACATAAAATCCCACCTGCAGACACAGTTTTGTTCACTTCCTAGTCTGATCTTACCCCACGCTGAACAAGGGCTGCTTTATTTTGGACTGACGAAGGAGCATTTCTGCTGTACCGCCAGTAAAGTACTCTTGGGTCACTTACAATAACAAGCTTTATAGAAAGGGAAGACAACGCTTGTGCCTCAGTCCTAAGCTTTGGCCTGAAATTGTGGCCACTCCCAATTCCTCAACAAGAGAGAGATGGCTTGATCGATACCTGTTCAGTCCACTCCCTCTGGCGCAGCTGCATTGGCTGCTGTCGGCAGACAGGACAGTGGGCTGGATGGACCTTTGGTCTGACCTAGTGTGGCTGGTCTTTTGTTCATGTTCCCTGTGAGCAGCTGGAGAAGAAAGCGCTCAGCATGGGTTAGTAATGAAACGCTTCTCTCCTTGGATCGTCCTCAGAGCAAGCAAATCTGGTGAAGAACGTGCTGACATTCTACAGAGAGTGGAGTGTTCTTGCACTGAAGTCAGTGGTCCAGGACCTGTGCCTGGAAGAGTTTATTGCCATGAAGACGTCTATATTCACCACCACACGGAGACAATAGCTCTTCAGACCAGACTCTGGTTCCCTGTTGAATCCACTGGGTCATGAAATACCAGCTGGCATAAATCCTACCTGAACTCCAATGGGGAGAGAGGGGAGCAAAATGGTATTCAAAACGTGGCGGTTCCAAGGTCAAATCTCTCTCGGCCTAGCAGCAGGAGAAATAACAAATGTGCGTGTCCCACTGGAAAATGGATTACGTAGCATTTGTTTACCACTCTGACTGCTCCTGAAGGATTACAGCTTAATGCTGTTACCAGGCCCTCTGACCGGCATGCATTTCTGCCAGGGCCCACAACCAAAGAGAGCAAGCTATGGACAACAGAGACCATTTCCCAACGTTTGCACTATGCCACATGCTGGACGATGTGATGTCGTTGGGGTACGTATGCACGTGTGCGGCTCACAGAGGGTGTGGGGGCTCCTGCTGAGAGTAACCTAGGTAACCAGGTGACACCTCTGTACTGCAGACAAAGGAAGAGGTGGTGCCTGACGGTTCTGAATTGGAACTGGGAGTTGGAAAGCGGTTAGTGGTGATGGGGGGAGGCAGGCGGGGAGAGAGAGAGAGAGAGAGGAGGGGGCAAGGCCCCAGCTTGGGGGCCCCCCGGGACATCCTCTCCGCAAAAGAGATTAGACTGGCTGTCTCTGATTGCTGTACTGACACCTCCTATGACACTGTGTCCTGTTGGCTAATAAATCTGCTGTTCTCCTGCTGAGTCAGAGTCACTCCTGCCCACAGATGGGGTGCAGAGCTTGGGAACCCCTGAACCCCACTACACTGGTGGCAGAAGTGGGAGGCACTGAACCATCTGGCAGTAAGTGACTGCGGGGCAAGAGGAAGAAGGGGGACCAGTGAGATCCAGGTGCGCTGAAGGGCAGCAAGGTGCAGTTCCCCAATGTGGAGGGGCCTGTGGCGGAACCCAAGAGAGTGTGGCTGTGGTCCTCGAGAGGGGGTGTCACACCTGAACAAGGGTAACTCCTGGGAGTCTGTTGGAATCAGTCCCAGAAGGCGGAGGGGCTTACAGCCTAACCCCCGGCAACGAGTGACCCACGAGGAGGCTGACACACTGAAGGGGTTCTTCCCAAGAGAGTGTGGCTGTGGTCCTCGAGAGGGGGTGTCACACCTGAACAAGGGTAACTCCTGGGAGTCCGCTGGAATTGGTCCCAGCAGGCAGAGGGGCCTACGGCCTAACCCCCGGGAATGAGTGACCCACGAGGGCGCTGACACAGTGAAGGCATTCTTCCAGGAATCATGGGGTGCAGCAGGCATTGGCCCATGAGTCTGTAACTCCACTCAGCAACTCCTCTATGAAGCAGCAGCACCTGGAAACTGAACTGAGATTAAAGGAGCTGGACAAGGCAGCAGGAATGCGCTAGGGCAGAGTTGAGGGCTCAGAAAACTCCTGCAGGGGTGTGCCAAGATGGGGGCAGGGGGCATGGAGCTCTGAACCGAGTGGCCTGCCACAGTTCAAGGAGGGAAGGAGTGATTCCAACCCATCGTCTACTAGTGGCCAGGATAGGCCTGCAAAGAGTTTTCCAGGCCTTGGCCGAGGAAGGTGCCTGTGTGTCTGTGCAGGAAAGCAGCTTGTCCACTGGGAATGGCAAGTTGTCTGCGAGAGAATCTGGCTCACCTTCTGGGCATGTGTCTGAGATCAGCCAGGGGATCTAGAACAGACGGAATGTCTCTGGGATGGGCAGTGGCATCCCTCATAAGGACGCTGCTCCTTGGCGCAAGGAAGGTGCTTCTACTTTTGGAGAAACTAGTTCTTTGCCTGAGCCGAGGGTGGCTCAAAATGGTGGAAAGATCCCAGAGTTGGATCTGAGTGCAGCTGAAGCCCAGAAGGAACTGGTTGTGGCTCAAGGGGGCAAGGCCCCTGTAAAGCCAAATGGAGGTCAACTGTTGTTTGAGGGAACTCCTGAGGAATGGACTCCCCTTGGAAGTTTCCCTGAGCAGTCTGTGGTAACCGCAGGGCATGATGAATGAGAGTGATCAGGAAAGTGCTTGTCTATAGAAGGCAGCAGTTAGTTTGGGGGAGAAGTTTGTCTCAGTTCCTGATGGCCAGGAGCTGGTTGCGTGTGAAACCACTGGCTGTGCTCTGGCAGGGTGTGGAGCAGACAGTGTAAAGGTTTCTCAGGAATTGGAAGTTGGTCCAGGCTACAAGGGAATGTGAGCGGCCCTGTGATAACCAAGTGACTGTGTGTGACCAGCATACTGGGAAGGCAGTCTTATTCCAGGCTGATGATGTCAGTGGACAGAATGGGTCTCAGGTTCAAAGGAAAGATTGTGTGGCTAAATGTGTGGAGCGGAACAGCTGCACAGTCAGTCAATCTCTGTAGGATACAGGAGAGGGACAACAATTCCCCATCTCCAGATGCTGGAAACACTAGTGTTCCTGTAACGGACTCCGCTATTGACTCCATGGGGAGGGCAGAAGCCGGCAGTGGAAGGACAAAGGAGCTGTGGGCCAGTAAGGGGTAAACAGGGATTCCTTCATGTGGATTCTGCATCTGGGATTCACAAAGCAACTTTCAGAAAGCAACAAGAAGTCTTGTGGCACCTTACAGACTAACAGATATTTCGCAGCTTACAAAAGCAGCTTCTCTGCCCTGGGTGTTAATATCTCCCCATTAGACTCTGACAAAGGCTCACATCCCCTGTCTGATCTGACTTGTTTTTATCTCTTTTGATAAGTGCTGTTGATACAGGGCCATTTCCACCTTGCTGAATAGACCTTGTCAGCTCTGGCCCTCCCTCTTACTGGGACCCTGCTCTTTAAATGCCCCTCTGAAACCACCCCACCTTCTGATGAAGCAGGTCTTTGCCACAAAAGCTTATGCTCCAAAACATCTGTTCGTGTATAAGGTGCCACAGGACTCATTGTTGTTCTTGAAGCTACAGCCTAACGTGGCCACCTCTCTCACACTTTTCAGAAAGCAGTTTAGTATGCAAATTTCCAGACTGGCTGGGAGAGGGAAGTCTTCCTGAGGATCAGCAATGGCCCAGCTCTTGTCAGAAGGGAGGGCATAGCCAGAGAGATCAGATTTCCACCCCACGGGGCCAGGGGAAGATTAAAACTTGATGGTGCAAAGAAAGGCCTCAGCCATTTAGCCCCGAAATTCCAGATTCTCAAGGATGTTCCGCAAAGGTTGTGGTCTACGAAAGAGCAACGTAAATGTACAGTTGCAATGGGTTTGTTCTTGTTACTCATGCTGACTGCTGTAACCAATGGGGAGTTGCTACCAAAAGCTGTACAATTGTACCATGTACTGAATGTTTGGAATGAACCATGTGACGTGTTGACACTGACCTATAAGCATGAATTGCGTGTTGAAGGAGTCTGTGATTCTGAAATGTCACCGCTGTTCCCTGTAACTAGTCTTGCAACTGCTCACATGAGAAGAAACGTGCCAAACCTATTTTGTGGTGTGGAAGGGGAAACTGAGGCACACAACCATTTTGGTGGTCTGGCTAAATGCCAAGGGTGGAAAGCGTTTGTACCTTCATTTACTGGACTGTAACTGAATTCCAAACATGTGCTGGAGCAGCTGTATGGACTAGTGGGCAGACGGGGCAGGGCCCAGACCAGAAATGAACTCTTTGATCTGCTGGTGCTGGAGAACGTGGCTGAGGGACCAGAGGCTGAAGCAGGGAGACCAACCAACCCGAAGGAACCAACGGAACTTGCCTGGCTGCACCTCATGAAAGGGGCCAATGCCAAGGTCCTGACGTGGAGCCTCCCGCCAGCAGAATTATGACATGGAGGTGGAACACATCAAGGGGGGCGCCAAGGGTGCAGCCGATGCCCTATCACACCGGGAGGGCCCCAAACTTCCCCAGGTCACTGGCTGAGTGACCCTGCTCAGTTTGGTCTGGCGGGGGAGAGATGTGATGTAGCGGGAGATACGTGTGTATGTGTGGGGCTCACTGAGGGTGTGGTGTGGGGCTCCTGCTGAGAGTAACCTAGGTGACATCTCTGTACTGCAGACAAAGGAGGAGGTGGATCCTGAGGGTTTTGAATTGGAACTGGGAGTTGGAAAGCAGTTAGTCGGGGAGAGGGAGAGAGAGAGACACATAGACAAAGGAGGGGGCAAGGCCCCAGCTTGGGTGCCCCCCTTGAAGCCTCCTCTCACCAGAATGGATCGGACTGGCTGTCTCTAATTGCTGTACTGACTCCTCTGTATGACGCTGTGCCCCCGTTGGCTAATAAACCCGCTGTTCTCCTGCTGAGTGAGCGTCACTCCTGCTTGCGGATGGGGTGCAGAGATTGGGAACCCCTGAACCCCATTACAGACTCATCAGCTCCATCCCACAATTTGAGGTTCTCAACCCTTTATCAGGGTAGAAGAGGAAGAACTGACACAAGTGCTCTGTCACCGATTCCCATTAACGTCGTAGAGAGAGTTTGCTGGGATCCAGAGTTCTGCAGTTCACACCTGGGACATTTCAAGGGTGGCGGCAGCAGCAGCTCACTTATTGACTTTACCTCTTGTGGGTCTCCCAGGGCCTCTCCCAGCATCTTCTCAATGTTCCTCATTATCGCCACTTTCTGATGAGCCTTTAAGGGATACTCAATTCTCTTTGGGGTGGGCGCACCCTGAAAGTAAAGCAAGAACACCTCCTTTTGTCCTTCCTGAAATGCCTCACCCTTACTACACTTAGTAGACAATGCCACTAACACCCGAACAGCCAGGGTGTTCAAGTCCAAGACCCCCATAACCTGGGAAGAAACCAGCTTTTTCTAGTGACAAGTCCTTTGAACAGGTCAGAAGAATACTTGCCAGGGATGAGCCAGTCCAGGCACACTTAATCCTGCCTCTGCACCGGGGTGGACCAGAGAACCCCTTAAGGTTCACTCCAGCTATATATGTCTATGGTTGACATACTAAAGTTCTGGTCCATGCTTGGCAAAGTCTGGCCTCCTGTCTTCATGTGGGGGTGCCACAGTGACTATGGGAATTCTACTGCAGGTGGGACATGTGCTTACCTTGTACCAGAAGTTCACAGTGATGGTAGTTCCCCCATTCAGCAGAGACTCAATGTGATGCCACCTACATGGAAACCATATAAAATGGGAGAGTTACTCTTGAAAGAAAAAGCTACACAGACATAAGTGTTGGATGCAGGCCAGAGTGCAGGACAGGCACCTTGGCAAGTCACTTAAATCACCAGCACAACCCTTGCACAACTCCACCTAGTTATTTAAACATGTATTTCTGCAGCAGATCTTGCGGTAGCCTCTCACACATTTATAGCTTTATCCTCAACATTCAGAGGCGGCAGATATTACCACCACCGTTTCATATATGGGAACTGAAGCATGCAGTGTTCAAGATCTCACTACAAGTCTGTAGCTTAGCCAGAAAGAGAAGCTGAGATGCTCTGAATCCCACAGTAATGCCTCAATTCACAGGTGGGGAACCTTCTTCGGGTCAGGGGCCAGTGACCCATAGACTTCAGGGTCTGGCTCCCCACCCCTGCTTTTACTGAAAGACCATTCCTTCTGTCTAACTCTCTGCATCTGCTGGTCACTCTCCCACCCATTTCTCCCAGGTCACTGGAGCCTCCTTACCAGTACATAGGGATGTAGAGCACATCACCCGGGCCTACCACTGTCTCATAGCCAACCACGTTCTGGAAACTGGGAAACTTCTCATAGTCAGGGTTGTCAAAGTCCACCTAGCAGATCAAGACAGACAAGGATGTAGCACTGACAGCCAGAGACAGGGAATTCAGGCTTTCGCTCTGCTCAGACAGCAGTCTTGCCTGCAGGTTCTCCCAGCACATCCATCCCATGCAGCAGTTACATTCCTACACATTGCCCCAGACCCAGGTGCAAAGTCTGATTCCACACTCGCAGCCCAAGGCGTGTCTGCATTGAGTAGCTCTCCTGGAATGTATGCCTTGATAAATCATCAGGAGAAAGGAGGGAAAGGTACACTCGAGGAAACAACGTCCTGCTCCTTGCCTTCAGGAGGCATTGCTTATGGCTCAAAGACAAACTTGTCTGCTTTGTTCCAAACAAACTCTGCTGGTCCAGAAGAGTTATGTTTTGTGGCTGATGAGTGCACCACTCAAACACCCAAAGAACAAGGAACACTTGATATTCACCTACAGCAACTCAAGGTAGCTGCCAACAGTTAGCTTCATCACACCAGAAGAGGGGGAAACTGAGGCACAGAGACTGATGTGCCCCCCCAGTGTTAAAGCTTGTCAGCACCAGCCACTAAACCATATTGCCTCCCAGTGACACTAAAGAAGTCTAATTCATAGCTCTGATGCACAGTCAAGCCCCATCTTACAAGCCCACATGCTGACACTGAAGGTAACTACCAGTGTGAGTGATCTAATGGCTCAGCATCAGGACAGGCCCTGGTGAGCTGTACTGATACTGGCATATCCCCCAGGGATCTAATTATTTTCATGTACTAGCCTTTTTGGTGTCTAGCAGGAAAAGGGTCCAGTTTACTATCGATCTTATTCTCACCTGGCTCTGCCTGTCACATGGATGGTGCACAGGATAAGGGTAGAGGCATTCAAACTGATCTGGAGGGAACAGGATACACCGCTTGTAACCCTTAATCTGAGCAAAGAAGTTCTGCTGCTCGTCATAGTGAGCTGGAGTCACATTCCCTGTACAAAAAAGAGAGACTGATGTACTCCGATGTGTACCTAAAAGCTGGGGCAAAGAACCAAGTTAATGGTCTCACTGGGGAAACAAACTGCTGCACAGGTCTATAGAACTATATGGAGTGAGGGATCTTAGAACACTTCACAGGCGTTAGGGCAGGGCGAGCAGCTACTAGAGGTAAAGTTGCAGAACAGTTTTCATTTTAACGCCCATTCTCAGTTGCTCCCAACTCTCACTTTTCAGGATGGTTTTTCTCCAGCTTGCTTTAAGAAAACCCAACAACTCACAAAGCTTGATGACTGGAGGAAGTAAGATGAAAACATGGCCTAGAAACAGCCCTCTCTAAAGAGAGCATTGAGAGGTTTACTTTGGGGGAAAAAAATATAGTGATACATTTGCAAGTTTTGCTCACAAGTTTCTTTACACTCCCACGAGATGTCAAGTGACACTTCCTGCATCTTAGGACTTTGTGACATGACTTCACCTCCCCTTTTTCCAACAGTGACAGTTAGCAAGACTGATGCTTTTGGCGAGGTGTCAGAGCTAACAAGCCCTTAATCCAAGTCTGAACACCATTTTAAGCTACTGCTTCCATAAATTCAGGTATCACTGCATTGGTTTACCTTCCAAATGCAAAAGAAAATGTACCTTAGTGACCACAATGGCTAGACAAAAGAAATGAAGTGCAGCTTCTGAACCACAAGATGACAACCTCCAGAAACCTATTCCATTTCACCACCACAAACTGGCCCAGTCTGACCCCTTGGTGACAGACTGTCCTGATGAGAATTGGAACGCATCTAAGATATGACCCTTTGAAAAGGGCCAGTGGAGTACTTTTAAGAAGTTACAGAATTATACAACTATAGAAGGCTACGCTGCGCATGGAGGAATGGCTTACAGCACTGCTCTTGAACAAGCCATCAATTTCTGAGGAATTTAAGACTGTACCCCAGCAAATACCAATGTGATGGTGAGCCGGATTACACTGTATCCAGTGGGTCTCAGAACTTGTACAGATCATCCTCAAAACATTAGGGAAAGGTAGTACCAGCCTTCTACTAAAAAGCTCTGTATAAAAGAAATGATGAGTATACTTTCTCGTACCTAAGTCTACATATCAGTCCCTACGTTAACTTGGGAGTCCGCTTTATGCTAATACTTTAAGGGTTATCTACTTCCCAGTTCCCCGGTGCCGGATGTAATTTTGCCATATCAGATTTCTCTCTCGTACAAGAGACAGCTCCTCCCTGCAACACGCTGCCCTTTTACGTTATACTGGAGCACCTGTTCTGTACTGACACAGGAAAGAGTGTCTCTTAGTGAGTTCTTAGTAAACATCTTGCACTTCATCTGGGCTTTCTTTGGTGGTCTCCCATTCAAGTACTCAAAGCGCCTAACCCTGCTTAGCTTGTAAAAATCTTAACATTTGTTCTTCTTGGTCCTACTGCAGGTCCCTACTTGCAATTAATCTGAAGACATCAGAGTAAGTTAGAACACCTTGTACCGAGTGCCAAACCCAGAGAGCATGAAGTGGTCGAGTAGGACACGGGGACCAGTTTTCTCCCTTACAGATGTACAGAAAGGTCTCAGAGTACGCGAGGGCTCCATTCCACGTGCCCTCACGTAAACCAGGATTTTGCCTAAGTGGGGTCCGGATTTTTCCCTGGCAGAACACAAGTTCTGCAGCCGGGGAAGCAGCAGAAAGTTAAGTCCTGGGGTGGGTGGGTGGCAGTTGGGGAGGGTTAAGCCTAGTGATGGGTTGGGACCATGGAGGGGGGTGGGTTAGGGCTGCAGGGGGGTGATGGGTGGAGTTGAGCTGAAGCTGTGCTCGGGTGGTGAGCTGGGCTGCGGCGGGTTGAACTGGAATCAGAGCCATGGGCAGGTGGTGAGCTGACAGGTGGGTTGAACTAGAGCCACATGGGGGGCAGCCAGGGGTCTTGAACCAGAGCCAGGTATGAGTTGTGAGCCAGCAGGGGGTTGAATTGGAACTGTGCAGGGCGGGTGGCTTAAACCAGAGTCGCACACAGGCAGTTAAAACTGGGGCAGGAGCTGGAGCCATGCGTGAGGGGCAGTAAGCCAGAGCCAGGTGTGGGCGTGTGGGGTGAGCTGGAGCTATGTGTGGGTGGTGAGCCAGTAGGGGGTTTGAACCGGGGCCAGGGAGGTTGAACCAGAGCCATGCCTGAGTGGTGGTGAGCTAGAGCCGGGGGTGGGGGGGTGAACAGGAGCTATGTGCAGGTGGTGGGCAGAGCTGGGGCTGTGTGGAGCTGAGGGGTTTGAGCCAGGGCAGGGGGAGCAAGTTAAGCACAATTGGAAATCGTGGTACAGGGTTTACTTTAGAAATTGGGCTCAGCTGTGTAAGAGCAGGGTTGCATACTCTGACACCTTATAGTATGACGGGGTGGCTGTGGCAGCTCTTTGTTCAAAACACACTCCACAGCTGTTGGCAGTATCAGAATTGGCACTACTGGAAGTACTGAGACATCTCCCACTAACCACACACAGAAGCACACCTGGAGAGAGGGTCAGGAGAGTAATAAATTAAAAAATGCATGTTCCAGGAGTCCCCTAAAAAGTGCTCCCTGCTGCGTCAGAGATATTCTGCAGACAAGCGGTAAATTCACCTGAAAGCGACCCTTCCTCCCAGAGCTGAAATACACCAGAAATGTCCAAATCACCCTTCTGCCCTTCAGAATCACCACTGGTTGCTTACCTTCCATGCCGATCAGCAGCAAGTTTGAAGTCAGCTGCCCCCAGCCACGTTTCCCCTGCTGCTTGTTAATCCAATTCCAGTTAAAGCCCAGGAAATCCACCACAATCTTCCTTCCAACTGTGTCATTCAGAGTCTGCTGCAGATACAACCTGTATTTCCCAGCGGAAAATTGAGTGTTAAGCATCCCTATGGATACACAGGCATCTTCTTATCCACCCTTCGTAGGATGTATTGCCCTGCCTTACTTCTTCATATGCATATACATTTCCCATACTATCTGAGACAGGTAGAGTTCACGTATGTGAAGAAGAGACCCATAGCACAAGTTAATCTCAGGATCTGCCAGGAAAAATACATGTCCCACTCAGCTCTGTTTGCAAAAGAGGAAGACTTAGTTCTTTTAGAAAGTCTACTCTACTATCAACCAGAGTGGCATGAAAAACTACAAGAAAGGTAGGCGGCTGTGAAAAGGAAAAGTTCCAAAAACTCAAGGGGGTCAAACTTCACTTGCAGAATTTTCCACCATAGGAGAAAATTTGGTCTTATTTAGCTCAAACAGTAATCTATGTAATAAGGACCTGGGGCTAAGTGGGGCTTTGGGAAAATCCAAAATGAATTCTGAGAATGCAGAGGATTGGCTGGAAGTAACACCAACCAGCAAGTACAGCAGGCAAGTGGCTTAAACCCAACCTAAAAAACAAATCAACAACTGGACAGTCAAGCAACAACCATTAATATCCTCCAAATTACCTCTTCTGCTTTAAGTCTCTAATCACCAGAAGCCTCTCTGATTCAGAGTTTCTGCTGCTAGAATGTGTGCGAGGCAATACAGCACATTACTCTCTCAGCAGGGCAGGCACCAAGGTGCCTTTGGTTGTAGAGGCCCAAATTATCAGAGCCTGAGTCACTGCAATCTCAGCAGTGCAGGTATTAGACTCCTGGTATCCAAAGCTGCTCAAGTTCTGTGGCAGGTGTTTTCCTTTCAGCTGGTATGTGAGAACCTAAGGAGGAACCGAAAGGCCCTGGGAATTGATAATGGGACAGACAGCCATTGGGAAGCATACAGACTCACGGCCGAGTGGTTAAGGCGTTGGACTAGAAATCCAATAGGGTTTCCCTGCGCAGGTTCAAATCGTGCTCACAGTGAGGCCTGTGTTTCAGCTCAGGTGAGGTGGCTGAGTGGTGAAGGAAATAGACTGCTAATCCATTTTCAGGGGAGGGATAGCTCAGTGCTTTGAGCATTGACCTGCTAAACCCAGACTTCTGAGTTTAATCCCTGAAGAGGCCATTTAGGGATTGGGGCAAATAGATGGCAGGGATGGTGCTTGGTCCTGCCAAGAGGGCAGGGGACTGGACTAGATGACGTCCAGAGGTCCCTTCCAGCTCTAGGAGAGGTGTACCTCCAGTTGTATATCTGCTTCACATGTAGCCAAGGTTAACAGAATCCAGAAATTAACATCAACTGGTTTGTGGCCTGTTGAAAGCAGTTAGCAGATAAAGCTAGTTACTAGTGGATAAGCATCCAGATAAATATTGCCAACTCAACTGCAATTAATTTGCACCATTGCTAGCAGTCTCAGAAGAGAGACCACTCAATGTACAGGAGAGACAGAATGGCATTCCCACCTGCCCAAGTCAGAGCAGGCATACGTTGGTGGGGCAGCATGGGAAAAGTTGGCATGTGACTTTTCTAGAGATCATGGCCTTTAGTCTTCAGTGCTGCCATGCAAAGCACCTGTCACCAGCACTGCCCTCCCACCAAAGAGCAAGAAAAGTCCAATCAGGCAAAACGTTTAAAAAGTTGGTAATATATGTAGTAGACATCTTCGAAACACTGAACATGTGGATGACCAACCCAGGAGACCCAAGGAAAGCAACCTCCCTCCTCAAACAGTGTCCGAGGAGGAGAAATTGTAGTGAAGATGGAAAAAACCCAGGCCCAAGTGCTCTCTGAAATCCTTTAGTGCCTAACTCTCACCCAATCAAACCTGTACAACTGGAGAGCCTTCCCAGCATCACCTACCTCTCACCACTACCTTGCTGCTGAATTTCCTGGAGCCGCTCCACAAACTCACTAAACTTCATCTCTTCCCTGTTTGACTTGGGTTTGAAGTTCTTGAAATTGGCCATTTTCTTCTCATCATAGTACAAAAACTTGTATGTGTTGGCACTATACACTGAGAAGTCCCCACTGCCAATGTTCTCCTGGAGATAGTCCAGGTCCCACTTCAAGGCAGGATACACCAAGTTTGTATCTGTCAGGACCACTGGTTCCTAGGTAGCAAAACAAAGCATATTAGTTTGAGGACTTCTCTCCGAGTTTCTCCAGAAGTAACTATCATGCCACACAGTTTTCCTTCTGAGGAAGTAGCAAGAGGAGGAGAAATCAGGCAGTAGGGTCTGGGAAGGACAAAGGAAGTCCCAGATAAACAGATGTCTAAAACAGAAGAAAAACTGGCAGCTAGTCACCACTTTCTGTGAGAAGCTCACAAAGGAATGCAAAATGCCACTGATCAACTCTATAAACCAGCCACAGAAGTATCTTGGGGAAGGATACAAAAACTACTTTAATTAGTCATATCACCTGATCATTTTAGTGCTCCAGTATTCTTCACTAGACAGCACCTAGTGCTAGTAAAATACACCCACATGGTGTGACAGGGTAGGAATACTCCCCATGCCTTATAGTGGTCTAAGGTTTGATACCCGGACTGGTGGATCTAAAGCAGAGTGCTCTGCCTGAGCACATAGGCAGAAATATTTACATTGATCTTTCCCACGGCTTTGGTAAGTTAAGCAGTGGTGAGATCTCAAAGGAATCAAACTCTGTCTCCTCCTCCAACGGAAGGATCATGCTAATGCAAAAGGGAGAGCAGAGAACATCCTATTTCCTAGAAGACAGACTCAGGTGACTCTGAACCTTCCCTCCAGAGAAATTCCATCTGTCTCCCCTATACTATAAGCTGTTACTTGAAGACACCCCCAGCCTACTCCACATTTCTTTACACACATGCTCCCAAGCTCCCTAAACACCACTATATTTTTTACAGGCTAGTCTACAGCAGATATGCTATACTGGCACAGCTGCTCTGCGGTAGGGCATCTAGTGAAGATGACTTCCTGTTGCCATAACTTCTTCTCTGCAAGAAGCCATACCTATGCTACTGGGATATCCTTTTCACCAACATAGTGCTATCCACACCAGCACACAACAGTACAGATTGGGGGGTTACCTTTCCACACCCTGAGTGACCCAAGTTATTTCAACCTACGCTGAAGCGTAGACATGCTCTGAAACTGGTACGTCTCCTTCCCTTCTTAAGGATGTGCATCCATGAAATCAGAAGTGCCTCACTCATGTCACACTAACTGCCATTTGCTTTGGCCCATGACAGCGAGTAGAAGATCAGTCCCTACAGTTTTGTCTCCAAGTTGGTGACAAAACATAAACTGGACATCAAAGTCGAGAGCAAAGAACGCTCCCTGAAGCTTCCGCAACTGAAGGAGAGCAGCAACTGACAGAAAGGCTCACTGTAAACAAAAGGGGAACCAAACGTCATTAATTTTACACAACCCAAACTGAGAAAAAAGGGAAACAGCCAGTGGGAGGAGTAAATGAAAACTGAATTACTTTTAATATTAATGTTGCTCAGCACAACACAAGAGTGAAAGCACAGTTTACAGGCTATGATCTTCATCTGACAAAGCAGGTCTTTGCCCACGGAAGCTTATGCTCCAAATTATCTGTTAGTTTATAAGGTGCCACAGGACTTCTTGTTGTTTTTGAGGATATGAGCTTGCACACGGCAATGACTCAAGTGGCTTCTCTTGGGAGAGTATCCAATTCTCTCTCCTTCAGAAAGCTTTCCCCATACCTAACCTACACTTCCTTTCTCATATTCTCTCCTTTAGCCCCAGTTCTATAGCATAAGCCACCTTCAGAAATTTCTCTTCTTTACCAGGTGCTCACCGCCTCTGGAGACTTCCTCCTGTGAGCCCTTTAGCCACAGCACATAGGTCCCTGCACTGCTAAACCCATCCAGAGGGAGACAGTGGGTGCTTACACCTGCTTACCAGGAACCCGCAGTATACATGGTCTCCCCCACACAAACACACACTCCTAGTCTGATACATAACAGCCTCCCATCACACCCTAGGGCCTTTTCCCCACACAACCTCAGCACGACCTAGTGCCTTGTCCCCCAGTGACATGATCTGTGGCATTCTGTACCTCAAAGCACATCTGCTGAACGTTCGCATGCTACTGGGTCATATACACTATCATGTACATGAGTTCATGAAGTCGCTGTGTGTGAAACTTGTGAAGTGTCTTGTGAAACTGGGAAGACCCACAACCAGCCTTTCAGATACAGCAGTGGGAATAGCTGATGGCCCACTGAAGGGAATCCACTTGCCCAACAATCATCTCCCAGACTTTCTGGCTGGTGGTGGACTCTGGTGTGGAGCCAGAGATAGGGAGTTGAGGGTGCAGACTGGCCCCGGGAGAGAGGACTCCCCCAAGCCCCCTCTCACCACAGCAACTTTGTCCCAGGTGAGAGGTACCACTCCACAGCTGCTGCAGCTCCAGCAAGCATGACCAAAGGAGGAGCACCTGTCACCCAGCCAGGGCAGGTCCAGTTTAGGCTGTGGTAGCACCGTGCTGGGGCTGGTGAGGAGAGGCAACACTCTGCATGGCCACCCTGAGCAGGAGGGAATTTACTCAAGCACCCCCTTGAACAAATCACACAGTTCACTCCTCTGGCTGGCAGAGAGTCCCCAGCCTGTGTACAACAGCATGTGTCCGGGCAGGACACTGCTTCAATCAGATCCTGTTTAATTTATAGAACTCAGACTGCAAATTTATTTTATTTTTACGTAATCAACACTGATCTTGCTACGTGCTCCTTCTAATCATATAAACCTAACATAAGAGCTAGAAATCACCAAACGAAATCAACAGGCATCAGATCTAAAACAATTAGAAAGGTCAATGTGAAAATCTTTGTGAAGGGATGTTGTGAAGGCCAAGACTATAAAAACTAGATAAAACCCTGGATGACAGGTCCATCTATGGCTATTAGTCAGGTGTGTCTACCATCTGTCAGAAGCTGGTGACAGGGGATGGATCACTTGATGACCCCTATTCTGTTCATTCCCACTGGGGCATCTGGCATTAGCCACTGTTGACAAATATGACACTGGGCTAGATGGACCCTTGGTCTGACCCAGTATAGCCGTTCTTAAGTTAATCTATTTCACAGTCTACCTAAAACAGTGTGTTTTGACTAAAGTACTTGTTAAATCTCAGCTCAGTTTACAAAAAAAGAGCGTGTACCCACTCCATGCTAAAGGAAGGGCAAACTGGGTAACAAACTTACACTTGCCAGGCTTCTGACCAAAGCAACACAGCTCAGTTCTGAGGTGCAAGGCTGAGGAGCTGAGGGAACTGGGTGAAGCCTCTCTGTCACTGCTTCACGAGTGGCTGCGAGAAACATTCCTGTAACTGAGCTAGGTGCGTGCCTGCCTGTAGCTGTCTGTGCAAGTGCAGCATCTGTCACAGGTGTGTACCTTGACACGGCACGAGGGACGTCCCCGACAGGGGGGACAAGGGCTGAGCGGTCCCGAAGTCTAAGCTGATCCTCAGGAACCCATCAACCCTCTCAACTTGCCACCCACTGCCCTTTCCACACCAGTGTACCGTACCGTACCGTACCGTACCGTACCCCGCCCCGCCCCGCCACCCACCTGATCCCAATCATCCGCCAAGCGTCAACGCCGCGTTTTGAGACCTCCCCCCTTCCAGTGCCTCGCCCCTTCCCGCAGCCCCCGCCCCAACAAGAGCCCTGTCCCTTCCCTGAGGTCCCCCAGGGCCCCACCCTTCAGACAGGCACCTATCCCCCCCCCCCCCCCGCCTCCCTCCTCACCCCTTCCCCAAGTTCCCCAGGCCCCGCTCTTTGTCCAACAGCCATCAGTCTCCGCCCAGTGCCCCACCCCTCCCCGAGTCCCCCCCCCCGCCCAGTGCCCCGCCCCTCTCTTCTCCCGTCCCCCCGCCCAGTGCCCCACCCCTCCCCAAGTCCCCCGCGCCCAGTGCCCCGCCCCTCTCTTCTCCCCTGCCCCCCCGTCCAGTGCCCCGCCCCTCCCTTCTCCTGTCCCCCGCGCCCAGTGCCCCGCCCCTCTCTTCTCCCCTGCTCCCCCGCCCAGTGCCCCGCCCCTCCCCGAGTCCCCGCCGCCCAGTGCCCCGCCCCTCCCCGAGTCTGCCCCGCCCCTCCTTTCTCCCCTTCCTCCCCGTCCAGTGCTCCCCCCTCTCCCCTTCCCCCCCGCCCAGTGCCCCGCCCCTCCCCGAGTCCCCCCCCGCCCAGTGCCCCGCCCCTCCCCTCTCCCCCCGCCCAGTGCCCCGCCCCTACCCCCGCCCCTGCACCTCGTTCTCGATGAGCTCCTCGGCGCGGGGGTCGCTGTGGCTCAGGCGGGGGATGGGCCGCGTGCGGAACGTGTAGCGGCGGAACTGCGACTCGCTCCAGCCGGGCCCCGCGGCCTCCTCCGGGGCCCCGCCGGCCTCCGCGGACGACGAGGAGGAGGCCGCCGCCATCGCCGCCTACCCCGGGAACGGCACCCGGAAGCGGAAGCGCCCGCCCGCCCGCGCGACGCTGGAACAAGCGGGAGAGCCATAGAGACGAGCGCGCGAGGGGCGCCAACGAAAAGGCAGCGGGAGGGAGCGGCGCCCCCAGCCGCCCGGGAGGGGGGCATCACCCTGCAGAGAGCCTCCAGCGCCCCCAGCGGTGGCGAATGAGATCGCGGCCGGGAAAGGGCTGGGACCGGCTTGCGCTCCGCGGTGCAGGGCGCCCGGCGCCGGGCAGCTCCCCTGGGTCCCCGCGGGAGCAGAGGCAGGAGATGGGGGCGGCGCCCGCGGGGGGGGCCTGTGTCCTCCTGCTCCCCTCCCGCTGCCCTCCAGTTCAGCACGCACGGGGCTCAGCGCCGGGCCGGCCGGTTCTGGCCCCGGGGTCCGTGGCTCGCAGTCTGGCCAGCTGTGCGCCTCCTTCGGGGGGCAGCCGGCTCAGGGCGGGTCCGCAGGAAGGAGCGGACCAGCAGACGGATTGCAGCATGAGCCCTGGTGCATCGGACGAAGGGTGGAGGGGGGGTGCTGTGCCCGGGAGAGCTGATGCTCCAATGTCTCCGTTGGGCCATCAGGTGCCACCGGACTTCTCGCTGTTTGGTCGGTGTCTGTTTGCTGAGTGAGGTCGGAAGATGCACATTTTGCAAGCAGTGACGTTTGCGGTTAGCTTGGATGTGTTCCAGGCGCAAGTTCTTCTGAGCAAGTTCGGTCTCTGGCACACGCTTTTATAGCTGAGACCGCCTATTGTTTTGTGTGGCACATAGCTTTCTGCCCCGTCCTGGGAAGAGCAATGCATACGCCTAGTGTCACTCTTGTGTGCAATCCTTGTCACAATTCCCTGTATAGTTCAGCAAAGGTACCCATCCTTAGGCTTCTGGCTCTCCCGCCATCTCCCCGCTTGCACGGAAACCTGCATCTCTCACCCTCTCCTGACCAGGATGTGTTGCTGTATAACTGCTTATGATAACTGGTAGTACTGCTGTTGTAGAATTGCAACTAGTTGGTACATAGTGGCTACGTCTACACGTGAAGCCAACATCGAAATAGCTTATTTCGATGAATAACGTCTACACGTCCTCCAGGGCTGGCAACGTCGATGTTCAACTTCGACGTTGCGCGGCACCACATCGAAATAGACGCTGTGAGGGAACGTCTACACGCCAAAGTAGCACACATCGAAATAAGGGTGCCAGGCACAGCTGCAGACAGGGTCACAGGGCGGACTCAACAGCAAGCCGCTCCCTTAAAGGGCCCCTCCCAGACACAGTTGCACTAAACAACACAAGATACACAGAGCCGACAACTGGTTGCAGACCCTGTGCCTGCAGCATGGATCCCCAGCTGCCGCAGCAGCAGCCAGAAGCCCTGGGCTAAGGGCTGCTGCCCACGGTGACCATAGAGCCCCGCAGGGGCTGGAGAGAGAGCATCTCTCAACCCCCCAGCTGATGGCCGCCATGGAGGACCCGGCAATTTCGACGTTGCAGGACGCGGATCGTCTACATGGTCCCTACTTCGACGTTGAACGTCGAAGTAGGGCGCTATTCCAATCCCCTCATGAGGTTAGCGACTTCGACGTCTCGCCGCCTAAGGTCGAAGTTAACTTCGAAATAGCGCCCGACGCATGTAGCCACGACAGGCGCTATTTCGAAGTTAGTGCCGCTACTTTGAAGTAGCGTGCACGTGTAGACACAGCTAGTATGTCACATAAGAGCTCCATGGAAAGATTTAGATTAGCTAAGCAGGGTTATCCTTTATAAAAGCATGTGTCCTCTGTGTCTCTTACAGATATTGGTCAACCCAAACACCCCACCTACCTACCCACCCACCCACACCAATAAGGTGTACATGCGGGTCAGACAGCTCTGTGCTAATGGTCCATTAAGGACATTCAGCTCACAACACATCATGGAATATGTGCACCCCACCCAGCAAGCCTTTCCCCTGGATACTCAGAAAGAATATGGGCATCTGCTGCTCCTGTGAGTCATCAGCGCATGCAAGGGCATGTGATCAGGTCTGCTGACAGGAGGGGGCAAGGAGGTAATTGCCCCCAGACCTGGCATTTCAAAGCATACTGATGGAATAACCACCAGTTTGGGGTGAATCTGCCCCATTTCTCAGCTGTCTGTCTCTAAGTTCCCTCTAAGCTGTGCAGCTGCTGCCTATTAAGCGCTCTGCAGGGGCTCAGAACTGCAGCAGGGTGAGATGCCTCTTCCTCAGCACAGACTTGCCCTGGTCAGGGGAGAGGTGCCTCTCTCTGCCAGCACCAACACAGACTACCACAGCCATTGGAGAGGCACCTCTCCTCACTAGCCCCAGCATGGACCTGCCCAGGCCAACCCGCCCTAACCCTCCCCTGGACCGACCAGCCTCTGGCATGGACTGCTGCAACCCGGAAAGAGGTGCCTTTTACCTGGCTCTGAGCTGCTACAGTGATAGAGGGCTGGTGGGGGAGTCCTGACTCCCCAGAGCAACCTGCACCCCATACCCCTTTTTCCCAGCTGCTCCCTAGAGCCCACACCCCCACCCAGACTCCTCACCCCCACACACACCTTCTGCACGAGCCTTGAACCCCCTCCCACACCCCAAAACCCTCTGCCCCACTCCCGCCACACACCGGTCACGTACAGAATGAATTGTGTCACGTGCACCAATATGGCCATGACGCATCACAACATCAGCCATGTGACAGCCCAGTTATAAATTACCACGCAGGTCTTCCTATACAAGCTTACTTTATTCTTAAGGTAAAAATACTGCAGAAAAAACATGTTAAAAGCAAAACAATAAAAGAACCTGTATGCACGCTTACCAAAGATCTCCCGCAGCCTGACCTGGACTCTGGCATGAGCAGCCTTTTGCTACACTACCCAAGGGGTTTCATACAATCAGAAGACTGGGGTTGGAAGAGACCTCAGACGGCCATCTGGTCCAGGGGTGAGCGAACTTTTTAGGTTGGGTCCCACTTTTCATCCCTGCAATTACCAGCCCCCACCTCCCAGCCAATCTGTCTAATGCAATCCAAACTGACAGGTATTCTGGTTATGTTCATAGGGGAAGAAAAAAAAATCCCTCGGCCTCTCCTCGTAGGTCATGTGCTCCGGCCCCTTAATCATTTTTGTTGCCCTTCGCTGAACCTGCTGCAGTCACATGACAGTCTCTTGAAGAGTCCCTGTTATCCCCAGGGAGCATGGTTGCGTTTCTCCCAAGAATGGCATCCAGCTATTTGTCGTATCGACATGTCTTGGGAGGTGACCCAGATCACCCATTGGCTTCTCTCACTTTGTGATAGTTCTTCCTGAGCTCCTTTATTTTGACCCAGCATTGCTGCGTGTTCCAGACGTAACCATTCTCGATCATGCCCTGCAAAATTGTCTCATAACTGTCCGTATTTTGCTTGCTGATCGCCTGTCTGCTCACCACTGATTCTTCACCTCACACAGAAGTGAGATCCAGGATCTCGTTGTGGCTCTATGCTGGAGCTCTTTTGCGACCGTGAGAAAGCAGATCAGAAGAACCCCAACCCTGCGAAGTCATGATGGCTAGATCGATGCGATGGCTGGATTCAAAAGATAGCTCCTGAGGTGCGCTGTCCACACTGGTCAGAAAGAGAATGAATTCAAATTCCTGGGCTTCCTGTTACCGACTTCCTGTGTACCTGGAGAGCAGCAGAGGTGAAAGCATCCAGAACGGACACCTGTGGGGCATTGTGGGATACCTGTGAGATACCTCAGGAAGGCAATAAAATCAATTTAAAGTAATGCTGTTTGCACACTCGCATGAATTCGACCTTTAAATTTGTACTTGGCGTTACACCCCCTCAGCAGGTTGATGCAAGAAAGCCAACCTTAGCACCCCTTAAAATTGACCCAGTGGTATTTGCCGTGAAGACAGTCACATTGTGCCTTAAATCGACTTTCTGCTGCAGCGTAGACATAGCCTAAGCCAGGCATCCAGCCACCTCTGAGGATCTAAGCCTTAGTGTTTTCAAAAATAGGGCACAGGGTTTGATCCTGCTCACACTAAAGTCAATAGCAAAACTTCAGCTGACTTCACTGATGCAGGATTGAGCCCTAAATTATTAATTGCTCTAAATAATTTAGGTCCAAAATCTAAAGATACAACTCCTAACTTCCAATGAGATACATGGAATCTAGCAGCCTAAATACCCTTCTAGATCTGTGCCAAACTGACTTAGTGACTTTACTGCATGCTTGTTTGCTAACTAGGGAGGACTGTGCAGGGCTCAGGCACCAACACCTAAATAACAGGTCATTTTTAAAAACCCACATAGCTTTAAATTTCAACATCCTGCTTGACCCCAGCCACATACTTGCATTGTATTTCAGATACCTCAACACAGTTTATCACCATCTTCATTAAATTAGTAGGTTTATAATTAATGTTGTTATTAGAACAAATGCATTTAATGACAAATTATCTGTGATAGGTTTTGATCTGCAAAGGTTTATAATGTAGATCATTATAGAGACATTACCATTATGACCAATGTGAATAACTGAAAGAAAATGAGTACAACTACTACGAGTTTACATAATGAAGTAAACTGTAGAATCCATTAATGTTAATATTGATCTTAACTACAATAATAAATAGCCTACATTTCTAAAATAACAGCAGCCAATTAACATACTGTTTCAGCTGTTCATATTTTCCTGGAGCTACTAAGACAATTACATTTCTATATTAACTTTAATAATATTGATACTCATACATAAAAGGCAATTTGCATAATGGAGCCAACTGCAGAACTGATCTTATTTACTATTGATCCTAGTTTTCCATAAGATGCTGGCCTGTATTCGAAAGATGTCAGTAATAAATTCTCATTAACACATTTCAGATGATGACATCCAGAGTTAAATATCATATCTATGTCCTTTTTATGCATTAGCTTTTAAGTCAATATTATAATAACAATAGCTGATTAAATGATATTTTAAATGTGAGGTTTTGCTTTCTGAGAGGTTTTTGCTGGGTAGGCGCTAGCTGAGGCAAGAGTCAGTATGTTGCATCCTTGAATGGGAGAAAGGGCAAATTTCCCCTCAGAAGCAAAAGTGTTGACACATAATTTCTTTCTCTTTGCTATACACATCAAATAAGAAGCTAAGTCAGGTTTATGGTAGACGGTTTCCCAGCATTGCAATGTCAGTTACATGTTTGATTTTTGTTTTTCAATATTGTTATGTAGCCCTAGCCCTTACACAGGCATAAAAGTGCTCTTGCTGGGATAACCTCTTTCAGCGTTTCCCAATTGTATTTGGCCACAGAACCCTTTTAAGCTTGAAATAATTTTATGGAACCCCATTCCCAGGCTCTACCCTGTCGGCCCTCAAACCCATCTCCAGGCTTTACCTATCTCAGCCTCCAAATCTGCCCCCATCCTGCAAACCCCCTCCCCCGCCCATCCTCAGGGTTATCGCCTCTCAGCCCCAAACCTGCTCCCCCATCCCCAGGATTAGCCCACCTCAGCCCCAAACCAGACCCTGGGACTACCCCATGCATGGCGCTGGCTGGGGAGCCTGTGGCAGGCGGACACGTGTGCCCAGTGGAAGGAAGGCTGGCATGGAGGTGTTCCGCTGGTGGGAGTGAGCTGAACCACACCCACCTGAGGGGTGCAGCTGCTTGGGTAGCGGGGCAGGTGAGGGGCTCTCTGTGGCTCCCTGCCCTGCCACTGCTGAAATAATGGAACTAAATTCAGTTGGTTTAACAGCCAGATCCCTCCCACTGCCCTGCCGGCCGTTAAACCAATTACATTGAGTTCTACTGTTTCAGCGGCGGCAGAGCAGGGAGCCGCAGAGTCAGCTACTGTAATGGAACTTTCTCGCAGAACCTTATTTTCACTTTGCGGAACCCAGGAGTTCTGCAGAACACCATTTGGGAAACACTGGCTTATTTCATTCACCTGATCCATATAAGCTGTTCCAGCAAAACTGTAATGCAGACTAGGTCAAAGGCATTTCTATCCATTTGTGAGATTCACTCATAAAGAAAAACAATTTTGGCATAAACTGATAACAGATACAGGCAACTACGAACTTTTGGAAGAGGCTGTGATGGAGTGGGGGGAGTGCAGGTGAGACTCAGGCTGGATGTGTGTGTGACAGGCAGAGCAGCTCACAGTGGCTAAGGATGACCCCCTGGGGCTGTAACCTAAGCTGGCAGGTAACACCTCTGACATGAACAAAGAGCAGAGAGGAGCCAAGATGGGTTCTGAATCGGAGGTGGCAGTTAGAAGCTGGGGGGAGAGAGAGTTGGAAGGCAGCCAGCCTGGCAAGTGGGGAAGCTACACCCCAGAGGGGCACCCCTTGGGCTCCTCTCCCCAGGATGCGTTGGAATGACTGTCTCTGCCGGCTGTACTGACACCTCTGTGCTGAGCTGGGCCTCTGTCACCTAATAAACTTCCTGTTCTACCTGCTGAGTGAGAGTCACTCCTGCCTGCAGATGGGGTGCAGTGCATGGGGACCCCTGAACCCCATCACAGAAGCCTATGAAAAATTTAAAACCATAAGACAGTTTTGCCCTACCAATTTCAATAAAAGGGTCTGATCCTGCAGACAAGTATCAGAGCGGTAGTCATGTTAGTATCTTCAAAAACAACAAGAAGTCCTGTGGCATCATGTAGATTAAAAGATATTTTGGAGCATAAACTTTCGTGGGCAAAGACAAAGTGGGTCTTTGCCCATGAAAGCTCACGCTCCAAAATATCTGTTAGTCTATCAGGTGCCATGGGACTTCTTGTTGTTTTTGATCCGGCAGACTTACACATGTAAGCCATTCAACTGAACCATAGGCCTGGTCTAACCAGCAGCAACATGTGAGCACAATCAATAGGTCTGTACCAATGGACAGCTCACTGCAGACTGAAGCTTAAGCTCTTATCAAAACCACAGGTTCCATGCATTCTCGACAAAGTCCCCTACAGGCAAAGTGAATAGGAACAGAGAGAAAGCAGTGCTAGTCTGTGTGCTATCAAAACAAAAAAGCAGTCAAGACTAACTAATTAAAGACTAACAAAATGAGTGTGGAGTGCCACCTAATGAGACTGGTAACATTACTCTATTTTTTTCAAGGTATTTGGGCTTCCTTTCCCCAACAAGATAAAAGGGGGTGAATGTTTGTTTTTTTTCAATTGGAGCTACACATCTCCTAGAACTGGAAGGGACCTCTGGAGGTCATTGAGTCCAGTCCCCTGCCCTCATGGCAGGGCCAGGCCCCCTCCCTGGCATCTATTTGCCCTCCTTGGGGATTGACCTCATAACCAGGGGTTGAGCAGGCCAGTGCTGAAACCACTGAGCTATCCCTCCCCTCTTGCATACTGCTGGTCTGAACAAAGTGGATGACAGAATAAGAAAGCAGAGAAGGCCTTACAAATAGCCAGTTAAGTGTGAGCTGGAGAGGGTACTAAATGAGGACTGCAAAAACAAGAAACCTCCTGTAATGCTTTAGGGTTGCCAGGTGTCCGATATTCAACCAGACAGTCTGGTATTTGGGTTCTCTGTCCAGTTTAAAACAGCAAAGAACACCAAACACGTAAATGTCTGGTAATTTAATTACAAATTCTCAGCCAATGGAGGGGCTCTCCAGCTGAGCCCTGGTGCACCTCCAGCGCCCAGGTCCAGCAAAGGCCCCACATCCCACGCCCCCAGGAGGCCAGGGACTCTCACCTGTGGCAGACAAGCCTTTCGTGCCATGCCGCTTTTGTTCACCTCAATCTTCACCTTCTGCAGTGCCTGGGCCACGTACAGCAACTTGTTGGCTGGGGGGAAGAGACATGAGTGTGGGGCAGTGACATCACCCATTCCCAGCTCCTGGCACACAGCAGCTGGGACACCACTTCTGCCCAGCCTAGAGTTCTGCAGGGTAACGGTGCACCAGAGGAAGAACATCCATAATTTCTGTTGTTTTTTAAAATAAATTATTTTACACATTTTTCTATTGCAATCTTGTAAAGAATTGGACAGTTTCACAACGCTGAATAGGATGGAATTTTGTGCATGTTATATAATTTTGCCGAATCAAAGTTAAATGCAGATAAAGTTGATTTCTTTTCATTAATACCTAAATGTTTTCAATCTTATTTGTAAATAGGCTGCAATATTATTTTCTGGTTAAAGGCTATTTATCCATATGATTAATTGATTTTATAAAGCATCTAATGAACCGATTTGCTAGAAATGAAGAAAATACATTTTTTACACACACATACACACGGCTGCTGGTGTCCAGTATTTTTGTGGAGGACATCTGGCAACCTTAAGTGCTATGGCGGAGAGCTGGAGGGACATCTTACAATACTGCAGCATGGATATGAGACAGAATGAAAACACAGAAGAGATGTAAGAAAACCTAGCCACTCCGGTTATGATGATTGGACAAAAAGCAATGAGCTTATATTGCAGCAAGGGAGGTTTAGGCTGGACATTAGGAAAAACTTCCTGTCAGGGTATAAGAATCATAGAATCATAGAACACAAGGACTGGAAGGGATCTCGAGAGGCCAGTTAGTCCAGCCCCCTGCCCCAATGGAAGGACGAAGTACTATCTAAACCATCCCTGATAGACGTCTCTCTAACCTGTTCTTAAATATCTTCAGCGATGGAGATTCCACAACCTCCCTTGGCAACTTATTCCAGTGTTTGACCACCCTGACAGTTAGGAACTTTTTCCTAATGTCCAACCTAAACCTCCCTTGCTGCAGTTTAAGCCCATTGCCTCTTGTTCTATCCTCAGAGGCCAAGAAGAACAAGTTTTCTCCTTCCTCCTTATGACACCCTTTTAGATACCTTAAAACCGCTATCATGTCCCCCCTCAATCTTCTCTTTTCCAAACTAAACAAGCCCAGTTCTTTCAGCCTTTTTTCACAGGTCACATTCTCCAGACCTTTAATCATTCTTGTCGCTCTTTTCTGGACCCTCTCTAGTTTCTCCACATATTTTTCGAACTGCGGTGCCCAGAACTGGACACACTACTCCAGCTGAGGCCTAACCAGCGCAGAGTAGAGCGGAAGAATGACTTCTCGTGTCGTGTTCACAACACACCTGTTAATGCATCCTAGAATCATGTTTGCTTTTTTTGCAACAGCATCATGCTGTTGACTCATATTTAGCTTGTGGTCCACTATAACCCCTAGATCCCTTTCTGCTGTAGTCGTTCCTAGACAGTCTCTGCCCATTCTGTGTGTGTGAAACTGATTGTTCCTTCCCAAGTGGAGCACTTTGCGTTTGTCCTTATTAAACTTCATCCTGTTTACCTCAGACCATTTCTCCAATTTATCCAGATCATTTTCAATTATGACCCTACCCTGCAAAGCAGTTGCAACCCCTCCCAGCTCGGTATCATCTGCAAACTTAATAAGCGTACTTTGTATACCAATATCTAAATCATTGATGAAGACACTGAACAGAACCGGTCCTAACATAGACCCCTGTGGAGCCCCACTTGTTATACTTTTCCAGCAGGATTGAGAACCATTAAGAACTGCTCTCTGGGTGCGGTTATCCAGCCAGTTATGCACCCACCTTATAGTAGCCTCATCTAAATTGTATTTGCCTAGTTTTTTGATAAGAATATCATGTGAGACCGTATCAAATGCTTTACTAAAGTCTAGGTATACCACATTTACCACTTCTCCCCTACCCACAAGGCTATCAGATTAGTTTGGCAAGATTTATTCTCTTCAAACCCATGCTGGCTGTTTCTTATTACGTTACCACCTTCCAAGTGCTTGCAGATGATTTCTTTAATTACCTGCTCCATTATCTTTCCTGGCACTGAAGTTAAGCTGACTGGCCCGTAGTTTCCTGGGTTATTCTTATTCCCCTTTTTATAGATGGGCACTATATTTGCCCTTTTCCAGTCTTCTGGAATCTCCCCTGTCTCCCATGATTTTCCAAAGACAATAGATAAAGGCTCAGATACCTCCTCTATCAGCTCCTTGAGCATTCTCGGGTGCATTTCCTCAGGCCCTGGTGACTTGCAGACATCTAATTTTCCTAAGTGATTTTTAACTTGTTCTTTTTTTATTTCAACTTCTAACCCTACCCCTTTCCCACTAGCATTCACTAAGTTGGGCATTCCTTCATCAGACTTCTCAGTGAAGACCGAAACAAAGAAGTCATTAAGTATCTCTGCCATTTCCAAGTTCCCTGTTACTGTTTCTCTCTCCTCACTGAGCAATGACCCTACCCTGTCCCTGGTCTTCCTCTTGTTTCTAATATATTTATAAAAAGCCTTCTTGTTTCCCTTTATACCTGTAGCTGGTTTGAGCTCATTTTGTGCCTTAGCCTTTCTAATCTTTCTCGTGCATTCTTGTGTTGTTTGCCTATATTCATCCTTTGTAGTTTTTCCTTCTTTCCATTTTTTATACAATCCCTTTTTTATTTTGACATCATGCAAATCTCCTGGTTAAGCCAAGGTGGTCTTTTTCCGTATTTTCTATCTTTCCTACACAGCGGGATAGCTTTCTTTTGGGCCCTTAATAATGTCCCTTTGAAAAACTGCCAACTCTCCTCAGCTGTTTTTCCCCTCAGTTTTGCTTCCCATGGGACCTTACCTACCAGCTCCCTGAGTTTACCAAAATCTGCCCTCCTGAAATCCATTATCTCTATTTTGCTGTTTTCTGTTCTACCTTTCCTTAGGATTGTGAACTCTATGATTTCATGATCACTTTCACCCACGCTGCCTTCCACCTTCAAGTTCTCTACCAATTCCTCCCTATTTGTTAAAATCAAATCTAAAACAGCTTCCCCCCGGTAGCTTTTTCAACTTTTTGGAATAAAAAATTGTCTCCAATACAATCCAAGAACTTACTGGATAGTCTGTGCCCCACTGTATTAGTTTCCCAGCATATATCTGGATAGTTGAAGTCTCCCATCACCACCAAATCTGCGGCCCTGCTTGACTTTGTTAGTTGTTTAACAAAAGCCTCATCCACCTCTTCCACCTGGCTAGGCGGCCTGTAGTAGACGCCTAGCAGGACATCACCCTTGTTTTTTACCCCTCTTAGTCTAACCCAGAGACTCTCAACACGTCCATCTCCTACGTCCATCTCCACCTCAGTCCAAGTGTGCACATTTTTAATATATAAGGCAACACCTCCCCCCTTTCTTCCCTGTCTATCCTTCCTAAGCAGCCTGTATCCTTCAATACCAACATTCCAATCATGTGTATTATCCCACCAAGTTTCTGTGATGCCAACGATGTCATAGTTATATTTATTTATTAGCACTTTCAGTTCTTCCTGCTTATTACCCAGACTTCTTGCATTTGTATACAGGCATCTAAGATATTGATTTGATCTTGCCTCCCTGTTTTGCCCTGACCCTCTTTTTACTCTGACATCGTTGCCCTTGCTGCCTCCCATTTCTGACCCATCGCCCAGGTTTCCATGTTCTCCACTTACCTGTGGGCTTTGCTCCCCTGCCCCCGTCAAACCTAGTTTAAAGCCCTCCTCACTAGGTTAGCCAGTCTGTGTCCAAATATGGTCTTTCCCCTCCTTGAAAGGTGAACACCATCCCTGCCCATCAGTCCTTCCTGGAATAGCATCCTGTGGTCAAGGAAGCTAAAGCCTTCCTGGTGACACCATCTTCGAAGCCAGGCATTCACCTCTAGAATAAATGGACATAAATCAGACATCAGGAACGGTAATGTACAGAAGCCTGTGGGGGAACACCTCAATCTCCCTGGACACTCAGTGGCACATTTAAGGGTGACAGTCCTGAAACAAAGAAATTTCAAAAATCAAATGGAGAGAGAAATCTCTGAGCTGCAATTTATTTGCAAATTTGACTCCATTAACCATGCACTAAACAGAGACTGGGAGTGGCTTGCAGCTTACAAAGGCAGTTTCTGTGCCCTGGGTGTTAATATCTCCCCATTAGACTCTGACAAAGGCTCACATCCCCCTGTCTGATCTGACTTATTTTTTCCTCTTTTGATAAGTACTATTGATACAGGGCCATTTCCACCTTGCTGAATAGACCTTGTCAGCTCTGGCCCTCCCTCTTACTGGGACCCCACTCTTTAAATACCCCTCTGAAACCACCCACCCCACTCATGCATCTGATGAAATGGGTCTTTCCCCACGAAAGCTTATGCTCCAAAATATCTGTGAGTCTATAAGGTGCCACAAGACTTCTTGTTGTTCTCGAAGCTACAGACTAACACGGCGACCTCACTGATACCTGTCAGGGTCGTTAAGTACTGGAATAAATTGCCTAGGGAAGTTGGGAAATTTCCATCATGGTAGACTTCAAAGAGCAGGTTAGACTAACACCTCGTGCTTGGTGCTATGGTTCTTGGTCCTGCCGTGAGGGCAGGGGACCGGATTTGACTACCTCCCAGGGGCCCTTCCAGTTCTAGAATTCTATGATTCCGACGCTGCAGGACTGTGCTGTACCAGGAACGTGGGGGACGTTTTTTGTAGCTTGCATTCTGGAAGAGCTATCCCAAAAGTGGCCTTAATCAAGGCAGGCACAGTGATGAGGGCTGGTCTAGTTTTCCGTATGACCTGCCTGTGAATGTGTGTCTCTTACTGGTGTGATTCTTTCTCTGTCCCATAGCGCTGCCCATACGCTAGCCCGTCCCCTACATCACACAGGATTAGGATTGGAGTTGGGGTTCCCTCCAATTTTTTGCATCCAGACATGTGCGGATGCGCACCACCAGTAGAAACACACGCTGCCAGCTGTGGGTGACTGTGAGTGCTTTGCTAATCAACTGCACAGCACGTGAATCTCTCCTGGACAGCCATCCAAGCTGTCGGCTCAAAGGGACCACTGGTTGTCGTGTGGCATTTGGGAGAGCAGAGGGACATCAGGGTGCCCCAGCTCCTGGAGAGAGACAGGCATCACTGCCAGGCTAAGAGGACAAGGCTGCGAGATGCTTGTCAGCCAGGCATGGCCCAGAAGCACACGAGAGAGCTGCAGTGCAGTGCATCCAACGAGAGCTGGCAGGTCACCCACACCTAACTTCCTCTTCTCCTTGGCCTCTGAGGACAGGACAAGGAGCAAGGGGCTTAAACTGCAGCAAGGGAGGTTTAGGCTGGAGATGAGGAAAAACCTCCTAACTGTCAGGGTGGTTAAAGCCTTTGGTGGGGAAAGAACAGGTTAGGAGCTATCTAAAAAGCCTAAATGTACATAAATCGATGGGCCCGGACCTGATTCATCCTAGGGTTCCGAGGGAGTTGGCATATGTTGTTGACGAGCCCTTGGCCGTTATATTTGAAAAGTCGTGGAGATTGGGAGAGATCCCGGATGACTGGAAAAAGGCAAATGTAGTGCCCATTTTAAAAAAGGGAAGAAAGATGATCCGGGGAACTATAGGCCAGTCAGTCTTACATCAGTCCCTGGAAAAATCATGGAGGGATTCCTCAAGGAAGTCATTTTGAGGCACTTGGAAGAGGGGAGAGTGATCAGGAATATAGCCATAGGCATCCTTCAGTCTGCATAGACTATGGATCGTGCCCTTTATAGTTTCAATTGAGGACTTCATTTACAGCGTCTATTGTGACTATGAAGACCCACACGAGAGTGACAGTCCTTGCTGCATCTCTTGCAGATGTGGTGGGTGTCTGGCAAGTCCTTATTGTGCTTTCTGTGCGCTCGCTTCTCCTCTGCTAGCTGTCTGATCTTCATCTCGCCCTTCTGCAGGCCCTTGTGTAACCCCTGCCTCCATCTGCTGCGGTCGTCTGCTAGTTCTTCCCAGTTGTCCAGCTCGATGTCTACCTCTCTGAGGTCTCTCTTGCAGACATCGTTGTAGCACAACTGGGGGCGACCGGGAGGTCTTTTGCCAGAGGCTAGCTCACCATACAGGATGTCTTTTGGAATCCTTCCGTCATTCATCCTGTGGACGTGGCCAAGCCAGCGGAGCCAACGCTGCCTGAGGAGGGTGTGCATGGCTGGGATTCCATCTTGCTCGAGGACGGCGGTGTTGGTCACTCTGTCCTTCCATGATATTCCAAGGATGCGCCTGAGGCAACGCAAGTGGAAGACGTTCAGCCTCTTTTCCTGGCGGGCATAGAGGGTTCAAGTCTCGCTGCCATAAAGGAGGGTGCTGAGGATGCACGCTCTGTAGACTTGCATTTTGGTGTGAGTGTACAGCTTGTTGTTATTCCACACTCTCTTGCTGAGTCTGGACAGAGTTGTGGCCACTTTTCCGATCCTCCTATTTAGCTCAGTGTCCAACGACAGGGTGTCAGTGATGGTGGACCCAAGGTAAACGAACTCGTGGACGACCTCTAACATATAGTTGTCAATGCTGATTGATGGGGATTCAGCAACATCCTGACCGAGTACGTTTGTCTTCTTTAGGCTGATGGTAAGCCCAAAGTCCTTGCACGCTTTGGAGAACTGATCTAGCCGTTTTTGAAGCTGGTCTTCTGTGTGAGACACTACAGCAGCATCGTCTGCGAACAGCATGTCTCTGATGAGGACTTCCCGCACCTTAGCTTTCAGCCTTGCAAGATTAAACAGTTTCCCATCAGATCTTGTGTGCAGCAAGATGCCCTCTGTTGAAGATCCAAAGGCATGCTTCAGGAGGAGTGCGAAGAAGATCCTGAACAATGTCGGAGCAAGCACACATCCTTGTTTGACGCCGCTCCTGATTCTGAAAGCATCCGATAATGCACCGTCGTATTGGATGGTTCCTCTCATGTCTTCGTGGAATGACTGCATCATCTTGAGTAACTGTGGAGGACAGCCTATCTTGTGGAGCAGTTTCAACAGACCATCCCTGCTGACCAAGTCAAAGGCCTTGGTCAGGTCAATGAAGGCTATGTAGAGTGGCTTCCTCTGCTCCCTGCACTTCTCCTGCAGCTGCCTTAGAGAGAAGACAATGTCAACGGTAGACCTCTCTGCACGGAATCCGCACTGTGATTCGGGGTACACCCTCTCAGCAATCTTCTGGAGTCTGCCAAGGATGACGCGAGCGAACAGTTTACCAGTGACGCTTAGGAGGGAGATTCCATAGTAGTTGTTGCAGTCGCTTCTGTCTCCTTTGTTCTTATACAACGTTACAATGTTAGAATAGTCAGCATGGATTCATGAAGGGCAAGTCATGCCTGACCAATCTGATTAGTTTCTACAATAAGATAACTGGCTCTGTGGATAGGGGAAAATCAGTGGATGTGATTTATCTGGACTTTAGCAAAGCTTTTGATACGGTCTCCCACAATATTCTTGTCAGGAAGTTAAAGGAATGTGGACTGGATAAATGGACAGCAAGATGGATAGAAAGCTGGCTAGAAGGTCGGGCCCAGAGGGTAGTGATCAACGGCTCGATGTTGGGATGGTGGTCACTTTCAAGGTTCGGTTCTGGGTCCTGTTCTGTTCAACATATTTATGAATGACCTGGATGAGGGATTGGATTGCACCCTCAGCAAGTTTGCGGATGACACTAACCTAGGGGGAGAGGTAGATATGCTGGAGGGTAGGGACAGGGTCCAGGGTGACTTAGACAAATTGGAAGACTGGGCTGCAAGAAATCTGATGAGGTTCAACAAGGGCAAGTGCAGAGTCCTGCACTTGGGCCTGAAGAATCCCAAACATTGTTACAGGCTGGGGTCCAACTGGCTCGGTAGTAGTTCTGCAGAAAAGGACGTGGGAGTTGTAGTGGACGAGAAGCTGGACATGAGTCAACAGTGTGCCGTTGTAGCCAAGAGAGCTAATGGCCTATTAGGTTGCATCAAGAGGAGCGTTACCAGTAGATCCAAAGAAGTGATTGTTCCTCTTTATTCAGCTTTGGTGAGGCTGCATCTGGAGTACTGTGTCCAGTTCTGGGCCCCCATTTATAGGAAGGATGCGGACACCCTGGAGAGGGTCCAGTGGAGGGCGACCAAAATAATCAGGGGGCTGGAGCATATGACTTATGAAGAAAGGGTGAGGGAATTGGGACTGTTTAGTCTGCAGAAGAGAAGGCTGAAGGGGGATTTGATAACAGCCTTCAACTTACTGAAGGGAGGCTGCAAAGAGGCTGGAGAGAGGCTGTTCACAGTGGTCCCGGATGGCAGAACACAGAACAATGGTCTCAAGTTGCGGCTGGGAAGGTCCAGGTTGAACATTAGGAAAAACTTTTTCGCTAGGAGGGTGGTGAAGCATTGGAATGGTCTCCCCAGGGAAGTGGTGGGGTCTCCATCCCTGGAGGTGTTTAAGTCTCGCCTCAACAGAACCCTGGCTGGGCTGATCTGATGGGTTCGGTCCTGCCTAGGGCAGGGGGCTGGACTCGATGGCTTTATTAGGTCTCTTCCAGCCCTATTGTTCTCTGAGTCTATGAAATTGCCGGGGCGGCTGTGGGATCCCTGTGGCTGGAGGGATTCCAGAGCAGGTGAGACAGACCCTGTCGGGGGTGGTCCGCTCTGGAGGGTGCTGGGACCCGCCAAGAGGGCCGGGCCCTGCAGTCGGGGCCCTCTCGAGTCCCCTCCAGTCTCGTGCTCTGTGTCCCTGGGTCTGTAGCGCTCCGAGGCCCGCACCGAGCCCCCGGCCTCCGGCCACCCGCTCCCGCACCAGCCGGACCTCACCCCGCGCCCACGTGGCTCGCCCCACCCCCTCTCCAGCCCTCTGGCCCCGCCCCTTCACCTCGCCGCCCCGCCCCTGCGTTCTTCTGACCCGGCCCGGCCGCCGTCCTTGACGCCTGCGCAGTGCGCGTGGAGGGGAGGTGATGGCGGTGGCGCTCCGGGCCCGCTGGTTGCGGGGGGCGGCCCTGCTTCGGGCGGCGGGGAGCCGGGCCGCCCCGCTGGGGGCGCGAGCAGGTCAGCGAGCGAGCGAGCGACGGGCGCCTCAGTCCCCGAGGGGGCCGTGTCCTTGGGGGTCTGCGGTGGGGGGCGGGGCTCTGGGGACCCTGGGCTGTGGGCCTCCGCGGGGCGGGGCGGGGCTTTGAGCACCTCGAGTGGAGGGGCCCTGTGGGGGCGGGGCTCTGGGGGTGCCGGGGGGCGGGGCTTTGGGCACCCCGAGTGGAGGGGCCCTGTGGGGGCGGGGCTGTGGGGGTCCCGGGGAGAGGGGCTTTGGGCACCCCGAGTGGAGGGGCCCTGTGGGGGTGGGGCTCCGGGGGTACCAACGCTGGTTTTTCTAGATCCCTGGATTCTTGTTAGTGATTCAGTAATGGCAGAATTGGGTAAGGAGACGGATCTGTGCCCCTCCCCCCCCACACCTGGTTTCCTGTCTCCGATGCCTTGGTGCAGATAAGTTGCACCCTAACCTGGGGTGAGTGACCCTGTGAAACAGGCCCTTCTTTCACTGTCTGCCATGTTTCCGGGTGTCCTGTTATGTATAGATTGCCAGAGAACTCTGACTTGTGTTTTCTGCCTTCAGCTTCTGGCTTGCCCAAGGAGTTGATGCCTGGACCTTACCCCAAGACCCCAGAGGAACGAGCAGCTGCTGCTAAGAAATACAACATGAGAGTGGAGGACTATGAGCCATATCCAGATGATGGCATGGGGTGAGCTGTATAAGATTACTGGACCCTTGCAGAAAAGCAAAAGCAGATAGCAGCTGGTGTCAGGCTGCAGGGAGGATCTGTTTATTTAATGGTGTATAAAACATAGCTGAAGTTTAATTTCAGCAAAATTAAAACATTTTGGGCTTGTCTACACTACCTCTCTAGTTCGAAGGGAGGATGGTAAGTCAGACGTTGGGAGTTTATTAATGAAGTGCTGTGGTGCATATGTAGCGTTTCATTAAGCAAATCCCGCCCCCCCCAGTGGCAACTCCGAAGTTTAAAACTTTGACGTGCCGGCTCACATGTAGCTGCTACTCGCCCACCGGTTTTTCGAAGTGCCTGGGGTACTTCAAAGTCCCTTTACTCCTCAAAACTTCGAAGTACCGGCGGGTGAGCCGTGACTATAGGCAAGCCAGCACTTAGAAGTTTAACACTTTGGAGTTGCAGCGAGGGGGAATTTGCTTAATGAAGTGCCGCGTATGCACCGCAGCACTTCATTAATAAACTTCCAACACCCTGCTTACCATCCTCCCTTCAAAGTAGGGAGGTAGGGTGGACAAGCCCTTCATGTACTTCTCAACACTCCAAAAAGGTAGTGATCTCTAAAAGGTTAAATAGGAACAAGTCACTGTAGCTGAGTGCATAGCACAGTGAGAGTAGAGGATAGTGTGGAGAATGAAATGTTAGGAAGGATGGTTACCTAGTCAGTGGACTGGGGCTCTGAAGATCTCGGTTTAATTCCAGGCTTTGCCACAGACTGTGGCCTAAAGCAAGTCATTCTCCATGCCTTAGTTCCCAGTCTGTGAAATGGGGATACTATGCCCTTTCTTGCAGGGGTCTTGCTTGGTTAAATTAACATTTGTGGGGTGCTCAGTTATTATGACACTAGGGGCACACATACCTGGAGTATGTCATTAATGGCGATCCAACTGTAAAAATGCCTTTTAAGTGAAATGCTTTCAGAGGCATTTACATGTTGGGGGAGGGATGGCTTGAGGTAGTCACAAGGAGAGAGGAAGAGAAACTGGTCGTATTCCAGTAGCACTTGCAGTTCATTTATATAAAGACAAAATAACTAAACAAAACAAAGGAAGAAGCTACACCAAATAAGCAAAGACATCAGTGTGAAGGCAATCAATGCCATGTGAGTTAAGGTGTGGTTTTTAAAATGTATTTACAATAGTTTCAAAAGCTACTGTAGGTAGGTACCTTTCTCTTAGTCCATTTTAGTAGATTTTCCGAATGCTCTGCACCATGCCGCACAGTAGATGTAACTAATTTTGTTTCTTATTTGTATGTTTCCAATAGGTATGGTGATTATCCCAAACTTCCTGAGAAATCTAATTGTGAGAGAGACCCCTGGTATCAATGGGACTATCCAGGTCTAAGACAAAACTGGGGAGAGACGGTAGGCATTGTGGATCTTCTTGCTTCTGACTTTCTATTTCAGTGCTGTTTCTACTCAGGATTAAGATTCAGCTAGAATATTTATGGAATGCTTCACAACCTCACTCCTTTGTGTCTGAAAGAAATCTAGGTAAATTACTATTCTGCCCCCTCCTTGCTCCCAAAAATAGGCCAAATATATTTTGCAGGATTCATGCAGGTGAGAGAAGGCCTCTACTGTCTTAAGGCTTCATGCGTGCTTACCACAAGGAATGCTGAAGTATCTTCCTTAGTAAGAAGAAAGGCTGAGTCAGCCACGCTGGGATTTGAACATGTATCTGTGAGCCTAATGGCTTCTGATCTGATATCTGTGCCACTAAACTATCCTTTCTGCTTGATCACAGAGATTCGAGTCCCCTTAGTCCAGTGAGTACAGCCACTGCTGTCTCTGGTTCTGGTTCTGAGGTGGTTTAGTTGTACTCAGAGTACTACATGGGATATTTTCAGGGGGGATAAGGCAAAACACCACGTTTATTGGTACTGCATATATAACAATCACTGCTTTATCATATGCTTACGATATGTTACTCTCATGCACTCACACACAAGCACACTCCATCTTGTTGTTACCAACTAGTTGCTCCTCCTGACTTCACTGATCAGGTGAGTTTAGATGGGGTAGGGGTGGAGCTGGGTTTCTGCCGGCCCAAATTGATGTTGACAAGACCAGATCAGGGTCCCCCTGCAAGACACCTTAGATTTATAGTGGCCTGCCTGCCTGCCTCATGCAAATCTACACCAGTCATCTCATTCATATGCAAAACCTTTGCACTTGTGGCTGTCAGTCATCCCTGTGCCGCCTTCTGGGCGCTGCCTCAACGCTGCCCATTCATCTTCAAAGGTAGCCTTTTGAATCTGTTTCCAAAAGAAGGTGCTTGCTTTTGACTCCCAATGTCCTCAATATGTCTAATATTCCCTGCTTGACAGGTCTCTACTGTCCTGGGACCTGGTCTTACGCCCCTCTCCAAATGTTGCAGCTGTTCAGAAGTGCTTGCCTTCTGTGAGACTCTCAGATCTCATTCATTCAATAGGGCAATCAATTAAGTGAAAGGGGAGAGATCTATTACCAAAGACGTAATACAGAATTCTGTGTATTTCTAGAAAAAGACTTAATACAAAGTTAATAAGAAAATGATGCAGGGATTAAAAGGTTTCTGTGTAAAAAGACTCAATGTAAGGTTATAACCAAATGGTATAGAAAATTAATAGAAGGTTATAAGAAGATCATACAGAGGTTTATTTACAGTTTTTTTTCAGTAGTGGTAAGTACTAAGTGCCCTTTTCGTAGAAACTGTTTGGAAGTTCCTTTCTGACACTAAAAAAGTAGATTTACCAAGAGTCAATTCCAAATGATGAATAACTCTTTCTGGTAACAGAATGTGGGGTTTCTGTAAGTGATTGAAACAGAACCATGATTATTTCATTTGGTTGGTGACATGAGCTGTCCCTTAACAATAGAAGTAAAGAGAAAATAAGCTTTTGTGTGTACATTGGGGATTCCAAAGTGCCTGGTTGAAACAATTGACTATAATGGAGGGAAGAGCAAAAACTCAAGCTAATGTTTGGTCCTTGTAGCAATGCTACATCTTGAGTTTATGGTGAGTTGTTAAAACTGCCATCTTTACTTGTCAAAGAGGGTTTGGAATGGTGAGAATCTGGCTCCCCTGGCGTTAGCTGAAACAGCTATGCGGTCAGGCCCATTGTCAGCCACCATCTGAAGGAATGAACTGCAAAAGTAAAGACAGGAATGTGATCAAAAACATTGAGTTGTCTGCATTCTGGTTGTGTTCTGCCTACCTGCTCATGTGTAAGATGCTTGACTTCTAGTTTCTGGGTTAAAGTCCCTATGAATGAGAAGCTTAAATGTGATTCTGTTCAAACAAGTATATTCAACCTGTGGAGGTGATAGGGCGAGAGGCAATTTGATAGCAGCCTTCAACTTCCTGAAGTGGAGCTCTAAAGAGAATGGAGCCAGCCTATTCTCAGTAGTGACAGATGGTAGAACAAGGAACAATGAGGGTAGTCTAGGTTGGATATTAGGACAAACTGTTTCACTGTGAGAGTGGTGAAGCACTGGAATTTGTTACATAGAGAGGTGGTGGAATCTCCATCCCTAGAGGTTTTAAAGTCCTGGCTGGGAGGATTTAGTTGGGGTTGGTCCTGCTTTGGCTATGGGCTGGACTGGACGATCTCCTGAGGTCTCTTCCAGCCCTTAGGTTCTACGATTCTATAAATTCCATCCTTGTGATTTTGTTTTTGGTGTTCTAATTCCACTCATTGTGGGATTCTCAGTTGCTAGAAACTCTCCACAAACTATTGTGTTAATTCCTGCTGTGTCTTTTGAGAGGCAGCATGACAACAAAAGAGGTTCTGAGATGCAGTTATAATGGTTGTAGGTGGACAAATGTGGGTTCCTGGTGTTTTTTAAAAATAAACAAACATGAAGTACAGGTTTGACCTCCCTGGTTGAGCACCCTTGGAATCTGAGTGGTCCTGAACCAGGAGAAGTGAGAGCTCCCCTGCTGGCTTGCTGGGCTCTGCTCCCTCCTGCGGCTACTTGGCCCTGGCCCCTGCTCCATGCCCCAGCTTGGGACCTCCCACTTTCCCAACTGGCCCAGGGCTGAGCACCAGCTCTCTTGCCAGCCTGGTGCCATCCACTTTCCCAGATGGCCAGAGCCCAGGCTGCTGCTCAACTGGCTTGCCCACCCTCCCTCCCAGCCACCGAGGCACACTGGTCCCACAACATCCATGGTCCTGAGAGAGTCCCAGATTTCAGAGGTACAACCTGTTATGTTATGCAGTTGTGTGAGGTGAAAGCTTGTTCTGCCCTGGCCCTCCATGACCTTACACAAGTTACTCTGTAGAACGGGGTTAAAACTTCCCTTCTGGTAGCATTGTGATGCCTAATGTCTGCAAAGTGCCTCAAGTTTCTGAGCTGAAGAGCCAGAGATAGCAGAGTGCTACTGGAATAATCTAACTCAGCTTCTTTCTGTATTCTTTAGCTGCACTGGCACTTTGACATGTTTCTCCGGACCCGTGTTGACACATCCCCCACTGCGGTATCCTGGAATACAATGCGCAGACACTTTTTCCTCTTTCTTGGTTTCATGCTGGTTATGTTTTATCTGGGAGAAAAGTACCCATCCTACATGCCTGTGGTAAGTAATGAAGTGGGGCACAGGGAAGAGATCTCCAAAGAATTATTACTGCATGCTGCTGCCCGATGCCCAGAGCAGTGTCCTATTGCAGTGAACCCCCCACTGCGCCAGTGGTGTGGCTTTGGATTAGTCACTCAGGCCTGGGTCCTCACACATTTTTAGGCACACAACTCCTGTGGAAGTCAATGAGAATTAGCTGCTAAAATACCCTTTGAGGCCATTGGCCGTAGCACCTCAGTGCCATAGTGTCCCAGCTGTTATAGTGGGAGAACATTTGCTACATACTGGTGCTGAGTATTGCACAGTGAATTGAAGACACAGAACATTGTGAGCGTGAAATATTTGCCTGCAGATTTTTGAAGTTACTTGTTTGAATGTGCTGAGTTTTCCACTTCACGGCTGTGTTCCTCCCCAGGGACCGAAGCAGTATCCGTACAATAACCTGTACTTGGAGCGAGGGGGTGATCCCAGCCAAGAGCCCCCAGAGGTGAAGAACTATGAAATCTGAAAGACGCACGGAAAGATAGCTCCTCTCCTGGGACACTTAGTGGGGGTCCTCCATAGTGTTCACCACAACATGCACTAACCACTTGTTTCCTTAGACAGTTACTCTTAATGAAATATATTGTGAAAACTCTGGTGGTGGATTTTTTTTTCTTTGAAGAAGTTATAGTGGTTCTACCATTGTCTCTGAGCAGGGGCAGAATTCCCTTGTGTATGGGATGGTACTTCGGGAAGAAGTATGGAACTGTTGAGCCTTATGAATCTGTATAACATGCACCCTGGAATTCTTGATTTTTTTTTATTTGTATAGGCAACAGTGCCAGCTACCACGGTTGTCCTGGCAGTTGCTGGAGGAGAAAGTAAAACAGAATTCTACTATGTGTTCAAAGATACACAGCTCCTTTGGGTTATTCAACTCTGCAGTGCCACCATCCATACTATGAAAAGATCAGTAACTGGTTTAAAAAAAACATAGGAATAAATGATCGATTCCCTCCCCGCCCCCCCCCCACACACACACAGTGGGGAGAAGTAAACGGAGGGGTCCTCCCCGGGACATGTGTTAATCTATGACTCTGTTGATCATCTGGAAAAGGCGTGAAACAATGAGTGGGCAACATTTGTAGGCAATATTGAATGATTCAAGATGGGTGAGGCCAAAGCAAACTGTGAATACAGGGATAACCTTAAACTGAGTTCTGGGACAGCATGATGGCGGATGAAGTTGAGTATTGATAAGTTTTCCAGTGTGTGTTACTTTATATTTAATTCCAACTCAATATATAAAATTAATAGTCTAAATTAGCTGTTGCCATTCAAGAAGGGGGATCATTTTGGATAGTTCTCTGAATGTTTTGCTCAGGAGCAGTCAAAAAAAATCTTACAAAGTTAAGAGCTGTTAGCAAGGGGCTAGTTAAGACAGAAAATATAGCACCATTATTTAAATTCATAGTATTCCTACACCTTAAATACTGCATAAAGTTCTGGTTGTCCTATCTCAAGATATATATCATGGAAAATGTACAGAGAAGGACAGTGAAAATGGAGTCTGGAACAGCTTCCACAGGAAGAGGTATTTAGAAAGACTGGGCCTATTTATCTTAGAAGAGAGGTGACAGGGATGTCAAGAAGTTCATGGAATGATGAATGGGAAGTGGGGTGGAGGGTGGAGAGGAGAATATAAGGAAGTGTTATTTCATCCTTTACATAACACAGGAACCCAGATTTTCCCAATTGTATTAATAGGCAGCAGGTTTAAAACAAATACAGCGAAATACTTCTTCACCCAACATATAATCAACATGTGGAACTCATTGCCAGGGCATGTTATATGAAGGCCAAAAGCATAACTAAGTTAAAAAAAAATAGTAGATAAGCTCAGAGAGGCTGGGTTAGCTAACACCTAATAGCCAGGATGGTCTGTCCATGTCCTCATGTGCCAAATGTCCCTTAGCCTCTGACCGCGAGGAGTGGACAGTGGGCTGAACTGCTCATAGTTGCCATGCTCTGTTCATTCACTCCAAAGTGTCTGGCAGAGGCCACTGTTGGCAGAAAGGCTAGTGGCCTAGAGCAATGGTTCTCGACTGATTAATTCAATTAGCAACGCATTGCATGGTCTACATCTAAGGCTGCATGTTCCTGTGGGTGACGTGGACTGCAGCTGTGTGCTGCCTATGCCACAGTTGGAGACTCAAGAACGAGATAGAACGTTGCTCTGACCTAATGTGGACGTTGTTAGTTTGGAGTGTGGACCGCCTTCATTCCTTACATCCAGAAATAAATGGCTTCACTCCTTATTGATATGCTGCCACCTGACCGGAATAAGGGGATTTCGAAATATGCAGGGTCGTTTCAAAAAGGACCCCCGTGTAGCCACACCGAGCTGCGGGCGTTCGAAAGCGGCGCTTTCGAAGTGCCGCGGCCGGAAGAGTCCAAATGCTAATGAGGCACTGAATATTCACTTCAGTGCCTCATTAGTAATATTCAAAATGGCCATTAGCATGGCTATTTCAAAGATTCTTGGCTGTGTAGACACAGCCAAAATGTTAAATAAAATAACTGTTAAGAAGGAAAAGTTATAAGAACTAAAAATCAAATAGCCAGGAAAGAAGGATTCTCTCAAAGATAGGGGTTTACTTTCGAAAAGCGGCATCTACACTGGCTTTCTTCTTTCGAAAGAAGCTCGTTTGAAATTAGAATGTGCAAATGAGGGACCAAATATGCAAATTTACACCTCCTTTGCATACCACTTTTGAAAGAGGAAGGCAAGTGTAGACACACCCTTACAGTTTGAAAGGGTTACACTGAATGTTAGTGAGGGTGATCTGGGCTTTGCATCTCAACCCAAAGGCTGTCGCCACACTTGGCCAAAGCTTCTAAATGGCCATGAAATTGAATATTCAGTGCCTCGGTAGCATTACGACAGTTCTGGCCACAGCGCTTCGAAAGCGCCGCTTTCCAAAGCTTGCAGCTCGGCGCAGCTACATGGGGGTCCTTTTCAAAAGGACCCTGCGCTTTTCGAAATCCCCTTATTCCCCTCTGCTGAGAGGAGTAAGGGGATTTCAAAAGGTGTAGCGTTGAATATTGAATATTCAGCACCTCATTAGTAATCTTCAAAATGGCTAGTTGCATGGCCATTTCAAAGTTTTGGCCAAGTGTGGCCACAGCCAAAGAGTCTGAAGTGTAAACGTTGTATTCCGTCATCTCAGGGTTTTGGCACAGGCTTTGAGGCTGTAATCTGTTACTGCATCACCCAAAGAGCTTTTTCCCAGGAGAATTGCCTGTCCCTGTATTTTCATGGGCCCCTTCTGCTCTGGTAATGAGTTTTTGCATGATCATAGAGTCCAGCTGCAATATCACAAAAAGCTAATTTTAATGGATTAAGAAAAACCAAAGGCTTAACAGAATGACAGCATTTGCCTGATCTGTGGCTCAGAGCTATGTCTTGTCCTGCTCATGGGTACGGGGGAATGGCACCGAAAACCTCCATTTGCTCCAATACAGGAAATGGGGAAGTGATAATAACAAAACTCAACACAGGTTTGCTTCTGGACTTGGGCTCCAAGGTGCCTTATACCCCACTTTCTTAATTAAAGTATTACCTTGCTGTTTAAAAATAAACACAACCCCCCAAAAGCCACAGTAAATGTGAAGTCAGTGATTTGCCAGCCTGGCTTGCCGCAATGGTGCTGAGGTATCAGCTCTTCTGTGGCGTTAGGATCAGACGTAAATGATCACCACTGGGGTGAGCGTTACTAATCAGATGAATAATGGTGTCAGCGTGAGCAGAGGTGATGGGCTGTGGTCCCTAACAGGGATGCTGCAGTAGGGCTCCTGGACCCCCTGTTGCTAGGTGAGGTAGAAGAACTTCCCTACTTGAAGGCTTGCAGCCTGTGGGGACTGCAGCTGCGGTGAAACGGGGCCTATGCTCTGTTACCAAAGCCAAGTCCAAGGTTCCCCTTGGAGCTGAGCGGAGTCCGTGAACCCGGAGCAGAAGTGGCTGAGGCCCTGCTTGTGGCTGCGGTGCACCGGGGCGAGGACCGGTGCAGATGGGGGGTGAGTCTCTCGCTGGAGGCCGGGGTTGGGGGGGTCTTTGAGGAAGCGCCTAGCGGGACCCTGGGGTGCCTGGGCCAGCTGAAACCGCCTGGCAGAGCCAGCCCGGGGCCCGCCGCCGCCAGCAGGGGAGAGGCGGACTCCAGCCGGCAGCAGGGCTACGAGGCGTTGCGGGAGGGGAGCGGGGACACGCTGTGGGCGGGGCTACACTGCTCGGGGGGCGGGGCCAGACTGACAGGCCGGAGAGGCTGCGCGGGCGGAGCTCTTGGGGCTGCTGGCGGCCGCCGTAGCGCAGGGCGCCCGGGCTGCATAGTCACGGTAGGGACCGTACGGGAGCCGGTGAGGGCCGCCCCGCGTGTCCCTGGGCCGCCCCGGCGTGTGTGACAGCCCCCCCCCCCCAGCAGCCCGGGAGCCCCGCCGCGGGCAGCGAGAGGCGGCGCCGGGGAGTGGTCCCGGGGTCCCGTGCCTGTCCCCGAGCCGCGGGGAGCTCCGGAGGGGGCTGGGCGGAGGGCTTCGCTGCCAAGCGCCGACCGAGGGCCCTGGTGTGAAAACATCGCCCGCGTCGGTCCCGCCGGCGCTGGGCTGTGGGACCGGCCGTGCCGCCGGTGTCGCCAGGCGCTCGCCCACGCCCAGCTCCAGCGCGGGCTGCAGGGGTGCGATTCCCGGCGGGCAGTGACTGCACCCGGGTAGGTCTGCGTGGACCCTTACTGGGGCGCGCGGAGGCTTCCCCGGTGTGCCGGGTGGTGCAGCGGGAGCGGCGCCGGGTGCGCGCAGAGGGAGCGCCAGGAAACTCTGATTTCTGGCCGTCTACCGGGAAGTTAAAAAAAAAAAAAAGAAGCTTAAAAGCAAATCCAGGAGAACGAAGTGAATAACTGGGGGAAAGAGAAGCCCTAAGTGTCACCTAGTAGGTGGGGTATGGGACTGGCGCTCAGGAGAGCTGGGCTTAATTCCCAGCTCTTCCCTCGGTGCCTCGCTTCCCCTTCTGTAACCTGGAGCCGGTGGTACTTAACCTCCTCCGTGCAGCCCCCGAGATCTGAGATGAAATTTCCCATTTAAGAGGAAAGCGGTGTGTGTCCTCGGTGGGCGGTGTGAGATTTGGTGGGACAGGTCTATAGGACCCGGAGAAGTGGGTCTGCCCCATGAAAGCTCATCGCCTAATAAATTATTTTGTTAGTCTTTAAAGTGCTACATGACTGCTGGTTTGGTTTGTTTTTGTAGGCAGGAGTTCCACTTTAGCAATGCTGGGATTATAAAAGCAGGAGTTGTTTATTGAAGTGGGATTGGGAATGTTGTCAGGCCAGTTGTGTGTTCTGGTTGCTGTTACTACACTCGGTTATAGCTATTTATAATACCAGTAGTAGCTGGGTACCTGGGTACCCTTCAGCAATGTCTGTATGGTCCACCAACCATGGAGGAGACGAGCAAATGTTTTAATTTTGGCAGCTGGGTATTTTATTACAAAGTATTTTCACTTTCCTCTTGTCCCTGAGGGAAGGGATTCATCTAATCTGCTAGGCCTCGCTTCCCCCAATGCTAAACTACTGTTTCCTTTTAAAGATACTTTGCTACAGATTGTGCCGAGGAGAGGCTTCTAAGGGTGCTGAGACTCTGACCATCAATAGCAGCTGAGATTTGAAGCTACCTGAAGTCTGTCAACTGCTCCCCTCCTGCAAATAGTGTAGGAATTGGTGTGATTAGTTAAAGAGCTGTTGAGAGAACAGAAGCCTGAGCCATCTCCCTAACCTAAGGTGTCACTTCTAGGTAGAACACCAGATGGTGCACTCTCCCTGTGAATTCTGCTCAGTTTCACAGCTGCCAGGCTCCTCCTAAAGCTGCCAGAAGAGGTAGCTCAAAGACTGTGCCAGTACTTTGATGAGTGTTTTGGATACAGCATGCAGAAACGCCACGGAACTCTGAAGGCTCTTGGTTACTGACTATCCCTGACCTTTTCTAGCAATGTAAGGCTCAGAGTTGCGTTTTTGCCTTCAAGCCTGAGACAGTAGATTGGTGCCCTGAAAACTAATTCCTGTTGCAGAACAAGACATCGCTGTCCCCAAAAGTCCCCCTCCTCAGAGAATGAGCTGGTAACTCAGCCAAAGTAAAATAGAAGGTGCTTGGAGAGCCTGTGAAATTGTGCCCCCTTGACTGAATTGCTCTGATCCACCGTACTGAGTGTGGCTTTGCTAGGCTGACTCCGAACGTGATCGCGTAATTCCTCTGCTGGCCTGAGAACCAAGTTGCCCTGCTCTGAATTGGCTGCCTCTTCAGTAAGTGTGGACCAGGGCCTGTTTCTTAGTATCGCTCACAGCTGGCTAGTCTTTATGATGCACTCTCCTGTGTTGTTATTTACATGAATGTATCATCTGGGGGTTCAGTGGTGGCTTCATTTTGCTCTGGGTGTATACACAGAGCGGCCCTGGCCCCCAGGAGTTGATATCTAAGTATATTACATGAGATAACAAGTGGCTATAGACAGATGGGGGACTCAAGGAAGTTATGTAAACACTGACCCTCACCCTGGGTTGTGTGTTTTTCAGGCATCATGACCAAGCACCATTCTGAGGAGGGTTGTGAAGGTGGATAAGGCATTTGTTTTGAGGGTGTTTATGCATCAAACCTCCTAAGAATGTGAGGCAGCAGGAGGGAAAGCGCAAAGGGAAGCATAGGGGAAATCTAATAAGTGGGCAGTGCATTCTGGGGCTGGGGACTGGTCTCAGAGGAGCACCAGCCGCTCAGTCGTGAATGAAGGCTGATAGGAATGTCCAGTATGTTCGCCACTTGCCATGTGTGGCGACTAGGACACTGTTGTGGTGTCATAAAAGGGTGTCATAAAGGGTGAGGGAGGGAACTTGTTCTTCCTTGCCTCTGAGGATAGAACAAGAGACAATGGACTTAAATTGCAGCCGGGGAGGTTCAGGTTGGACATTAGGAAAAAGTTCCTCACTGTGAGGGTGATCAAACACTGGAACAAATTGCCAGGGGAGGTGGTAGAATCTCCATCACTGGAGATATTTAAGAAGAGATTAGAGAGATGGCTTTCAGGGATGGTCTAGAAAGTGCTTGGTCCTGCCGTGGGGGCAGGGGGCTGGACTCGATGGCCTCTTGAGTTCCCTTCCAGTGCTACTCTTCTATGATTCTATGGGAGTGGCCAACCTGTGACTCATGAGCCGCACACAGCTCCTGAGAGCCACACGCAGGGAGTGCCGTCCGTGTGTTCTACACACGCACCCCACTGCCTGGTGGGAGAAGCATGCAGTAACCCCAGCGGCTCTGGTGAATCACCAGCACTGAATTAGAAGTGGGGGGGTGGTCTGGGAGTACAGGGCTCTGGGGGAGGTAAAGGACATTTATTTAGATATAATATGTCTCCTATAGGGAAAGACAACTGATCTTTGAATTCCTACTGGACACCGCTGTCATAGGGAGAGTAGGGTTGAAGGGGAAGGGCCTTGAGAGTGAATGTCAGCAGTTTCTGTTTGCTGCCCTGCAAAAAGGGGCAGCCAGTGAAGGAGTTACGGAGGGGAGTGACCTAGGGCAATGATCCTTGCAGCAGCGTTGCCAACATAGGGCCAGGCTAACCAGTGCACTCTTCGGGGTGCTTCATCCTGCTGAGAGCAGAGAGTTTGGGATATGGACTGTCCGCCTCTTGGGCGTGGTCTCTCAGGGCAGGATGCAAGACCTTCCCCTGCCATACTCTGTGGCGCATATATCTTCCTGGCCAGATTCAAGCCAGGAACTTCCTTTACAGTTGATTTGTGCATCACTGCTCTAATTTAGATTGTAAGCCCATCCTAGCAGGGGCCTCCTTTGTGTTTGCCTGTTAAATGCCAGGCCACAAGAACCGATACAGGAACTGGGGGGACCTTGGAAACTTACCCACGTGCCACTCACCCCAGCTGCTTCCCTGGTTGTGGACGTTGGCCCTTGTCTTCTCTCTCTCCTGGTCATTGCTGCCCCCTTCCTCACCTTCCCAATGATCTTGTTCAAAGGAAAGAGGCATCCTGGCTGCCTTGGGTGGTTGTGTTTGGTAGTGGGGCTGGCGCTCCTTTGCTAGGCTGGAGACTGGGAGGCCCATGCGAACAGAACACTCCTGTATTGATTGCACCGAGGAAGCAGGAGCCAGCAAAGAGCCAGGAAAGGGGGCACGATCTCTGACATCAGTGTGGCCCCTGTGTTGGTATCTCTGCCTCCTGTTAGTGGCTGCTGTTTCCTTCACCCTCCTGTGCCAGAGGTAGGAGAAACTGAGCTGTCGGTTTACCTGCCTGTGGCTAGTACAGGGAGCTGACTATGAGAGCTGTTCCAGAGCCATGCCAGAGAGGAGCGTCTGGCAGAGAGCCTTACAGAGCCCAGAAGGGAAAGGGGCAGGACATGTGCTTCAGGGCATGAGAACAAACAAATTAACATATCCGCTTTGCCTGCTGCTGCTGGGTGGGGTCTTTCTACCCCAAGGCCTCTGCTCAGATCCCCTGGGCCTCTCAGAAATTAGAGTCATCTTAGCATGAGCTTGTCGGTAGATAAAATGAGCTTCACTAGATTCCACAGCAGATTACGCTAACAGCACTGAAGCAATTCTCTTCAAGCAGCCTGCTCTGTAATGGAGGGGAAGGAGTGTGGGGAGGTTCCTACTCCGTGGTGGGGAAGAGGGATGAGAAGGGTTCCAGACATGGGCTTGCTAGCTCCAAGTACTAGGAGGAGCCACCAAACTGACTGACTGATGTCTGTGTGCCGAGGCAGTGGCCCTGGTTACGCTCAGGGCAAACTAAGACTGGAAGCAGTTTCAAATCCAATGTTCCATACACTTTGACTGTCCAGGGGGCCTGGACCCCCGCCATCTGAGAAAGCGTTCTCTGTCATGGAAGGAGCCAGGAAGAACTATTCCGATCCTAGCTTGGCTAGGACAAACGTACAAATGCAGATGCTTCCTCTGTTTGGCCTGTGCTAATGAGTGCTACTGTGTCTGTTAAATAGAAATGTGCAATGGAGAAAAGATTGTAGAGGTCAAAGGCTCAGTCCTTACTGTGTCCCAATAGCACTGCAGTCAGTTTGGAATATTACTGTCTTACGTGTTTCACACTAGAGTCTAGTGCCATTTCTGAGGAAGCTTTATTCCCATTTTGCAAGCAGAGCCAACTCCTGTACTGAAATGCTGAGTGACTTGGCTGGGGTCGCTGCAGGAGTCATTGTCAGAGTGGGAACAGAACTCTGCGCTTCATGATTTTGAATCACTTGAGCATTTATTCACCTGTTCACACCTCCAGATCAACTGCTGGTAGTAAGCCTCACCCTTGCTGACTGAGCTAACCTTGTTATCCCCACCCTTGCTCTGGCTTATTGATACCTGGCCCTGCAGATTTCCGAGACCAGCATCTGATGAAGTGAGTCTGTGCTCACGAAAGCTCATGCTCAAAACTTTTCTGTTAGTCTATCAGGTGCCACAGGACCCTTCGTTGCTGCTTGAGCATTTATGTTCACCGTTAACAAACGAGCAGGATTCCAAGAGGCTTTCCCTTGGGGCCTTTGAATGGTAGGAGAGGGTGAATAACCTGCGTTAGCTAAATCAGCGAAGGTAGTAGTGTACTTTGTTCTGTTACACCACCTCTTTTCTGCGTTTTGAATTCTCCCTGCTCATTTTCACTGTGTGCTCACAGCCGTGGGAGTAGCTTAGTGTGGCTGTCTTTCTCTCGCCAAATGACACCACACCCAGGCTGAAGATTTAAAGACGTAACATAGACCCCTTTCCTATATCTGAGGGACCTCCATAATGATAGAAAGGGAAAGTTCAACCCCCAAAGTAAGAGTCACATCCTGGAACCTAGGGTTGATTTGGGTATTGTAAGGAATTTGCAAACACCCCACCTTGGCCCTGTTAAACTCAGCTCGCCTATCAGAATTTATTGCATCCTTTTGCAGGTAGGCAAGGAGACCTTTGTGGCCTGGTTGGTGAGTGTCCATGCTGATATTGTACGTGTGTGTTAACCCCCATGTAACTCTCTTCTAGAGTCCAGAAAAATGAAGCTAAAGGAAATTGAGCGAACAGCTGTTCAGGTGTGGAGCCCACCAAGCAACCACCCCATCTACCTAGCGACAGGTACAGCTGCCCCTAGCCAGGGGATTCACTTAATGAAGAGTGAGCCACACAGGTGGTGTAATCATCCACTATGTGCACAGAAGCAGAGCCTCTCAAATTCTTTCTGGAGCTGATTAAGGTGATACTGGGAAGATGAATATCAGGTTCTGTTTTTCTGAAAAGCATCTCGTGACTTTGACCGCCCAGTTTGAGATGTTGAAGGAGACTGCTTATTGGGGGTGAATTCTCAGCCCTTTCTGATCTAACATCTGAACAAGCCCATGTTACGTGTAGAACACCTTGACACTGGCCACTGTTGGAAAGCCAAGTACTGAGCTAGATGGACCATTGGTCTGACCCAGTATGGCTATATAAATTTAGACAGCTGTCCACTTTTTAAAAATGTAGTGCTACATATTTTAAAATGAGTTTGCTGTGACTAAATAAATGTTTCCAGTTATTCAGCATGATAGAGTGTTAAAAATCAGGTGCTTGCTTTTCACCAAGTATTTCTACTCACTTCACTCACTTTGGACCCTGAACCACAAACTAACCTTCCTTTCAATGTTGTCAGTTTCATTTCTGGGTCTTCTGACATTGTAGTGTTAGGAACCCAAAAGCAATCAAGTGAACGATTAATATTCGTAATGGAATTTCTGTTTGGGTTATTCAGCCCCCAAGCCTTAGGTTTCATTTGAACACTTACAAATGTCCCTTTAATAGCTGATTTGAAGAGTTTTCAAATTCCTGAGATTAGCAGTGGTGCAGGCTGGTGTGAAGGAGAAGCTGGTAACTTGATCAAAACAAAAAGCAGTCAAGTAGCACTTTAAAGACTAGCAAAATAGTTTATTGGGTGAGCTTTCGTGGGACAGACCCACTTCTGTCCCACGAAAGCTCACCCAATAAACTATTTTGCTAGCCTTTAAAGCGCTACTTGACTGCTTTTTGTTTTGACAGTGTATAGACGAGCACGGCTTCCTCTCTGTTATTGGTAACTTGATGTTACTAAGCAAACTGTCTTTCCAGTCTAGGGCAGTTCTTGGCTCCCATCTTGTCTTTTTGCCGACTTCCTTACACAAACTTTCTTCAGTTCTGGCAGTCAGGGACTCTTTCTTCACTACAGACCCAAGTATGTCCAGGCAACTGGCTTAAATTCAGTTGATTATAAGTATGCTTCCAGTTTGCAGTCTAGACTGATCCTTGGGTTTTGTAGCCAGACTACATCCATAGTCAGCCCGAGAGCACTGGCTGCAGTTCTTCTACTTCGTGAGCTACACAGTTTCATAGTTTGGACCACTTTTTGATAGTGTGACAGTGTCTAGGGCCCTGCTGAATTCACGGTCGTAGATTTTAAGAGTTATAAATTTCATTATGTCAGCTATTTAAATCTGAGAAGTCACAGTGTTGTAGTTGTAATTGTCGGGGTCCTGACTCCTAAAGAAGTTTGGGGGCCTCAAGGTTATTGTAGGTGGGGGTTGTAGTACTGCTGCCTTTAGTTCTGCTCCGTCAGCATTAAACATGTGGAGTATGGTGACTGCTGGTCAAGAGCCCAGCTCTAAAGGCGGAGCCACTGTCTTCAGCAGCAGCACTGAGGTAAGGGTGGCATGGTGTATTATTGCCTCCCTTACTTCATCGCTGTTGCCTGCAGAGCTGGGCCCCCTGTCAGCAGCTGCCACTCTCTGTCCACCCAGCTCTAAGGGAAGAAGTGCAGCAGACAGGGTGACACAGTGTAGTATTGCCACCGTTCTTTATGCACCACTGCTGATGGGGCGCTGCCTTCAGATCTGGGTGCCCAGCAACAGCCGCTGCTCTCCAGCTGACCAGATCTGAAAGCAGCGCAGAAGTAAGGGTCGCAACACTGCAACACCTCTGCAATATTCTTGTGGCCCCCTTCAACTTCCTTTTGGCTCAGGGTGCCTGGTTGAGAGCCACTGGTCTCCCCTATGAAATCTGTACAGTATAAGTAAAAGACCAAATTTTACATGGCGAGACCAGATTTCATGGTTTGTGATGTGTTTTTTCATGCCTGTAAATTTGGTAAGGCCCCAGTAATGGCATAACATCCCTGTACTTGCATGGGAAGGCTACTTTAGGAAATACTCAGTGTATTTTTAGCTGCTTTGATTTCATTGTAGCAGCTGGAAATGAGGAGAAGAACCAGCGTGTTGCGAGCAGCCAGTTCTCCATGGACCATCAGCAAGTGTTTGATACACCCCAGTTAAGAAACCTCTGCAGATTAGGTCTGGAAGGTCTGACCAAGGCTTTATGAACACGATTAAGTTCCAGTGTACCGTACATATTGGAGCCATGATTGTAAGCAGAGTCCTTGAAATAATTGCATTTATATTGAAGACAGAGCCTTTGTGGGCAGTAGGGAGCAGGCATGGGGGTTTTATTTCCATTGTGTGTTCAAAGGGAAAGACACATTTAATCACAGTTCTGAGGATCAGAGCTTCTTGAGGAAGAGCTGCTCTTTTTAAAGGCTGTGTGTGAACATGAAGTTCCCTGTGCTGTTCATGCAGGCAGAATGGTACCACAGGGCCGTGGTCATGCTGACCATCTTTAAAGAGGTCATTTGCTGGGCAAAAGCCTTGTTCTTTTGGTACCTGAGCCCATGGAGAGCTCTCACCCGTGTCCCCTCTCTCCCTGCCTTTGCCTAGGAACATCTGCTCAGCAGCTGGACGCCTCCTTCAGTACAAATGCCACCCTGGAGATCTTTGAGATTGACTTCAGGGACCCATCCCTGGACATGAAGTGTAGAGGAATCCTTCCTACTTCCAACAGGTACTGGAACTTCTTGCTAATGTGCTGGTACAGTAGCTGGACTTGAGTAATGACCGATGTGTGATGGGGTATTTAAGTCTCCAGCGTGAGGCTGATCACGTTAGCAGGGCCTGGAAAGAGCCCCGCCTGGCATCCATCCTCCAACGTGTGAGCATTGCACAGCTTGGCAAAGCAGAAACAGCTAGGCAGCTCCTCTCTTCAGATGGAGGACCCTGGTACATCCACACTGATCAGTGGGGAGTCCCGGGGGCACCCTTGGGTGGGTGAGCGAGTGGTGGCTATTGGTCCACATATGAAATCAGGCCAGGAGCTAGAGCAGTGAAACTGGTTATGAATGGGCTGATGGGAAACCTGTTCACCAAACAATGTGTTCGTAGGAGACAGAACCCTGGGGTTTGAGGCCATTTACACCACAGAGCTACAGCAGTGCAGATGCCCAGGGGAGATGTACCCCACTGCTATAGAGCAGGGCTCGTGGTGGTGCAGCATATCCTGGTTTCCTCCCAGGATGTGTCACACTGGTGCAAGCCCCATTTTGACAAACGACGGCATTGTAACCTGACCTTTTGTATAATACAGGCCAGAAAATTTCACCCATTGATTGTCACATCTGGTCAGGGCAGCGTATTTGCACTGGGCAGTTAGGAGTCGGTGTAGCTACCTCTGTGCAAACCTCCCTAATGTAGACAATCTGTTACTAGGCTGACCTTTGAGTTCTGTATCTTCAAAGCTGTGGAGGGGAGGCACATCTCTTTGGCATGAGATCCCCTGGCCCTTTGAAATGGAGCATGGTAGCTTAGCTCTTGGGATGTTTGATGGGTGTGAGCTGGGAGTGGCATCCCCTGGTACTGGGATTCTTAGCAAAGCGTGCACTCAGGTTCACGTGAAATGACTCACACCAGGTGCTGTTGTTGCTCTGCTCTGCCCTGACTTCACTCTGGCCAGGTTTCTCTTCTCTTCTTAGGTTTCACAAGCTGATCTGGGGCAGCTTTGGAAACAGGCCCTCTGATTGCTCCGGGGTGATCGTAGGTGGAGGGGATAATGGAGTGCTCACGCTCTTCAGTGCCTCCCAGATTCTGACGTCGGGGGCAGAGCCTGTGATCGGACGGAGGGAGAAGCACACGGGCCCTGTTCGAGCTCTTGACATCAATCCTATACAGGTGCACAGCCAGTGAAATATTACAGCACAATGCTGTGTGCTGCCGCGACTGTGGGTAGCCAGCCTGTCTTCCCCTCTGTCCCGAGGGCTTAACTCTAAAGTGGACAACTTACAAACTGGAGAGAAGAAGGGGCTGCTTGTAAAGACACTCGCCTGGGCCTAACGAGATTCGGGTGTAGTGCCATAGACTCTGTGTGTGTGACTTTGGACAAGTCACTTCATTTCTCTGTGCCTCAGTCACCCCTCTGTAAAACAGCTGTTAATACCCCCTGTCTTTGCCTTGTGTGGTTAGATAGCTGGTTCTTTGGGGCGGGGCGCTCTTCATACGTGTTTGTGCAGCCCCTAGCACAGTGAGGCTTTGATCGTGATGCTGTTGTGAGACAAATATCATCATAGCCTGAACGTGTGTGCCGGGGGGGGATGGCCACTGAGTCCCAGGTGCCGACTGAGGGCTGGTCGCAGCCCTTGTGGAGGCTCTGCACCTTCCAAGGCCGTGCCTCGAGCACTTTCAGCTTTCTACCACTGGGGTTAGTCAGACCAGGAAACTGAGCCGTTTTGCCCTTTGGCGGGGTGTGCCAGGGAAGTCAGGCTGCATGTGTGCTGAGCTCACTAGACAAAAAGAACAGAGGTGACCTGCAATATTACGAAGGTTTCTGAGCCAAGCTGAGAACCAATCCTGGGCAAATTGGATTAAAACCAGGCCATTTACAGCTCAGGCTGGAACTTGCATCTCAATAAGGGAAACCAAACCAGCCACAAAAGTCCCTCTGCCAGCCCCACTGGCCAGCCAGAAGCTACACAAACAAACTCACAGATTCGCCAGCTGCTCCTAGTGCTCAAACCAGCAACCCTCCTTGCTCAGGTGAGGGGCTGTGAAAGCCTATTTCACCAAAGCTACACACTCTTCCAGGCCCCAAAGGGACCAGCCACATCCCCAGGTCAGTATATACTTAGATCTCACCTGAAACAGCACGTTGTGCCCAGCCTTTAGCAGCTCAAATCTAAAGGTTTGTTAAGAAAGAAAGAGAGAAAGAGGGAACAAGGACCAGGGTGAGAAAAATAGTTGAAGTGAGACATTACCTATATCAGGTAAAGCTATTGGTGCAGGTACAGTGATGTTATAAGCTGGTTTTCTTGAGCCTCGGTGAAAATACATCCCGTGAGGGATGGGCCCCCACTTCACACAGGCTTAGTTCATGAGGACTGAAGATAAAATGGTCACTGCCAGGCCCATCTTTATTGCTTGCTATGTGGAGGGAAAAACTCTTCTTCATATAGTCCGTGGTGCTCAGGTTGTCTGGTGTGGCACTCTGCCATCGGTCGCTGTGTAAGCCGGCATGTCCCAGTCCATTTCCGTAAAATGTAGAATTCATGTCTGGGTTTCTGTTCCTTTGTTCAGCCCATGTCACCTGACTGGGGAGGTGATCACACCTTCCATTGTGAATCTCAGCACTAAAACGTTTCTAATACAGATACAGAGCCAATATCTATAACTTCACACACGAACAAGGCACAGATACACAAGTAACATAAACAGAATCGGGACGTTACCAGCTTTCATTAGACACCTCACGTGGCCCACCTCGCACAAGATTTGGTGCAAACCTAATACAGTGATCACAGAAATGATTTTAAAAATCCAGCAACATCACATGACCCACAGTCAGAGAGGGGCAGGACTAAAAGGAGCCCGGGACCATAGGATTCTTCTCTGTTCCTCAACATTCCCCCTTGCAGACCTAGTGGAGTACGGGTTTTATCTGTGTGCACGCGCGCGCACACCAAACACACACACACACACACGTACGTTGCCACTCTGCACTACAAAACAAAACACACACACACACACACGTACGTACGTTGCCACTCTGCACTACAAAACAAAACACACACACACACACGTACGTACGTTGCCACTCTGCACTACAAAACAGCTGCATTTCCCACCTTGCAGATGAGTTTGTTTCAGAGCCTGTGTTTGTCATCTGCCAGCACAAGTCTGCTCAGTATTGTGGGATCCATTGGTCAGCAGGTGGCACGGATGTGTAAAATAGTTGCAGCATTCTCCTGCCTAACTCCAGTCCCCGCAGTGCCCTTGGGATTCCCTCTCCCTCCCCTTTCTGCTGTGGGCAAGTTCTCCAGAGGACAGTGGCATTCTAGGCCATACCTATGATGTATGATCCCATGTGGCTGACACGTCCTACAGTTGTGTAGTAACAGAGAGGGAGCCGGGCTAGTCTATCAACTATCAAAACAAAAAAGTAGTCCAGTAGCACTTTAAAGACTAACAAAATAATTTATTAGGTGACAAGCTTTTGTGGGACACACCCACTTCTTCAGCCCATAGCCAGACCAGAACAGACTCATACCAGAACAGAGTTCTCTGTGTCTTAAATATTGAGTCTGTTCTGGTCTGGCTGTGGTCTGAAGAAGTGGGTCTGTCCCACGAAAGCTCACCCAATAAATTATTTTGCTAGTCTTTAAAGTGCTGCTTGGCTGCTTTTTCTTTTTCCTACCATTGTGGTTTTTTATTGTGGTTAGTCTAGAGAAGTTTGTCGTCATCCCCAGGGATACCAACAGCCAAGAGATAACGGTGTGTTTGCTTTCCTCACAGTGTAATCTCCTAGCCTCTGGGGCCAACAATTCTGAAATTTACATCTGGGACTTGAATAACTTCAGTGTGCCCATGGCACCCAGGGCTAAATCTCAGGTAAAGGGGCTTCTCTTCTGTGGCAGTTCTGCATCTCTGAACAGAGACTGGAGGGAGCGGGGGCTGACCCCACTCCAGTACAACTTGTTGCGGGGGCATGGGACTTACTCTGCTAGTCACTGGAGCAATAGCTGAAAACCTAGCGTCAAGCCTCTCTTCCAGGAGCTGGTGGAGGTTATCCACATGGCATGGGGGAGGTTGCACAGGGTTCGCAGGTGCGCTGCTGGGATGGGTAAATCCACTGTGGAGACTTGGCCCAAGGTGCATTTGAACTAGGTAACCAACCAGGGCATAACATCTAGCTGGGGCCATCGGGCTGTCCCTAACACATGCATCAGGCCTTTCCGGAGAAATGAGGGATCTGCTGGGCATCTTGTGAGTGGCAAGAGGCTTTAATTACTGTAATACCATGATTGGCAAATGAGCAATCGGTGGGGCAGAGTTTGTCTGTCGTGCCTGGATGGTGCCTCCTGGCTTTAAAGGGGAAGCAGCCCTTCCGGTTGTGATTTATAAGCACGTTCCCTCTTGTGAGCAGTGCAGTCAGCTGTCATTCACTCAACGAAAAGAGAGCTTAGCCTCTCCTTGGGCAGAATGCCCTCCTTGCTCGCCTCTGACCCCACGACGGTCTGAGGGGAGTTAGCCTTGATTCGACGCTCTCCTGAGATGCTGCAACAGGTCCTCTCTCTTGTGTTCTCACTGAGATCTGTAGTCGGCAGCCTAATCCCCCCTATACCTCAGGCTGCTGAGCCATCCAGCCTGTCCGACTGCATCGCTTCATGCTGGCATTAATGGTTCATGACACACATGTCCAGGGCAGACTGTGGCTTGGAATCCAGTGTGTCCTTCCCAAACTACATGGCCTTCTCCTAGGGGATGTTCTCAGCCAGAAGGGTGTTTTCTGCAGCGTATTCTCCTAAAGGCTTCCCTGGCCCTAGCTGGTTGCCATCCATTCTACTTGTTCAGCAGCTTAGTCGGTGATTGTGACGAGAATCTGTCGCTTCTCTAGGAATGCACTGAAGCCTCAGTGCATGCTAAGACAAGCCAGGGGTGGGGACCCAGTGCTGATGTTTCCCCGCGTGGGTATAACAAATCCATAGCCTCTCTTACTCCGTCAGCCTCAAGAAGACGTCAGCGCAGTGTCCTGGAATCGTCAGGTCCAGCACATCCTATCCTCCGCTCACCCCAGCGGAAAGGCCGTTGTGTGGGACCTCAGGAAGAATGAGCCCATCATTAAAGTCAGCGACCACAGCAACAGAGTGAGTGGGGGCAGGGCTGTGGGCTGGCCTCTCCGAGGTGTCTGCAGCCCACCAGTGCGTAGGGGCTGAGAGGCACCTGCATGGCACCCTGGGGGAATGTCCCAGAGCAAGAGGCCATCTGTGCAAATGACGCAGTACGCACACTGGGCCTCTGATCTGCAAGAGAGTCTGGCCAGGGTATTCTTACATCCTGGGGAGTCTGTGCCACTACAGTGACCCACAGGGTCCTGTCTTTTGTCCATCTTAGCACTCTGAGAAGAGAGGCCAAAGGTCAAAGGGACTGTGGGAACTGCCTCCCTGCTGGCTCCCTAGCTTGCCCCTTCTGAGTCAGTTCTGGGAGAAAGGCATGTGTGGGGGCTGGGCGGAGGGGCGGGTTGATACTGTTGCTGTGCTGTCTGTGGGGTGAGCCCAGGGCAGCACTATCCTGGGCTATGAATTGGCATCTTCCCCCAGTACCAGGTTCACATTACAGCAGCGATGGAAGAAGATAAAGGCACTAATCTGTCTGAGAGCAGAGAAGGGCAGACAAGCGTCTGGTGTAGCAGCAATGGGACATCTGGAGACACGTGTGTCTCTGAGGAGGGGAGAGCCAGATTCTTGTGAGTCTGGGCTAGGAGTCAGGTGAACATGTGACCTTTCAAGGTAGATGTTTTCAAGGGCAAAACTGGAACTTGGCCAGGAGTTGTGTTCAGGTTGGAGGGGAGACCCAGCTGCAGCTGGGCCGGGGAGCCAGGCGCTGGGTTTTCTTGTCAGTTTCACAGTTCCAGCCCAGTCCTGAAATGGATGAGACAGCTAGCAGCCCCCACAGACCCTGCATCGCCCTAACTACACAACAGAAGTGCTGTGCCTCTGGCGGAGGTGGCGTTATGTCAGGGTAGTAGGGCACTTACATGGCTGGAGCAAGGCTGTGGGGTGCACAGTGGTGCACTTAGATTGAGGTAAGCCACCTCATTTCGACGTAACTGCATCATGCAGACCAGGCCCTCGTAGCCACCAGGCAGCACGGAGGTGTTGTCAGCCTGTGCTGTTGTCTGCCTAGATGCACTGCTCGGGAATGGCCTGGCACCCAGAAGTCGCTACCCAGTTGGTGCTTTCCTCGGAGAGCGACCACATGCCAGTGATCCAGTTATGGGACCTACGCTTTGCTACCTCTCCATTGAGCCAGCTGGAGGGCCACAGCAGGTAGGAGCTGGTGTGTTGCTCTGAGACCGTCTGGCTTTTGAATTGAGGAGCAAGGATGCATGAGTTTCAGTCTAGCCTGAGCGAGGCAGAGAGGCGATCTAGCAATGCTGCTCCTGTGCGAAGCTGTCCACATTACGCTGCTGCAGCGTAACTGGGGGTGGGACCTTCTTGCTTTCATGGAGTCGAGTGTGTTGTCTCTGATGTGTTTCAGGGGAGTCTTGTCTATCTCCTGGTGCCAGGCCGACCCTGAGCTCCTACTCAGCAGTGCCAAAGATAACCGGATCTTGTGCTGGAACCCCTGCATTGGTGAGGTGTGTGCAGGTTTGACTCCCTGGCGGGAGGCACGTGCCTCCTGCCTGGCTTGTATTTGAAGGCTGTGCCAAGTGTTTTTTCTTGGTTTATTTCTCCATTTTGTTCCTCTTTCTCTCCTGGGGTGTCTCCTTCCCTTGACAGCAGGTACTAGTATATTACAGTGGTGGGTCAGAAGCACAATCAGTATTTCTGCACTTGTGCGTGTTGTCCAGATGCTCACGTGCCTCAGTAGCGTGGGTAAAAATAACAGTGTGTACAGTAAGGCGCACCTTCAGCTGGTAGAGTGGAGTGTCCTATACCTTATCCCCTAGGTATATGCAGTATGTGGGCTCTCTGTGTACCCAAGCCCTGCCTCCTAACACTGTCACTGCAGTGTGGTGTCCCTCTCCTGGCTGCCGGAGGGTTTTGTTGTGGTGTGTAGCTGCAGGTGTGCTGCCTACGGGATATAAGCCACCCGAAGACTACTCCTAGCTTTAGAAAGCAGAGCGAAACTCGCTGTACGTACGCGTTGCAAATCAGTTTCACTCTGCAGCCAAAACCCGGCTGCTTTACTGCACTTCAGCCTCTGGAGCCTCCTGCTGTTGGAGGGCCACACTTGGTTTTTTGCAATATTGCAGCTACGGCCTGTGCTGGCAGGTAGACTTCCAAGAACTCGTCAGGGCACGTTATGCATGGTGAGAAGTCAGTAGTTTGTGGCAAACAGGTGGATTGGGGGAAAACGAGTGACTCTCTCTCTTAATAGCCTTCCTCCTCCCCTTCTGTTAGGTGGTTTATGAGCTGCCCACTCAGAGCCAGTGGTGCTTTGATGTCCAGTGGTGCCCTCGGAATCCATCAGTCTTCTCCGCTGCCTCTTTTGATGGGTGGATCAACGTTTACTCAGTTATGGGAGGGAACCTAGCAGCTCAGCAGAAGACTCAGGCTGACAAGGTAGAGCCTCAAGGAATGGAGAATGGGCGAACTGGGAGGGCGGGTTGGCGCGTGGGTTCGGGGAGCTCTAGGAAAGCATAGCCAAGGTAGTGCATTGTTTCACTTTGGTCACAGGGAGCACGGCCGAGCAGGGATCTCCTGTCCACAAAGTGTTTGTGAAAGCCAAAGAGTAGTGGGGAGCTAGGGGGCTTCTGGGCTGACCAGCTAACATCCAGCCACAGCCTCCAGGATTCTGGGCCTACGCTGCTGATAGAGAGAAATGTGACTCAGTAGCTTTTAATCAGTTTTATTAAAGTTACATGACACAAAAGTAGAATGAAGCAAAGGTATCACTAAAGTAAGCTACTACTGAAGCAGACTACAAATAAGATACGTTCACCAAGTATTTGTATTGAATTGGAAATAAATTCTAAAATCCCTTATCAGATCAATACAGCAGATAATCAGTCCTTATTGATGCTGAGAGGAGATCTGGGGTGGTGGGCTGCCCGTTTGGTTCTAAACCCCCAACTGAGGAATTTTACCGAGGCCAACCTAATCTATAACTTGGAGCAGATTAAACAGTTTGATATTAAAGCCAGATTGTCATCTCATGCCAGGAGCACAGCCACTGAGCCAATTACAAAGTGTCCTCCTTAGACTCCGTCTCCGCCTTTCCCCAGCAGAAATAGTACAATACAGGCTGTAGCAGAATACACTGAGCAGCTACAGTTGGCCAACGCTTGTGTGCAAGTAGCTCAAAGTTTCTTAGGGCGCTCCAGTGACAGGACCCGCTTTAATTAGCATCTTGATGATGCTGTGTGGAATTGTTGAGACATGAAGTTTCTGGCGCTTTCCCTGTGTGGACATCAAGGGTGCTTATATGAGTGCTTGCGCAATCAACTACCTTAAAATTAGAAACTAAAGCAATCAGAGTTAAAACACAGATCAAAATAGAAAAAGGGAAAATAAACTTGGTCCTCAAGTTGGGTCATGCATATCAACGTTTAGTTCTGGGGAAGGACCTGCTTAAGCTAACGGCTTGTAAAAAATCGTCAATGTTCACATGCCACTGAGGCTGCGTATCCGTCATAGCTCAGCGTTGACTTCATGACAACTTAATGTCGTTGTCTCTCCCAAACAAGGCAATCTGTGTGTTTAGCAGTGGGGTGGGAAGCAAGGAGCTTCTCTTTGGAAGGTCACGTGTTAGTAGAGAGAAGTAACTTCTCCAAATGAAACTCACTGAACACCTGAAGCCAGTTAAAGTTGGTATAAGGGCTGTACACCCTGGAGGCACCACCCCAGGGAACATGCTGTGTGTTGTTTCTTTCCCAAGGAGAAAACCGACCTTACGGCTGGCCTGGGCTGGGCTGGGCTGGACTGAATGAGCTCGTTGCCTGGAATATCGATGTAATGTGTTTTATTTTGCACCTCTGATCTCAGATCTCCTCCTCCTTTGACACCTTGGAGCCCTTTGGTTCAGGACAGACTCTTCCTCCTCTTCGGGTGCCAGAGGAGGCGGCTCAGACCACACTGATCCCGCCTCTGAGAAAACCCCCCAAGTGGATTCGCAGGCCTGTGGGGGCCTCGTTTGCAGTAAGTGTGTGGAGTGAGTGGCCTTGCCTGACAAGGAGAGGTTACGCCCCTCCTCCTAACCCCCAGACGGGAGCTGGTTCCCGTGTTGTGGGTTTCATGATGCTGACTGTTTCGATGCTCCTTGGTGTTTAGACCCCATGTCACCAACTGCTCTCTCTTGAGCAGCAGCGGGGGCTTGCTGTGAAGTACCGGTTTGACTCCCATGTCCTTCCTGTTGGAGAATTAAACTAGTCCAGTCTGAGTGCTGTAGGCAAGATCTGTGCTCACTCCTGCTCTTTCTACCAGTCAATATGTGTCCTCCTTCTCCTTCTCCTAGTCCCTCTCCTCCCTCATGTCCTTGTTCTCTCCCTGTCCTCTTTCTCCAGCCCCACTTTGCTCTGCTCTGCTGGGTGCCATTTCAGGTTGGTGGTGTAGCTGTTTAGCTGCAGGTGGGAACGAGCCAGCATTGTGTTACATGCTGTGTGGTCAGTTCACACACTGCACTTGAGGTATGCAATGTAAGTGTAAGTTACTAGGCCAGAGACACAGGCGTGCTTGCCAGGAGTGGGTGACCTCAGAATAAACTTGTGCCAGTAGGGGCATTGTGTCTGTGATCACTGTGCTTGGCTTCCTGTCCCCCTAGAGTCTTAACATTGGGGAAAGGCCTCAAAGGCTATTTTCACTGCATTGAGCGTGAAACGGTAGCGACATGTGCTGAACCTCTGTGAGCCTGATACAGAATTGCTGACTTCTCTTAATTGGAGGCCGCTGCGTATCCACTCGTCCGATGAGGGTTATTGCAGTTGGCCCCTCTGTTGCAGAGAGGAGTCAGTCTGTACAGCATCTGTCCTCTGGGCTGTTGGTGTTGGCAATGAGCTGCAGACACCTGCACCCCCAGAGAGACCACTGAGAATTGCAGCTCCTGGGACAGGGGCTTGGGGCGTTGATGCTGCAGGTCCCAGGTTTGGTCGCTGCAGCTGACTACAACATGAGCATGTGTTCAGCTGTCCTCTGCCTGGGTGCCTCACAGTTGCCCTGCCCAGCACCTTGGTGTCTCCTGAGTGCTGGTTTTAACTTTAACCCATTTGGACGCTTCCCTTTTCCCTCTCTTCTTCTCAGTTTGGGGGGAAGTTGATCACTTTTGGGCTCACCAAGGCCCCAGCACCGCAAAGGCAGCAGAGTCCCCCGCGCCAGGTGTTCATCAGCCAAGTTGTTACAGAGACAGAGTTCCTGGCCCGATCCAGAGACCTGCAGAGTGCCCTGCAGTCGGGAAACCTCGTGGACTATTGCCAGCACAAGATCCGGGCGGCCCAGCTGCCGTTTGAAGAGAGCATCTGGAGCTTCCTGAAGGTAGGACAGGACTGGTGACCTCATTCCATCACCTGCGTGTTACTGGCACGTGCCCATCACTCGTGCCTGGCCTCGTGTGTGCCCAGCTCTTCCCAGGACTGACCAGTGGTTAAGCCAGAAACGTGCCCCATAACGGTGCGCTTGGGGAGAGCCCTGGCACGCAGGATAAACGCACAGGCCAGAGGCCTGTTCTCCTTTCCATAGGGCCGGTGTTGGCATCAGACTGTGGTGGGCTCTAGGCCGGGATAAGCATACAGCAGTCCCAGGCAGATGCTCAGCCTCCTCTAGGCCTTTAGTGCGTTCAGTGGAGCGCCTTCCTTCGGTCCCCCAATGGGCCGAGATCAGCCCGGAGGAGTCCAGGCGGCAGTGATATCAGCAGGGTCACTTGCTTATGCCTCTAGCCCCCTTGGCATGCAGACCACCCAGAAGAAGATAGGGACAAAGCCCTCAGTCTTCCATGACGGACTTGACAGTCCCTTCAGCCAGTTGGTTTGAGCTCCTGCCTCACATTCAGCTGTGGCCCAGGCAGCCTGGCTGCTCTCTCCAGGTTCAGCCCAAGTGAGGTGCTCTAGCCAAGAGTGATTTGCTTTCCAGCCAGTGTCCGAGAGAACCAGATCTACTGCTGTCAGCTTGGGCATGGCTGAGCTAAACCCTCTGTCCGCACCAGCGTTTCCTGTAAGCTGAGCGCTAGGGCAGCCGCTGGGAGAGATTCACAGTGCCACAGCTGGGCTTGGGGTCTCTGTGGGTGGTGCACGTTCGCACGTGCCTCAGGGGGCTTAAAATTATTCCACACATGGACGGAAAAGATGAGAGGGGACATTGGCCCACACTCGGCACTCCCGCAACATCACTGGGGCGTTTGCCATCCAGCAGCTGAGGGCTGGAATCTGATCCCTTCTGCAGAGAGAATGGTGCCTTCCTCCACAAGGAGTCTCACCAGTGCAGATGAGGCTGGCTGGGAGAGTAAGGTCCTACGCAGCATCAGTTAGCTTGTGTGAAGCTGGCCCTGAGTAAACTGCTTGGTTTTTAGCCCCCACCTTACACTGGGCCATCACCTTTGAATCCCACCCAATGTCTCGGCCATTTGGACCGAAACAGCCCGGTGCTCCTTTTACGCTGGTCGTCCCCAGACTCCAGCTGGTGAAAGCTGGCTGATCAATCACTGGGCCAAGCCAATGGCCTCTAGGAAACAATGCTGCCTCCTGCGGTTTGCAAGCAGTCCGTGTTGTGTGAGAGCAGCCCTGAGCAGACACAGTATTTACTGCTCATATAGGATTCTCCATGCCTAGGTCTGAGAGCTTTACAGAAGTAATTCCGGATCGTCAATCCCATTTTACACTTGGAGAGACTGAGGCACGCAGAGAAGTGACTTGCCCAGGGTCACATAGTGACACAGCTCTCCTGACTCCCACCCCAGTGCTCTAGCCTGTAGGCCTCTCTTATTCCATAACTGTGGTGCTTTCAAGTACTCTTCCATAGTGCTGCAGCGTCCAGGAGAGAGCATGCAGTGTGGGAATCGGTACGGCAGTGTAGCTGGTGAAGTGGGGGTGCGTTGAAGGAAGCAGCCCCCCTCTGGTTAATGAGTGCAACAAGCAGATTGTATTGGATTGCTGGGGGAGATGTGGCCAGCAATGTCTCAACCTTCATCCGCCAAGGGCAGTTTATTCTGGCCCAGCGCCCAGGGAGAGGCCAGTATGGCCCAGCACTGATCATCTGTAAACTGAGCACTGCGCGTGGCACTGCCAGCAGCAGCTGGGTGCTGCCTCTGTGCAGGTGCCTATTTTATGCATCTCTTTGTCTCCAATCCCCTCCGGGGCCCAGGCAAACGCAGAGCCAGACTCCAGATCTAAGCTCCTGAGGCTACTGGGCTATCGCAGAGAGGAGCTGCAGAAGAAGGTGAGTGCCTCCTTACCAAGTAACACCTTTACTTAACAGAGGGCCCTTTGGGGCAGTGGCTGGTGGCATGCAGGTCCCTTGTTGGAGACGGGTCAGGGGACCGGTGAAGAACAGAGAGTGCAGGGAAGAGGTCTTGGCTGCACTGTGATTTGTTAAGCAGTTTCCCCCCGAAGGTTTCACTTGGGGTGTAGCTTGAATGTCTTTGTGCTGGTCCTGCCGACTGGGATGTGCGTGGCTGATTTGCCCTCTAGCTCTCCCAGTGCTCTTTGTTCCTGACCTCCGGCTCACCTGGCAGCTCCTCCGGCACATCTGGCTGTGGCCTGCAGGATGCTCTGGCAGCTCTTTGAGGTTGGATGCGGCGTAATGGTGTGGCAGGTCTGAGATGGGCATGTGGGAGCTGCCCTGAGACCGCCACTTCTGACCTAAGCTGAGACTTGAGCTCTGGTCTTCAGAGGTGAAAGGTTAATACATTTAGTCCCCACAGCTGCTGGCTGGGAGCAACAGGAAGGGCAGAGTCAGATCGTGTTCCTCCTTCCTTCTAATCGCTGCTGAGCATTCGGCCCCTGCCCTGCCCTGCCCTGCCCTGCCCTGGGTAGCTTTACACGGTCCCAGCCCCGCCTCAGATCTTCCCTCATCTCATGTGCTCCCCCAGGCGCCTGCTTTGGGTTGGGTTCACCAGGAGCCTCTGGAGATTTCAGGAGCTGAGTGCAAACAAAGACCCCGCTCAAAGGAAAGTCCTGGTGCAGCTGTAACTGGTGCGTCACTGCCGTGCGGTTCTGTCCAACCTTTCTCTGCAGGCAGCACCTGTTCTTAGCACCCCGCTAATGCTCCGAGTTACGAGCAAGCCAGGGGAGCCCTGACAATAGGGGGAACGTGGGTGCGGTGGTGAGTAACAGGGCGACAGAGCTGGATGCCCTTGACGGCCGCAGCAGAGAATGCTGCGTTTATGCCTCAGGGCAGAGGAGCCTGCGCGAGCAGAGAGGGGCGGCAGTGATGCAGGTTTGGGTGCGTTGATACAGAGGGCGGTTTTGAACCGGCTTGGCAAAGCCAGTGGAGTTGTTCGGCTTGGCTGCTCTGTTGTCCTTGCATTCTGCTTTGGGTCAGAGCCTTGACACCGCGACTGCGTTTCCTCACAGATTACATCCTATGTGGGGAGCAGCGTCCCCGAGAAGCAGCCCCTTCCCGAGGCAGATGGCTTGGCTCAGGCTACGCAGCCCATTCAGGTAGGCCCAGGTCCCCTTGCTGGCCATCGGGAGCGAACAAAGGAGGACAGATTCCAGCGATCTCTGGGGCTCAGTGCAGGGCGCTGGGGGTGAGGATCTGGGGCCCTGTGCAGGACCCCTGGCTTGCGGCTCTGTGGCTGAGTTGCGCAGGAGAGTGGACTGCTCTAGGCGCTCAGGGCCAGGGAGGCTAACATGCAGGCTGCTGACTACCCTACAGCAGGCCTTGTTTGAGCAGCGCTCTGTTCTGCATGCGAGGGTTAACCTTACCCCAAGTAAACTCCATGGCTCTGCACCTTCGGGCAGCTGGCCTCCTGCCATTGCTTCACCATCGAAGCCCAGCAGCAGGAGGCACGAAGGAGGAGGCCTGAAGCTTCCATGCTGAAGTTAGCAGCGGAGAGAGAATCCCAGCCAGGCAGAACCACCACAGACCCCCCTCACCCAGCTCTGTGATCTGTTGAAACTGCCTGAGTGAGGCTCACATCAATGTATGTTCTCCCTGCTCTGTCGGCCCAGGGCTCGAGACACTCCCTGACCGAAGTGGGTGCTGCTTCCTCCTCTTCGGGGTTCTTTGACAGCCTCCTCCCTCAGGACACGAGCCCGTTGGTGATCCCGGTCACAACAGGTACCACATGGCCTGAGTTAAGTGCGGGGAGCCTCTGCCCTAAAGAGGTACAGCCCGGCCCTTTGAGGCTCTTTGTAGTGTGCCCTCACCTAGGGCCTCTCCCTCTGCCTGTGGAATTGATCACAGGGCAGCTCACGGAGGACAGAAGTCCAGTCCTACCCATGAGTGAGTCCCTGGAGGTGCGGCGCAGTTATGACAGAGCTGCCTTTCTCCTGGGGTCCGTGGTTCACTGCAGCCAGGCTGGGGTCCGGCCCCTGCATGAACTGTTCAGGTGCTCAGCCAGCCTTTCCCACCCACCCTACCTGCAGACACTGACGGGCTGATCAGCCAGGCGCTGCTGGTGGGGAACTTTGCCGGCGCCGTGGAGCTGTGCATGTGTTCGGACCGCTTTGCTGACGCCATCATTCTGGCTGTTGCCGGTGGGGAGAAGCTGCTGAGGGAGACCCAGAGGCGGTACTTCGCCAAACGGAAAACTGAGATTTCTCAGGTGAGTGTCCAGGCAGAGATGCAGGGCAGGGGCAGGAGAGAGCAGACTGAGGTGTACGGAGCCCGAGCAGACTTGGTTGCTGGCATGTACGCGGGGGGCCGGGATGAAATGCCAAACAGGAGGTTCTGTCCAGCTAATTTCCATCGCTGTCTAGGTATTTACAGTGCACTCAGAATCTACTACGTGTTTTAGAGCGTTTGTCCATGTGATCCAGAACTCCTCCTGAGCGGTCAGAGCTAGGACCACCAAATCGGGTATGCAGCTTCCTCCCACCCTAACTTAGAGCAGCATAATGGCTTGGCTGTGCCAGAGAAACAGAATGGGATTGCTTCTCATAAAACCAAACAGAAAAGAGACACTTACTTACGAGATCAAGTACACTCCTCAGAACTGATATACCTGAGCAAATGCTGGGAGAGCCTGAACTGCGATGAGCCCGGAACAGGATTGCTTCTCAATAAACCCTACAGAAAAGAGAAAACAGAGAACTTGGGGGCAGCGTCCCTTTCTTTGGCTTAATAGCACTGAAATCCTGGTTCTCTATAAAAGTTATTCTAGTTGTATGACTAAAATTTAATCTTAGCAGATTACAGTCTTTGGCATATGTAGGGTCTTCATTCTAGAGCAGCTGTACCGCTGGGGCTGTGTAAACCAGCCCTTGCTCGTCTGTATGGTACTGCACCCAGCATTTGTGGAAGCAAGTGGTGCGGTTCTCTCAGTGGTGGGTAACTCAAAGGTCTTTTTACTCCTCTTATATTTCCATATTTTATTCTCTCTGCCTCAAGAGCCAGGAAGATTTGCTGGGGCGCAGACTCTGTCCCCCAGCATGATTGTTAAGCAGTCTCCTCCCCAGCTTGTTCAGCCTGATGGCTTTGCTTACCTCCTGTGTAAATGTACTAAATGTAGTGCCTGCAGCCAAGCTGGTCAGACAGGTAGACACACATTGGCCTGTCGAGGGCAGCCTGAGCACGTTCCAGAACTCTGCACGCATCACACAAGGGTTTTGCAGGACCAGCTTGTGTCGGTGTCTCAGTTTGCGTACGATACCGCACAGGGTACCTCTGCCGGCAGTGTACTGAGGGCAGTGAGTGCTCAGGTCTGATGTAAGTGACAGTGTGTGTGTGGTGGGGGGGGGCTTCTGCCAGCTGCCACGGAAGGTGCCCCTAGGCTCACGCTGATAAGCTAAGTGCGAGGTAGATCTCTGCAGACCCCAGGGCTGCAGCTGAGGTTTGAGCCTGGGGACTGACAGGCCGTTTACTTCTCTTGCAGCTTCTTTCCTCCATCGTGCAGCAGAAGTGGAGTGAAGTGGTTTGCTCGTGTGCCCTGCAGAGCTGGAAGGAGGCCCTCGCCGTCTTGTTGACGTACTCCAAGCAAGAGGAATATGCCCAACTGTGTGGTAGGTGGGCTGCCCACAGAGACGGGTGCATGGAGCTTGGGCGGAGGTGGGCCCGGGGTGTTCCAGGCAAGACAGACGAGACCATGAGCTATGTGGGAGGTAAAGCAGGAGGGGAGACTCGGTGGAAGTGGGCGCAGGAGCAGTAAGGCAGGGCGGAGTCTCATGGTGAGCACAGGGAGGTGCCAGTGTCTCCTTCAGCCTGCGTCCGTGGCTTGGAAAGGACTGTGGGCAGCGAGGGCAGTGCCTCCAGGCCCTGGCCCCAGGAAAGTGTTGTGCCCATACAGAGCTCCTCTGGGAAGAGGCTGGGGCTCCTCAGAGCGGGCAGGCGGGGGGCACCCCCTTGCAAGTGGTTCGTCCTGTTGCTCCCCGTCCTCGCACAGTGGCAAGTCTGGAAGCAGCTCCGCGGTTTTCCTCCCAGGGCTGCTCAGGGCTAGGACTGGCCTGGCCACTGCAGCTGGCCAGGAGGGAGCTGAAGGTTGAGGAAGGAACCAGCCAGGGCCCCGTGTGCTGTGCAGTTAGAGCTTTATCCCCTGGGACGGTCCGAACAGAGCTGGATGAAACGCTGGGGCTGGTGGGGGCTGGCCGCTCTCCCTAGCGCGGGGTGGGGGCTGTACTGGTTCTGCCCACCCGGAGCTCCTGGGAGTCAGTAGGTCCTGGCTGACGTTGGAGGGAGGCAGCCGTCATCAGTAGCTGCCTGCTATTGCTTGGGGTGCCTGTCCCTCAGGAGAGGGTGCAGCTTCCCTCCTCCCCCCTTTGCCACGTGCACCTCCCCGGGCCCTTAGCCACTCCTGCCGGTTTCGCTACGCCCCGTGCTCTCAGCAATGGATTTTCTGGTGCCACCAGCCTCTGCCCCATGGCCCCTCAGCTCTCTGCGTGTGGCTGCAGCTGGACCAGGGCAGAAGCAGCGGATCGATGGAACCTCCCCTTTCCACCCTCCCTTTAGATACGCTGGGGGCCCGGCTGGAGTCAGCCGGTGAGGGGGCACTGTCCGAGGACGCCTGCCTGTGTTATGTCTCCTCTGGCAACGTGGAGAGGCTGGCAAAGTGCTGGGCCAGAACCCACCAGACCTCCTCACCCCTAGCTCTGCAGGTACCAGCTCTGGGATGGGGCATCAAACCTCCCTCACCACAGCTTGTCTGCGGGATCCCAAAGTCACAGACTGGAGCCTGAGCGCCAGCTTCCCCGGCCCTGAAACTCCCAGCTAGAGCAGAGGGCTCTCGTGCTGGCCCAGGTGCTGGGCTTCCAGCTAAAGGGGCTTTGGTTTAACATGTAAGGGTTGGTCTGCTGGCGCAAGGGGGCCTTGACTGGGGTGTGTTCAGCAGCAGGGCAAGCTGCTGTGCAGTGGGCCTGGTGGTGATCCTTCTGCCCAGCAGCTTAGATGTCGCCTACCAGCACGGTCTCTCAGCACCTCTCAGCGCAGGCCTCTCAACCCTCCCTCCCCCGGGGGCAGTGCTTCCTCATTTCCTGCGGGTGGCGGGAGCCCTGGACTGCGGTGACTGAGCTGGGAATGGAGCCCAGTCCCTGGTTGTCTTTGGGCCAAGCAGCGAGTAACCCAGGTTACCGCTCGGCCTGTAACCCCATGCCCAGGCAACGTGTCCTCAGTGCTTCCGCTGGCTCTGAGCCAGAGATGCCCCTCAAGTGACAGGAGGGGCCAGCTGACAAGCACCACAGCCAGCTCTGCTGCTGAGCCCTGTTGCCCTTCCCCACCCGGCGTTTAACCCTGCCCCTCTGAGGGGGTTCTTCAGTCTCATGGAGGCTCCCTGAGGAAAGCCCATCATGGAGACACAGGCAGGTGCTGTTGGGTTGCTTAGCAGGAGCCCAGCCCAGCCAGCTTCCCCTCCCTGGTCTGGTTCGCCCGGCTCGGTGGAGGAAAGCTCAGCAGTGAGCTGACCTGCTCTGAGTCCGTTCAGTGAAACCCGCCTTCTGCCCCCAGGGCCGACTCCTGGCCCTCAGCCCCCTGGCGGGGGGGGAACACCTCCCCTGGGGCCGACTCCTGGCCCTCAGCCCCCCGGCGGGGGGGGAACACCTCCCCTGGGGCCGACTCCTGGCCCTCAGCCCCCCGGCGGGGGGGAGCACCTCCCCTGGGGCCGACTCCTGGCCCTCAGCCCCCCGGCGGGGGGGAGCACCTCCCCTGGGGCCGACTCCTGTGCGGGGGAGGGCACGTGAGCATGTCTTGTGTCTTCGTCCTGCCCTGTCAGGACCTGTTGGAGATGGTGATGGTGCTGAGCAAGACTGTTGAGGTGCTCCGAGGCTCCAGTGGGCCGGGACCGGGCCCTGTCTTGGCTGAGCTGATCACCCAGTACGCCAGCCTCTTGGCATCGCAGGGGTGTCTGGCAGGAGCAATGAGCTACCTACCCCACGGCTCTGAGCAGGTAGGCGCACGGCGGGCAGGCAGAAGACGCCCAAGAGAGGTGGAAGTTGGGGGGTAGAGAGACAACAGGAAGCTGGAGAGTCCCATCTTCCCCTTGGCCGAGGTGCTCTCTGTTCTCCTGGGGGTCTCACGGAGGCCAGGGAGGAGGGGGAAGGTCCATGCTACTGTGTGCGGGTCCTGGCGGCAGCTGACCAAAAAGCCGTCCAGTGACCTGCACTGGACGAGGGAAGACAGGTGGGGGCCCAAGAGCAGGACGCTCTGGAGGTGGGGGAGCGTTGGCCTGGCTGCAGAGAGCTCTCCAGGCGAAGGTCGGGTGCCAGCTTGCAGCTGGGTCCCAGGCTGGTTGCTGAGTGATTTCCAGCCCTCCCCAGCTCCGGCAGGGCTTCATTGAGCCGTGTGTTCGCAGCTCCTGGTCCAGCAGCTGCGAGACCGTCTCTTCCACGCCCAAGGGGCGAGCACGGGCGCTCAGGAGCCACGTCCTTTCCCCTACGCCCACGTCCACGTCAGGCCAGCGAGCCGCCCGCCCGCAGCAGCCAAGAGCAGCCTGGCTCCAGGGGGGCCCGGGCGTCTGGAGGGGGTAAGTCGCAAAGCCTAGTGCCCAGGGCCAGGGCAGAGCAGCGCTGAAGGGAGGGGATGAGGACAATGCCTGGCTGTGGGCTGTCCACACGGGGCTGCCGGGGAGACTCAGCACCGCTGAGGGCACACAGATGAGCACAGAACAGAGCCCAGCTTCCCTCCCTCCCTCCTGGTGCATGGCTCCCCCCCAGACCTACCCAGCGTGCACTGGGGTACCCCTTCTCTTCATCCAGCCCCAGCTGAGACACCTCCTCTCCAGCCTTGGCCTTGGAGCGGCAGCCCAAGTCGCTGTGTAGAGCTGGGGCTGCCGGGGGCACCAGCCTTACAGCAGCCAGGGCCTCCGGAGCCAGCTCCTCGCCAGAGCCCAGCCTGCAGGGAGGGAGTCAGCGTCCCCGCCCCTGCCCAGGGGATCGGGGCCCTGCCCGGGGCTCTGGGGGTTACTGTGGCCCTGCCCGGGGCTCTGGGGTTACCCCGGCCCCTCCCAAGGGCTGACGGCCTGAGGAAGGAGCTGTAGCAGAGGAGAGGACAAGGCTGGGATACACCCTACAGCTGGCTGTCCGGAGGGAGAGGGAGGCAGCCATGCCCTGAGCTCGCCTGGCCAGTGACCCCCACGCTGGGCCGCCAGTGCTGGGCCCTTGGTGAGCCAGGGAGGCTAGCGGTTGGACACTGTTGCCAGGACAGCGGTGGTAGTGCCTGCAGGGGCCACAGCCCTCGCGGTGCTGGGGCTCCCTGCAGCAACTCTGACTCTCTTTGCAGCCCATGGAGCAGCCACCCTTCACCCCTCCGGTGTCCGGTCAGCCCTCGGTGCCACTGCCCAACCCGCCTCAGCTGGTGCTGCCCCAGCCCGGCATGGGCCCTCCTCCCAGCACCTACGCCAGAGCAGGAGCCCAGCCCCACTACTTCCAGAATGCCCCCAGCTTGTCCCCGGCCACAGCTCTGGGGCCAGGTGAGTGTGTGCCAGGGATGCGGCTCAACCGGCTGCGTCGAGTGGGGCAGGGAGCGCGCCTTGGGCTCGCGTCCGACTCAGCTGGCTGCCGGCCCCCTGCTCGGTCGGGCCATGGGGCTTTCCACACGCCCAGGGAGCAGCATACGCAGCTCCCACATGCTGCTGGCCCCGGGGACCTGATGCAGCGTGGCCGTCTGCACCGGCTCGGCCGGGAGCCGAGCGTGGGGCGGGCAGGTGGCAGGAAGACTTGCCAAAGGGGAAGGCAGGCGTGAGACGCACTCCTGGGGAGAGGGGCGGCTGGCTGATGCTGTTCTCCTTGGCTTCAGCAGTGTCCCAGCCTGCGCCCTTCCTGCCCGGAGCCAGGCCCACTGGAATAGCTGCCTTCCCCAGCCAGCCTGGGACCGTCGCATCCCACAGTGTTCCACCTCCGGGACCGGCCTTCTTCCGCCCAGCCTCAGTCCCTGCGCAGCATCCTGGGGCGGGCCGGCCCCCCCTGCTTTTCCCAGCCATGTCTTTCAGCGGCCCCCCAGGCCTGGGCTACCCTCAGGGTGGGCCTGGAGCTCCGAGCGTCCCTCCCCCTCCCACAGGTGAGTGCTGGGGGTGGCTTCTCCCAGGCCCATCCAAGGTGGGGTCCAGGCTCACGGTGTCCCTAAAGAAGGGGAGGTGGTGCTCTCTGCCTGGCTGAGAGCTCACATCACTAGGGCTGCAGCTGCTGGCAGCCAAGGCCCCGGGTTCAGCAGCTCCGTGAGGCCCCTCTGCCATCCCACCCTGCTCCCCACCTCCGGGAGGAGCTGGCCTGGCTTGGTGCCAGGGCATGCGAGGAGAACGGGTGGTCTGTACAGAAGGGCTGCTGACACGGGGCCACCCCTCACTCGGGGCCTGGTGGAGGCTCGCCCAGATGCCTGCTCAGCTCCTCCGGGTGTGTGCAACGTGCTGGGCCTGCTCCCCAGGAGGAGACCCCAGCTCGCCTGGGTGTGGTACAGAGCCGCCTCCTGCTGCCCCAGTGCTCTCCACTGGGCCCCTGCACCTCCTGCAGGGGGTCTGCTGCTGGCGCTCCCCCCCGGTCGCTGGTTTGAGCCCAGCTCCGCTGGGGAGTGATGGGACGTCGTCGTAGGGCTGGTGGACAGGGGCTGGGTCGCAGCCCAGAGGGGCTGTGGAGATCCCCTCGGATGGTCTCTTCGGGACGGGCAAGGGCTGCAGTGTTTGGGCCTGGATCGTCCCTCAGGCTGGGCTGGAGCCAGGAGTGTGTCTCCAGAAGCCACCGATCCGGCCCAGAGCCGGGTGCCCTGGATTCCCCGGCCTGGCAGCCACTCGCAGCCGAAAGGCTGCGCTCAGCTGGGTGGATCAGGCCCAGGCCTGATGACGGACACGCTGCAGGCTCAGCCCCTCCTGAGCCACAGGGTGAAACAGTCCCAGGGGCTCTTGGGATGTTACTGCTCAGCTGATTCTGACACCAAGAGCTGCCTGGGTTTTCAGGTGCCTCCCCCCTGCCAGCCGTACAAAGAGCTGCCCCGGCCTGGGCGGTGGCCCCACCCCTGCAGGGAGAGTGGAGGTATTTCATGCCCATGCTCTGCCTCGCATGCCTGGCCCTGGGCCTGGGCAGGAGCCTCAGTGTGAGCACCGTAGCTGGGCACCGGCTCACGGCTGGAGGGGCGCAGCTGGGAGTGGCCACCTGTGGCGGGGGAGACGATGCTGCAGTAGGAGTCTGGGAAAGTGAAGCAGGGCTCTTGGCCTCCAGCCACTGTGCACCCTCCACCAGCGCTGGCCTCACTTTCACCTCCACACCCTGTGGCGGCACCTCTCCCTGCCGGCCCAGCGCCTGCCTGCCAGGCTGCCCTGGGGCAGCAGGTTGCTGCCCAGGAGGCGTAGCTCAGGGCTGCTAGGGAGGCATGGCTGAGGAATTTGAAGGCCCAGGTGGTTTCCCCGCCTCCAGCTGCAGGCAGGAGTGAGGGCTGGGCTGCAGGTGGTGACAGTGGGGGGCAGGGCTGGGTCCCGGGCACTGTCACTGGGTGCAATTTGCAGTGGGGCAGCAGCGTCCCTGGGCAGCCCTTTACGCTGCTCTCTGCTGGGTGGTGCAGTCGTGGGGCTGGGCCAATGCTCGGAGCCTAGTGACCCCAGGCGCCGTCCGCGCAGGCTCCGGCGCTCCATGTGAGGCTTTGCCTGCCCCGCTGTTGGCCTCTCGTGCGACAGCAGGAGAGTGTTTGGGGCACAAAAGGTCTCTGGTGACTGTGCCTTCGGCAGGGGCACAGCAGCCCTGGGGCTCCCTGTCGGAGGAAGTTGAGATCTGCTGACTGACGGCCGGGAACTGGGGCTGAAGCCGAGGGTGCTCGGCGCTGGCAGGGCACAGGGTTCGCTCCTGCTGGAGGAGAGCACAGCCCACGTACAAATACGCTTTGCCGAGAGCGCGTGCCTGACGGCTGGGGTCGGTGCTCCATTGCCTTCCCTTCCCCGTCAGCTCTGCCCGAGCTGCTGCGCAAGGCCGGCTGTCACGCTTCGCTCGGTGAGCCCCGCTCGCTGGCCTAGGGCTGTGTGCCCGAACGCCACGCAGTTCATGTGGAGGAGAGATCGCCATCACTCTCCCAGCTCCTCGAGCTCAGGGGCAGGGCTATGAGATTGCGGGAGGGGCAGCTCATGGTAATGGAGAGCCCTGGAGCCCGTCCTGGGCTGGATTCATCTTCCCAAGGCTGCGGGAGGTAAGGGGGGGGGGTCAGGGTGCACCCAGAAGAGCCTGAGGCACTTGCTAATCTGCTGAGTTGATGCCTGAGGCTGACTGTAGGTCGCCCAGAGTGAAGTGAAGGGCCAGCGGGTAAAGAAGAGCTCACGCGAGGGTCTGAGGCCTTGGAGCACTGCTAGATTGTGCTAGTCTGAAGTGGCCTCGTGGGCCCTGCAGCATTTCAAGGCCTGGTTTCCTGGGATTTCTCGGAGCTGGCAATAATTGCGGACTTAATTAAGCTCCTGAGCCGAACTCTGCCAAGAGCAGTGAGGGAAACCGTCCGGGAGGGTTGGCTGCAGAAGTATTCCAGTAATTAAAATCCCTAAGTGCCTCTGCATCTTTGGCAAGAGATGGAGTCGCCTCCCGTGAGCAGCTGGGGGTCGGGGACCTGCTACAGTCACTCTTTGGCTGTGCCCACGCCGGCTCTCGTGCTAGCAATCCAGAGCTGCTAGTGGAGTCTGGGGGTGTGGTGCTGGGGGCACTCTGGGAGCAGATTGTCCCGGGAAGTCACCATTGCAGGGGAGGGTGGGTGAACTGTCCCAAGGCTGGTCCCGAGTCTGATGGCAACAGGAGAGCAGCTCCCGCACCCACCTGCAGCTGCGTCTGTGCTGTTACCGCATGGCATTCCTTCCTTCTGGGGCGATGAGACACCCAGTCCCCACAGCAGGGAGCTGGCGTCCTGCTACCGCAGCAGGCCAGGCTCTGGGGACTTGTCTCTGCACCTGGGAGCACTTGGACCCTGCCATGTCGGCTCGGTCTCAGCGGTAGAAGGCTGCAGCCAGGGCGGAGATTTGGAAGCTGCAGACAGCTGGCATGCTGCTTATGCGCCACCAGAGATCCAGGGCATGGGAAAATTCCCCAGCCCAAGTGTGAGCCTCAGTGCCTGTAGCCAGGACAGCGCCGAGGGGCGGGGGTGGTCGCAGACTGCGGTCTGTGCACCCAGAATCCTTCTGTGTAAGGTTCTGCACCCCAGACGGTGGGGTCGGCCGAGGAGAGGGGTCTCGGCCTGGCCCTTCCACTTAGAGCAGCAAGAGGTGCAGACCCTCTGCCTCGGAGCACTCGCCTGGGTCTCATGCCTGTGTGTTCCTATGTGCCCCCCAGGTCAGGAGCCTTGGAAGGATCCTGCCGCTCTCAGGGGAGGCCTTCAGAAAAAAAAGGTGAGCACTGGCCAAGACCTCCGGCAGCCTGGGTAGCTCCGGGGGATGCGCAGTGAGCGACTGACCCCCCACCGTGCCCCTGCCTGGCCAGTGGGAAGGAGAGACCCTGGCTGGCCTGAGCTCATGCAGCGAGTAGCCAGTGCCACTCGCATTGGCCATTAGCCACCGGGCCGGCTGCCCCCACCTGGTTCCCAGGACAAGTGTTTGGCAGCGTGCGTTTCCCAGCCCGAGCAGCTCGAACCTCTCCCTGCTGTGAGCACCGCTGGGCTGCTGCAGCGGGCTGAGAACAGCGGCTGCTAGCAGTGTCTCCTGGCTTCGGAGACAGGTGCCGTGGCAAAACCCAGTCCAAGCCCCCGCCCACTGCACGGCAGTCAGAGAAGCCAGGCTAGAGTCCTGCCCATGGGGCCGTGCCCCCATGCCAGCCCTGCACTGCAGTAACAGTGAGCTCCCAGTTGCCAGTGCTGCCTCCCAGGGCTTGGGGAGGTGTGAGCTTAGCTGCCTAACACAGTGTCCACCGCTGCCCCTGCCGGCAGGGGCAATCAGCAGCCCCAGGGCACCCTTCCCTGCCCCCTTGTGTGCTGAGCAGGCTGGGTATTTCCCCGCTGCGTGGCTGGGAACCTGCTCCCGGCTGTGCTCGCTCCTGCAGGATTAGCCTCTGGCGAAAGCCATCTCCTTTTGATCTTGCCTCACTGGAGCAAATCTGTCCTGGCTTCCCGGGGCAGGGTGAAGTGTTTGCAGAGATTCTCCCTCTGCCCCGGGTCTCAGCATTCATGCCACGGCCGAGCTGAGCCGAGCCGGGCTGGCTTCCTAGGCAGTGGCGGTGTCTGCTGCAGCCTGGCGGTTTGGCTGAGGGATGTCAGAGGGCCTCAGCAGTCCTGCACGACCGCCAGACGTGAGGCCCCTGGGCCGCCTTGGCACTGCTCTGCAGGCTCCCAGGCTGCCCCCGCTGCTTTTCTCTCTCTGGTAGGTGCCAGAGACGTTCGCCCCTCTGGCGCCAATCACGGCTCCAGTCATGAGTGTCTCTGCAGAGCCATGGGCCCCGCTTCCTCAGCCTGCCAGAGGCCAGCAGCCTGGCCAGGCCCCACCGGGAGCTCCCAAAGAGGGCAGCATGCAGGTAACTCCCCGGGGGTGTCGCTGATGCCCCAGTCTCCTGGCAGTAGCAAGCTGGCCGGTAAGAGCATTGTTTGGTGTCCCTGGGGCTTGATCTGTCTTTTCCCCAGCATAGCATGGGCAGGACCCCAGGGCTGCCCCTCCCATCTGGGAGGTGATGGCCACGCTCACTTAGGCTGGAGTGCCTGGTGGGGCAGGGCTGGGGAGGCGGGAGCGCGCCGCTTGTGTAAGCACGTCAGGAGGACATCAGGACATCCAGCCCAGCAGCCTGTCTCCGGACGCTGGCCGATGGCGGGTGCCCCCAAGGGAGTGAACAGAGCAGGGGATCTACTGATCCAACCCCGTCACCCCTTTCCAGCCTCTGGAGACAGGCTAGGACCACCAGTCCCACCATCCTGGCTAGTAGCCATTGGTGGCCCTGACCGCCGCATTTGTCTAGCTCCTCTTTGAACCTTGTTGTGGCCTTGGCCTTCACAAGATCCTCCGGGGAGGCGAGCCACAGGCTGTCTGCATACGTGGAAAAAATACCTCCTGCTCTTTTGAAACCAGCTGCTGTTAGGGGACCCCTTGTTCTTTCGTGATGAGAATGACTAAAGAGCACGTCCTTAGATACTTTCTCTGCACCAGTCGCGATTTTATGGACCTCAGTCACCGCCCCCCAGCCCTTGCCTTAGTCGTCTCTGTTCCAAGCTGACAAGTCCAGTCCTACTTACTAATCTCTCCTCGTACGGAAGCCGCTGTGTCCGTCGAATCGTTTTTGTTGCCCCTTTCTGAACCTTTTCCAGCACCAAGATCTCTCTTCTGGGCTGAGGTGACCCCGTCTGCCCCCAGCGCTCAATCTGGGGGCATCCCAGGGCTTTATACAGAGGCAGTACGATACTTTCTGTCTTGCTGTGTGCCCCTTTTTCAATGAGTCCCAACGTTCGTCCCAACGACCCCCACCGCACCCGGAATAGATTTTCAGGGGACGAGCCGTGAGAACTCCCAGATCTTTCTTGAGTGGTGACCATGACACACCCATTTCCTGTTCCTAACACCCGACTTTTCCCAATGACTGGAGTTCCCTCGCCAGGAGACATTTCCTCAGGTGAGAGGGTACCATGGCATCACCTGGACTAGGGGCTCCTTTCCCTTTGCTCCAGCTGAATGTTCTCCTTCCCTGAGACTTCCACCCTCCTCCACAGTACCGCGGCTGCCTGACTGGAGGTGGGACGGTGTCCCAGACAGTCGTCTCTGTGTACTGCTCTGCCTTCCTTAGCTCCTCACTTCAGCTCCTCTGGTCTCCGAAGCCTGTACGTGGTTTCTGAGAGCCAGGAGCTCCTTGCACCAAGCGTACGTCTATGCCACCTGTCCAGAGGGCAGGTAACCAGAGAGGCTGCGTCGGATGCAGAGCCCTGGCTAGGCCCCACTCTCTGCTTCTGGCTTCTGCCGGCGTTCTCTTCTTGCTCCTGCACCTCACGCCTTTGCCCCGTTTCATTTTTATCACGGGCTTTTTGGCTTTCATTGTATCAAGCCCCTGCTCCCGCTCGCTTAGAGGAGGTTGCTTGCAGCTGGTGCGCGGCCTGTGCAGGCTTTCAGGGCACAAGCTGTAAGTGCAGCCGGGTGTTCCCCACAGTGGCAGGGCAGGGGTCTGGAGAGCGAGAGCCCCGCTCTAATGGCCGCTTTCCGTTTGGTCTGGTTCCCCAGCTACCCACAGAGAGGATCGAGAGGAAGGAGCTGCCCCCGGAGCACCAGGGGCTGAAGACCACCTTTGAAGGGCTGGTGCAGCGCTGTACGGCTGTTGCCACTGACCCCGTAAGTCACCCCTGCAGCGATTTTTTTCCTCCAGGGTTAACCGGGCAGCTGAAGCACGGGGCCAGGAGCTGCTCGCTGCCTTCCCAGCCTCGCCCTCTCCAGGTGCGCTGCTTGTCTCTCCCCAGGCCCGAGGCCTGTCTCCTTTCCTGCAGAGTGGATCCTTCTGCCCCTGCCAGGGCCTGCCTCCCCACGGCGCTCTCAAAGGGCCGGGGCTGCGAGGAGTCATCAGGAGAGCAAGGCCAGCGCAGGACGTTGCTGGGAGGCTGCTGCAGCCTTGCAGTTAGGCCAGCTGGGGCGTCTCCTGAGCAGGCTCTGGGGGAAGAGGGGTGGGGCCTGGGCTGTGTCCCGGCAGTGGGTGGAAAGTGGGGGGCTACCATGGGTCGGTGCAGGTGCAGTGAGGGCTGTGCGTTTCCAGGGGCGCTGCTGCAGCATGTTTGGTCCACGCTTGGACCTTTGGGAGCATAGAGCCCTGCGGAGAGGTGGGGCAGAGCCCTGCTGAGGGTTTCTCTTCCCTTCAGAAAACCAAAAGGAAGCTGGAGGAGGCGGGGCAGCGGCTGGAGTGCTTGTACGAGAAGCTCCGGGAGCAGGCCGTAAGTGTGCCCCTCCGCGCTCCCTGGGAGCCCACGCCCAGGCCCACAGTCAAACCCGGGCTGGCTGCGCGGCTGGGCCACGGCCCTCTAGAGATCCCCCACCCCTTGCTGAGCCCCCCAGCAGTGCGATCTCCGACCCGCAGGAGGTGCAGGAGCCCCCCAGCAGGGGCACGGGGCCAGGTGCAGCCGGGACAGCAGGAGAGAACCCTGGCGCCCTCTCCTCTCGGGCAGGGGCAGCAGCTGGGTTTTCACCTCCGCCTTTTCTCAGGCTGGGGTTGGGGAGCAGGAAGCTCCGGAGAGGGGCAGCCCGAGCATCCGTGGGCCTGGGCAGCCCTTCGTCTCCTCCGGCTGGAGGAGGCCGCTTGGCGGCGGGCGGCCGAGCAAGAGCGTGACACGGCCGTGGTCCTTCCCCACAGCTCTCCCCTCACATCCTGGTGGGGCTGCAGGAGATCGCTCGCTGCGTGGAGGCGCGCAGCTACCAGCAGGGCCTGCAGCTCCACAGCCAGCTGGTCGGCGGCAGCAGCTTCAGCGAGGTGTCCGGCTTCATGCCCATCCTGAAGGTGCTCCTGACCGTCGCCAGCAGACTGCCCGTCTAGCGCCAGGGCTGGCGCGGTGGAGCCCTGGGCCGCGGCCCCGGAGCAGTGGGGGGAGCTGGGCTGGCCCCAGGCCGCTGCAGAGCTGCCCTCCCCACAAGGCCAGCAGAGACTGCTCAGGGGGCGCTGGTATCCTGCCCGACCAGCTGTGCGGCTGCTTCTCCCCACCCCGCCCCAGCGAGGGGGAGGCTCCCCACCAGCTGCCTTTCAGGCTGGCACCTGCCCGTGGCTCACGCTGCTGGGCGTGCGACGCCCCCCCAGCTCCTGCCAGCTGAGCTCTGTGCGCTGCAGCCCCCTGCCCCAGGCCCAGGGCTCAGAAGGACACCTGCCGGCCTCTTCCTTCTCTGCAGCAGCCCATGCCAGGCTTACCTTGCCCACAACACCCGAGTGCCCGACCTCACCCCCAGCCCTTCCAATGTGCTCTGGTTCCCAGCTCCCTCGCAGGAGCTCCCAGCTGTTCTGCTGGCTCCCCCCCGGTACCTGGGGCACACAGCGTTCTCCAGCCACCCCAGGCATGCGCCCTGAGCCGTCAGCGCTGAGCAACAGCCCTCCGAGCTGGCCAGGGGGTCGAGACTCTCTGGTAGACCCAGTGGCAGGTGTGCCAGTCCCCTGGCCAGCTCTGAACACTTCACCCCAGAGGGGCAACAGGTCCTGCCCATCCACATGGGGCTGCGCTGCCCTTCATCCTGCAGGGCACCAGCCCGGCCAAGGGTGGCCCCCGCTGCAGGGAAGGGCTGGCTGAGCCAGGCCTGGCATCGTGCGGCGCTGGCTCTCATGAACCTGAGCAGCGATGGAGCCGGTGGCAGCGTGTGGAGGGCAGGGGATAGTTCAAGGCATGTGTCACACGGCTCATCCGTCTGCTGGTGCCGCCTCCCCTTTGTGTGAGCTTCCGGGCTCTTAGATGCTCCGCCATCCTGCCCAGGGCTTCCCCCGGCTGGCTCCAGAGCGCCCCACTGGAGGGCTGCTGCTGTGCTGGGGGTCCCTCCCTTTCTCTGTCAGCACGAAGTGCCTCAATAAAGCTGCTTTGGGGGAACTGGCACCTCGTTGCTTGGCTCTGGGCGTCCCTCCCACGCTTATGGTGAGAGGTCCCGTCAGGGCCCCGCTGCAGACCAGATGCTGCCCTGTCACTCTGTGCCTCAGCGTTTTCTGGGGCTGGCTGGGAGCCCAGGCTGCCTCGGTTACCAGCCGCGCTGAGCTGTGGCGCGGGCAGCGCCCGTCCCCGGAGAGCTCTGCTCCAGCGTTCAGCCTGCGGCCGCACTGGGGCCGGCACGGCTTTGGGGCAGAGTCGAGGGGAGCAGCCCCTGGTGTCCTGCTGTGCACGGCCAGGGGTCAGTCGGGCAGCCCTGCTTCCCCCAGTGGAGCCAAGAGCCCCACTCCAAAGAGTGGGGGTGGGAACCCCCGCCTGTGTCCCAGGTGAGGGCCTGGGCCTGGGCCTGGGCAGGGGGGGCAGCCAGGATGGGCCCAGGAGGGGTTTGCCAGGTCCTTTCATAGCGCTCGTGTCCAGGCTGGAGTCCCACCACCGCCAGTCTCACCAGGCCTCCCCAGTGTAGCTTCCCTGCATTTTGAGATTGAGGCCTGGGGCCGCCTTCTGGGCTGGTCCCACGCCCTTGTGCCAAACAAGGCTGAACTGTGCTGGGTCAGGTGCGCCAGAATCATAGACTCCTGGGGCTGGCAGGGACCTCAGGAGCTCAGCTACTCCAGCCCCCTGCCCAAAGCAGGATCAACCCCAACTAAACCATCCCAGCCAGGACCTTGTCCAGCCGGGATTTGAAAACCTCTAGGGATGGGGACTCCACCACCTCTCTGGGCAACACATTCCAGTGCTTCACCACCCCCCCACCCATACACCCCTGCAGAATCCCCCTCGGCCTGCCGGCAGCAGCAGGGGGCTGCTCTCTCTTCCCAGCCCCAAAGGAGCTGCCGTTCGCCACAGCCCAGGCAGCTTGTCCCAGCAGGAGGATGTGCTGCCTGCGGTGCTGCTGGAGCTCTCGTCAGTGGCAGCGCCAGGTGGTGCGTTGCCACCCCTGAAAAGGCTGCGGCGCGTCCCCCCGTTGTCCCCAGCTGAGCCCACCGCAGCAGCTGTCCCTGCGCTCTTACCCCGGGCAGCCCGGAGGGAGGGACCCACCGGGAGGAGCGCTCAGCTGCGTTGTGAGGTTAGAGTCTCGGGCACCGAGGAGGCTGGCAGTGCAACGCTGGGGCACCCGGCCCTGGGACTGGGCAGCATCCGTCTTATGCTTTCACAGCTGAGCACCCAGCAATCTGGCTTCAGAGCAAGGCTGCCTGCAGTGTGCTGGGGCCCCAGCTGCAGCCGCTGAGGGTAAGGGGAGTGAGGGCAGCTGAATACTCCACCCCAGCTGTGGCCCTGGCCATACCAGCTGCCTCTCCCGCCTTGGGAACTAGAGTTCAGACGTTGCTCCTGAACAGCAGAGCCGGAAAAGTGTCTGTACAGTGGAGACTGCTCCTCCTGCAAAGCTGGTCCCGGTCCCAGTCCCCGGGCGCGTAGAAGGGTTCACAGAAGGGCAAGGCCTGGAACCCAGGGAGGCTCACACCAGGGCTGCACCCCACCCCTCTGCGCCTCCCTGGGGCCCTAGCCGGAGCCGAAAGAGGGAAAGAGCAGGAGTCGTTTGCAACCTGCATTTCCTTTGGTAAGGTGCCTGGGGCTGGTGTGAGCCACGCCCTGTGCCCCCGGCACTAGAGAAAAGCCCTGCCTGGGGCAGAGGGCAGGGATTGGCACCCAGGAGATCAGTGTCATTCCTCACTCTGCCACCAGTGGCCCTGGTGCCCCTGGGCAAGTTACTTAGTCCCTCTGTCAGCACGTGCCTGAGCCAGCCGGAAAAGAGCTTTTTCCCAGCCTTTAGCTGGCTGAGCAGGACCCTGCAGAGCAGGCCCCTGTCCCTGAGGGTACGCAGAGTCCCCTGGGCACCCAGGCTCTGGCTCCTCCTTCCGTGCAAGTAGCAGGGCAGCTGCCACCTTGGCTCAGACGCCCTAGGGCAAGGGAACACAAAGTATGAAATGCCAATACCAGATGCTGGGGCTTGCCCAGCTGGGAAGAGGGATGCTCCAGGCTTCTCCAGCCAGCCCCGGGAGCCAGGGTGGGGCACCCCCCCAGCCCACAGCCAAACTTGCTGAGCAGTTTGACTTACGGGGCTACATCCACGGCCTTCCCTGGGGAGGCTGTGCCACAGCCCAGGGCTCTCGGCGGCCAGGATTCCCCCCGATGTTAATCTTGCTTTGTGTCCTTTCTACCCGGGGATCCTAGTGTAATGGCCGAGGCTCTTCCAACTCACCCTCCCGCCCAGGCGCCCCGAGCTAACCCCCTGAGCCTCTTGCCGAGACTATCCAAGCAAACCCCTCTCACCAGGGTGCTCCCCACTAACCCTTTCCTCTAAGCTCCCCAAACTAACCCTCCCATCAAGGCGCTCTGAATGAACCCCTCCCGCCAAGGAGCTCTGAACAAAGCCGACCAGCTAGGCTCTCTAAACTAACCCCTCCTGCCAGGCCCTCCAAACTCACCTCTCCCTCCAACAAAGCAAAGCAGCAGAAATGTAGCACTTTAAGGACTAACAAAATGATTTATTCAGTGACGAGCTTCCCTGAGACAGACCCACCTCATCAGATCAACCTCATTTGCAATACAGACGGACACATACGTACAGAGGACCTAATGGCAATCAAAACTGACAACTCAAATAGGATTGAAGGAAGGGGGTGAGGGGCGGGGGTGGGGATGTTAATTGCCCCGTCAGCAAAGGAAGGGTAGCAGCCCTTGTAATGGGTGAGGTGCCTTGATGTCTCTGTTTGTACCACGCTAGGGTGTCACATTTGAATATGAACTCTAGCTCACAAATCTCTCGCTCTAATCTGTTGTTAAATTCTCTGTGATGCAGGAAAGAGAGTCTCAGGTCTTTAACAGAATGGACCACTGCACTGAAGTGTTCACTGACCGGCTTATGTGTATTGAGTTTCTTGATGTCTGCTCTGTGGCCATTTATGCTTTGGTGAAGGTTTTGCGCAGTCTGTCCAATGTACGTAGGGGCAAGACATTGTTGGCACATAATAGCAGATAAAATGTTGCTGGAAGTGCATGAGAATGTGCCTTTGGTCTTGTAACTAACATGCGTAGGTCCAGTGATGGTATCCCCAGAATAAATATGTAGACAAAATTGGCAGCGGGATTTGTTGCAAGGAAAAGTTCCAGGATTCGTATTACTGCGGTGTAGCCTGGGATTGCTGGTGAGAATCTTTCTGAGGTCAGGAGGTTGTCTAGAGGAGAGGGCAGGCCTGTCGCCTAGGGCCTTCTGGAGTGTAGCATCCCAATCCAGAGCACGCTGTAGATTTTTAACGACGTGTTGCAGGGGTTTGAGTTGTGGGCTGCAGGTGATGACAAGTGGTGTTGTTGATCTTCTGGGGCCCATCTTGAAGTAGCTGGTTTGTGGGTATTCGTCTGGCCCTGTCAATTTTTTTTGACTTCTCCTGGTGGGTAATTCAGTTTTATGAATATTTGGTAGAGATCTTGCAGATTTTGGTCTCTGTCGTTAGGATCAGAGCAGATGCGATTGTGTCTAAGGGCTTGACTGTAAACGATGGATCGTGTGGTGTGAGCTGGATGGAAGCTGGAGGCACGTAGGTAAGTGTAGCAGTCAGTGGTTTTCTGGTAGAGGGGGATGTTGATGTGGCCATTGGTGATTTGTACTGTGGTGTCCAGGAAATGTATTTCTCATGTGGAATAGTCAAGGCTGAGATTGATGGTAGGATGCAGGTTGTTAAAATCTCTGTGGAATTCTTCCAGAGTCTCTTTACTGTGGGTCCAAATGATAAAGGTGTCATCACTGTAGCATAAGTAAATGAGGGGTAACAGGACGAGAGCTGAGGGATTGTTGTTCTAAGTCAGCCATAAAAATGTTAGCACAGTGTGGGGCCATGCGGGTGCCCGTAGGAGTGCCGCTAATCTGGAGCTATAAATTGTCCCCAAATCAGAAATGCTTGTGGGTGAGAACAAAGTTACGTAGGTCAGCCACCAGACTTGCTGTGGTAACATCCGGGATGGTATTCCTGATCGTTTGTACTTCACCTTCATGTGCAATATTGGTGTAGAGAATCTCTACATCCATGGTGGCAAGGATGGAATTGTCAGGAAGGTTTCCAATGTTTTGTAATTTCCTCAGGAAGATGGTGGTATCTCGGAGACAGCTGGGAGTGCTGGTGGTGTAGGTTTTGAGGAGGGAGTCTACATAGCTGGACAGTCCGGTAGTGAAGGTGCCAATATCTGAAATGCTAGAGCGTCCGGCGTCTCCAGGTTCGTGGATTTTAGGCAGTAAATAGCATAATCCAGGTCGGGGCTCAGATGGTGAGTCTGAGTGAATTTGGTCTCGAGTAGAGGCAGGGAGTTCCTTAAGTAGATGGTGTAGTTTCTTTTGGAATTCCAAAGTGGGATCCGTGGAGAGAGGTCTGTAAAATGTGGTGTTGGAGAGTTGTCTGCCTGCCTCCTGTTCATAGTCTGACTTATTCATGATGACAACAGCACCCCCTTTGTCAGCTGGTTTGATTATAATGTCCAAGTTATTTTTGAGACGCTGGACAGCACAGCATCAGAGAGGTGGCCGGGTTAGTCTGTAGCTTTGAGAACAACAAGAAGTCCCGTGGCATCTTATAGACTAACACATTTTGGAGCATCAGCTTTCGTGAGCAAAGACCTGCTTCATCAGATGCATGAGTGGGGGGGGGGTGTTCCATGGGGTATTTAAAGAGTGGGGTCCCAGTAAGAGGGATGGCCAGAGCTGACAAGGTCTATTCAGCAAGGTGGAAATGGCCCAGTATCAACAATACTTATCAAAAGAGCAAAAAACAAGTCAGGTCTAACAGGGGGATGTGAGCCTTTGTCAGAGTCTAATGGGGAGATATTGGCACTTAGGGCAGAGAAGCTGCTTTTGTAAGTTGCCAGCCACTCCCAGTCTCTGTTTAATCCATGGTTAATGGAGTCAAATTTGCAAATAAATTGCAGCTCAGAGATTTCTCTCTCCATCTGATTTTTGAAATTTCAGCAGCTGGACTTCTTGTTCTGGACAGCACAGTGTTCGGCACGGTTGAGATTGTGTCTCATTTGGTGGTGTCTGCATGTAATTTCAGTCTGTGCATGGTTGCGGAAGCATTGTGTATAGAAATCTAGACTGTCGCTACGTCTGTCAGGGGCAGTCCACAGCTAACCCCTCCAACAGGGCACTCTGAACTAACCCTCCTGACAAGGCTCTGCCAGCTGGGGGCAGTTCTTAGCTCCTCGCACTAATAATCTAGCACCTGGCCCTTCCCTGCTGGCACGCCCAGGGCTTGTACCTCACTCTTCCTGTTGACAGATGGGAAAAGGCGGCAACTAGCCATTAAGTGACTTATTGTTAATGGTGCTCAATCCTGCTGGAAAAGCATAACAAGTGGGGTTCCGCAGGGGTCTGTTTTGGGACCAGTTCTGTTCAATATCGTCATTAATGATTTGGATATTGGCATAGAAAGTACGCTTATTAAGTTTGCAGATGATACCAAGCTGGGAGGGGTTGCAACTACCTTGGAGGATAGGGTCATAATTCAGAATGATCTAGATAAATTGGAGAAATGGTCTGAAGTAAACAGGATGAAGTTTAATAAAGATAAATGTAAGGTGTTGCCACTGGGCAGCACAGCCTCTAACAATCTTCCCCATGGCCCGGGGGGTTGGCAGAGGCCATGTGTTTGCACCAACCTGTCTGCACGTTTCCACTCGTGGCCCTTGCTCGGTGGCCTGTTGGACAGTGTCCGCACACAGGTTGTGCGTGTTTCACGCCAAAAGCCGGACGCCTGCCTTCCCAAGGAGCGGGGCCCACGTGTGAGCCCCAAAGGCCTGGAACGTGCTAATCCTGCCGTAGCGCAGCCTGTGTCTGCCAGCGAGGCTTGTGTGTGTGCGCCCAGCGGAGGTGGCAGGGGCGAGATTGTTAGGCAGTATTTGTTTGTAAAGCCACTTGCTTGCAGGATAATACTTGCACTAACTTCTATTGAGGGAGCAGTGTGAGTCCTTGCAAAGTCCTTTCCCAAAGTGTCTTTGAAGCCAAGAACCCATTGAAAGGAAGAAAAGCCTGGAGAGGGGATTAGTTTGTTCAGCAGCTGTGAATTTCAGTGGGAGGCTGATGAACTCCAAAGTCTTTGTTGAAATTTTTTGTAAGCAGCCCGGCTGGAGCGAGAGACCCACACAGAGGCCGCGGCCTAAGACAAGAAGGAATCCGCCCGGCGGGGAGTTGAAAACGCACCACAAGGACTTTTCCCAAACACTTTCGGAAAAGGTGTTGTGTGGAGGCCGCGAGGATTAGCATGTGAAATGGGGTTTCCATTGACCGCAGGCGAGGGGCTGGCTGGGCGCGTTATTAGCCCCGGGTTCCCGTCTGTGCCGGCCCGCTCACAGCCTGGGCGGGGAAGGCAGATGTTTGTGTGTCAGCTGGGCAGAGGTGGCCACCTGGGAAGCCGAATGTAAATATTTCTCCTCGCTGGAATGCGCCTTCATTAGCGCGCAGTGAAGCCAGGGAAACTTCCAATCCTGCGGCACAATGGGCCGCAGCCCTGCCCGGGGGCTCCTGGGGCCCAGCTCGCCCCGGCCTGCTGCGGGGGTCAGTGCCCTGTGCAGCTGCCAGCATGGAAGGTGCGGGTGGCGGGACCGGACCCCCAGTTGTGGTGCTCCCAGCGGGCTGCTGGCCTGGCCTCGGCAGGGCGGGAGCACCGCACTGCCAGCGGGGTGGGGGGATCTCTGCTGAATGGCTGGCACTGGCAGCTCTGATTGTGCGAGGAATAATGGGGCCCATGAAAGAGGGGCCTGGTCCCCACAGCTAAGGCCTTGGCGCATTCCAAGGCAGAGGGGGGCGGCCCCCCAGGGCCCTGAACGAAGCGAGAGTCCTGGCCGGGCGAGCAGCCCTCTGGGTCTTGCAGCCCCCCTGCCAGCCACTCGGACTCCACCGCCACCTCCGGAGGCAACGGTGCAGCACAACAGCGAGCACGGGGCCGGGGCAGAGTGCAAACAGCTCTTAGCTTGCAGCTCCTGTGCCTTCCCCACCCTCCGGGTCCGAGAGCCGGAGCCATGCGGTCGGCACAGCTCATTTCAGCCCAGCCGCCTGTCCACTCCAGCCCCAGGCTCGCTGCAGGCCACAGGTGCGCTGCTGGGGCCCTCTTCAAGGCGGGTTCGGCGGCAGAGGTGCAGGCAGGGCCCCTGCCCACGAAGGAGGGGTGTGGGAGAAGTCTGTGGCTGAGCCAGGAGCCCTCTGCCTTGTGGCACCAGCTCTGGGGCTGTGCTGATGAGGGCTGCAGCATCCCAGGCCGCCTGGGTACGCCGTGGCCGCAGGCCCACCTAGGTGGCTTTGCCCCATGGGCAGAGCCAGGACCTGCCAGCTGGTTCCCCCTGCCCCAGAGACCATGCTGGCCCGGGGGCCAAGGGAGGGCTGCAGCCATGTGATCTCTTCCCAGCTGAGTGGGAGACGGGCAGCGTGAGCTGCTGGGCGGTGACAGCTGGGGCCAGCCCAGTCGCCCCTGGGTCGGGCGCTGCTCATCGCTGCCCTGCAGGTGCAGCCTCGGCAGCAAGGTCCCAGACGGCACAGCCTGGCCCTGTGCATTGACGCCACAGCTGGCCTGGGAGCACCCTGGCTGGCTGAGCGCTCAGGCTGGGCCGAGCCGACGTAGCGGCTGCTGTTGGGCTAACGAGCGGGGCTGCTGATCAGGGAGCTGCACTGCGCCCTCCCCTGGTGCAGACAGGGCTGCTGCCCCCAGCGGGGGCCATGGCTGGTCTGCCCTATGCCACCAGGGACCACTTCCTGGCCGGGGGTAAGCTCTGCCCAGGGCCAGCCTGCAGCCCGCACTGGGCAGCCATAGGAGCAAAGGAGACAGCCAGGAGCCCACCTGACGGGAGGGCCTGGCTTCAATCCCTTGGTAGTTGCCCTCCCACAAGCCATGTCACCAGCCCTGGACACTAAGCCCCCCCACCACCCGCCCCCGCCCCACACACACACCAAGTGGAGGACCCTGGTCTGGGCCAGAGGGCCAAGGGCAAGGCAGCGAGGAAGTGTCTCGACTCCCGGAGAGCTGCCCAATGGCTCCCACGTGTGAAATGAGTTGTCAGGCCTCAGTCCAGCTCCAGGCTATCCCCGTGGCTGGCCTCGTGACAAGAGTGGTCACGGCCTGTGTGGGCCATGGAGTTTTCTCACCCTCTCCAGCCAGGGCTGCAGCAGTACAGCCAAAGCCGGCCTGCTCAAGTGTCGGGGGGAGGGTTTGATTCCCCGGGCTAGGTTGCGTGTGTTTCCCACCAGCCTGGAGTAACGAGAGCTGGGTGCCTCCGTTTCCCTAAGCACAGCATCCGTATGTGGTAGCGAGGGGAGTTTCCGTGTGATGGGTTCTCACACCCACCTAACGGCCTCCAGGCTCTTTGTGACCTCCACAGCCAGGTGACCCCTCTGCTCCCTGGGAAACAGGACAGAGGCGGGAGGAGGGGCCTGGCTGGTTAGAATTGGAGCTGGGCAGTTGGGTGGGGCAGGCTGGTCTGGCTGGAGAGGGAGGAAGGGGACCAGGGCCCGCCTCGGGGACCCCTCTGGGCCCCTCTCCCCAAGGTGGATGGTACTGACAGCTTCTGGTTCCTGTGCTGACCAGTCTGTTCTACGCTGCGTCCCTGTCTCTGAATAAACCTTCTGCTCTCCCTGCTGAGTGAGAGGTGCCTGCCTGGGGGTGGGGAGCAGGGCCTGGGGACCCCACCTTCTGTGACATCAGGTTATCCCCTCCCTGCTGACTGAGAGGTGCCTGCCTGCGGGTGGGGAGCAGGGCCTGGGGACCCCACCTTCTGTGACATCAGGTTATCCCCTCCTGCTGAGTGAGAGACGCCTGCCTGCGGGTGGGGAGCAGGGCCTGGGGACCCCACCTTCTGTGACATCAGGTTATCCCCTCCCTGCTGAGTGAGAGATGCCTGCCTGCGGGTGGCGGGGGGGCTGGGGACCCCACCTTCTGTGACATCAGGTTATCCCCTTCCTGCTGAGTGAGAGACGCCTGCCTGCGGGTGGGGGGGGGCTGGGGACCCCACCTTCTGTGACATCAGGTTATCCCCTCCCTGCTGAGTGAGAGACGCCTGCCTGCGGGTGGGGGGGGCTGGGGACCCCACCTTCTGTGACATCAGGTTATCCCCTCCCTGCTGAGTGAGAGATGCCTGCCTGCGGGTGGCGGGGGGGCTGGGGACCCCACCTTCTGTGACATCAGGTTATCCCCTTCCTGCTGAGTGAGAGACGCCTGCCTGCGGGTGGGGGGGGGCTGGGGACCCCACCTTCTGTGACATCAGGTTATCCCCTCCCTGCTGAGTGAGAGACGCCTGCCTGCGGGTGGGGGGGGCTGGGGACCCCACCTTCTGTGACATCAGGTTATCCCCTCCCTGCTGAGTGAGAGATGCCTGCCTGCAGGTGGGGGGGCAGGGCCTGGGGACCCCACCTTCTGTGACATCAGGTTATCCCCTCCCTGCTGAGTGAGAGATGCCTGCCTGCAGGTGGGGGGGCAGGGCCTGGGGACCCCACCTTCTGTGACATCAGGTTATGCCCTGTGCAGGGCCAGGCCGGGGACTTCGCTCTCCAGCGCTGCAATCACCCAGTGCTCGGGCCACAAACGATCCCAGCCACTTAGTCTCAGCCGCCTTCTGCAAGCACTCGGCTACTGCTTTATTGCATTGACTCTCGGTTTACACACAGTGGCTATAGGAGTGGGTGCCGGCCAGTCATGCGCCCAGTTCAGGCTCCATGCGATCTCACGGGTCCGGTGCCCCTGGGTGGGGGGGGTGGAAGCATTCCCTCACGGTGCCAGGGCACTGACCGCCCATGTCCTGCGGCTGCCAGCCCAGCTCACCCCTGGCGAGGAGCGGAGCCGCGGCCGCCAGGTCTCGACGCTGTGTACAATCAGTGTCAAGGCAAATAGTGCTGTACACATCCGTCACTGTGCAATAAATTAAACATCAAAGTGCTCAGCTGTCCTATTTACACCCCTGCCACGCGGCCCGAGGGGTCTGAGCCTGGGGCAGGGCAGCTGGGGAGTGGGCCCGTGTCTGCTCAGCCCCCCGTGGAGAGCCTGGGGAAGGAGCAGGCGGGAGGACACGCCATCGGAGCGGGGGGGACCCCGTGTCCTGGCCAGGCAGCCGCAGTGTGAGCGTGAGCGCACAAGTCACGGGGTGCTGGCTGGCCGCCGTCAGGCAGCGACTGATCAGGCAGGTGCCATGGCCCCAGCTTGCCAGGCCTGGGCACTGTGAGCCGCGGCTCGGTGCGGGACGGGGCAGAGCCGAGGCTGGCACTCTCTCGCCAGAGGGCTGCTCGCCAGCCTGTGTGCAGCCCAGTGTGGCCCAGGGCGGGCTGTGTGGTGCTGGTGGGCACTGCCTGGCCAGCCGCAGGGCCCCAGGTCCCGGCCCTGCCTGGGGCCTGCGGTGTCCAAAACCGCCGGCTCTAGCCTCGGAGCCAGGGGCGCGTCCGACCAGCTTGGGCGCCAGGCTCCCCGCGCCCAGTCCAAACCCAGGCCAGACCCACAGTGTCTGCCTGCAGCGGGGGCACACTGCGGCGTTGTTGGATCACCCTGCCCTGCAGCAGGCCACAGGCAGTGGCCCAGGTCCCAGCCGGCTTTGTCGACGCTGGGCATGTTTGGGCCACCGCGGCCCTTCCCAGTGCAGACAAGGCCCTGCGGGCAGCTCAGCACCCGGAGCAGAGGCATCCTCCCGGCTGCGCTTGGGACCCCACCGGCACCGGGCGGGACAGCGGCCGGGGGAGGGCCTCAGGGTCTCCGCTGCAGCTTGCGGGTGGCCCCCCCGCCCTGGCCCCGGCGCTCCTTGCGGACGCAGAAGTACTTGGTGACCCGCTTGCGGCACTGCTCACAGCGCACGGCGCAGCACCAGTGGAACTTGCAGTTGCAGCTGGAGACCATCTCGGCCCGTCTCTCCTCCACGGCCAGGCCGCAGTCCCCGCACAGCCGCCGGCAGCTCCGCTTCTCCCAGCGGCTCAGCGCCTGGCCCCGCTTCAGGCACTCCCGGCCCTCGGTGCCCAGCAGCCCCAGCGTCTTGTTCTCCAGGCAGTAGTCGGGGGAGTCCTCCAGGTGGACCAGCTCCTTCTTGGAGATGGAGCTGAAGGTCTCGGCGATGGCCCCCCGGCTGGCTGCGCTGTTGCCGGCCCCCTGCAGCAGATCCACCTTCAGGGCCTTGTGGTACTTCTCCTTCAGGTAGGAGCCCACCTCCCGGAACTCGGGCAGCTGCAGCCAGCAGGTCTGGGTGGTGCAGCTGCCCGACACCCCATGGCACTTGCAGGTCCGCTTCATGGTCCCCTTCACCGCCTGCGAGACAGACAGAGGGGCCAGCCTGTCAGCCGGATGCCGCGCTGCTGGGGCATCACCCCCTCCCCGAGCCACCTCCCCCAGTGCCAGCTGCCAGCAGCGCGCTGCAGGGCCGGGCGCTGCCCGGGTAAACGCGAGGCGCAACACCCTGCCTGATGCGCCCACAGACCCCTGTGTGTCCTCCCAGCATCCGAAAGCAGTGGGGGGGGGTGCTGGGGTGGGGTAGGGGTGCTGGGGTGTGTGTGTGTACCATGTGCGGGGGGGGTGCCGGGTGCGGGGGTTGCCGGGTGCAGGTTGTGGCTGTGGCAGGGGCGGGGGCTGCTGCCCATGGTGGTGCAGTCCAGCCCTTGCTGCAGCCGGCGGCTGGTGCTGGCCTGGGCTGGGTTCCCTCCAGCTCCAGCGAGTGGGTTCTGCAGCACCCCGAGGCCCCAGCCAGGCTTACGCGCCCCCACCCTGCCCCTCTCGCCCAGGCTGGGCTCCGGTACGTGACTGTCCCGGCGGAGGCCCAGGGGACGTGGCTCCGACATGGCGCTTGTGCTCCCCGCAAGGAGCCGCCCCTCCTGCTTCCCCCCACCCCAGCACAGCTCCAGAACAGGGAGCTCGCAGTGCCCGCAGCACCCTGGGCCCAGCCCCTCAGAGCGCCGAGTGAGCACGGGGCTGTGCCCAGGCTGCCAAAGCGCCAGGATCAGGCTCCCAGCAGCGCCCTTCGCCCCAGCCTGCAGCGCTGCCTGCGCCTTGATCCCAGGGACACCAGTTGCTGAACTGGCCTGGCTGGAGCGCAGCCTGACGGAAAGCACGTCGCTCGCCGCAGTTTAACCAGCCAGGGACAAGTCACTTCCCAGCCCCCCCGGTGTGGACACAGGTGAGTGGGGGGGGTCACACCCCTGTTCATGGGGGAGGTGGCCCGGTGTGGACACAGGCGAGTGGGGGGGGTCACACCCCTGTTTGTGGGGGAAGTGGCCTGGTGTGGACACAGGCGAGTGGGGGGGGGTCACACCCCTGTTTGTGGGGGAGGTGGCCCGGTGTGGACACAGGCGAGTGGGGGGGGTCACACCCCTGTTTGTGGGGGAAGTGGCCTGGTGTGGACACAGGCGAGTGGGGGGGGGGTCACACCCCTGTTAGCAGGGGGAGGGGCAGCTGCCAAGTGGCACCATCCCCCCCCGCCAACACCTTTCGGAGGCACATCTGCCATTGACATTATGAAGGGCAACCCCCCCAGCTCCCCTCATCCGTCGCGACGTAGCAGCACCTGACGGGTCCCTGACAGGCACAGGCCGACGGTGACCTGCCGGCCGCCTGGGGGAGCTCTGCCAATGACCACAGCGGGGCGGGATCTCACCCATGGGTTCTCCCATGTCAAACAAGGCCTGTGCAGGGAGAGAGCTGCCAGGAGCTGGGAGGTGCCTAGGGACAGCTGGTGGTACCAGCACCTCCAGCCTCACCCGACTTCAGTCACGAGGCTCCAGCCCTGGGGCATTGCTGGGACAGTGGGTTTCCCCCCACTTGGGCAAGGGTGAAAAGGGGACCCTGAAGCTCTTCCATTTCGTCTGCAAGCTCCAGGCTGCAGTAATTGGTCTTCAACCCAGCTCATCACTCCCAGAGCATCTCAGCTATGAACTAAGCCCGGAAGGATGGCTGGCCTGGCCTAACAGAGGAGGTGCTCCAAAGACATTAGAGGGCAGCCGACTCCACCTGCTGCCAGCCTGCACCAGGAACTTTGTGACTGATGTGGCTCAGTGGTTGCTTTAACAATTTACTCTCGCCCTAGTCCTTCTTCCCTTTTGTTAACAAAGCTTTAGATGTCAGCTTCTAAAGGACTGGCCCAGCATGCGCTTTGGGTAAGATCTGAGTATTTATTGACCTGGGAATGTGGCTGGTCCTTGGGGACGGGAAGAACCGGTGTGGATTTGGTGAGAGTCACCTACATAACCTCTCATCTGCGTAACGATACTGGGTGCGACATAAGTGGAGCTGGGGCGTCCGAGGGAATTGCTTGTGTGACTACTTGCCGGCCAAAGAGGCAGCAAAGATGCTCTGTGTGACGGGTTTGGTGCCTTTTAGGGAGGACCCCCCCCCCAGTCTAGGGCTGTAAGTTGCCCTGTTTGAAGCAATTTGCCCTTGTTTGGCCCTCCCAGCTGTGGCCGGAGACGCCTCCTAAATTACAGGATCATGAGCAGAACTGGAGCCTCAGCTTTTCACACCTGCCTCGTCCTGGCACGTGCCACGTCCGCCTCCCAGAACAGCCCCAGCAGCAGGGTCCTGGCACCCAGCGCCTCTACCCCTGGAACAGCCCCAGCCACAGGTGGCCAGCAATCACTGGCCAGGCTGGACTCCGCCGGCGTGAGGCCCTGGGTGGCCTGGAGATGCACTGGCCCTCAGCACAGGTGCAGGGACCATGGCATCCCAGCGAGGAGCAGCCCTGCCCGGGCACCCCGGCACCTGCCGCCCAGCGGGGGCTCACCTTCCGGCCAGCTTCGTTGTTGTGCAGGTTCATGGCCGCTCGGGCGTCCTGTCCCGTCTCTAGCGCATCCACAAACTGCTTGGAAATGGCCTCCCCAAAGCCCACGTTGTCGCTGCAGCCGCCCCACAGCCAGCCTTGTCCCCCTGTGGGGAGACACGAGGGGGCAGTGCCGAGAGTCCCTGCAGCAGCCCCTGCCAGCCCTGGGCCCTTGGCAAAAGGCTGCTGCCAGGGGAGGGGAACAGCAGGTTGCCACCCCCAGGGTGCACCCAGCCTGGACACTCGCCCTGAGCCCCGCCCCCGCTGCCATTTTCACCCGGTTTGGCCCCCCGGCTCCGGAGGGAGCTGAGCGCTTGCCCGGGAGAGCGGCCGGGGCCCAGGAGGGAGAGAGCAAAGCCCTGCAAACAGCCTCGCAGCGGAGTCTGCCTGCTAGCTCCCAGCAGGTGGCCAGGTGGGAGGTGACGTTTTCCAACCCCTCTCTGGAGCAGAGGGGTCTCACGTCCCCTGGGGAACGCTGCCCAAACACCCAACTGTCGGCCCTGCATGGACACAGGCCCCGGGCCCCCCCAGGACACAGCGTCACGCGCGCCAGGGCAGAGCCGGGCTTTAATGCAGCCTCAAAACGCACAGCTGCTCTTCCTGGTTAAGTGCCTGACTTTCTCATGGGAATACACCCCCCTTGGGAGCCCTGTGTGTCAGCCCCTTCTCCTGTGCCGTGGCTGCCCCCACCGGCGCACCAGGGCTTCTCAGGGAAGCAGCCACCCCCTGGTTGCGCCTGGAGAGGGGTGAGCACTGGGGGGTGGGGAGCACGGGGTGATCCAAGGCCCAGCTGGTGGGGAGCTGCCAGTGGAGATCGGCAGCAGGCCCAGGGCCTCAGGAGACCCCTCACCAGGACGGCTGGCTGGAGATGGCGCCAGGGATGGGCCTGGGGCTGTGGCAGGCCCTGGAGAGGGCACCGGGGCAGAGAGGCGGCCCTGAAGGGAAGCAGGGGGCCCTGGGAGAAGCCGAAGCCCCGGAGACTGGGGAAAAGGTGGTGTTAGTGAGGGTGGTTGCAAGTGGCCCAGGCACACAGCCGCCCCTGGCTGCTGACTGCGGGGCTCCTGGGCGGGGACCCAGAACAGAGAGTCCAGTCCCTCCTCTCTCCTCCCTGCGGTAACTCTGGGCCCCTGGCGTGCTCACAGGGGAAGCCCAAGTGAGTGGGCATCCCTGAGAGCGTGGCCGGCTCGGGGCCCCATGCACCGCACGCTGCACTGCCGCAGCTGCCTGGCGTGGAAGGGGAGGTGCCCAGGCTGGCGTGATCAGCTGGCCTGCGGGCAATGCAGCACCACGAGACGCGTCGGGCGGGCAGGGTCTTAGCAACCGGAAAGGGCTCCCCACAGCCGGGGCACTGCTGGGACACCCAGCACAGAGACAGGCATCTCTCACCTCAATGCGGACTGGCTCATAGGCCGTCCACTCCCCAGCTCCGCCCATGCTCCGAGCCTCCCAGACCCTCGGGGGTTATCTGTGGCAGCTTCCCACGGTTCCTCCATGGAGCATCGGCACCCCAGGGAAAAGCCTGGCTTCTACCGCGACTCCCTCCCTGGGCCCCTCTCCTGCCGGCTTTTCCAAGTGCGCTTCCATAATAGCACTGCAAAGTCGGAAACAACCGCCCCGGCAATGCACCCGGAGGTGGGGGTCCATGTGGATCCCGGGGGCTGTGCCCAACCTCGTGGAGGGCAGGGAGCTAGACCCCCAGCTCAGAACCTTTTCCATGGAAGAGGTTGAGTTTGTGGAGCAAAAAAAATCAAAAACTGAAATATTTTATTCTGAAATGCTACTGCGTTGCCTCATGGGAGCTGTTATTTAGGGGCGTCCGGCGCCCATTCTTCTCTGCAGCCTGGGCTCCCTGGTGGGACTACATCGCCTATGGCACCAGGCGCACCCCCCCTGCACCCCGGGCGGGGAACCGAGGTATCATGGTCGTCACACAGCATCATGGGAGACAAGGTTTATGGCTCCATAGAGAAGCATGGGGGCCATAATGCTTCCAGACTACAGCTCCCAGGTGGGGTGGTGCCACCTGGACTGCACATATTGTGGTTTTCTGATGAAACCTGAAAGGTTGGTTTCAGTTCGGGCATTCTGGCTTTCCAAGGGTCAGTTCAAGTTGCCCATGGAGAGCAGAAAACTCCCACCTGCCACGAACTTGATGCTCCGTCAAAGCACATTCTCAGTGCCAAGTTTTAAGAACAATAATATTTCTGCTCCGCACATGACACCCTGCCCGGCTCTGACCCTGACTCGCTGAGGCACCGTGAGGAGAGAAGCAGGTGCTGACGTATGGGCGGAGGGGGAATTAACCCAGGCTTGGCCCGTGCTACGAATTCAGAGCTAGCTCCTGGCTTGGTGCCGTTGACTCCCAGAGCGCTGCCGGGCGCCCAGGCCGGGGCTGTGTCGCAGGCAGGCTCTGGCAGCCCCCTCCGGCGCGCGCACGGCAGCCGAGCCGCGTCTCACCCAGCTGGCCGTTGCGGGAGTCGTCACAGCCGCAGTTGTCGAAGTCGCCGAGGCTGCAGTTGCGTGTCAGCGTGTACATGACGCCCGCCGAGCTGATGGCGTGGACAAAGGCCGCCTCCCGGTTCGCTGTTGGGCAGAAGCGCAGGGGCCTGGCTCTGGGCTCCCGGGACCACTGCCAGCACCTGCCTTGGGCGGCTGGGCCGGGTCAATGGGGGACCGGCCACCTCCTGCCAGGGGCTTGCTTTGGTGCAGCACCTCCCGGGGCAGAACCGCCCCAGCCCCGAGCATCTGCTCACCCCAGCCCCGTCCTGGGCCAGCTGGGGACCCAGGAGGCGAGGTCTGCCCTGCCCTCATGCTGCTGGGCGGGCGGCATCTGGTCCACGTCCCAGAGCTGCCAGCCGGGGCAGGCTGTGCCGAGTGGGAAGGGAGGGCTGCTGGGAAGAAGCGAGGCTCCCCCGAGAAGCAGGCCAGGGCTGAGCTGCGCCCGAGCCGTCCTTACCGCTGCGCAGCCCGCTGTGGCTAGAGAGCTGCAGCGCCCGCTCGGGGCAGTTCCAACGGTCCCACGCAAACTGGAACCGGCATTCCTCGATGCCGCTCTGAGCCCCGGCCGCCACGCTGCTGGAGTAGATGAGATACGCCTGCCCGGGAGGGCAGCCAGTCACCCAGGGCCCCCAGCCTCCAGCCCTCCATGGCCTGGCCAGCTGCTGGGGGCAGGGATCCAACCCAGCCCAGCCCAGCACCGTGCCATTGCCCTGCTGGCCATTCGCCCGGAGCCCTGCCCAGCTCAGCAGCACCTTGGGCCAGCACAGCCCTGCCCGGCGCCCTGGGTGCGAGAGGAGATGCCCTGAGCCCTGCCGGGGCACGGTGGGGCGCTGAGTGTGTGCAGCGCAGGGCGCTCTGGGGGAGGAGCTGAGCGGCAGGCCGGGCCCAGAGGACCGGCCAGGATGGTCCCTGGACTGCTTCCCAGCGCCGGGAAAGGGAGCGAGGGCAGCTGCCTCTCCCAGCTCCCCAGCACAGCAGCAAGAGGCGCAGCCACGCTGGCTCTGCTCTGACAGCCGCGGAGTCTCAGCCGGCGTCCAGGATCCGGAGCGGCTGTCTGCCAGCAAAGGGTCTTCCCGCAGGGTCTGGCTGCCCGCGCTGGAGGCCCAGGAGTGGCAGAGCTCAGGCCAGCAGCCCCCGGCTTTGCCAACCTCAGGCTCAGGGCTTGACAGTCCTGCGTTAGCCATTGCTGAAACCCGGGCTCTGAGCTGCGGCGCTCTGGTGCATGAGGCGGTCACAAGTCCACGGCCCTGCCCTGGCCTGACCCATCCTCTCCCTAGCCCTGGGGGACGCTCAGCTGCCCTGAGGACACGGGAGGTCAGCCTGGGGGACCCTTTGGGCAGATTCCTATAGCATGAGCCCAGCTGTGACTGACTGCTTGGCAATAGGGCTTAAGGCCCAGGTCCCAACTTGACACAGGCTCGGAGCCTGGGTCTCAGCCCTGCTCAGCACGGTCTGTGTGCGGCTGGAAGGGGCTAAGCCTTGAACCCTGGGCTAACGTGGCAGTGTAGACGTACCTATCAAGACAGCCTGACATCATGTGCAGCCATTAGTGCCATGTGGCCTAGTGGATAGAGCACCGCACAGGGACTCGGACAGCCTGGCTCCTATTCCCACCAGAGGCTATGTAAGCTGCACCAAGCCACACCCCCGCCCCGTGCCTCGGTTTCCCTCCGTGTGAAATGGGGGATCATGATACCGACCTCCTTTGTAACGTGCTTCGAGATCTGCAGACGAAAAGAGCTGGGTATTATTGTAACTTGTGACGTGCCACGGGGGGGGGGGACTCACGCTGCCGCCAGCCGGAGCGTGGCAGAGCTGCCAATCAGCACGCTGCCAGCCTCCGCCTGTGGGACCCGACGGGCACAGCGCCGCTCAGGCGGTGGCCAAGCCTGACTCTGCCTCGTCGTGACAGCCGTGCAAGGGCGTGGGAACGCCTCCTGCGTGCAGGGCTTGGGTTTGGCCTGTCTGCGCCTGCTTGGCTCACAGGTCTGGACTAAAGGAATTACCTTCCCCACGTGGCTCCCAGGGCCATCCTCCGACCCTCGTGCACCCAGCGACGCCCTCGCGGTATGCCACTGCGAGGCCCGGGGCCAGCGGGCTCTCACTCCTGTGTCCCCAGGACCCCAGCCTTAGGGGCCAGCATGCAAAGCCCTTCCCCCAGGCCACAGCCCCGCTCTCTGCTTCTTGGCCTGCTGAAGACAAGGGGAGCAAAGCCGAGCTCCTAACTCCCACGTGGCGCAGCCAGAGCTGGGCACCTCCATGCCCTGGCAGAGCTGAGCCTAAGAGACTGGCTGCCCCAGGCTTTGCCTGCCGTCCCTTAGCTCTCTTGCAACACTAAGCAAACGGGCCCGTCTCCACTGCAAGGTGCTGGGGGTCTGGGGGAACAGGCAGGCAGCCTGGGTCCCAAAGGAGATCGAAGCACCAGTGTCAGTGGCATGGCTCTGGGATCTGCCCCCAGGACGGTCGCCAGTGCACTCGCTGGCAGGCTGGAGGCCAGCGACGGGCACTGGACAAGCAGCCTCGTCTCGTCCCGCCCCAGGGTCAGTCCGGCGGCCTGTGCCCACCCGGGGGAGGCTGGAGACAGAGGAAAGGCAGGAGGTGCCCAGAGCTGGTGGGATCCGAAGCGCAGATCAAAGGGATTTCTCTTACCTTCGGGCCGGTCATCAGGAAATTATTCACTGACCTGGAAGAGAGAGAACAGGCCGTCAGCGCCCAGCCAGCCCTGGGAATGCCTGGAATTCTGCAGCACCCTCCCCCTGGGGCAGAGCCCCTTCCCCTCCTCAGAGCCCCGCATCAGGAAAGTACCTGCTCCCCGCCAGCCCTTCCTGCAGCAGTAGCTGCCCCCTGTTCCCCAGCCATTGCCTAGGGCAGGGGGCCGTTCCCCCTCCCCTCAGCCCTCCTGCCACCCTCTCTCTTTCTTACACAGGCAGATTTTGCCCAGCCAGCGGCTTCCACTTGCAAGTGTTTGGACAGCTGGGTCCTGTGGAATGACCAAGCCTGGCTCCTGGGACCTGCCGGCCAGCCCCACTGCCCCAGCCACTGGCCTCATCTGCACCAGCACCACCGAGGCTAACCAGAAGGTACGTCCCATCCAGCTCAGCGAGCGGCCAGGCCGGAAGGCCTGCGCCCGGAGCCCTGCCACACCTAAGCCGACCCCAGAGGCAGCAGTTGCAGTGCTGCCAGCTTGCGTATTTTGTTCTGAGTCTCATGCTATTTGGTGGTCGCCTTAAAGCCCGAGCTTCTGGAGGCACGTGACTGTGAGACTCCCTGCTCTCATCGGGTGACAGCGGGAAGGTTCTAGCCCTTGCAGATGCAGACAAGAGTTTGCAAACAACGGCTCAGAGGCCAGACGCAAACCAAAAGAAGCTCCGATTTTCTTTACGCGCATCTCTCTGTGTCTTGGGCTAGTGGCTCACCATTTTTTGACTGCTGGGATCAGGGCTCCCACTTCCAGCTGGGCTGGGAACCAGACGTGATGAAAGCCCAAAGAAAAGCTGCTCTCCCAGCTCAGGTGGAGGGCGAAAGACTCTGCAGCCCCGACCTGGCTTTTATCTGCTGCTCCCAGATTTGAGACAGGTATGGGTCGAAGGAGGTTCAAGGAGCTCCTGTCTGGCTGTTCCAAAGGGAACCAACAGGCTTTTAAAGCTCCTCCATCATTGCTCTGTCTCTACTACACCCACTCTTCCAGCCTGACCTGATCTCTCTCTGTATTGTTACTCTTTGTTTATAGCACCTTGGGCACCAGCCAGGAACAGGTCCCCATTGAGCTGGGAGCTGTATGTACCCATCCCAAGAGACAGGTGCTACCACAAAGCGCTTGCGGTCCAGGCAGACGGAGCGGAGCAGAAACAGACAATTCCTGCCGCAGAGATGCAGGCAGAACCAGGAAGAGAAGCCAGGCAGGACAGAGTCAGAGGCCACAGGGACCCACCAGATGATCCAGTTTGACAGCCTCTATCTCACAGGCCACCCAGCTACCACACGCTAAACCTGACAACCAAAGTGAGACCAAAGCTAACAGCAGGCACAGAAAATTTAAACACATTAAATACTCTTCCGGGAAGGCTGCAGCATAACCCTGCTTTACTTCTCAGAATCCAGAGCGATAACACACAAGAACCCCAAACCAGAGAGAGACAAAGCAGGCTGCTCCAAAAAACAGAGCACGCACCCCACCACGTCTTATTCTGATCCCAGGCTTTCCAGAGCCCATTCGCCTGAAAGCAGAACCACGAACCTCCCACTCCCCCACTTCTGGAATTTAAAGAGGAAGATCACAATTTTTACATAGTTTTCAATATACCGTAACTAGCTCTGCAACAGCAGCCCCTGTGGTATAGTTGGTCCCTGGAGTGAGGGAGTGGGTGGCACAGGTGCGAGCAGGCTCTCCAGGCCACCCTTGGGTGGTGCTGAATAACGGGGATGCCCGCAGAGCGATGGGGTCTGCTTCTCTTCTCCCTGAGCCGGGCAAACCAGGCCAGCGGCTCAGCTGGCATCAAGCTGCGCAGTACCGGGAAAGATCAGGGACTGGTTATGTGGTGGCTCCAGCTGAGGGTCTGTGGGAGGGAGAAATGGGCCTGGCCCACAGCCTAACCTCAGTGCATACTGGGCACAGCCTAAGACGGAGACAGGGTGTGGCACAGGGTTCACCGCCCAACCTACCACACTGCCCTTGTTCCTGCAGTGGGAGGATGGACCCCAAGCGCTCCGGCAAAGGGAGGTGGGGAAGGAGGCACCAGAGCCTGCAGTGAGGAGTGGGGACACTGAGGCACAGAAGGGCCCAGCCCAGGCCCGGCCCGGCCCTGCTAAGGGGGTGGGGCTGGTTGGCCTCTCCCGCTGGAGGGCAGCGGCAGCACTTTGGGGACCAGCCCCCGTGAGCCCCCAGCGGTTCCCCGGGACACGCCGGAGGCGATCAGAGCGCGGCGGGTGGGGGCCAGGCCCAGCGGCACATGGAGGAGGCCGAGGCGTCGGGCGGGCGGGATTCCCTGCCGGGGCTCCCGGGCCTGCTCGCTGGGAGACGGGCCCATCCCCGGCTGGGGACCCGCACGCAGGGCGCCAGGGGTGGCGGAGCCCTCCCGGCAGGGCTGGGCCGGGCCGGCTCCGAGGCGCTTCGGCAGACGTCCCAGCAGCCCGGGCTGCAACCAGGGCTCGGCCCATCCCGCCAGGGCACCGCAGAGCACCGCGCCGCGCCGCGCTGAGCTCGGCGGCAGGGGCCGGGCAGGGCTGGGGCGCGGCTGGGCCGGGCTGGGGCAGGGCAGCCACCCGGACACCCCACGGAGCCCGCAGCCAGCCCGGCCCGGCCCAGCGCGCTGCACTCGGGGCGGGGACACCCCTTAGGCTCCCAGAGACGCACTGCAAGCAGTAGCAGGGCAGGTCTCAGCAGCAGCGGCCCCGAACGGACACCCCGTCCCCACTGCACTGCCTTTCCTGGCCCAGCACCAGGGCTGGGCTTGGCTTGGGCCGCTCCCTCCCCCTGCCCACGGCCGGCAGCAACCTGGGTGTCCGCCGGCCCGGCCAGCGCCGAGCACAGTCCTGGCGAGGGAGGGGGCGAGCCCCGGGCTCTGTGGAGGGCTGAGCTGAGCCCGGCAGCTGGCCCACGGAGAAGGGGCCTGGGGAACACCTGGGCTCTGTGGTGGGCCGAGCTGAGCCCGGCAGCTGGCCCACAGAGAAGGGGCCTGGGGAACACCTGGGCTCTGTGGTGGGCTGGGACGCACAGACCCAAGAGGGCTCCAGGGCGAGACCGTCCTCACACCAGCCCTAATGTAGACAGGGCTCCGCACCGGTAGCTCATGGCTATTTCAGCCCTGCCCCGCTCCCTCGGGAGCCCCAAGCGCAGCAGGAGGCCAGTTCTTTGCCCCGCTGTGGGGATGGAAGGGTGGCTGGCTGAGCAGCTGGCTAGCCCCGGGGGCCAGACACCAACAGCTGTGGAGCCGAGTCCCACCCAAGGCTGGTTTCAGTTAGAGGGGGCCTGGCCCAGGGGACTCAGCTCATCTGCCCAGGCTGGAGCACCGCTCAGCCACAGTCACCCCCGGCAGCCCCCGTGTGGACCCCGTCGAGCAGCCCCAGCCGGAGCACAGCGGGGTCCCTCCAGCCCTTCCCCTCCCACCCCTCAAGCCTGGCCTGGCGCAGGAGAAGGCGGGATTGCAGGGCCAGGCCCGGGGGTGACACAGCCCTGCCCGGGGGAACAAGGCTGGGCCTGGGGGTGACAGCCCTGCCCCGGGGTGCTGGCTCTGCAGAGGACTAGTTGCTGGGACGTGACTAGGGCACCGCTGCTCTCCCTGCTGCCCAGGGGGTGCCCCTGGTTGGGCCCAGGCGCTGGCTGGGAGGAGGGTGGGTGAGGAACGAGGCAGCCCTTGCTCGTGCGAGGAGATGGGCTTTATTCAGCAGCCCCAGGCCAGGCAAGCGGCGGGGGGGGTTAGTGGCCCAGGACCTGTAATTCACCCACAACGCTCAGCCCCGGCAGGCTCCATGGGGGGAGCTGCGTCTCAGACAGCCCAGACGGGCCCATCTGCGACCAGAGCTCCCTCCTGTCCCCAGGCATGCGGCTGTCGGGGAGTTCGCCCTGCACCGTGGGACCGGAGCGCCTAGTCCTGGGGGAGCCCTGGCTGACTGAGGCCAGAAGCCCAGCCTGTGACCCCAGCTCACTCCTTAGGGCTCCCACCCGACTGTTCCCAATGCACTAGGTGCCTCCGGATGTCCTCAGGAGCGGCACTGCTTTGGGTGCAGCCTGGTGAGCCTGAGGAAGGGCTGGAGTTGTCCTCTGGGCTCGGCCAGGATGGGACCTTAGTGAGCTGCCAAGGCAGGAGTTGTGGGGAAGGCAAACGGAACACCCCTTGGGGTGCGCCCTGACCACCTGCCCACGGCCCGTGACTTACCAGGCCTGGCAGAAGCAGAGGAAGGAGGTGAGAAGGGAGACGCACAGATAAGGGTCCATGTGAACCATAATCCAACTGGCGAGGAGGTCCGAAAACGCTGGGTGAGCCAAGCCAACCCCAGGGCGGGATCAGCCTACTGCCCGGCCGGCGCTCCCCGTACAATGAGGAGCTGCATGTCGGCCGTGTCCCCACTTGTAGGGCGGGAGACCAATCCAACGGGAGGGCTCGAGGGGGTGGTGAAATGGAGCTCCACCACTGGAGATTATCTACTTAATTAAAGATTTTTTTCCCTAAGTCCTTCAGCCAATCAGGACGCGAGTGCCAGCGAGAGCCGGAGCTGATCAAAGGAGCACCCCAGGTCCCTCGCAGACGAATGCCCCACGACGGGATAAGAGGGAAAAATAAAAAGACAGAAAGAAAGAGACAAAGCAAATCCCTCAAAATAATCCCTGGATGAGATCTCCACCCGACATCCTCCCACCCCCCCGCCGCCTCTCCGCCCCCACGGCCACTGGCAGGGCCTGGCTCGCAAGCTGGGGCTCCTCCTGCCTGGGAAACCTCATTTGCAACCAGGAGTTGCGTCCATGTGTGTGTGGGAGGGAGAAAACGCTCTCGGGGTCTGGGAGCGGGACCCACTCGATGCCAGGCCAGCACGGGGCACCTTGCGGCTGCGAGCCAGGCTGGGGTGTGGGCACAGCCCCGTCAAGCTAGGAGGAAATGAAGCTGAATCCTGGAGCCAGGCGGCCTTCCTCTTTCAGGGTGACCTGCCCCGAGATCTGCCTGCCCCAGCTCCCCGGGGGAGCATGCGCTCCTCTGGGTGGCACAGGGGGTCCCTTGGGCTCCTGGCAGTCGCCAGTCTCCCCTCCGCCCCGCACAGCCTCCTGCAAAGTCCAGCGTAAGTGGACCTCACGACCTCAGAGCGCAGGCAAGACAGGGCTCCCTTCCCCAGGAACGGCAGCACACCCGGGGCTGGCTGAGCCTCACAGCTCCCTGACAGTAGCTGCTCTGAAACAGCTGCCTGGCCTCCCAGAACGGTGCCCTTGTCCCTGTATGCGAGCGCCCCTGGGCCCAGCACTCCCTGCCGCCACAGACCCAGGCACACCCGTCACTCACACGCGTGGTGACTTCCCTTGCACGACAGCGGCTCTGCCACAGCCTCCTGATTCTGCTTCCATGCGGCTGCAGCAGGGTCCAGTCGTTACAAGCACCTCCCATCTGCTCCTTCTGCCTGTGACCCATGCGCCGTGGGCACTCCTGTGCTGCCACACTGCTGGCACCCAGGGATGGTCCCCTCCCTGAGTCACACAACCAGCTGCACTCTCCCTCCATTCTGTCACCCCCCCGGGGCTCACATCTCCCTGGCGGAGCCCCCTCCAGGGGCCAGAAGTTAGCTCAGCCCCCCCCCCTCCCCCGGCTTAGGCCGTGTGACAAGGGAGGAATTTGTGACCATGGGCACCTGTCTGCAGCAAGCTGGACTGAGGCCTGACAAGCTCATTGCATAGTCGCAGTCACCGGCTGCCCCCCGACTCGCATTGGAACGGGTGCTTGTGAGATAAAGAGCACGGCCACAGCGAGAGAGCCGCAGGCGGCTGCTCACAGAAGGCGGGATGGAAATGGGATTTTGCTAAGTGCCACTTCAGACAGACCGAGCGCTCCCGGCCGGGTCCCGTGATCTCAGACAGAGGCATAAGCCCTGACCGAGGTCACTGGGTAGCAGTCATGCAGTCTCCCTGACCGCAGGGCTGAGGCTGCTGGTGTCTGCAGGGACGGGAGATTCACTCTTCTTTCGGCAGCAGGCTGCTGATCGGGACCCTGCAAAGAGCCGCTCTGGTCCCTCCACCATCCCTGTCCTGCCTCCCATGGGCATGAGGGGCTTGGGCAGCCTTGAGGGGCCCTGCACTCCTGGGGCCTCACATGCAGCGTACCGGAGCTGCCTGGCCCAAACACCCCAATCCTCCTGTCCCCTTCTCCTGCTCCCTGGAGCTCTCCTGCCAGAGCGCTGCCTCTCCAGCAGGTGGAATTCTGCCCTGCCCTGCACACCTGCCTGACACCCGCACTGCAGCTCCCAGCAAATGTCCAGGCACAGCCCAGCTCCCACAAGAGGCTCTGGCTCCCAGCACCGGAGCAAACGCTTAGCACAGTTCAGCCACCGAGCCCGGAGTCAGGGACTGAGCCATAAAGTCACTTGCTCTTTACCTTTATCCCTGGCCAGAGTGGCAAGGTCTCGGTTTTATTGCTGGTCTCTGGATAGCTGGCGTCACTCAGCGCTCTGCCTCCTAGGTCGCGGCAGGAGGGGGAGTCTCAGCTTTCCTTCACGAGAAAAGCAAGTTGCTCACCCTCACAGCCATAAAGAAAAGCCTGAACTCTCGGCCCAAGTGTGCCCCAAAGTCCCGGCACCCAAGCAACACAGAAAACGGCCCCAATGCAGTGGTAGCTCACGTTATCTTATGGTGTTTTAGCCAATACATGGTTGGGGGTGGCGGGGCTGCCATGTGAACGTTGGGTGCTTGAGGGTATCCAGGCTGCATGCAGAGCAGAGCTGCTGGGAGAACTGACTTTTTGGTTCTCTGGCAAACAAACCACCACCACACTCGGGTTGCACAGAACTGAATGGTTTGGATGTGTTTGTTGCCTGCTCCATATACCGTGCCCGTTCCCGCCAGAGGGCACCCTGCACTTAAAAACCCAGCTGGAAGGAAAACGTTAACCAAAAAGTAACATCTAATTGAAAGACTCTGCCAGTTTCTTTCCAAAAACAATGAAACAGTCGCGTTTTCCTCGGACTCTGTCTTCAACCACCAGGACGTGCGAAACCCCAGCGAATTTGCACAACGTTTCTGAATCTGCATTTCCTTCCTTTTGGGAAAAAAAAAATGTTTTGTCCAGGAATGGTGCCCTTGCTCCTGCACAGCAGCGCCTCTCCTCTCTCTCACCGTGGTGTGAAATCAGGAGTCACACCACCGAAAGCAATAGCACAGAATCAGGGGTTCTGCTAATTTTTGCCATCCGTAGAATAAATTTTGTTCTGTGCACCCAGGCATGTGCGGATGGGCACCACCAGGAGAAACACACGCTGCCGGCTGTGGGCTCTCTGCTAATCAGCTGGTCGTCACCTGAATCTCTCCTGAGCAGCTGTCCAGGTGCTCGGCTTACAGGGAACCACCAGGAGCGAGAAATCAGGTGCTGGGTTCTATTCCCCAGGGCTCCCCTAGGCCGTGGCTGGAGCTTTACAGGCTCTGTCCAGTCACGTGTTCAGTCAGCCAGCCCCTGCATGCAGTCATCCAAGGCTCCTGGTACCAGAGGCCCATAAGTATTAAACTGAACCGAAGACACTGCCTTTCCAGCAGTTACGTGCCTAAATATCTCTGGCCATCTGGGCTCAAAGCTTTGGAGATACATCACGGCCTAGAAGATCCTGATAAAATGTCCGCAGGGCAGGGCAGGGCAGGAGAGCCAAGCCAAGCTAAGCCTTGAGAAACCACAGGATGAGTCAAGGGCTTGGGAACTGCCCTGGCAAAAGGAGACAGCCCAGACAGGCCTTATGAGGCACAAGGAGCTGGGAGAGCTGCGCAGGGTTCCCAGAGGCTAGGCAGGCAGGCAGCAGGCAGAGGGGGCCCAGCTTAGCTGCTCTCCACAGGGTGCCTGGGCTGCACTCGGCATGAGGGACCCAATCCCAGGTCAGACGCTGCTCTGCTCGGCCCCTGCTGAAGGATCAAGGAGCCCCCAGCCTGATGTGCCTGGCAGGGGTGGCCGACGGGTAGGAGCAGTTACAGCGGGTCAGACCGGAGCCCTGTCTCCAGCTGGGGCCCATGGCAGAGTGCACAGAAGGTGGCACTGATGGGGTGTTATGTGCCTTTCTCTAGCTCCCAGGCAAGCAGAGGGGGAAGAGCTACATCCCTGGCCGCTCTGGTAACAGCCAGGAGAGGACCTGCCCTCCAGGAGTTTACATGGCTCTTTTGGGCCCACCTGAGCTCTTGGCCCAGTCTGGCCCCCTCAAAAGGGCCTGAAATGGAGGTAAATCATAGAATCATTGAACAGTAGAGTTGGAAGAGACCTAAAAAAGCCATCGAGTCCAGCCCCCTGCTCTAAGCAGGACCAAACCCATCAGATCAGCCCAGCCAGGGCTTTGTCAAGGCAAGACTTAAACACCTCCAGGGATGGAGACCCCACTACTTCCCTGGGGAGACCATTCCAATGCTTCACCACCCTCCTAGTGAAAAAGGTTTTCCTGATGTTCAACCTGGACCTTCCCAGCCGCAACTTGAGACCAATTGTTCCGTGTTCTGCCATCCGGGACCACTGTGAACGGCCTCTCTCCAGCCTCTTTGCAGCCTCCCTTCAGTAAGTTGAAGGCTGTTATCAAGTCCCCCCTCAGTCTTCTCTTCTGCAGACTAAACAGTCCCAGTTCCCTCAACCTTCCGTCATAAGCCATATGCTCCAGCCGCCTAATTATTTTGGTCGCCCTCCGCTGGACCCTCTGTGATGGGGTTCAGGGGTTCCCCTGCACTGCACCCCATCCGCTGGCAGGAGAGACTCTCACTCAGCAGGTACAACAGCAGGTTTATTAGGCAACAGATGTCCAGTTTCTCACAGAAGCAACAGCATAGCAGCCAGAGACAGTCCTTCCAACCTGTCCTGGGGGGAAGACCCCGAGGGGTGCCCCTCTGGGGTGTAGCTTTCCCCTCCTCAGGCTGGCTCCTTCCAGCTCTCCCTTCTCCTCGCCTCTAACTGCCGCCCCCGATTCAAAAACCCCAGCTCAGCTCCTCCCTGCTCTTTGTTTAGGCAGAGGTGTTACCTGCCAGTTGTAGCCCCAGGGTCATCCTTAGCCACTGGGAGCTGCTGTTTGCCTCGGACATCCAGCCTGACTCACACATGCACCCCCCCCCACTCCATCACATCTCTCCCCCCTTCCAGACCGCACTGAGCGGGGTCACTTAGCCAGTGACCTGGGGAAGTTCGGGGCCCTCCCTGCGTGACAGGGCATCGGCTATGGTGTTGTTGTTCCCCTTGACGTGGACCACCTCCATGTCGTAGTCCTGCAGGAGCAGACTCCACCGCAGGAGCTTGGCGTTGGCCCCTTTCATGTGATGCAGCCAGGTCAGGGGTGAGTGATCGGTGTACACGGTGAAACGCCGTCCAAACAGGTACGGCTGCAGCTTCCCCAGCGCCCACACCATGGCCAGACATTCCTTCTCTATGGCCGCGTAGCTCTGCTCCCGGGGCAGCAGCTTCTTACTCAGGTACACGATGGGGTGTTTCTCCCCTTTGTCAGTCACCTGCATTAGCACCGCCCCCAGCCCCACGTCCGAGGCATCGGTGAACACCAGGAAGGGCTTGTTGAAGTCTGGATTTGCCAGCACTGGGGCCCTGACCAGAGCCTCCTTCAGCGCGCAGAGGGCCTCTTGGCACTGCTTGGTCCAAACCACCTTGTCAGGCTTTCCCTTTTTACACAGCTCCGTGAGGGGGGCTGCGATGGAGCTAAAGTGGGGCACAAACCTCCGGTAGTACCCCGCCATCCCAATGAAGGCCTGGACCTGCTTCTTAGTCTGGGGTGTTGGCCAATCTCTGACAGCCTCCACTTTAGCTGGCTCTGGCTTTAAGCAGCCGCTGCCCACCTTGTGGCCCAGGTAGGTCACCTCAGCCATTCCCACCTTGCACTTCCCTGCCTTGATAGTCAGACCAGCCTTCTGGAGTCGGTCCAGCACCTGCTTGACCTGGGACACATGGTCCTCCCACGTCTGGCTGAAGATGCAAATGTCGTCCATGTAAGCCAGGGCAAAGCTCTCCATTCCCTTCAGTAGCTGGTCCACCAGACGCTGGAAGGTAGCGGGTGCCCCCTTGAGGCCGAAGGGCAGGACCAAGAACTCGTAGAGCCCCACAGGAGTGATGAAAGCCGACTTCAGCCGGGCATCTTGGTCTAATGGCACTTGCCAGTACCCCTTGGTGAGGTCTATGGTGGTGAGGTAACGGGCTCCCCCCAGCTTGTCTAAAAGGTCATCAGGCCTGGGCATGGGGTAGGCGTCCGAGACAGTGATGGCGTTAAGCTTGCGATAGTCCACACAAAACCGAACAGACCCATCTTTTTTAGGGACTAACACCACGGGAGAGGCCCAGGGGCTGGACGAGGGTTGGATCACCCCCAGAGCCAGCATGTCTTCAACCTCCCGCTCTATGTCCTGAGCCGTCCTCCCTGTGGCTCTGAATGGCACACACTTGATAGGGCCGTGGGTGCCTGTCTCTATTCGGTGGACAGCCAGGTCAGTGCGTCCGGGTCTGTCCGAGAACAGCTGTTGATGCGAATGCAGCACCTCCTTGATCTCCGTCTGCTGGGCAGGGGTCAGCTGGTCTGAGAGGGGAATAGACTCCAGCAAGGAGCCGGCTCCAGTCCTTGTGAGTAAATCCACCAAGGGATCTTCCCCCTGCCCCTCCCAGTGTCTGCACACGGCCAGCACCAAGTTCTGCCTGTCCCAGTAAGGTTTCATCATGTTCACATGATAGACCCGGTGGCGGTGGGCCCGGTTCGACAGTTCCACCACATAATTCACGTCATTTAGCTGTTTGACGACCTTGAAGGGCCCATCCCAGGCCGCTTGCAGCTTGTTCCGCCGCACAGGTATAAGGACCATCACTTGATCCCCGGTGGCATAGGCTCGGGCCCTGGCGTTACGGTCATACCAGACCTTTTGCTTCCTTTGGGCCATGGAGAGGTTCTCCCTGGCCAGGCCCATGAGCTCGGTGAGTTTTTCCCGGAAGGTCAGTACATACTGTACCACTGACTCCCCTTCAGGGGAGGCCGTCCCCTCCCACTCTTCTCTGAGTAAGTCCAAGGGTCCCCGTACCCTCCTTCCATACAGCAGCTCAAACGGGGAGAACCCCGTGGATTCCTGGGGCACCTCCCTGTATGCAAACAGCAGGTGGGGTAAGTACTTGTCCCAGTCATGGGGGTATTGATTCATGAAGGTTCTCAGCATCTGCTTCAGAGTCCCATTGAACCTCTCCACCAGCCCATTGGTCTGCGGGTGGTAGGCTGTGGCCCAGGTGTGCCGGACCCCACACTTGTCCCACAAGCTTTGCAGTAGGGCCGACATGAAGTTGGACCCCTGATCTGTGAGGACCTCCTTGGGGAACCCCACTCTGCTGAAAATGGACAGCAGTGCATCTGCCACGGTGTCAGCGTCGATAGAGGTCAAGGCCACTGCTTCTGGGTATCGCGTGGCAAAATCTACCACTACCAAAATATATTTCTTCCCCGAACGCGTTGCCTTGCTGAAGGGGCCCACTATGTCTATAGCCACTTTCTGGAAAGGCTCCTCTATGATGGGCAGTGGCCGCAGGGCAGCTTTCCCCTTGTCCCGGCTCTTCCCCACCCTCTGGCAGGGATCGCAGGACAGGCAATACAGACGGACAGCTGCAAAGATCCCTGGCCAGAAAAAGTTCTGTAACAACCTTCTCCTGGTGCGGTGGATCCCCTGGTGTCCTGCGAGCGGGACATCATGAGCTAGGTACAGCAGCCTGCGCCGGTACTTTTGGGGAACCACCAGTTGCCTCTGGACCTTCCATGGCTCCGCTTTGCGTCTGGGAGCCCATTCCCGGTACAGGAATCCCTTTTCCCACAGGAATCTCTCCCTGCAGCCCTCCCCCAGCTGCGGTAAGCGGGGAGAGGGCCAGACGGCTCGGGGTGGCCAGTCACTTGGAGACGCGTGTGCTGGCCCAGTGTCAGGACACAGGGGACATGGACGAGTTCCTTACCGCCTTCGAGCGAGCCTGTGAGTTGCATGAGGTTCCCCCAGATGAGTGGCTCCGGCACCTCACCCCCTTGCTAGGCCGGAAGGGCGCAGCGGTGCTCAGCCAGCTGGTGGGGCTGCAGCCTGGGGACTATGAACGGTTCAAACAGGCCCTGCTGCATAAGTTCGGGCTGACTCCGGAGATGTACAAGAAGAAGTTCCAGGAGGCGCAGAAGAGGCCAGAGGAAACCCACGTAGATACAACCGCCCGCCTGAAGCAATACTACCAGAAGTGGGCATTCGGAATGGGAGTCCAGTCCGTAGAGGACCTGATCGAGCTGGCGGTTGTGGAGCGATTCTACGAGATGTGCGCACCTGACCTGAGGGTGTGGCTCGTGGACCGGAAGCCAGGGGACTCACATGATGCAGGGAAACTGGCAGATGACTTCACAAACAGCCGGGCCAGGTTTGAAAGTGAGCCCCACAAGGAGAGGGAGTCTCGGAGAGAGAGGGAGTCCCGGAGGGAGAGGGAGTCCTGGAGAAACCGAGAATCTCAGAGAGACCGGTCCCTAACTGTACGACAGAGGGGACCACCTCTTGGGCAAGCCCAGGAAAGAGGGGCCAGCCACCCACCCCCCAGAGAGCCAAACAGAGCCCGGACAGAGCAGCCGGCCCGAGGGACACAACCAGACCCAGGCTGTTACCGCTGTGGGCGAAAGGGGCATAGAGCAGCCCAGTGCCCCAGGCTCCCAGACAGGTTGAGCAGGCCGGGGGGTCATGGAGTCAACTGGGTGGGGTCCCAGAAGTCAGAGGGGCTGGCGGCCAAGGCGGGTGGTGCTGACAAGGGGCACTCAGATTGGGCCAAATCCGCCCCACAGACCAGCTCCTCAGGGGGACCAAAGGCTCAGAGGCCAGTTTACAGAGTGGGGGCAGCGCTACCTCTGTGGAGCAAGTGTCTCAAACACCTCGAGGTAGATGGGAAAAAGGTCACGGGGTTCTGGGACACAGGCGCTGACGTGACGCTGGCCCGACCCGGGGTGGTGGCACCGGGCTGCATGATACCCGATTCCCACCTGACGATAACAGGAATTGATGGGACCCCTTTCAAGGTGCCCATGGCCAGGGTGCACCTGAAATGGGGGAAGAAGGAAGGCCCCAAGGAAGTGGGCGTGCACAGCCATTTGCCGGCAGATGTACTGATGGGGGCTGACCTGGAGAACTGGCAAGGTGAACGCCCTCGTGCCCTGGTCCTGACCCGTAGCCAAAGAAAACGAGGGGTGCGCTCCCCAGATTCAGGGGTACAGGCCCAGCCAAAGCCACAGGGGCCAACCCTGAGAGAAAGGGGGCTCCCAAAAACCAGATCTCACAGGCCAGGGATGCTGGAGCCAGGCAGGGATGGGGAAGTAGCCTCCGCTCCTGCCCGAGCGGAAGAATTCCAGGCAGAGCAGCAGAGAGACCCCTCCTTGCAGAAGCTGAGGGAACTGGCCAGTCTCAGCCCAGCTCCGCACACTCCATCACACCCTCTCCAGTGTGTCTACATCCTTCCTTATAAATGGGGGCCCAGAACTGGACACAACACTCCAGATGCGCCTCACCAAAGCCGTATAAAGAGGAATAATCACTTCTCTGGACCTAATGGCAACACTCCTCTTGATGCACCCTAATAGCCGCGTCTACACACGCCGAGCGCTATTTCGAAGTTGACATTGACGTCAGGCGGCGAGACGTCGAAGTCGCTGTTCCCAACAGGAGACGGGAATAGCGCCCTAGTTCGACGTTGAACGTCCAAGTAGGGCACGTGTAGATGATGCGCGTCCCGCAACATCGAAATAGCAGGGTCCTCCATGGCGGCCATCAGCCGAGGGGTTGAGAGACGCTCTCTCCAGCCCCTGAGCTCGATGGTGGCCGCGTGCAGCGGCCCCTTAAAGCTCCCCGCCCCCTGCCTTCCTGTGCAAGAAGCTGAGAGCTTGTGCAGGCAGCAGCACTGCCACGTGCCCAGCCTGCACGTCCTCACCAGCCCCAACCCACCACCCTGCACCCCATGGCATCCAGCCAGACCCCCAAGCGCCCACAGGGCACCCCCCCCAAGGGGAGCCAGGGCTCCCAGGCCGGCAGCCAGCCAGGGAAGAGGCAGAGGGGTCCCTCCTGGACGGAGGCCGAGCTGCGGGACCTGCTGGGCTCTGGAGCGAGGAGGAGGTGCTCCAGGTAATGGGGAGCAAGAGGCGGAACGCGGATGCGTTCACTCGGCTGGCCGAGGGCCTGGCCGCCCGGGGTCACCCTGCCCGCACTCTTGACCATGTCAGGAGCAAGGTGAAGGAGCTGCGGCAGGGTTACTCCCGGGCCCGGGATGTGTCCAGCCGATCTGGGGCCGCCCCCGCCACTTGCCCCTTTTACAGGGAGCTCAGGTCCATCCTGGGCCCCCGGCACACCTCCTCCCCTCCCAGCCACCCTTGACACATCAGCCGACGAGCCCCAGCAGGCCCCGGAGACAGAAGCCACCCCGGAGGCCAGCCCTGCACCCCAGGGCCTCCCCCAGGAGCCCACCCCTGGGATACCAGAGGAGGAGGAGGGGGTCTCCAGCGACGGGGGGGCTCCAGATCGCCCTTCCCTCCCGCAGCTCCAGCAGGGCGTCCACCCGATGGGTGTCCCCCGACCATGGGAGCAGAGTGTCAGGTATGGACCCCCTGGTGCACAACCCTGGGGTTAAGGGGTGGGGACAAGAGACATGACCAGGGCCTTCCACACGCCCAGATGACCATGGCCCCGAGGACAGCAGTGGCATGTCCCTCAGAAGAGTCCATCAGCCCCTGCCCCCCAGCAGGACAGCCCCATGCCTCATCCCTGGGGATGGGGGCAGCAGAACCTAGGATCCCCCGGGGGGAGGGGGTGGGACACCCATCAAGAGCAACAGCATCTCCGGGGGACGGGGATGGGGAACCAGCAGCAGAGGGGTGCGGGGACAAGGGCCACGGCTCGGGGCCCAAACTAACGGCTGTCGCCACTCTTCTTCCCCCCTCTGCTCCGCAGCTGCACCATCGGAGGGCCCAGAGAGCACCGGCGCAGCGTCTGTGGTCCCAGAGAGCCCACCGGGGCCATCCCACCAGGTCAGCCCCTCGGTGGAGCACGGACCAGCCCCAGGATGAGCCCGACAGCGGCGGAGACATCTGCAGGCGTCCACGGACCCCCAGCTGCTCGCCACCCTCTGGCATCAGCTGGAGGTGTCCGAGTGGCGCCTGCAGGTGGAGGAGCGGCGGCTCGATCTCCAGGAGCGAGCGCTGGCCTGGCGCCAGGAGGCTTGGGGGGGCCTTCACGTGCACCTTCGATGCCATCGCGCAGCACTTGGCCGCTCCGCCCACCACTCCGCCCGCCGTCCCTCCACCATCAGCCATCCTGGGGCCTGCCGCCGAGGGGGACCACGGGCCTCCGGACACCGCCCGGCCGTACCTGCCGGTTCTCCCGGCCCCCACGCAGCCTCGACCGGGCCTCCAGCCGAGACGTGGGTCGCGCCCCCCCCAACACCAGGCGCAGGACAATAGGGGTGCGTGGCCGAGGACGTTGCCCCCCAAGGCCCCCTCCTTTGGACTCATTCCCCCCATCTTTGTAAATAGTTTTTGTTCTACCCGTTTTGTACCTGCCCCCACAAGTACATAGGTCCCCCCTTCTTCTTCTGTTTTCCTATTAATAATACAAGGTTGCAGGGTTTTGTTTAAAAAAAATTCCATTTATTGCACAGAAGTGTGTGTGGGGGGTGCTCTCGGGTGCTCTGTGGTGTGGGCGTGGGGGCAGGGAGTGTTGTGGAGGATGGGGGGGGCGCAGTGGGTGGCTCACCCGCAGCTGGCCCTGCCAGCGTTCACCCCGCAGCCTGGTTGAAATGGGCCCGCAGGGCCTTCCAGACCCGGATCCCCTCAAGATCGACCTGGCGACTGGGGGCAGCGGGTGGTTGGACGTCGGCCCTACCAGCCTCCACAGCCCAGCCCTGGAAGAAGGCCTCTCCCTTGCTCTCCACCAGGATGTGGAGTGCGCTGCATGTGCCCACAACCTGGGGGATGTTGGTGAGCCCTGCATCCAGGCGGGTGAGGAGACACCTCCAGCGCACTTTGAGGCGGCCGAAAGTGCACTCGACCACCTGGCGCGCATGGTTCAAGCGCGTGTTGAACCGCTCCTGGCTGGCTGTGAGATGGCCCCATGTACAGGTGCATGAGCCAGGGCCGGAGGGGGTACGCCCCATCTGCGACGACGCAGAGGGGCATGGTGGTGTCCCCCACAGGGATCTCCCACTGGGGGATGTAGGTCCCCGCCTCCAGCCGGCGGCACAGGCCCGAATTTCTGAACACCCGGGCGTCGTGGGTGCTGCCAGGCCAGCCAACATAAATGTCCAAGAGGCGGCCTCGGCTGTCCACCAAGGCCTGGAGGACCACTGAATGGTAGCCCTTCCTATTGAGGAAGTGTCCTCCACTGTGCTATGGGGCACGGATGGGGATATGGGTCCCATCCCGAGCCCCGAAGCAATTTGGGAAGCCCAGGCTGGCAAACCCCATGATGGCAGCATCCGGGTCCCCAAGCTGCACGAGCCGGTGGAAGAGCAGGGCACTGATTGCGCAGACGACCTGCAGGGGAAGGACATGAGAGCGCACCGGTGAGGGGTGTGCAGGGTGTGTCTGGCCCTCCCCCTCTGGGCTCCCCCCTATCCCCCAGGGCTCCCCCACCCAGGGCTTCCCCCCAGGCTCCCCCCGCCCAGGCTCCCCCCCAGGCTCCCCCCTCCTCCCCCTGGGTCCTCTTACCTCCATGAGGACAGCCCCGACGGTGGCCTTGCCCACGCCAAACTGCTGCCCCGCGGATCGGTAGCTGTCTGGAGTGGCCAGCTTCCAGACAGCGATGCCGACCCGTTTCTCCACACTGAGGGCACGCCGCATGGCGGTGTCCTGGTGCCGTGAGGCAGGGGTGAGCCACTGGCAGAGCTCCAGAAATGTCTGCCGGCTCATGAGAAAGTTCTGGAGCCAGCGGTCGTTGTCCCACTCTCCGAGCACCAGCCAGTGCTCGTGAGGTAGCTCCACAGCCGGCGGCGTGTGCGGCGGGCGGGAGGTTGGGAAGGCAGCAAGGTCTGGGGCTGCTTCCTCCTCCCCTGGGGGCAGCTCCTCTTCTGTGAATAAAAGGTGGTCAGCTGCCTCCTGCATGGCATTGAGCAGGGCGAGCACGGCTCCTGCAGGCACAGCTGGGTGGACCTCTGGCGGCGGCTGCTGCTGCTGCTGCTGCTGCTGGGGGTCCATACTGCTTCGACAGGTGTGAGTGCCTGTGGCTCTGCAGACCGCGTGCTGTGCAGGCTGCGTGTATCTGGGAGGGGCCCTTTAAGGGAGCGGCTAGCTGTTGCCCCGGAAGCGCTAGTCCACCCTGTGACCCTGTCTGCAGCTGTTCCTGGCACCCTTATTTCGATGTGGGCCGCTTTGGCGTGTAGACGCTCCCCTGCAGCGCCTACTTCGATGTGGTGCTGCCCAACGTCGACGATGAACGTCGACGGCACCAGCCCTGGAGGACGTGTAGACGCTATTCGTCGAAATACTTATTTCGATTTCGCTACATCAAAATAAGCTACTTCGATGGAGCATCCCTGTGTAGACGTAGCGAATATGCCGTTAGCTTTCTTGGCTACAACAGCACACGGTTGACTCATGTCCAGCTTCTCGTCCACTATAACTCCCAGGTCCTTTTCTGCAGAACTACTACCAAGCCAGTCGGACCCCAGCCTGTAACAATGCTTGGGATTCTTCTGGCCCAAGTGCAGGACTCTGCACTTGCCCTTATTGAACCTCATCAGATTTCTTGCAGTCCAGTCTTCCAATTTGTCTAAGTCACTCTGGACCCTGTCCCTACCCTCCAGCGTATCTACCTCTCCCCCTAGGTTAGTGTCATCCACAAACTTGCTGAGGGTGCAATCCAACCCCTCATCCAGGTCATTCATAAATATGTTGAACAGAACAGGACCCAGAACCAAACCTTGGGGCACTCCACTGGAAACTGACCGCCATCCCGACATCGAGCCGTTGATCACTACCCACTGGGCCCGCCCTTCTAGCCAGCTTTCTATCCATCTTACTGTCCCTGGGGAAGGGACGGAGCGAGCGCCAGAGGGCCGTGTCCCTGGGGAAGGGACGGAGGGAGCGCCAGAGGGCCGTGTCCCTGGGGAAGGGACGCAGGGAGCGCCAGAGGGCCGTGTCCCTGGGGAAGGGATGGAGGACGCACCAGAGGGCCATGTCCCTGGGGAAGGGACGGAGGGAGCGCCAGAGGGCCATGTCCCTGGGGAAGGGACGGAGGACGCGCCGGAGGGCCGTGTCCCTGGGGAAGGGACGGAGGACGTGCCGGAGGGCCGTGTCCCTGGGGAAGGGACGGAGGACGCGCCAGAGGACCATGTCCCTGGGGAAGGGACGCAGGGAGCGCCAGAGGGCCGTGTCCCTGGGGAAGGGACGGAGGGAGCGCCGGAGGGCCGTGTCCCTGGGAAAGGGACGGAGGACGCGCCGGAGGGCCGTGTCCCTGGGGAAGGAACGGAGGGAGCGCCAGAGGGCCGTGTCCCTGGGGAAGGGATGGAGGGAGCGCCAGAGGACCGTGTCCCTGGGGAAGGGATGCAGGGAGCGCCGGAGGGCCGTGTCCCTGGGGAAGGGATGCAGGGAGCGCCAGAGGGCCGTGTCCCTGGGGAAGGGACGGAGGGAGCGCCAGAGGGCCGTGTCCGTGGGGAAGGGACGGAGGACGCGCCGGAGGGCCGTGTCCCTGGGAAAGGGACGGAGGACGCGCCAGAGGGCCGTGTCCCTGGGGAAGGGATGGAGGGAGCGCCGGAGGGCCGTGTCCCTGGGGAAGGGATGGAGGACGCGCCGGAGGGCCGTGTCCCTGGGGAAGGGACGCAGGGAGCGCCGGAGGGCCAGCTGGTCTGTTTGGGGCAGCGGTTGTACCACAAAAGGGCAGAGCTTCACCTGGGGCCGTGTGGGTTCCTGGGAGCAGCCATGGGGCAGTCCCTGCCTGCGGTGGGGCTTTCCCCTGAGAACGTTCCTATTTCTAAAGCTGTGAATTTCCACCTTCCAGAGACCCACGCCCCTTCCAGGAGCCTGATCCGAGCTTCGCCTCACTTGTACCCAACCTGCTGGCACAGTCAGGCCCAGCACCACTGCCGTGAGACAGCTCAGAGCACCTGAGGAATTGCAGGCTTGCCTGGTCTGACCCCAGCGCTATAAAGCCAAGCCCCTGGGACGGACGCCCTGACCTTGCCTTTCCGGGCGTAGCAGCTGGGGCAGTAGAAACCACTCGTTGCACAACAGTTGAGTTTGCGCTGGCTTTGCTAGTGCTTGGCCCGTTGCCTGTGGTAAAACGAGGCAGCTATCTAGAAACAGCGATGAACTGCCTGGAAGAGCGCAGCAGAGCCCTGGGGGTATGTGCACCCGGGTGGAGAACCATTGTTCTGCAGGACCAGGCCTTTGCAGCTAGTTTCCTAGGGCCCTAGTGAATTCACAACCAGGCGAAATGCATCACAGAGCATGAAATGTTGTGTCTTCCCAGGAAATCTGACCTTGTGCGGGCTCTTACCCTATGCTACTGAGCTTCCACCGGGGAGCCGAGCGCTTTTCAACCTGGGGCGGCCTGGCCGGAACAGGCGTTACAGGGGACAGCAGGTTATTGGAGGGGAGCTGCGGCATTGCCACGCTCGGCCGGCTCTGAAAGCAGCACAGAAGGAACTGGAGAGCGGTGGCTGGAATGCTGGCCAGAACTCGGCTCTGAAGACAGCGTCCCACCCGCAGCAGTGGAGACGTAGGGATGGCAATGCCACACTCACCTTGCCCTTAGCTCTGTGCTGCTGCTTCCAGAGCTGGGTGGCGAGAGAGCGGCCTCTGCCAGCTACGGGCCCAGCTCTGCAGGCAGCAGTGCAGGAGTGAGGGTGGTAGCACCGTACCAGGACATCCTTCTGCGCTGCTGACCCCAGCGGCTCTGCCACCAGCGCTGGATTCCTGGCCAGCAGCAGCTGCTCCCCAGCTGCCCAGCTCTGAGGGCAGTGCGGCTGCCTGGGGGAAGGGTGGCGGTACTGCAGCCTCTGTACAATCACCCTGCGACCTCACACAGCTCCTCTGTGGGGCAGGCCCCAGTGGTTACAACACACTGAAAGCCCCTGAAATCATGGACTGCCCCATTGGACCATCCTACGAGTGGGACACAGACCAGCTCAGGCTGCGAATCTGGCGCCCGTCACTACTGCAGCCACCAGAGGGTGCCCCAGGCCTGTGGTGCCCCCCCGCTGCCATGCTCCCTGGCCTAGGTCTCTTGCTGTCGTGGAGACTCCTGAGTGGGACTCGGGGGCACTGCGGGTGCTCAGGGCTCCAGACAGCCTGGCTCGTGCCCGGGGGGTGGGACAGAGCCCTGCACACCGCAGAGATCCACTTTCCAGCTGCAGATCCCTGCACTTGCCGCTCATTTCTGCAAATACAAATTTTGTGTGACCCTCTCTAGTCTGGTCCAGCCACATCCGTGTCCAGCCACATCCGTGTCCAGCGGGGTGTTAGTGAGCCGGGCAGCCACGTGTCATGGGCCAGCTCTCACCCAGGCCCATAAAGTCCGTTTCCAGTCACCAGCCCTGGCTCTGGGTCCTGTGCTGCTATTTCTCTGTCCGTTGCTTCTCATGGCTTGTAAGAGCCCAGCCAGCAGCGGGAGTGTGGGTGATGCTGCTGGACGGTACTGACCTCCTGTGGCCGGTAAATTCTCCTGCCTGGCACCAGTCAGATCCTGCGGGTTGCTGTACTAGAGAGGTTCAGTCTGTGTCTGGAGCCCTTCAGATTTGCAGGGGCAGCTCCTGATTTCCCATCCCTGCAGGGCGCTGCAGGCGGAAGCTGCCAGAGACACCGGCACTAAACACGCGGAACCGACACCCACGCAGGGTGACCCTCCCTCCCCCCAGGGGTGGCGGCAGTGTGGAAGGGACTGAGCCCACACGGGGGTCCTGGCCCACAGGCTGAAAGTCAGCACCCCTGAAGCCTTTGTCTGTGGGCTCCGGCTGGGACACTCCCCCTGGAAACAGGACCTGGGAAGACCGCGCCGGGCATGGCGGAGGTGTGCGGCTCACAAGCTGGAGGGGTGCCAAGCAATGCCCGTCTCCATCGCCAAGCCCTGCGCCATGTGATGGTTCGAGTGTTTCTCCTGCAGGTACCGGAGAGCCCCTCGGCCTGCCGTGTACGCAGGCTCTCAGTGCTGGTGGAGAAGCTTCAGCCCAGCCCTTCACCAGCCGCGCAGCTACCTGATGTGACGAGGAAATACGCCTGCCCTGGCCACGAGAGCCCACGCACCTGTCCTGCACGACCAGCATCTGCTCAGCAGGGGCCCAGGCCTGTTCTCGGCACTCAGCGCTGCCCCCATGATGTGCTTCAGGGGAGCCCTTGTGGCTTAGGGAATAGCAGGGACCACAGTGGTTGGATCAGGGCTGCCCCGGCCCTCACCGAGAAGTGGAGTGACCCAGCCCCAGCCTGCTTGGCTCCCCCCACTGCCAGCCACAGCACGGGGCAGAGGGAGGGTGGGTTGGAAGAGGGGCAATGATGGAGCTGGGGTGGGAAGAGGCAGAGGGGGGCCAGGGGCTGGACCTGGCGAGCTCAGACATGGGGTCCCAGCAGGTTACGCTGCTGGCTGGCAGGGAGCAGGCGGCGCGGTGTTCGTGCCGCGGCCGATGGCGGCGAGGGGGGAAGGCGTGCTACAGCCACCCACCTCCTGAGCCAGAGCAGGGAGTCCTGACCCACGGGTCCCATGGGATTTGTTAAGGGCGCCAGCTGGGCAGCTCCCAGCCACACGTGGCTGGTAAAGAAGCCATTCGCAGGTGCTCACCACCGCTGTCTCAGGCAGAGATCTCGCACTAGGGACAGCACCCACCGTGTGCGAGGTGCTGAAAGTAACACTGGCGTTCACTGGCTTTACGTCTGTTACCCGCGGGGGGCAGGAGGCCTGGGGGAGCCACCCAGCCTAGAGCCCCAGTGAAGAGGCTGCCGGAGAAGGGGGAGTGTCTAAGGCTGGGGGCAGCTTGGGGCTGGGGGGGGGGGGGCTAAGGCTGGGGAGGATGGGGGGGTCTAAGGCTGGGGGTGGTGTGGGGCTGGGGGGAGGTCTATGGCTGGGGTGGGGGGGTGGGGGGGTAGTTTGGGGCTGGGGGGGTCTGTGGCTGGGGTGGGGGTGGGGGCTGTCTGTGGCTGGGGGCAGTTTGGGGCTGGGGGGATTTGTGGCTGGGGTGGGGGTGGGTGGGTGGTTTGGGGCTGGGGGGGTCTGTGGCTGGGGGCGGTTTGGGGCTGGGGGGGTTTATGGCTGGGGTGGGGGGTGGGGTGGTGGTTTGGGGCTGGGGGGTTCTGTGGCTGGAAGTGGGGGCAGGGGGGCGGTTTGGGGCTGGGGGGGTTCTGTGTCTGGGGGCAGTTTGGGGCTGGGGGGGTTATGGCTGGGGTGGGGGGTGGGGGGGTGGTTTGGGGCTGGGGGGTTCTGTGGCTGGAAGTGGGGGCAGGGGGGCGGTTTGGGGCTGGGGGGGTTCTGTGTCTGGGGGTGGTTTGGGGCTGGGGGGTCTGTGGCTGGGGGTGGGGGCGGGGGGTGGTTTGGGGCTGGTGGGGGTCTGTGGTTGGGGGCAGTTTGGGGCTGGGGGGGGTCTGTGGCTGGGGTGGGGGCGATTTGGGGCTGTGGGGTCTCTGGCTGGGGTGGGGGTGGGGGTCAGTTTGGGGCTGGGGGGGTCTATGGCTGGGGTGGGGGTGGTGGTGGTTTGGGGCTGGGGGGTCTCTGGCTGGGGGCAATTTGGGGCTGGGGGGATCTGTGGCTGGGGTGGAGGCAGGGGGCGGGTTGGGACTTGGGGGGGTCTGTGGCTGGGGTGAGGCTGGGGGCTCTCTGTGGCTGGGGGCAGTTTGGGGCTGAGGGGTCTGTGGCTGGAGTGGGGCAGGGTGGTGGTTTGGGGCTGGGGGGGTCTGTGGCTGGGGTGGGGGTGGGGGCTGTCTGTGGCTGGGGGCAGTTTGGGGCTGGGGGGGTTTGTGGCTGGGGTGGGGGTGGGTGGGTGGTTTGGGGCTGGCGGGGTCTGTGGCTGGGGTGGGGGCAGGGTGGTGATGTGGGGCTGGGGGGGTCTGTGGCTGGGGGCAGTTTGGGGCTGGGGAGGTCTGTGGCTGGGGTGGGGGTGGGTGGGTGGTTTGGGGCTGGGGGGGTCTGTGGCTGGGGTGGGGGCAGGGTGGTGATGTGGGGCTGGGGGGGTCTGTGGCTGGGGGCAGTTTGGGGCTGGGAAGGTCTGTGGCTGGGGTGGGGGCATTTTGGGGCTGGGGGTCTCTGGCTGGGGTTGGGGTGGGGGCAGTTTGGGACTGGGGGGGTCTGTGGCTGGGGCGGGGGGGTGGTTTGTGGCTGGGGTGGGGGCGGGGGGCAGTTTGGGGTTGGGGGTGTCTGTGGCTGGGGTGGGGGCGGGGGGCAGTTTGGGGCAGGGGGGGCCTGTGGCTGGGGTGGGGGCAGGGGGCAGGGGGCGGCTTGGGACTGGGGGGGTCTGTGGCTGGGGGCGGTTTGTGGCTGGGGGGGGTCTGTGGCTGGGGTGGGGGTGGGGGACGGCTTGGGACTGGGGGGGTCTGTGGCTAGGGGTGGTTTGGGACTGGAGAGGTCTGTGGCTGGGGTGGGGGTGGGGTGGCGGTCTGTGGCGGGGGGGGGTCTGTGGCTGGGGGCAGTTTGGGGCTGGGTGGTCTGTGGCTGGGGTGGGACGGGGGGGTGGTTTGGGACTGGGGGGGGCCTGTGGCTGGGGTGGGGGCAGGGGGGCAGTTTGGGGCTGGGGGGGTCTGTGGCTGGGGTGGGGCGGGGGGTGGTTTGGGGCTGGGGGGGTCTGTGGCTGGGGTGGGGGCAGGGGGGCAGTTTGGGGCTGGGGGGGGTCTATGGCTGGGGTGGGGGTGGTGGTGGTTTGGGGCTGGGGGGTCTCTGGCTGGGGGCAGTTTGGGGCTGAGGGGTCTGTGGCTGGGGTGGGGCAGGGTGGTGGTTTGGGGCTGGGGGGGTCTGTGGCTGGGGTAGGGGTGGGGGCTGTCTGTGGCTGGGGGCAGTTTGGGGCTGGGGGGGTTTGTGGCTGGGGTGGGGGTGGGTGGGCAGTTTGGGGCTGGGGGGTTCTGTGGCTGGGGTGGGGGCAGGGTGGTGGTTGGGGCTGGGGGGGTCTGTGGCTGGGGGCAGTTTGGGGCTGGGGAGGTCTGTGGCTGGGGTGGGGGCGATTTGGGGCTGGGGGGTCTCTGGCTGGGGTGGGGGGGTGGTTTGTGGCTAGGGTGGGGCGGCGGGGAGGTTTGGGGCTGGGGGGGGTCTGTGGCTGGGGGCAGTTTGGGGCTGGGGAGGTCTGTGGCTGGGGTGGGGGCGATTTGGGGCTGGGGGGTCTCTGGCTGGGGTGGGGGGGTGGTTTGTGGCTAGGGTGGGGCGGCGGGGAGGTTTGGGGCTGGGGGGGGTCTGTGGCTGGGGTGGGGACAGGGGGCGGGGGGCGGCTTGGGACTGGGGGGGATCTGTGGCTGGGGGTGGTTTGGGACTGGGGGGGTCTGTGGCTGGGGTGGGGGTGGGGTGGCGGTCTGTGGCTGGGGGGGTCTGTGGCTGGGGTGGGGTAGCAGTTTGAGGCTGGGGGGGTTCTGTGGCTGGCGTGGGGTGGTGGTTTGGGGCTGGGGGGGGTCTGTGGCTGGGGTGGGGGTGGGGTGGCAGTCTGTGGCTGTGGGGGTCCATGGCTGGGGGCAGTTTGGGGCTGGGGGGTCTGTGGCTGGGGTGGGGCGGGGGGGTGGTTTGGGACTGGGGGGGGCCTGTGGCTGGGGTGGGGGCAGGGAGGCAGTTTGGGGCTGGGGGGGTCTGTGGCTGGGGTGGGGGCAGGGGGGTGGTTTGGGGCTGGGGTGGATCTGTGGCTGGGGTGGGGGCAGGGGGCGGTTTGGGGCTGTGGGGGGTCTGTGGCTGGGCTGGGGCGGGGGGGCAGCTTGGGACTGGGGGGGGGTCTGTGGCTGGGGGCAGTTTGGGGCTGGGGGGGGTCTGTGGCTGGGGTGGGGCAGGGGGGCAGCTTGGGACTGGGGGGGTCTGTGGCTGGGCTGGGGCGGGGGGGCGGCTTGGGACTGGGGGGGGTCTGTGGCTGGGGGCAGTTTGGGGCTGGGGGGCTCTGTGGCTGGGGCGGGGGCGCAGTTTGGGGCTAGTTTGCGTTCAGCCGCTGGAGCAGCTCACACATTGCCGGGTGGCCCCCAGCAAAGAAAAGGTCGGACCCCCCCCCGCACGACTCCGGCGGCTGCTTCAGCTTTCACACGCGTAGGGAGCCCACAAGCCCCTTCCCAGTTGCCGGCGGCTCCCCCGCCCCTGCGGAGCTGAGGGTCACTTTTGTTTTGCTTGTGGCCCCAGCCCCGAGTGGGGGCTCCGCCGGCGCAGGGGGAGCAGTTTGAGGCCCAGCCCTTCCCCCGCCGCAGCTCAGAGCCCCTCTAACAATAGAGCACTGAGCTGTGCGGCTCACGGCGGCGTTCCCGTCTGAGGGGGTCTCCCCTGGCATGGAATAACGGGGGGCACAGGGCTGCGATCTCGCCTCCGGCACAGAGTTCGCCACTTCCGGCTCCGCTGCCCCTTTGTGAATTGCCGGGGGCACCACGTCTGCCTGAATGCTCCGAAGGGGTCCCCGCCTGCCAAGGGCTGGGAGCCGCTGCTCCAGAGCCTGCATCCAGCTGCCCGGTGGCGCTGGGGAAGAGGTTGGTCTGTGTGCGCTGCCCGGGTTCTCCAGTCCCGGACGTGTGCGCCTGTGAGCGAGTCAGGCATTGTGCACTTCCCATTCCCGGGCTTGGACCGACAGGAGCCTCTCGGCAGCGTGGGAGCCCCTTCCCAGGGCTCTTCCCGCACCCAGGATGCTTGAGTCTGACTTGGGAGATTCCTGCCTCCGCCCGGGATTCCTGGAGCTGGACTTGGCGCTCACCCCGCCTCGCCGGGCTCACGGTAACATGGCAGGTGGTGCAGAGGCTCACCGTGCTCCCAGTCGCTTGGCCTGGGTTTGACAGATCCTGTGGCAGAGGAGGCCAGCGGTGCCCAGCTTGCCAGCCCTCTGAGCTCCCTCCTACAACAGTCAGAGGTTCGAGAGCCAGAGCAGAGCTTCATCAGGCCCCCTGCCCACTGTGCACACGTCCCTCCACCACCTCCCCCTGCAGCACAAAGCCCAGCGCTCCCCCCGGGAGGTTTTAGGTCCCAGCTTGACCAAGCCCTGGCTGGGCTGATTTAGCTGGAGCCGAGCCTGCTTTGGGCAAGGGCTGGACCATCTGACCTCCTGAGGTCCCTCCCAGCCCCAGGGCTCTGAGAGTCACACACGCGGTCTGGTGCGTGGAGCAGAGGGAGGAAGGGCGGATGGAGCCGCCAGCTGCAAACGGGGGAATGTGGCGAGCAAGCCACAGTTTGGCCACCCCTGGACCTGACCTTTCTCTGCCGCTGTTGGCGTTACTCTGCCCACCCCCAGGAGCGTGCGCGCTGGGTCGCGCTCAGTGGGTGCGAGTGAGCATGGCCTGGGGGATCCCTGCAATGCAGCAAGTGCCATATAAGGACCCCAGTAAAATCCAGAGTCACCCCCACAACAACCGGGTCACCCTGTGGCCTCTCGAATTCTGTGCCACCGACAGGGTGTTACTCAGCTCCTCCTGCTCTGCAGGCGCTGGCCTTGGTCACCCAAGCGGCAGGAGAATCTGCTAACTACACCCAGGAGAGGGCAGCAAAGCTTGCCTGAGCAGCCTGCCTCTGGCGCGGCACAGGAGCCTGCTAAGCAAAGTCCTGCACAGAGGGCTAATACTGGGCCCGTCACCCCATGCACATGATGCAACTTTTCTGTTCCGAGGGGTGCCAGCTCTCTGTGCTGCTGCTAACGGGAACGGCGCGGGCTCGTGCCTGCCATTCACGCCCGCCAGGGCTGATGAGTCAGCCCAGGGCAGTAATCGCCAGCAAACCCAGCTCACGGGGGCGGTTGACAGGTGTCTGGGTCACAGGCTGAGAGGCAGACATGCCAGCGGCGCAGCCAAAGTGAACATTTGTTACAAAATGCTCTCCAAAGAGCACCGCTGGGTGCTGCGTGCTTGGGTGCTGCCCAGGAGAGATTCAAGGGCCGCCCAGCTGAGTGGCTGCGTGCCCACAGCCGGCACCATCAGTTCCCATGGGTGGTGCACAGGGGCACAGGCCTCGGCGCGCATAGCAAAATTTATTCCATGCATGAATGGAAAATATTAGCAGGCACCCTGGTCTCCCCTGTCCAGCTAGCAGCAGCAAAGAGATTCAGGGAGCCTATGCTTGGGTTCCCTAGGGTACCTGCCGGGGACCGGATAAGCATCCCACCCAGTTAGAAAGCCTGGAATTACTGTGTGGTTCCTATCACAGCCCGTTGGTCGGACCCCGCAGGCGTCGGCTCTGTCTGCCTGGCGGCTGGGTGCGCCACCAGTAGGGAGCTGCTGAGCTGTCGCCTGCCTCGGAAAGAGACGTTCAACAGCCTGGCTGAGTGATAGGATTTCTGCCAAGCGACAGACAGCTGCCCTGAGCTGGCTCCTGTGAGCTCATGGGCGGCGATCCACGACCTGCAGTGTCCTCAGGTCATGGGGAGGAGGCACTGGCACAGGGGGGTTATGAAAGCTCATGGAATTCTTTGCAAGGGAATGCCCCTCCCCGCAGGCCCAGGCCATCCCCAGGGACCGCTCTGTGGTGGGCCTCCCAGGGAAGGGTGGGATGTTATGGGATTTTCATTGCAGTGATCACTGTCCCAGCTGTGCACCAAGCAAGGTGCCTAATGAAAGCTGTAACACCCCGATTCTACTTATGCTGTTTGTGCATCTGCGCCATGTTCGGCTCTCGAGTTCCAGCTACCTACTTGGTACCTGTATTAGAAATGTTTAGAGCTGAGATTCACAACAGGGGCGTGATCGTGACGTGATGTGGGCTGAACAAAGACCAGATAGGCAGACGTCAATGCCACATTTTCTGGTCGTGGACTGGGGCGTGCTGGCTAGCCCAGCCACCAGCGGCAGAGAGCCACCGCAGGCTTCCTGTCGGATGACCCGACATTGACCATGGAAGACGAAAGGATTTTTTCCCTCCACATGGCAAACAAAGATGTCCCTGGCAGTGACCATTTGGTCTTCAGTTCTCATGAACTAAGCCTGCGTGACCTATGAACCCGTCCCTCACAGGCTGTTTCTTCACACTCTCCAGAGAAGCAGCTCATAATATTGCTGTACTTGCCTCTGTAGCTTTACCTGATGTATGTAATGTACCACTTTAGCAACTGTTCTCGCTCACCCTGGTCTTTCTTTAGTAACAGAGAGGGAGCCGGGCTAGTCTATATCCTATCAAAACAAAACAGCAGTCCAGTAGCACTCTAAAGGCTAACAAAATAATTAATTAGGTGATGAGCTTTCGTGGGACAGACCCACTGATGGGCTGAAGAAGTGGGTCTGTCCCACAAAAGCTCACCTAATAAATTATTTTGTTAATCTTTAAAGTGCTACTTGACTGCTTTTTTGTTTTGATCTCTCTTTCTTTCTTAACAACGCTTTAGATTTGAGCTGTTAAAGGCTGGGCACAACGTGCTGTTTCGGGTGAGATCTAAGTATATACTGACCTGGGGATGTGGCTGGTCCCTTTGGGGCCTGGAAGAGTGTGTAGCTTTGGTGAAATAGGCTTTCACAGCCCCTCACCTGAGCACAGAGGGTTGCTGGTTTGGGCACTAGAAGCAGCTGGCAAATCTGTGAGTTTGTTTTTGTAGCTTCTGGCTGGCCAGTGGGGCTGAAAGAGGGACTTTTGTCGCTGGTTTGGTTTCCCTTATTGAGACAGAAGCTCCAGCCTGAGCTGTAAGTGCCCTGGTTTTAAGCAATTTGCCCAGGATTGATTCTCTCAGCTGTGCCCAGAGTCCCTCTAAATATCACAGGCGGCCTTAGGCCCCCCTCCCCTACACCCCCCTCCCACTGTGAGCAATCAGTTGCGTCTGGTGTGGGGTTTGGGGGCAGGAATCAGGTGAGAGCACTCCACTTGAAACCGACCACCATCCAGACACTGAGCCATTGACCGCTACCCAGTGGGCCCGACCGTCAAGCCAGCTTTCTATCACGTTCATTGACTTCCCCATGTCCACAGAGCCAGTTACCTCATCATAGGAGCTAAGCGCATCGGCCAGGCACAGCTTGCCCTGCTGCGTAAGTGTGGGCTGACCCCCGAGATGTACAGGCAGAGGTTTCAGGAGGCGCAGAAGAGGCTGGAGGAGACCTGTGTAGACCTGGCCTCCCGCCTGATGCAATACTACCGCAAGTGGGTGTTCGGGATGGGCCCAGACCATAGAGGACCTGGTTAAATTGATGGTCCTGGAAAAGTTCTATGCAACCTGTCCACCCAGCCTGAGGTTGTGGCTGGAGGACAGGAAGCCAGAGGACTCATACGGTGGGGGGAAGCTGGCTGATGAGTTCACACACAGCCAGGCAAGGTTTGAAAGGGTATCCCGGAGGGACAGAGAATCCTGGAGGGACAAGAAATTCTAGAGAGGCCAGTTCCTGGCTATACGAAAGGTGGGGGGGATCACCTATGGGGCAAGCCCAGGAAACAGGGACCAGCTCTCTGCCCCCAGAGGGCCAGCCAAAGCCTGGGCCAAGCAGCTGGCCCAAGGGACACAAGAAGACCTGGTCGTTTATTGCTGTAGGCAGAACGGGGGTAGACAGGTCCAGTGACCCAAGTTCCCAGACAAACTGAGCAGGCTGGAGGCTCCTGGAGTCAACTGGGCGGAGTCCCAATGACCAGAGGGGCTGGCCACCCAGGCAGGTGGAGCTGGAGGTACCTCAGCTCGCGCTGAGCCAAACCCATGGACCAGCTCCTCAGGGGACCCAGAGGCGCAGGGCTCAGTTTAAAGAGTGGGGGCAGAGCTGCCTCTGCAGAACGAGTGCCTCATACCCCTCGAGGGGGATGGGAGGACGGCCATGGGGTTCTGGGACATGGGCACGGACGTGACGCTGGCCCGGCCCAGGGTGGCAGCACCAGACCAGATGATGCTCAATTCCCACCTGACTGTAACAGGAATAGACGGGACCCTTTCAAGGTACTCTAAGCAAAGGTGCACCTGAAATGGGGGAACAAGGAGGGCCCCAAGGAGGTGGCGTGCCCCGTTATTTGCCCGCTGATGTACTAATGGAGGGGTGACCTGGAACACTGGGTGGGTGAATGTCCTCAGAGCCAGGGGACAATAGCCCACCAGAACGATAGGGGCTTACCTGGGGAGACAGGGGGGCCCCAAGAGCAGGATCTCCCAGGTCGGTGGTCCTGGATCCAGGCAGGGAGGGGAAAGCGATTCCCAGCCCTTCCCCGTCCACGGAGCTCTAGGCCGAGTTGCAGAGAGATTCCTCCTTGCAGAAGCTGAGGGAACTGGCCAGCCCCAGGCCGACCCCACCACTGGGGGAGGGCTGCAGGGAGAGATTCCTGTGGCAGAAGGGATTCCTGTACTGGGAGTGGGTTCACACATCCAAAGTGGAGCTATGGGGAGTCCGGAGGCAGTAGGTAGTTCCCCAAAAGTACCAGCGCAGGCTGCTGTACCTAACCCCTGATGTGCCACTCGCAGGGCACCAGGGGATCCACCGCACCAGGAAGAGGCTGTCACAGAACTTTTTCTGGCCAGGAGTCTTTGTATTGCCAGTCCTGCGACCCCTGCCAGAGGGTGGGGAAGACCCGGGACAAGGGGAAAGCCGCTCTGAGGCCACTGCCCATCGTAGAGGAGCCTTTCCAGAAAGTGGCCATGGACATAGTGGGACCCTTCAGTAAGGTGACCCATTCTGGGAAGAAGGACATCCTGGTGGTGGTAGATTTTGCCACTCGCTACCGAGCAGCGGCCCTGACCTCTATCGAGGCTGACGCTGTGGCAGATGCACTGCTGTCCATGTTCAGCAGGGTGGGGCTCCCCAAGGAGGTCCTTACAGACCTGGGAGTCCAACATTTTGTCAGCTCTGCTGCAGTGCTTGTGGGAGAAGTGTGGGGTGTGGCACCCCTGGGCCACAGCCTACCACCCTCAGACCAACAGGCTGGTGGAGAGGTTCAGTGGGACCCCAAAGCAGATGGTGAGAACCTTTATGAACTAGCACCCACAGGACTGAGACAAGTACTTACCCCACCTGCTGTTTGCATACAGGGAGGTTCCCCAGGAATCCACAGGGTTCTCCCCATTTGAGCTTCTGTATGGAAGGAGGATGTGGGGACCCCTGGACTTGCTCAGAGACAAGTGGGAGGGGACAGCCTCTCCCAAAGGGGAGTCAGAGGCGGAGTACATATTGGTCCTCCAAGAAAAGCTCACTGAGCTCATGGGCCTGGCCAGGGAGAACCTGTCCAGGGCACAAGGGAAGCAAAAATTCTGGTATAACCCCAATGCTCAGGCCCAAGCCTACCCGTGTGCTGAAACAAGCTGCAAGCAGCCTCAGATGCTCCCTTCAAGGTCATCAACCAGCTAAATGAGGTGAACCGGGCTCACAGTCAGAGGGTGTATTATGTGAACATGATGAAACTGTACTGGGACAGTGAGAACTTGGTACTGCAAGCACTGGGAGGGGCAGGGGGAAGATGCTTGCTGGGACTGGAGCTGGCTCCTTGCTGGGGTCTATTCCCCTCTCGGACCAGCTGACCCCTGCCCAGCAGATGGCGATCAGGGAGGTGCCGCATTCATCCCAACGGCTGTTCTCTAACAGACCTGGATGCGCTGACCTGGCTGTCCACAGACTAGAGACAGGCACCCACGCTCCTATTAAGCGTGTGCCGTTCAGAGCCACGGGGATGACGGCTCAGGACATAGAACAGGAGGTCCAAGACGTGCTGGCCCTGGGGGTGATCCAACCCTCCTCCAGCCCCTGGGCCTCTCCCGTGGTGCTGGTCCCCAAAAAGGATGGGTCTATCCGGTTTTGTGTGGACTATCGCAAACTCAGTGCCATCACCCCATGCCCAGGCCTGATGACCTCCTGGACAAAATCAGGGGAGCCTGCTACTTCCCCACCATAGACCTCACCAAGGGGTACTGGCAAGCGCTATTGGATCAAGATGCCCAGCTCAAATCGACTATCACCACCCCGGTGGGGCTCTGCGAGTGCCTGGTCCTCCCCTTCGGCCTGAAGTGAGCACGAGCCACCTTCCAGCATCTGGTGGACCAACTGCTGAGGTGGATGGAGGGTTTTGCCCTTGCTTACACGTACCACATTTGCGTCTTCAGCCAGACATGGGAGAACCATGTGTCCCAGGACCGACTTCAGGGGGCTGGGCTGATTATCAAGGTAGGGAAGTGCGGGATGGGGATGGCTGGTGTGATCCACCTGGGCCTCAAGGTGGGCAGCAGCTCCCTAAAGCCAGAGCCAGCTAAAGTGGAGGCCGTCAGGGCCTGGCCGGTGTCCCAGACTAAGAAGCGAGTCCAGGCCTTCATTGGGATGGCGGGGTACTATCAGAGGTTCGTGCCCCACTTTAGCTCCATCGCAGCCCCCCTCACAGAGCTGTGTAAGAAGGGAAAGCCTCACAAGGTGGTCTGGACCAAGCAGTGCCAAGAGGCCCTCTGTGTGCTGAAGGAGGCTCTGGCCAGGGCCCCAGGGCTGGCAAACCCAGATTTCGACAAGCCCTTCCTGGTGTTCACCGATGCCTCAGATGTGGGGCTGGGGGTGGTGCTAATGCAGGTGAACGACAAGGGGGAGAAACACCCCATTGTGTACCTGAGCAAGAAGCTGCTGCCCCAGGAGCAGAACTCGGCGGCCACAGAGAAGGGATGTCTGGCCAGGGGATGGCCTGTGGGGCAGCTGCAGCCGTACCTGTTTGGACGGCGTTTCACCGTGTACACCCCTGCCCTGGCTGCATCACACGAAAGGGGCCAACGCCAAGCTCCTGTGGTGGAGCTGCTCCTGCAGGACTAAGACATGGAGGTGGCCATGTCAAGGGGAACAACAGCGTCACAGCCGATGCCCTGTCTCACAGGGAGGGCCTCAAACTTCCCCAGGTCACTGTCTAAGTGACCCCCTCAGTTTGGTCTGGAAGCGGGGAGAGATGTGATGGGGTGGGGTGAGAGGTGGAGCAGCTCACACAGGTTGGGGATGACCCCCTGGGGCTGTAACCTAAGCTGGCAGGTAACGTAACACCTCTGACCTGAGCGCAGAGCAGGGAGGAGCCCAGCTGGCTTTGAATCAGAGGCAGCAGTTGGAAGCTGGGGAGAGCGTTGGAAGGCAGCTAGCCTGCGCTGAGGGGAAGCTAGACCCAAGATGGGGCACCCCTCAGGCTTCTCTCCCCAAGACGGGTTGGAATGACTGTCTCTGCCTGCTGTACTCACACCTCTGCACTGAGCTGTGCCTCTGTCAAGTGTCAACTAATAAACTCCCTGTTCCAGCTGCTGAGTGAGAGTCACTGCTGGCTGCAGATGGGGGTGCAGTGCTTGGGGACCCCTGAACCCCATCACAGGCAGGAAGTGCACTACTGTCTGACCCAGGAGTGATTAGCTTTTGCCCTGGAGCCTGAGGCTGGGATGACACTGGCATTGGGATAGCCCAGTCTAAAGGCATCAGTACGCTGAATGTCCCAGGCTGCTTTCAGTAAAGCTGAACGGGCTGAAGATAAATAAGATTTTCGAAAATGCTTGTCCCAGCACCGTCAGACTTGCCAAACCCACCAAAAGGCAGGTCACGTGGCTGGGTGCTGCAAGGTAGGAAAGGGTAAGAAATTCACCCTAATGCAGTCCCGTAAAAGGCCACACAATGGGATGAAACACAGCTGGGGGTTAACTCTTGCCCTCCAGGCTCCAGGCCAGAGCAAACCGGTGGGCTTGTGAACACTTCGGCTGAGTCACAAAAAGCTGTGTAGTGCACACACAGCCTTACAATGGGGCCTTAACGCTGCACCCACACTTACGGGTGGCACAACTGTTTGCACTGTATAGTTGCCTACGTTGCAGGGAAATCAGCCGGCCGCCCAGGTGCTAACAGTTGCAACCTGCAGTTCATTCACACAAGCACAAACTGCGGGGGAGCATCTAGAAAGCTGCAGGATCTATTTTATTGTAGCCCCTGTTCACTGTGCTGATGAGAGCTCCAGCATCTGATGACAAAGGAAAAGCTTCAGTGGAGGCTGGTGAAGCTGAGAGGCTGTAGCACTAACAGAAGGCGCACAAGAATTTACATATAACTCCTGAGGGGGGTAAGTAGGGGGGAAAAAGCCCCAAACTGAGAGTTAAGCTTCAAGTGCCCAACTTTTTGTCTGGAAAGGTCCTTAGTTTTTACAGCGATTTGAAGTGGTTCTCACGTGCTCTGGCAGGATGGTCTTGTGACTACAGCCCTGTAAGGGGCAGGGGGGGCAGGGGACCTTAGGAGACCTGTGCAGAGTCCTCAGTTTGTCACCGATCCCCTGCGAGGCCTCTTTCAAATCACGTGATTTTTCTGTGCCTCAGTTTCCTTGTGCAGACAGAGGGCGGGTCATGCTTCCTTTGCTCACGTGACTGAACTCCTGGAGGCAGGGGATATTTTACTGTGTGCAGATCCCGGTGGTTTTCTGCTCACGCGGGCATTCAGCACAGCCTGCCAAAGACCTCAGCCCCTGTTCACACGCTCAACTGCTGTGTGATACGAGCCCTGGAAAGATGGGGTGGCAGAACAGCCTGAGGCCTCCTTCATTCTTTATTTGGGACCAGTCGATGTGAGACACCTGGCAGCTGCCCTTCCCCTGAGCACTGAGTCCCTGCAGCTGCCTTTGGGGGTCCAGTGGAGCCTAAGGCCTTGCAGACACCCCCAGGTTAGCTGGCACTTCTAATAACACTGACCTGCCTGGTGAGATGCTCTGGAAGCCCACAGATGAGACGCGCTAGACCAGAGCTGGGTATCGCTGTGGCTGCCCTGCTTGGAAAATGTGGATCTGAGTGACTGGCCCAAGGTCACAGAAAGTCAGTGGCAGAGGTGGGGCAGGATCCCAGGTCTCCTGTTTCTCAGTCCCTGGCTGTACCTGTTAAAGGAGAAGGGAGAAAAGTTGCTGTCATGGCCTCTGAGGACAGACCAAGACGCCAGGGGCACTAAGGCGCCCGCATTTGGCATGCGGCTCAGGCAGCACGGCTCCGCTGAGTCACTGGCAGTTTGTGGGGGGTGGGGGGGTGCATGGCTGCAAGGGGCATTTGGCCATCCATGCAGCTGGGTTTGGACACCAGAGGGTTAGAGGGAGGGCTGGGAGTGCCTGGTTCTAGGGCAGGGAAGAGAGCAGGGGGGTGGCGGTGCCTGGCTTTGGGGGTTGGGGTTGGAGGGAGGACTGGGGGGAAGGGCATTGATTTAGAGCTTGGAGGGGGCTGGGGGTGCCGGAGGGTGAAGCCTGGGGGCAATTTGGGGGGAGCTAAGCCTGGGGGTGGAAGTGCAGTTTCAGGTTTGAGCTCTGGTGCGGGCGGGAGAGGTTGGAGCTTGTGTTCCACCACCTTTTTCTCTGGGAAAAAAGCACTGCCTTCCGCAAACCTGGAGGTGGCCTTGGCTTCCTGCGGCGCAGGGGGACCCCCGCAACCGCACGCCAGAGCTGGCATCTCGGCAGTGCCAGCGCTGCTTCCCCTCCCCGAACAGCCGGCGTGTTTCCGGAAAAGCCGGGTCTGCTGCCTGCCGGTGGCCTGAGCAGTTGGAGCTGGTGCGGACCCAGGACTCCTGCTCCCCGCTCGCCCTCCATGCGGGAAGGCGGCTGGCAGAGGGAAGTCGCCAGCAGGCAATAGAGGCAGCTTTTCAGGAAACGCGCCAGCTGTTTGGGGAGGGGAAGCAGCGCGCCCACTTCCTGAGCCTTGGACCTGGCGCATAGCCCCAAGCTGTCCCCTCCCTGCACCCACACCCCCATGAGCACCCTGCCCCCCAGCACCCTGCTCCTGTCACCTGCCTCCTGGCCAGACATTTACCCCCAGCTTGTTCCTGTTCCCTATTGTCCACCCAGATTCTGCACCCCATCCCTATCCCACTGACTGGCAGCCCTGCCCTGCACGGTGGAGCCCTCTTTTTGGCCCCACCTCAGAGCGTAGAGGGACCCACAGATTCCACTAACCCTGGAACCCCAGAAGAATTAACCCGGCCTGAGGCCTTGAACCTCAGTCCTACCTACCCTCCCGCCCCCGGGACTGGGGTGCCAGGGGAGTGGGGAGGGAGGTGTCTCAGTTGGGGCCACAACAGTCAGGCTTGGAGGGGTTTTTTTTTCACCTCACTTGGGTGGTCCCTGACTTATTTTTCTGTGGGCCAGCGACCCCTGGCCCAAAACAGGCCCCACCCCCCCATAAGTAAAGACAATGCTGAAAGGTTTGTGTTGGACAGATTTTATTTAACAATGAAGCCTGGGCAACAAGCCCCCAGTCAGAGCCAAATCCCCACCTGGCCACAGCATCACAACCCCCCTGCATTCCCACGCACACCTGAGTCCTGAGCCTACCACACCCCCGGCCTTCTGCCACAACACTACTGCACAATCCACGCACTGCAAACCTGTGTCCTGAGCCCCTCAGACACCCCAGCCTGAACTCCTGCACCCTCACATCCACCAGCCTTTGGTCTGCTCAGCACTCCAACACTCTCCAGCCTGGAGCCCCCTCCCTGAGCCAGCAATTCCTTCGCCACCTCTTGCCGCACCCAAATTCCCTCCCAGAGCTTCCACCTTTCACCCCAGAGCCTGCACCTCCTGTTTCAACTCAGTGAGTGTGAGTAAGGGCTGGGGACAGCCAAGGATGGAGGGGAGGGGAACAGAGAGGGCGGTGGGTGAGGTCTTGGAGCTCACCCTGACATTTAAAAAGTGATCTTGGCTATAAAAAGACTGGAGACCACCGCCATAAACATTTTTCATTTTCAAATTTCATACCACAAAGTGCAATCTTTTTTTTTTCGCCTTTCAACTTGTCGGGGCACCAGTTCAGTTGGTGGGGGCTGGGGGCTGGAGAATGATGTAGAAGGCAACAGAACTTTTTCCAACTTTCATGCACATTGGTGGTCGTGGGAGTGTTGGGGACTGTTCTAGCATGGGAGTAGGTAGCCAGTCTGGTGCGGTTACTGGTGGTGGGGTATATATTAGGCAGCACGCATCTGTACGTAACAGTAGTAGTAAATAAACATTCACAGTAACTTATCAAAGCAACTTGTGTCCATTAAATTTATTCTAATCGGAAAATTATCTGTATAGCTTTTTTAATTAATATATTGTGGCCACTATTAAGAAAATGGAGTATGATGAAGACGAGGTATGACGAGGTAGCAAGCTCTGTGGACATGGGGAAGTCAGTGCCCTGAACTCATCTGTTGCACTGATGTAACACCAATGGTGTCCCCAGCCCTCACAGTGGTGGGAAAACAAGGTGGGTGAGGTTATATCTTTTGTCCGATGAACTGCTGTTTGCCAGAGATAAGCCCTCCAGCTTCTCTCACCACCACTAGTGGGGCCAATGAAAGATCTTATCTCACCAGCCTAATCTTGCTCACCACTGCGGGTCAAACTGCAACAACAACACTGCAGATCCTGCCTGACCAATCTGATTAGCTTCTATGAGGAGGTAACAAGCTCTGTGGACATGGGGGCTACGTCTACACGTGCACGCTACTTCGAAGTAGCTTATTTCGATATTGAGACATCGAAATAGGCTATTTCGATGAATAACGTCTACACGTCCTCCAGGGCCGGCAACGTCGATGTTCAACTTCGACGTTGCGCAGCCCGACATCGAAATAGGCGCAGCGAGGGAACGTCTACACGCCAAAGTAGCACACATCGAAATAAGGGAGCCAGGCACAGCTGCAGACAGGGTCACGGGGCGGACTCAACAGCAAGTCGCTCCCTTAAAGGGCCCCTCCCAGACACACTTTCATTAAACAGTGCAAGATACACAGAGCCAACAACTAGTTGCAGACCCTGTATATGCAGCACGGACCCCCAGCTGCAGCAGCAGCAGCCAGAAGCCCTGGGCTAAGGGCTGCTGCACACGGTGACCACAGAGCCCCGCAAGGGCTGGAGAGAGAGTATCTCTCAACCCCCCAGCTGATGGCCGCCATGGAGGACCCCGCTATTTCGATGTTGCGGGACGCGGATCGTCTACACGTCCCTACTTCGATGTTGAAAGTCGAAGTAGGGCGCTATTCCCATCCCCTCATGGGGTTAGCGACTTCGACGTCTCGCCGCCTAACGTCGATTTCAACTTCGAAATAGCGCCCAACACGTGTAGCCGCGACGGGCGCTATTTCGAAGTTACTGCCGCTACTTCAAAGTAGCGTGCACGTGTAGACGCAGCTGGGGAAGTCAGTGGATGTGATATACTTTGACTTCAGCAAGGCTTTTGATATGGTCTCCCACAACATTCTTGTCCATAAGTTAAGGAAATACGGATTGGATCCTTGGACTATAAGATGGATAGAAAGCTGGCTTGATGGTCAGGCCCAACGGGTAGTGGTCAGTGGCTCAATATCTGGATGGCGGTCTGTTTCAAGCGGAGCGCCGCAAGGCTCGGTTCTAGGGCCGGTGTTATTCAACAACTTTATTAATGACCTGGATGAGGGACTGGATTGCACCCTCAGCAAATTTGTGGATGACACAAAACTAGGGAGAGAGGTAGATACGTTGGAGGGTAGAGAGAGAATCCAGAGGGACCTGGATAAATTGGAGGATTGGGCCAAAAGAAATCTGATGCGGTTCAATAAGGAGAAGTGTAGAGTCCTGCACCTGGGACGGAAGAATCCCAAACATTGTTACAGGCTGGGGACCGACTGGCTCAGCAGCAGTACAATGGAAAGGGACCTACGGGTTATGGTGGATGAAAGGCTGGATATGAGTAAACAGTGTGCCCTTGTAGCCAAGAAGGCTAACGGCATACTGGGGTGCATTAGGAGGAGCATTTTGAGCAGATCTAGAGAAGTAGTTATTCCTCTTTATTCGGCACTGGTGAGGCCACATCTCAAATATTGTGTCCAGTTTTGGGCCCCCCAGTATAAAAAGGATGTGGATTTGCTGGAGCAGGTTCAGCGAAGGGCAACAAAAATGATTAAGGCTCTGGAGCACAAGACCTATGAGGAGAGGCTGAGGGATTTGGGCTTGTTTAGTTTACAGAAGAGAAGACTTAGAGGTGATTTAATAGCAGCCTTCAACTTCCTGAAGGGGAGCTCTAAAAAGGAGGGTGAGAAACTGTTCTCAGTGGTGTCAGATGGCAGAACAAGGAGGAATGGTCAGAAGCTGAAAAGCGAGAGTTGTAGGTTAGGTATCAGGAAAAACTGCTTCACCAGGCGGGTGGTGAAGCACTGGAATGTGTTGCCTAGAGAGGTGGTGGAATCTCCATCCCTTGAGATTTTTAAGTCCCGGCTGGACAAGGTCCTGGCTGGGATGACTTAGTTGGGGTTGATCCTGCTTTAGGCAGGGGGCTGGACTAGCTGACCTCCTGAGGTCCCTTCCAGCCCTAGGATTCTGTGAAGACATTAAGTATGGCTTCACCGTCACGGAAGAAAACCAGGCTCGACCATCCTCAATGCATGGTATGCCACACATTTCTCAGCAGTGATGTCTTGAGACCTAGTCGTCTTCAGCAATACTTGACGAAGAACCACAGCACTTTGAACAACAAACCAAAAAAGCGTTTTGCTGCTGAACTTTGATATTAGAAACACATAAGCCGGATGCTACTGCAGTTTTTCATCACGCATCGGCCAAAGCAGCAGAAGCATCTGAGGCAGTGTCATTGCTCATTGTTAAAGCCATGAAAGTGCACGTAATCAGAAACTCTTGTGAAGCCTGGCTCGTTGAAAGAAACTGATGACGCACGTGGGTCAAAAGCAAGAGAAAACTATCAGAAATTTCGCTTTCCGACAATTCCATGAAACGCTGCATTGATGACCTAGTGAAAGAGCTTAAACTTCAAGCTGTGGAGGCAGTGCTGGCGTCTCCTTTTCTCGCAATGTGTTGCGATGATACCACGGATGTAGCACAATGCTGTCAGATGCTTGGCTATGTTCGATTAAACAGCAATGGAACTGCGAAAGAAGAACAGCTTCTTGCAAAGGACAAAAAGCTTCCGACGTTATGAAAATGATTTTGGATTTTTTTGAAGAAAATAGACTTTCATGTGGAAAACTTGTCGCTGTGCACCCAGCCAGCGCTCCAGTGATGGTTGGCTCTCGCTCTGGATTTCTGGCATTGGTGAAAGAAAAAAATCCAACCGCAACTACAACTCTGTGTCATATGCAGACAAGCATTGGCTGCTAAAACCTTTAAAGGTGACCTATGTGACTGTTTGAATTTGGCCATCAAAGTTGCCAATTTTGTGAAGAACAACGCTTTAAATATGAGACTTTTTGCTGCTCTTTGCACGGATTTGAGAGCGGATTATAAAACTCTTTTGTTTCACGCGGACGTACGATGGCTTTCCAAAGGCAACATGCTTTCAAGATTCAAACTGAAAGACAATGTGGAAATTTTCCTCAAACAACAGACAAAAGAAGAGTTGTATCATGCACTTACAGACCAGACGGTTCAACTTTCACTAGCATACCTCATGGACATTAAGTTTTCATCTTTTCGGACATTTTCATCACTCGCTGGAAATGAAGGTTTCCAAGAACGTTGTAAAGTGGATGTGCAGAACCATACTGTGTTTCATCTGGACTGCCTTGCTGATGAATTCATCTGCTATTTTCCAGACAACTTTTCTGGCAACCCGATTCATAAATTAGTACACAATCCATTCAATATTGACATCGATTCATTGCCAGAAGTATTGCAAGAACAAGCACTTGAAATAAAATATGATTCAAGTGCAAAAGATAATTTTAAAAACTCAAGCTTGGAGGAATTTTGGATAAAATGTTTCCCAATGTACTCAGAAGTTGGAGAAGTGCTATGTATTATTCTTCCATTTTCCTCAACGTACCACTGTGAAAAAAGCTTTTCAAGTTTAGTCACCTTAAAAGAGAAACAAAGAAGTCGACTGGCTGTGGAAAACTATTTGCATTGCGCACTTTCATCTTTCAAACCTAGGATTTCCCAATTTGGCTACATCTACACTAGCACACTATGTCAAAGTAGCCTATTTCAACGCAAGAACATCGAAATAGGCTACTTTGACGCGTATCGTCTACATGTCCTCCAGGGCTGGCACCATCGACGTTCAATGTCGAAGTAGCAATGGAGAACATCAAAAGGAGCCGCCCTGGAAGGAAATGCGGAGTGTCCACACACACAAGTGCTCCACGTCAAAATAAGGGGCCAGCAAAGCCCCAAGCCGCTCCCTTAAAGGGCCCCTCCCAGACACACACGGCCTGCACAGCACAAGATCCACAGAGCCAACAACTGGTTGCAGACCCTGTGCACACAGCATGGACCCCCAGCTGCAGCAGCAGCAGCAGCTAGAATCCCTGGGCTAAGGGCTGCTGCACATGGCGACCATAAAGCCCCACAGGGGAGGGACAGAGCGTCTCTCAACCCCTCAGCTGATGGCCGCCATGGAGGACACCACTATTTTCACATAGCAGGACGCGGATCGTCTACACATGCCCTACTTCAATGTTGAACGTAGAAGTAGGGTGCTATTCCCATCTTCAGATAGGAATAGCGATTTCGACGTCTCGCCGCATAACGTCGATTTCAACGTCAAAATCGCACACGGCGCGTGTAGACGTGACGCATGCTATTTCGACGTTTTGCCGGCTACCTAATGTACTCGCACCCTTTGTGAAGAAAATGCAGCGTCATCCTTCACATTAAATTAGTTTCTGCTATTTCTGATGTTAAATTACATTTTATTACATTTTTGTGCAAAGAAAAACTATTTGTACTTATTTTCAATTTTAAATAACATTTTTATACCAAGTTTTTGCATTTATTTTAAATTACGATCGAATTTTTTGTTACAAGGGGGGTTGGATGATGGTAAAGAGGTGGGGGGACTTGAAAAAATCAAAAAGGGGGCGTGACGCCAAAAAGTTTGGGAATCATTGGTCTTCTAGCTGGCACGGGGTCCTGCTGTAAGCACAGGAGACTGGACTCTGGGCACTTGAGGTCACATCCTGTCTTACGACTAATTTCTAGGGACTGCTAAGCTCCACTGAAACTTGGTGAAAGCCGTTTCAGTTTCCTTTCTCACTCTAGCATGACGGCAGACAGGATACCGCCCAGGGGCCTGATCCGGCCCACCAAGCCTTTTCATCCGGACCTCAGCCAGCCCCTAAGGCCGCAGAGGGGAGAGAGCTTTGGGTACCGCCTTGGCCTCAACAAAATATCTCAGCCAGCCAGTGGCCAATGGGAGCTGAGAGATTTTGCTGGGGGCAGGAGTAGCCCATGGCTAAGGGGAGGTGAGAGATTTTGCTGGGGAGGGGCAGTGCAGCACAATTTCTCAGCTCCCATTGGCTGGTTTCTCATCCCCCTGGACAGACCAAAGCAGACCCCAGCCCTCGCACCCCCTCCATAGCAAAGGGCAGCCCTTGAGCTTTTACCAAAACCTTGGAGTAGCCCCCCACCAAGAATTACTCCCCCCCCGTGGCCTAGGGGCTCCCCAGAGGTCTCACCGTGGTGGGGCTGCAGGCCCCGAGTCTGCCTTCACTCGTCCAAGCATGCAGAAGGCCATGGCACGCCTGCGTGCACATCCACGCACTAGGAAGAGGGGCTGGTGCGAGCAGCTGCCCATGTCTACTCCTGCCCTGTCTCCTGCAGCCTGGGAGTCTGACCCCACAGGGCTCTCGTGTAGAGTAACACTGAGTGACCGAAGGGGTCGGGGGAGGAAGGGGCAATGAGAGGCAATCCCAGTGGGCACCTCGCCCCATGGAAGGGGCTGTCCTGGGGCACATGTCCCCCATCAGCTCCTGTCCTGTTGCACCGTGGCTGTGGGGCAGCCACAGCTCTGAGGAAAGAGCTGGTGCATTTGTAAGGGCTTTTTAACGCAATTTAAAAACCAGACAGGAGGGAGGAGGCAGCATCACACGACCAGGCAACTGCCGGGGCAACCGGCAAGGGCTCTGCTGGGCCTGGGCTGCTCCAGCTGATTTCCCAATGGGAGGGAGAGAGACCTGAGCGGATACCTGGTAGTTACAGGCTGTGCCGAGGTCTGGCCGGCAGAGGGGACTAGCATGGAGAACAGGTGTGGGCCACAGGCATGGGGGGAACGATGATGGGGGAATGATGAATAGAAGCTGTCGGAAGGAAAACATGGGCTGATATTATAGTCCGGGGAATGCAACTGACATGGCCCACTGGTGGTCCCTGCCTGGGCACGTTTGGCCATGGCGGTGGGGAAGGGGTGTGAAGTCCCAGTGCCTGAAGAACGTGACACGAACCGCGTTTGGCTCATGCAGCAAGACTGTAACTACCCAGGCGTGAGGACAAGCTCCAGGCGAGGTGGCTGTGCGCCGGCTGAATGACGTGACCGGCTTTGCAAAGCCAGTGCTGCACTACGCTTGTAGCAAACCCGAGCGCTGAGACCCTCGTGCAACTCCCCTGCACATCTTGTGCTTGTGTCGAGGCAGTAGCACGCTGCCAGGCACGGCACACGTGCTTCGTAGGTGCCGAGTTGGGCCCTCATGCGGGAGGCTCTCGGCCCCCTTTCTGTTCTGGTCAATGCCTGGCTCAGCCAGAGACACTGCCCAGGGGTGACCAGCCTGCCCCGGGGCTGGAAAGCAGCTGATGCTTCTCCAGTGAAGGGAGCTTGCAGCTGGCCCCTGCTGGGGAGCCTGGTGTAATTTCACACCAGCTCCCCCAGAAACAAACTGAAACGGTACAAAAGTGCAAGGAAAAGCTTTGCCTACAACCAAGTACCAGGGGCCAGTTCCTCCACTGGGGCAAACCTGGGCTGCCCCTTGGACTGCGCTGGAGTTACACTGCTCTACACCAGCAGCAGATCTGGCCCTGTTGCTCTAAGCACTCCTGTCAGAGGTCATGAAGCGCATGTGGCCTAATTACAAACCCACTCAGGTGCTTACCTTGCGCTGCTTCCATTTCTCTGCCCGCAGGGAGACAGCATGTCAGCCCTTCCCAGCCAGCCACAGGCCCTAGCACCACAGCTCCCCTAGAAGGCAGGGGCTGTATCGTCCCTGAGTTACACAGGCAAATCTGAGCTGCAGGGTGGATTAAGGAACATGCCCAAGGTCCCACATGAAGTCTGTGGCTGAGCCCGGAACTCAGGTCTCCTGAGACTGACTGGTGAGCTGCCAGCCAGTCCTGCCCAGCACTTGTCCCCTTTCTCCCTACAAAGGTCTGGATCGTTAAAGTCTGCCATGAGAACCAGGGCCTGTTACCTGGAAGCTTCTCCTAGTTGTCTGAAGAAATCCTCATCTCCCTGATCTGGCCGTCTATCGCAGACACCAGTCACAATATCACCTCTGTTGCTACCGACTCTAAGCTTAACCCAAAGACCTGCAACTGGCTTTTCTCCCTCCATATACTGCAGCTGTGAACAATGCTACTGATCTCTCACGTACATGGCAACTCCGCCTCCTTTCCTCCCGTCTGTTCTTCCTGAACAGTTCATACCTTTCCAGGACTGTGCTGCAGTTGTGTGAGTCACCCCCAAGCCTCCCACATTCCCATCACCTCATACTCCTTTGACTGTGCCAGGGCCTCTAGTTCTGCCTGTTTGTGTCCCAAACTTCCCGCATTTCTGTACACACACCTTAGATAATGAGCTGCTTGGCCCACTTTCTCCTTTCGAACGAGGGGTCCTCCTCCGTTGCAGCTTCTTCCTTCCTCGCTTACCTCAGGGCTTGGGTCATCGTCCCCCAACTAACCCAGCTTACAGCCCTCCTCACTAAGTTTGCAAGCCTGCCCGCGAAGATGCTCTTCCCTGTCTGCGTTAGGTGGATCCTGCCACTTCCTAGCAATGCTCGTTCCAGAAACAGAATCCCATTGCCGGAGAAACCAACCCCTCTCTCGGACTCCACCTGCGCAACCAAGCACTCGCCTCCGCGCTGGACGATCTCTACCAGTATCATGCAGTGCACGCCCATGATATTCAATGCAGGTGACTAAGGAGCTTTCCAGGGGCTGGGCACAGGGGACAGAGGACGGCTCAGTCCACGAGCCCCGGGGGGACCTGGCGCTGGCCACTGTGGGAGGAGAGACCAGGCTGGAGGTGCCACTAGGGCCATTCGTGCGTGTCCAGGGTCTGCCCAGCTCCAAGCTTTGGAATCCTCCGCACACTGGCTACATGGCAGCAAGCTACCAGCTGCCCTGGGCCTCCTGCTGGGGCACCCGGCAAGCCACGACCCCGCCCTGGGCTCCAGCACAGCCCACACCCTCTGCCGCACCCCAGCGCTCCTGCCCTGCAGCCCCCGCCCCTCCTGCCCCTGCAACCCCCCTCCCCTCCCCTCCCCCTCCCGCCCTGCGCCCCCCCACTCCTCCTCCTGCCCCTGCAACCCCCCTCCCCTCACCCTCCCGCCCTGCGCCCCCCCGCTCCTCCTCCTGCCCCTGCAACCCCCCTCCCCTCCCCCTCCCGCCCTGCGCCCCCCCGCTCCTCCTCCTGCCCCTGCAACCCCCCTCCCCTCCCCTCCCGCCCTGCGCCCCCCCGCTCCTCCTCCTGCCCCTGCAACCCCCCTCCCCTCCCACCCTGCGCCCCCCGCTCCTCCTCCTGCCCCTGCAACCTCCCTCCCCTCCTCCTCCTGCCCCTGCAACCCCCCTCCCCTCCCGCCCTGCGCCCCCCCGCTCCTGCTCCTGCCCCTGCAACCCCCCTCCCCTCACCCTCCCGCCCTGCGCCCCCCCGCTCCTGCCCCTGCCCCTGCAACCTCCCTCCCCTCCCCTCCCCTCCCGCCCTGCGCCCCCCCACTCCTCTTCCTGCCCCTGTACCCCCCGCTCCTCCTGCCCCTGCAGCCCGGGCGGGAGCAGCCCCGGGGCCGCGATTGGCGCAGCCCGGGGCGGAGCCGGTCTCCCGGAGTCGATGACCGACAGTAACCTCTGCTCCCGGCCCTGGTACTGCGGGCTCGCCCCGCCCTCCGGCGCTCCGCCCCCGCCACCCCCCCGGGGCCCCTGCAGCCTCCTGCCCCGCCCCCGCCTACCCCCCCAGGGCCCCTGCACCGCCCCACCCCCATCCCATGCACCCCGGGGCCCGTGCACCCCCCACCCTGCCCCCGCCTTACCCTGGGGCACCTGCATCCCCCAGCCCCATGCACCCCGGGGCCCCTGCACCCCCTGCCCTGCCCTCGCATTTCCCCCCAGGGCCCTTGCACCCCCCTGCCCTGCCCTCGCATTTCCCCCCAGGGCCCTTGCACCCCCCTGCCCTGACCCTGCCTTCCCCCGGGGGCCTCTGCACCCCCCCACCTCACCCCCCTTCCCATGCACCCTGGGGCCCCTGTCCCCCCATCTTCCCTCTGGGGCCCATGCATCCCCCACCCTGCCCCTGCCTTTACCCCAGGGCCCCTGCACCCCTGCCCCCAGCCCATGTACTCCCACACTGCCCACCTCCCCTTGGCACATGCACCCCCCCCGCCCCCCACCCTTCGCAGCTCAGTTCCATGCGCTCTGTGCCTAGGGCATTGCCACAAATGCCATCACATGCATCCGGCGGGGGAAGCTGGCAACCCTCCCTTATGGGCCAGCTGCTGCAGGCGGAGAGGCTCCTGCCGGTGAGTAAGCAGGAGTGGGTCAGAGGTGCACCACAGGGAGTGCTGGTAACCACCCCGCCGACCTGCAGCCCAGTTTGGTGGGGGAAGAGGGAATGCTCGACCCTGTGTCACCGCAAACACCTTTGGCTGGGGTCCCCAGAGTATGGGGAATTAAGCACAGGCTGCCACGCGGCTGTCCCCAAAAGCATGGTGGGTCTGGCTCAGATACCGACGGCTGGAGCTGGCCTGCTCCCCGCTGCTGCCGTTGGCGGGAGCTGGAGGGCCTGTACTAAGGGGTGATGTTTGCCTGGGCCGCACTGCTGGCGGAGGAGGGCCGTGGCCAGTCTGAGCTAGCCTGCACCTCTCCGTCACAGTCCTTCTCCCGGTTTTCCCCGAGTGCCAGAGCCATGGCTTCGGGGTCAGGCAGCCACGCGGCAAGGGGCCCCAGCCAAAGCACTCGCCCAGGGCTGTGGAGACCGACTGCCTGTTACCCCCCGGCGGGCGGGGGCACATCCTGCGGGGCGGGTGTGTGCCAGGCTGCCAGAGAGGAGCTTTCTGCTGGAGTCCAGCGCCTTCCAGCAGGGCTCATTCTGCTGTGATAAGCCTCTGACTCCACCCACTCGCTGCCCCGAGCCTTCTCATTGGTCGCCCTGCTGCCCTCGGCCCCGCCCCTTTCCCGTGGGGCAGTCAGTCTCATACCCGCGGGTGGACAGTGCTGGAGATCAGAAGCCAGCACTGTCCACAGCTGCTTCCTTGTGGTTCCTCTGACCCCAGCCCTGGCCCCACACAGTCCATTTGCTCTCAGTGTTCGGCTCACCAGCCTTGGCTTTTCCGTGGCAGTTCCCCTCTGCTGATGACGGGACCCTGGCACCTCTGTGGGGGGAGCCCCCCACCCTCCACCAAGGCCAAACAGGCCAGCACCTCCATCAGCCCAGCTTCGTGCACAGGCGGCCGCATTCTGCCCTCACTGTGATGTGCTCATCGTGTGGCACCCGGGTAGGGCGTCACCGGGCCAGTGAAACCTGGGCACGTACTGCAGGGCGGAGTCTCATTTGCAGGCTGACTGGTTCCATTCGCAGCTCCTTTGCATTTGTCTGGTACTAATGTACGTGGCAAACCGGTTAACTGACTGCCTGGATGATGCTGGTGCTGTGCCGGAAGGACACCAGGGCAGCAGCTGGAACGGCAGCTGCTTGCAAGGTGGCTGTTCCTGCAGCGGCAGTATTCCTTTCCCTGGTGGGAGGAAATCAGGGCGGCGTGCGGGGAGAGTTTAGCACGACACTTGGGTGCCTTACCTCCCACTCGCGCCTTAGGCACGCGTCACAGCCCTGGCAGAGTTATGGCAAGGGAGAGGGTAAGCTGCTGGCGGGGTGCTGCAGGGAGGGTTTCCTTTGTTGGGAGAGGGAGTTTAATAACAGGCTTCACCCGACGGGCGAGCTGAGAGCCTGAGCGCAGCAGGCCGGCGAGCGTGCGCAGGGGAGCGTTGTTACCAAGAGGATACTCCGAGGTGCTGTGATTCACCATCGCAGCCGCTCGTTTCGTCTTGGGGGGCGGGGACGTGTGCAGTGCCCTGTTCTGCTACAGGGGTGTGCGCGGCCCAGCCTGAACCTATGGAGCGGCCCCGCGATGTCTCTCCCGGCCCAAAGCACGCCGGGGGGACTGGCCTGCGCGGCTCCACGACTGAAGCCTTGGTGGAGAGCAGAAGGGCCTCACGGCGGTGTGTGGCTGAGAACCCCAGAAATGAGATGAACCCTCTGTACATCCACCGTGCCCCCCAACCCCAATATCCAGGGCCTACCAGCTTCACGGCCATGAAGAACGCACCCAGACCTGGGCGCACCTGGGCTTGGGTGTGCTTTTACTCCAGACTGCAGCGCTCACAGGGGAGCCCGGCGTTTTTCAGCTTGGTGGGGGCCCTGACCTGAAAGGGGGTCACAAGGTTACTGCAGGGGGGCTGTGGTATTGCCACCCTGACTGCTGCGCTGCCTCCAGAGCTGGCCTGCTAGGGAGCAGCAGGTGTTAGGCAGACACCCAGCTCTGAAGGCAGTGCTCCCCCGCAGCAGCAGCAGCGCAGAAATAAGGGTAACACTTCTGCGCAGACACCCCCCCAATAAACTGCTGACGCTCCCACAACTCCATTAGGGACCAGACCCCCAGCGCTGCACGACGGGGACACTTCAGATTGAAACAGCTGAAATCAGGACAAGTCCTGTTTTAAAAACCCTGTGACCATGAAATTGACCAGCTGGAGCATGGCGTGCGTGGGGCCCTACCAAAGGTTCCCTCCCGCCCCCCGGCACAGCCAGGTTTGTTGGAGAAGCTTAGCACCTTCGAAAAGCTGACGGGGCGCATGAGCACCGAGCTCTTTGGGCAGCCTGGCCCATCGCTGCGGCAAGGCAGCAGAGACCCTAGCTAAAGGCACCACAGCGCTGAGTAATGACAGTCCAGCCTGACTGCAGCTTCTGGGACAACTACAGGGATGCAAGGCGGGGAGGGCATGGAGGCTGCAGCCCGGGCTCTGCCCTGCCCAGCTGCGGGTGGATGGCTCTCCAGGGACATGGTCAGCGGACAAATCCTCTCTCCCCTGCAGCATGAGGTCACTGACCTCTCTTGTGCCACACTCAGCCATAACTGGACTGGCGCCAGTGGCATTACGTGCTGCGCTGCATGTGTCTCCGTCAGGTCCTGCAAGGCTCGAGCGAGAGGCGCTGGGAGGAGGGACAGCCCACGGCCGGCTTCCAGGGGTGTAACTGCACAGCATGTGGCTGGGAGGGAGCACCCTCCAACCAGCTCATTCACCATGGACAAAGGCAGATTCCCTCCCACGCCCTCCGGAGGAGGAGATATGTGCAGGAACCACAGCCTCCCAAGGCTTCAGCCAGCCCAGCCCGTACAGTCAGGCAGTCAAGCTTTAAAGTAAACTTTTATTATGAACACGTCCCAGTTCAGATCACAACCAGCCGCTGGAATCCAGATTAGTAGAAATTATTTGGAAAAAAAAAAAAAAAGTTTGTTTCAGTAGACAAAACACAAAGCGCTTCCAGGGCAGGAGACTTGGATCCCACTCACATTTCAACAGCAGCAGAGCTTAGGCAATGCAGAGTCAACGGGCCAACCCTTCGCTACTCAGCCAGCACCCGCACGCCCTGTCTCCAGCACTCCCTAGGGGCTGAGAATTCCCTCTGCAACCCAGTCACTGGGCCTGCCCCAGCCTGCTGGCACAGAGCTTTGCAAGGCATAATTACAGCTCACAGTACCCCCAGGAGGCGGGGTGCTACCGCTATTCTAAAGAGGACAACTGAGGCATGGAGCACCCCCTTCCCTGGCCCAGCTCTCACAGCAGGTCAGTGGCAAAGCTGGCACTCCAGAGGCCTGCTCCTCCAGCCACAAGGCATGCTGGTGCTTCGTCCGCCGCCCCCTCTCGCTATGCCACATTTCGGCTACACTCAGAGACTGCTCCTAGGATGCAAGCATGCCCCCAGAGCAAGCAATACAAAGCAAACACGATTCCACTGAAAGCGATGCACCTGTTCCTTAATCTAACCAATACTAGCTCAATACATTCAACAGCATCTGCACCCACAGCTTCGTGACAGCAATTAAATATTTAATAATTACATTTCCGCAATTCACTGTAGAAAGGAAAAAAAAAAAACACCCTGCAACTAGCAGTCAATACTCCTATGTATATTAAAGAAGGACTTAAGGCACCCAGAGACGTACGCCAAGCTACTGACAAGTGGCTGGGTCAACACTGGCGCTGTTTGGTTATTTGCACTCTGGTTCCCTGCTGCATCAGGGCTTCTGGGTGGGATCAGTGCGCAGGGGCTGTGCCGGCAGCGCCCGGATTATCCCGCTGCCTGGCAGGGGCTGCCGCATGCTGGGTCATGCACCTGAAGGGCCGGTTGCATCACACAACCTGTCAGGCTGAGGTGTGTGGCAAGAGCTCTCCGGGGGTGGGGCCAAATCCACCCCTGCTGCAGACACCACCCAAGGATGGGCTGGCCCCTGGACGTGATGCACAGGTCTCTTTGTTTCTAGCTGGATAAAAGTAGCCACAGCCAGCGAAGTCTCAGGGGTGGGGAATCTCCACCCCGCCAGCCACCTCCTGGCTTGCAGCCCAAGGAGTCCAAGCTTCCCAGCTGGCTTATCAGCTGGGCCAGCTCCTCGTTCTCGCTAGCCCCACCAGAGGGCCGGCTGCTCCGCTGGGCTGGACGGTCCTGGTCCCGGCACCCCCCAGGACCACGGCCAGTGCTGGCTCCTTGGAGCAGAGGGACTGCAGCAGGCTGGCCGCACGGCCAAGCTCCCCTTGGGCTTGCACGGGAAGGCTGGGGAGGGGGAGGAGTCCCACCTTATCCCTTCTCCCACCCCGGCCTTCCCCCGCTCTGGCCCAGGGCCCCTTGTGAGCTTTCACCCGGCACTGTTTGGCATGTGGCCGATGGGAATGGGGCCTCGCCCCACCATGCCTGTCCGCAGCCTTTTGGGCGCTGTGGGGTGAAAGGCCCCCAGCATCTCACGGCCCCACAGCACAGCCAGCTCGGCAACCCCTCTGCTGTGCGCGGCGAGTAGAGCACAGGCCTGTGGCCAGGCCCAGTGACGAGACCCAGCCCGAGCGCCGTGTGCTCGGGGTAGTTCCAGGCACGAACACCCAACACGTCAGCGACAGCCACACCGGCACATCCCACCCAGCGGTGTCCTTCACCCGCTGGCAAAGGGAGCAGCCCCATGGGCAACAAGCAGCCGCCCTGCCCAGGCGGTGCTGAGGTGCTGTGGGTGGGGCTGGGGGGCTGAGCGTGAGCCCCCAGGCTGCTTTCCTGCCCTGGCACAGGGGCAAGTCGGTCCCCTCTCCAGCCTGGAGCTGCCCAGTAGATGTGGATCCACCCCTGGCTCCGGGGGCTGTGCTGGGAGGGGTCACCAACACCGCGCCTGGTATCCACGAACGTCCTCCTGCTTTAACCCTCCCAGCGGCTGCTGCCTCGGTGCCCATCTCTCTCCGGGCCACGTGCACTGGCTGCAGGGTCAATCACTGTGCTCTGGCCACCGCAGCTGGCCCGGCCTCCCCATTTCCACCGCGGCGGGAGCACGATGCCAGCGGGCGCAGCTGCTCAGGAGCCCTCTCTCCCCACCCCCACCTCCAACGCAGGGCTACACAGAGCCGGGGCTTGGGGCTATGCTGCTGCTGCTGCTGCTGGCCCCGAGGCAGGCGCTGCTGCTGGCCCCGAGGCAGGCGCTGCTGCTGGCCCCGAGGCAGGCGCTGCTGCTGGGAAGCACAGCCCCCTGCTCTGCTCCCTGCATCCCACACCAGGTACCCCGACGGCATCAGGCAGCACATCTCCTCCGCTCCCCTCGTCCGCAGCTGTCCCACCGGGCTCCTGCTGGAGCCGCTCCAGGTAGTCCCAGCGCAGGGGGCCCTCCAGTGATCAACGCACCCTCCGCCTCTGTGCGCTGCAGCTGACAGGGCTCCTTTCCCACCCCTTCACTTGTCCTCAGGGGCCGCAGGAGGCCCAGCCCCAGGGGCACAGCCTCGCCCTGTCTGCTTGGAGTGCAGAAGGGGCAGGGCTCCTGCATTCACAGGAGGAGCGCAGGAGAGGAGGCTTTCCAGAGAGACAGGCCCTTCCTTCGGCTCACTGATTCAGGCAGTGGGCGCCAGCCCCTGACTTCCCCGGCCAGCCAGACACAGGACCACTCCCCCGTCCCTGCCAAGTGAGGCAAAGACAGGGCAAATGAGGCCGGCAGGGCTGGAGGGAGCTTAGCAGAGCGCAGGGAGGGAGGGCAGAGCGCAGGGAGGGCACAGGGACGGCAGAGCGCAGGCAGAGTGCAGGGAAGTTAGCGCAGGGAGGGCAGAGCGCAGGCAGAGTCAGGGAAGTCAGCGCAGGGAGGGCAGAGCGCAGGCAGAGTGCAGGGAAGTCAGCGCAGGGAGGGCAGAGCGCAGGGAAGTCAGTGAGGGAGGGTAGAGCGCAGGGAGGGCAGAGCGCAGGCAGAGTGCAGGGAAGTCAGTGAGGGAGGGCAGAGCGCAGGGAGGGAGGGCAGAGCGCAGGCAGAGTGCAGAGAAGGCAGAGTGCAGGGAAGTCAGGGAGGGAGGGCAGAGCGCAGGGAGGGAGGGCAGAGCGCAGGACCGGGGCTGCTGAGCATTAGCAAGACAGCGTGGCTGGGCTGAGAGGAGCCGTTTGACACACTGTGAGGGAGAGGGTCAGGATCGTCATCCGAAGCAGCCGGCAGCGGCTCAGTCATTAGTAGAGAACACAAACCCTGCGCCCAGCGTGCGGGGGTGGGGGCGGGGACACAGGCCCTCAGCCGCTCTTGTGGCTCCCATCACCAGTCCGAATTTTCCGGGCCAGGATGACCTCCCTGGAGACCGTCTTGCAGTCGCTGGCCAGCCCCAGCAGGCACATGAGGTCGATGAAGGCTGTGGTGAAGTTGTAGTGCCAGCCGAACTCACTGGTGGAGTAGTCGTAGGGGAAGGTGTGGTGGTAGTTGTGGAAGCCTTCGCCTGGAACCAAACGGCAGAGACAAGGCCCTGAAAACTCAGCTGACCCTGGGTTTGCAACCAGCACGTTCCAGGAGCCCGTCACTGGGCTCGTGCGCCGTGGCCCCGGAACGCAGCCAATTCAGTGCCAAATGCAGACGATTCCTCTCGGGGCTGGGACACCCCCCTGCGATCCTGCTCCCCCGGGGCTGGGACACCCCCCTCCGATCCTGCTCCCCCCGGGGCTGGGACACCCCCCTGCAATCCTGCTCCCCCAGGGCTGGGACACCCCCCTGCGATCCTGCTCCCCTGGGGCTGGGACACCCCCCTCCGATCCTGCTCCCCCCGGGGCTGGGACACCCCCCTCCGATCCTGCTCCCCCAGGGCTGGGACACCCCCCTGTGATCCTGCTCCCCTCGGGGCTGGGACACCCCCCGCCGATCCTCTAGGGGCTGGAACACCCCCCGCCGATCCTCTAGGGGCTGGAACACCCCGATCCTGCTCCCCTTGGGGCTGGGACACCCCCCTCCGATCCTCTAGGGGCTGGAACCCCCCGATCCTGCTCCCCTCGGGGCCCGGACCCCCCCCTCCAATCCTCCAGGGGCTGGAACCCCCCGATCCCACTCCCCTCGGGGCTGGGACACACCCCTCCGATCCTCTAGGGGCTGGAAACCCCCGATCCTGCTCCCCTTGGGGCTGGGACACACCCCACCATCCTGCTCTCCTTCCAGTTCCGCTCCTCTTGGGGCCCCCAACATACCCAAGGCCCCCAAGGTGACAAAGCGGTTCTCCCGGGGGTTGATGTATCGGTCGTAGGGCCGGTTGCCAAACATGTGAGCAGCGCTGTTCACCAGCCAGCTGGCATTCAGCACCAGCACGTAGCGCAGGATGGCCGGGAGGAAGAAGCTGTTGCGGAGAGACTCCCCCCAGAAGCACCAGGGAACCAGGGTGGGCAGCACAAAGCACATGGCCACCACCGACAGCTTGTAAAACCTGCCAGGAAAAGCAGGGATAGTGAGCATGTGCTTCCCCTGAGAGCACACTGAAAGGCAAGGGCTGTTCAGGTAATTTACCGGGTGGGGGGGTTGCTCGGTTGGGGGGTTGCTGTGTGATGCTTCACCCCCATATTTTTATGGACATATGGTTTTGGATACGAACAGAGCATGCCTAACTCAAATACGCTTTGTGCAAAACGGGGCCAGTCACTCGTTATTCAAGAGCCTGGGGTCCCTGGAGGGGCGGGTTCTCTTGGTGTGCAGGTATCATTCCTGTACGTGAAATTAGAAATGTGAAGTGGGAACCTGTTCTACGAATTCCAGGTCTTCTAGGGAAAGCCATTAGTGGCACTCAAGGCACTTAATGGCCTGATGCTCAAGACTATGACCTGTGAATGGGTTTGTTTTTCCTGTAAGTCCAAACTGTGGTCAGTCTACAAAGACAGGTGAGTGTACATCAGGTATCCCATCTGTTTGAGCAGGAAAACTAGCAACCCTGCACCCTAGGGGAAGCCCAGAGCTGCCACACTCTCCACCAATGCGGGGCTGAGTGTGGCCCACAAGGCATGTTTTCTGTGGGTCAGAGGCCCTTGCTTGGAAAAAGCTTCCCTAGCCCTGCCCTGTTTTCTGCCCCTTCCCAGCCACTCCCAGCTCACCTCCGCTGAAACATCACCACTTTATCAGCCTTCAAATCAGCCAGATCCAGCTTGCTGCCCATCTCGATGACGTCGGGGTGTTTGCGCACCAGCAGCCAGCCTATGTGAGCGAAGAAAAAGCCCCGCTTGGCATTGTGGGGGTCTGCGTTGGTCTCGGAGAACTTGTGGTGCACGCGGTGGTCTCGGGCCCATTCGTAGATGTCATTCTGCAATGCACACGGTGGGTGACTCAGCGGCTCGGCCAGGGTTCGGGTTAGCCATATTTACAGGGTAGTCCAGTGCCGAAAGAAGCAAAATGACCCCTCGTGGAATTTCCCAAAGGGCCTTATCCAGTGTATGTGCCTAAACCTCACTGGTCTTTAGGGGTTTGGTGGGTTTTGTTTGGAAAACATCCTGGGGCAGTTTTTCAAACCCAGACGTTTTTGCTCAGAACATTTAAGCTTTCCTCAAAGTCATCCACTGCCTGCAAATGAACACTTTGGAACTGATCATTCGGGGGCCTCGGCTGCCCTGCCCCCGCTGCCTGAGCAGTGCTGATCCATAGGTAGAGTCACAAGGGGAGGTTCCCCCTCCCTCAAATTGGACAGCCTCAACAATGGGGTTTGAAGTCGAAAAAAATTCATTTTTCAACCATTTCCCCCCAAAATCATGTCAAGGAAGTGCCGCTGACTTTTTTAAGGCCAAAAGTTCTGTCTGTCTCCAAACCCTGTGGGGACAAAGCCAGATGCAAAAAGGTTCTTAAGAAGTTTACACTGAGCAGCTGGGATCAAAGCAGTTCCCACTGACATCCTCTCTCGGACAGAGATCTCAGCTCCCCCTGGAAAAGCCGGGCCCGTACGATCGGTGGCACGACCCAGGCACACCTTTGGCGCCATGATAACCAGTGTGGGGTTTATACACACTAACAGGGTTAACAGGCCAGAGAGCAGCACCTGGCGGGACACAGGTGATGAGATCTGCTTGGGAAGGACCTGCCTCTGGCTGCTGCTAACTGGCGCATGTACCATTAGCACACTGGAAGCTCCAAAAGAGCTTAGCTCGTGCTCCCAGGGGGTTTGTCAGGGGGCTCTGTGCAGTAAGGGGCAGGGCAAAAGAGGGGGCGACCCATTTGCCACAGAGGGGACAGGTTCTGAAGACGAGACGCTACAAGACAGCCTGCAAGGAACTGCCAGACCCGAGTAGACCCAAGCCGACTGCCCCGGCTCTGGCCAGCACCCACTGCTCGGGGGGAGATGAAAGAACCCCTCAGAAGCGGACTGGGGAGGCAGCTCGGCCTGGTTTCGCAGAGCCAGAGCCAGAGCCTCGCTACAGCCTGTCAGCGAGAGGGTTGCCGGAAGGCCTGTAGCCATCGACTGCCTGTTGGGCTCTTGAGAAGTTCCCCGCCTCGGTGGTGGCTGGGAGCTCCACAGCCTGCTCAGAGGCTGGGCAAATGCATTGCCCACCAGCAACTTTCTAAGCGAGCGTGAAGCCAGGCCCACGAGCCAGCTCTTCCGAATCCTCCCACCTCCGTGGCAGGACTCAGCCACAGCTGCCAAGAGATGGGCGCCTGGCAGGAGAGGGGAGCTGGTCTGGTTGGAGTGGTTTCCTCGGCTGTTCTCCAGTGCCAAGGCCCCTCACCCATCCCAGCCCCGGAAAGGGGAAGGTCTCAGCTCCCCAGCCCGGCTACGGAGATGCAGCTCTCCGAGGGGAAGAGGGCTTCCCGTTGCGTGTGGGGCATGGCCTGGGGCCCACCGGGCCCCTCGAAGGGCAGGCAGGCTGGCAGCCAGCCAGGGGGCTCCTACCTCGAAAGCCATGGAGTTGGCAATAGCCAGGAAGATCCTCAGGGGCAGGTGGGCTTTGTAGGACCGATGGCTCCAGAGACGATGCGCTCCCGCAGTGATCCCCAAGGCGCTCAGGACGAAGCACACGCACCCTGTGCACAAGAAGAGCCAGAATGAGCTGCCAGGCTGGCCAGACTCCACTGGCCCAACCTCTGCAACTACCCAGGCAAAGAGCCGCTGGCGCTTCGGCCCAGGCTGCGCTGGCAGGGCTCCCTTCTGAGCACGGCCTCCCTCTGGTGCAGCCCAGCAGATCTGGCTCTTCCGGCCCGGCCCTGGTCGGCTGGAGACTCAGCCCTTCTGACTTCCCTGCGGCCCTGCAGATTCCTGAGCGCAGCCCAGCCCAGCCCAGCGCGACAGGGCTCGTGGACCGGCAGGTGTGCGAGATTGCACAGACAGCCCAGGGTCACCCCCTGCTGACTTGCCAGGTGGGAGCATGCTGCGGAAAGCACCTGTCCCCCCAGATCCTAGCGCCTACCCACAGCTCCATCCCAGCCCGGTCACCCCCACCACCTCTCTCTCTCTCCCCCGTGCTGCTCTCCAGTCCTGGGACCTTGCGCAGGTGCATGAGGACGTATGCCGCCAGCAGGGTCGCATTGGGGGTTGCGGGTGCTCCCCCACGCCAGCAGTCAGCCAGGGGCGAACCAGGTGAGAGGGACAGGGGTGCTGGTCCTTCTGCCTGGCCCGCACGCGTGGTCTGGGCCCAGACACTGACCCCAGGACAGAGTGTGAAATGGGCCAGAACTGCTGGTCCTGGGGCTGAGGCTACCAGGCTCTTTTCCAACGGCGCCTGCAGGCACAGGAGCTGGCTCCCTGGGGTGCGCTCAGAACCCACCAACAGCCCCCCCATGCTGCCCCACTCATGGCTGGGCCCTGCAGGTCAGTGCCCCTCCCCTGGTCTGGCACAAGCAGCTGTTTGCAGCGCGCAGGAGGCTGAGACGCACAGTGAGGGGGACTGGGTGGGAAGGTCACGGGTGAAAGAGGTGCGCAGGGTGGGGCTCTGGTGGAAGGGATGAAATGGGGCCAGGCCTAGAGACCAGCTGGCCCGAGGGCAACAGAGGGGCACAGGCCCAGAGCATCCCTCGCTGAACCCCCGGAGCAGTACGCTGGAGAGTCAGCTGCAGTGCAAAAGCATTCAAAAGCAAACTGGGCTAGGGAAGGAGCCCCCACTCCCAGCCACGAGTGCACAATCGCAGGCACTGCAGCGGCCACCGCCTACCGGCTCGCCCACCGCCTACCGGCTCGCCCACCGTGTCTCTTGGCTAAGATGCTGCCAAAGGCCCCCAGCACGGCAAGCGCCCGGCAGAGACTGCAGGGCAGCCCCGGCCGAGAGGGAGACGGCAGAGCGGGCTCTGTCGCAGAGGGGAGCAGGATAGAGGACAGGGCTGGGTGCCCACAAGTCTGGAACCCGACTCCGCCATTGCCTTCCTGTGCAGCCCTGGGCCCGGGCCTTGGACGGAAACCGTACTCAGAGTCCAGCAGGAGACAGCCCTCGGCTTGGCACCGGCTGCTCCCCGGATGTCAGCGGGGCAACTCCAACCGTCCGAGCCCTAACCTCGTGCCGGCGGTTTGACCGGCCGCCGAAGCTAACCTTGGACTCTGTGGGGCAGGGACAGAACGAGCCACATGGTCCTACCGGTCACCTGCTGCTCAATGGCTACTTCGGAAAGCATTGGCCTTGGCCCCTCTGCAGGCCGGGGCAGATCTCAGTGAACCAGGCAGAGCCTCCTCGAGCTACGGCGACTTCCCCGTCACCTGAGGCCTTCAGCTAACACCGGGTGGTTAGAGATGCAGCACAGCTGCAGCAGAAGCGGGTGCAAGGAGGGGCTCCCTGGCATGTGTCGCACAGCGGGACGGATCAGAGGGTTGAGATGACTTGGGGGAAAAACAAACCTATGACTCTAGAAACTCCCTTGATTTCCATGGCCCTGTCATCGGAAGTTCTGCTCCGCCCTATGGGAAGAGCTGCTCCCAGCCCCGGAGCCAGAGAGCTCGGGGGTGAAGGGAAGTCTGACTCCCCTATGGAACAGGCTCCAGGAGCAGCCAGGAGGACGCCACACGTGCACCATTTCCAAAGGGCAGTGCCTAGAAGAGCACTCACGGGCCCTGCGGCTAACCCGGCGGCTCTGTGCAGAACTAGGCTGCCTGCTGGCCGAGCTGGAGGACAAGCAGCAGCACGTTCATTAGGCCCGCAGAGAGCATTAAGTCCGGAGGTGCTGCCAATAGCTTGGAGAAAAGCATCAGAAGGGAGGCTCTGTGGGGAGGTCAGATAACAGGGGCCACCTCCCCGGCAGAGCACAGCTGGTTTGTGCTGCGTCGTGGGGTTCTTTACCGAACTAGCCCAGGGAAGCGTCACCAAAGTGTCCCACAGCACCCCTAAGCAAATGCCCCACGTCTTCCTGCTGGGGCTGTAAATCAAAGTGAGCCCCGGGTGCTCCACCACAGCAGAGAGGACAGTGTGCATAGGGCCCTGTGGGACATGGGAGTGAAAGCAGGCAGCTTTCATCTGCTTTTACATGCCACCCTCCCCGACTTCCCTTCCGGGGTCCGGCCGGAGAGAGGACACACATCCTGGGTCGGCCTTGTCACACGCAGGTAGTGGGCCTGGAGGAAGGGACGCCCTGGTGAGAAGCCTGAGGCCTAGGCCACGAGGGACGGGGCTTTGCTAACACAAAGCAACGTGAAGCTGTGAGCGAGCAGCAGGCACAGCTCAGGGGATCTGGCGCAGACCAGATTCGTGGCACAACGGAGGCGCGCTCCGCAGGAGTGGTCACAGAACGGCTCGTTAGGGAAAACCTCGGTGCCGGCACCACCCTACAGATGACAGGAACAGTCAGAGCCGGGTCAGGACGGGCACAGAGCTGACAGCGTGACCGACGGCGACCGAACTGCCCCAGACCAGGGAACGGGCAGGAAGCAGGCAGTGTGAGAGGGAAGCAAGCCGATGTGCCAGCAGAGGCGTGGAACTTGTTTGCACCCGCATATAAAAGTGCACCCCAAAGAGCGGTCCCATCCCTGTCACTGGCTGAGCTGAGTCCGTCGTCATGGGACACAGCCACGCAGTGGTTCCGTAACACCTGCTGAGAGCTGTTACTGAGCTTTGATAATAAACCTGGCCTGGTGCCTTTGAGCCTCTTCTGACTTGGCGGGTTTAGGGGACAGAGGAGGGCTCTTGAAATCAAGCCAACAGCACGCACAGAGGGGCCAAACACACAGCCACAGGGCTAGTCACTGGTGGAGCAGAAAATTGATCAGGGCACCACGTGGGTGAGCTGGCAGTTTAACTGCTGAGAAGCACCTGCCTTAGCAGCCCTGCTCCCCTTTAGGAGACTGCAACAAAAGAATTAAACCAGGCCAACCGCCTTCCCCCTCCCTGCCTTCTGCGGGTGTCTGGCTAGGGTGCTGAGCGCTGAGCTGCAGCCCTGGCTCAAGGATGAAGCCTGGCGCCCCTGGGTTCTGTGCGAGAGGGTGGCACTGGGGGAGTCAGACCAGACAACGCCGCACCAGAAAGCAGCCAGGCCCAAGGAGCTGAATTTTCTGCTCCACAAAAGAGTGCCAAGGACCTTGAAAGCTTCCCCCGAGGACACGCTGATGCTACGCATTCCCCCCAGCGAGGCCAGCCCCTGGAACAGTGCATGCAGTTCCCAGATTATCAGGGAGGCAGGGGAAACGCTGTCCTTGGAGCGTCTCAGTTGTGCAGGGCAAGAGCCCAACCGGATTCTTTTACAAAGGCAGCCTGGTGCACAGGGCAGCCTTCTGAGGGACGCTGGCATCACACCCCTGTCTTAGCCATCTGCTCTGGGCAGGCTGTGAACCCTGCCTGTGACTATCCCGCCAGCCACAGCCACTGGAGTAGGGTCAAACCACTGGGGCTGGGAAATCCAGCCTCCTGCCTGCACCCTGGCTCGGGAAAAAGCTGTCCCCTCCTTGCCCCAGCTGTGCTCCTCCCAGCCTCTAACCAGGCCTAGAGGCTCAAGCATCCAGGAATGGAGCCTCCAAAATTAAACCAGCCCCAGCTTGGCGGTGGCAAGGAAGGACAGCCAGGGAGATCCCCGGCCAGATCTCACAAGGGACTGTCCAGCAGCCTGATTTGCCAGCTAATTCCAGCCAGGTAGCAGGAGGGCCTGACTCTGCCTTCTTTCCTGTGGTGTGAATCAGGCATGTAGGAGCCCCGCCACAGGTTTAAAAATGTCCCGTTTCTATAGCGGAGTCCGGGATCGGAGAAGCAGGCACTTTCCCCCACTCGTCCTCATCTGACCTGGCCAAAGTGCCAGGGACGGGGAGGCTTGTGAAAGACAGAGGTCTGGGGGTCATAAGGTGGGTTTGGCTCTAAGCCAGGCCAGACGCTGTGCGTGGGGAGGGCGGAGGAGATCCTTATCTCCTGCCCATGGCAGCCGTGACCGGAGCCGGCTGCGTGAGAAATGGCCTAATGAAGTTACACAAGACTGGCCAAGAGTTTTTCTCGCAGCGCTAGGGGAAGTGACACGAGAACAAGCCCCACCGGTGCCCTCGCTCACGAGTCACCCAGAGCTCCACGCCTGAGCGCTGTGCTCCTGGGAGACCCTGCAGCTGCTTCTGCCACCTCCTGCCACTGGGGCGACCGTTCTCCCTCTCTGCCGCCCGCCTGCCCGCCCGCCCGCCACCGTTCCGCTCAGCCAGAGAAGACAGGCGAGTCCCCACTGCTTACCCCATGCCACGGTGCCTAACTTGGCTGTAGGCAGCAGCCACAACCCGTACAAGCCCCCGATGTGCAGCAGGCTCATGAGGATGATGTTTCTCCAGACGTATTGCACTGCAGGCTTGGGGCCTTCCTTCTCACAGTAGCTCTTGTCAAAGATATCATCCATCGTGCCTCGCTGTGCTCCCACGTTCTCGTGGTTGGGCGGGGCCTTCTCCAGGCCTGCTCCCCCATTCCTTGTCATGCAGGCGGTGGCGGTGCTGGCAGAGAAGGGGAGATCCTGGGAAAGCTGGTGGTGGGAGGGGACATTCAAAACAAACATTATGATCTGCTCCCCACCACCAGGAATAGGTGCTGGCTCTGGGGTGCTGATCCACCGTCCGACCCATCCCCTGAGACGGGGGGCACTCGGAGCTGGTCTCCCGCAGCCCAGGCTGGGAGTCTCCCACAAGCACTGCCTCTCCAGTGCAGCTCCCCACACCGTAGCCTGAGCAGGGCAGGGGAGAAGCCTCTGAGTGGGAGCAGGACCCCATCTGGGCTTTTGGCCCGGCCCAGCAACTCCCAGCCAATGGCCCGCCGTCCTCCCGTGGTGCGACCCCCACATCCCCACCCTGGGCATCCGCACCCCTCGGCGCCCTGCGCAGGGGGCGGTCTCAGCCCTGGAGCTGGGGGGCCTGGAGCATGCACGCAAAGGCATTTAAAGATTCATTCCTGCGCCCCAACACACGCACGAGCCAAGGCCCCCGAGGCCGGCGATTGAGCAGGTGCAGCGTTTCCTGAGGCAGCAACGCCGAGCGAGAGTCACACTGGTGCCCAGGGCAGCTCCTAAGCCCAACCGTCTGCCTTCCCACACCCCCTTCCCATGGAAGCAGTTCTGACATTATTGAGCTCCACCACACAACCCCCTCGCGGTGCCTTTTCCCTCTCTGCCCTTCTTCCTCCTCTGTCTAGTGGGGAGAGGGGGACTGGCTGAGCAGGGACCACTGGGGGAGGAGGGTAGGGACAGTGCTGAGTGCTCCCAGCCAGAACCTGGAGTTCACATCTCACGACTGGGGGGTCAGCAGTGTCATATCCCATGTTCAGAGAGGAGAAACTGAGACACAGACCGGCAAAGTGACATGCCTGAGGTCACTCAGTGAGTCAGTGGCACAGTTAAGAAGAGAATAGGCGTCCTGGCTCCCAGTTTCCCTGAGGCGGCCATGACACACCATCCTTTCTTCACATGCCCTGCCCTCTGCGCTAGCAGCTGCGCCACATCACAAGCGCACATTGAAAGGACAACGCACGAGTGACCTCACTAGGCAGGGGATGTCCATTAAACCTAAGTGAGCCTCCTCTCAGCCTGGTGTGGTCACCTTGTGTCTGCCCACCAGGGTGCCCATCTCAGGTCTGAATATGGGCTTGGCTTTCAGAGGGGCTGGGCACTTGTGGGAGCATCTGACCCCTCGAGATTCCCCCCAAATAGTCCTGGGCTGTCCTACACCTTGCTCAAGTCGTTTCCCCTGGGCAAACCCCACTGGAACGGCAGACTCTGCTCTGATCTCCCTGGGCCCACTGAGGCCAGCTGGACAAGCTGCTCTGCCTCTCCAAGGCTCTGGGGTGTCCTTGGGGGCAGAGCATTAGAAGCTGGTTCACACCCACAGACATCCCTCCAGCTGGAGGAACACCCTCAGACCCACCATGGGAGAGGCACTGGAAGCAGTCCAGCCTGTGCATGAAGCCATCCAATTCCTCCCTGCCCAGGGGCAAGAGCCACAGGTTCAGCAGCACCTCCCCACAGTGACTGTCACAGAAGCTGAGAAATTCCCCTGGGAGGGTCCCCGGCAGGACACAGGTTCCCTTGCAGCCATTTGAAACCAGCCAAGTTTCTGTTTCCACGGGAGAGCCTGGGCAAATCGGGGCTGCCCAACAGCTCGGCAGCGGGAACGCGGTCTTCTTTGCAGCCCAGCACCGGGGCTGCTCTCTCTGCCTCTAACTCCCTTCTTGCCAATGTCACTTTCAGGGCAGTGACAACCCAGAGGGGTTGGAGGCACAGGGAAGGTGCCTGAGAAATGGGTCTGATCCGGATAGGAGGCAGGGTAGGGCTCTGTCAGTTACACCCATGAGAGCTGCTACCAGGAGGTCATGCGGAGAATTCCTGGCCTGAATGGTGAGTGGCCAAGGACTCGTCTCCACAAGGGCAATGGCCAGGCCAGCTATGCCAGCACCGGTAAAACGCCCCACACTGATGCTCTCTCCCTAGATTGTCCCCACAAGGACTTCCCAGCTATTGCTGCAGTTATAACAGCACTGCTCTGCCGGGCATTCCCCCTCCCTGGAGCCTTCCAGAGGCTCTGCAACATGACAGAGGGCTGCGGGGGGTCACTTGGCTGGAGACCCCCAGTGGGGTGGGGGAGCAGAGAGAGGGGAGTTACTGCCAGCTCCTGTTGCACCTGCCCGGAGGAGGAGGATGAGGACTGAACAGGCTGCTCTGGGGTCCAGAGGGTGGGGACCAGCTCAGGCAGCCACTACAGCGCCCCTCCTCTATGGATAGCTTTGTGGCTCCCGCGCAGAACAGGCGTTTCTCCCCACTCCATCCCTGCCCTCACTGGGCCCCCAGGGGTTAGCCTGCTATGGGGCCAGTCTAGAGCTCCTGTGCCCCAAAGGGACGCACTCCGCACCAGAGCCCAGGCCCCCATCCCACCCCGGCCAGCGCAGGCCCAGCAGAGCAAGGAGGAGACGGGCCCGTTGGATCCGGTCCCTCGCTAACTATCTGACACCCAAGTGAGAAGGGCAGCCCTGGTGTGCATTCTGCAGGCGCTCAGCATGGCCTGGCACCTCCACAGACTTTCACACCCCTCACCCCGGGGCAGGGGCGCCCTGAGCTGGTGGCATTTCACACCCCCTTTGGCACAACTGGCTGAGGACACCAGGCGCTGGATGGGAGGATCGGCTGACTAGGAAGCCAGAAGAACAAACTCGCCCCCTGGTTATTGGGAAGAGCTGAGGATGACTGAACACGGGACCACTCCACACCCCGCTTGGGCTGGGCAGGGACAGTCTAGGGCAAACAATTTCACTCGGCTTGCAAGCCCATTTCGCTGCCAGTGCGCTGGGGCTGGCGGAGTGCAGCCGGGGAAGGGAGGGGGAAGGATTTCCTGAGGGAGTTTTAGGGAAACCCACCGCCCCCTACGTGAGTCCTCCCATGAGCTCCAGCCCCCTGCAGGAGTCCGCCCCCTCGACCTCCGGCCCCCTGCACCAGAGCCCCCCACCCACGCATCCACCCAGAGCTCCGGCCCCCTGCACCAGGTCCCCCCCGGAGCTCCTCTGCACAAGAGCCCCCTCCCCGAGCTGCGGCTCCTGCACAAGACCCCCCCACCGCGAGCTCCGGCCCCTTGCACCTGATGCCCCCCGAGCTCCGGCCCCCTGCACGAGTCGCCCCCACCCCAGCTGCGGCCCCCGGACCAGGCTTTGTTAAGACACAATAACGCCCCCCGCCGAGCTGCAGCTCCTGATTCTCCCCCCCCCGACGCCCCTTCCTCCAGGGCACCCCGGCGCTGTGCGCGCCCCGCTCCGCCCTCCGCGGCTCGGCCGCTCTCCGGGCAGCCAGGAGCCGAGCCGGGCGCCCACCTCCTCCGGGAGCGCTCGGGCGGGCATCTCGGAGCGGCGGTCGGTCGGTCGGGCTGGGGCTGCGCTGCGCTGCGCTGCGGCCGGGAGATGCTGCCGGCGAGACTCGGGCGGCCTGGAGACGCGCCGCGGATGCCTCTAGCCGCGCCGCCGGGCGCTGATTGGCTGGCGGGAATTTGGTACCACCGGAGGCCGCGCACGCCATTGGCTGCCCGCAATCTGCTGTTCGCTCCGCGCATCCCGCAGCCCGCGCCGTGCCCGCGAGTTACCCCGCCGGGAAGTGGGTCAGCGGCGCCGGCCGCGCTGGGTCCTAGCGCCCGCCGGGTCTCGGCGGAGTCGGGGGTGCGGGGGAAGCGGGGGTCACCCGCGGACAGCAGGCCGGGAGTGAGAGAGCCCTGACCCACCGCAGGCTGCCGCAGTGCGGAGTGGGCGGGGGGCGGCTGGGGCCGGCCCGGATGGGGAGGGGGATGGGGAGGGGGAGCAGCGGGGGGCTGGGCAGACTGGGGCTGGGGTGTTCCTGAGCACGCTCTGGGCAAGCCAAGCAGCACGTCCGGGGCCGCCACCCCCTCCACCCTGCGGGGGCTGCTGCGCCTCCGGAGACGCGTGCGGGGTCCCCGTCCGAAAGGAAGAAGAGCGCCATGTGCGTTTGACTCTTGGGGGCCTGACTCTTTGGGGCAGGTCACTGCAGGGACACGCGTTAGTCTTGCTGCCACCAGCCCTGCAGAGAGCGAGACAGCGGCAGGACTCCCGGGCTGTGTCGGCTGGGGAGGGACGTGGGCTCTCGGGCGACCTCGAGATTGCCAAGCAGGGTCGGCAAAAGGTGCGCAAATTGCTGGGCGTACGCGCGCATCTCTTGCCAATTGTTGCGTCGGGGGAGGCTGGCAGGGCATTGGCCCGTCCACACGGGGCCAAATGTCGGGAGAACCCCCTCTGCCAACACATCCCTTCTTCCTCATGGAGCGAGGGTGACCGGGATGTCAACAGGCAGCTCCTGGCATGGCAGACTTCTGTCGAGAGAGCCGGCAATCTACACGCTGCCTTGTGGGTAACAGAAGGTGGCAGATACATGGTCCATCCAGGCAGTGTCCTGTCTGCTGCCAGTGGCCAGTGCCACGTGCCCCAGCGGGAGTGAACAGAAGAGGGAACCATGGAGTGATCCAACCCCTTCGCCCATCTCCAGCGTCCAGCAGACAGCAGCTAGGGACACCATCCCTGCCTGTCCTGGCCAGTAGCCACTGATGGACCCACACTCCCTGAACTTATTTTGTTCTCTTGAACCCATTACCTTTCAGGCCTTCGCACCTTCCGCTGGCAAAGAGTGCCACAGCCTGGCCATGAAGGAGTAGTTCCTTTTGCTAGTCTTAAATCTGCTGCCCATCCATCTCACCCAGGGAGCGTATGTTATGTTAGTGAAGGCGTAATTAACATTTCCTTGTTCTGTTTTTTCACACCTTTCACAGTTTTGTAGACGTCTAATATATCCCCACATCTTTTTCCTCTCTGAAAAGTTCCTGGCTTGTTAATCTCCCCTCATGTGGAAGCTGTTCCTTACCCCTCATCAGTTCTGCTGTCCAGTCAGCACCTTTTCAAATCTAATGTACCTTTTCGTCAGAGGGGGAGATCAGATCTGCACACAGTATTCAAGATGTGGACATACCATGGTGTTGTATAAAGGCAGCGTGATATTTGCTGTCTTATCGTCTATTCCTTTTCTAATGAGTGCGAAGATTCCATTAACTTTGTAGACTTCCACTGCACATTGAGAAGATATTTTCAGGGAACTATCCACAAAGATTCCAGAGATACCTCTGTCTTGAGTGGTAACAGCTAATTTAGACGCCCTCATTTTGTATGTACGATTGGGGTTATATTTTTCCGTGTGCTTTACTTTGTGTTTATCACCACTGAATTGTGTTGCCCAGTCCCCCAGTTTTGTGAGATCCCCTTGTAACTCTTGCAGTCAGCTTTGGACTCAACTCTTTTGAGTAATTTTGTAGCAGCTGCACATTTTGCCATCTCACTATTTACCCCTTTTCCACGAACGTGGATAAGAAGTTTAACAGCAGCTGTCCAGATGCAAATCCCAACTCACTCCCACTCACTCCCAGCTCACCACTCACTCCCACTTCCCCCCGCCCCCAACACACACCTGTCTTTTAAGTGGAGTACCAGGTAGTGCTTTCACGATGATCTAAGCGTTCTTCAGAACGAAGATGGGGTTTGGTCCTGCCTTGGGCAGGGGGCTGGGCTTGATGGCTTCTTAGGTCTCTTCCAGCTCTATTGTTCTATGATTCTATGAAAAAGCAGTCAAGTAGCACTTTAAAGACTCACAAAATAATTCAGTCGGTGATGAGCTTTCATGGGACGGACCCACTTCTTCAGATCAAGCTGATCTGAGTCTATCCCAGGAGACCTCATCACCTAATGAATTGTTTTGTGAGTCTCTAACGTGCTACTGGACAGCTTTTTTGTTTTGGTAGAATACAGACTAACACGGCTATCTCTCTGTCTAAGGATTCTTCAATTGCTTGAATGACTACCCTGCCTCTCTCTGATAAGCAAGCTCGCTGCCCCCCCAGGCAAAGGTGAAAGCAGCTCAGCCCCTATTGCAGTTAAGAACTGCCTCTGGTGCTTTACGCAGACCTCACCCCTCATGTCTGAAATCCAGGGGTTCAAACTGGAGGGGTGGCTGCTGTCTCCTCCAGCCCCTTGTAAGTGGTGCTGTTACTGAGGCAGTGCCCTGCAGGCCCTCCAGGCCCAAGTAAAGCATAACCCCCCATCCATGTGGGGCCCTGCTCACAAGCTCTCCCCAGGCTGGAGTATTGTGTGCGGTGCTGGGCACCACATTTCAAGAAAGATGTGGAGAAATTAAAGGAGGGCCAGAGAAGAGCAACAAAAATGATTAAAGGTCTAGAGACCAGGAACTGGAGGGAAGACAGAAAGAACTGGGTTTGTTGAGTTTGGAGAAGAGAAGACTGAGACGGGACAAGATAGAGGTTTTCAAGAAGCTAAAAGGGTGTTACAGGAGGAGGGAGAAGGGCTGTTCTCCTTGGCCTCTGAGGACAGGACAAGGAGCAATGGGCTTAAAGTGCAGCAAGGGAGGTTTAGGTTGGACATTAGGAAAAGTTTCCCAAGTGTCAGGGTTGTTAAATACTGGAATAAATTGCCTGGGGAGGTTTTGGAATCTCCATCACTGGAGAATAGTATCAGAGAGGGAGCCGGGCTAGTCTATATAGTCTTATCAAAACAAAAAAGCAGTCCAGTAGCACTTTAAAGACTAACAAATAATTGATTAGGTGATGAGCTTTTGTGGGACAGACCCACTTCTTCGGACCAGAGCCACACCAGAACAGACTCAATATTTAAGGCTCAGAGAGCCAAAAATAGTAGCCAAGGTTCACAAATCAGAAAAATATTATCAAGGTGAGCAAATCAGAGAGCAAAATCCCTCTTCTGGTTACTCCCTCTGGGGCGCCTGGCACTGGCCACTGTCAGCAGACAGGACACTGCACTGGATGGACCTTTGGTCTGACCCAACTTCATCTTGTTTTGTGCCTTGGCCTTTCTAGTTCTCTCCCTACCTACTTGTATCAGAGGGGTATCCAAGTTAGTCTGTATCTTCAAAAACAACAAGAAGTCCTACAGCACCTTCTAGACTAACAGATATTTTGGAGCATAAGCTTTGGTGGGCAAAGACCCACTTCGTCAGATGCATGGGTGGGGGGGTTCCAGAGGAGGATTTAAATCTATGAGCTGTGTTATTTGTTCATATTCATCCTTTGTAATTTGACAGTTTCCACTCTTTTTTCTGTATCACTGAAGATAATCTGAAAGCCCGGGTGGGCTCTTGCCAAACTTCCTATCTTCCCTACACGGGGGGGATCATTTGTTTTTGAGCTCATCATAATGTCTCTTTGAAAAACTGCCAACCGTCTTGACTTGTATACTTGCATACTTGGCTTTATCTCATTCTTGACCCCCCCCACCCTCCTTCTGCCCCTCTGCTCTCTGATTTGCTCACCCTGATCATTTTTTTCTGATTTGTCAACCTTGGCTACTGTTTTTGGTTCTCTGTGCCTTAAATATTGAGTCTGTTCTGGTCTGGCTCTGGTCTGAAGAAGTGGGTCTGTCCCACAAAAGCTCACCTAATAAACTATTTTGCTAGTATTTAAAGTGCTACTGGACTGCTGTTTTGTTTCCATCACTGGAGGTGTTTAAGAGCAGGTTAGACAGACATCGATCAGGGATGGTCTAGAATGGGGGCTGGTCCTGCCCAGAGGGCAGGGGACTGGAGTGGATGTCCTCTCACAGTTCCTCCCAGTACTGTGGTTCTGGGAGTCCCCCTGCAAATGAGCAGCCGCCCTTAGTTGTCTTCCCAGCAGAGTGAGGGGCAGGGGCAGTTTGCATCCTTTCTGGATCCTTTTAGCTGGTTTGAAAAGAGCTGCCTCATGCCCGAGTGAAGGGAGCTCAGAGGGCCACTGCTAAAGGCTTCCAGCCTGCACCACTGAAAGGGCCACGGGGGCTATAGGGTGAGGACAGCAGGAAGTGATGGGCTGGAAGCTGGAAGGTGCTGTGCTCTACTCGGCGCAAAGCAGGATGGGAGGTTTGATGCCAGATTTCCCAAAGAGCCTGGGCGTGGTTAGTCACCAGAACACCAGTACTGCTGCTTCCCAAGCCATGGCCATGCCCCCACCCTGCCAGACTGGCTTTGAAATCACAAGAGGTATTGTAGAACCAGAGAACCACAGAACTGGAAGGGATCTCGAGAGGTCGTCCAGTTCAGTCCTCTGCTCTCACGGCAGGAGCAAGGACCTTCCAGACCATCCCCGACAGGAGCTAGTCTAACCTGCTCTTAGAAATCTTGAGCGCTGGAGAGTTCACAGCTTCCCGATGCAAATTTTGCCAGCGCTTACCCACCCTGATGCGAAAGTACAGCCTGACCCTTTGTCATGATCATGAGGGTTAGCCAGCAGCCTGGGAGTAAAAGGGTTAACCTCCTTAGCCAGGTGGGGTTGGCCTATAGGAATGTAGGTAAGAATTGAATTTTTTGTGTCTCCCTTTTTCTGTCCTCTGGTCCTTCTTCTTTCCAGCCAGGAGGGAGACAGACACAGAATATCTCCCTCCAAGAACAGGCCCTCCAATCTTCTGTAAGTAGGGTGAAGTTTAGATACGTCCATTAGGCTTTATTGTTTTATGGTTTGGGAAGTGGGATCTGATGTCTGGGCACTTTTTAGAAATGCTCTTTTACTCTCCTTGTAACTAAGTTCTAGGCCCATGGTGGAGACTCCCCATGTGTTTTACTTTGTGACTCTTCCATCAAGTCATGAGGCCTGCAACAGGAATATTGTTTTAATAATAAAAGTTCTCCCTATTTCTTTTTATTAACCTGGTATTGGTTAATGTTTGTGTCCTGGTTTTTTTTACTTTTGGGGCTGAGAAAATTGTTCTTCTGGGTCTAGGACAAGGAGCGATGGACTTAAACTGTAGCAAGGGAGGGTGTCATGGCTCCTTCCCCACTCTAGCAAAATTGGTTAATGTTTGGGGATAAAATTCGATGCCACCACCCAGGTAATTTTCTACAATTTTGTTCTGGTATAAACTCCCCCCAAAAGTACCTCCAAAACCTTATCTACCACGTTTCTACAATTTTTCTCCCTCTTCCTTATAACAACCATTTAGATACTTCAAAGTGGTTGTCATGTCCCCTCTTGGCTGTCTCTTTTTTAGCCTGAACAAGCCAAATTCTTTGAATCGTCCCTCGGAGCTCATGTTCTTTAGACCATTCATCATACCTGTTGCTCTCCTCTGGCTCTTCCCTAGTTTGCCCACATCTTTCCTGAAGTGTGGCACCCAGAGCAGGGTGCAGTACTCCGTCTGCAGCCTAAGCAGCGCAGAGCTGAGTGGGAGGATGATTTCTCATATCTTCCTTACAACACTTCTGCTAATACAGCCCAGAATAGCATTCACCTTTTGTGCAACAGTGTCACACCATTGACTCATATTTAGCTTTTGACCCAGATCCCTTTCTGCAGTTCTCATTCCCAGACAGTCAGCTTCCATTTTGTACAGGTGCAATTGATTGTTCCTTCAAAGTGGCACACAGTCTTCCCCCATCTTACGAGGGGAATTTGTTCCTGAAAAACTCCTCTCAGGGCAAATTTTTGTAAATCGAAAATGAAATTACCGTTAATTTCAATGGGAAAAAAATTTATGCGTTCCTGAGCCCCATAATTTACACCCATTTATGCTAAAACAACACCAAATCCCATTAAAATGAACACAATTACTTCAATAGTGAACATTAGTTATCATAACACAACCTAACAAGGCATTTTCCCGTCATTAATTACTCTACAATATGTCTGTTTACCTGCAGAGACAGGGGAACAGAAATCGAAGAGCGCCTGGGAGGGGGGCGCAAAGCTGGGTAGCTGCCCGCGGCTGCAGAAGTGGGGCTGGTGCAAGGGGGCGGGAAGGGCAGAGCAGAGCAGGGCGCAGGGAGGCAGCCCGGCCTGAGCGCAGCTTAGGTTAAGCGGGGAGGGGGCAGTGTCAGGGGCTGGCTGTGCGGGGAGCTAGGCAGGCACAGGAGGCCCCCAGTTGGCAAGGGGCGATGCCTCGCTCGTGCAGGGCTGCACGGTGGAGAGGCCCCGCCAACAGCGGCCGAGGCACTAAATGCAAAGGAACGCCACAGGCGGCAAGCGGCGCCCGAGGCACAGCTGCACAGGGCAGGCAGCAGCAGCCCCCTAGGGAGCGAGAGGCAGGGGCGAGGCCGGGATGGGAGCACCTGGGAGCCTGCAGCCACCGGGTAGGCCAGGGCACACCGCTGCTGCAGAGCCGAGGCGGAGACCCAGACCAGCCACAGGTAGAGGGTGGGCCGGGGGCTCCGGGAAAGGGCCGCCAGGCACTGCGGAGAGACGCGCCGGGCGGGACGCAGCTGGGGGCAGCCGTTGCCTGGAGCCGCAGCCTTTCTCCCGCTGCAGGGCATCCGCGTCCCGCTGAGGAGCATGAAATTGAAATCGGTCCTCGTAAATTCGAGGAAATGCCTTGTCAGACGAGGTCGGGGTTTCAAATCAAACTCCTCGTAAACTTGAATTCTCATAACCCCAATGGGTGGATCTCGGGGTATGACTGTACTTCAAATCTGTCCGTATTTAATTTCATCCCATTTACTCAGAGCCTCCTCCAGTTTGCCCAGATGATTACATACTCTGACCCTGTCCTCCAAAGCGCTTGCAACCCCTCTCCGCTCGGTATCATCCACGAACTTTGTAGGTGTTCTCACCAGTGCTCTTCGGGACCTGGAACTTGCCAGTACTGAGTACTGGCACCTCAGCAGCCCCTGATGTGGATTGGCTGGGGGCGCGGAGCTGGCTGAGTAGTGGCTCCTCTTTTTTTACACAGAAGCACTGGTTCTCTCTGTGCCATTATCTCAATCACTGAAGAAGATACTGAACAGAACTGAGAAGTATCAGAGAGGTCGCCGTGTTAGTCTGTAGCTTCGAGAACATCAAGAAGTCTTGTGGCACCTTATAGACGAACAGATATTTTGGAGCATAAGCTTTCATGGGCAAAGACCCTCTTCATCATGAAGCGGGTCTTTGCCCATGAAAGCTTATGCTCCAAAATATCTGTTCTTCTATAAGGTGCCACAAGACTTCTTGTTGTTCACTGAACAGAATTGGCTCCTGAACTGATCCCTGCAGGACGCTGCAATTCATTGTGTCCCTCCAGCCTGCACCGTTGAGACCTACTCTCTGGGAACGGTTTTCCAACTTGTTTTGCAGCCACCTTAAAGGTGCCCCATCAAGGCTGCCTTTCTCTAGTTTGTTGATAAGAAGGTCATGGGAGACAGTATCAAAAGCTTTAATAAAGTCAAGATAGACCTTGTCTACTGCTACCTGCCCCTGCCCCCATCCGCAAGGCATATTACCTTTTCAAAACAAAAAAGCAGTCAAGTAGCACTTTAAAGACTAACAAAATACTGGGGGAACTGGGACATCCCAGGGGGCCAGAGAGCAATGGCTGAGGTGGGCCTGGTGGGAAAGAGAGACTTTTAACCAACATCTTGAATGCTCTTTGTTCGTTTGTTTGTTAGCAACTTTGATAGCTAATGGACTCGGGGAAGAAAAGATGTCTTAGTTAAAGATTCAAATGCTTCCCTCCTCCTGAGGTGTCAGCACTCACAACAAACATCAAAAACCTCCCGGAGGCCCTCCTGGGTCAAGGAGAACTGACTTGGCTTTTCTGGCATTTGCAAGATAAAAACAAGAATGGAATTTCAAAACCCCTTTCTGGTCTCCATTAGCCACCGGAGAGAAGACAAAGAAGGACTACAAATCTTTACAAAATCCAGGAAATAACACTGATCTGGTGGCTAGAGACAGAAGTGATGCGTGACAGTGGGAAGAACATGGAGTGCTGGCCAGTAAGCAGCAGAGGAGTGAAAATCTGAGGCTACTAAAGGTTAGCTGACTGAAATGTTTTTATGACTGGGTGGCACAGATGACTTTGGAAGTGAGCCTGGGTTTGCAACCAGCTGATTTTGCAGAATCCCTTTCATCACGTTCTTGTCTATTTCCTCTTTGGACTCCTTGATCATAAAGGAGCAATTTAAAGTGCAGATAGAGTCAGTGACTCAGAGTTATCTCTCAGCAGTTCTCTGATCACACTGCTCTGCCCCAGAATCATCCAGGCATCACCCAGCCATTCGGACGGTTTCCGTCATCTTTCTAGCTCAGTCCACTGCCCAAGCTTCACCCTCTTTGATGCCAAAATTCACAGCAGGCAGTGCAGATCCTCATTATATGAGCCACCCTTTTCCCTAGTACATGTTTGATCAGCTGTGGACTCCAGGATTACCATATAAAAAGAGGACACGTGAGTTGGCAGATACTGATACAGATACACTCGCTGTCAGGCATCTCCTCCTTTTTGAAAGGTCACATATGGCAACCCTAGGAAATCTCTTCACATGCTACCAAACTTCATTAGGCTTGAGAGTTAACACCACTCAGAGGAAAGAGGGGCAGTTTGTTCTCCTAGAGCTTTGTTGCAGGCTGTCTGCAGCCATTATTGCCTTAATCACTCACCCTCCAACATGTGACATGAAGGCCGTCTCCCCAACAATCACAGAATCACAGGGCTGGAAGGGACCTCAGGAGGTCATCTAGTCCAGCCCCCTGCTTTAAGCAGGATCAGCCCCCACTAAGTCATCCCAGCCAGGACCTTGTCAAGCCAGGACTTAAAAACCTCAAGGGATGGAGAATCCGCCACCTCTCTAGGCAACGCATTCCAGTGCTTCACCACCCACCTGGGGAAGTAGTTTTTCCTAATATCTAACCTACACCTCTCCCTCTTCAACTTCTGACCATTGCTCCTTGTTCTGCCATCTGACACCACTGAGAACAGTTTCTCACCCCCCTCTTTAGAGCTCCCCTTCAGGAAGCTGAAGGCTGCTATTAAATCACCTCTAAGTCTTCTCTTCTGTAAACTAAACAAGCCCAAATCCCTCAGCCTGTCCTCGTAGGTCATGTGCTCCAGAGCCTTAATTATTTTTGTTGCCCTTCACTGAACCTGCTCCAGCAAATCCACATCCTTTTTATACTGGGGGGTCCAAAACTGGACACAATATTCCAGATGTGGCCTCACCAGTGCCAAATAAAGAGGAATAACTACTTCTCTAGATCTGCTCAAAATGCTTCTCCTAATGCACCCTAGTATGCCGTTAGCCTTCTTGGCTACAAGGGCACACTGTTTACTCATATCCAGCCTTTCATCCACCAGAACCCCTAGGTCCCTTTCCATCGTACTGCTGCTGAGCCAGTCAGTCCCCAGCCTGTAACAATGTTTGGGATTCTTCCGTCCCAGGTGCAGGACTCTACACTTCTCCTTATTGAACCGCATCAGATTTCTTTTGGCCCAGTCCTCCAATTTATCCAGGTCACTCTGGATTCTCTCTCTACCCTCCAACGTATCTACCTCTCCCCCTAGTTTTGTGTCATCCACAAATTTGCTGAGGGTGCAATCCAGTCCCTCATCCAGGTCATTAATAAAGATGTTGAATAACACCGGCCCCAGAACCGAGCCTTGCGGCACTCCACTTGAAACAGACCAACATCCAGATCTTTCATTGGCCCCACTAGTGGTGGTGAGAGAAGCTGGAAGGCTTATCTCTGGCAAACAGCAGTTCATCGGACAAAAGATATTACCTCACCCACCTTGTTTCTCCACCACTGTGAGGGCTGGGGACACCATTCGTGTTACATCAGTACAACAGATGAGTTCAGGGCAACATCCTGACTCTCCACCCTGCAAGCTGCTGCTTGCGGGTAGGCTCTAAACTCACAGAGGCTCTATGACCCAGATTTCCCCTGGGCATGAGAGGTCAGTCACCCCGTGACTCCTGCCCGCTTACCCTCTCTCCTGAGCCATCACTGCCTGTCTGGTGACTCCCGCCTGGGACATCTGGGATTTACACAACGAGGCCTGACGCAATCTCCAGAGCGGCGTGTCAGTGCTAAGAGCCACGCTGCTGTAGAGGGGCCAGGACAAAGTGGCCACGCCACAGAGAGCTGCTCATCCCAGCGGTCAGGATCCACATTCCTCGGGCTCCTCAAAGCTGCCCTGGAAACAGATCCTGGCTCTGCTGAGCGTGGGCCGAGCTTGGGCAGCCCCAGACAACGGCAATAACACAGCACCTGTCAGGGCACTTCAGAAGGGAAGTCAGTCCCATTACCTCTGCTTAACACATGGGGGAAACTGAGGCACTGGGAGCAAAGTGACTTGCCCAATGGCACCCAGCAGGTCGGTGGCAGAGCTGGGAATCGGTGACAGGGCTAGTGCCCGCTGCTGCTCCAGCAACATGCCCCACCCTGCCCTGGAGAGACTCATCTAAGAGTCACTGGAAAAAATTTCATCAAAAATGACTTATTAAACCAGCCCGCTTGCGGGAATGTTTTTATTTGCATGGCCATTGGGGGGGTTCCATGGCCCCTCCCCAACAGTAGCTGAGAACGGAACTCAATCTGGCGGTCGAGGTTTGTTTCCTATTGTTTGGCCCCCCTCCCCCACTTTCTCAGCTCCCCTTTTCCCATTTGTCAGTGGCAATGGAGGAGGGGCCGGGCAGGTGATGGGATGTGGGGGGAAACACACCCAAAAAGAACGAATCGCCTCTCGAAAAAACAAAACTCTCCACCGAAAACATTCAACAGTTTCATTTGTTTCGTCGGAGACTCCAACCCAGTTTGTTTTCCTCGCGCCCCCCCAAGCCGTGGTGAGGCTCAGAGCCCGTCCTGTCTGCCGGCTCCCTCCTTGGCGCGTTGGTGCACTCTGTGAGGTGGCCACTTGCTGACTACAGTGTGGGATGGCTCGCGATGCACCGAATCATTTCACTCAAGCCCCCACACTGCCGTCCTCCTGCATCCAGCTACCAGTAGGATGCTCTGCCATCTGCCCACGTGAGGGCCCCTGGGCTGCTCCGACTGACTAGAACTTGTCAGTTCCGGTCTTCCCCTTTACTGAGACCCCCTCTTTAAATCCTCCTCTGGAACCCCTCCCCACCACTCATGCATCTGACGAAGTGGGTCTTTGCCCACGAAAGCTCATGCTCCAAAATCCCTGTTAGTCTATAAGGTGCCACAGGACTGCTTGTTATGCCCAATGCAGACAGCCTGTTCTTGGGGCCTCTTTTCACAGGTGGGGAAACCAAGGCACAGAGCGGTGATGAGATTTGCCCGTGGCTGCACACTACACTTCACTGGCCTCAGCACCCAGAAGTTCCCAGCTCCCTGGCCAACATTTCCTGTGTTATTGTCACGCAGGAAACACCCCAGTCCACCAGCCCTGTGCAGCCAGCCCCACCTGGGACTTGTATCAATGGAAACAGGTGCACACCCACTAGGAAGGCCAGCTCACCCCGTTAAACTCCCTGAGCCAAGCCCCACAGCTTATTAAACACACTCCAAAGCTGGGCCCTTTTCAGGGGCTTCATGGGTTTTGCGACTTCAGGGTGAAAGTTCGTCCCCATTTCCCAGATTTCCTCTCTGACCACCAGGGCTAGAAACTTACTTGTTACGAAGAGCCGAGATGCTCTGGGCTCTCCCAACTCCAGGGCTGGAGTTCCCGGAGAAACACCAACCAGCATGAGCTTTCCTGTCTGCTGGGCCTGTGTGCATCACCCGCTAGACAGAACAAGCTGCTTCCCAGTAATCCCCAGGGTCCCACAGACCCCTGGACTGCCATGGGCCAGCTTCTCTGTGAGCGGCGCTGCACTGGAGTGGTGCTACCAACAGCCCAGTGGACACCCCTTGAAAGAGGCTGCAGGTGGAGAGGCTGCCTGGGAAGGGCCCCACAGAGCCGCTGGGGGCAGGAGCTGGTGCCCTTCTCCCCAAGCCTGACCCCTCCATCCCTGGCCTCTGCAGGCCCCAGAGGCTGCAGACTGGGCGGGGAGGCAGCCCAAGGCCCCGCTGGTCTCTAGCGAGCTGCCACGTTTGCAGCCATACAAGGCTGGCATGAAGCAGGTGAGCTCATTGGCCCCGCACTGCAGGGCTGTGGGGAGTAGCTCGGAGCAGGTGAAGGCCCATCCTGTTATCTTATCAGGGCCAAGAGCGGGCGCCGATAGCAGGCAGGTCATTGGGAAGGGCCTTTATCTCTGCTCTCCACAGGCTCAGGCCCAGCTCCCTTCCCAGCCCCCGCTGGCCTGGCTCCCTGCCCTTGCTGGGAGCAGACCCAGCCCAGCAGCGCAGCCGAGCACAGCACACAATGGATGGCTTTGTGGACTCTGCAGTTCTGCTCTCATTAGGGATGAGCTCACCGCTGGGCTCAGCCGCTTCGCCAGCCCCCCGGAGCAGCCAGGAAGCCTTTGGGCTCGGGCACATGAGAGTGAGGGGAACAGTGCGCCCATTGTCCGGCGCGGGTCTGTCCTGCAGCTCTCTGTCCCCAGCAGGCACATCAGGATAGCTGCCAACGGCCGCACGCTGGGCAGCCACCAGCAGCCTCTGCCGGCCTTCGCTGGACCGCGCCGGCACTCGGCCCACAGAAACACCAGCCAAGGGCCAGGCACAACTGGGCAGGGCAGATCCCACGGCCGGGGGGTGGGCACACCAGGGCAGGGCAGATCCCAGAGCCAGGGGGTGGGCACACCAGGGCAGGGCAGATCCCAGAGCCAGGGGGTGGGCACACCAGGTCAGGGCAGATCCCAGAGCCGGAGGGTGTGATGGAGTGGGGGATACCTGTGTCTGTGAGTGGCTCACAGAGGGTGTGGATCTCCTGCTGAGGGTAACCTTGAAGACCAGGTAACACCTTTGTACTGGAGACAAAGGAGGAGGTGGAGCCTGAGGGGTTTGAATTGGAACTGGGAGTTGGGAAGCAGGGAGTCTTGGCTGAGAGAGAGCGAGGCCAAGGAGGGGGCAAGGCCCCAGCTCTGGGGGCCCCTCGGGGCCTCCTCTCCGCAACATGGATTTGACTGGCTGTACTGACTCCTCTGTACAATGCTGTGTCCTGTCAGCTAATAAACCTGCTGTTCTCCAGCTGAGTGAGAGTCACTCCCGCCTGCAGACAGGGTGCAGAGCTTGGGGGACCCTGAACCCCATCACACTGGTGTCAGAAGTGGGATGTACTGCACCTCAAGGATGGAGCATCCAGCAGTAAGTGACTGGGGCGCAGGAGGAAGAAGCGGGGGCTACCGAGACCCAGGTGTGCTGACAGGCAGTGAGGTGCAGTTCCCCAAGGCAAAGGAGCCTGCGGCCAAACCCAAGCAACTGCGGTCATGGTCCTCAACAGGAGGTGTCACATCCAAGGAGGGGTTACTCCTGGGAGTCAGTTGGAGTCGGTCCCAGGAGGTGGAGGGGCCGAGGGCCCAACCCCCAGGAAGAAGTGACCCACGAGGAGGCTGACATGCTGAATGAGTTCTTCCCAAGACAGTGTGGTCATGGTCCCTAAGAGCGGGTGTCACATTGAAGAAGGGGTTTCTCTGGGAGTCTGTTGGAGTCAGTCCCAGAGGGCGGAGGGGCCTACGGCGTAACCCCGGGGAGCTTGTGACCCGCAAGGAGTCTGGCACACTGAAGGGATTCTTCCAGGGACTGTGGGATGCAGAGGGCATTAGCCTGAGAGCCTGCAACCACGCTCAGCAACTCCCCTGTGAAGCGGCAGCACCTGGAAACTGAATCGAGATTAAAGGAGCTAGACAAGACAGCGTGGATGTGCTAGGGCAGAGCTGAGGGTTAAGGAAACTCCTGCAGAGGTGAGCCCAGATCAGGGCAGGGAACCCTGGACTGCATGGAGCTCTGAACCGAGTGGCCTGCCACAGCTCAAGGAGAGAAGGAGCAATTCCAACCCATCGTCTACTAGTGGCCAAGACAGATCTGCGAAGAGTTTTCCAGGCCTGGGCCGAGGAAGGTGCCTGTGTGTCTGTGCAGGAAAGCGGCTTGTCCACTGGGCATGGCAAGTTGTCCATGAGAGAAGCTGCCTCACCTTCTGGGTGTGTGTCTGTGACCAGCCAGGGGAGCTGGGACAAAGGAGAGAGTGTCTCCCATTATCTGTCTGTGTTGAACAGCAGCAGCAGCCTGGGGAGAGAGCAGAGCCTGCGTTTGAAGAAGGTGCCAAGGAGGAAACTAGCCCATTGTCTGAGGAAGATTCCCCAGCCTGGGGTGGCTGGAGAGGGAACCAGGAAAGAGCATTCCAGGTGTGTCTCTGAATCCAGCCATGGGGGCTGGAGCAGAGGGAATGGCTCTGGGATGGGCACTGGGATCCCTGGTAAGGCTTGGTGCAAGAAAGGTGCTTCTGCTTCTGGGGAAGTGAATCCTTTGCCTGAGCCTGTGGGGGCTTGAGATGGGGCCAAGATCCCAGAGCTGGATCTGAGGGCAGCTGAAGCCCAGATGGGAAGTGGGCCTACCTCTGTGTCTCTCAGGGGGGATGATGCTTTAACTTGGTCTGATCCAGTTAGTATCATCAAGGAATCCCAGAGACCAGATGATTCTAGTACTTGTTCTTTGCCTGATGCTGAGGTGTTACTGGGAGGGGTGAGAGGACTCTGTCCTACCCAAGTCATTCTCTAGCCAGGACACAGGAAGAACAGACCAGCAATGGCGTTATGCTGATTGATGAAGATAAAGGAGCTGGTAGCAGAAGGGAGGAAAGGGATCCTAACCTTCTGTCCGGTGGTACTAGCGGTCTCCCTGGAGGGGGATTATGTGGGAATCTGCCTGATGGGCCAGAAGAACATAACATAAGAACATAAGAACGGCCATACTGGGTCAGACCAAAGGTCCATCTAGCCCAGTATCCTGTCTGCTGACAGTGGCCAGTGCCAGGTGCCCCAGAGGAGGTGAACCGAAGACAATGATCAAGCGATTTGTCTCCTGCCATCTGTCTCCAGCCTTTGACTAAAGGCTAGGTACCATACCTTACCCCTTGCTAATAGCCATCTATGGACCTAACCTCCAAAAATTTATCAAGCTCTTTTTTAAACTCTGTTAAGCTGCGTCTACACGTGCACACTACTTCGAAGTAGCGGCACCAACTTCGAAATAGCGCCCGTCACGTCTACACGCGTCGGGCGCTATTTCGAAGTTAACTTCGACGTTAGGCGGCGAGACGTCGAAGTCGCTAACCTCATGAGGAGATAGGAATAGCGCCCTACTTCGACGTTCAACGTCGAAGTAGGGACCGTGTAGACGATCCGCGTCCCGCAACGTCAAAATTGTGGGGTCCTCCACGGCAGCCATCAGCTGGGGGGTTGAGAGACGCTGTCTCTCCAGCCCGTGTGGGGCTCTATGGTCACTGTGTGCAGCAGCCCTTAGCCCAGGGCTTCTGGCTGCTGCTGCTGCAGCGGGGGATTCATGCTGCATGCACAGGGTCTGCAACTCGTTGTCGGCTCTGTGTATCTTGTGCTGTTTAGTGCAAGTGTGTCTGGGAGGGGCCCTTTAAGGGAGCGGCTGGCTGTTGAGTCCGCCCTGTGACCCTGTCTGCAGCTGTGCCTGGTACCCTTATTTCGATGTGTGCTACTGTGGCGTGTAGACGTTCCCTCGCTGCGCCTATTTCGATGTGGTGCTGCGCAACGTCGATGTTGAACATCGACGTTGCCAGCCCTGGAGGACGTGTAGACGTTATTCATCGAAATAGCCTATTTCGATGTCGCCACATCGAAATAGGCTACTTCGATGTAGGCTTCACGTGTAGACGTAGCCTTAGAGTCCTGGCCTTCACAGCCTCCTCCGGCAAGGAGTTCCACAGGTTGACTGTGCGCTGTGTGAAGAAAAATTGTCTTTTATTAGTTTTGAATCTACTACCCATTAATTTCATTTGGTGTCCTCTAGTTCTTATGTTATGGGAACAAGTAAATTAACTTTCCAATATTCACTTTCTCCACACCATTCATGATTTTGTATACCTCTGTCATATCACCCCTCAATCTCCTCTTTTCTAAACTGAAAAGTCCCAGTCTCTCTAGCGTCTCCTCATATGGGACCCTTTCCAAACTCTTAAGCATTTTAGTTGCCCTTTTCTGAACTTTTTCTAATGCCAGTATATCTTTTTTGAGGTGAGGAGACCACATCTGCACGCAGTACTCAAGATGTGGGCGTACCATAGTTTTATATAGGGGAAGTATGATATTCTTCGTCTTATTCTCTATCCCCTTTTTAATAATTCCTAACATCCTATTTGCTTTGCTGACTGCCGCTGCATACTGCGTAGATGTTTTCAGAGAATTATCCGCTATAATTCCAAGATCCCTTTCCTGATCTGTTGTATCTAAATTTGCCCCCATCACATTGTATGTATAATTTGGGTTATTTTTTCCAACATGCATTACCTTACACTTACCCACATTAAATTTAATTTGCCATTTTGCTGCCCAATCATTCAGTTTGCTGAGATCTTTTTGAAGTTCTTCACAATCTACTTTGGTTTTGACTGTCCTGAACAGCTTGGCTACGTCTACACGTGCAGCCAACATCGAAATAGCTTATTTCGATGTTGCGACATCGAAATAGTCTATTTCGATGAATAACGTCTACACGTCCTCCAGGGCCGGCAACGTCGATGTTCAACTTCGACGTTGCTCAGCCCAACATCGAAATAGGCGCAGCGAGGGAACGTCTACACGTCAAAGTAGCACACATCGAAATAGGGATGCCAGGCACAGCTGCAGACAGGGTCACAGGGCGGACTCAACAGCAAGCTGCTCCCTTAAAGGGCCCCTCCCAGACACAGTTGCACTAAACAACACAAGATACACAGAGCTGACAACTGGTTGCAGACCCTGTGCCTGCAGCATAGATCCCCAGCTGCCGCAGAAGCAGCCAGAAGCCCTGGGCTAAGGGCTGCTGCCCACGGTGACCATAGAGCCCCGCAGGGGCTGGAGAGAGAGCATCTCTCAACCCCGCAGCTGATGGCCGCCATGGAGGACCCAGCAATTTCGACGTTGAGGGACGCGGATCGTCTACACGGTCCCTACTTCGACGTTGAACGTCGAAGTAGGGCGCTATTCCTATCTCCTCATGAGGTTAGCGACTTCGACGTCTCGCTGCCTAACGTCGAAGTTAACTTCGAAATAGCGCCCGACGCGTGTAGACGCGACGGGCGCTATTTCGAAGTTGGTGCCGCTACTTCGAAGTAGCGTGCACGTGTAGACGCAGCTCTTGGTATCATCTACAAACTTTGCCACCTCACTGCTTACCCCTTTCTCTAGATCATTGATGAACGAGGTGAACAGGATTGGTCCCAGGACTGACCCTTGGGGAACACCACTAGTTACCCCCACTCCACTGTGAAAATTTACAATTTATTCCTACTCTTTGTTTCCTGTCTTTTAACCAGTTTCCAATCCATGAAAGGATCTTTCCTCCTATCCCACGACCACCTAATTTACATAAGAGCCTTTGGTGTGGGACCGTGTCAAAGGCTTTCTGGAAATCTAAGTATATTATGTCCACTGGATCCCCCCTGTCCGCATGCTTGTTAACCCCTTCAAAGAACTCTAATAGATTGGTAAGACACGACTTCCCTTTACAGAAACCATGCTGACTTTTGCCCAACAAATCATGTTCTTCTACGTGTCTAACAATTTTATTCTTTACTATTGTTTCTACCGATTTGCCCAGTACTGATGTTAGACTTACCGATCTGTAATTGCCAGGGTCTCCTCTAGAGCCCTTTTTAAATATTGGCGTTATATTAGCTGTCTTCCAGTCACTGGGTACCGAAGCTGGTTTAAAGGATAGGTTACAAACCACCATTAATAGTTCTGCAATTTCACATTTGAGTTCTTTCAGAACCCTTGGGTGAATGCCATCTGGTCCTGGAGACTTGTTACTGTTTAGCTTATCAATTAGTTCCAAAACCTCTTCTACTGACACTTCAATCTGGGACAGTTCCTCAGATTTGTCACCTACAAAGGACGGCTCAGATTTGGGAACCTCTGTAATATCCTCAGCTGTGAAGACTGAAGCAAAGAAATCATTTAGTTTCTCTGCAATGGCATTATCTTCCTTGAATGCTCCTTTTATATCTCTATCGTCCAGGGGTCCCACTGCTTTTTTAGCAGGCTTCCTGCTTCTAATGTACTTAAAAACATTTTACTATTGTTTTTTGAATTTATGGCTAACCGTTCCTCAAAATCTTTTTTGGCTTTTCTTATTACATTTTTACACTTAATTTGGCAGTGTTTATGTTCCTTTCTATTTTCCTCACTAGGATTTGACTTCCACTTTTTAAAGGATGCCTTTTTATCTCTCACTAGCTGTGTCTACACGTGCACGCTACTTCGAAGTAGCGGCACTAACTTTGAAATAGCGCCCGTCGCGGCTACACGCGTCAGGCGCTATTTCGAAGTTAACTTCGACGTTAGGCGGCGAGACATCGAAGTCGCTAACCTCATGAGGGGATCGGAATAGCGCCCTACTTCGACGTTCAACGTCGAAGTAGGGACCGTGTAGACGATCCGCGTCCCGCAACGTCAAAATTGTGGGGTCCTCCACGGCAGCCATCAGCTGGGGGGTTGAGAGACGCTGTCTCTCCAGCCCGTGTGGGGCTCTATGGTCACCGTGTGCAGCAGCCCTTAGCCCAGGGCTTCTGGCTGCTGCTGCTGCAGCGGGGGATTCATGCTGCATGCACAGGGTCTGCAACTCGTTGTCGGCTCTGTGTATCTTGTGCTGTTTAGTGCAAGTGTGTCTGGGAGGGGCCCTTTAAGGGAGCGGCTGGCTGTTGAGTCCGCCCTGTGATCCTGTCTGCAGCTGTGCCTGGCACCCTTATTTCGATGTGTGCTACTGTGGCGTGCAGACGTTCCCTCGCAGCGCCTATTTCGATGTGGTGCTGCGCAACGTCGATGTTGAACATCGACGTTGCCGGCCCTGGAGGACGTGTAGAATGTCACCACATCGAAATAGGCTACTTCGATGTAGGCTTCACGTGTAGACGTAGCCACTGCCTCTTTTACATGGTTGTTAAGCCACGGTGGCTCTTTTTTAGGTCTCTTACTGTGTTTTTTAATTTGGGGTATACATTTAAGTTGGGCCTCTAATATGGTGTCCTTGAAAAGTTTCCATGCAGCCTGCAGGGATTTTACTTTAGTTACTCTACCTTTTAATTTCTGTTTAACTAACCTCCTCATTTTTGTATAATTCCCCTTTTTGAAATTAAATGCCAGAGTGTTGGACTGTTGTGGTGTTCTTCCCAGCACAGGAATATTAAATGTTATTATATTATGATCACTGTTTCCAAGCGGTCCTGTAATAGTTACTTCTTGGACCAGATCCTGCGTTCCAGTCAGTACTAGATCGAGAATTGCCTCTCCCCTTGTGAGTTCCTGTACCAGCTGCTCCAAGAAGCAGTCATTTAAGGCATCGAGAAATTTTATCTCTGAATCCCGTCCTGAGGTGACCTGTACCCAGTCAATATGGGGATAATTGAAATCCCCTATTATTACTGAATTTTTTATTTTGATAGCCTCTCTAATCTCCCTTAACATCTCATTTTCACTATCACTGTCCTGGTTAGGTGGTCGACAATATATTCCTAGTGCCATAGTCCTATTAGAGGAAGGAATTGCCATCCATAATGATTCTATGGAGCAATTTGATTCATTTAGGATTTTTACTTCATTTGAGTCTATATTATCTTTCACATACAGTACCACTCCGCCACCCGCACGACCCGTTCTGACCTTCCGATAGATTTTATATCCCAGTATGATTGTGTCCCACTGATCGTCCTCATTCCACCAGGTTTCTGTGATGTCTATTATGTCAATCTCCTCCTTTGATATGAGGTACTCTAGTTCACCCATCTTATTAGACAGACTTCCAGCATTTGTGTAAAAGCACTTTAAAAAACTACCACTATCTATGTGTCTGCCCTTCACTGATGCGTTGGATTTTTTTTTTATATGTGACTGTTTCTCATCTGATCTGGCCCATACTTTACCATCTCCCATCTTCTCTTTCTGACTGAGTTCTAGGGAATCTCTATCAATGGAGTCTCGCCTAAGAGAAGTCTCCGTCCGATCCACGTGCTCCCCTGCACCAATCGGCTTTCCCCATCTCTTAGTTTAAACACTGCTCTACGACCTTTTTAATGTTTAATGCCAGCAGTCTGGATCCACCTTGGTTTAGGTGGAGCCCATCATTCCTGTATAGGCTCCCCCTACCCCTAAAGTGTCCCCAGTTCCTAATAAATCTAAACCCCTCTTCCCTACACCATCGTCTCATCCACGCATTGAAACTCTGAAGCTCTGCCTGTCTACCTGGCCCTGCACGTGGAACTGGAAGCATTTCTGAGAATGCCACAATAGAGGTTCTGGATTTCAGTCTCCTTCCTAGCAACCTAAATTTGGCTTCCAGGACATCTCTCCTACCCTTCCCTATGTCATTGGTACCTACATGAACCACGACCACCGGCTCCTCCCCAGCTCTGCATATAAGTCTATCTAGATGCCTCGAAAGATCCGCAACCTTCACACCAGGCAGGCAAGTCACCATACGGTTCTCCCAGTCATCACAAACCCAACTTTCTATATTTCTAATGATCGAATCCCCCACTACTATCACCTGCCTCTTCCTAACAACTGGTGTTTCCTCCCCCGGAGAGGTATCCTTGGCACGAGAGGATACCATAGCACCCTCTGGAAGGAGGGTCCCACTAAAATGGTTTCCCTCTGCTCCCATTGACTGCTCTCCTTCCCCGAGCCTTTCATCCTCCTTAACGGCATCAGGGCTGTCAGGCTGGAGGTGGGACAGCCCTATTATGTCCTGGAAAGCCTTATCAACATAGCTCTCTGCCTCCCTTAGCTCCTCCAGTTCAGCCACCCTGGCCTCCAAAGCCCACACTTGGTCTCTGAGGGTCAGGAGCTCCTTGCATCGAGCGCACACATATGCCACCCGCCCACAGGGCAGGTAGTCATACATATTACACTTGACACAATAAACAGGATAGCCCCCGCTGAGCTGCTGGGCTTCTGCCTCCATTGCCTGCTCTGATTTAATTTAATTTAATTATATATGGAGATTTTAAGTAAATGCTTCAGATGGGGATTATTATAGAGATTTATGTTAAAGGGCAACAGAATAACTAGCTCTCTCAAAACTCCCTCCTGTTAGCAAGCACCCAGTTCGCAAGCACCAGGTCACAGGCTCCCTGGTCGCCCGCCAGCAGGGTTTATATGCTCTGACCTTCCTGATAGCCCCTCCCTCTGACTACAGCTCAGCTCAGCCAATCAGCACACAGTGTTCCAATTCAAACCTAATCACGGCTAATAGCGTCCAACTGCCACCCTGAGCACACAGCCTTTCAAACAGACAGCTCAGCACTCCAAACAAACAGACAGACACAAGCCCAGAACCCCCAAACACAAAGAGCCCCACACTCCAGAGATCATCTGAGCATCTGATGAAGTGAGTCTGTGCTCACGAAAGCTCACGCTCAAAACTTTTCTGTTAGTCTATAAGGTGCCACAGGACCCTTCGTTGCTGTTACACTCCAGAGAGCCACTTACCCTAAGCTGCTGTGGTTTGCCGCCTCCTTCTCCAGGAGAGCCCTCTCAAAACTCCCTCCTGTTAGCAATCACCCTGCTCGCAAGCACCAGGTCGCAGGCCTGGGTGATCCTGGGTGTAGGTGAAACTCAGGAGCTGGTTGTGGCTCAAGGGAGCAGTGCCCCTGTGGAGCCAGACAGGGGTGAGTTATTGTTTGGGGGAGCTCTTGAGGAAGAGAATTTCCCTGAAACTTTTCCTGAGCAGTTTGTGGGGACTGCAGAAAATGGGAGTGAGGTGAAGGAGAGTGAACAGGAAAAGTGCTTGTCTGTAAGAGCCAGAGCAGCCCTTTGCCTAGGGAGAAGTTTGTTTCAGCTCCTGTTGGCCAGGACCTGCCTGAGTGTGAACCACTGGCTGTGCTCTGCAAGGGTCCAAAGCAGGCAGGGTAAAAGTTTCTCAGGAATTGGAAGTTGGTCCAAGTAAAGTGAAAACTATCAGGGAGTGTGAGCAGCTTTGTGACAACCAAGTAAAACAGCTGCACAGTCAATCTCTGTAGGATGCAGGAGAGCGCCAGCAATTCCCCATCTCCAGATGGTGGAAACACTTATATGCTCATACTGGACTCCACTTCTGATTCCATGGGGGAAGCAGAAGTTGGAGGTGGAAGGACAAAGGAGCTTTGGGCCTGGTGGGCCAGTAAGGGATAAACAGGGATTCCTTCATGTGGATTCTGCGTCTGCGACTCACAAAAGAACTTTTAGAAACCAGTTTGGTTTGCAAATTTCCAGACTGACTGGGAGGGGGCCGTCCCCCTGAGATCAGCAATGGCCCAGCTCTTGTTAGAAGGGAGAGAACACCCAGAGAGATCAGATTTCCACCCCAGGGGGCAAGAGAGAAGATTAGAACTTGATGGTGCAAAGAAAGGCCTCAGCCATTTAGCCCCAAAATACCAGATTCTCAAGGAGGTTACACAAAGGTTGTGGTCTACCAAAGAGCAATGTAAATGTACAGCTGCAATGGGTTTGTTCTTGTAACTCATGCTGACTGCTGTAACCAATGGATGCTGCTACCAGAAGCTGTAGAATTATACCCTGTACTGAATGTTTGGAAAGAGCCATGTAACATGATGACATTGATGTATAAGCATGAGTTGTATGTTGAAGGAGTTTGTAATGCTGAAATGTCACCGTTGTTCCCTGTAACTTGTCTTGCAACCTCTCACATGAGGAGGAACATTCCGAACCTATTGTGTGGCATGGAAGGGGAAACTGAGGCACGCAACCATTTTGGTGGTCTGGCTAAATGCCAAGGGTGGAAAGCATTTGTACCTTCCTTTACTGGACTGTAACTCAATTCCAAACATTGGCTGGAGCAGCTGTATGGGCTGGTGGGCAGACGGGGCAGGGCCCAGACCACAGAAAAACTGTTTGATCTGTTGGTGCTGCAGCATCTGCATGGGCTCTGCCTGCCCAACTTGAGAACGTGGCTGATGGACCGGAGACAGAAGCAGCGAGACTGACCAACCCGTGGGAACTAAAGGGACTTGCCCGGCTGCATCACATGAAAAGGGCCAAGACCAAGCTCCTGACTTGGAGCCTCCCCCAGCAGGATTATGACATGGAGGTGGTAACATCAAGGGGAGCGCCGAGGGTACAGCCGATGCCCTATCCCATGGGGAAGACCCCAACCTTCCCCAGGTCACCAGCTGAGTGACCCCGCTCAGTTCGGTCTCGAAGTGGGGAGAGATGTGATGGAGTGGGGGATACCTGTGTATGTGAGTGGCTCACAGAGGGTGTGGGTCTCCTGCTGAGGGTAACCTTGATGACCAGGTAACACCTTTGTACTGGAGACAAAGGAGGAGGTGGAGCCTGAGGGGTTTGAATTGGAACTGGGAGTTGGGAAGCAGGGAGTCTTGGCTGAGAGAGAGTGAGGCCAAGGAGGGGGCAAGGCCCCAGCTCTGGGGGCCCCTCGGGGCCTCCTCTCCGCAACATGGATTTGACTGGCTGTACTGACTCCTCTGTACAATGCTGTGTCCTGTCAGCTAATAAACCTGCTGTTCTCCAGCTGAGCGAGAGTCACTCCTGCCTGCAGATGGGGTGCAGAGTTTGGGGGACCCCGAATCCCATCACAGGGGGTGGGCACAGCAGGGCAGGGCAGATCCCACAGCCGAGGCGTAGGCACAGCAGGGCAGGGCAGATCCCACAGCTGGGGGAGCAGACTGAGGACAGGGGCTTCAGCAGTGTTAGTGATATTGGCATAAAAATACGCTTATTAAGTTTGCAGATGATACCAAGCTGGGAGCGGTTGCAACTGCTTTGGAGGATAGGGTCAAAATTCAAAAGGATCTGGATACACTGGAGAAATGGTCTGAGGTAAACAGGATGAAGTTTAATAAGGACAAATGCAAAGTGCTCCACTTAGGAAGGAACAATCAGTGTCACGCATACAGAATGGGAAAGGGCTGCCTAGGAAGGAGTACAGCAGAAAGGGATCTAGGGGTTATAGTGGACCACAAGCTAAATATGAGTCAACAGTGTGATGCTGTTGCAAAAAAAGCAAACATGATTCTGGGATGCATTAGCAGGTGTGTTGTGAACAAGACACGAAAAGTCATTCTCCCGCTCTACTCTGCGCTGGTTAGGCCTCAGCTGGAGTAGTGTGTCCAGTTCTGGGCACCGGAGTTCAAGAAAGATGTAGAGAAACTGGAGAGGGTCCAGAGAAGAGCGACAAGAATGATTAAAGGTCTAGAGAATGTGACCTATGAAGAAAGGCTGAAAGAACTGGGCTTGTTTAGTTTGGAAAAGAGAAGATTGAGGGGGGACATGATAGCGGTTTTCAGGTATCTAAAAGGGTGTCATAAGGAGGAAGGAGAAAACTTGTTCTTCTTGGCCTCTGAGGATAGAACAAGAGGCAATGGGCTTAAACTGCAGCAAGGGAGGTTTAGGTTGGACATTAGGAAAAAGTTCCTAACTGTCAGGGTGATCGAACACTGGAATAAATTGCCAAGGGAGGTTGTGGAATCTCCATCGCTGGAGATATTTAAGAAGAGGTTAAATAAGTGTCTGTCAGGGATGGTTTAGACAGTACTTGGTCCTGCCATGAGGGCAGGGGGCTGGACTCGATGGCCTCTCGAGGTCCCTTCCAGTCCTAGTGTTCTATGATTCTATGAGCATGCTTAGTGCAGGCCGACAGCACACTGCGGGGAGTCCAAACACCCCTGCCCCCGCAACACATCACCTCTTTCCAGGGGCTACTAAGCCACCAAAGACACTAGGTGTGGGGGCAGATCACGGAGCAATAACCTGGCAGGGCCCTGAATTGAACTCCAGTACGAAAGCAAGAAAATGAAAGAAGGATTAGACCCCCGCAGCTCTACTGCTGGCTGATTCTGACACCTGGCGCCAGGCCAGGCAGGGGACACTGGCCAGTCTGCAAATGTTAATAGATTGTTAACCCTGCAGAGAGAGATGGTGTCACAACTCCTGGGCATCAGTACTCAGCGGCGGGAGGGCAGTGGGCTGTAGCGGGTGACAGCAGGGGGGTGGGTGCATCTGGGCTGTACAGAAGAACATGAGAACGGCCAGAGTGGGTCAGACCCATGGTCCATCCAGGCAGTGTCCTGTCTGCTGCCAGTGGCCAGTGCCACGTGCCCCAGCGGGAGCGAACAGAAGAGGGAACCATGGAGTGATCCAACCCCTTCGCCCATCTCCAGCGTCCGGCAGATAACAGCTAGGGACACCATCCCTGCCTATCCTGGCCAGTAGCCACTGATGGACCTACACTCCCTGAACTTATTTTGTTCTCTTGAACCCATTACCTTTCAGGCCTTCGCACCTTCCCCTGACAAAGAGTGCCACAGCCTGGCCACGAAGGAGTAATTCCTTTTGCTAGTCTTAAATCTGCTGCCCATCCATCTCACCCAGTGAGCGTATGTTATGTTAGTGAAGGCGTAATTAACATTTCCTTGTTCTGTTTTTTCACACCTTTCACAGTCTTGTAGACGTCTAATATATCCCCACATCTTTTTCCTCTCTGAAAAGTTCCTGGCTTGTTAATGTCCCCTCATGTGGAAGCTGTTCCTTACCCCTCATCAGTTCTGCTGTCCAGTCAGCACCTTCTTCAAATCCATTGTACCTTTTTTCAGATGGGGAGATCAGATCTGCACACAGTATTCAAGATGTGGACACACCATGGCGTTGTATAGAAGCAGAGTGATATTTGCTTTCTTATCATCTATGCCTTTCCTAATGATTCCCAACATTCGGTTAGCTTTTTAGATTGCTGCTGCTCACAAAGCAGTTGTTTTCAGGGAATGCTCCACGAGGATTCTAGGGTCTCTCTCTTGAGTGGTCGCAGCACTTTTAGATCTCTTTTAGACTGTCTATGTACAGTCAGGATTACATTTTCCCATGTGCCTTATTTTGCGTTTATCACTACTAGATTGCACGTGCCCTCGCGTTGCCCAGTCCTCTCGTTTTGCGAGATCCCCTTGTAACTCTTTCTGGTCAGCTTGGGTAATGTTGTAGATCTGCACATTTTGACACCTCCTTTTTTGGCCCTTTTCCAAGAGCGTTGAGCAACAGTGGTCCAAATGCCAATCCCAGCAGCGCACTACTCACTCCCACTCAGTACTAGCCAAATAGCACGCTCTCACACTGTTTTCACAACGACCCACGCCTACTACTTAACCCTTGTCCTCCAAATGGAGCATAGATCATCTACAAGTCACCTCCACTTCACTCTGTCTTGGGATAAAGCTTCTAGCTGGGCCCAGGAGTTCCCCAGGTTTTGGCCTTCAATCTCCATGTTGTCCGAGGTCTTCCACTTTTGTGTGTTCCGTGCGGATTCCATGTGAGAGCTTGACCAACTGTGCTGGACGATGGTTTACTGAGAGTGTGGCCTAGCCATCCCTGCTTCCTTCTCTGGATTTCAGTGCCAATTGGTTCTTGTCCTGCTCTGTTCCAAACCTCCTCCTTTGTGACAAAGTCTTGTCATTTGATGTGGAGGATGTACCTCAGGCATCTGTTAATGAATATCTGCAGCCTGTGATCTGAAGACTTTTTAGTACACCACGTCTTGCGTCCCTACAAGAGCACACTCTTCACATTTGAGTTGAAGATCTGCAGTTTCATCTTCGTAGATGTTGTTTGTGAGCTCCATATGGGATGGAGAGTCTTGAATGCAGCTGTTGCTTTCCCTACCCTGGCACTGATAAACTTATCTGTTCCTCCATCTATGCCTATAATACTCCCCATGTCAGTAAATTGCTCCACATTTTCCAGGTCATCCTCTCCCAGTGTGATGGTGGTGTAGTTGGACTGGTTGAGCCTCATTGTTTTGGTCTTTCCCTTGTTAATGCTCAGTCCAGTCATTGAGGCAGTTTTGGTCCAGCGTTGTGACTTTTTCTTTCATGTGGTTTGAAAGGAAAGCAACATCATCAGCAAAATCAATGCTCTTGAGCTGTTTGAAAAGTATCCACTGAACACCTCGTTGATGGCCGTCTGTTGTCCTGCTCATAGAATCATAGAATCATAGAACAATAGAGCTGGAAGAGATCTAAAAAAACCATCGAGTCCAGCCCCCTGCTCTAAGCAGGACCAAACCCATCAGATCAGCCCCGCCAGGGCTTTGTCGAGGCGAGACTTAAACACCTCCAGGGATGCAGACTCCACTACTTCCCTGGGTAGACCATTCCAATGCTTCACCACCCTCCTAGTGAAAAAGATTTTCCTAATGTTCAACCTGGACCTTCTCAACCACAACTTGAGACCACTGTTCCATGTTCTGCCATCCGTGACCACTGTGAACAGCCTCTCTCCAGCCTCTTTGCAACCTCCCTTCAGTAAGTTGAAGGCTGTTATCAAGTCCCCCCTAAGTCTTCTCTTCTGCAGACTAAACAGTCCCAATTCCCTCACCCTTTCTTCGTAAGTCATATGCTCCAGCCCCCTAATTATTTTGGTTGCCCTCCGCTGGACCCTCTCCAGTGTGTCCAGATCCTTCCTATAACTGGGGGCCCAGAACTGGACACAGTACTCCAGATGCGGCCTCACCAAAGCTGAATAAGGAGGCATAATCACTTCTTTGGATCTACTGGTAACGCTCCTCTTGATGCAACCTAATATGCCGTTGGCTTTCTTGGCTACAACGGCACACTGTTGACTCATGTCCAGCTTCTCTTCCACTACAACTCCTAGGTCCTTTTCTGCAAAACTACTACCCAGCCAGTTGGACCCCAACCTGTAACAATGCTTGGGATTCTTCCGGCCCAAGTGCAGGACTCTGCACTTGCACTTATTGAACCTCATCAGATTTCTTGCAGCCCAGTCTTCCAATTTGTCTAAGTCACTCTGGACCCTGTCCCTACCCTCCAGCGTATCTACCTCTCCCCCTAGCTTAGTGTCACCTGCAAACTTACTGAGGGTGCAATCCAATCCCTCATCCAGGTCATTCATAAAATATGTTGAACAGAACAGGACCCAGAACCGAACCTTGGGGCACTCCACTAGAAACCGACCACCATCCCGACATCGAGCCGTAGATCGCTACCCTCTGGGCCCGCCCGTCTAGCCCGCTTTCTATCCATCTTACTATCCATTTATCCAATCCACACTCCGTTAACTTGCTGACAAGAATATTGTGGGAGACCGTATCAAAAGCTTTGCTATAAAGTCAAGATAACTCACATCCATTGATTTTCCCCTATCCACAGAGCCAGTTATCTCATCATAGAAACTAATCAGATTGGTCAGGCATGACTTGCCCTTCATGAATCCAGGCTGACTATTCCTGATCACTTTCCCCTCCTCCAAGTGCCTCAAAATGACTTCCTTGAGGAGCCCCTCCATGATTTTTCCAGGGACTGATGTAAGACTGACTGGCCTTTAGCTCCCTGGATCATCCTTCTTCCCTGTTTTAAAGATGGGCACTACATTTGCCTTTTTCCAATCATCTGGGATCTCTCCCAATCTCCACGACTTTTCAAAGACAACGGCCAAGGGCTCGTCAACAACATACGCCAACTCCCTCAGAACCCTAGGATGAATTAGGTCCGGGCCCGTCGATTTATGTACATTTAGCTTTTTTAGATAGCTCCTAACCTGTTCTTTCCCCACCAAAGGCTGTCCACCTTCATCCCACAAGGCATCACTTTTCGCATTAGTCCGGGAGCTGTCTTTGTCCGTGAAGACAGACGCAAAGAAAGCATTAATTACTTCAGCTTTCCCTATGTCATCTGTCACTGGGTTACCTCCCTCTTACAGTAGGGGCCCCACGCCCTCTCTGATCACCTTCTTCTTGGTAACATGCCTGTAGAAACTTTTCTTGTTATTCTTCACATGCGTCACGAGTCGCAATTCCAGTTGCACTTTTGCCTTCCTGATAACTGCCCTACATTCTTGAGCTATACGTTTATACCCCTCCCTAGACATCTGTCCAAGGTTCCACTTTTTGTAAGCTGCCTTTTTCTGCCTAAGTTCTCCAAGGATTTTCCCATTAAGCCAGTCTGGTCTCCTACCATATTTACTTCTCTTGCTGCGCATAGGGACAGTTTCTTTCTGTGCCTTCAATAGGGCTTCCTTAAAATACTGCCAGTTTTCCTGGACTCCATTTCCCTTCATGGTAGCATCCCAGGGGATTCTGCCCATCAGGTTCCTGAAGGAGTCAAGGTCTGCTTTTCTGAAGTCCAAGGTGTGTAATTTGCTGCTCTCTTTCCTTCTTTTGGTCAGGATCCTGAAGTCTACCATCTCATGATCACTGCTTCCCAGGTTGTCCCCCACCTCTACCTTCCCTATTAGTTCCTCCCTGTTTGTAAGCAGCAGGTCGAGCCGCGCACGACCTCTGGTTGGGTCCTTCAGCACTTGTACCAAGAAGTGATCCCCAACATTCTCCAGAAATTTCCTGGACTGCTTGTGTACAGCCGTATTGGTCTCCCAACAGACGTCAGGGTAATTAAAGTCCCCCACAATAACGAGAGCCCACGATCCGGAAACTGCTCTCAGTTGTCCAAAAAAAACCTCATCTACCTCATCATCCTGATTTGGCAGCCTGTAGCAGACACCAACCACCACATCTCCAGCGCTGCCTGCACCACTAAGCTTGACCCATAGATTCTCAACAGGCTTTTCTCCCTCTATGTACTGGAGTTCAAGCAATCGTAGTGCTCTCTTACATACAGTGCAACCCCTCCTCCTTTTCTCCCTCGCCTGTTCTTCCTGAACAGTTTATACCCTTTCATGGCAGTGCTCCAGTCATACGAGTCATCCCACCACGTCTCTGTTATTCCAATCAAGTCATAGTTCTTGGACTGAGCCAGGGCTTCTAATTCCTCCTGCTTGTTATACAGGCTTCTGGCGCTGGTGTACAAACACCTTAGATAACCAGTCGATCTCCCCGCCCTCACTACTTGAACCAGGGGTCCACTTTTGTTGTACATTCCTCTTTGCATTTCTTCCCGGCCTCCAAGTTCCTTTCTACCCACAGGGTTTCGGTCACCATCCCCCAGCGAACCTAGTTTAAAGCTCTTCTCACTAAGTTTGCAAGCCTACTTGCGAAAATGCTCCTTCCTCTCTTGGTTAGGTGGACCCCCGCTCTTCCCAATCATCCTTGTGTGTGGAACAGCATCTCATGATCGAAGAATCCAAAGCCCTCTCTCCGACACCACCTGTGTAACCATGTATCTACTTCCCCGATTCGACGGTCCCTATCTAGCCCTTTCCCTTCGACAGGAAGGATGGACGAGAACACCACTTGTGCTCTAAATTCTTTGACCCTTCTTCCCAGCGCCACTTAATCCGCAGTATCCCGCACAAGGTCATTCTTGGCCGTATCGTTAGCTCCCACATGCAGAAGTAGGAAGGGGTCGTATTCCGAAGGCTTGAGCAGTGTTGTAAGGCTCTCAGTCACATCCTGAATTCGAGCTCCCGGTAAACAGTCCATTGTGATCAAGAACAGAAAAGGTGACAGTAGGCACCCTTGTCGCACTCCCAACGCTATGCTGAAGGAGTCTGTCCTTGGCATGTCGAGGGTTCTTATGTTGAACGATTCAAGTTAATAACGTTGGAAGGGGTGCTGTGGTGTTGCAGCAATTTCCACAAAGTGTCTCTATCAGCACGGTCAAAGGCTTTTTCAAAGTCTAGGAAGGTTCTGTACGGGGGGAGAACCACTCGAGCGACTGTTCTATGATCACTCTGAGAGTTGCTATTTGGTCAGTACAGGAGGTCTCTCTTCGGAAGCCGGCCTGTTCTTCCCTGAGCTGTCTATCGATTTCTGTCCTCATTCTCTCCAAGAGAAACCTAAGGAACTGTTTTGCTGGAATAGACAGTAACGTGACGCCCCTCCAGTTCTTGCATTCCTTCAGGCCGCCTTCCTTTGCAAGCTCAATAACGTAGCCATGTTTCCAGTCTTGTGGGATCTCTTCAGTGTCCCAGATAGATCATACATCATGCTGACTGATGTCTCACTACCTGCCCTGATGGCTTCTGCGGGGATGTTGTCTGGACCAGGTGCTTTTCTGCTTCTCAGATGGTCGGTGACTTTTTTGCTCCTCCCACGAGTCTGCGTTGCCCAGACAGCTCTGTCACTGCCCGCCTCTGGGGCCAGCTACTCCCTCTTAACCTCATGATGATCTAAGGGTTCATCAACGACTTGTTATCGTACTCACCCTGCCTCTCAAAACAAAAAGCAGTCAAGTAGCACTTTAAAGACTAGCAAAATAGTTTATTAGGTGATGAGCTTTCGTGGGACAGACCCACTTCTTCAGACCATAGCCAGACCAGAACAGACTCAATATTTAAGACACAGAGAACCAAAAACAGTAAGCAAGGAGGACAAATCAGAAAAAGATAATCACGGTGAGCAAATCAGAGAGTGGAGGGGTGGGGGGGAAGATCAAGAATTCGATTGAGCCAAGTATGCAGACAAGCCCCTATAGTGACTCAGAAAGTTCCCATCACAATTTAAACCATGTTTTAATGTGCCAAATTTGAATATAAAAGTCAGCTCATCCAGTTTTCTTTCTACAAAGGAGCGATAATTTCTCTTCAGTAACACACATACCTTGAGGTCATTGACAGAATGCCCCATTCCATTAAAATGTTGACTAACTGGTTTGTGGATCTGGAGTGTTTTGATGTCTGTTTTGTGTCCATTAACCCTTTGTCTAAGGGAGTTAGAAGTCTGTCCAATATACAAAGCACCTGGGCATTGTTGGCACATGATGGCATATATGATGTTAGTAGAGGAGCATGAGAAAGTGCCCGTGATTCTGTGAGTAACCTGGTTAGGTCCAGTGATGGTATTTCCAGAGAAGATATGTGGACAAAGCTGGCAGTGGGCTTTGTTGCAGGTAAAGGTTCCAGGACTGGTGTTCCTGGGGTATAGACTGTGGCTGTTATTGAGGATCCTCATGAGGCTGAGAGGTTGTCTGTAGGAGAGAACAGGCATGTCACCCAGGGCCTTCTGGAGTGTAGCATCCTGATTAAGAATAGGTTGTAGGTCTTTAATAATTCGTTGCAGTGGTCTGAGGTGGGGGCTGTAAGTGATGACCAGTGGTGTTCTGTTCTTGGCTTTTTTGGGCCGATCTTGGAGTAGCTGGTCTCTGGGTATTCGTCTGGCCCTGTCGATTTGTTTTTTTACTTCTCCCGGTGGGTAATTCAGGTCTATGAATATTTGGTAAAGTTCTTGTAGTTTTTGGTCTCTGTCAGTTGGATCAGAGCAAATGCGATTATACCTGAGAGCTTGACTGTAAACAATGGATCTAGTCACGTGTGCAGGATGGAAACTAGAAGGGTGTAGATAAGTATAGCGATCAGTAGGTTTTCGGTACAGTGTGGTACTGATGAGGCCATCCTTGATTAGTACTGTAGTGTCCAAGAAATGTATCTCTTGCATGTTGTAATCGAGGCATAAGTTGATGGTGGGGTGTAGATTGTTAAAGTCTCTGTGGAATTCTTCTTACCCTGCCTCTCACTGACTCTAAACAAACTCCCTGCCCCAGAGGCAAAGGTGAAAGCAGCTCAGCCCCTATTCCAGGGCAGATATGTTGCTGACACTCAGTCACAGGTTTTAAGCAGACCTCAAGTATGAGATCCAGGGGTTCACACTTTGCTTCCCCTAGCCCCCCTACTCCCAACGCTGCCCTTAATCTGGCAGTCTGTAGTAGACACTCCAGCACATTGGGGGTGGTCTGCGCAGGGCCTAGTTCCTGGGCCCTGCTCTGGGCTGGGGCTTGTCGTGGGGTGACACCTAACCCTTTAAGGGGGAAGGTCAATGCACCAATGACTGGCCAGCTGCTGGCCCCAGCTGGGGTTAAGAGGGAGCAGCTGGCTCCAGAGGCTGGCAGCAGCAGAGCTGTCTGGGCAAGGCAGATTCGTGAGAGGAGAACATAAGAATGGGTCAGACCAAAGGTCCATCTGGCCCAGCATCCTGTCTGCCGACAGCAGCCAGTGCCAGCTGCCCCAGAGTGGGTGGACCAAAGACAATGACCAAGTGACTTGTCTCCTGCCATCCATCTCCAGCCTTGGACAATCAGAGGCCAGGGACACCATTCCTACCCCTGGCTAATAGCCTTTTATGGACCTAACCTCCAGAAATTTACCTAGCTCTTCTCTGAACTCTCTTACAGTCCTAGCCCTCACAGCCTTCTCCGGCAAGGAGTTCCACAGATTAACTGTGCGCTGTGTGACAAAACTTCCTTTTATTAGTTTTAAACCTGCTGCCCATTAACTTCATTGGGTGTTCTCTAGTTCTTATATTATGGGAACAAGTAAATAACTTTCCTTTATTCACCCTCTGCACTGTGCTCAGGATTTTATACACCTCTGTCATAATCCCACACAGCCACTTCTAAACTTTCTAAACTGAGAAGTCCCAGTCCTTTAACCTCTCCTCATACAGGACCTGCTCCAAACCTCTCATCATTTTAGTTGCCCTTTTCTGAACCTTTTCTAACACCCAAATATCATTTTTGAGGTGAGGAGACCACATCTGCATGCAGTATTCAAGATGTGGGCGTACCATAGATTTATATAGGGGCAGTAAAATAGTCTTTGTTTTCTATCCCTTTTTTAATAATTCCTAACATCCTATTTGCTTTTTTGACTGCTGCTGCACACGGCGTGGATGTTTTCAGAGAACTGTCCGTGCCATGTGCAGCGGCAGTCAAAAAAGCAAATAGGATGTTAGGAATTATTTAAAAAGGGATCGAAAGCAAGAGAAAGAATATCTTACTGCCCCTATATAAAACTATGGTACGCCCACATCTTGAGTACTGCGTGCAGATGTGGTCTCCTCACCTCAGAGAAGGAGCACTATGTGGCGGTGATCCAGACAGCCCCTGGCCATGAAGCAGAGGAGGTTTTGTCTAACTACAGGCTTGAACCTGGGCCCTCAGGTTAAAAGCTGATAGGGTACTGGCCCAGCAGGATAGAAGCAAAGCTGGCAAATCCTGAGATGTGTGAGGTTCAGGTGTGGGCCTCAAGGGCCATGGCTGTGATGCTCAGAAGTTAGCAGGTTATGGTAGGAGTGGGGGTACCCAAGAGGAGGCCTGGAAGCCCTGGGTAGGCATCAGGGATTGCAGTGCTGCTATTGGCCCTTTTCCGGGCAGCTCTTTGACAGGGGAGGGATGTCAGAAGGGCTTTCCCCAAAGGCTTTGGGAGCAGCACAGAATAAATCGATGCTCTGAAGTGGGCTTTGGATCAGAAATGTCCTTTCCTGGGTGAAGCAGAGGGGAAACTGAGGCAGCCACCTCGGCTGCTGCTGGTGGCCGGCCTTATCCAGGCCCTCTGGGGAAGGTTGCATCCCTCTGCCGGGGGTGGAGCTGGCCGTAGGGCTGGCTTTGCACATGCGGCCCCTCACGCAGCAAGCAGCTGGCGTGCCTTCCCCGCACGGGGCCTCCCTGTTGAGGCTGTGGGGAGCAGGGCAGCAGCGTGTGCAGCTGTGAGCATGCAGCGGCTCTGCATGCTGCCTGCCTGCTGGGAACTCCAGAGGTGCCCGACGGAGGAGAAGCAGCTGCACGTCCCCTGGCAGGTGGAGGAGGAAGGGAGCTGCCAGGTGCAGCTGTTACAAGAGGAAGAAAGGAGCCAGTGACATTTGTCACTGCAGTGGCCAGAGCTAGAGGCAGAAGGGATGTTCCCCCGAGCACCTGGGCCAGGACTGCGAGCGGCTGCCCTCTGAGCATGCCCAGGCCATGTCTCTTTCACTGGGGCTTGCCCCCGCTGCTGCCTCAGAGGGCTCGGGGTTACATCCCGGCATGTGAGCCCACGGGCTGCGAGGGGGCTAGCACAGCTCCAGGGAGGGCTAGGCAGAAAGGGGCTCCACGCAGCCAGGGCACAGGAGCTGCCCATCTGGATGAGAGCCTTGGCCCAGCTGATCTAGTATCCTGCCAGCGCCAGCTGCTCTAGAGGACGGGCCAAGACCCCGGGAGTGCCCGGCTGTGGGGCAATCTGTGCAATTCCCTCCCACCCTGCCACCAGTTGTCTGCGATGGGAGCAGCCTTTCCCTGACAGCCCAGTGGCAGTGCCAGGGCTGCGGGGGGAGGAGACGTTGGCTGCAGCCACAGGAGACAGGTTGGGGTCCTGCCCAGCAGGCTCCTGAGAGGGTAACCCCAGCGTCAAGGCTGCAAGAGTGGGGCTGCAGGTGGGCAGCCCAGCTGCATCATCTGCTCTTTGGCTCTGCCCCAGGGGTCCGTGTTCACCCCAGGGGCACCTGAGGCTTGTGCAGACCAAAGGACACTGCCTGCGTGCCCACAGGGCAGGGCCTCGCGTGGGGCAGGGACAGCGGCAGCGCACAGCTGCCCTTGCCCTGGTGGCAGCCTGGCCTGGGCACTGCTCCTGGCCCAGCTGCCCCTCCCACCCTTCGTTTTCCTCCCGCTGCAGCCACCACGGACCGCCAGGGAAGCCACCTGCTGGGCGTGAGTTTCATTGGCGCTGCTAAGCCCAGGGCCTCTGCCAGGCAGCCTTGAGCACCATCTACTGGCACGCTGAGTGCCCTGCCGCACTGGGAGCGCCTGGCAGAGCAGATTGTGGGGCCCTCCACCGCTGACCCAGTGCCGCCCCACTCCTGCCCCAGCCAGAGTCCAGCCTGCAGCTCTCTGAGCCGGGGCGGTGCTGGGCTGCTCTGCAGCCTGGCGCAGTGAGTGGGTCGCCGTGCTGGGCCCCGGCTGTGAGGTGTAGGGCCGACCCTGCCACGGTGCAAGGCGCACCACGCACAGCTGCCTGGGGTACCACGCCACCCCCAGTTTCGTGGGGCCCAGGGCAGCCTCGTGCCGGGTTCCAGCGGCCAGTCCCAGAGCTGCACCCAGCAAGGCTGAGCTGCCTAGGGAAGAGCAGGGCCTGGGGATTGGGGGCTGGCCGTGGGGTCAGCCCTCCCCCTGGCAGCGGCAGGAAGCTGAGTGACCCGGCCCCAGCCTGTTCTCCGTCCCTGGCTCCCAGCCACTTTGCCACGGGTCCAGCCTTTCCCAAACTCCCTCCCTGCCCAGCCATCCCACAGCCCTAAGCAGAGTGTGCACGTCCCGGCTAGGCACAGCCCTGGCAAGATTTGCGCTTCCGGGTGCCTGTCTGAGCCTGCGCTCAGTCCCACCCCAGCACGCTGACCCGGCCCAGTTCCCAGCAGCAGAGACACAGAGAAAGGACCAGCCCATGGCCGGAGCCATCTCCACCAGCGCAACTCACCGTCCCAGGCCCCACACCGAAAGCCAGGTGAGAAACCCGCCTGGCCTCCCATGCAGCCCCTATTGTTCTGCCCTGCAGCCAGTCTGAGCCCGGCCCGCCACGGGCTCTGGATGCTAAGCCACCACGCGGAGGAGCAGCTCCAAAGCAACCCCACTCCAGAGAGCCCAGCTGTGCAGTGCACTGGGCTGGGACAGGACAAGTAGGCTCTGGAGCTAGCTGTGCCATGGGCCTGCTGGCTGCCCTTGGGCAAGTCACGTCGCTGCTCCCTGCCTCAGTTTCCCCATGTGCAGAAGGGGGCTAATGACACGGACCTCCCAGGTAAAGTGCCTGGAGCGTGGCAGTTGCACGAGGCTCAGCATTGTTCTCACCCTAACACACAGCTCCCCACCGCAACGTGCACAGCTAAGGCAGAACCAAGGGCCCAAGGCACAGTCCTAAAATGGTCAGACTTTCGGGCGTCCTCAGACTGCTGGTGGTTTGCTGAAACTGACTCACCCGGCTGCCCCCGGAACCTGCCGCTGTGGGCGCTGTCGCTCCCTGAGCCTGTTACCCTCACAAATTTGTTTATCCCTTCCACACTCAGGGGCACACACACCCGTTTACCCATTCCATGGGGCTCAAGGCATGGTCCTGTTAATTTAAACTCCCACCCTCACCCAGTTCCTAGGGCTCAGGGTGTAATTCCCTGCAGGTCTGCAGGGTCTGTGCCACTAAGAAAGCCTCACACACTCATATTCGTACTCCTTGTTTATTTACAATTACCAAGCAAGCAGAACACATGCTTAGCACACAGCGTCCGGCTCACCAACCCTCATAAGGCCAGCAGACTTCCCCCATTGGGACAGACACAGTCCAGTCTCTGGATGCCGGTTGCTCCACCTGAGGGTTTTGGGGGGTGAGTCCTCCTTTAGCTCCTCCTTCTCCCCTTCCTTTCCTGCTTGATGTTCTCTCCTTCCCTTTCTGCTTTTTCCTTCTTGGACCCCAGTTTAAGTAGTGAAATTTGAGTCCTGCTTAGCTATACCTTGATCAATTATTTTAGTATAATTTTACTAACCAACCATAACCTACGGTAACAGAATTACCTCACCAATCATAACCCACCGTCTTCAGTGCTTTACACCTAGCACAATTAATTATGCAGCAGACGGGACCAATTACAAACCAGACGGAGATTATACAGAAAACAGTGGGAAAGTGAAAGCAATCATCATAGAATGGTGATTCCCCAAGCTCAGCTGTTGAGAAGTCATCGCTTGCCAGACGAAATGCTGTTAACTAAGTTTTCTTCACCCATCTTGAGATCTGTTTCTTTATCTGCTAACAGTGGGTGGCATTAGGATGCGGCCTTCTGCTTACCCGCCTGGTATAGTGCCTTGCATGTTGAGTAGTAACAGACGCTATTGCACTGAAGTGTAGATGGGATGTGAGTGTGAGACCTGCAGCTTCACAGCTACCGGTGGCTGCTCTGTGTTCTGGGTGCAGATGAGCTCTAGGTCTCTCCATATGGTTAGAGGGAACCCCTGTTGGTTATGCTGTTACAAGCCCACAGGGAGCTCTGGAGTCTTGTGATGTCCTCAGGAAGCGGATGCAGCCGGGAGCTCTGTGTGTGTGTAACCCTGGTGCTCGGTGGAGCCAGCAGCAGCCAGGGCCGAGTTCATGATCCAGGGGTTACTTTCCATCAAGCCAATGCACGGCCAGCTCCGGTTCCCACCCAGAGCCTGGGAAAATCCCACGCCACCCCAAGCGCTTCTTGCCAGCTCTCCTCGTAGGACACTCACAGGCACAGTGCCCCAATGCAGGAAAGAAACTGGAAATCGCAGCAGGGAGATACCAGCATTAATCTAACCCCACAAATATAAACCTGCTAATCTGGGCACCGTCCCTGTACCCACGGGGTTCTTAAATCCAGCAGCCCACGAGTTCCACTGATGTGCCAAGCCCCCTCTGCCCGCCATTGGCAGTCGCTGCCTTTGGTCGGAGCAGCCCCAGAGTTCGGATGTGCATCTGCTAAGTCAGTTCCCACCCGGGTGGGCTGGGGGTTCACGAGGCTGCACTGCTGGAGCGCTGCACTGCTTGAGCACGGGCTTGCTGCTCGTATCCGCCAGCCGCTCTGCTGGCTGCACCCTGTGCCCCTTCAGCCACTACCTCACCAGCCTATCGCCTTCTGCTACCGCCTGCCCCCACGCACCTAATAGCAAGCTATCTCTTTCAGAGACCCCTGTGGAGGGTGGTGAGAGTGATGCTGCTGCTGGGCAGATTTACCACTCCACCCAGAAGTTTCTGCTGGGTCCAGCGGTTTGGGGTCAGATTTCATGCACGAGCAGGCAGGGCAGAAGCTTCTCTAAGGCCTGTGTGAGCTGGGAGAAGCTGAGCCACAGCAGACAGCAGGCTGCTCTACACTCAGCAGCACTTTGCAGCCCGTTGTTAGCCGCCCACCAGGGATCACGGGCAATGCTAGTTAGAGCAAAGGGAACCTGGGAGGGGAAGTACCTCCTTCTGGGGTAATTGTCTGTCTACATGGCTGTTTTGACGTTAGCCAAACTGTTTTAGTTACTTTTCTCAGTGTGATTCTTCAGCGTCCGTGTAAGTGTAGCGATGGGGAGAGAGTCCTTCTGTCTGTATCACAGAGGTGGCCGTGTTAGTCTGTCTCTTTGAGAACAACAAGAAGTCCTGTGGCACCTGAGGGACTAACAGATATTTTGGAGCATAAGTTTCCGTGAGCAAAGCCCCGCTTCATATTCTCAGGTTTTTTTTGTATCTTCTAGCAGTCCTATTTCTTTCAGCCTGTTCACTTGGGAGTTAACTGGCTAGTATAATCAGGTTACATCTACACTACAAGATAAATTCTGATGATTACAATAGATTTTTATAATGCCGGGTTTTCTAAATTCAGTTTGGAGTATCCTCACTTCCCACACGAGCCCAACGAATTCGACCCATTGCTTCCACACTGACATCATTGCCAAGGCAGGCTGCGGAATCTCCATCGCTGGAGATATTTAAGAACAGGTTAGATAGATGTCTATCAGGGATGGTTTAGACAGTACTTGGTCCTGCCATTGGGGCAGGGGGCTGGACTCGATGGCCTCTCGAGGTCCCTTCCAGTCCTAGTATTCTATGATCACCAAACATCGACTGCTGCAGCAGTGCATTGTGGGAACCTATCCCACAGTTCCCTCAGCCCCACGTTCTGGGCCAGGACCAGCAGTGCTGTCAGTTTTCTGTGTTCAGCAGCTTGGGGGACTGGGAAACTGAGAACATAGCGGCCCTGGTCAATTTCCCGGCTGCTGCTAGTACAGTAAACCCTCCTTTTAATGGACTAATAGGGCTGTCTCTTCTTCCCCATAGTCCCTTAAATGTGAGGGTTTACTCCCCCTCCCCACAGGCTCCCCCAGCCCTATTCCCACCCCATCTTCCCCCAAAAAAACAACGTCCCGAATACAACCCCCCCAAAAAAAACCAAAAACACTTCCCTCCACCCCCCCAAAAAAAACCTTAAAAGAAAACCAAACCTCTGCCACTCACTGACTCCGGTGGAAAAAGCTGCTGGAGCCTGCTGGTGGGGGGCACCTGGTCACAGGGTGGGGTGCCTAACCCCATGCCGGCTCAAGGCACTGAGTGGCAGGGTGCCTGGCCCCCCCTGTGCAGCTTGAGCCACCTGGCCGCGTGGTGCCTGGCCTCGTGCGCAGGTTGAGCTGCCCTGCAGCCGGGTGCCTGGCCCCACACAGCTCAAGCCTGGCCCCCACCACAGGAGTGCAGCAGCCTGGTCAGTTTCCCAGCTCCCACTAGCAGCAGGGAGCTGGGAGGCAGGTAAAGCACGCACAACTTTGTGGGATAGACGGGGACTCCTGTGGAGGTCAATAAATTCGATTGTAGGACATGGCGCTTCCACACTGGCTTTTAATCGACCTTCTCAATTCGAGCTTGACGCTGCACCCGTCAGCTAACTGGGATTTCGTAATCTCGCTATCAGTGCTCCCTAAATCCAGCTAGTGGTATTGTCAGTGAAGACCAGCACTTGGTAATACCAAATCGACAGCCCTAAATTCGAATTTATCTGCTAGTGTAGATGCAGCCCCAGGGAGCTGCTGCCGAGCAGTGGTGCACCGCAGCGGAAGAGGCTGCCTGGACTGCCGCAGGGGATTCCCTACAAGCGGGTGGAGAGATGGTTCAGACTCAGCATGTGGTGCAGATTTGATGATCAGAGGCACAAACTGTGGCTTTGGTGAACTAAATCTCAACTCTTGGGACCTCGGTCCTTTCTTACTGACTCTGTGTGGACTGAACTGCTCAGATTTTACCTTTAGGTTTCTTCTTTTTATTTATGTTTACTGTAACTGTGGCCATTGTCTCTGAGTTACAGAATAGCTGTGTTCTGTTGTAAGAATTGGATTGCTTGTTTCTTCATAAGATTTTACCCAGTTATTTCATTAAATTCATTTCTTTAGTTCCTCCTGGAACTTGAATGTAGGGCAGCTGGCAGTGGGCAGTCCTTGCTGAAATTCCTTACAGACCGAGCTCTGGGTCTCCAGTACTGTACAGCAGTGGGAGTGGGGTTTTTTTTTTTTTTTGAGGCACTGGAGAAGGGCGGTGAAGTCTAGCTCACCCAAGGGTACGACGGCACCTCTGCACAGCCACACTTAGTGCTGTTCAGCTCTTTGCAGGCTAGGCAAAGATAGCCCCATCACAGCCCCGTTATGATTGCCTCACCCTGCAATGGAAGCAGCCGTGGTGACCTCCCGCCACCCTGCAATGGAAATGGTCATGGTAACCCCCCCCCCCCCCGCAATGGAAATGCCTGTGGTGAACCGCCACACCCTGCAATGGAAATGGCCCTGATGACCCCCCCGACCCTGCAATGGAAATGGCTGTGGTGACCCCCCCACACCCTGCAATGGAAATGGCCACGGTGACACCCCCAATCCTGAAATGGAAACGGCCGTGGTGACCCCACCCACCCTGCAATGGAAATGGCTGTGTTGACCCCCACCCTGCAATGGAAATGGCTGTGGTGACCCCCCACCACCTTGCAGTGGAAATGGCCGTGGTGACCCCCCCACCACCACCACCTGGCAATGGAAACAGCCGTGGTTCGTGTCACTGTGCGAACTGGAGACTGGTTTTACTGCCGGGGCTTGGGGGAAGTGCTGTGCTGGTGGAGGTGAACAGTCCTGTCCAAAGGGTGTCCTGGATGTCGTGACACTACACTCCTCTTGTGAGTGAACACAGGGGAAACTGAGGCAGGCAACGCTGTTCTGCTGTAGCCTGCAACAGGAGGGTGCTCAAGGAGGAGCCATCAAAGGCAGAGCCTCTAATCTCATCTAACACAGCTGTGGCCCAGGTCTCCGGCAGATGGTTCAATACAATCTTGTCCTTCCAGCCTCCTGCGCAGCCGCATTGACCGAAAGCTGCCTGCAGACTTGTGCCCCTTGGCTGGAGCAGCCAGTCGATGGGTCTGACAAGGGCTGGGGCTCAGATGAGGGGATGTTCAGGCTCTTGATTATAAATAAACCAATATATCCCTGCAAGGAGAAAAGCCCGAAGCCTGTGGGGGCAAAATGCCAGGTGCAATCCTCCTGTGCCACCCGCATAGGGGGCTGGGGGCTGGGCTCTCATTGCCGACTTGCTCTTTGTCTAGCCAGGGCAGCTGCCAGCTGCTGGGGCTGATACGCCAGGGTCTGTCACATATGTGAAGAGTGCGCACGCAGCCCTTCCAGCAGGATAAAGCCTGCGTGAAAGGAACGGTGGCACAGTGCAGGGCGGAGGAGGGGAGCGAGCGTGCAGCAGCTCAGTCACTGGCAGAAGTCTGGCCTAGCCAACGCTGTCTGTGTAAGCAGCTCCGAGGTTTCCCAGGGTCTGTTTGCTGCCCTGGGGTGAACCACAGAGCTACCTCCCAGAGCCTCACCGCTGGCAGAGGGCAGGAGCCCCACATGGGCACTGGGAGAGGTGTGTTGCCCCCCCAAGGCCACAGCAAAGGCATATGCTGACTGGCAGGGTGTCAGGAAGCCATCCTTAGAAGGAAAGGCACCCCCAGGCAGTGAGATGGAGGTTAGAACTTAATGGTGCACAGAAAGGCATCAGCCAGTTAACCCCAAAATGTCAGAGTTCCAAGGATGTTAAACCCAGTGGGTGGTATGACACAAAGCAATGTGAAAGGACAATGGCAATTATCAGAGAGGGAGCTGTGTTAGTCTGTAGCTTCGAGAACAACAAGAGGTCTTGTGGCACCTTATAGATTAACAGATATTTTGGAGCATAAACTTTCGTGGGCAAAGACCCGCTTCATCAGATGCATGGGAGGGGGTGGTTTCAGAGGGGTGTTTAAAAAGTGGGGTCCCAGTAAGAGGGAGGCCCAGAGCTGACAAGGTCTATTCAGCAAGGTGGAAATGGCCCTGTATCAACAGCACTTATCAAAAGAGGAAAAAACAAGTCAGATCAGACAGGGGGATGTGAGCCTTGGTCAGAGTCTAATGGGAGCTATTAGCACCCAGAGCAGAGAAACTGCTTTTGTAAGCTGCAAGCCACTCCCAGTCTCTGGTTAATGGAGTCAAATTTGCAAATAAATTGCAGCTCAGAGATTTCTCTCTCCATTTGATTTTTGAAACTTTTTTGTTTCAGGACTGTCACCCTTAAATCTGCCACTGAGTGTCCAGGGAGATTGAAATGTTCCCCCACAGGCTTCTGTACATTTCCGTTCCTGATGTCTCATTTATGTCCATTTATTCTTTTACGGAGAGGCTGTCTAGTTTGGCCAATGTAAATTGCAGTGGGGCATTGCTGGCACATGATGGCATATATTATATTAGTAGATGTGCAGGTAAAGGAGCCCCTGATGGTATAGATGATGTTAGGTCCTGTGATGATGTCACTGGCCTAGATATGTGAGCAGAGCTGGCAGCGAGGACTGTTGCAGGGGCTGGTTCCAGGCCTAGAGTCACTGGTTTGTGATTTGTAGTGGCTGGTGAGAATTTGTTTAAGGCTGGCAGGCTGTCTGTAGGCGAGGACAGGCCTGCCTCCCAAGGTCTGTGAGAGTGAAAGATCATTGTTCAGGATGGGTTGCAGATCACTGATGATGCACTGGAGAGGCCTTAGATGGGGGCTGTATGTGATGGTCAGTGGTGTTCTCTTGTTTTCCTTCTGGCTATGGTCTGAAGAAGTGGGTCTGTCCCACGAAAGCTCACCTAATAAACTATTTTGCTAGTCTTTAAAGTGCTACTTGACTGCTTTTGGTTTTCATCAGTGTAGCACAGGTAGAGGAGGGGCGCTGAGGGACGAGAACTGAGAAAGCGCTGTTCCAGGTCAGCCAAAAAATATTGGCATGCTGAGGGGCCATGCGGGTGCCCTTAGCAGTGCCACTGATTTGAAGGCATAATTTGTCCCCAAATCTGAAATGGTGGCAGAGCTTTGTGACTTTGTCCTCACCCACAGCTATTGTTCCAACTAAGCATTGTTGTGACTTGGTAGCAGGATATACGGAGCCTGTAACTGCATGGAGGAAGCTTGTGGTGGACAAGCAAGGTTTTTACAAGCCATTCAAACTGAACATTGGTACTTCTAACATTGGGTTAGAAGCTGTGGTGACCCAGAGCCAAGTGTGGGAAGGCCAGTGATGCATTCAGTGATGTTACTGGCATCGCTTCCTGCATCAATTTTGCATGGTGGGTGTCACGTGGCTGGACTTCTGTATTGGGTCTGGAAATATATATGCCTAGTGTGGCCATTGGCCCCAGATATTGTGCTGGGGTGCCATGTGAGGTGTGAAATGAAAGCTGAGGGTGCCCTGAATCTATGTGTGCTACATGCGTATCTGTATCGTGTATGTAAGTAAAGATACAGATGTTCAGCTCTGCAGCTGTGTGAGAAAAGTTTCGGTGCTGAGGTTCACAAAGGGCGGTGGGGCTCCACCCCAGCCAGGACGATAGACGGAGCGGAGGCCCAGACGGCCAACACCCATATTGTGATGGTGGGTTTTCCTACTGGGACTGCGACAAATGGAAGCTCAGCACAGTGACCCACTGGCTCAGGCGGTGGGCCAAGGCCTTGGAGAAGATGGAATTTTCCCTCCTCGTATGAAAAGCTGTAAGAGGGGCCCTGACAGGGACTTTCTTTGTACTTCGGTGCTCAGGAGTTAAGCCTGTCTGGACTGGGGGCCCCTCCCTCAGAGGGATGATGTGGATTTAGCAGTGTCCATCTTGAATCTTTTGTCTGGTGGTCTCCAAGGGTCCACGTCCCAGCACGTGGGCCCCAGCGGGCTGGATCTACAATGCTCCAGTGGCTGAATCTATGTAATCTGAAATGAACTTTCAGAGGTTCTCAAGAATCAGTGAATAGCACTTCAGGCTGCATCAGTAGTTATGACTGACACATGTAAAGCAGCTGGTTCCCGCTCTACCTGGGAAATCAGGGACCTTGCCCTTTTGTTTGCCATCTCTGCAGCTCACAGGGCCTGAGCCAGCCCTGCCCTTCCCTGCACCGGTGCAGCAGAAGTTGTGAGTGCTTGTGGGTCCACGGGGTGGGGCAGCTCCCTGGGACTCTCTGCGCCCCAGGGCGTGGGACTGAGAGGGGCACAGCTGGTGGCTCCATGCCAAGGCACAGAGCCACAAAGTCCCTGCAGCACCTGTTTTACACAGACCAGCCAGTTCCACCCACTACCGCACAGCTAGAGGGATCTCTAAGGAGGCCCAGCCCAAAATGGGTTAACCCTTTGAAGCCCGGACGCCCACCCAAGCACTGACTCGCTTGGCGGCTTGGACAACACCAGTGTTTCTGTGGCTGTGGGCGGTGGGGAGGTAATATCTCTCGCTGCACCGATTTCTCTTGGTGAGGGAGACGGTTTCGCATTACAAAGAGCTCTTCCTGACGGCTCACTTTGCCTTTCTCCTTTTGATGGGCTAAGGACGCCCAGCCTTTATCCCTTCGCTTTTGGCTTTCCCGGGATAGTGGCTGCAGTTCATGGCTACGTTACAGGGCTTGCGTTCGGCGTTTTGTACTGGAACACTCACCTTAATGCAATTGTTAAATACCACATGGACCGGTGAACATCACCTGTCAGTGGCAGCAAAACGAAACGATTCAACGTTATTTCAGCAAAGATAATGAAACTTTTCAGAGTTCCTGGATCAAATTCTGGGGGGATTCTCTGTCTTCTGCAAGCTTCCCAAACTTCAGCTTTCTCTCCCAGTGCAGAATGAGAACAAATGCTGCCCTTTCCTGCCAGGCAAGTGCTGGTCTCCAGCCAGCTGACCAGACTCCTGTCAAAGACAGTTCCGCGGTCCCAGCATCAGTCACAGGAATCCTTCCGTGGCACTGGCTCTGGCCCTTGCGGAGGGGATGTGCAGGAGCCTGTGTTCATGGAGCCGGATACCTGATGGCCTGGCATGGGCCCATCCCTGGATCAGCAGGAGGGCTAGTACAAGCGCTGGGAAGATTTCGCAGGGGAGCAGCTGGGCAGTTGGCCTGTGCCGGAGCAGGGGAATGCTCCCTGCCAAGTTCAGCTCTGCACTTGACGGCGTCCTCCTCAGAAACGCATCATGAAAGGAGAAGTAACGAGCAGGAATCAGACTGCGCTCGATTCCGAGACTCCCTTGATCAAAAGGCCCAGGTCGCTTTGTCAGCAGTTCTACCCCCCGCGGGGGGGACGGGGCCTTGTGGCAGTGCCTTGCCATGCAGGAGGGGGCAGGTTTGCTTTTATGTCTCTAACATCACAAGCTAATGGCCCATCACGGTTTCAGGCCTGCCCAATAAATCGATTCCTGCACTTTCAGGCACTCTTTGAGCAACTTTAGCCTTGGGGAGGGACTGGGGCTATTTCCCTCTCTAAACACCAGCGTTTGTGTGTGTGTGTGCGGCTCTTACCTGTGGGGAGCAGACTGGCACCCAAGGAGCGACTCAGCCAGGGTTTTGACTCTAGAAAGCTGTGCCTACTAGTACAAGTATCAGAGCGGTAACTGTGTTAGTCTGTAGCTTTGAGAACAAGAAGTCTTATGGCACCTTATAGACTAACAGATATTTTGGAGCATAAGCTTTCGGGGGCAAAGACCCGCTTCGTCATATGCGTGAGTGGGGGGGTGGCTTCAGGGGGGTATTTAAACAGTGGGGTCCCAGTAAGAGGGAGGGCCAGAGCTGACAAGGTCTATTTGGCAAGGTGGAAATGACCCAGTATGAACAGCATAAAGGCAGTTTCTCTGCTCTGGTGCTAATATCTCCCCATTAGACTCTGACGAAGGCTCACATCCCCCTGTCTGATCTGACTTGTTTTTTCCTCTTTGATAAGTGCTGTTGATACTGGGCCATTTCCACCTTGCTGAATAGACCTTTGCCCACAAAAGCTTATTCTCCAAAATATCCTTTAGTCTATAAGGTGCCACAGGACGTCTTGTATTTCACTGTATGTCAGTCTTATACCAATATGACTGCACCCCTTTAGGACTTTTTCTAGCGTAACTATTTCAGTTTAAAAGAAATCGCATCACTCACTGATATCTTTATGCCAGTGAAACTTTCCAGTGTAGATTAGACCTTAAGCAGCAAATACACATTTACAGGTGCTAGGTGCGGTTTCGAGGAAGAATTGCACCACAGATAGCAACAAGCATTTTTCCAAGATCTTGCTGCCTATGCGTTTTGTCAGCTGCCTTTGTGAGATGATCTGGGGCAGCGCCAGCTGGGGATTCTCACCAACACGAGGCTTTGTGCTGTCTCTGCGTCCCATGAGAAAAACAGGGCTCATGGTCTGCTTTTTCTGACACCCCAATTTGACAGCTCAGTGAATGTTTAAACCTTCACGGATCTCCATGGTAATTGTTCTCTGCCTTGCTCCCCAGAGCTACCCAGCCCTCTGCAGCCTTTCTTCTGTAAAATGTATCCTTTCTCCCTGGTCCCTGGTTCACACGGAGTCCCACATGCAAAGTCTAAACTCCCCCTTGTGCCCTAAAGCCCAGCCCTTAGCACCAGGTGCCAGTCTCAGCTGCCTGCATCCATAGGTGCCCTGTTAGCTCCCTACCCGCTGTCTCCCAGCAGCCTGCTCTCCCCACTGTGGCATTTGGAGCTGTGGTCTGTGCCGGGAGGCAGAGAGCCTCCCCTGCTCCGCAACTGCACTCCCAGCAGAATCGCATTTCCAGCCAGTCCAACAAGGGGCTGCGCCACCCTTGGAGCCAGGCCACCAGCTGAGCGAGTATAAAAGAGAGAGAGAGAGAGACAGAGCCCAGGCACATCCCGTACTCAGCCGCTCCAGGCACAGGGGCTGCCTCACTCTGACAGGTCCCCAGCCAGTGACTCCTCTTCTCCAGCCTGGAGTTCTTGTCCGCAGGCAGCCTGCGCCAGCGAGCACACTGAGAGTACCCGGGGAAAGCACCATGAGCTGCTCCCGCTTGAACAACCGAGCTGAGAGCCACTTCCGAGCTCAGGAGGAGCACGAGCTGGCAGCCCTGGGGAAGAAAGCATGGGACAACCCTGGTTACACTGGCTCCCCCTCTGCCTCCCTGAAGATCCGCACCATCTACAACCCCAAGGCCATCCTGGAGAACCCATATGAGACCACAGAGAATCTGGGAGAGGTCCCTCCCAGCCACGAGGAGCGAGGGAAGGCTGAGGGCAGGAGGAAGAGACCCCTGCCCAGCTGCTGCTTCCACATCTTCAAAGGCATCCGAGGTAAAACTGGGGGCTCTGGCTAGAGCAGTTTCTAAGCCCAGGCGAGGAGCAGCCCTGGGAGCTGAGAGCAGCTGCGTAGCCAGGAAAGCTGCACACGGGGCGGCTCATCTAATGTGTTCTGCCTGCGGTCGTGCACGGAGGCTAGGGCAGCTCCAGGGACAGAACCTAGGAGTCCCACCCCACCCTCTCAGAGGTAGCCGTTGGCCCCATTTCACAGGTGGGGAAACCGAGGCACCAAAAGATGAAGGGGTTTTCCCAAGTGTCTAGACTAGACTGGAACATGGGCACCCTGACTCCAACCCCTGCTCTAGGCACTAGACAAGCCCTCCCCGCACCGGCTGGTGTTATTCTGTAGTGACCCACTGGCAACCCTTCCTGTAGCCGCAGGTACCTGAAACTCACCACACTGCTGGGCTGTGGGGACGGAGCTGGAGCAGCGGCTCCCAGCCCTTGGCAGGCGGGGACCCCTTCGGAGCATTCAGGCAGACGTGGTGCCCCCGGCAATTCACAAAGGGGCAGCGGAGCCGGAAGTGGCGAACTCTGTGCCGGAGGCGAGATCGCAGCCCTGTGCCCCCCGTTATTCCATGCCAGGGGAGACCCCCTCAGACGGGAACGCCGCCGTGAGCTGCACAGCTCAGTGCTCTATTGTTAGAGGGGCTCTGAGCTGCGGCGGGGGAAGGGCTGGGCCACAAACTGCTCCCCCTGCGCCGGCGGAGCCCCCACTCGGGGCTGGGGCCACAAGCAAAACAAAAGTGACCCTCAGCTCCGCGGGGGCGGGGGAGCCGCCGGCGACTGGGAAGGGGCTTGTGGGCTCCCTACGCGTGTGAAAGCCGAAGCAGCCGCCGGTATCGTGCGGGGGGGGGTCCGACCTTCCCTTCGCTGGGGGCCACCCGGCAATGTGTGAGCAGCTCCAGCGGCTGAACGCAAAATAGCCCCAAACTGCGCCCCCACCCCAGCCACAGAGCCCCCCAGCCCCAAACTGCCCCCAGCCACAGACCCCCCCAGTCCCAAGCCGCCCCCCCGCCCCACCCCAGCCACAGACCCCCCCAGCCCCAAACCACCCCCAGCCACAGACCCCCCCAGTCCCAAGCCGCCCCCCCGCCCCACCCCAGCCACAGACCCCCCCAGCCCCAAACCACCCCCCTTCCCCCACCCCAGCCATAGACCCCCCCAGCCTCAAACCACCCCCTGCCCCCACCCCAGCCACAGACCCCCCAGCCCCAAACTGCCCCCAGCCACAGACCCCCCCAGCCACAGACCACCACCCCACCCCCACCCCAGCCACAGACCCCCCCCAGTCCCAAACTGCCCCCAGCCACAGACCCCCCCAGCCCCAAACCACCCACCCGCCCCCACCCCAGCCACAGACCCCCCCAGCCCCAAACTGCCACCCCATCCCCACCCCAGCCACAGACCCCCCCAGCCCCAAACCACCCCCACCCCCACCCCAGCCACAGACCCCCCAGCCCCAAGCTGCCACCCCGCCCCCATCCCAGCCACAGACCCCCCCAGCCCCAAACCGCCTCCCACCCCACCCCAGCCACAGACTCCCCCAGCCCCAAACCGCCCCCCACCCCCACCCCAGCCACAGGCCCCCCCAGCCCCAAACCGCCCCCCCACCCCCACCCCAGCCACAGACCCCCCAGCCCCAAACCGCCCCCCCACCCCCACCCCAGCCACAGACCCCCCCAGCCCCAAACCACCCCCCCACCCCCAGCCTTAGACCCCCCCAGCCCCAAACTGCCCCCAACCACAGACCCCCCAGCCCCAAACCGCCACCCCACCCCCACCCCAGACCCAGATCCCCCCCAGACCCAGACATGCCCCCACACCTCCATCCCACGTCAGAGGTGAGAGTGAGAACCCCCAAGGCTCCACCATGTGGTGCCTGAGGAAGGCGGGTGATGGATTTCCCCCCTACAGACCAGGGCAGCTGGCTCTGAGCCAAGGGCTGAGGAAGTCAGTAGAAAACTTTCCTTTGGGCTCTGGCTCAGCCCTGGAGGTACAGTCTCTAGCCTGTATGATACATGACCCATAGCAGGCCCCTGGCAGCCTCCCAGAGCTCATAGACACTGATACATTAATTATCTGCACCCAGCCTTGGAGAACCTGCTTGTAAGGCAGAGCGCTCCTGTCTGGCATCTCCTAGGGCATGAGGGTCCTGATGTGTGTGAACAGCTGTTACGTGGGAAAACAACCTCCAGCTAGAATGCATCTCGGTAGCTCTGCAGCCAGCAGAAGTGTCCGGATGAGACCCAGGCAGCGAGACGGGCCAGGTGGTAGGGCACCTTCATGCAGCCGGGATAAATGGGTGTTTTTGAAGCAACAGGTTAAAGTCAGGGTCAGAGTCCCTCAAATTTTTTTCCAGCCAGGGTCAGAATAAATGTTGCTCTGTGCACCAAGGCATGCTTGGACGTGCACCACCCATAGGAAGACGCACTGCCGGCTGTGGGTGCGCTGCAGACACATGGGATCCCAGCTCAAGCAGCCCTGCGGTGCTAGGTGCTGTACAGCCGCGGAGGGACTCCCAGAACGCAACTTAGCCACACAGTTAGAAAGCACCGGTCCTTGCTCTGGCGTGCTGGCAGTCACAGCACATGAGCCGGGCCCAGAGCGTAGTGTCCCTATTTCAGAGATGGGAAACTGAGGCAGGGAGTGAGCTGGCTCAGCTCACACGCAGCGTCCAGGACCAAGCCAGGAGCTGACCCCCAGCCCCTGCTTTTCCGCCCTGCTGCGCAGCTACTCCTCACATGCAGGGGTCTCTCTGGCCCAGCTGTAGATGTAGCTGCCACTCCCTTCCCTCCCCCACCTCCGTGGCATGTGCTTTGAAACTCTCCTCTGGCTTGGAGACACCTCAAACCAGCATTTGCCCGGCCGGGTCCTCTGCAGCCTCAGTCATTCAGCTGGTCTCCAGCCGTGGCTGGCCCAGGGCAGCACACCGCAAACGCTCTGGGCTGAGGCTCTGCCCATGCGAGGAGGCCATGCTCTGCTCGGCTCAGCTGTGGGGGCCAGGAGGGCACCCAGCGGGCACCCTCCACAGCTCATGCCCACCCTCCTTCCGTCAGCACGCACGCCCTGCAGCCTGGCGTTTGCCGGGTTAGAGCCCTGCAGCGGGGCGACCGAGCTGGGTCCATCTCTATGCCCAGGTGTGTACAAGGGCTGGGCCCTTGTGAGCAGAGCGAGGCGCATTGGGATTACTGGTGCGGAAGTGGGAGGACAGGCTTGTGGGGGCAGAGGGTTGAGCCAGCTCCCAGCGGAGCCATTCGAGAGGAGGCACAAGCGTGTTGAGCTGGGCGCTGTGAGGAAAACACCCCATTCTGCGAGGCTCACTGAGCTGCTTCCACCTTGCTAAGTGCACGCAGGCTCCGGACACCGAGCCAGACCCTTCAGGTGTAAATCGTGCTGAGGTCGCTCGAGCCACATCCTGACACCCCTGGTGGAGCTCCACTTCCGCAGCCCCAGGCATCTGAGTCCCCAGCATGGGCACCTCGGGGCCTGCGCATCGCTGGGCCCAGAGATTTGGGGTGTCTTTGGAGCGAGGCAGGAAGGGCTGCGCTGTCCCTGGAGCACCCGGCCTGGAGGCAGGTCCGCTAGGGAAGTCCTGCACGGATGGCCGTGTGAGGGTGCCTTCCACGTGCTTTCCTCCCACCGTGCCAATCACCTGCTCCAAGGACCTTTCTCTGGGCAGTGAGCAGCTAAGCCCTCGACAATGTCACCCCCAGCCTCATCTCCCGCTGCTTTGCGCTCCACAGGCCTGTGGGGGACAACGCTGACGGAGAACACTGCCGGAGACAGAGAGCTGTACATCAAGACCACGCTGCGAGAGCTGCTGGTCTACGTCCTTTTCCTGGTGGACATCTGCCTGCGTGAGTAGCTGTTCAGCTGGCCCCAGCGGGTGCGGTGGGGGACTCTGCTGAGGAAGGTTTATGGTTTGGGGTTTGGGGCTTTGATTTATGGGATGTTTAATATCTCATACATGCGCCCCAAGCTCCAGAATCTTCTGTGTTCATCTCCAGAACCTTAGCTTTCAATGAGCTTTCAAAACATTTCGTCTCTTTGTCGCTGGAGATTATAAAATCACATCACTAAAAAAATCATCCCTGCCCCATCTGCCATGGCACAGGGGCACCAGTTTAATACGACTGCGTAGGACGCTGTAGACTTAAGGCTGCCTGGGGGCCACTGGCCAAAGATGGTATACCCCACAGGAAGCCGGTGCTCAGGGCCTGAGCCATCAGCCCAATGCCTCTGCACAGTGGGACTTGGCACCTGCTGTTTTAAGCCACGCTTCCCAGGCCTCAGCCCGGCTCTGGGGGTGGGCATGAGAGCTGGGCTCAGGGCGGCGCAGGGAGCTCTGTAGGGCCAAAGCACAAATGCAAACAACCGGGTCTCGAACCTCCTGACCTGGAGCCACATTGTTCAAACGCACGCAGGGAGCTGACGTGTCCCTCTGAATCTCATGGGCCGCGTGGCTCGGGTGATAAGAGGGGTGGCAGCTCGCTTTGTCCTCCGGGTGGATTTAATGCAGCTCTGTACCAAACGCTAACGTGCTTTGTGTGGGCAGAACAATGGCTGTTTGCTTTGGGAAGGTTCATTGTTATCTCGGAGCAGCACCTGTAGCGTAGCCTGGTCTGCTGGGTTATATTTCACACACACTGTGGCAGAGCAGATGCACAAAGGTACCAGACAGGGATGGCTATTGCTCAGGAGCTGGGGCGGGTGGTCATCGGTCTCCCAGGGTTGCACCTCTTCTGAGTCATGCACGTGTCAGGTCGGGAACGTGGGAGCCCTTCCACCGGGGGACAGGGTTAGGGAGTCTGCCTGGGAGAGCAGTGTGTGTGTGTGAGACCCAGCCCGCGGTCAGGCTCTTGTGGGGTGAAAGTTAACCTAGAGCTCCCCCCAAGGGAACTCTTCTGATCCAGGCTGGAGGGGTCGCCCTGCCCCAGGGCTGCATGCAGGCGCCTTGGGGTGAAAGGCTCAGGCCAGGGAGAGCAGGAGGCCGGATGAGAACAGTGGTTCTCACGCTATTTGCCATTCTGCGCTGCACCCCCTGCTACCTGTACGGCCCTGAGGGAGTCCCGTGGCCCACAGCTGTGTGCCGACTGGGCCACAAGAGGCCCACGGCCATCCTGGGTGAGCGAAAGGCCTTAGACTCTGGGTTAACGCCTGCTTGAGCTGGTGGGTGAGATGCCCCAGCCCCTCTGCAGGGCTGCTCCAGCATGGCTGGCACCCCACGTTCCCACGCCAAGGGCAGAAGGAGGCCCTTGGAGAACTGTGCAGCTGGAGCTTGCATGTGACTGCGCGCTGGAGAAGCCCAGCAGCCGAGCCGTTGCGGCTCAGCCCCACCGGGAGCACCCCTCCCCAAACAGAAATACCTTTGCTGAGGACCTGGGACAGCCCCTGAACATCAAATCAGCCCCCTCCTCCTGCTGCCGCCTCTTTCCTCCCAGACTCACCCCGCCCCGGCAGAGCTGCCGTTAACCTTAGTCTCTAACAGGGGGTCTCAAATTTCTCATGCCTGACCTCCCCCCGGGCAATAAAAGGGACTACACAACCCAAGCCTGAGCCAGTTCAAGCTTCTGGGGCTGGGGGAGCAAAGCCCCTGGGTGACGCCCGCATGCCCTGGCTGAAGGTCTCGGCCCAGCCCCTCTAAGCCAGCCCAGGCAGCCCTATTAAAATGGAGTCAGGACCTATCTGGGGGTCTTACCCCACAGGCTGAGAACCGCTGGGCTTCAGTGTTGGTGTGCCAGCGACCCATCCCCTCTCCTGTTTTCTCCTAGTGACGTATGGAATGACCAGTACCAATGCCTATTACTACACCAAAGTCATGTCCGACCTCTTCCTGCACACGCCTTCCGACAGCGGGGTCTCCTTCCAGTCCGTCAGCAGCATGGCTGAGTTCTGGGGGGTGAGTACGCCCACGCGTGGTCTGGGAACGGAGACCATTCCCTGCCCTCCGTCCCTGTGCACGCCCGCCTCCCTCCATCCCTGGGCACGCCCACCTCCCTGCGTCCCTGTGCACGCCCACCTCCCTCCATCCCTGTGCACGTCCACCTCCCTCCATCCCTGTGCACGCCCACCTCTCTCCGTCCCTCTGCACGCCCACCTCTCTCCATCCCTGTGCACGCCCATCTCCCTCCATCCCTGTGCACGCCCACCTCCCTCCGTCCCTGTGCACGCCCGCCTCCCTGTGTCCCTGTGCACGCCCGCCTCCCTCCGTCCCTGTGCACGCCCACCTCCCTCCGTCCCTGTGCACGCCCACCTCTCTCCATCCCTGTGCACACCCACCTCCCTCCATCCCTGTGCACGCCCATCTCCCTCCATCCCTGCGCACGCCCACCTCCCTCTGTCCCTGTGCACGCCCGCCTCCCTGCATCCCTGTGCACACCCATCTCCCTCTGTCCCTGTGCACGCCCGCTTCCCTGCGTCCCTGTGCACACCCATCTCCCTCTGTCCCTGTGCACGCCCACCTCCCTCTGTCCCTGTGCACGCCCGCCTCCCTCCGTCCCTGTGCACGCCCACCTCTCTCCGTCCCTGTGCACGCCTGCCTCCCTCCGTCCCTGTGCACACCCATCTCCCTCCGTCCCTGTGCACGCCCACCTCCCTCCGTCCCTGTGCACGCCCACCTCCCTCCATCCCTGTGCATGCCCACCTCCCTCTGTCCCTGTGCACGCCCGCCTCCCTGCATCCCTGTGCACACCCATCTCCCTCTGTCCCTGTGCACGCCCACCTCCCTCTGTCCCTGTGCACGCCCGCCTCCCTGCGTCCCTGTGCACACCCATCTCCCTCTGTCCCTGTGCACGCCCGCCTCCCTCCATCCCTGTGCACGTCCACCTCTCTCCGTCCCTGTGCACGCCCGCCTCCCTCCGTCCCTGTGCACACCCATCTCCCTCTGTCCCTGTGCACACCCATCTCCCTCCATCCCTGTGCACGCCCACCTCTCTCCGTCCCTGTGCACGCCCGCCTCCCTCCATCCCTGTGCACACCCATCTCCCTCTGTCCCTGTGCACACCCACCTCCCTCCATCCTTGTGCACACCCACCTCCCTCCATCCCTATGTGCTGCCTCCTTTGCTGCTACCTGTGATTGGCTTCTGTGGCTGTCAACTTTAGTTCCCTTCCTGTGTGAACAGCAGCCATTTCACTGGCCTTGCTCACACAAAATTCAGCCACCCAGCTGGCTCTTTGAGCACAGGAATTATTTCCATTACCGTGGTACCCAGAGGCCCTGAGCTGAGAGCCCTGCTGCTGTAGGTGCTGTGCAGACACCGTGCAAAGTCCCTGTCCCAGAGACCTTGCAACCAGCACAGCCAAGAGAGACAAGAGAGGGGAAGGGAAGAGCTCTTGTCCCCGTGTTACAGAGCTGAGACACAGGGAGGCTTTGCCCATGGTCCCACGGCAGAGCTGGGAGTCGCACCAGCACTTCTGCATCTGTCGCCAGCACTTTGCCAAGCAGCACGTTCTGATGGGTGCCATAACCTGGTTCCTCATCCGTGTGAAAATCAGGCCTGGCTCTCGGCCCAGGGAGACTCTTTGCTGAAACAGTTCAAGTCCCTCCAGAGTTCCTCCACGTCACCAGTGAAGGCAGGACGGGGAGCAGGTGCTGAAGAGCAAGCAGTCCTGGCGCACCTCAGAGGCTGATTTTTTACAGTCTTCAAGGCGCCACAGGCCTGCCTGGTGTTTTGGGAAGGCTACAGCTTGGCAGGGCTCTGCCTCCGAAGGGGAGAAGACACACAGCACCAGCAGCGCGGCTGCTAGGGAGATACCTCCCCCTCCTGTCCGGAGCAGACACAGCCAGAGCTTGCAAAGAGCGGCCTTTGTCTGCGGTGGGCCATGTCGACCCCGCAGCGAGCTCCGGATTCGCCTTTCTCCTGCTGCCCCGGCCGTTGGTTCATCTTTGGCCCTCCCCTCCTCCCCTTTTCCAAAGGCAACACCCTTCTAGCCGGCCACGACACAGCCGATCGGGGCCACGGCTGAGCGGTGTGGTGACAAGCTGACACCTGGTTGTAAGCCCCAGATGAAGGCCCAGCTCAGGGTCAGCCTGGAGCCGACTGTCTGATCCCTCCTCTTCTGCAGTATGCCCAAGGCCCGCTGCTGGACAGCCTGTACTGGACCAAGTGGTATAACAACGAGTCGCTCGCGCGCAACTCCCAGTCCTACATCTACTACGAGAACCTGCTGCTGGGCGTCCCACGCCTGCGCCAGCTGAAGGTGAAGAACAACTCGTGTGTCGTGCACGACAACTTCCGGGAGGACATTTCCGGCTGCTACGACGTGTACTCCGAGGACAAGGAGGAGAGAGAGCCCTTTGGGCTCATCAATGGCACCGCGTAAGTGTGCCCTCCCCCACGCTCCTTCGGCCCGGGAGGTCTTCGCTGGCTTCGGCCACGGGCTGCTGAAATGCCTCGTGAAAGGCTGGTCCCCAGGGAACGAGGTGTCGGGGGCGGGGCTGGGTGCAGTTCTGCGTAGGCCTGCAGAGTTCGTTCCCTCTGACCCAGGGTCCTACTGGCTTTTTAAAAAAGCTTCAGTGAGTCTCTGAGGCAGAAGCAAAGAGGTTCCTGCTGGGAAAACCCTGGAACAGCCATGGGAGGAGGAAGCTCAGGCTGAGACTCTTGTGTGTGGTGTTTAAGTTGATGAAGACACACCTGTGGGAGAGAACATGTCTGGGCCAGGTTCAGGGAGGGCACAAAACCCCTGCTTGCCTTACAGCCCCTGTGACACCAAGAACCACATGCCAGAGGTCTTGAGCGCCTGTGCTCAGCCCAGCCCCAGAGGTTCAGCTCCTTCAGTTAAGAACTGGGACTTCTGGACACTTCTCTGAACTGAACCAAACTTGCAAAACTCTCTGCAGTTCTCCTGGGGTGGGCGGTTTCCCCCCCAGCCGGGGCTCATGCGAACATACTGACTGGGCAGCCGCTGGGCTAGAGTCCTAGAATGCGATTAATGCTGCATGTGACCAGGCCAGTACGGCAAACGGGCTGCCCTTGTCTGGCGGGATGCTCTGTCCCAGCATCAGACCGTGCGGGAGACACGCAGGGGAGCCACACGGGGACCCCGGTACACAACCTCTCACCAAACACTTGGGGGGCAATCGCCAGACAAAGGAGGCGAATGCTGTTGGTGTTGGGGAGTCTGTGTCCTGTCCCCAGCAAGGTGCAAGGCCAGCGCAGGACCTGGCAGCTCAGTGAGCCAGGGACAGGTGAAGAGTGTTTGGTCTCCGGCAGGGAAGGTGATCATAGCACTGCAGCAGCTTTAACGGGACGCTCTCGGAAGCGGGGGGCCCATGTGAGAGTTATAGGGAGACACTGTCCTGCATACCTGAGCAGCCTGGTGGCGCTGCTGGAGCCTTATACCTGCCAAGCGGCCCACGTGAGAGGCGGACAGACCCCAGGATGCTAGACATGCCCGTCAGCTTGTCCTCGTGTTTGGATCTCTTCTGTCCGTAACGCTGTCGTCCGACCTAAACCGCAGCTGGCGTTAAAGAAGGCTGCCTGGTCCTGGGCCGCCCCACGCTCGCTGCTCCGGGTGGGAGCAGAAGGCAGGCGCTGAAGAGACATCAGGCCTGCAGCTCAGCTCAGGGTGGTCCCAGGGGCCTGCAGCCAGGGCCGGGTCTGCAAGGCAGCGAGCGAGGGCGGGAGGTGAGAGGTAGAGGCCAGCGGAAGTCAGGGGCAGCTCAGACAACCCATTGCAGCAGTCTCTGGGCCCGTCCCCTGTGGCGTGCTAGCTCCAGAGAGCAGCACGCCGAGAGGCAGCCCCAGCCCGGCAGCACTGACAGGCTAAACACTCCCTTGTAGCACAGGGCAGGAGAAGGGGTTTGCTGCAGCGCACCTGGGAGGCAGTCCTAGCCCTGCGCCTGGCCACTGGGTCCCATTGCCGCTCACGGGGGCTGGTGGATTCCCCTGTTGCAGGTGGAGGTACCATTCGGAGCAGGCGCTGGGCGGTTCGTCCCACTGGGGTCGCCTAACCAGCTATGGCGGCGGGGGCTATTACATCGACCTCAAGCTGACCCGGCAGGAGAGCGCAGAAGCCCTGCAAGTCCTGAAGGAGAACCTGTGGCTGGACCGGGGCACCCGGGTGGTTTTCATCGACTTCTCCGTGTACAACGCGAACATCAACCTCTTCTGTGTGCTGAGGTGGGTGGGATCCCCAGTGCCCCTGCGCCCTGGGGATCCTGGCAGTCACGCCCCGCCTACCCCCAGCACTTCACCCCCTCAGGAGTGGAGTTCAGCCTCTGTGCCCGCCCCGGGGAGAGAGGGACTCCTGTCCTCAGCACCGGCAGCACTCAGACATGCACTGATTGCCCCAGGCTAAGGGACAGGCTGCACCCAGAACCCAGGAGTCCTGGCTGCCGGGTCCCTGGAGAAAGCGCAAGTTCTGCCAGTGGAACGGAGGCGAACCCCTGACCTGACCTGAGCTCTGCACAGACCTCCAGAGATCCCAGTGCGCATGACCTCTCCTTCGCTGCCTGCTGGCCGTGCCGGGGTGGACAGGGTTCAGGTCCCCGAGGTCACTGGTGCCGCACGGCTCTGAAGGAAGGTACCCAGGCCCTTACGCAGATGAAAAGTGGGCACATCCGAACAAGCTCCTGTGACTTCTCCTCTGGCCTCGCCAGGGGATCCCGCTCCCTCCGCAGGCCAGCAGCTCGCAAGGCCCTGCCAAGACCGGGCTGCGCTGTGCAAGGTGCTGCATGTGTCTCGGGAGAGGCAGTGCCTGGGAGCAGGGGGAAAGACCTTCCCGGGTGCGTAGGGACCAGTGTTCCCTGTAAGCTGAGCGCATGGGCAGCCTCCCAGGAGAGATTCAGGCGCCGCCCAGCTGATTGGCAGAGCACCCACAGCCACCCCCCACCAGCAGTGTGAGTTTCTATTGGTGGTGCCCGTCGGCACAGGCCTCGGTGCACACAACAATATTTATTCTGCCCTGGGGGGCAAAAATTCGAGGGAACGCTAGCAGGGACCTGTCACCCATTGAAATCAACAGGACCAGACCCCTAAATCATAGAATCATACAATGCTAGGACTGGAAGGGACCTCAAAAGGCCATCGAGTCCAGCCCCCTGCCCTCATGGCAGGACCAAGTACTGTCTAGACGATTCCTGACAGACACTTATCTAACCTGTTCTTAAATATCTCTAGCGATGGAGATTTCACAACCTCCCTTGGCAATTTATTCCACTGTTTGACCACCCTGACAGTTAGGAACTTTTTCCTAATGTCCATCCTAAACCTCCCTTGCTGCAGTTTAAGCCCGTAGCTTCTTGTTCTATCCTCAGAGGCCAAGAAGAACAAGTTTTCTCCTTCCTCCTTATGACTCCCTTTTAGATACCTGAAAACCGCTATCATGTCCCCCCTCAATCTTCTCTTTTCCAAACTAAACAAGCCCAATTCTTTCAGCCTTTCTTCATAGGTCACATTCTCTAGACCTTTGATTATTCTTGTTGCTCTTTTCTGGACCGTCTCCACATCTTTCTTGAAATGCGGCACCCAGAACTGTACACAACACTCCAACTGAAGCCTAACCAGCGCAGAGTACAGCGGAAGAATGACTTCTAGTGTCTTGTTCACAACACACCTGTTAATGCATCCCAGACTCAAGTTTGCTTTTTTTGCAACAGCATCACACTGTTGATTCATATTTAACTTGTGATCCACTATAACCCCTAGATCCCTTTCTGCCATACTCCTTCCTAGACAGTCGCTTCCCATTTTGTATGTCTGAAACTGATTGTTCCTTCCTAAGTGGAGCACTTTGCATTTGTCTTTATTAAACTTCATCCTGGTTACTTCAGACCATTTCTCCAATTTGTCCAGATCATTTTGAATTCTGACCCTATCCTCCAAAGCAGTGGCACCCCTCCTAGTTTGGTATCATCTGCAAATTCAATAAGCTTACTGTCTATGCCAATATCTAAATCATTGATGAAGATATTGAACATAATGGTCCCAATACAGACCACTGCGGAACTCCACTTGTTATACCTTTCCAGCAGGATTTAGAACCATTAATAACTACTCTCTGAGTATGGTTATCCAGCCAGTTTTGCACCCACCTTATAGTAGCACCATCTAAGGTGTATTTGCCTAGTTTATTGATAAGAATATCATGCGAGACCGTATCAAATGCTTTACTAAAGTCTAGGTATACCACATCCTCTGCTTCTCCTTTAGCCACAAGGCTCATTATCCTGTCAAAGAAAGCTATCAGATTGGTTTGACATGATTTGTTCTTTGCAAATCCATGCTGGCTGTTCCCTATCAGCTTACCACCTTCCAAGTGTCTGCAAATGATTTCCTTAATTACTTGTTCCATTATCTTTCCTGGCACAGAAGTTAAACTGACTGGTCCGTAGTTTCCTGCATTGTTCTTATTCCCCTTTTTATAGGTGGGCACTATATTTGCCCTTTTCCAGTCTTCCGGAATCTCTCCTGTCTCCCATGATTTTTCCAAATATGATAGATAAAGGCTCAGACACCTCCTCTATCAGCTCCTTGAGTATTCTAGGGTGCATTTCATCATGCCCTGGTGACTTGCAGACATCTAAGTTCCTAAGTGATTTTTAACTAGTTCTTTTTTCATTTTATCTTCTAAACCTACCCCTTTCCCACTAGCATTCACTATGTTGGGCATTCCTTCCTCAGACTTCTCGGTGAAGACCGAAACAAAGGAGTCATTAAGCATCTCTGCCATTTCCAAGCTTCCCGTTACTGTTTCTCCCTCCTCACCGAGCAATGGGCCCACCCTGTCCTTGGTCTTCCTCTTGCTTCTAATTTATTTATAAAAAGTCTTCTTGTTTCCCTTTATGCCTGTAGCTAGTCTGAGCTCATTTTGTGCCTTAGCCTTTCTAATCTTGCCCTGCATTCTTGTGTTGTTTGCCTATATCCATCCTTCGTAATTTGTCCAAGTTTCCATTTTTTATAGGATTCCTTTTTTATTTTGAGATCATGCAAGATCCCCTGGTTAAGCCAAGGTGGTCTTTTGCCATATTTTCTATCTTTCCTACACAGCGGGATAGCTTTCTTTTGGGCCCTTAATAATGTCCCTTTGAAAAACTTCCAACTCTCCTCCGTTGTTTTTCCCCTCAGTCTTGCTTCACCTGGGACCTTGCCTACCAGCTCCCTGAGTTTACCAAATATATATATATATATATATGTATGTATGTATTTGAGGATCTGAGTGCAGTTTTATTGGTGGCTGCCACATGGCTAATAGGGAGCCTTTCATAGAATCATAGAATCCTAGGGCTGGAAGGGACTTCAGGAGGTCGTCTAGTCCAGCCCCTTGCCCAAAGCAGGATCAACCCCAACTAAGTCATCCCAGTCAGGACCTTGTCAAGATGGGACTTAAAAACCTCTAGGGATGGAGATTCCACCACCTCTCTAGGCAACGCATTCCAGTGCTTCACCTCCCTCCTGGGGAAGGAATTTTTCCTAATATCCAACCTACTCCTCTCCCTCTGTAACTTCAGACCGTTGTTCCTTGTTCTGGCGTCTGTCACCACTGAGAACAGCCTCTCTCCATCCTCTTTAGAGCCCACCTTCAGGAAGTTGAAGGCTGCTATTAAATCACCCCTCAGTCTTCTCTTCTGTAAACTAAATAAGCCCAGATCCCTTACCTGACGACATTAGCCACCTGGTCCCTTCTCCATGGGTGCAGCGAGGTTGTTGGTGGGGAGGTGCCTGACTCTTCCACACCTGCCCGGGAGCTGGGGGATGCACTGGGCTCCTCCCTCCTTCGGCTGCACCACAAGAAGGTGTGGCACTACCAGCGCGGTTCTGGTTTCCTTCTCCCTTTCCAGGCTGGTAGTTGAATTTCCAGCCACGGGCGGTGCAATCCCCTCCTGGCAGATCCGCACGGTGAAGCTCATCCGCTACGTCAGCGCCTGGGACTTCTTCATCGTGGCCTGCGAAGTCGTCTTCTGCATCTTCATCTTCTACTACGTGGTGGAAGAAGTCCTGGAGCTGCGCATTCACCGGCTGCACTACTTCACCAGCGTCTGGAACATCCTGGATGTGGTGGTCATCCTGGTGAGTGGGGGGGCGGGCAGTCCGGGAAGGGGGAGAAGCCAAAGGAGAGGTAGGAGCAGGGGACTGGCCCAGACCTTTGCCCTAATCCCTACACCTCTTCAGACTCAGGCAGAGGGGGACCATCGAGAGCACTCAGGCTGTGACTGTCAGCACCAGGCAGAGACCTTTGCAGCTCTCCCCTTTAGCAGGTGCCTGCGTACTTGGCTGGAGGAGAGGCTGCAAGAGTCCCTGCCATGGCGTAAGCCCCAGGCCGATGCCAAGTCATTCTCTGATGTGTAAGCCCTTTTCTCTCCTCCCTGGGTTACGCAGCAGCAGGCAGCGCTCCGTTGAGTGCCGGGGCACCTGAGAGGCGCAACCTTAACGGAGACCCTGAGTGTCCCAGTGGTGATATTGACTAGTTGGGAATCCCTTTTCCACCCCGATGTCTAAAGCTCTGTAAATGGCGGTGCCTCCCCTGGCTGGTCCCTGCACACACTTAAAGCTGTGCCTTGGGTACCTCCAGGAAACTTATTTCAGTGATCAACTGGATTTAACTCCCAAACAGTATAAATAGTGTATGTCCCATACACCACATAAGAATCAACACACACTTTTACTAACACACAGAGACAGGGTTACAGACCAAACATGGGTGCAATCAGTTAACAATACACACAGAAATAAATGAAACATAACTGGCATGTACCCTGCCCTCAGTTCTCCCACCCCAGCGTGCACACTCTTTAATTATCAGACCTCCAGTTACTTGCTTGGGGTGACATGCGGCTGTTGGTCTCTGGCTTGCAGACGCCTTGGTCAAGGTTCTGTGTGTCAAACCAGGCAAAGCAACCAACTGACCAGGCCCTCTGCCCTGGATCTGGCCTTTGCAGCTCTCTAACACACACAGACCAAGCTCCTTCCCTGCAGGGTCTCTCATCAGCAGGCTGCAGCTCTCCAAGGCAGCACCTGGCTGGGATAAAGCTTCGCCCTTGCTTTGAAGCAGTCTGTTCCATCAGCATTCTCTCTGCAGCAACAGGAGATCACCAGCTTCTTTCTCCAGCCTGGCCAAAAAGCCCCCTCCCATCCCCAAACCCCTCCTGGGAGTTGTAGTCACTAGAGCCAGAGTGCCACACACAGAGCCAGCCAGAGGCTCCCACGCACAGAGGGGCCTACAGATGTGTTTAGCCCCAGCCCCCAGAGTTCCTGCAGGGACTCAGGCCCTTACTCTTTCCAGCTATCCCTGGTTGCCATCGTGTTCCACGTTTTCCGCACCATCGAGGTGAACAGGCTGATGGGGGAGCTGCTGCGGCACCCCGACATCTACGCCGACTTTGAATTCCTGGCTTTCTGGCAGACCCAGTACAACAACATGAACGCCATCAACCTGTTCTTCGCCTGGATCAAGGTACCCCGGGCTCCCGGGGGGGCTCTGCCGGCCGTGGCACACCTAGGGAAGGAACCAGGGCTCCCTGCGCCCCTCCTCGGGTTTGGGCGGGGGGCAGGCTAGAGGAGTGGAATCTCTCTGCCTTGGGTCCCACGCCCCCAAGGCAGCCTGCGCCGTGCTGCTGGGAGCTGGGAGCTGCCGGGAGCTGGGAGCTGCCGTTTGCAAAGGGGCCGTTGCGGCGTGGTGGCCACCTCCCCAGTCTGTTCCCAACAACTATGAAAAGATCCCCCACCATGGAAACATGGTCGCACTCCGCCATCCAAGGAGGAGCGACCCTTGGGAGAGAGCAGGTGACTTGATTCTTGTACAGTAGGTACCATGAAGCCTCACCCAGCCCCACTCAGATCTATCCATCAGGAAAGCCAGTTCCAGCAGTGGGTGGCTGGGTGGAGAAATCAGAGCCCAACCTTCTGTGTTCAGGCTCCTGCGCAGCCATGTCTCCCCCATGCCGCAGGGACAGGGCTCCTGATCCGAGCTGACAGCCCACGAGTGGTGCAGGACAGGGCACTTCCCTGGGCAGCTCCCAGCCCTGCCTCGCTAGGTAGGACCCCTCCTAGGGCAACAGGGAAGTTCTGTTTCCAGAACCACTGGGTTGCGCTGCCTCTGCTAATGCTGTCGAGAAGGATGATGTGTGAAGCCGATTTTGGTGCTGATATCCCTGGTGTGGACACACAACGAGCTGAGCTGAGACAACCGCTCCTTTCCTGGGTCACCCAGTGCTGACCCTGAGGAATGACCCTGAGGACTCAGGCAGCCTCGTGCCTTTGGCAGAAAAGCCACAGGTTTTACTTTGCATTCTGTGGTTCTCTTGGCCTCCTCCCCTCCGTCTGTAACGTATTTAGCCTCACAGTGTCCTGGGAGGCAGGGCTGTACTATTATCCCCATTGCACCAATGGGAAACTGAGCCAGCAGGTGAGTAAGTGACTTGCCTAAGGCCACACTGGAAGTCTGTGGCAGAAATTGTACCTCATCTGCCCCCGGACACCCTAACCGTTGCACCATCCTTTCTTCTCATCCGCCCTGTTCCATCGCTCCTCGGAGTGACTCTACTAACTCGGTGTGTGCCTATGGAGGGGGACGACCACCTTCCCTTACCCTGTCTCTGCCCCACAGATATTCAAGTACATCAGCTTTAACAAAACGATGACCCAGCTGTCCTCCACGCTGGCACGCTGTGCCAAGGACATCCTGGGGTTCGCCATCATGTTCTTCATTGTGTTCTTCGCCTACGCCCAGCTGGGCTACCTCCTCTTTGGGACGCAAGTGGAAAACTTCAGCACCTTCATCAAGTGCATGTAAGCGTAACCTTTCTCTCCCGGTGTCCCCCCCAGCTCCTCTCTCATTCACCGGCATGAAGTGCAGTTCCGGTCTGGGACGACACAGCTGGGCAGCTGTTCCCAGCAGGGTTCGAAGCCACAGCTGTGGAGTTTAGCGACACTGCCCCAGCATGTCAGCCCCTGCAGAGCCCCAAGAGCAGACCTGGCTCCTTTCCCTTCCCATTCGCCGTCAACCGAATGATCAACCGCCTCCCACATCTTGGAAACGCAGCACCATTTTCAGCCGGGAGTGGACGCGCTCCGCTGGCCGGAAGGGAAGGGGTTTGCAGTTCTTTTTCTTTGGGAAACCGGCATGTCAGTGCGGCCTGGCCGTGGGTGTCGTGGGTCAGCCTCTCCACGGACTGGGAACCCCAGTCTGTGAACAGCGCTGGCTCCTCCCAGCCCGGCTGGCCCAGCACATCCCCAGGACCCACCCCTCTAGATCTAGCCACTGAGCATGCTGGCCATGTGGCTTTTGCTGCAGGTGGCTTGCTGCTTGGTCAGGTCCCCATGGGAACGATGTGGGGCCTGACCCAGAGAGGTCAGTGGAAGGATTTCCAAAGGCTCTAGGTGAGGCCATTAGGAATGACGAGGGTGACCATCCGTCCCATACTGGGTGGGACAGTCCCGTAGTTGGGCCGCCAAAGAGGCACCCTGACTTACTTTTTAAGAGACAAATTGTCCCGTGTTTGCCCCCTCCCCCAGCCTGGGGAAGCAGGGGAGGGTGGGCAGGGAGGCCGGCCACTGCACCTTCTGGGGCAATCCAGCGGCTGCAACTTCCTTCCTGGCTCCCCTGGGCTTGGAGGAGCCGCCCCTCCCGCCATATCTCCCTGTTCCGTGGTTGGCCCTACGGGTGACGTAAGTGCCCTCATTCAAACCAGGGGCCCCTGGCCGGCAGTGGGAGCTGGCTGCATGCGACATGCACAATCAGCGTAGGCAGCCACGGTGGTGGACTCCTGTGTGAGGCACAGAGGGAAGAGACCCAGCAAATCCCCTCCTCTTCCGACCCCGAAGTGAGTGGGGGAGGAGAAATCACTGTGCCCTGCGAGAGCTGGAAACTCAGGGGTGACTCCCTCGCGAATGCTTCAGGAAAGGGGGGGTGGGGATGTGGGGCAGGGCACTTGTATTAGGAAAAGTGGATCTGGATTGTCTTTGGCTGACACGTCAGCCGCAGCCACAGCCCACAGCACGATTGCCCCTGGATTGCCTTCTCCTGCCGCAGCCCATCCCACGCGATTGTGCCCACAGTCATGGGCACCACACAAAGTCACACCCTGAGTAAAACTTGCAAAGCAACCTAAGGGAAAGCAGGGGAAGGCAGTGCTGCCTGGTGGCAGAGGTGCTGGAGCTGGGCTCAGGACACCTGGGTTCTGTCCCCAGCTCTGCTATCAGCCTGCTGGGTGACTTTGAACAGCTCATGTCCCTGCCTTGAGCCTCAGTTTACCCAGCTGTAAAATGGGGATAATGACACCAACTGCTTTGAGAGCTGCAGCTGAGAAGTACTGGATCAGGGCTGCGATTATCTGTGTATAAATCCCTCAAGCAGCTCTGCCAGTCACAGGCCAATTGCCATGTGCAGTTTGCCGGGGTGATCAACGTCAGGTGGGCAGCTGCCGCAGTGGGCGTGTGAGCCAAACACATGGTCTGCTCCCCTCTAGTGAGCACAGCAGGCCAGCCTCATGCAGGAAGGGCAGGAAGGTGGGGAAGTTAATGCATTACCTGGGCTCCTCCGTTGGAAGTGACTCGCGAGGATGTGGATGTGCTGGAGCAGGTTCAGCGAAGGGCAACAAAAATGATTAAGGGGCTGGAGCACAAGACCTATGGGGAGAGGCTGAGGGATTTGGGCTTGTTTAGTTTACAGACGAGAAGACTTAGAGGTGATTTAATAGCAGCCTTCAACTTCCTGGAGGGGAGCTCTAAAAAGGAGGGTGAGAAACTGTTCTCAGTGGTGCCAGATGGCAGAATAAGGAGCAATGGTCTGAAGTTGGAGAGGGGGCGGTGTAGGTTAGATATTAGGAAAAACTACTTCACCAGGTGGGTGGTGAAGCATTGGAATGCGTTGCCTAGAGAGGTGGTGGATTCTCCATCCCTTGAGGTTTTTAAGTCCCGGCTGGACAAGGTCCTGGCTGGGATGACTTAGTGGGGGTTGTTCCTACGTGAAGCAGGGGGCTGGACTAGATGACTTCCTGAGGTCCCTTCCAGCCCTGGGATTCTGTGATTCTGCCTGACTCGCGCATGCGTCCAGCACATGGTCGCTGCGCCATGGGCCCCCTGCTGACCTTGGGCTCGCTCTGCTCCTAGCTTCACCCAGTTCCGGATCATACTTGGCGACTTTGACTACAACGCCATCGACAATGCCAACCGCGTGCTGGGGCCTATTTACTTTGTCACCTACGTGTTCTTCGTTTTCTTCGTCTTGCTGGTAAGGGAACGGCTCCGGCCGCCGGGAGCAAAGAGCTCAGCTGCTCCAGGTGCTGCAGCCGTGCAGAGCGGACAGCTCAGGGCAGACATGCAGGAGGTTCAGGCCCAGCTCCATGAAGTGGCTTGGGTAGTGCCAAGGCAACTTGACGATCACTGGCACCCAGGAGCCCAGGGCTGGGCTCTCAGCTCCCTCTGCCAGGGCTGGGCAGTGCAATCCCTTTGCCTCGGCTGGCAGAGGGGGTGTGGACAAGGCTCTCTCAGCCTAGGGGAGTCCTCTAACCGTGGGGCTACCACAGGCTTTGGGTGGCCTTAGGCATGCTGAGGACAGGCCCACCCATGCAGCCCCACAGGACAGAGTGGCAGGCGGGCGCCTCTCCTCGCCAGGCCTGAGGTTCACACTGGGCCTGGACGTGGGAAAGGGTCCTGGGTACCTACCTGAGCCAGCAGCATGCACACCCACTGGCACTTTGTGCGGCCTGTGTCTCCGTGGATTGGGCCCCCGGCCACCCAGGGGATCTGGCAGGACCTAGAGCTGAGTCTGGATGTGCTGGGTCCTGGAGCAGTGCCAGGAGCCCCCTCTTTGCTCAAGAGCACCGTACGATCTGAGGGCACCAGCCCCTCGCCCCCGTTGGGGGAACGGCCGCCTCTGCGCTAGGTGCTGCACAGAGAGTGCGACAGCTCCCGAGTCTGGCCACTGGCGTCACTGACAAGCTGCTTCTGCCGGCCCCTCCCCAAACGCTGCCACCCCCGCAGGACGGGAGGGAGGACACGAGCGGGGGCCGGCAGGCCAGCTGGCTGTGTCCACTGCAGCTCGTGTCACCTTTCTCCAGAACATGTTCCTGGCCATCATCAACGATACCTACTCCGAAGTCAAGGAGGAGCTTTCCAACCAGAAGAACGAGCTGCAGCTCTCGGACATCCTCAAGCAGGTTGTACAGAGCCCCCGCCATCCCCCCCAGCTGCCTTGTCCTCACACCCCAGAGAGCGAGTGTGCAGCCGTGGGTCCCAGGAAGCGTATAGAGGGGGCCCCTGCCAGCCGTCCACCCAAATGGCCCCAGCTCCGGGGCCAGGCTGCAGCCAAGCATGACTGGCCCTGTCGGCCGAACCCCGCACATCTCTGCGCTGCTGGGGCCTTGGAGAGCGCGCGCTGCGTTTCACGGCATGAGCTGCCCGCCATCCAGCGCCATTCTCTCTCTGTAGCACGGTCAGAGCGCCCACATCCACAGCAGGACGTCCCATGCCAAAGGGAGGGCGGAGGAGAGGGAAGAGCTGGCCGGCCAGGGAAGCAGGGGGTGCAGGACGCACTGAGGGAAATGTAGGTCTCAGACAAGGCCGGGGGAAGCTCTCCAGAGCCACCTTTGCTCCCGTACCCAGCTGCTGTCAAAGGGCTTCCAGAGGCAGGGCCCTCTGAGCAGTGCCAGGGAAGGGGCAGACCCCAGGCAGCTGATGGGAAATGGGTTCTCCTCCTGGGCCAGCCCTTGAGCTCCTCACTTGCAGTCCAGTCCCTTGCTGGAATTAATGAAAAGGTGCCGATTTCTGCCCCAGGGGCACTAGCACTGGGCAGCCCCCATGAGCACCTCCTACCGGCCTCGCCGAGCTCTCCCAGCCCAGTCTGACAGGGGCTGTGGGAAGCCTGCCCCGCTGGAGCTCTGTGTGAGGCAGGGATGCTCCTGGCAAGGGCAGGAAGGCAGCTCAGTCAGGGAAGAAAGCATCCTACCCACAGTGCTAACATACGCTGTTACCTGTGTCATCTGCCACCGGTGCAGAGCCTCACCACGCTCTCTGCTTTGCTTCTGTCTGCCTGCATCTCCATTAACCTCCTGCGCCCCACTGCCCCAGGGCTACCACAAGACCCTGCTGAGGCTGAAGCTGAAGAAGGAGCGGATTTCGGACGTTCAGAAAGCTCTCCAGAACGGGACAAAGGAGCTGGAGTTTGAGGAGTTTAAGAACAGTTTGAAAGAGTAAGTTGGTCAGCTCCCGGCCCTGATTCCCCAGTATGATTCCCCTGGCTTTTCTCTTTGCCAGCTTGTAATAGGACGGGATTTCTGGACACAGCTAAGGAAATCAATCCAGGGTACATTTGCTTAAATCTGGACCACTCACAGCTCCAGGCTAGGATTTCCTGCTTGCTAAGGCAAGTCAAACCAGCCCCAAAAGCACCTCTGCCAGCCCCACAAGCCAGCCAGAAGCCACACAAGCAAACCCACAGACTTCTCAGCCACTGTACCAACCCAGACCAACAACCCCCAAATTCAGGTGACAGGGTATTAAACCCATTTCCCCCAATCCACAAAGATTCTTCCAGGCCCCAAAGGGTCCAGCCACAGTCCTCAGTCAATGTACACTTGGATCTTACCCAAAAACAACCCCCTTGCCCAAATCCTTTAGATCTAAATATCTAAAGAATTATTTACAAAGAAAGAAAGAACAGGGCTGGAAAGAAAAACTGTTAAAGTGATACTTTACATACACCAGTTACAGCTGTTGGTCCACCCAGTAGCGTTAACCGCTTAGTCTTGAAAGTCACTGAAATTACACCCCATAAGGAGTAGAATTCCAGGGTACATAGTCTTAATTACTGGAGAACTGTAGACCTTGGCACAGGAACAGGAACAAAAGACACAAGACTTTCTCGAGACAAAAGACTTCTCTCCGAGGTGGGCGTGGCTAGGTCCGCACCGCGGCTTTTTTCTTGTGTCCAGGGACAAAGCCCTTTCTCCTTCCCATCAGGGCCTTGAGGATCAGTGTCACCTGACCCAGGTGAGCCGCTGTGTCTGGTTTTGCTAGCGCACTCCAGTCATTTACATGGCAGGTGGGATGGATGTCTGGGCATCTAATTTCAATTCCTTTGCTCAGCCCAGGTCACCTGACCGGCGGGCTGCATTCCAGTGACAAGTCCCAGATTCCTGGGATGTGAATTCGACATCTGGCATCTGGTTTCCGTCCCATTGGTTAGCGCAATGTCCCAGCTGGGGCTCAGTTCACACCTCCTGCGGTGAATCTTAGCACGAACCGTTGCTGGTACGAGTACGGTGTGAAAACCCGTGACTCTACCTACCAGCACGATACAGACTTATAAGTAGGATGCACAGATTCAGGGCCTCCTCAGCTCTCATTAGACACCTCTCAGCCCCCTCCCCCCAGCACACTGTTTGCGGCCAGTACATGCAATGGAGACACACAACGGCTTCTGTATCCGGTCTGAAAGTCCAGCCGCCTGACACAGCTGCAATGCTCAGACCTGCCCTTCCCTCGTGGTCTTCCAACCCCCGCCCACTCATGCAAGGGCCAGATCCCCATCTGATGTAAATCAGCACTGCTGATGGCCCTGATTCAGACTGGCCAAGGAGCCAGCCTGAAACGCTGGTCAGTGCAGCGTGCCGCCTCTCGGCGCTCCTTGTCCCCAGGTAGCAGGCTGGCTCCAGACCTGCAGGGTGACTCTGCTGTCTGTCTGGTGCCTATCCATGCAGAGGAGCAGCCCAGCCTGCTGGGAGGTGGGACGAGGGGGCAAAAGGCAGCTGCTACATTGTGCATCAGTTCAGAATCCAAAAGTGACAAAGGGCGGCACAGTCTCTTTCTCCTGTGGATTCTTGACCTGTGTTCTTTCCGCGTTGTTTTCTGTAATGTGCCATGAATCGAGCCATGAACTACCTCTGGCGTCTTTTAGGTACAGCAAACACAACAACTCTCCCCTGAGCCCGTGTCCGGTACCACCTGCCCTTGCTCCTCAGCCAACGTGGCAGCTAATTCCAGCTTGCTGGGGTGGTTTTCACTGTGGTCTCAGCCTGACCTGCCCAACCTACTAGCCAGCTTTTCCCCCCACGCACTCACCGAGCTTCTCCTGTCTCTGCTGTCCCTGGGCCTCCACGCTTGGTGGAAGGAAAGTGCGTTGCCTGGACCTGTTGCACCTGTCTGGAGCTCTCTGTGCCACCTCTGGGGCTGTGCCTCACTCCTCCCCTGTAGAGACCTTACAGAGAGGGGTTTAGACACTACGATCTTTGGCCTGCTCCTCATGAAGCAGTTCACTCTCTTCCGGGCCCGGGGAAAGTCTGATGGAGTAGCTCTCCCCAGCAAACCCTTCCTTCCCCTGCCTCTACCGCTGCATACCCAGCAGGGTGGTGCTGCCACCTCATTGCTGGTTGGGTCGTGGCTCTCGTTTCAGCTGTGCAAAGAACGGGCTTTTGTGCTCACTGGCAGTTCTGAAAACCTGGGGGCAGGGGGTGTTTTGGGGGGACACAAAACTTCCAATTTGTCAGCAAATTGGAAGGTTGAAGAAAGCGTTGCTTGGAGGCGCATTGTTTTACATTTTTACATTTCAACACCCATAAAATCGAAGATTTCCAGACAGCCGTTTCATCTGGAACATGGCAAGAGAAAACACTGCGACTTTTTCCGATTCTTTCCTCACCACAGTTTGGCAAAACTGACACAAAATCTCAAAAAGGTTTGTGTGTTGCCAAATCAGTGGGGTTTTGCCAAAAAAAGTTCCTGCCCTAGTCACTGGCTTTTCCCCACGTTGCACTGCTCTTACCCCCAGACCAGGAGCTCAGTGGCACACGTCGGTTCAGAATGTAGCAGGAGGCATCCGGCTCTGCTGCGTGACTCCTTGGCTCCGTTCTCTTTGCCACATGCTGTAGGTTGGGCCACGCCGACCATGAGATCACAGCTGCCTTCTCCAGCTTCGACAAAGACGGAAACCAGATCCTTGATGAAGAGGAGCAGACGCGAATGAGGCGTGACCTAGAGGAGAAAAGGGTAAAGAGGGGCAGGGTGAGCTGAGCTGGGAGCCCCTTTTCTGACACAGGTCACCCTCCAAAATCCCTAGGGCCCAGTCCCCAGGGAAGGCGTGGGAAATGAGTGGGTGCCCGGTCAGCATCCCTGCCTGCTCTGCAGCGGAAGATGAGATTTTTGGCAGCCTGGGTTGCTGGGTATTATCTACACCGTGGTAACTGCACTCCAGCTTCCTGTGTGTGCGTGCTTCTCGCTGCCTTCCAGGTTGCTCTGAATGCCGAGATTGAAAACCTGGGGAAATCCTACTGCGAGAACAAGCTGGAGGAGAAACTGAGCCCAGTGGATGCAAAGAACAGTCCCAACAACAAGTCCCTCTGGGTGTCCGAGGAAGAATTCCAAATGTGGGTCACTGCTGGGGCCCGGGCAGCACCTCAAAGCAAAGGCCTTGGCATCCCGCTGCCCTGCCCCCCTCGTGGAGCCGCACCCGCCTGTGCCTCACGGGCGTGAAATCTTTCCAGCCTGCCCCGGCCCTGTACTGCACGCCCCAGGCGAGGCAGTGCCACGCCAAGTCCTTTCCATAGTGGAGCCAGCTGGCTTGGGAAAGGGGGCCAGGACGTTTCCTGGCCTGTGTCAGGAATAGTCTCTCTGGCTGGAGTCATGCTGGAGACCCGGGGCTCAAGTCAGAGGGTGGAATGGGTGCTCGCAGTGGTGGGGCTGACCCATTGCAGAAGGGTTTGTGTAGGAGAGACTCTGATTTACAGCAGCTGGAGTGTGGCCCTTGTTCCCTGGGCAGGAGGCAGTGGGCCAGGCAGGACGAGTTCCCCAAAGGAGGGAACATTGTATAAGGCTTAATGCACAGCACAGGAGTCCAGATATCCTGGGCCAGTCGCTGACTCACCACAGGGTCCTAGGCCAGGCACCTGGGGCCAAGTGAGACAGCTTGGGGCAGGACAGGCAGTTCTGCACGTTACTCATGTGGGAGAATAGCCTGGCCCCATCCACATTAGCTGGCCAGCGTTTAACCTGCTTGGGACGCATGTTCTAAACATAGTCCCTGGGCCCAGCTGTGAGCATCCTCAGCCAGGACCTATCTGCGGAGCTTCACCGGCTGTGCTGCTGCTTAGCCAGCTGACCCCCACGGGTCCCTGGCCAGGGTCTGCGCGTTCTCGGCTGTGTCGTGGGGGATGCGTACAAGGGCTCGCGCTCTCTTCCACAGCCTCCTGCGCCGCGTGCTGCAGCTGGAGCACTCCCTCGGCAGCATCGTGTCCCAGATCGAGGCAGTGGTGAGCAAGCTGGAGGTGCTGGAGAGAGACAAGCTGCAGAGGAAAGACCTGGTGGGCCAACTGCTCGACAACATCAGCAAGGTCAGTCGTTCTCGGGCAGCGCCCCTGCAAGCAGCTGTGTCCTTTGGCTGCTTGTTTTCCAGGCTTCGCTTCTATAAGCCAGTGAGACCTGCTGGCGCTCAGTGCTTCGCAAGACCGAGCCCTTTGCGTGGCACCAAACCTCTTGCCTGCAGGACTTCCATCCCCAGTGCCCCAACCACATCCACCAGTTTATCCAGGTCTCTGGAGCACAATGTGTCCCTCCAGCTTCACGGGCCACAATCAGATTTGGTGTAGGGTGATGCAACTGGACAGACGGCAGCAGACTGGTGTCTGCTGGCCCCAAGCTTGAGGTTGCCCTCTGTGTCCTAGAACAGCAAGCAAGGGAGCCTCTGCCCCTCCGCTCAGGGATGGCAGGTGTTGCTAGAGGCCAGAGGCCTCCCTGATGGTGTGGCTGCACTCTCAGATGTCCCTGCAGAGCCTTCTGGTCCGTATTCGTAAAAGCATTTTCCTGCTGTTTGACAAGGTTTAAAATGAGCAGCATGGTCAGAGCCCAGAATGTGGGGTAGGGGCCGCCTGACCCACTGCGAACACCAGCTCCTTCAGGGACATTGGCCACAGCCCCCGGGAGGTGTCTGCACTGCAGCCACAGGGTATCACTGCAGCATATGCAGACATATGTAAGCGAGCGGCTTGGGCCCCAGAGCCGTGAAGCCATACCTCATGGGTAGGGCGACCATACCTCCCTGTCCCAAATACGGGACAGGGAGATGGCGGGAGGGGCGACTCCTCCAAGCCCCAGGGAGCCAGGAAGGAGGCGGTAGCTGGCAGTGCTCCCGGGGAGCCCCGAGGAAGCTGCAGCTGCCCTCACTTCCCTGAGGCTGTGGTGGGGACGGCCCAATACGGGACCGTTCGCCCCTTTTAAAAAAATGTCGGGGCACCAGACAGGCATCCCAAACACAGGATCACCCTAATCATGGGCTCCGGCTTGGCCTGTGCCAGCCTGCCTGCAACACTGGGCAACTTCTTGTGGGCCCCTCCTGCTGTGACTTCACTGCTGCGGCACTCAAGCTGATTAGACCACTGCCATCTTGGGCACGTCTCCAGGAGCTGCAGTGCCACCCCACGGCTGCGGTGCAGCCGCACCCTCAGGATCTCTGGCTTTGGTTTCCCCCACTGCAAAATAGGGGGTAGCAACTTTGAAGGGGCGCTGGAAGGATTCAGCTAGTACCCTTGGGAAGGTGGTTCTGAGCTCCATGCTCGGTCTTCACTGGATAGACTAGATAGTGACCAGCTTTGGCCCCCTTGTTCCGGCTGCATATTATCTGCACACAGAGTCTGATTCAAAAGGTCTTGTTCCCAACTGTTGTCTGAATGGGGCATGTGAACAGAACTCTGGCTTGGGTCTGGACTGCACTAGCACCGGGGGCTCTGGATATTCATTGCTTGTGTTTGCATTGTTGATGACTCCCCGATATCAGACAGTCTTGTTTCTGATCCCTGATTGGATGACTCCCATGCCTTTGTAAGAGACGCCCACTGGAAGCCCTTTGCAAAGTATAATGAAACAGACATGTCAGTTTGGACAAAGTCTGTGACTAATGCTGTCTTTGCAAGCGCCATCCGGTGGTACCTGGCCAATTAGCTGTCACTCCATACAGAGCTCTCCCCAGAGGAACGCTTTCAAGACCACAGCCAGACCCGCAAAGATTCTCAGCTTAGCCATCTGAACACGGCTGCTGGGGATGCTCCTGTGAGCAGACATTTGCCTGGGTGTTTCTTTGGCAATGTGTCTTTGCAGGACATTCTTGCAAGCAGCATTTTGCAGAAAGGAATTGCGCTAGCCTGGGCCACAATAGATTTTCTAACCACGTTAGTCCAAGTGCTGGAGGCAACCCCTTTCAAAAGACTCCTGTGAGCCTGGCCTGGGCAAGGCTGGTGACCCAGTGAAGGTAGCTGGGGCTTGGAAAGGAGGCACCAATGAAAGTGTGCAGCCAGAGCCCTGCATGGCCCGGGCAGCCGGGCCCTCTCCTTCGCCACCGCTGGAGCCTTTGGTTGGTTTCTTGGTAAATTGTCGGCAGTGCAAATGGGCATTTCTTCTCCTCGACAACAGGAGGAAGAGCCCAGCCAGGAAGAACTGATCCATCGGAACCTAGACCGGCCGGTGAAGGAAAACCCTGAAGGCTGGGAGACAAAACACGGGCTGGGAAGTGACCTCAGTGGGAGCTCTCTCCAACACGGTAACAGCACCCAGCCCAGCCTGCCGCAGTGGAGTTTGCTGGGCTCACAGACGCCCAAGAACACCTGGCCTCAGTCTGACGCACACTTCTGACACCCATCGGATGGCTCCACCGTGGAGCCCAGGGCTGTATGTCGGTCTCAGCTGATTCCCATTGTTAGACTAGCCATGACAAAAGCGGACAGCGCCAGAGGTCCGTCTCACCAGTGTGGTGCGGACTCACAGATGATCTTGTTTTTATTTGCCAAGTTGTGCAACACCGTAGATCTAGAACTTCAGGCTCCAACACCCCGGGCTGAAAGGAGGGGTTCAGACCTGGATTCCGATTTGCTCCTATGCCTCTAAGTGGACCCAGCTTGTCCCACCCCTACCCTACCCTCTCCCCAAGATCTGGACACACCTGAACTTTGAGAAGGTTTGGCTCCAGAGTGTTCTTTGCAGCTATCTCCCATCACACACACCACAACACACTCCGAGTCCTGGATAGGTTGCCGTTGTGTGGATCAGGTAGACAGGAGGGATGTGTGCGTCTACTTAAGCTGCAATGAGAATCTTGTTAGTTAACCTCATTGGCCACCTCTGCTTTCCCTCTCTCCCAGTCATCTTCTCCTCACTGTGGAACCTTCTGCCCTCACTCAGCAGGCACAGTGCCCAAGCAGAAGGTCTGGCTGAAGGTCCTGCAGGTGGGCTCTGGCTGTGTTGCTGATGGCAGCACTGAAAGCGGGTGTGGAGGGAGGACCACAAGGGGGTGCAGATTGAGCTGGGTGGCTGAGGGGCGTCTTTCAGCAGTTTCCCACCTATGCTGCTGCCCCCAAAGTCTGGCAGCCCTCCCTCAACCTTGTTCAGACCACTGTAAGCCCCAGATGAAGGAGTCCTAGGGCTTGGCCATTAACCAGACTTCTCGCCTGCCCCTTGACACTGCGGCTCTTACTGGTCTTGTGTTGTCCATTTGCGCGTCCCAGAACTGCAGTTTGTGAAGTTTCACCAGCCCAGCCCAGCCACTGAGTTGTGAAAGGACGTGTCACTGGGGTTTGCCTTCGAAAAAAATTTTGCTTGAGATGGGGCTGAGAATGGCCAGCCCATGGGAACGTGGCCACAGCAGAACCAGTGACGAAGTCCGAGCGCAGCGCAAGAATGCTCTATTCTGAGTAGCCTCGGCTTGTACAGAGACTAGCTGACTCTCTGTGGCTGACGCCCTCAACTAGGCGCTGGGCTGGATTCTCAGCTGGTGTGACGTTGCAGTGAACGCTGTGGGGTATGCTCATTTACACCAAGGAAGAATCCAGCTGCTGCTACATTCCAGAGCGTTAGGTTCATTATTTCGTGTGTTTCTGGTCACAGCAGTAAACTCTGACACCAGCAATTAAATATCCCCGATGAGTAACATGGCAGGAGGTGCTTCAAAGAAACGAGCCATTGCAAGAGTGTGGAGTTCATTGATGCCAACTTCCATTTGTACAGCAACCTTCACCCCCAAGTACACAACCCATTGTTACCTGTATCCCGTATAAAGCGAATGGGTCACATAGGTTCACCCATTGCAAAAGTACAGCCACCTCTGGGGTGGAGCATGGAAATGGGGCAGCAGCTGTCCTACACAAACATTCAGAAGAAGAATACAATAAAAGTTTGAAATATCCTATTCACAGATGCATCACAAAGGGTAAAACTACATTAAACTCCAGCCTCTCCTTTGTCTCTGCATTACAATGGGCTCTGGCGTATTTGGGTGGTGGTAGACCGCAGTTAGCCAGGCTGTAATGTTTCTTATACTCTCAAGTTATTTTTCTGTTGTTGAAAAACAAAGGGAGTGTTGCAGAGAAAGGGACTGTGCCTGGATGAGGAACTCAACAGAGATGCCCTGTAAGCTACAATCACACAGTGAGCCACAACAAGAAGTCCTGTGGCACCTTATAGACTAAGAGATATTTTGGAGCATAAGCTTTCGTGGGCAGAGACCCACTTCATCAGACGCATGAGTCAGTGGGTCTTTGCCCACGAAAGCTGATGCTCCAAAATATCTGTTAGTCCATAAGGTGCCACAGGACTTCTTGTTGTTCTCAAAGCTACAGACTAACACGGCTCCCGCTCTGATACAATGATCCACGTGCCTCTTTCCAACCACACTTCTGACAACAGAGGCAGCACCCTAAATGTGGGAGGACTGGAACACGACTGCCTTGGTGAGCCCAGAAAGGTCACCCTGAACCTGTGCGTGCACAGCACCAGACCTCACAGACCCTTGTAACTGCATTCTTACAGCTGAGCTGTATTGCTCCGATCAGCAGCTGGCTGCGGGTGTGAAGGCTTAATTGTAACAAAAATGGTTCTCTCTTCTTAAAAGATCCTTTCGGCTGCCTGTCATCTCCTGAATTCAGGCTCCTGGATTAGGCCCTGGACTGATTTCCCTGCATACAGTTCAAGCCCGTATGGGACAGCATTTAGCTTGGTGCCAGAGCTAGGCAGGTACCCCAAACACCTACGGTCAAACCCTCTGCTTTAAGTCCTCGATCGGACTCAGTGTGTTATGTCATCGGTCCCTATGGGAGCAGAACTCTGCCCCAAGCAGGGGAAATGGAGGTTCCTGAGCCCGGCCCCAGCAGGAGCATGAAGAAAGAACAGGTTTTTCCAAGATCTTGTTCTGTAAAGCTCTGGGTTTCTCATTCTGACGTTATGTATTTCTTGTTCTCTTTGGTGCATCGGGCACTTTTCCATTCCCCTTCCAGGGCAGTTTAACTCAGCTGCGTTAGGAGAGGGGGACTCATCGCAGGGGAAATTCACCCAGCGACGCAGGGTGGACAAGACCTCCCAGTGCAGCAAGGACCCCCCGACTCTTCCCGTGGCAGAGCGCCACAGAAAGCGGGGTTGGAGGCAGGATGATGGTGTAGCCCATGATCCAACATCACACAGCTCTGCTGGTCCAAACCCCAGGCTTGGCGGGGTGTGGGGATCATAGCTCCTGCTTCACCCCAGGTGTGGAGCCAGGACCCCAGAAGGGCTGCAGACGGGTTCCCAGGGCCCAGGTGTAGACTGGACGGTGGATTCCTCCTTCCCCGGTGCACACCCCTGCGTAACTCCTAGCCGGAAGGCTGCTCCTCTGGCCTGGTACTGTGTGTGAGCTTCACCCTGGGTGTAAAGCCGTTCACGTAGCCCGCGTGCCCACCCCGAAGCGTTATCTGTGCCCTGCGTGACTCCCTCCATCGTCTCGTGTACGTACGCGCGCTGAACACGTGGCCATGTATGTGACGCATGTAATAAACAGCTCTCAAAGCGAATCATGTCCCAGGCTCTGCCCAAGCGGCCCTATCGCGCCTCCCCCGAACTGCAGAGTCCCACCGCACCTCTAGGTGTGCTGAGCAGGCCTTGCGCTGCCCTGCTGAGGAACCACAGCCGTTAACCGCACTCATGGCAGGCTCAGTCCTGAGGTGTTTTCCAGTGGGGCGGGCTGGGGTCTCCTGACGTAGGGGGTGACACACCAGTGAAGGGTTTGCCAGCACGGGCAGGGCACGGTACGGTATAGCTCCAAAGGTGCAAAGCGGCTGCTTGGCTGCCACGCTTGGCCTGTCGCCCCTGCCCGTGCGGGGATGGCCGGGAGTCAAGCCTGCGGGCAGGTGCTTCGCAGAAGGGTTTAAGTAAGTGCTGTACTGACAAGACCCTACGCCGCTGCTCTCCCTCCCCCAGGGATGGGGTGGCCAGCGCCAAGGCCGGCGCAAGGCCCTCGAAGGACATGGCACACGTTTGGCAATGCGTTGGCGCTCCCAGGCGGTGGGAGAGATGTGGGGAGCGAACAGCTCTCGTTGCACTAGTGACCCGATCAGCAGCCCGAACTCGGCAGTGAACCCTGGGCCCCACATGTCACCTGAGGGGGCTCCTTGCGCAAACACTGAGAAGCAGACGGGAACAGCTGCTTTTGCAGAGAGAGGCAAGTTTGCACCAGCTTCGTCTCCAGGTTGGGGAAACTGAGTCAGCGTGCGGCTGCTCGGCACAAGAGGCGGACGCATTGCGTAGCAGAAGTGAAAGTTTTCATTGGGAACTTTTTTCCTGCAAAAATGCACATTGAGGTCAAAGAGGATGGAGAGAAACTGTTCTCAGTGGTGACAGATGGCAGAACAAGGAGCAACGGTGTGAAGTTTCAGAGGGGGAGGCGTAGGTTGGATATCAGGAAAACCTACTGCCCCAGGAGGGTGGTGAAGCTGTGGAATGTGTTGCCTAGAGAGGTGGTGGATTTTCCGTCCCCAGAGATTTTTAAGTCCCGGCTGGGATGACTTAGTGAGGGTTGATCCTGCTTGCAGCAGGGGGCTGGACTCTATGACCTCCTGAGGTCCCTTCCAGCCCTGGGATTCTGCGGGTCTATCAGGTGAGCATTCTGCAGCAGTCTGGTGAATCTTCCAAAGCTGAATGAACAAACAAACGAAACCCCAGCAGCTCATTTGGACACTTCCCCTGGAGGCATTTGGCTCTCTCCAGGCCGGACGACACAGGAACTTCAGTTGTGTTCTGTTTTAGGAGGGTAAACTCAAAGATAAGGCCAGGTGTTCAGTTCAGCACTTCGCCAGGCTCTGGAAAATGTGGCCTGAACAAAGAGTCCTGGGATTCCGGTGTCCCACGACATGCTGAATTCCAGGTGTCACTCTGCACCCCGCTCTCCAGCCCCACCCTCCCCATTGTTCCCTACTCCACTTCGGGGCTGGCCCACGCTGCACACCACTGGATGCAGTTCTGCGGGTCTCCACCCTGAGCTGTGACAGCGGGTAACCAAAGACACGCACCTCTATTGGTCCAGAGCCTCGGCCAGTGCCGATCGATGTAGCTCCACTTGAGGGTCAGTGCAGATTCACCCCGCTTGCTGGCCTGGCTCCGACCATAGCAGACACACCTGGAAGCTGCTAGAAGCTGCCCTCCCAACACACTGTGTCTGCAGGAAGCAGATGCCTCAAGTGATGGGAATATCCATGTGTCAGGACGTGCCCCACCACCACCACTGCAATGAGGCTAATGCTTATTTCCTGGCTGATGAGCCCCACTGGGAGCTACCAGCACCATGGCAGAGCCTGTGCCAGGCTGGTGAGTTCCTGAGACCAAAGACTGGTGCCACCCTCTGCAGGGACTCAGCCAGCTCCCAGGGGCTGGATGGTGAGAGCAGGAAAGTGGCAAGCTTGTGGGCAGTGTTGCCTAAGGAATAAATACAAGACTGGCACTCAGCAGATCTGGATTCTTTTCCTTAATCTGCCACTGACCTCCTGGGGAACCTTGCACAAGTCATTCCCCAGCCCTGTGCCTCAGTTTGCCTGTCTGTAAACTGGAGATAATGATACTGATCCCCTTTGATAAAGAGCTTTGAAATCCATTCATAAAAAAGTGCTGAGTGAACGTGGCTGGTGGTTTGCCAGGAGACGAGATCTGGGTAGAAAGGTCAAGGAGGGCGGGCAGCTTATTAAAACTTTGTTCAGAGGTTTATCTCGAGAGGCCAGCGCAGAAGATGCTGGGGGTGCAGAAGCCGGCAGGATATGGGATAAGGAGCTTGCTACCAACCAGTCCATAGTGCAGCACATGTTGTGGCGAGAACTAGCCATGTGGGTATTGCAATCCGCAGCCCCTCGGTGTGTCGCCCAGGGGCAGACTCAGCGTCACCGCCTCTGCTGTAACAGCTAGCGAGGTTCGGAGAGCTGAATGCCTGCAGGGGACCTGGCCGGCTGCTGAGCACCCCCTGCTGCGGGCAAGCCTGGCCATTTCCAGCTCTGCTCCTGCCGGCTCTGCCAAGCTGAGCACTGGATGCCAGATCCCCACAGGCCACAGGATAGGATGCCAAGGGCTCAGGTACCCGCACTCCGAGCCAGAAGCGACATATTCCCCAGCCTGGCGTTTGGGGCTGTGCCAGGGTGACGTCTGGTGGGAGTCTGGGACGCCGGTGGTCATGAAAGATCCACTCTCAGGTTTTGGCCTTTACTCAGGCAGAGCTGCCCCAGAGCCCCCCATTCCCTGGGCATCTCAGCAGGGCGATTCTGTTCTGAAGGGACACGATGGTCCGTCAGGCAAAGGCCAGCCCCCCACCTCCACAGGGCAGCGTTTCGGGAGACGGGAGCCTGAGGGTGCAAACAGGCGGCAGGTGCGTTTTGTATAACTACCGTCGCTCTTCGGGGAGCATCCTCTCCTGGGCTCTGTGCCCCACCTCAGCTGGGCTCAGCCCATCCAGAGCCAGGTTCTGCAGCGTGCTTCCGCCCTGCCCATCTCCCTCCTGACTTTTGCAGAGGACGGGCACAAGAGCCACTGGCCGCTGGGGTAGGGCACGCAGGAGGATGACCTAACCAAAGCCAGGCACATGTGAAAGAACAGCTGTCACTCGCGCTGGCCAGCCTCTTCCTGGCAGTGACCTGGGCAGTGAGTCTGTGGGATGCTTCATGCCAGGGGGTGCTTCCTGCACACACACCACGGGTCACCTCTCCGCCTGGGTTTTCAGTTCTGCACTGGTGGAGAACCAGCCTCCGCGGGGGGAAGGGAATTTGGATCCCCTCTGTGAGGATAACCAATAAACACCAGTTACAGTGCTGGGTGGTGTGGGACTGGCCTCAGAGGCAGCACTGGGCCCACTGCTGGGGCTGGGATCCAGGTTCGTGGGACTGGTGTAAGCTGGGGCCTTGGCCCCCTCGGGCCTGGGTGGCAGAACGGGTTTGTGACTGACTGCAGCTAGCCGAGGGATTGGGCCAGCAGCCCCACACTGACGAAGGGCTGGGAGGAGGGAGCAGTCCCAGGCTTGGGCAGCCCCAAGCGTGTTCCCCGGGGAAGGACAGTTTAAAGGCTCCCCACAGCTGGTGAAGAGGGGGACTGAGTCGGGAGGTGCCATGGTGCGAGGCTGAGGCAGTGCCAGGGCTGGAAGGGCTCTGGCAGGAGCAGTCTGGAGGCGGCTCCAGCAGCAGCGACTTGGACCTGCCCCTCCCCAGCCCCTGGAAACCCAGACTTGTGGAGCCAGACACCAAGTGGCTGCAGAGAGTCCTCAGCACCAGCCAGCAGCTCCCAGCTGAGCACGCCAGGCAGGCCGGGAGTGACCCACTGGAAACAGGATCTGGGGCAGCTCATGGGGGCTGGAGGCTTTGCTGAGCCCGGGGCCTTGCTTTCTGACCGCCAGATTCCCACGGGGGGTACTGAAATGCAGGCGTGACCCTGGGTCGACCAGCTACCCCGTCCTCCTCAGCTACAACAACCGCACCGAGGCGAGGTTCAGCTCCTGGCTTGGCTGGTGCAGGACGAGCTGTTGGGAGATTGGCTTTGTTTGCTTACAAGGTTGTGTCTCTGTGCAAAAAACACCCAGAGGTTATATCCAGGGCCCTCCCTATGTGGGAATGGGGCAGGGCAACCCTTCTGCTGCAGGCCCTGCTCCCACCCCACCCCAGCGCACCCCTTGCCCAAAGCCCCCTCCTTCCACACGATGCAAGCTGGGGGAGTAACAAGGGCCTGACGTGGGGCTGCAGAAGGGTTTGGAGCCCCCCTTCGCCATGGGGGTGGGAGCTGGGCCCTGCCCCAGGGCTCTTTGCCTTCCACCACTGTGGTGAAGTGCAGCGCAGCCAGCTGAGAGACGGCTGGCAGAGTGGAGCAGGCTGCTGGATCTCACCAGCTCCCGCTGCTGCAGTGAGTGCGGGGGGGGCCCACACCCCCTGCTGCCCCATGCCGGCCCCACCCCCCCAGATAACCCCGCAGATTGCCCTGGAGCCCGCAGGTCCCATCCAGAGGATGGTTGAGCTGGTTGCTGCAGGGTCCCCCAAACACAGGGCCTGGGTCAGTTGCTCCAAACTGTCCTATGGCCGGGACAGCTCTGCGCTTCGTTCTTCCTGCATGGGGCTCAGTGCCCCCGACACCCGCCCGCACCTCCTGGTCTGCTGTGGCTCAGTTCCTTCAGACCCGCTACAAAACATTCGCCGTGGTGCCCTGAGCCCCGGCTGAAGCATCGTCACCCCTGCGTGGCTGGTGGGGAGCCAGGCACAGTGGGTAGGGAATTCAGGGCGGTGGGTGGGAATCCTCAGTTTCACTGGCCAGGACCCAGCTTTGAAGTTTTGCTTCTCCTCTGCAGTCTCTCATACTAACAGGGCTGTGCCACTGAACTGGGGACCCTGCCCTGCTCCAGGATCCAGGATCAGCCCCCGGAGACAAGATACAGCCACCTGCCCCCATTGCAGCCTGTGCAGCAGTTCCACAGAAGCACAGGGCTGGAAGGGACCTCAGGAGGTCATCTAGTCCAGCCCCCTGCTTCAGGCAGGATCAACCCCACTAAGTCATCCCAGCCAGGACCTTGTCCAGCCGGGACTTAAAAACCCCAAGGGATGGAGATTCCACCACCTCTCTAGGCAACACATTCCAGTGCTTCACCACCCTCGTAGGGAAGTAGTTTTTCCTAATATCTAACCTACACCTCTCCCTCTTCAACTTCAGACCATTGCTCCTTATTCTGCCATCTGACACCACTGAGAACAGTTTCTTACCCTCCTTTTTAGAGCTCCCCTTCAGGAAGTTGAAGGCTGCTATTAAATGACCTCTAAGTCTTCTCTTCTGTAAACTAAACAAGCCCAAATCCCTCAGCCTCTCCTCATAGGTCTTGTGCTCCAGCCCCTTAGTCATTTTTGTTGCCCTCCGCTGAACCTGCTCCAGCAAATCCACATCCTTTTTATACTGGGGGGTCCAAAACTGGACACAATATTCCAGATGTGGCCTCACCAGTGCCAAATAAAGAGGAATAACTACTTCTCTAGATATGCTCAAAATGCTCCTCCTAATGCACCCTAGTATGCCGTTAGCGTTCTTGGCTACAAGGGCACACTGTTTACTCATATCCAGCCTTTCACCCACCACAACCCCTGGGTCCCTTTCCATCATACGGCTGCTGAGCCAGTCGGTCCCCAGCCTGTAACAATGTTTGGGATTCTTCCGCCCCAGGTGTAGGACTCTACACTTCTCCTTGTTGAACCACATCAGATTTCTTTTGGCCCAGTCCTCCAATTTATCCAGGTCACTCTGGATTCTCTCTCTACCCTCCAATGCACCTACCTCTCCCGCTAGTTTTGTGTCATCCGCAAACTTGCCGAGGGTGCAACCCAGTCCCTCACCCAGGTCATTAATAAAGATGTCGAATAACACTGGCTCCGGAACCGAGCCTTGCAGCCCTACGCTTGAAACAGACCAACATCCAGATATGGAGCCATTGACCGCTACTCCAGCTCCCCTCAGCCTGCCTTCTGCCAGTGCTGTGCCCAGAGAGCGCTCCAAGGGCGAGGGTCTGTCAGAGTCCAGCCTTGCTTGGCTGGCTGCAAAGTCTGCCCGTGCAGACACCAGTTAGTGCCAGTGGCAACACAGGCCCCCGTAGCTGCCAAGACCAGCCCGTTTCACTGGGCCCAGCTGGGTGACATATGGTCACAGCCAGGCTGGATTTGAGTTCACATTCTGCTTTCCGTGGGAACCAGCTTCTCAGAGGTAGGTGAGAGCCAGCCCGGGGCCTTCCACCTCTGCGATATTCAGGGTTGTTCTCTGTGGGCGGGGATGGGGACTTTGCAGGGCGCCTTCCACTCAGGGACCTCAGAGCCTTTTACAGACCATAATGGAACCCTTAGGACAGCCCCATAGTTCAGCTCAGTGTCATCCCTTCCACTTTATGCATTAGGAAACTGAGGCACAGAGCAGCTACCCCACTTGCTTGAGGATGGCTCGCGAGTCGGCAGTAAAGCAAAGACTAGTCCCCAGCCCCCTTGACATTATACAGAGGCATCGCTGGCAATACTGCTAACCTCTCTATGGCCCCTTTTTGTCCCAAGAGGCAGTGGTTCGCTGTGGGGGTGAGGATCTCTGGGCAGTGTTTGAGTCTGAAGCTTCTCTCATGGCTTATCCGTCCAATATAGGGTTTGCACGGTCGAATGCCAGAACCGCATCTCAGTCTGTTTCCAAATTCTTCAGTCTGAGAGTTTTTCCTTCTAAGACAAAGTTCTTTTGCGTGGCTGGCACATGTGCTATCAAAGGATGATGTGCCCTGTTGTAGCAGTCGATTACCTCTAAGCACATACAATAACCTTTGCTCTGTCCTCGCAGCCGCCACTACACCAGCGGCTATCACAGAGCTGACTGGAGACCTTATGGCCATGAGCACTGCTCCAGGAGTTCTCTTTTCTGGTGTTACTAACTGGATGATTGGTAAAGAATTGATATGTTCCCTTAACCCACCCCACCCCTTATTCTTGCATAAGTCCCTTTGATGTCTTGAATTGGGGCTGTTCATGCTTAACTTCTAAGCTAAGCAACACAACCGGCTTTACGCAAAGCAGGTGGTAGCGTCCCCAGTGTTGCTGCATGGGGTGAACACTGTGGGTGGTTGGAGGCAGTCTGATATTCAGGAACAACTCGTGGAGTGAAATGGAGCTGGACAGCGAGTTACAAAAAGCCTGACCCGCAGCAGGAATGCAGGGTGAAGCTGGCTGCCCGTTCCCAGCCAACTTTTCTGTTTTTAGCGGCATTCCTGGCTTCTGCTTCACTGCAGCCACATCTGAACCCCGTTACCCCTCGCCCGAACAACTTGCTACCGCGGCCAGGGCTCTCAGGGCAGCTCTCCAGGTTTTGTAGCCCAGCCATTCACCAGACCTGTCTGTCTTGCTGGTTTGACGGGCTCTCAGGTGGTAGCAGGATGGTTTCTTTTCTTCATGCTGACAGTGGCGCTGCTGTCCTACCCAGCCCTGGCCATCTCGCTGGCTATCAGCACTGGGATGAATGCAGTGGCTATTGCCAATCTGCTTATCACTGCTTGCTTTGTCTTCATGCTTGTGAGTATTGTGTGCCCGGCTGGAGGGAGGGGCACCTTGCATGGGAGGCGGGTGTAGATGAATGGAGCACATGCTAAATATGAGTCAACGGCGGAAGGCTGTTGCTAAAAAAGTGACCGTCATTCTGGGATTTACTAGCAGGAGCGTCATAAGCAGGACAAGAGTTGTCATTCTTCTGGTTTCTGCATGCTGCCTAGCCCTAGCGGTGTGTCCCTTTCCGGATGCTGCACTTCAGGAAAATGCGGAGACGCTGGAAAATGTCCAGAGAGGAGCAACAGAAATGATTGAGGGTCTAGAAAACATGACCTGTGAGGGAAGATTCACAGAACTGGGGTTGTTTGTTTTGGAAAGGGGACATGATAACCATTTCCAAGGTTGTTATAAGAAGGAGAGAAAAAAATGATTCTCCTCAACCTCTGAGGACAGGACAAAAGCGATGGGCTTAAACTGCAGCAAAGGAGGTTTAGGTAGAACATTAGGAAGAACGTCTTGTCAGGGTGGTTGAACACTGGAATGAATTGCCTGGGGAGGTTGTGGAACATCCATCTCTGGAGATATTTAAGAGCAGGTTAGACAGACACCTGTCAGGGATGTCTAAGGTGCCTGGTCCTGCCGTGAGGGCAGGGCCCTGACGTGATGACCTCACAAGGCCCCTTCCGGTTCTAGAGTGCTACGACTTTAACGGAAGTGAGGGATTAACAGGGGCGGGAGAAGCTCTCCCAGGCTTGGCCCTTGGCTGTACACAGGGCACCTCAGTCCTGACCCGTCCCCTTGTCACTGCAGTCCACGATCACACACCCAACGCTACCAGTGCACTTTAGTTCTGCCCTGTAGCTCCCCCAACTCCTCCAGTCCTGGGCTTCCGTCTAATACCAGCCGGCCACAGCACTGGCCAGCAGAAGCCCTGGCCCATGTTGTCAAGCCCAAAGCACCTCTGCCAACGCAGCAGCCTCCTCGTGCCCCCTCTGCTACTCCCATCCTGGCCCTCAGCCAGCAGCACCTTTTGTTATCTCCTGTGCACCCTGCCCCAGACCTGCCGTGCTCCCTGCTAGGCCAGTCCCAAGCACACTACATCAGTGCTGTTCTGCTGACTCGCAGCTTCCTTCCGGCAAAGAAAGCCTCCGAGGCTCCCTGTGGCAGGTATGTGAGAGCCAGGCTCCTTTCATCAGGAGCTGTACTCACCGGGATCGCCCACGCCCACGAAGGCAAGCCTGCTCACACCGCAGGCCTCTGTCTCCAGCAGAAGTCAATGCTGTCACGATTGCTTTAACCAACTGTCAAGGGAGTTTAAAACAAGCCCCTCTCCCCTGCGCTGGCGGCGGCCCGGACAAATGGCATCATGCCAGATCACAGGGGAAGACCTAGCAATAAGCTATAAAGGGTTGTGTTTTCTTGGGCCCCATGTTCCGTGGGAGGCTCATCCCCTGACTGCTGCTTTGGCACTGCTTTGCTTTTGGCTTTCACCATTCACATGTTTCTCCTGGAGTACATTTCTCCAGGGCTTGAGTAAGTTCTGCCAAGCAAGTTTCAGGCTGGGGCTGTCCACACACTAGGGGGCCTGGGTTTTTCACACCTCTCATGCCACAGTCTGAAGCAGGGGGACAGTCTGATTGGCACACAGGTGCTATTTTCCTCAACGGGAAGAGAAATAACCCGTATGAAGCTAACCCATCCCAGCTCAAGTGCTGTCAGCGTGTGATCCCAGAGCAGCCGCGTTGCTTGTCATGTCAGATCTTCTCTGGCCTCCTGGCGAACCTTCCATTGGTGGTGGCCTGGCTGCACTGCCTCAAGTACCCTCAGACACAGCCTCACGCTGAGGGGACAAAGTTATTCCTTTATGACTCAGGTGCTCAGGGTGTCGTTTTCTGAAGAGGTTTTGAAGGCGAATTAAGTAAGTTTAAAAGCAGTTGCTTAGGTCTCTTCTCTGCGTGAATATTTCTCATGAGAGGAATTGGCTGGAAGCCCTGGGGAATGAACTCCTCTGCTGAACCACAAAGGAGATGGCAGACGGGATGCAACAGGGCAAATCGCCCTGTCCTGCCACCCGCCTCTGATAGCCCAGTGTGAGAGGCTGGTCGAAGTTTATTTTCCAGAGGGAGCCACGGCTTCAGAGAATATCCCCCTGCAGCGTCAGCGCACGTTAACGCCTCTTACTGTAGCCGGGCCCAGTGCAGCACACGCAGGGCAGAGCAATGCGTGAGCAGCACCGAGGGATGAGGTGAGAAGCTGCATTGCTGGTTCCAGTCCCTGCAAGGTTCCCCCCGCGCCCCACAGCACAGAGCACCGCTGCACTGAACCCTGAGGCCTGTGTGGTGTGACTCGGGTCAGAGGAATAGCTCCTTACTTAGACCAGGGGCGTACCCTTTTGTTAGGGGGGCGCGGCGCTATCGACTCCACGCCCCCCGCGGCTTCTGCTGCCTCCCCAGCCCTCTGCTTCCCCCTCCGCAGCCTCCGCTGCTGCTGTCACCAAGGGAACGCTGCCCCCCCAGCCACTGGGCCAATCAGAATGAGCAGAGACATGAATCAAGCGGTGGGGGCAGCTGGCAAGTCCCCAGCTTGATAAGGTCCCCTCCTGAGGTCCTCCCCTCAGCACCCCTCCTTTGGGGCACCCCAGGGAGCCTCCCAGCACCCCCTTCCTGAGTGCCCCCCCACATCCCTTCCTGTGGCCCTCCCACACGTGGGGGGGTTAATCGCAGGTTGAAAAGCGGGGCCCAGTGTATAAAGTTTGCTCACCCCTGAGTTAGACTCATTACTCAAACCGGAGCTGCAGCATCTCTGGGTTCTAACGCTAAACATGTGCAGTCACAATCGGCGGCTGGCGGAGAGAGCTTGTCAAGATCACGGCTGAGCTGAGAAGGAGCTCGCCATGCTGCTACCACAAAGCCCAAATGCTTCTGTTGTTTACTACCAGATAAGGAAGGGACGCTGCTGGATCTAAAACTGCAACGCTGGCATCTCGCCTCCTCGGCAGTTTTGAATTGTTAGTGCAGATGTTGTTGTGTATTCAGTTTGTTTAAATGACCAAGATGTGTTTGATGGGGGGGGAAAGATTTGCGGTGCTAGAGGGACATTAGTTTCTATATTCATAGCTATTTATATTACACTCTGTCCCAGCTGAGATGAGTCATGGTGCTAGGGGCTGTACAGATGTATTAACAAAAGCTATGTCTAGACTTCCACTTGATCAACAAAACTTTTGTTGTTCATGGATGCTTAATCCCCTCCTCCCCCCAAACAACAAAGGGCTTTGGAGCAGCAGGTGCGTGTGTGAACGCCACTTTGTCGACCCACACACTGTGCTGTGGACAAAGTGAAAACCATTTGTTGGGAATGGAAAAAAGCCAATGTACTACCCATCTTCTAAAAAGGAAGAGGGAGAATGCAGGAAACTACAGACCTGTCAGCCTTACCTCAGTCCCTGGAAAAGTCATAGAGGGGATCCTCAAGGAAAACATTTGGAATCGCTTGGAGGAGAGGAGAGTGAGCAGGAACATGGATTCACCACAGGCAAGTCATGTGACCAATCTGGCGGCCTTCGGTGAGAAGGTATGTGGCTTTGTGAGTATGGGGAAGGTGGTGGACATGAATGATATGCCGTGACTTTAGCAAAGCTTTTGATACAGTATCCTTACCAGCAAGTTAAAAAAGTATGGATCAGATAAATGGACTATAAGGTGGGTAGAAAGCTGGCTTGATCATCAGGATCAACTGCTCTACACCTGGTTGGCAGACAGTGTTAAGCAGAGTACCCCCAGGGTCAGTTCTGGGGCTGGTTTTGTTCAAAATCTTTATGAATGACCTAGTTGCAGGTATGCATTGCACCCTCAGCAAATTTGCAGATGACGCTAAGCTAGGGGGAGAGGTTGATGCACTGAAGGGTAGGGACAGGACCCAGTGAGACCTAGACAAATGGGAAGACTGGGCCAAGGTTCAACAAGGACAAGTGCAGAGTCCTGTACTCAAGATGGAAGAATCCGAGACACTGCTATAAGCTGGGACCGACTGGCTAAGCAGCAGTTCTGCAGAAGAAGACCTGGGGATGACAGTGGATGAGACTCTGGATATGTGCCGACTGTGCACCCTTGTAGCCAGGAAGGCTGACGGCATGCTGGGCTGCATTAGTTGGAGCACTGCCAGCAGATTGACAGACGTGATTATTTCCCTCTATTCGGCACTGGTGAGGCCACACCTGGAGCATTGCATCCAGTTCTGGGCCCCCGTTACAGAAAGGATGTGGACTCACTGGAGAGAGGCCAGCAGCGGGTGACAAAGACGATGAGGGAGCTGGAGCACATGATTTATGAGGAGAGGCTGAAGGATTTGGGCTTATTTAGTCTACAGAAGAGAAGAAGGGCGGTGCGATTTGACAGCAGCTTTCAACTAGCTGAAAAGGGGTTTTAAAGAGGATAGAGAGAGGCTGTTCTCAGTGGTGACAGGCAACCCAACGAGGAGCAATGGTCTCAAGTTGTAGTGAGGTGGTTGGTTGTTAGAAAAATCTATCTCACTAGGCAGGTTGTGAAGCTCTGGAATGGGCTACCGGGAGAGGTGGTAGAATCTCCCTCCCTAGTGGTCCTCAAGTCCCAGCTTGACACCCTGATTGGGATGATTTAGTTGGGACTGGTCCTGCTTCCAGCGGGGCAGAGCTGGACTTGACGACCTCCTGGGGTCTCTTCCAACCCTTTGAGTCTTTGTATTTTCTTGGCAAAAGTGCTGACGTGGTGCCTTTCTGCTAAAAGCTGTGTCACGTACACATCCCCCGAGGCTCACTAACAAGATAAGACGGGACAGCAGAGCATGGTTCATGCCAATTCTGACTTCTCCAGCCCAGCGTCGTGTTGACTGGGCTCTAGCGCAATGGTGCACCAGGGCCGGTTGGGCTGGACTGGAGGAGCACGGCCAGTAGGGAGAGTCCACAAGCAGCGGCGCCTGCAAGCTGAGCGCTTGGGCGGCTACCAAGGAGAGAACGACATGCTGCACAGCTGATTGCCAGAGCACCCTCGGCCAGCAGCACGCGTTTCTCTCCGCGGCGGACATCCACATGTGCCTTGAGGCACATAACAACGTTTATTGCACAGGTGGATGGCAAACAGTGGCAGAGACCTTGGCCTGCAATGCAGGCAGCCAACTCCCCGTCCTTGTGCAACGGTCTGGGTTGGTCCCTGGGGCGAGCTGGCAGACAGGGGCTTGGCCATGCCCACAGCTGGGGTGAGGTTGGCAGCCCCCGCGGCCTACACACTCCGCGGTGCAGTAGCACACCCAGACCGCACGGGGGCGCTCGCCAGCTGCGTCCCCGCCCGGCAGAGCCTGGGCGCCACTCGCTGCCCATGCGCGCGCGCAGGGCAGCGCGTGACTCGCCGCGCCTGCGCGCCAGCCAGCGGCCCCCCCCCCCCCCGGCGCCTGCGCAGTAGGGAGCATGGGCTGGGGGCGCACTGCGCGGAAGAACGCGGAAGTGGCGGGGTTTGGACTACGGGAAGGGCCCTGTCGTCATGGCAACCGCCGCCGAGGGACCGCCGGAGGCCCGGATGCAAGTAGCCAAACGTAAGGAGGGGCCGCCGGCCCGAGGGAGCCCCGGCAGCGCTCTGTGCCCCGCCCGCCTGGTGCCCGAGACTCCCCGACGTCCCGGGCGGGCAGAGCCGGCCGCAGGGGCCAGAGCCCCCGCCGTGGGGCTGGAAGAGGCGGGTTATTGGGGAGGCCGTGGCGCCCCCGGTTGTCACCCCAGGCTCTGCCAGCCCGTCACCCAGCTTCGCGTCCGGGGCCTGCCCTCCAGCTCAGCGGGAGATGGAGCTACGGGGCCGTGCGTGTCTCGGGACCAAGCCCCACCCGGGAGAAGGAGGGAGCAGAAGGGAAGAGTTTCTGCGCCGCTTCACCTGCGTAGGACAGGAGGAAAAGGGGTTTGGAGGAGGAGTTTAGTGGACAGGACGGGGACTGTTGCGGCACCTTCTGAAGGGGCTGTGAGGAACCGATCCTCATCTGTGAGCAAAGAAATCAAAAATAAACAATAGTGGTCACAGCTCATAGAAATGGTCGACCTCAAAGGTCTCGAAGTTATACCCCATCTTTACCGACGTTAATTTTTGCCTTTCTAATAACAATAATAATAATAATAATAATAAAAAAAACTGGAGAGACTTAACCCTCAAATAGATAAAATATTTATTGCTTTAAAATGAAGCTGCAAAGTAAAGTCAAATCTATGCTGTTGTAAGGACAACTTTGTGGGTTGTCTATTAATCTAAAATGTGCACTCTGTTGAAAACAAATGGAACAAAGATTTGTACTGTTTTTAAAATTGTGTGTGCGTTTCAGTCTTTGGCTTACTTTCCGTTACTTCTGTGTTGCTTATAACCTGATTAGAGGATCCTGCCGTGGAGACAGCAGAGGAAGCTAAGGAACCAGCAGAAGCAGATATCAATGAGCTTTGTAAGGATATGTTCAACAAAATGGCCACTTATTTAACAGGTGAACTGACAGGTAAGGCCAGCTGTGAAACTGAATAAATCATTTTGTTAGTCTTTAAAGTGGTACATTTCTGATATTTTGTTTTGTTGGCTAGTATGGACATAAACTGTTCAAAAAAAGTGCGGCTTTTTGTTTTAGGGCTTGTCTACACAGACACACTTAGGAAAATTGATCAGAATGAATTAAAATTTGATTAACTACGCTGCATTCAGCTTCTGTATGGGCGAACTCAAAGACCCAGTGCAAAGTGGTCTTACTATAGTTTAGAGGTCTTATTTGTACAAGCAGTTAAGTCTTGGCAAGTGGGGGTTGACTCCACCCTGCACTAGCCTGTCCCAGATAGGTGTCCACGTGCAGTGGGCTGGTATGCATTAACAGTTTGTTAATGTGCATCGAGGTAGTGCTGTTTCAAAGGGGACTAAGTGCTTTAGTGAACTGTTAACTCATGTTAGCTGTCAGCAGGTCACACAGGCAATTAGATGGCTGCCACTTGAATTATTCAGTGAAGTAGAAAGTCCAAACTTCTGAACGTAAAGCTGAAGAGTGCACCTGATGTGACTTTTTAATCTTTCAAAAAGTTTGTCTATGATATTGAATCAAATTAACGATTTCTTCTTCTGGGATCTTGTCTATATAAACACTTTGTGGCTAGCTGAGGTGAAAATCTATTTCACTGTAATCTGCCATGCACTAAATGTCTGTGTGGACACTGCTGCCGTGTGCTAAAAGCTCCCTAATGTGCTTTAATCTGCTTCTCCCTACCTCTGTAAATGTCCATACTAAAATGTAGCTCCAGCTGATGTAACTGGCTCATGTCACCAGCATAATAACTCCACCTCCATGAGAGGCGTAGGATTTAAGGCTGATGTAGTCAGGTCAATAAAGTGACCGTATAGACACTGTATTACTCAGATCAATTGTTGCTGCTTTTCAGGAGCCATCCCACAATGCCCCAAACTGACAGTCAGGTTGGTACAAGCACTCCTGTTGAGGGTGTGCATCACGAACACGAGGTGCATGTGGACATGCAAAGGCACTTTAATTGCTGTGGTGGCTGTATGTTGACATAACCTAGATCAACTCGAAACTGGAGTACAGGCTTGCTCTAAGTGTTCATGTAGACAAGCCCCCAGTGGGAAGGGAATAGACATAGAACATGGGACTTGTGAACATCATGCTGCTACTTCATAACTGGTCAAAGCTGACTTTGGAACTGAGCTGGGTTGCCATCCTCCTGTGACCAATATCTTTCACCTCCAGAGGTGGGGGAAGTAATGGCTATGTAATGGTAAAATATTCCATTAATATTGCACACCCTGGAATACAAAGGCTATTCAATACCGAGATTCCAGATTCAGAGGTACACTCCAAAATTCATCTGCCACATCAAGCACTGTGACCCACTTTAGTTTGGGGGTCCTCCCTGCTTCACGGTTTAATATTAACCCTCTGTAGTCAATAGTTAATTTTCATGTTCCATCAGATTTTCTGACAAGCCAAATAGGTGCCATGTCAGGTGCTGAAGACTGTGGATTAGTTGTAATTTTTTCAATTTTTTTATTAGTTTTCATTCTAGGGAATTTACTGCTCAGACAGTCCAGTGGGAGAGGGGTTTCAATTTTATTGCTTTTGCAGTCTGAGTAGCAAGTCCCATTGAGATGAGTCCCATCAATTTTCTTTGTTGCAGTAAGAATTTGTTTAAAACACATGCTTGGCAAATTTAAAGTTATTCCCAATCATTTTATAGTTTCTGCTTTGGTAAAGCTTTCTCTCCCAGAAAAAACACACTTCTCCAGAATGAAACGTCCATCACGCTGAAGAGGTAGCTTACTGGATCATTCACGCCAGGATCATTCAGTTCATGAGTTAACATACTTACTTTAGCAACTTTTATTATATCTTTTGACTCTGACTTCTTAGATTTCTTGCTAATCATGCAAGCTTGCAGCTATGCGCACAGCTTCTCATTGTCTCCTGTTTTAAAATTTCAGGCAGCACCCACTCATTTACTTGACTCGCTCTGCCTTTTGCCATTCCATGTTCTCTCCGATCCCCGCTGCAGTCACAGGGAGAGAGTATCCTGGTCTCTGTGCTCTTCACTGTTCCACCTGAGTATTTAACTCGTGCACAGGGGCTCCCTCCTGTTGCTGAAAAACAATTTCCACTTTTTCAATCCGTTCATTCCCAGGCATAGATTTACTCTCATCGTCACAACATACATTCATTCATTCATTCTGTCACCCCGGGAGCAGTGTTTCCAGCAGCCTGTATTTTAAATTTTCAGTATCGATTGCTTTGGTATCAGTTTTTCATATCAATATCCCCCATTGTTATCCTAAGGTACATTTGAATCTTGTCTGCCAGTTTGGCAGGAGGTTTTCCTGGCAACCTTGCTATTCCTCAGAGAGAAGTGGTGGCATCAGATCATTTTAAACGCTTTTGAGTTACACATTTGACCATTTCACCAGCATTATCATCAAAACTTAAAGTTTGGCTGTTTAATGTTCCCAATAAAGTCTGTGTGATATTGATTCCTGGCCAGTATTAATTTCTACTGTCTTTAATAGTTGTGCACATTCATCCACTCATGCCAAAACTCATTACAGTTCTAGAGGGAGGAGGACTAACAGCCCCTACTAAAACAGTTAATTCATAAATGTTTAAAACATTGAGCCTGTCTGTTAACCCTCTGGCTCCAGGTGCCCTTGACTTATTTGTTAAATGCTTTGTTACAGTATTCCCCCTTTTTAACCATTTCTTTAAAAATATTCCCTTTGTCCTGGGCAGTATGTTGTATATCTTTTAATAGTCTATTTACGGGGGAGACTTCCGGAGTAAGTTGGGGTGGTAACTGTGAGGAGGCTGACTCTCTCCTTCACCAGGTATGCTTCCCATTTAACAGGAATTAATCTAGGTTTTGGCAGAGGTCTTTCCAAAATCTCTCTGCATGAGGTGGCAATTGCAGTGCAGTGGCTCCTAGGGTTGACCCAAGTCATTCCCATTCCAACTGTCCCATGTCTTGTCTCAGCTTCTATAGGGCTATGTGTTTTTATTTCTCTTTTCTGCCAGCATTGTAAAATATGTCAGCAGTCTGTTGTTTAATAACAAGGGGACACATTTTTTTTTCCAAGTTCTTAACAGCTGTTTTCAATCAATTAAAGGAGTAAAATGTTATCTCTTTCAGAGCGGTAGCCGTGTTAGTCTGTATCTTCAAAAGCAACAAGAAGTCCTATCAAAACATATATATGGCTTACTCTCTGTTACTATTCAACAAGAAGTCCTGTGTCACCTTATAAACTAACAGATATTTTGGAGCATAAGCTTTCATGGGCAAAGACCTGCTTTCTTTGCTTTTGATGTTCACACCTCCACATTAGCATCTGACGATGGGACTTGTTTTCCTCTGTCTTGATGTTCAGTACTCCACATTAACTACAGATAATGGGCCATTTCCACCCTGACTGAATAGATCTTGTCAGCTCTGGCCCTCCCCTTTACTGAGATCCTCCTCTGAAACCCACCCCCTCCACCTCTCATGCATCTGATGAAGCGGGTCTTTGCCCATGAAAGCTGATGGTCCAAAATATCTGTTAGTCTGTAAGGTGCCACAGGACTTCTTGTTTTCTATTTGTAATGTTTGCTGCCCTGCCCACAGGGTTAGCACTTACCAGTGATTTATTAACTAAGTTACCTCGTTTCTCTCTCTGCTCTTTCCCTTCGCATGGGACACAGGCAGAGTGGCAATTTGTTTAAAACAGTTCACTGCCTGTTTCATCGTTTTCAAAGTTCTGGATTTTTTGCTTTTGTTACTGTTCTTTAGAGCTTCAGTTTCTGTCCTTGCTCTACATATGCCAGTCCAAGTTTCCCCACTTTCTTTTTTAAATTCGTAAGGACCTCCCCAGCTGGCAATCCAGTGGGTCCATGTTTCGTCAAACTCTGTGGGGATTTTAAGGCAATGGTTATACTGGGTATTCCCCAGCTTCGAGTTTTCTGCCATGTTAGATTGCAATTCCTACAGAGGGCAGCTTGCTTACTCACCAGATCAGTTGTTGGAACACCACACCAGTCATGGTGTCTTGCTACACTGCTGACCCCAACATCTGTTCTGCTCCCTGCTGTGATAACCTTTGGCCATGTGCGTGTTTGCCCTCAAATGCCAGTGCTGGCTCTCTCCAGTCAGCCCAGCCCACAGACTTATGAGGGCTCCCAATAATCACAAATCAAGCAAGGTGCAAAGGAACGGGAACCAGGTTTATTGTCGTTGACAAATGGACTTTAGTACAGTGGGTGTACCCACTTGGACGCCAGCAGTTTTACACTAATGCACGTGCCTTGACAAGGGACACAACTCAAGTGATGGCAAGTGGGCTCCGTCATCCCCTAGGTCTGACAGCATGCCTCAGCTGAGTGATGCTTTTATACTCAGGTACAAAGAACTTACGTATACATTATGTATGCTAGGGGCCTCCCCTAATAGTAATAAGTTGACACCCCTTAATGTAACTAGATCCCACTCACTACCTTGTGGATAGTGATACCATCAAAACAACTACTATCTATCAGGCTGTCATTCAGACCTTGTCCTGAACTTGGGTCAGAATGTCCTGGTGCTAAGCTGTTGTCTGTGTGGACGGTCCTGGTACTATGGCAATGCGTCCTGCTTTACTGGAATGTGTTTATGTGTATTAGTGAGTGCTTGGTGCTTTAGGATCTGCTTCTAATTAGTCTCTGCCAAATTTCTGTGAGCAAGGCTTTGGTTTTTCTGTTAGCCTAGTTCATGCTATGTTATTCAGGCTTTAGGTACTTTTAGCTTTACTGTTCAGGCCTTTAGCTTCGCTGTATATTAACAAAACATTGACTATTGTTAGGAATTAGGCCTTTTAGCCTTACACCAAGCTTTATTGTCAGGCCCTCTCCTTACTACAGTTGTAAGCTGTTGCATACAGGCACACCACCATTGCTGCACCAATTAAGCCTCATTGCTTTTTGTGGGTGTAAGGTTCCTGCATGCAGATCAGCTTCCGGGGTCAAAAAACGTCTGTAACTTTGTAAATAGCAGTATTTTGTCTGCGAGAGTGTTAAATATATAATATAGTTATATATTACATAAATATATACGATATTTATATAGTAATATATCAAATAAGCCCACAGTGGTTTTTTTTGTTTTATGTTTTAACTGAATATGCTATATATTAATTCTTCTGTCTGTCTGTCTGATTTTTTCGGTCTGCAGCATTTGATCCCCTCCTCTTTAGGGAGCATTCTGCTAAGATCCGTATTATTGAATGAGATATTCTCAGCTGTGTTCAGCTATCTCATTCAGCTCTAGCTCAGAACAGCATGCACATAGATTTCAAATGCGCTGCTAACTGTTTTTACAAAGGTGTAAATACTTTTCTTTTTTCTAAAGCCACCAGTGAGGACTACAAACTCCTGGAAAACATGAACAAGCTGACTAGCTTGAAATATCTGGAAATGAAAGATATTGCTGTAAACATTAGTCGGAACCTGAAGGACCTAAATCAAAAATGTAAGTAAAAAGAAACCAGGAATGAATATAGTAAATAGATGTTATGCAACAAACAAAATATGTAAGGGACTGTGATGGAGTGGGGGGGGGTGCATGTGTGAGTCAGGCTGGATGTCCGAGGCAAGCAGCAGCTCCCAGTGGCTAAGGATGACCCTGGGGCTACAACTGGCAGATAACACCTCTGCCTGAACAAAGAGCAGGGAGGAGCTGAGCTGGGTTTTGAATCGGGGGCGGCAGTTAGAGGCGAGGAGAAGGGAGAGCTGGAAGGCAGCCAGCCTGAGGAGGGGAAAGCTACACCCCAGAGGGGCACCCCTCGGGGTCTTCCCCCCAGGACAGGTTGGAAGGACTGTCTCTGGCTGCTATGCTGTTGCTTCTGTGAGAAACTGGACATCTGTTGCCTAATAAACCTGCTGTTGTACCTGCTGAGTGAGAGTCACTCCTGCCAGCGGACGGGGTGCAGTGCAGGGGGACCCCTGAACCCCATCACACTGGTGTCAGAAGTGGGATGCACTGCACCCACGGATGAGCTCCCAGCAGTGGCTGACTGAGCACCAGAGAAGGAAGGAGTCTCACAAGAGTCAGAGGGGGAACAGAGCCATTCCTGCAGCTGCTGCTGGTGAGTGGATACCCCGGGAAATAGCGGGGAGATGGATTATACCCGACTCCTGAAGGCAGAGCTAGCAGGGCTGTGCAGAGAGAGGGGCCTGACCGTGGGGAAGGCGACCAAGGCCCAGCTCATTGCACAGCTGGAAGAGAATGACCGATCCGGGGGGGCAGAGCCTGTCCCGGCAGAAAGTGGCCGGTCAGCCTCGGGAAGCATTTCGGATTCTCCGACAGGAGCAGGGGCTCGACGCCGTCCGACAGACGCGGTGCCCACCAGGTCGCGCTCAGCTAGCGGTGGTCCATCGCGGGCAGAGTCCCCCGCCGCAGAGCTGAGACGGCTGGAACTCGAGGTGAAATTAAAGGAACTGGAGCACCAGGAACGGGAAAGAGAGCGTGAGCATGAGCGACAGGAACGAGAAAGAGAGCGTGAGCGCCAGGAACGGGAAAGAGAGCGTGAGCGTGAGCTCCAGGAACGGGAAAGAGAGCGTGAGCGTGAGCTCCAGGAACGAGAAAGAGAGCGTGAGCACGAGCGCCAGGAACGAGAAAGAGAGCGTGAGCACGAGTGCCAGCTACAAGAGAGACAGCGGGAGGAGAGAGAGCGAGAGCGGGAGCATGAGCGAACCATGGCAGAGGCGAGACGCCAAGAGGCCCCAGCTGCGGTAAGCGGGGAGAGGGCCAGACGGCTCGGGGTGGCCAGTCACTTGGAGACGCGTGTGCTGGCCCAGTGTCAGGACACAGGGGACATGGACGAGTTCCTTACCGCCTTCGAGCGAGCCTGTGAGTTGCATGAGGTTCCCCCAGATGAGTGGCTCCGGCACCTCACCCCCTTGCTGGGCCGGAAGGGCGCAGCGGTGCTCAGCCAGCTGGTGGGGCTGCAGCCTGGGGACTATGAACGGTTCAAACAGGCCCTGCTGCATAAGTTCGGGCTGACTCCGGAGATGTACAAGAAGAAGTTCCAGGAGGCGCAGAAGAGGCCAGAGGAAACCCACGTAGATACAACCGCCCGCCTGAAGCAATACTACCAGAAGTGGGCATTCGGAATGGGAGTCCAGTCCGTAGAGGACCTGATCGAGCTGGCGGTTGTGGAGCGATTCTACGAGATGTGCGCACCTGACCTGAGGGTGTGGCTCGTGGACCGGAAGCCGGGGGACTCACATGATGCAGGGAAACTGGCAGATGACTTCACAAACAGCCGGGCCAGGTTTGAAAGTGAGCCCCACAAGGAGAGGGAGTCTCGGAGAGAGAGGGAGTCTCGGAGAGAGAGGGAGTCCCGGAGGGAGAGGGAGTCCTGGAGAAACCGAGAATCTCAGAGAGACCGGTCCCTAACTGTACGACAGAGGGGACCACCTCTTGGGCAAGCCCAGGAAAGAGGGGCGAGCCACCCACCCCCCAGAGAGCCAAACAGAGCCCGGACAGAGCAGCCGGCCCGAGGGACACAACCAGACCCAGGCTGTTACCGCTGTGGGCGAAAGGGGCATAGAGCAGCCCAGTGCCCCAGGCTCCCAGACAGGTTGAGCAGGCCGGGGGGTCATGGAGTCAACTGGGTGGGGTCCCAGAAGTCAGAGGGGCTGGCGGCCAAGGCGGGTGGTGCTGACAATGGGCACTCGGATTGGGCCGAATCCGCCCCACAGACCAGCTCCTCAGGGGGACCAAATGCTCAGAGGCCAGTTTACAGAGTGGGGGCAGCGCTACCTCTGTGGAGCAAGTGTCTCAAACACCTCGAGGTAGACGGGAAAAAGGTCACGGGGTTCTGGGACACAGGCGCTGACGTGACGCTGGCCCGACCCGGGGTGGTGGCACCGGGCTGCATGATACCCGATTCCCACCTGACGATAACAGGAATTGATGGGACCCCTTTCAAGGTGCCCATGGCGAGGGTGCACCTGAAATGGGGGAAGAAGGAAGGCCCGAAGGAAGTGGGCGTGCACAGCCATTTGCCGGCAGATGTACTGATGGGGGCTGACCTGGAGAACTGGCAAGGTGAACGCCCTCGTGCCCTGGTCCTGACCCGTAGCCAAAGAAAACGAGGGGTGCGCTCCCCAGATTCAGGGGTACAGGCCCAGCCAAAGCCACAGGGGCCAACCCTGAGAGAAAGGGGGCTCCCAAAAACCAGATCTCACAGGCCAGGGATGCTGGAGCCAGGCAGGGATGGGGAAGTAGCCTCCGCTCCTGCCCGAGCGGAAGAATTCCAGGCAGAGCAGCAGAGAGACCCCTCCTTGCAGAAGCTGAGGGAACTGGCCAGTCTCAGCCCAGCTCCGCAGCTGGGGGAGGGCTGCAGGGAGAGATTCCTGTGGGAAAAGGGATTCCTGTACCGGGAATGGGCTCCCAGACGCAAAGCGGAGCCATGGAAGGTCCAGAGGCAACTGGTGGTTCCCCAAAAGTACCGGCGCAGGCTGCTGTACCTAGCTCATGATGTCCCGCTCGCAGGACACCAGGGGATCCACCGCACCAGGAGAAGGTTGTTACAGAACTTTTTCTGGCCAGGGATCTTTGCAGCTGTCCGTCTGTATTGCCTGTCCTGCGATCCCTGCCAGAGGGTGGGGAAGAGCCGGGACAAGGGGAAAGCTGCCCTGAGGCCACTGCCCATCATAGAGGAGCCTTTCCAGAAAGTGGCTATAGACATAGTGGGCCCCTTCAGCAAGGCAACGCGTTCGGGGAAGAAATATATTTTGGTAGTGGTAGATTTTGCCACGCGATACCCAGAAGCAGTGGCCTTGACCTCTATCGACGCTGACACCGTGGCAGATGCACTGCTGTCCATTTTCAGCAGAGTGGGGTTCCCCAAGGAGGTCCTCACAGATCAGGGGTCCAACTTCATGTCGGCCCTACTGCAAAGCTTGTGGGACAAGTGTGGGGTCCGGCACACCTGGGCCACAGCCTACCACCCGCAGACCAATGGGCTGGTGGAGAGGTTCAATGGGACTCTGAAGCAGATGCTGAGAACCTTCATGAATCAATACCCCCATGACTGGGACAAGTACTTACCCCACCTGCTGTTTGCATACAGGGAGGTGCCCCAGGAATCCACGGGGTTCTCCCCGTTTGAGCTGCTGTATGGAAGGAGGGTACGGGGACCCTTGGACTTGCTCAGAGAAGAGTGGGAGGGGACGGCCTCCCCTGAAGGGGAGTCAGTGGTACAGTATGTACTGACCTTCCGGGAAAAACTCACCGAGCTCATGGGCCTGGCCAGGGAGAACCTCTCCATGGCCCAAAGGAAGCAAAAGGTCTGGTATGACCGTAACGCCAGGGCCCGAGCCTATGCCACCGGGGATCAAGTGATGGTCCTTATACCTGTGCGGCGGAACAAGCTGCAAGCGGCCTGGGATGGGCCCTTCAAGGTCGTCAAACAGCTAAATGACGTGAATTATGTGGTGGAACTGTCGAACCGGGCCCACCGCCACCGGGTCTATCATGTGAACATGATGAAACCTTACTGGGACAGGCAGAACTTGGTGCTGGCCGTGTGCAGACACTGGGAGGGGCAGGGGGAAGATCCCTTGGTGGATTTACTCACAAGAACTGGAGCCGGCTCCTTGCTGGAGTCTATTCCCCTCTCAGACCAGCTGACCCCTGCCCAGCAGACGGAGATCAAGGAGGTGCTGCATTCGCATCAACAGCTGTTCTCGGACAGACCCGGACGCACTGACCTGGCTGTCCACCGAATAGAGACAGGCACCCACGCCCCTATCAAGTGTGTGCCATTCAGAGCCACAGGGAGGACGGCTCAGGACATAGAGCGGGAGGTTGAAGACATGCTGGCTCTGGGGGTGATCCAACCCTCGTCCAGCCCCTGGGCCTCTCCCGTGGTGTTAGTCCCTAAAAAAGATGGGTCTGTTCGGTTTTGTGTGGACTATCGCAAGCTTAACGCCATCACTGTCTCGGACGCCTACCCCATGCCCAGGCCTGATGACCTTTTAGACAAGCTGGGGGGAGCCCGTTACCTCACCACCATAGACCTCACCAAGGGGTACTGGCAAGTGCCATTAGACCAAGATGCCCGGCTGAAGTCGGCTTTCATCACTCCTGTGGGGCTCTACGAGTTCTTGGTCCTGCCCTTCGGCCTCAAGGGGGCACCCGCTACCTTCCAGCGTCTGGTGGACCAGCTACTGAAGGGGATGGAGAGCTTTGCCCTGGCTTACATGGACGACATTTGCATCTTCAGCCAGACGTGGGAGGACCATGTGTCCCAGGTCAAGCAGGTGCTGGACCGACTCCAGAAGGCTGGTCTGACTATCAAGGCAGGGAAGTGCAAGGTGGGAATGGCTGAGGTGACCTACCTGGGCCACAAGGTGGGCAGCGGCTGCTTAAAGCCAGAGCCAGCTAAAGTGGAGGCTGTCAGAGATTGGCCAACACCCCAGACTAAGAAGCAGGTCCAGGCCTTCATTGGGATGGCGGGGTACTACCGGAGGTTTGTGCCCCACTTTAGCTCCATCGCAGCCCCCCTCACGGAGCTGTGTAAAAAGGGAAAGCCTGACAAGGTGGTTTGGACCGAGCAGTGCCAAGAGGCCCTCTGCGCGCTGAAGGAAGCTCTGGTCAGGGCCCCAGTGCTGGCAAATCCAGACTTCAACAAGCCCTTCCTGGTGTTCACCGATGCCTCGGACGTGGGGCTGGGGGCGGTGCTAATGCAGGTGACTGACAAAGGGGAGAAACACCCCATTGTGTACCTGAGTAAGAAGCTGCTGCCCCGGGAGCAGAGCTACGCGGCCATAGAGAAGGAATGTCTGGCCATGGTGTGGGCGCTGGGGAAGCTGCAGCCGTACCTGTTTGGACGGCGTTTCACCGTGTACACCGATCACTCACCCCTGACCTGGCTACATCACATGAAAGGGGCCAACGCCAAGCTCCTGCGGTGGAGTCTGCTCCTGCAGGACTACGACATGGAGGTGGTCCACGTCAAGGGGAGCAACAACACCATAGCCGATGCCCTGTCACGCAGGGAGGGCCCCGAACTTCCCCAGGTCACTGGCTAAGTGACCCCGCTCAGTGCGGTCTGGAAGGGGGGAGAGATGTGATGGAGTGGGGGGGGTGCATGTGTGAGTCAGGCTGGATGTCCGAGGCAAGCAGCAGCTCCCAGTGGCTAAGGATGACCCTGGGGCTACAACTGGCAGATAACACCTCTGCCTGAACAAAGAGCAGGGAGGAGCTGAGCTGGGTTTTGAATCGGGGGCGGCAGTTAGAGGCGAGGAGAAGGGAGAGCTGGAAGGCAGCCAGCCTGAGGAGGGGAAAGCTACACCCCAGAGGGGCACCCCTCGGGGTCTTCCCCCCAGGACAGGTTGGAAGGACTGTCTCTGGCTGCTATGCTGTTGCTTCTGTGAGAAACTGGACATCTGTTGCCTAATAAACCTGCTGTTGTACCTGCTGAGTGAGAGTCACTCCTGCCAGCGGACGGGGTGCAGTGCAGGGGGACCCCTGAACCCCATCACAGGGACTATAGTTCAAACTCCCATTAACTTTGGAAGGAGAAAAGACTCTTTAAAAGTTGTGTGTGCCTAGAATATGTGATAAGTCTAGAATAAGTTTCATTTGAAGCGGATGGTTAATTGAATGGAGCTTTCGAAATAATACTAATCCCCTTCCCTTTGCTTTTGTGTGGGAGATGAAGGACTGGTTTTGTGATTAGTTAGCAGAAGTGAAGCCAAGAATTCTTGATTGTGTTTCCAACTCTGTCAGTTCCACTGTTGCACTGTGCCAAGTTAGTGTCTGATCCAATTTAAAGTCAGTGGAAAGACTACACTGACTTTGAGGGGAGTTAGTTATGGTCCATCATTGGCCCCATCTGCACATTAGGGGGAATTATATTTGTCTACATCAACAGTGGCATGGGGATAAAAAAGTTTAATCTGCTGAAATACTTTGTTCTTCCTTAGTATTACTTTCCCAGCTAGTCATTTCAGCTGCTTAGTTTATGCATAAGATAAGGCAAAGAAAAAAAATGTGCAATATGTGACCGGGTTAAATAGGGGTTTGTAACCGAAAGGAAGCTGTGTTCTAGCCATATTGATGCTTTGTATCGCCATTGTGAATTCCCTGGCCCAGGATGTGTATTTGCCTACCTTTGGAGAGTCCTAATGATTCTTTGTTAGTCAGCACCTGTTACTGTAAAAGTAAAACTTTCTTTCCAAAAGCGGGATGACTTTTTAGGAAGTGTTAGTGGGTCTTCAGAATCTGTTTGTGTAACCGTCATATACCTTCCATCACAGATATGGGTTATGTTAATGAAATGCGCATGGGATATTGTTTTCCAAACACTGCACAGCTTTGCTATTCAACATCTGTGCAGATAATAAGCGTGCTAGATTGTGGCTGAAAGATGAAAATTTCTAGGACTGGGTGTGCAGCTGTCTGGCTTTGTATACCATTTGTAAAGCTATATATTGTAGGTCATAAAATGCCTGTGGATTGAGTCAACAAAATTGTTTTCTTTCACTCTTGTATTTAGTATGTTTGCTTTCAGAAGATAAGAAACTGAGCGAGTATTTTAAAATATACTTGCATTGATTTAATTCCTACTTTTTATTTCATTTTGTGGTGGTGAATTTGAAAATAACTTGTTTTACACTTAAAATCCATCTTTAGACACTTGTTCTTTTTGTAAAACATTCTGCCCAAACAATGTTCTGAGAAGCTTTTTGTTTTAAATCTGAACTTTTCACTCTCAGGGAATTAGTAAGAATGGATTGATATGGTTTACCTTCCTTTTTAAGATGCTGGTCTTCAGCCATATCTGGAACAAATCAACCTAATCGAAGAGCAGGTGTCCGTTCTGGAGCAAGCAGCCTACAAGCTGGATGCCTATTCAAAAAAACTTGGTAATCATTTTCCTGTGTTTTTACTGTTGAGCAGGACAGTTTAGTATACAAGGTACTCTGAAGAAACCAGGAGTAATTTTCATAAAGGATTTAACTTGTCTGTGTTGGAACTCTGAAAACATAGTATGAGATTGCTGTCTTTTCAGTACACTGGGGATAGCAAAAAGCATATTATAACTTGGGTATCCAGTAAACCCATGAGATATTAGCAGTCAGTCATGAATCAACCCACCATCCCCAACAGTAGTGGAGAAACCGCTGCTGTCAGGAGCAGCAGCCTGATTCTTGCTGCCCCTGACAGGAGTGGTTTCCTGCTCCTGTCAGAGGCGGCAGCCATGAATCAGACTGCCACCCCTGAAAGGAGTGGTTTCTTGGTCTCTGGTGCGGCAGGGAGCTGGGAACCAGGAGTCAGGCTGGCTCCCAGCTCCCCTCTGCTTGCAGCGGTGGGAAACTGAGCAGGGCAGCAGCCTTGTTTAGTTTCCTGGCTTCAAGAAGTGGAGGGAAGCCAGGAGCCAGGCTGTCCCTGGTTTTCAACTCCCCTCCACTGGCTGGAGCCAGGAAACTGAACAAGGCTGATGGCCTGCTTAGTTACTTGGCTCTGCAAGCAGAGGGGAGCCAGGCTGCTGCCTGATTCCAAGCTCCCCGCCGCTTGCAGGACCAGGAGGGGAACCAGGCTGCCTCCTGGTTCCTGGCTCTCTGTCACTCTGGGAGCCAGGAAACTGACCAGTCCTGCTGGGCTGGTCAGTTTCCCAGCTCCTGCAAGCCCAGGGGAGGCGTGAGCCAGGTTACATACTGGTTCCTGTCTCCCCTCGACTTGTATGAAAATTCAAGTTAAGCGGGTGTTGCAGAAACACCGCATAACTCAGGGGTTTACTGTATTAGAAGTAGCTGGCCTTATGTGGAGGCTGACTATAGTGTAAGTATTGTTTCAATATAATGATTAACATCATCTGATTCTGGCATCTGGTGTCTAAGCTAAGCCCTCTTAAAAATTCCACTAGACTTTTGAGTAGGTTATGTGCATAAATCCCATTGACTTCCATGATAGCCACCTAGTGGTACTTTTAAAAGAATCCATTTGTAACTATAGTGTGTGGATACTTTTGAAAAACTGTCTGAAGTTCAGGAGCGTCTAAGGTATGCAGCAGTTTACAGGATTGGATCCTTTAGTCCTCCTCTCAGTTCTAAAAACCATTCTGTTTTTCTTCTGCAGAAGCCAAGTACAAAAAACTAGAGAAACGATGAAATTTCTGCAACAAAAGGACCCTTTTTCCTAAAATACAAAATATGGGTGATGACTCAGATGGACTTGTCAAATTCTGAAGGTTTGAACTGCACCCAACAAATAAGATGTTATTCTGGAAGACCAGTGTAGCCAGGGGATGTTCTGGGGAAGGGTTTGAGTGTAGCAGATATCAGGCTAGTAGTGTTGCTGTTTGTCAGTTCCTTCTGAGGCTAGAAAACCTTCCCTTTGGTCAGGGAATTGCTCTTTTGCTTGCCTCTGTTATTGAGCTGTAGTCAGAAGTTGAAATCTGCACTGAACTATTTGATTTGCCAGAAAACAGTGTTCAAATTTAGTATGTCCTGAGCTCTCTATGACCTATGGTCTTGTGAGGAACTTCCTCCATAGTCTCCCAAAAAATTCTCCTCTACAGCTGCACGCCTTGAAATTCCCTTTGTTCCACTGTTTCCTGTTCCTACTTAGAACCCTGCGTCTAGCAGAAGTACTCTTTCCATCTGGACTGTCAGAAGATCTGTTTCCAGAGGGCTGAGCATGCTATTGGAGCCTCGCACATTTGTCTTGCTATCTCGATTGCCTGTTGGAATGGGAAGAATAGTTGTGATAGCTTTACAATAAAACTTTTCTCTATTGCAAATGTCTTCTGCTTTTGCAAAGTAGTTTCTTCTGCTTTGTACAAGTTTGTCCTTTTTAAAGTAACGGAGAACAGAAGCGTCTAGCAGTCATTTTGAGCCATTAGAAATCACAGGAGAAGATGTTATTTACGACTAATTATGTAACTTTATGAAATTTGGAAAAAGGAATAGGCTGTTAACAGTTTATCCCAAAATGACGCCATGTGTAGACAAGCCTTAAGTAAATATGTAATGGGCTAGAAATGCTAGGATCTTGCATTATGAAAACAAGTGGGTGATTCATAATCAGTTTCACTGAGATGCTTCCCAGTACTAGGAGATAGTGTCATGTAAAAGAGTTGTATGGACCTGGTTGCGAGGTATGGTACTGCTTATTTATCTTCCCTTTAGGTATCTAAAGGCAAACTTTCAACGGGCCAGGACACTGTTAGTATATATGGTGATACTGCTGCTGATTGTAGGTTCAAAATAAGGAACTAAAGACTTATTATCTGAAAATAAATGGTTACGTTTGTAACAGGGGGACATAACAATTAAAAGCCAGATCTATTTATGGTACTATCAATGCATGGGTTTTAGTGAGGTAGGATTGGAGGGCAGACGAAGCTTCTGGACAAAAAGAGGATGCCCACAAAGACCATGAAAAGCCAGGGAAACTATAACATAAGTGTGTCTTTGTTGATCACTTGTTGTGCTCCACCCCTTCCACTATTTGGTCCTTGGTGTGCAACGTGAGCACCACTAAGGAGAATTATGTTATATTTAGTTGATAACTGAGCAGTGGGTTGTGGACCTAGCACGGTCCGAGCTCAGGGCCTGGTTTGCTACCTTGATTTATTTTCTGTATTAAGAGAGCATATCTGCTGCCTTGGCTGGGTATTTTCCCTGGAGAGAAGTGTACGTTTCACTGTAGTTATTCCAGGTGGATTTCTTTAATAAAAGGGTGACGCTTAGTCCTGAGCATGTAATTGTTTTGAACAGATAAGCGTTCATATCAGGAACTGAATACTGAAGTTGGCTGTGAAGCTGTTGCAGGTTGTGGCCGAAGCTTGCTTTTTGGATGAACAGCAGATGGTAGGGTTAATGGCTGCTGGCGTTCTGCCTTTGCAGAGCTAAAATTATTCTTTATAGGGGCACTGTGAATGAAAGTGTGCACACCCTCAAAGATGCACATCTGATTTTGAGCAAGTTCTTGTTCCGTGGAAAAGTTTAGTTGTTGAGGCTAATCTGAGTGCCTGACTTCTGCGACACCATGTTCTGGCCTGCTCCCACAGCAAATGCAGGTAGACCTGAAGAGTATCTCTCAAAGGTATGAGCTGGTTCTAAAGCAGCTACCTAGCTAATTCCCTGTGGTTTGATGGTTCTGCAGTCTCTTCTCCCCTTTAAGTTACATTCGTTATACACTGTCAAGAAACCTCCCCTCCCCCACTCCCTAATTCTGCATTCCTGGAGAGTTGAGGGGGAGGAGAGGCCACTAGGACTTGGACAAGAGTGCAGCCCAGAGTGCAGCGGCTCCATCCTTGAACCTGGCAACCTGGCTGGGTTTTTCAGCGACTCCTTCTGCTGCAAGATCAAAACCTGGGGAGCTGGCAACCTTGGGAGGGACAGGAGGAGTCACTCAGACCTGACAAAACTCTACTCTGGGTCAATCGTGGTTAGGGACGAGCAGGATTTTGGGACTCTTGGGCTGGAGTGTCACCAACTCTTTGAGCTGGCAGAGACTGCAGCCCTGCAGTGACCCTGTGAGGGGACAGCAGCAGCAGCTTTGTGCGTTTGCTTGGCCTGGTGTTCTTGGTGTTCTTTAGATAAGAGCAATGCAGCTGCCTCTTCCACTTGTGTCCAAGTTGTGATATTCAGTGGAGAACGGAGAAAGTAGAGCTGCACATTGCAATCTTTGCTGCAGGGGATGCCGAGCCAACAGCCACTGCAGGCCCTGGGGCAAGGGGGGTGTGTGGAGTGGGGGCTCGCTCAGCACCTGCGAGGGACGGGACCAAGGGCAGACAGCCCTTTGCACTGCTCAGATCATGGTGCTGCCCCACCGTTCCTGCAGAGTTGCACACAGCGGCAGAGCAGCACTGCCCTGGCCTTTCAGAGCGGCCCAAAGCTCATGCCGCCGCTGCCGAAGTAGCAGAGGTGGCAGCCAGAGCTCTGGGTCCCTTTGAAATGTCAGGACCCTGGGCAGCTTCCCCCTCCCCCTGCCAGTGGGCTGTCTCATCTCAGATGATGGGAACGAATTCTGAGGTCACTCTGGAGCGATATTGCTTTGCATCTGAAACCTCAGACTTACCTTTCCCTTTCGTATGGGGGCAAATGAGGCAGAGAGCAGCAGAGTGACTTGCCCAGGGCTGTCGGGAAAGTCACCATCAGAGCCACTGTTACACTGTAGGAGTTCCTGGCTGCCAGGTGTGTGCAGGTCCTTGCAGCTTTAGCAGGACACTTGACATGACTGAGGGAGAACCAGGTCCCGGGAATTTGCGTTGGAAGGACAGATGGGTGACCTGCACAGTGCAGCACCTGTCAGCCAGTACTCTCTGCACCAGCAGGCACAGGGAAACCACACCCCAGCATCTCAGCAGCACTGCTGGGTCTGGCTTCCACAGGCTGGATTTTGAGAGGTGACCTTTGGGCTCCGTCCTGCTGGAAATGAGTAAAGGTAGTGTAACGGTGGGACAGGTGGAGGGTGTACTAGCGGGAGCACTGCTTGGGGTTCAGTCCTTCCACTCCCCATGTAACCTGACCTATGTGTAGCAGTCCCCAGCGCTGGGAGCACAGGAGCTAAGTACATCACCTAGAGGAGTGCGCCTGCCAGCCTCCATGTGCATGCAGGGGGAATGCTGGTGGCCACCCCTTTAGAACAGCACTGCCTTGGCCGTTGAGCTGTTGTCCGTTTCCCAAGGGAGGCTTTGGCCCTGTGCTTTGTATACATGCCTCTGCTCTTCCCTGCGTGGCTTATCCTGTTGTCACCACACCACGGAGGCGCTTTCTCTCGCAGCTCTCGGCTGCAGACCTAGACATGCTTTTTTCCCTTCCACCACAAAGTGCAGCTCTAGCTTTGCTGGAACAACTTGTGAATTCAGGCTGAATCCCTCAAGTGGGCTCTGCCTGCAGAAAGCGATTCCAAGCAGTTTAAAATACTGGGTTACAGCATTTTTAAATGAGGGGTCTCCGATTGAACTGATTCTCCCCCAAACCCCCGTAACATAAGGAGCTGCAACACCTAAATGAAGGTGTCCCATTGCCCATCCTATGACATGCTCTAGGTGCGTCTAGGTCTGCAGCCCAGAGCTGCGAGAGAAAGCTCTGGCATCTGGGACACAATTTTGCTTTGTTCCGCTGAAAATTTCTGACTTCGGCGTAACTCCCAGTAAGGTCCCGCCCCGATGCTTCCATTCAGCCACCTGACCAGAATCCCGCATCATCATCCACACAGCCGTGCCTTGAACTGTCCAGTGTGTCATGGGTCCTGCTAAAGGAGGTGCTGTATTTCAGTGCCACCTGCTGGCGCTTTGTTGTATGCGTAGCCATTGCTGAGCGCAGGAGCCATACGAAGGGCATCCCAAAAACACTGTCACTGTTTTCAGTGGTGGCGGATGAGCTGCTTTAGGCAGGGCACTGGACTAGCTGACCTCCTAAGATCCCTTCCAGCCCTCGAATTCTATGGCAGAACGACAGAATGGTCTCGAGTTCCAGGGGGGGAGGGCCAAGTTGGGTATTGGGGAAAACTGTTTCGCTAGGAGGGTGGCGAAGCTCTGGAATGGGCTACCTAAGAAGGGGGTAGAGGTTTTTAAGGCCCAGCTTGACGAAAGCCCTGGTGATTTAGTTGGGGTTGGCCCTGCTTTGGTCAGATGCCGTCCTGAGGTCTCTCTCAACCCTAGTCTGTGATTAAGAAAGGAATAGATAACAAGGAAACTCTTTCATTGCCTCTGTATGAATAGACAGTGCACCCGCACCTTGGATACCGTGGACAGCTGTGGTTACCCTAGCTCAAAAGATACTAGAATTGGAAAAGGTGCAGAGATGGGCAACAAAAACCGATTGGGGTAAGGAAGAGGTTCCATCTGAACAGAACTTAACAAGACTGGGACTTTTCAGCTTGGAAAAGACACCACGAAGGGCTAGAAAATCACAATGGGTGTGGAGAGAACAAATATTTCCATGTCAACTCCTTATAACACAAGAGTTGGGGGGGGGGTCACCAAGTGCCATCAGTAGGCAGCAGGTTTATAAAAAGGAGGGTATTAAATGGCACACGCTCGACCTGGGGACCTCCATGCTGGAGGGCGCTGTGAAACCAGGACTGAAAACAGGGTTCCCTCCCCTCTATAAACTAAAGGAGGCAGGACTGGCCTTCTAGGCAGCACCCCCTGGTCAAGGGGGCATCATGCAGCAGCAGCACCAAGGTGCCTGCTACAGGTGCAGTGCTGGAAACTGAGTCCTTGGGAGTGCCACATGGGGGGTGCCCAGGTTTCCTCTTGCTTCTTTCCCATGGAGAACATGGGAGGGCCAGGCAGGGACAGATACTGCGCCCCTCAGTCTGCCAACGCTCCTCCATGCTTCTGGGGGGGAGCAAGCAGTGACACCAAGCACTTCATGGACCCAGGGCGCTGTGCTCATCTGGGTTGTGCTTTGAGGGGACCACCAGGAGCGGCTGCTCTGGCCACCACTTACACAGTGGGGTGGTGAAGAACACATGGTCTCTGGGAGAGACTCCATCACCTGCCACCCTCCCCAGGCCCTGCTGGAGCCTTACGGGCTAGAGTGCAATACAGAGTCCACTAGCTGCAGGCTCACCCATGTGAGTGGTGTGGCCCAAGCAGGAGGACGCCACTGGCCCCAGTGGGGAAGAGGAGACAGGCCCTCCCCATGGAGGCAGGCCACGACCTCCCTTGATCTAACTGCAAGGGAGCAGCCATCCCTACAAGATCATTCCAAGCCCCAGACTGCGGCGCTCAGCGCGAGGCGCTCGGTGCTCACGGGGCAGGCACTGGAGCACCTTCTCAGCCGGCAGCCGGCACTTCAGTGCCAGCAGCCATCAGGGAAGTGCCATCCTGGGGGGGCACAGGCCTCAGGGCCGGCAGAGCAGCAGCCACTGCGCGCACAGCAGGCCCCAGGTCGCTCACCCATTCCAAGCCATAAACGCTAGCACAGGAGGCACCGGCATCCAGGAGACCCAGACCCCACAGCTGGAGTCATTCTGCAGGGCATGCAGCCTCGTGGCTGTGGCTGGGGAGGAACGAGGCGCTCGAGGGCCAGGGCCAGGGCCAGGGAAGGGGGCCCAGGCACCATCCCAGGAGCTCCTGCTCCCTGCAATGAGTGTGCAGCAGCACTGCCATCCCCAGCAGCTGGAAACTCCAGCTCAGGTCAGCCATTGCTCAGGCTGCCAGCGCTCTGCTGGTGCTGGGCGGGGATCGGACAGGCAGAGGAATCCCTGGGACAGAGGCAGACCCTGCCTCTCTCCCTGGAGCCTCACCCTGACAGCCTGCAGATCCCTAGGGACGGGCACCCAGAGCTGGCCTCGCCTGCCCCAGGCGCGCCTGGAGGCAGCATGAAGTGCAGCCTTCTCTGGCCCCACCCCTGTCCTCTGGGCTCCCCCATAGCCAGTGCAAAGAGGCAGCACAGCTCCCAAAGACCTGCCCCCACCACAGTCCAGACATGCTCCTCTCCTGCCAGTGACCCCCCAGGCATCTGCAGGCAGCTGGGATTGGCCGCAGCCCAGGTGCCCAATTCCTGCAGGAGCCAGGGGAGAAGAGCCTCACCCTGCCCCTGGGCGAACCCTGCCAGCCCCTCCCCCTCAAAGCTGCGGGTGCTCTGCTCCATCCCAGCTACCCTGCCCCTGCAAGGTGCAGCCCAGAGGAGGGAGTGAAGCTGCCTAGACCTCTCCGGAGGATGCAGCAGGCAGCTCTGTGCTCAGGGCACCTTCGAGAGGGAGGGATGCTGGGTAGAGTGATTGTATTTCTCCTCCTAAGGGAGTGACTTGTAATGCCCCTGACCCATCAGCACCATTTCTTCAGTACCCTGGGAGACTCCAACCCCAGCACTGGCCAGGCTGGGACCTCTTGAGTCTGCCAAAAGAGAGGTGATCCCGGCCATGTCCTTCCTGGCCCCACACCCTGGGCCGGTGAAAGGCATGTCGGGGCTGAGCAATACTCTGCAGAACTACCAAGGACCTCACAAATCCTGCATGGCTGGGCAGCGAAATGGCAGATGAAATGCAACATTGAGCAGTGGAAAATAATGCTCAGTGGAAAAGCTAATCCCAGCTCTACGTGTACAAGGACAGGTGCCAAACCAGCTGGTCCAACGCCAGAAAGAGACCTGGGAGTCACCGGGGGTCATCCTCCGAAAGCTTCTACTTGTGCAGCTGCAGCTGCAAATGCTGTGGGTAGGTTTGGGATTATTAGGAAAGAGAAAATACAACAAAAAATGCAATTGTGCCACTCTATAAATCCACGGAATACCGGCAGCCGGAATACTCAGTCCGCTTTGGGGTGGCAGGGCTGTAAAAGTAGACGGTGAAACTGGAAATGATTCAGAGAAGGGGAGTCCTTGTACTAGGGCTCTGAAGAGGCTCTCAAGAACCAGCTGTTCAAGTTGTTCTCAGTGAACTGGAAGACAATGCAAAAATCACTGCTGCTAACGTGTGGGTGCCAAAATGCAGCCGAGTGGTAAGTATGGTGGAGTCCGGGGCAGTGAGAGAGAGTGATCTGGATTCCTTGGGAAGCTAGACCCATGCAAACAAACCAGATTTCACAGAGCTAGCTGCAAGGCCCTACCCTAGCCCCAAGCAGCCAGGCCACACTCCAGGAGTGGGCAGCTCTCTCCAGGCCAGCAAGGACTCCGGGATGGCTTTAGGGGTCATGCTGGGCAAGCCGCTCAATAGGCACTTCCCAGGGCGATGCTGTGGTGACTGCGGCTGCTGCCATCGTTAGACACACGAGCGGAGGCGTGAGTGGGGCAGGGAGGTGACACAGCACCCAGGACACTGAGATTGGACACTGCGGCCTGTTCTGGGGGCCACGTTGTAAAAAGACGTTAAAAAATTGGAAATGACGCAGGAAAAACCCAATGTTTGGAGGGCTGCAGAAAAATGCCTTCTTGTGAGCTACTGGAGGAGCCCAGTCTGACTGGCAGCTACCGGGGAAGCTGAGGGGTGACTTCATCGCGGTGTCTAAGTGTTTCCCTGGAGAGAAAATGTCAGGTACTAACTCACTGTTTAATGGCACAGGAAAAGGCAGAACAAATCCAGTGGCTGGAAGGTGAAAACTGACAAATTCCTATTAGAAATAGGGCCCCAGCACTGCACAGGGAGGGCAATCGGCCATTGGCGCAAACTACCGGCACGAGGGACGGATTCGCCCTTTCCTGCTGTTTCTCATGCAGACGAGGTGCCTGTCTGGTGTGTGTTTGGATTGAAGCTTAGCTACGGTGATACACGGGGGGGCTGGGATATGCTGGGGCCCAGTTCAATGCTCCCATGGTCCCCTCTGGCCGTAAAGTCCACCAATTAATGAAAACCAGAGTGTGGCCCAGGGAGCAGCTGTGAAGTGGGATGACCCAGGGGAGGCCACTCAAACACCCAGAGAGGCTGGCCTCGGGCAGGGCAGCAGCCTTGCAGGGGAGGCAGAGACATCACAAAGGCCTGGTGCAGGACCTCTGCCTGTTGGGGGACAGTGGTGGGGAGGCAATGACCTCACAGAGGGACCCTGACATCAAGCGGGCAGGACAGAGGTGCGAGGCAGGAGCAACCTCAGAGACACCCCACTTCTGGCATTGTGGGAGGGTGCCCCAAAGAGGTGGGGCTGGCATTGCTGTGACGTTGCTCCCTTCTGGTCATACCTGAGCCATCCTTTGGACCACCTGCTGAGACCTCCCGGCCTCCCATGACTCTGACTCTTGATGCTGGTTGGCCCATCAGGGGGCTATTCACAGGGAGGAGTTTCCCCAGTTTCCCACCTGTGACCACGGCCATCCCTTCCTTTGCAGACTCTGCACAAGGCTTGGTCTGACCTCAGGCAGGCCCTGCGGGGGAACCTGCTCACAGAGTCCCCAGACACAGATGGCTCCAATACATTCTGGAGGTGAGCACAGTCAGGAGGGGCCGTTTTATCTCAGCCCTGGGGGTGGGGGCTGGAAAGAAGAAACTGGAAATATTTTCCTCCTGTCCGGATCCTCCTAGCCTGCACCCCAGCCGGACTTGCTTGGTCAGGGCAGTGCTGGGTCAGGCCCTTCCTTCTTCAGGGAAAGGGGAAGCGGACGCAACTTCAGGTCAGGGCCCTGGCTGGTTTTGACAGGGAGAGCCTCAAATCACCCACCCCACCCACTCCCACCATGAGATCCAGGAGGTGGTGTCCACAGGTGAGTCTTCCTAGAGAGCCAGGTGGGCCTGCAGGAAATCAGCTCTTCTCTTCTCTCCTTCCAGCCCTGAGGTTCATGGTGTGTGTGTGGGGCGGGGGGGATTGTTCTTACACTCCCTTCTTTTGACCATGGCCTTTCAAGCCAGTGAGGGCTAAGAGGTCTTTCCCCATCCTGTTAAGCTGTCCATGAATCAGGAGTTCAGGAAGGTGGGACCAGCCCAATCGCTGAACACTGTCCCAGTCCAGAGAGACAATGGCTCCTTGTCACAGCCCCCCGTCATGCACCATGAGGAGTGAGCCAGAGCCTGAGCACGTCTCAGCCCTGGGGGTGGGTTCATTTGCAGTGTGTGCACCGGCCTGTTGATCCTGAGCTGCCTCCTTCCCCCACGGCGTGTCAGCTTCTGCGCCAGTCCCCAGGGTCCCAGGAGAGAGCCAAGCCCTAAGCAGCAGAGCCGGTTCCGCTTCATCACCCCACGCCTTGAAGTGGACGTAAGTGACCGCTGAGCCCAGGTCCCCATCGCCAGGCGTAGCCAGGCCGGCTCCCATGGGCTGCAGGGGCCGTGGGCTGGCAGTGTTCTCCTTGGGCAGGCAGAGCCAGCACTGGGGATCAGACTTGAGTCAAGTTCACTTCCTGGCTCAGTGCAGACCTGGGACTTTAAGGGGGCCATGTTCCACCCCTGCTCCAGCCAGGTTCATGCCCGGCCTTGGGTCCCGTCTTGCACCCCCAGCTGCTCCAGGACAAGTCCTCATGGAGGGAGGGCCCTGCCCCCTCCCTGGGCTCCAGGAGCCATTGGGGCGGGAGGAGTTGAGGGACTTCGCTCTAGGTCCTCTGCCCCAGAGTCTCCAGCAGAGGGACTCGGGGGAGACAGACTCCTGGCCCAGGGAGGTTGGCCCCTCCTTCCCTTCCAGTAGCACACAGTGCAGTTCCCCAAACTAGGGCGCTTGGTAGCACAGCTGAGACTGTCCGTCAGTGACCCACCCAAGGACATCAGCCGGCTGGCCAGGGAGGGGATTTCCTGGCTTTCCAAAGCACTGCTGTGCCAGAGGTAAGGAGCCCAGCTAGGAAGTGGGACCCGATAGAAAAGTGACACTCCTAGAAACCAGGCAAGGGGACCCCTGATGAAACGACCCACCTCCCACTTGAGACTGCCCCGCCGTTGGGTAACGGGAGCCCTCTTAAACCTCACCAGATCCCCTGAGGTTGGCCCCAGCTGTAGGACAAGTCTCTCTCCTCCCGCTACTCAATTTAGGATCAACCCTGGTCCTCAGGCACCAAGGGTACTCCACCCACCATAGGGAGCCCGGCTGTTCTGTGGGGTCAGGGATGCATCCCAGTGGCAACGGAAGGCTACAGCCCCCAAAACCAGGCAGCTCCATCTGCCAGATAGAAACTGCTAAGCCACAGCTCTGGCAGGGAGACGGGGGAAAGGAGGCAGGAGCTCCCGGTGCAATAGGGTGGGGTCTGCTCCTGGAGCTCTCTGGAGAGGAAGATGAGTCCATCCCAGGATGCCAGTTGCCATTATCCTCCCAGTTTCCTGAGGGCATCCAAGTCTCTCAAACACCCATGTTCCCTTGAGACAGGAGCAGGTCACGGCCACGGTGACGTGGCAGCTCCGCTCCCTCTGATGCAGTCACCAGGTACCACTCCCCTTCCTTCTGTGCCGCTGCAGGTGGCAGCTGTGTCTTTTCACCTGGGCAGCTGGAAAGGCCGTGCCAGCAGCAGTGGAGAAGGAAGGGAGGCAGGCTGTGGTTCTGCCTCCCTTCCTTGTGTGCCCCTGCTGGCAGGGGCACTGCCTTTGAAGGTGGGTGGCCAGGAATTGGTGGCAACTGGTCAGGCACCCAACCTGGATGCCAACCACACCCCAAGTAGCACAGCAGGAACGTGGCATGGTCTGCTACTGCCACCTTCCGAACCATCTCAGAGGGCAAAGTGGCAGGCAGCCACAGGTGGGGCTGTGGATAACGAGGTGGCTGCCTGCCACGCCACCTCGTTATCCACAGCCCCACCTACAGCTGCCTGCCACGCCATCTCGTTATCCACAGCCCCACCTACAGCTGCCTGCCATGCCATCTCGTGGCTTCCATCAAAGGCAGGTTGCTGGGCTACTGGCCGAGCCCTGAAGCGGTCTCTCGGCAGGGCCCCAAGGGGTCTCGCTCTTCCTCCAGCCTGAGCCGCACGGCCTCGCCTCTGGCTAAGCCTGGCCACGTGAGCTGCCGCCACAGCTTCACGCAGCGAGTGCTGTTCAGCAAGGCCAACTGAGAGACCTGCCAGGGACCAGGCCCCGCTGACTAGGCTGTCAGACTGCCTGGGGTGTCGGTTCACTGGCCCCAGAGAGGTGAGGGGTACAGCCCTGCCTGTGCCGGCTCGGCCTGTGCACAGGCTCCGGGGCAGAGGCGCACTGTTAGTGCTGTTACACGCCTGTTTGGTCCCTGCTGTGAACCGCCCCACCGGGTCAACGCCTCCATCCACCGCGAGCATCCTGTGGAAGCTCAACATCCTGCATGCTGCCCACGGCCTGCCTGAGACCACCCCTCGGCCTCCTCGCGCTCCCTCCGCTTCCTTCCACCTGGCCTGCCCAGGCCTCTGCTCACGGAGCATTTTCAGAACTGGGCAGTAAGACCCCCTGCACCTCCCCGCCCTGTGTGAGGAGCAGGTGCTAACACCAGTCACGTGACCTTTGTCACAGTACCGGTCGCTTTATCCCTACCTCTCGGGGTATTAATGGTGCTGTACACACCAGCCTCACCTGGACAGGTAACTGGTCTGGGCAAAAGCTCCCTGGCTGTAAAACTGCCCCCTCATCCCAGAAGTGCGGGTGGGGAATGCCACAGACCAGCCACGGGTTAGATTACAGTAAGAACCCGGGGCACTTACATTTATCCCCCACTTGTGCCTTTTGCAAGGGCTGGTGTGTGCGCATCCTCAATGGGCTCATGAAATGCAGGTCTGGTGTCATGTTTGGTAAAGGACTTTCATCAGTCTCGTCAAGGAGACTTTTCTGTTCACCTGGCCGCGATGTCGGGGGAGGTGGGGGATTTAACCATGTCACTCGGCGATAAGGCCACACTCCGGAAACGTCCGTCAGATGACAACCGGTCAGAGTTTCAGTTGGCAGTTTGCTCCTTTGTGGCTCCTTCCCACTCCTGGACCTGCTGGAGAACATGGTGAACCCCTCTTTCACTCTGTCCTTTCTTGTGCAAATCTCCGTTGTCTTGCTTGGGTGAGGATGTCGTGGTAACAAAACACCTATGTCATCACTAAGCATAGCCAGGAAATGTGTATTACAAGCTCTGTCCTTTCCCCAGGAGCTGGGACTGCAGAAGGCAGGACTCCAAGACCATTCCCCAGAGGGAATCCTAGTGGAAGACAATGGGAAGGAGGGTGGCTTATCGGGCTGGTTTGACAGAAGGTCCCTGTGATAGAAGACAGTGTGACAGGAGGCAGATGAGCAGGAGAAGACCTAGGCTGGGAGCAGAGCAAGGGCCTTGGTTAAAACACCTCTCAAACACCTGGGTGGAAAGCAAAGCTGTCTCCAGGAGGTGAGGCCAGGGGAGTTTGGATTGGTTGCCCCTTAATAGGAAAGCCCATTGTCTCCATTAGCTCTGTAATTAAGCCCTTTAGGATTAGAGGCTGTAAGTGACTGGATGTGGCCTTAATTCTGCTGCTGGCTGGAGTGGAAGGCTTGCTTAATGCCCCCTTACACACAGCGGGGGCGTGCGTGTCACCTGCCTGCACCTCCTGGCCGATGTCTCTGAAACTGCCTGTTGGTGGCCAGACAGTAAAGCAAAAAGACCCAGTGAAAGGGACTGCCCGGCTGGATGGCTCATGTCCCCCGAGCCCCTCCCAGGACTCCTGGAACCAGGGAGCCAGAAGGGAGCCTTGCAGGGATCCTGTGGATCTGCAGCATTCTGACTGTCTCCGGGGAGGTTGTTCCCCGTGTCATGTGTCCTCCGGACGGAGCCGCCATCACAGAACTGTACCTGTATCCAGCGCCGTGCCAGGGTCAGAAAAGGCCCTGTAGCCGTTACCATAAACAAGTGCGTCAGTTTCCAGCGCGCACTCGGTGCTGGCAGGGCTGAGATGTCCCTAGGGAAGTGTCCCAGCACTTTGTTGTCTAAATTTGTACTTTCTGGACCCCGGCTCCGATTCTAAGGCTCGTACTTGACGGTGGCTCTGGGGGATGGCTGCCGAGCCCAGCAACTCCACCTTAAAACTGTGCGTTGCCTGACAATTAACACCTGCCAGGAATGGTAGTTTTCATCCCCTTTCAGTTCCTTAGGGGCTCTTCCACGTACGGTACTGATCTTCTCTCCGCTAGATGGTGCTCTGCAACGCATCTTCATTGATACCCAGGGATCTTCAGCAGCCTGGGGAGCCAGCCCCACCAAACTAGGGAGAGCCGCTCCCTCCCTGACTGACCTGACCCCTCAGCTCTGGGCTCCCTCCTTTTCATGAGCCTCTGTAATTAGACCTGCCTCTGGAACCCCCACTCATGCATCCGACGAAGCGGGTCTTTGCCCACGAAAGCTCATGCTCCAAAATATCTGTTAGTCTCTAAGGTGCCACAGGACTTCTTGTTGTTTTTGCAGGTACAGACTAACACGGCTCCCCTCTGACACTTGTCACCACACTCGTGGTACCCAATTTTAATTACCCCGCGGGCTTAGCCATTGCAGCTCTGCTTTATGACGGCCTAGGGCAGTTGTTAAGAGCCCAGAACATCAGCGGATTTGATTTGGAACCAGCTCTCGTGGGGTGCTGAGTGCTTCCTGCGAGGGGGCTTTCTGCGCCGGGCAGGGGATGATCCATAGCCGTCAGGCCCAGCCTTTTCTAACCCCCTGGCTGGCGCTGGTAAAACTCTCTACCTCTCCCTTGGTGGCCTTTCCCAGGAGCCACAAGGCTCATGCTTGCTCCTCCTGTGAGCCGGGGCCACAGGCTTGAGCCCACGTGCAGTGTCTGTCCCTCCTTCCTCCACTCCCACCTCCCATTTGCCTTCACTGTAACCTCAGCATCTTCTCCAGCGCTTCCTGCATCTGCAAATGCCCTGGCTGCACTGCTGCAGCGTCTCTTCCATGCACCCTGCCATGCCGCTGTCCACACAGCCCTGCTCTCTGCCTATGTCACAGAAGGAAAATGGGGCTGGAGATACTTGTCTGAACCCTCCTCAGCGCAGCTCTGTGGCTGAGCGCTAAAGCAGTCTTTAAAAATCACCTGCCCTCTAGCCTCAATAGTCCCCACTGTAGCTGCCGCCAGAATCAGCCAGGTTCACAGCAGCACACAGTACAACTCCAGCTTCTCTCCTGTGCTGCAGGAGGAAGTGTGAGCTGGCTGCAAGGAGCCTGCCCAACTGCAGGCAGCTTCTGGCCTGCGGTGGCAGCCAGGAAGGGTAACCACAGAACCAGAGAGGGGCACAGGACAATGGGGAGAAGACAGGAGAGAAACCAGGCGACGGCCGGAGAAAGTGACAGCTGTCTCCATGGAATGGGAGGAGATGTAACTGAGAGTGCCCCTCTGCAAATCTAGTGCAAGAGAAAGAGGCTGCCTTAGAAGCTGTGTCAAGATCTTCCTTCATGACCCACCCCAGCCCTGAGGCCGCAGCAGAGGCAGGGGGCTGCTCTTTGCCTTCCAACACACACAGGAAAAGCTGCTCTGGGAATTTTAACGGGATTTCCTGAGGTCTTTTGCATCCCTGAAGTTTCAGCATTGCAGTGACATCGACATGAGCGTAATTGTAACAATCGAATCCTTGGCCTTTAGCTTTAAACCAGGTGGAAATCAGAAGCCACTTCAGGCCAGGAGCAGAATCCAGCTGTCCTTTATATGCTACTGGACTTGGTGAAAACTTTGGGCCACAGAGAGCTACATCAGCAAATACAGCCAAGCTCCAAGCTGACAAAACTTCCATTGACTTCACTGCGAGTTCTGCTTGCCTAGCACGTGACCCAGCAGCAGCAGTTAGGGTAGATGCAAACAAATGGGGTTAAATTTAATGCACAGAGAGTACCTGGCACCGAAGAGGAGGCACAGCACAGGTGAGCTCCATCCCAGCGCTTGTGCAAACCAGTGCGGAATGAGAATACAGCAAGGTGCAAATCCCCCGAGCAGTGCAGCAGGCCTCGTAGAACTGGGGGGAATGTTTTGAGCGTGCCTCCCCCCACCCCAGCTGTGCTCAGGAGCCTGCCTGGTTTCCATCTTGAGAAAGAAATGTGACAAAGAACAAGTAAAACAAGCCCTTTCAGCTGGTGGGAGGTGCGTAAATCACTGGAACCGGAGACACCACCTCTGACGGTTTGGGGAACCCCAGAAGTGTCTGACAGCAGCGGGAATGCATCTCTACAGCTACTCTGAGCACTGCTTACCTGGCTCGTGTGAGAGAGAGGGAGCGGCCCGCGGGAACGGTGGCAGGCCTGCAGCATGAGCCCTCCCTGTTCTGACTCACGCTCTGTTGGTTAAGTGAAAGTCAACACAGATGCGCTTTCCCAAGCCCACCGGGCTGACTGTATTGGCTAGACAGAGGAGCTCTGCCCCGACCGCTAGCTGGGTCTCTGCGCCAGGAGGGCACGCAGGAGCTGAATGGAAGAAAAAGAGAGCCTAGCGGAAGAAGACTGGCTTCCCATGCTGACGCAGCCTGAGCCACGTCTGTCCCACCTTTGCCTCCCCCACCGCCAGAAACCCCCAAACAGTCTGGCTGGGGCTTTCAGCACTTGGGGTTATCCTAGGTCGGAGGTGCCGAATTAAGTAGTGTCAACTCGTGGCAGCTGCGGGCACTTGGCTCATTGCAGGACTGCTATTCATGACCGCCAAAAGCAAACAGCAGAGCCCAAGAAGATACTGGTGCTGCTGGTGTTATTTAGAACTCAGGCGCACTGAAGTGCGGAAGTGGCTTTTCTCGTGGGACCATTGGCTAACGGACCACCAGAGCCACCGAACGCCTCAGCATGCGGGTTCCACTCCACCAGGCTGCAGGGACAAAACACCGGCAGGGACTGGCCTGTGCCAACCCCAAAGCTCCATCAGGAGCCCTCATCCTGACACAAGTGTGAACTCTTTCCCCTTGCTGAGCAGTTTGGGGCCTCGCTGCACCTGCGTATATAGGCTGTGCTTTTCCCAGCTATCCGCACACGCATCTGGACATACAGCAAGGCCTCCGTCCCATCCCTGTGAGCAGGTCTAGGTTCCCACTTCATTGACAGGCACTTCCGTGACCAGCAAATACCCCAGAAACAGCTCCCTGTCTGTGACCTCTCCCTCTGTGGCTGTGAGGCAGCGCTTGTGCCAGCCATGATGCCGTTGCAAGGGTGCACTTAACACTGAAATAATATCCCCCTGGCTGGCAGCCACGCTCCTGCCAATATTTCTCGGTGCTTTGATTGCACAAATATTTGTGTTCCAGCAGAGTGAGGTGCGTGTTCCTTCTACCCTTCACTGGGGGGAGTCCTTGTGACTGCAGAGGTCACAGCCAGCGTTCCCTGGAAGCTGGGCATTGGGTGGCTGCCCAAGAGACAGTCAGGTGCCACCCAGCTGATTAGCAGAGCGCCCACAGCCGGCAGCCTGTGTTTCTACTGGGGGTGCGCATCTGCACACGCCTTGGCGCACAGAACAGAATTAATCTACCCCGGTATGGAAAAAGTTAGAGGGAACGCGGTCACAGTGGTGGCTTTTTAATGGGGCTCCAACCCAGAGTGACAGCTCCGGGATGGAACGTTTTTAACCCCTCAGGAACCATTTCTTTTAGCCCTATTTCATAGTTTATTCTTATTTACAAGATACAGCTGTGGCAGGGACATCACCTAGCAGCCCTCACCCTGAGGCACTAGGACTTCCACCAGATTTCCATCAGTTCCAGCTGGCATCCAGGACAGACAGCTCACAAGCTGCAGGCTTCTAGACAGGATCCAGGCACCCTGTTTTGGGAAGTGGCTGCACATTTTATTGCTTCCTAAGTCTCTTTCGGGGGCATAGTCTGTATCTTGGCTCTCTCTGGCTCATTTTCCTCCCTGTGTACCGTACTGTCTAACCGCCTTTCTCCCCTGGGAGTGGTGGGGATGCACAGTGAATGTTTGTGAAGCGCTAGATTATCATCACTTGGGCAGGCACATTAAAAGTCAACACAATGTCTACTAGACTCGCCCTGTCACCTGTGTGAATAACTGAACCCCAATAAACTCAAGAATCTAGTTCCTGGAGAACTGTATCCCAGCTCCCCTTTGGCTGTGCCCATTGGCTTCGCCTCTGTTTGTAAACAGTTGCAGGGCCTGTCTCAGATTCTTTTCTGGAGCCAAATATCCGCATGATATTTAACAGGATGTATGCATTAATTAATTTATTTGACTCAGGGTAGGCAATTGCTGCCGGTGTTTTTTGAAGAGTCACGAACACTGTGTCCCTTCTCGCATCAGCACTCAGGCAGCTTTGGTTAGTGTGTTTATTTTTCTGTAACAATGCATAAATGTTGAGCTGGCTGTCTCACAGCGAAGGGCTACACCGGCTCACTTGCACACGCCCTTGGCATTTTAAAACCAAGGTAGCGTTTACACAGAAGAGAGGCGGTCGTGGGCCGGGGCATTCAGAGGAAGCAAACGCCAGATCTTCCATTAATGCCTTTAGAGTTTAGGGCTGGTGAAAGATGCTAGCTGGGTGGCCTTGGAGAGCTTTTTGGCCTCTATATTTGCTCACCAGCAGATAGCGCCTGGGCAGTAGCCGGGACTGCCCATTGCCTCCTGGCGCCAATCTGGAAGGGTGACCAGTGATAATTCTGACTCTGTAAATACTAAGTCCTTGGCCCTCTGCCGAAGTGGCCAGCTGGGGCCCAGTTAGTGCCAGCTGTGGCCAGCAAGGCCAACAGCCACTGCAGGCTCTGGGGCAAGGTGGGAGGGTGTCCCAGCTCCGTGCCCCTGGGAGGGGTGGGGCTGAGGGTGGAAGAGGTGGGGACGAGGGCAGTCAACCCCTAGCGCGGCTGGGACTGCGGAGCTGGCATCCTCTTCCCCGTCCCCCTGAGCCATGTAGAGCAGCAAAGCCGTGCTTCCACCTGTGATGTGGGGGATGTGTGACAGGCGGAGCAGCTCACACAGGTTGGGGATGACCCTGGGGCTGTAACCTAAGCCGGCAGGTAACACCTCTGCCCTGAACGCAGAGCAGGGAGGAGCCCCGTGTTCTGGAATCAGAGGGGCAGTTAGAATCTGGGGAGGGAGTTGGAAGGCAGCCAGCCTGTGCAGAGGGGAGGCTAGACACCGGGTGGGGGCACCCCCAGGCTCCTCTCCCCTGGCTGGGTTGGAATGACTGTCTCTGCCTGCTGTGGGGTGCACTGCGCTGTGTCTCTGTCAACTAATAAACTCCCTGTCCTACCCTGAGCCCCCAAGGCCCCCCACTGATTACGCTGGGGCTTGGCACAGAACTCACTGGAGCACTGGGCCCCTCCTGCAAGGCTCAGTGGGCCAGCTCCTCAGGTGCCAGGGAGGTGCCTAACTTCCTTTGGAGTCAAAGGTGCCTCAGGCACCAGAAAAACCTTTGGAGGAGCTGAGCCAGAACGGGTCACCAGCTGCCGACCTCAGCAGGGGCGGGGCTGAGGTCACTGAGCACCTCCCAGACCAGACAGCACTGAACGGGGCACCGGCTTGTGCCACAGGTGGAGATATGGCAGTAGGAGGGATGGGTCAGAGATGGGTTGGGTGAGACGTGTGGGGCTGCACCCAGCCTTACCCCACAGTGACCCGAGCAGCGTGTTGGTTGCTCACTGGCCTGGGTGGAATTAGACTGTTTCTCCACAGCTAAGGGTCCACCTTAGGACACCCGCCACAGCTGAGGGGAACCCATTCGATCAGTCGCGGTTGGTCAGAGGACACAGTGAGCACACAGCGTTAATCACGGACGCGGGAGGCGTTGTGCTGGCTTAGGCTTGGTAGGACAAACCACCGGGATCTCACAACAGTTGCTGAGGAGTGTTCAGAAGGTTTCATGCCGGTGTATCCTCACCCGTTAGCGACCGTCCGCAGACGGAGGGCTGTGGAGTCAGACTTTCGGACCTTCCCCTCCAGAAGCACAGCTCCTTCCCACCCGACCTAACCTAGCAGGAGTGTCTGCCTCGCACTTGTCCAGCCCGGGCAGGAGACAGCAGGGATCTGAGGCTGAGTCCATTGGGGGTCATTTTAACATGTGCCCCCAAACTGCAGGGTTCTCAGGGGAGCCAGGCGTGGCGTTTGCAGAGACTGAGTGATATTGTCTTGCGGGGTGGGAACGATTTCCTGCCGCTGACCTTATCAGCAGTGGCCCCTGACCACGCTGGTGGATAGATGAGAGGAGGGAGGGCAGAAGGCTGGGCATCTTTCTGACACGGTCCTTGAATCCCCTCCCCACTCTGGAGCAGGGAACTTCCACTCAGGACGAGCAAGGCTCTAGCCCAGCTGCACTACGCCCCCTCGGTGGTTGGTAGCACAAGCGAGGGGAGTAGCCAGTGGCGTTTGTGCTCCAGGATGCATGGAGAGAGCAGCGGTCCCCTTGGAGCCAGGTGCTCTGAGACCTTCTCCTGCGGAGTTCATGCAGATCTCTCATGTGCCAGCATGGGAGCCAGACGTGGCTGGCTCATCCATGGACAAGCTCAATTCCTCCCAAGACAAGAACTGTGTAATTGGATTATAGGGGAGGCTCTCCCAGGTTTGCCCTGCCAGCCGTCCTTTTCCCATGAATCCAGAGCAGACGTTCGCTCTGTCCCAAACGCCCATCAATGACTGTGCCTTGGGCAAGGCACCATTTCAGATTCTTTTGTGGGGAGGTAACTTCAAGCCTCATTCCGGGGCTACTGAGGCATTTGAAAACTCTTTTTTTTTTGGCAGCTAGCTTAGCAATTAGCTGACAGGAGCCCTGTAGCTAATTATTGTATGGAAGAAAGAAATTTAAATAAATATTAGACCCACTCAGCTCTAATTAATGTGTTCTGACATTTTCTGGGAAGTTACCCTGAAGGGACACTTGGTAGGTTTGCAGTTTCAATGTAATATTCCTCCTGTGTTACTAACCCTGCAGAGAGAGTGTGTCCTGGGCTCTAGCTCAGCGGTGGGAGGGCAGTGGGCTCTCGTGGGTGGCAGCAGGGGACAGGTACGTCTGGGCTGTACGGAAGAACATGAGAACAGCCAGACTGGGTCAGACCAAAGGTCCATCCAGTGCAGTGTGCTGTACCTTGACAGAGGCCAGTCCCAGGTGCCCCAGCGGGAGCAAACAGAACAGGGAACCATCCAGTGATCCAGCCCCTGTCCACCACTTCCAGCTTCTCACAGATCATAGAATCCTGGGGCTGGAAGGGACCTCAGGAGGTCATCTAGTCCAGCCCCCTGCCCAAAGGAGGATCAACCCCAACTAAATCATCCCAGCCAGGACCTTGTCAAGCTGGGATTTAAAAATCTCCAGGGATGGAGAATCCACCAGCTCTCTAGGCAACACATTCCAGTGCTTCACCACCCGCCTGGGGAAGGAGATTTTCCTAATATCCAACCTAATCGCCCTCTGTAACTTCTGACCCTTGCTCCTTGTCCTGCTATCTGGCACCACTGAGAACAGTTTCTCACTCTGCTCTTTAGATCTCCCCTTCAGGAAGTTGAAGGCTGCTATTAAATCACTCCCCAGTCTTCTCTTCTGTAAACTAAATAGGCCCAAATCCCTCAGCCTATCCTCATAGGTCTTGTGCTCCAGCCCCCTAATTATTTTTGTTGCCCTCTGCTGAGCCTGCTCTAGCACACCCACATCCTTTTTATACTGGGGGGCCCCTGGACACAGTATTCCAGATGTGGCCTCACCAGTGCTGAATAGAGGGGAATAACTACTTCTCTAGATCTGCTCGCAATGTTCCTCCTAATGCACCCTACTATGCTGTTAGCCTTCTTGGCTACAAGGGCACACTGTTTACTCATATCCAGCCTTTCATCCACCATAACCCCTAGGTCCCTTTCCATCGTACTGCTGCTGAGCCAGTCGGTCCCCAGCCTGTAACAATGTTTGGGATTCTTCCATCTCCAGTGCAGGGACTCTACACTTCTCCTCGTTGAACCTCATCAGATTTCTTTGGCCCAATCCTCCAATTTATCCAGATCACTCTGGATCCGATCTGCACCCTCCAATGTATCTGCCCTCTCCCTAGCATAGTGTTGTCTGCAAATTTGTTGAGGGTGCAATCCAGTTCCTCATCCAGGTCATTAGTAAAGATGTTGATCAACACCAGCCCCAGAACTGATAGTGGTGAAGAACCCACAGAACATGGGCTGCGTCTACACTTATTAAGAACTTCAAAATGGCCATGCTAATGGCCAAATCGAAGAATAGTAATGAGGCACTGAAATGCATATTCAGCGCCTCATTAGCGTGCCGCTGGCCTTGGCACTTCAAAAGTGTCGCGGTTCGCTCCCGCGTTGCTCGTCTGCCCACCAACATCGAAATCCCCTTATTCCCATGAGCTCATAGGTACAGACGAGCCACGCGGAAGCGAACCGCGGCACTTGCAAAGTGCTGAGTTCGGCGGCACGCTAATGTGGCACTGAATATGCATTTCAGCACCTCATTAGTGTGCTTCGATTTGGCCATGAGCATGGCCATTTCCAAGTTTTTAGCAGGTGTAGACGTAGCCGGGGTGTAGGATCCCTACCGCTCTGTCGAAGAGCCATTGATGAACCTGGCAGCCATGAACTTACCGCGTTCCTATTGGACCCTTGTTATAGACTTGGCCTTCAGAGCGTCCCCTGACAACAAGTTCCAGAGGTGAACAGTGAGAAAAGACTTTCTTTTGTTTCCATCTGCTGCCTATTAATTTAACTGGGTGACCCCTAGTTCTTGTGTTAGGGGAGGGATTAAATAACGCTTCCTTGTTTACTTTCTCCACACCCATCATGATGTTATAGACCTATATCCGAGCCTGCTGTAGTCATCTCTTTTCCCAGCTGAAGAGTCCCAGTCATTTTCATCTCTTCTCATTGGGCAGGTGTCCCACACCCCAAACCATTTCTGTTTCCTCCTCCATACCTTTTTTGAACCCAGTGTATCTTTTTGGAGAGGAGGTGACCAGCTCTGCACATGGTATTCAAGACACGGGCATCCTCGGGCTTTATACAGAGGCAGTATGATATTTTCGTTCTTATTCTCTTTCCCCTCCCTAATGATTCCCAATATTCTGCTCGCTTTTTCCTCTGCTACTGCACATCGTGCGGATGTTTTCAGAGAACCATCCACAATGACTCCAAGATCTCTTCCTTGCATGGCAACAGCTAATTTAAACCCCATCATTTTGTATGTACAGTTGGGATTATCTTTTCCACTGTACAGTGCTTTGCATTTATCAGCATTGAATTTCACCTGCCCTTGTGTTGCCAGGTCACCCAGCTTTGTGAAATCCTTTTGTAACTCTTCATGGTCACATTTGGACTTAATCTTCTTGAATAATTTTGTATCATCAATACATTTCCCCACCTCGCTGCCAACCCCTTTCCCAGATCCTTTCTGAGTATGGCTGAGCAAGCCTGCACCCAGGACAGGTCCCTGGAGGACAGCAATATTTACCTCTCTCTGATCCCAGTATTTATTCCTGCCCTTTGTTTCCCCATCTGTTAACTGGCATGCTTGGCATTGCTTTCAGAATCATCTCAGGATCCTTCATTTACTTTAGTGACAAGCCTTTTGTTATCTTAATCACCCTGCCTCCACCTGTTTATCAACAAACTCCCTGCCCAAAAGCTGGCTGCTCCCAGCTTCTGAACTCAGCCACACCCAAGCTGGGCTGTAGCTAAGAGCACCTCTGGGGCTAGGGCTTGCCCTGTGAAAAGGCCTCCGGTATGGAACCTGTAGGTAAGCATGGCTCGAGCTCACCCCACTTTAAGTGGTGCCCCAGGCCTCAGGCCCCTGGGTGTGTGCTGCCTGAGGTCCCTTGAAGGAGCTCTATGTGGAGGGTGAATGCAGCAGGCTTGTGACAGTACACAAAGCCTTGAAGGGGGGAAGGGCTCACACCCCGCCGCAGCTATTCAGCAAAACAGCTGCTCAGCAGAGACCCACAGAAGGGAGAGGTGGAAATTCTCCTGAGCGTAGCTGTCAGTTCCCGCCCATCTCTCTGGGCTCCTTCCAGTGCTTTGCAACCCCACGGAGTGGGCATAAAACAAGGGATGCTGATCAGCCAGGCCTGTTTTCCCTCTGCTGTAACACAAGAACTTGTGAGCATGCAGTGACCTTAAAACAGAACACCATGTCGCACTCCATGCTGGGGGATACTATCCACTTAAACATCCTACTGAGAGTCAGAAATGGGTAAGGCATTGCCACGAAACAGGGCGGCACCTGCACTGACACAAGAGGAGGTTAAAATTATGAGTGCACAGCCTCATGCCTCAGGGTGCGTGCTGAGTAACAGCTGGGAAGGGGACAGGCTACCTACGCCTTCACAATACAGAATTGCACAAATGTGTCTGAGTGTTATACAGGCCTCTTGGTTGTGGGGGTTCTTTCCCCTTCACATTTATTAACTAGAATAAGTCCCTAATGGAGACAAGGTAATGAATTAAATGGGCTGTGGATTGATGTAGTCAGGTAAGGTTATTCCTACCATTACCTCTTTCTAGCTTTCCAGTAGTGAGTTTTTAATGTAAACATTTTAAACGCAGCCTCTTAAAGGCTCCTCCGTTTCCTTACTTGCTTCCTTCTGCGTTGAGGGAGGCTCACCACCCACACCGGTGAGGCGCTCAGAGTTGCCCAGGTGAAACTGGCTTTTTGGGTGACCAGCCTGAGATGCCTTCGAGCAGTACTGCCCAAACAGCCGTGTAGCCCTTTCAGGACTTCGGCCTTATTGGTGTAACCCCCTCCCAGTGCTTATCTCCTGATTTTTAGTCATTTACTTCCTGCCGTGTACCCCTGGAAATCCTCTGGCGTACCGCCGGTGGCACGCAGACCACACTTTGGGAGCGCCGCCTTAAAGGAACCTGACTTCTCTGGGGGGTGCTCAGCATTTTCTGAAAGTCACATTTGGCACCTGACAAGTCATGTCTCAGAATCTGCCTGTTTTGTTCTGTGCGTGCTGCCCTGGGTCTCAGCTGTCATCCCTGGGGATCAGGGCCTTACTCAGGCGGACCTTCATGCTTTTCCTCTGCAACGACAGAGCAAACACATGACTTTCCAGGCCTCAGCAGAAGCTCTTAGCGCTCGTTCCTAAGACGGCTGCCGGCTCAGTATTTTGCATCGCTCTCCGTCTGGTTTTCTTGCTTGTATTTAAAACTACAAATAAATACAGCTTCCCAGGCGCAGGTTCACCTTGTGCAGCAGGCCCTGCCCCAAAGAATCTGCTTTCTAAACAGACAGACGAAAGGAGGGAGCAGAACATGGGTACTTCGGTCTGCACGGTAAGTTGCAATGCAGTCGCTGGTGGGAGTCCAGGCAATACACTGAATGTGTCCAGGGTGTCCCTTCCGCTCCAGAGTTCAGAGCCTCTGCATTGCACTCTCCTTGTAGATGCGACCTTTGCAGCTGTTAAGGCTAAGGACAGCCAGTGTGTGGCACGGCAGATGTCTGGTTCTAGTCAAAACGATTCTACAGCCATTTTGCATAAAAGACAGCAAGGTGTTTTAAGCAGTGGAGAAGTTGTGGGGTAGGGGAGGAGGCAGTGGAGCGGCACTTGTGGACGCTGCTCAGTCGAGGGGCCCCCTCTCCGGGCGGTGGGTGAGGAAGAGGAAACAGGAGTCCGAGGTGGTCAGACAGGCGTCACAGAGAACAAGCAGAGCCCTGAGTCCCTCTCCAGTGAGTGAGCCGCCCACACACAGGTACGTGAAAAAACTTGCACTGGCTTTGAGAACTTTTGCACAGCTTGTTGCTTTTTTGTCTTTGCTCCCCCTAATTTCCCCCCTTGGTTTCTCTCTCGCCCCTTCAACAGCCTTCCCGGCTCCCTTCCTGCTGCCAATGTCTGCTCAGCTCGTGCACAGGTCGGCCCCACCCTGCCTGGCACGTTCGTATGTATGGCCCTTTTCGCTTGTGTGACATTACTGCAGCCATTGCTGCCTGCCGCCCCCCAACAGCACTTCCCCATTTTTTGCTGGGAATTGAATTCCAGCCAGTTTCCTTGAACCTCTTTGGCAGCCCTGCCGAGCTTACTGTGGTGCAGTGCTGCCATGTGCCAGCCCTTCCTTCTGACACGGGTTGACATGATGCTCCAGGGGTGTCTTGGGCCTGATCCCACACACGTTACAATCAATGGAAAGGCTCCCATTGATTCCAATGGGCTTTGCCTCAAGGCCTGCGTGCTTTACATGGCTTTCTCTGATCGTACCTAGCTCAATACTGGTTATGAAGCCCTGGTTGGAGGCAAACCTGCGCCATTGCCATGAGTGTGTCCTCCTTTACAGTTCCCACTAGTGTTTTCTTAGCTCGTAGGCCAAATCCTGCTCCCAAGCCAGTGTAAATCTGGAATATCCACACTGCGCTTGGAGCGTCTCAAGATGTTACATGGGGTTAACTGAGAACAAGCCCAGTGGCTGGTAGGTGGAGTCCCCTAAAAGGAGCACTAACAGCCCTTTGCAAAAGCCTCCTTTATGGCTCCAAATATTTTCTAGTCTCTCCAGCATCCTTCTGTCTAGGCACCCCCCAGCCTGCCTTTACTGCAGTGTTATGTTTTAGCTGCATGTGACTAGACTCTGCTGTGTCAGCCGGAACACTCCCAATGCTCTCTGAGCCGTATGCTTCCCCTCTGCCTGCTTCATTTGGCCTGGATTCCTTCTGAAAACTCTGCTCCCATAATTTAGCTTCCCGCTCGGCACTTGGTTTAATTAAGTCTGTCACGCGGTTTATATCACACTCCGCTTTTAACACCAGCGTGCACGGCAGTAATCCTGTCCAGCGCAGCCACCTTCTGCTGCATCCACTCCCCACTTCCGTGGCTAGGAATGGGCCTCCTTTGCACACCTCCCTCATGGTGGTGCCGTTTTGTGGGCTCAGCTTAGGTTTTCCCACCAAGGTAGTGAGGACACAGCCTAGTTGCTAAATGTCGGCTCAGAGTCCCAAGTGTGAAAACGCCGCTTTTTGTCACTTTTGCCAACACAAACTGTTTCCCCTTCACTTTGTCCAGCACCTTTGAACAACAAGTCCTGTTGATTGGCTAACAACATAGGGTTTGGGGCACGTGCTGCAGCTGTTTGTGGTGACTTGTGATCCTTTTTTCTAAATCCTCTTTCTTCTTCCCACAGCACCTACACAGCAGCCCAAATTCTCTCCTTCAGATCACTCGTGCAATACAACTGGTACAGCCTGGCCCTCAGTGGCCTCCCTAAAATCGGCTTGATACACAGGGGCTAGTAGGGGGTGTAACCGACTCCTCTGTCAACAGCCTCCAAAAACCCTGATGCTAAGCTGGGGGGTGCCTGTGCTACGCCAATGCAGTTGGCATTGGGTCTCATCCCTGCTACTACGAGACCAGAGTGGGCTGGTATAAGTTACATCAGTCCCGGGGCTGCCCCACCTTGCACCTAGTGTTGGGTTCTGCATGATAGCAGTATGGGAAAACAAGTGCTCCCGGCTGGCCCACCTCTCCTGCACTGAACACATTGGGTGGAATTCAAGCCACAGACGCTGGTTATGGGCTGTCCGTCTTCTGGGTTCACAGGTGCTGGAACAAGGGTGGCTGGAGGGTGTAGCTCCCGCGCCCCGGGCTGGAAGTGCTTTCCATCATACCCAGGGTTTACAGCTTGGTTCAATGGCACCTCCACGACACGTATTGTTCTAGCAGCAAGGGGCTGGGTCCCCGTCCCCTACTTGTCTCACTTGTGCCCCTGCCTCTTGCAGGGAGGGACCGCGCTTGGAAGGTGCAGGCTGTGTAAGTCCTGGATGGACCGACTCTGTTTTCTGCAGCTATGACAGAAGAGGACTTCCTTGCTGGCCCTTGCCACGTCAGACCCAGCACGTCTCTAGTGTTTTCCATCTTCAGCTCAGTTTAATACTCATGCTTGCACTGCTGGGGTCAGTGGGTCTCCCTGTGTCTGTCACACGCCCCTTTTCCTGGCTCTTTGGAGAAGCCAAAGAACATTTGCCCTCTTCCCTTGGCCTACCACTGCCCCACATTTCCACACTAGCCTGGGTGTGTCATAAACCAAAGGCTACTATATCGGCAATCAGCGAGAGACGTGCGAAACAGGCGGGGTGAACATAAACTTGCCCATAAAGTCGCCACGCAGAGCGTCTCCCGACTGGCACGAACGGCAGTGACGGAATGGAGCCTGGCTACCTGTCCTGGGCAATGCAACTTTGGCCCTTCGATGGGTACATTCGCGCGCCCAGGACACACGCACCAGCGCGTGAGTGGGGGGCAAGGGCGTGTCAGTGTCAGGGCGCTGCCAGTGTTACTCTTCTGCCACTGCACCGGCGGGTTACTTCCCGCGGTGATTTCTGCATGCGGCCACCAAAGCAAAGCAAAGCGTCGCATCCTCCGGCGAACGTGGCTCCACTGCAGTCCCCGGAGCCGGGCAGCCTTAGGGCAGCCCCAGCCCTCCCGGTCAGCCCCGCCGACGTGTGGGCCCAGCCCTCCCGGCTCCCCGGAGCACGGCTGGCGCCACCTGTCCCTGTGGAAGGCGACGCCTTCCCTTCCCTTGCCCGCCACCCCGGGCGGCACGCGCCGCGCCGGCTCCCGCTGGGCGCCCCCGCCGAAAGGAAGCGGACACGGGGGCTGGGGCAGAGCCCAGCGGAGGGCAGCGGAACTGCTGCGGGCGGAGGCACATGGCGGCCGGGCCGGGCCGGGCTGTCGGGCTGCAGCAGGGGGCGCGGGGCGGGCAGCAGCCGGCGGCGGCCCGCACAGACGGAGCCGGGCCCGGGGGCGCTCCAGGCTGGAGACAGGACGATCTCCCTCCCGGGGGCTGGGGGCCCGATGGCCGCCCCGGCGCGCGGCTCCCCGGGCGGGCGCAGGGAGGTGGCAGCCGGCACTGGGTGGCTCCGGGCAGCTGCGGTTCGCTCCCCGACCGCCCGACTGCCGGGGCCGGCCCCGCGCCGCGCCCCGCCCCGGCCCGGCCGAGGGGGGCGGGCGGAGCCGGGCGGGCGGGGTGTCTCCCAGCCAGATCTCGCGGTGCTGGCGGGGCTCAGCCCCCTGCTGCTCCCTGCGAGCGGTGACTGTGCAGGCGGCGGGGAGCAGCCGCCGCGGAGCAGCAGCAGCAGGAGGAGGCTGCGGCTGCGGCTGCCCCGGGCACAGCGCGCCCCGCCCGGCCCGGCCCAGCATGGCCACCACCGCCCCGTGCACCCGCTTCACCGACGACTACCAGCTCTACGAGGAGCTCGGCAAGTACGGAGCCCGGCCCGGCCCCGGCCCCGGTCCCGCCGCTCCCCCGCGGGCGCGCCCGGAGCCCGGCTCTGCGGCACCGGGCTGCGCCGCTGCCCGCCCGGGCCCCCTGCCCCGCACTGCCTGCCCGTTCCCAGCCCTGCCCCTGGGCTGCCGGGTGCCGCTTCCCCCGCTCCCCTCCGCTCCGGCTGCAGGACCCGGCGCTGGGGCTGCACCCGGGACCCCCGCACCCCCTTGCTGGCCCCCTGGGAGCCCCCGCCGCCTGCAGTGCGACCCTGCGGGGACCCGGAGGTGATGCGGCAGCGCACAGGATGGGACCCGGGGGGTGCATCGCTGCGTACTGCGTGTCCCCCGCTCCTGCCCAGCCCCAGCCCCACACCCAGCCCGCTGCAGCCTGTCTCCGCGCCCGGCCCTGGCCCTGTGGACGGGAGGTGGGAACAGGCGACAGGAGAGGCCGTAGGGAGGGGCCAGAACCGCGCTGATGGGTTCAGTTCCCGGTGTGGCTGCGGTGGGGTTTCTCCCCGGCTTATTTCCCGTTCCCACGTACAGACTTCTCCGGGGACTGGGGGGAATTAGTCCCTGCTCAGGGGCTTGGCTGCTTCCCTCTCAACTTCCCCTTATTCCGCCTTTCTGCCAGGAAGCCGCTTCTCTTGTCTCTCTTCCCTGCACCCCCATTTTTTCTCTTGAGATACTTTCCAGGTTGTCACTCTGCCCCACCGCCTCTTCGGCCTTGGGCCCCCTTTCCTTATACCCTTTTCCTAGGCCGTCTTCCCTCTAGGAACCCTTCCCCTCTCTGTTCTGCCCCGTGGCGCGCTGTTCCCCGCAGCCCTAGGCAGGAGTTGCAGCAATAACAGTAATAATTGGTATTTGTAAAACGTTCAGTTACAGATGACAAGTAGCCTCCCAGCTGCCCCTGCACTGCTGGGCAGAGGTTTCGACCCCTACTTGGCCCATAAGAAACAGGGGTAGCAGAGTTAGTGTCACATCCAAAGTGCTGTCGTGATTTGGTGGCTGAGCTAAAGCCAGGGCCGAGGAAAGTGGATTCCTCGTTGTCTGCTCTAGCCACGAGACCATTACCGTCAGGAGATGCTGTTCTTGGCAGTGTTTCCAACCACCTGGGCTGCTGCCCTCTCACTCTTCAGCCCCTGTCGGTTACATCCGCAGCCTTCTCTCCTCCCTCCACTGGGCACTGGTTTTACTTTCCTGCTTATGGCCCCTAGGAGGCCTCAGCCAGGCCCTTGGGCTTACTCTGGTATTATGTGCTGACTTGGCGTGCCTGTGGGGGTTGGGGTAGGGTGGGGAAATTGTTCCTGTTGCATTTTTATTTTCAATTTCAAAGCACCGATCTCTTTCTTCTAGGGGAGCCTTTTCTGTGGTTCGCCGATGTGTGAAGAAAAGCTCATCCCAGGAATATGCTGCAAAAATCATCAATACCAAAAAGCTGTCAGCCAGAGGTTAGTATCCAAACCTGTCCTACAGCTCAGTCCATCGCCTTCCTTTCCAAACAGGAGACACGTGACTGGCATTTTAGCTGTTGCAGGTTTATGGGTTTTGTAGGTTGTACTATATGGTGTAGATAGTACGAGGTGATATGTAGCGGTGAAACGGTAGCCCAAGGAGTTTTTCCTGTCATGTTTTTCAGGACTGTCTACGTCCTCACTTTGCCAGCATTGCTAGAGATCTTTTGTGCACTGGGATGCAGTCTTGCTGGGTAGAGCATCTTTCCTGTTTTAGGGTGTGATCTTAGATGGTGTATTCCCCTTGTAGCTAATCCTGTGTCACACAGGGGCATATTTCACCTGGATGCAAGGGAGAATGTGTAACTTCTGAAAGAAGTGAATGCCGTTTCTGTTGTTCTCCTCTGCCACCTTCTTCCCAAAGTCTCACTTCTAAACTGGTACATGGCAGCTGAGCTCAGAGTAGTGGGGCGGGAAGGAACCGAATGGTGGTCGTCCGGAATATTCTGGCTGAACTTTTCCTGTGTTCTGCACTAGTTTGTTTCACCACAAAGGTTGCGTGTGCATGAAGTGTGCGGTGGAGGTGCTGAAATCGATGGAAGAAACTGGGAAAACCTGAACTGGGTTGCAGCAGGAGGCACCAGAAAGAGAGAAGTGACTGGCTGAAATCCCAGTGGAACTGAGCGTGAAGGAGGAGGCTAAGGGAAGACTTAATGCACTTATGCCATTCAGTTGGGACAAAAGAGGCAAAGACCGTGTGCCTGATAAGCTTAGATGATCAGTTGGAGGCTGAGACCCAGGTAGTGCGTGGACCAGCCATGGAAAGGGTGACACCAGAGAGGCAGGTGGTAGAGAAGGAAATGCCTGACTCTAAAAGAGACAGAAGGAGTCTATGCTGTCTCCCAGTGCCAGGAGGTGAAAGGTGATGACGAAAGCAAAGCACAGCTTGCAGAGTGGCAGTGACAGTTCACCTGGTGTAGTTTTTTGTGGGGGTTAGTGACAGTCACAGAGGGAGAATCAGTGGACCCAGAATGACTTTGGAGCCCTGAGAAGAGAGCTGCAGACCGAGGTCAATAAAGCGATTTTTGTCTTTCTAGTTCTGGCTGAACCTCCCTAGTCTGGAACTCTCTCCTCCAGCAACATCTGTGATCCGTCGTTATTTTAGTTAGCTGGACGACCACTAATCGTGGGTGAGGCCAAGTTTCCTGTGCTCCCATAAAGTTTGTTTCCAGCCACCAGGCCTGGCTCTCAGTGCTCTGTGCTGTTATTTAGCTGTAATGCACCCCTAAATGTCTTCTCAGAGCCCAGTAAGCAGTGGGCATGTTGGTAATGTGCTAGACAATATTGACCTCCCATGGTCCAGCAAATTCTCTTATCCAGCATTGGTCTGGTCCTGAGGGTGCTGGATTAGAGGGGTTCAGCATGTAGCTAGTGTGAGTCAAGAGTGATACTGGAGACCAGCTGGTAGAGCTGTGGATGGTTTAGAAGAGGAAGGCTGTCGATTTCCATAGCACGGGCATCTGTCCTATACCATCTCCACTGAAGCAGGAGTATAACTCATTCTCCCTTTTTTGGGGTTGATCTGCTTTTCCTGAGTACAGCACTCAGGGCTTAGTAAGGGCAAGGAACTCAACCCTGCTCCCAGGCTGGTTGTGTTGGCAGAGGTACTTCCAAAGAAGAGCAAAGCCAGAGGTGTGTCTGGTTCAGAGGTGATGGAGATCTTGCTCTGTAGCTGCAAAGCAGAGAGGGGAGTGCTCGGGGAAAATGAAATAGGAGTGAAATCAGTGAATCCTAAAGCCTCTTTTAACAAGCATAATGAATTGCAAACCGTGGTTCGTTTCTTTTGAAAGTCACAAACTGAAGGGAGCTGGCACTCATCCAATGTTTCCCGCTTCCGAAGTGTCGAAAACAAAGACAGTCCTAATTTTTTTTTTAAGGGAAGTACTGGCACTTGCAGCCGCACAAACTCATCCCTCTGTAAAGTGACAGGACAAGTGAAAGGGGGCAGATCTGGAAGCACTGCCACACGTCCCCACACCAGCTTCCTGGCATCACAAAATTAAACATTGTCGGACAAATCTGATCTAAATGCAGAATCAGTGGCTGCACTCGATGTCATAGATGGACTTCACTATGCTACTTGGTATTTGTGTTAGGGTGGAGTCTTGGAGACGGTGATGGCTGTGCTAAGCACGGCCCAGATGCAGAGCAGAATGACGGTCCTTTCCTCCATGGCTTGCAGTGTTAAGTACAAGACAACAGCTGATGCTGTGAGTGGGATACAGTGCTCCAGGCGGTTGGCTTGGGTACAGGGGGAGAACTGGCTAGAAGGGCTAAGGGCGGGTAACAAAGAAACAGGTCTTCATTCAGGGGGGTGGGAGGAGGAGATGGTGGTGTTGGGGCTGCTGGGGTATTTGTCAGGCCTTCTTTTGACTTAAGATCCGTTGAGTGGCCTGGGGGGTAATCGTGAAGTCGGAGTGAGTGAATTGTTTGGGGTGATCCAGTGGGTTAACTAGCACTACTGGCTTCAAGGGAAAGAACCAAGGACAATCTAGCCTGCCTACTGGGGGGAACAGGGACGAGCTGATTCTGTAGGTCGAGAGCAGCTTCTCAGAGCAGGCTGCATCAGATTCCCTCAGAATAGGTGTTGTGAATCAGCCCTGCAATGGAAAGGGTGGCGAGTAGGTTCCCTGGGTGCCGCCCAGCTGATTAGCAGCGCACCCACAGCTGGGCTCTGTTTCCACTGGAGGTGCACGTTGGTGCCTGCCTCGGTGCGCATCAGACCTTTATTCCTCACGTGACTGGAGAAGGTTAGAGGGACCGTTGTTGGTGGGGACGCTGCTGTGAGTCTTTCCTCCTCCTGGGCCCTTCTGTGCTCTCACACAGCTATATGTGGGGAGAGGGTTTTCTGGTGTTGGCCTTTGCCCTTGTTGTACTGCTGCTGACTCTCTGGAAGGAGACATACCCAAGAACACGAGGAGAAGGGCAGCCTGCTGCTTTGCGCGTGCAGGGCATTGCTTGGAGGCTGAGCTTTGTTTCTGAATCAGCACCTGCAACGGCGTAAAAGTCCTTTTTGAGATGCGAGGTGGCTCTGTGTGGGACACAGGCATTACTCACACTGAGCTGGGTGCTGGAGCAGAGCCTGGAGTGGGCCTCCAGGAGCATGGCCCTTGTGGAGTTCAAAGCAGCAGAGGTTCTGCAGCGCTGGATGAGGTTTCATGAGGAGTCCCAGGCCGTGACTCCAGCTCTTGCTGTCCTGCTGCTGGGAACAGGAGGGGATGCTCAGGCTGGCTCAGGGAAAAGCTTCTCTGCTGCACCCAGGTTTGCAGTCTGCTTCGTTTGTTGCTCTTGGGTGTGCCAGGAAGCTGTTTGCCTGTTGCCCTCTCTTGGGGGAGTGTGGTGGGAGGGCTGGTGGGGAGTTATTTAATTGGCTTTGGGCTCAGTCCTGCCCCCCGTAGCGCAATTCCAGGCAGGCCGTGGGTGGGTTTGTGGTAGGTACTAGCGGATGGAAGTACAGGGTGAACCTCTCTAATTGGGCACTCTCTTGTCTGGCGGCATCTGTGGTCTGGCATGACTTTGATTAGCTGCAAGAGCACTTGTCGTGGGTGTGACCAAGTTTCCTGCCATCCCATAAAGTTTGTTTCCAGCCACCAGGCCTGGCTCCCCGTGTTCTGTGCTGTTACTTAGCTGTAATTTTACCCCTAAATCTCTTCTCCGAGCCCAGCCAGCAGTGGAGGGTTGGTGATGTGCTAGACAGTCCTGACCTCCCGTGGTTTGGCAAATTCTCTCACCCGGCTCCAGTCAGGTCCTGAGGGAGCTGGACGAGAGAGGTTCAGCCTGTAGCCGTTTCTGGGCCTCCTCAGGCTGTCCCCCAGGTGAATGCAGAGTGTGCACCCGCTGACCTTCGGTCCAGCCTGGACGACTCTCGCTCTCGGTCCTGGGAGCAGCCCTGGCTCCTCTGTGCCGACAGCCTGGCCCCCTGAGCGGGGTGCCGGCAGCCAGGGTGCGCTGCCTCCCAGCGCGCAGGCTTGCCACTGGGGTGAGGAGAGCTCATGGTACCGCTCACAGGAGCCCGAAGGGCAGACCCAGCGGCCTGCACAAAGGTTTCCTCACAGGGACAGCGCATCAGCCCCACCTGCCAGGCTGCCCTGGGGCCATCCAGGTGCTGAACCTGGTGCTCTGGGGAGGGAGTCGGCCAGCGGGTCACACCGGGGGGGGGGGGGGGCTCTGCGGCTCCCTCCCCCGTGTCCCTTGGCTCACTGGAGGGCAGCTTGGAGGCGGCGGCTGTGAGCGCTGGCTGCAGCGGGCCCTTGGTCAGCGTGCTGGCCATGAGCGTGTGGCGGGGACCTGGGAAGTGACGCGGGGCTGTTGGGCCCAGCCTGCGGCGCTGCATTACTGTCGGGGTGCTGATGTTCTGTGTGACGGGCCGGGAGGCTGGGCTGGGTTCACAAGGAGCTGGGGAACCGGTAGAACGTTTCCAGGCCCATCTTCCCCACGGAGGGTACGGCCAGCCCCCGGCTGGGCTCCTCTGGGCTGGCCTGTCGCACGCATGCATGGTGACACGGGAAAGTAAGACGCTGGGGCAGGGCCAGGGGTGGGGGGGGTATTAAGCTGCTGATGTCATAAACTGCAGCCTTGCGCTCGTGCCAGCTGCCTTTCTCTCCTGCCTGGCTCCCTCCCCCTGCTCTGCGCTCACCTCTCCAGCTCGCAGGGGCACCCACTGGAGTGCTGGCTCCAAACGCAGCTGGCTATTCATCACCGCAGGGACCTTGCGTGGAGAAGGGGCTGTGTCTGCTGCGAGGGCCCTGCCGACCTTGGGGAAGAGATGGGGGAAGGGCCGCTGGCTGCATTTCCCTTTCGCCAACAGCATTAATTGCTGGGGTGGGGAGCATGGCAGGAGGGTGCTGCCTTGCTGGGCCGGCCATGGCCGGAAGCGAGCTGGCTGGCTGGCAGCTGCCCACCCGGGTTACCCCAGGTTGCTTCTCAGCTTACCTTGTATATTTTATAAAGGAGCGGGAGCCGGCAGGCAGGATTTCAGCTGCCGTCTGTCCTCTGGCCTCACATGGGTGTTAAATTACTGGCATTAACAATGGTGGGGGGCGGCAGACACACAGATTGAGCAGGAGTTCCAGGTGTGGGATTGTGGCCCCGGCACAGGCCTGGGAAGGGGCTGGGGTTCTTCCTTTCCTGTTTTTTAAGGCTGGGTTTCTGGATGGCCCAGATGTACTGGAACTAATTCCTGCCCGAGACCCAGAGAGCCTGGGTTGTGCCCGTGAGCCCTGTCTGACACCTGCCGTGGCGCTCCCCAGGCTGAGCGGGCGGTGGGTGGGTTTGAAGTGCCCAGTGGATTCTTGGGGCAGGGTGCTGTAGCTGTGCTGCTCGTTCGGAAGGAGCTGTGCAAAATCAAGTTGCATGTAGCACTCGTGTTGAGTTGGGGGGATGGGAGTGTGGAAATTTCCCTGCCACGGATGGATTTAATCTCCCGCGCCGGATATGGCTAAACCCATCCCTGCCAGAGAGAACGCTTATCCCTGGGTCACAAAGACACGGCTGAAGAGGCAGGTTTTTTCCCTCTTCTACCAAGTGGCAGGCTATTATCGCAGACCTTCTTGTGGAGGGATTGTGCCAGCCTCCCCCCGCCCCCACAGGATTTTACTTCCCCAGCCCCTGCAAACTGCAAGATTAAAACACTGGCTGTGAGTAGTTCTGGGTGTAGTAGCTGCTCCAAGATACTCTCTAAAAGGGAGTACCTTTTAGATACCAATATAAAACCCACGTTGATTTTGTCCAACCCCCACTCCCTGTCTCTTAGGCATCTTTGTCAGGGGCTCAGGCCTGTCTCACAGCCTGGGTTTTCCCTACTGTAAACGTGGTCAGTGTGCACACTTCCCCTCTTCACATCTGTGGGAGGGTTAATTTAGCAAACCCTTGCGTCCACTTTAAATGGTAAGGGGAGGGAAGACACAGGAGAGACCCAAAACAGCTGGTTTTCAAAGCAGCCTGTTGCTGGGGAGCTACTGGCCAGGGAGGTGCTCGGGCAGGGGGTCATTCACGTGGGAAGGCAATACGGGATGATGCAGGAAGGACTCCACTGCTCCTCGCTTCGCTCTGGCCCCACTTGCAGAGCTGCTGGCTGCGGGAGGTAGAGCGCAAGGGAGGCAGCTGACAGGAACAGGCTTGTGAGGGGCAAACACATGCACAGCGCAGATTTGCTCCCTGGAGTTTTTCCTGTGGAAGAACACAGGAAGTGTAACTCTGCGAGCCCTACAACTCTTGCTCTTGTAGCTGGTACCACAACGCTAAGCCTAACGCTGCAGGGGTTGGGAGAGAGGTCGCCTCAGAGCCTGGTCCATCTATCTGCAGTGTCCGAAAATCCTGCTGCGCACGGCGTTCAGCCTGGTGCCGCTGCTCAGGTGCTCCCTGCATATTGCAGTCGCGTATTGCCTAGGAAGAGGAATTGGTAGAGTGGAAAGTCTTCGGCGAGAAGCATCTTGACTGTTGAAAGGCTAGTTGAGCACCAGTCTTGGATCTCTCCTGAGGAAACTTCCAGCCCCTGACCCTGAAGTTTTATGCTCAGGTGGCTTTTTGCACCTGCTACCTCAGCATTCAGTTGCAGTTTGTCCTTCGGCACCAAGGTCCCTGGTGGGCGAGTGCTCACCGGGGCCATCAGTGGCAGATAATTTAATAGCAGACGTAATGGACTTAGCAGTCCATTCTAGTGTGTGCCTTTTTAAGTGATGCCCTCCTCCTTCCCGAGCATGTTCCCCAGCTGCTGTTCTGTGTAACTCTGAAGCGGGTGTGGTAGGGGGAAGCTGGTGGTTGGTGCACATGGCTGACTTCAGAGGATACGGTTGAGAGCTGTCTGGAGAGCTGATTAATGTTGGATAGAGTCTGCCAGATCTAGCCTGTTTTCTTACCAGGGGGCAGGAAGTTGAGAGATGCCTGTGGCTCGCTGTGCACGCTTGAATCGCTGCTCAGCTCGTGCTGGCAGGGTGGAATCAGGAGGAGAACCCTCTCTCGGAGCTGGGAGTAGAAGCACAGACCTTCTTGGAGAACGTGTGTTCCTTTGCCCAAGTGTGAGATCAGAGCCCCAGCATTTGTGTGCCCAGCTCTGGAGAGCCAGAGCTGCCAGTGTCCTTCGTGGTGACCCTGTTGTTTTGGTCTCAGTACCAGGCCCTGCTCTGGGCGAGGCTTGGTCCAGGCACGCCCTGTGCTGTCAGCCCTCAGCTCTGTGGCACAAATCGGTCACGCAAGCAGGCTTCCCGCTGACGTTTCCCATCCGCGTGCGGCATAAATTTTAGGTGCAGTGAGGCTTGTGCGGATGTACACCGCCAGTGGAAACGTGCTGCCGGCTGAGAGGGCTCTGCTAACTGCTCAACAGTTGAATCTCTCCTGGGGTCGCCCCCAGGCTCAGCGTATAGGGAACACTGCTAGTAAAGACGGCACTGAGCCGGTTGCTGGGCTGTTCCCCCGATCATGAGGGCGACTGGTCCCTTCCTGAAACACCCGTTAACCAAGGCCGGGCCCCTTCAGCGCTCCGTAAGTTTGGAGCAGAGGGTGACACAGCTCTTTGAGCACGCAGCCCTTCCTGTCCTGTCCCTGGGAGCAGCACCCACGTTAAAATGGTGCCATTGCCAGCGTGGGTCCGTGCTTGGGCCTGAGGCCTTGTCTGCGCTGACCAGGGTTGCCAACGGAAGCTGCAGTGCAGGCGCTGAAATGCTCCTTCCGCCTAGGTCACTGTCCGGCTCTGTTGAGAACGGCGCCGCCTCAGCGAGGAGAGAGGTGCCTGAGCAGTGGTTAACAGGCTGGCTCTGAGTCAGGCAGCCTGCAGCAGGCTGACTACATTTGCAGCATAGGCCTCGGTGTTCTGGTCTCTCAGGCAAGCCGTGGGCAGGGGCAGAGGCTGGGCGGAGGGACAGACCGGCTCAGCGGCAGGCACTGCCTCTGCGTGGGCAAGAGGGACTTGGACACCGAGTGGCAGAAGAGGCCTGGGGGGACATTGACCCTGCAGCTGTGGAGCTGGAGGGTTAGCTTTGGGGGGTTTTGGGGTGAGGGGGTGCAGTCGGGGATTGGCAGATTCACCAGACATCTGCCAGCCATAGGGTTCAAACCCCTCTCGAGAGGGGGGGCAGTCTCCCAGCAATGCCAAAAGACAGCACTCCTGAGAAGCCCAACGGCCCTGAGCTTTGGGTGCTGGGATTCCTAGCCGGGAGCTGGCTTATCGGGACTCCGCAGGTGACCTCCATTTGCCAGATCTGGTCCAGAAGAGTAAGGGGCTGACAGGCTTCGAGGTCCTTTTGCTCCTTGGCTGCAGAAGAGTCTCTTTTCCCAGAGCCATTTGGCCGCGGCAAGTTTGCAGTGAGGTGTGGGGGTGATAGAGGTGTCTGCTACTCTTCTTCTCTTGGCCTCTCTGCCTGCTTGTGAGCGGGGTCCTTTCTCTTCCCCCCAGAAATAGTTCCGCTTGCCTGCCTTGCACTGGGAGCTGTCCCAGGAAAGAGGTGTGGTTCTGGGGTGTCCCTGGTGCCCAGGTCTAACCAGTCTGGCAGAGCTCGAGGCAGCAGCGTGAGCCATCTGCCTGCAAAGCGGGGAAGGTGATGTGGCATCAGCTCAGGCCTGGTGCACACCCAGAAGCTTTGTTCACAGCACGAGCTAGAAACTTACTTCATGTTTTAAATGAGGAACCTAAATGCTCGTGACGCTGTGGCACAGCTGTCTCCGCTCACACGGAGCGTTTTGGCTCCTTCAGGCTGCCCTGACTCAAGGATGAGACCCCTAAAGTTCAGCAACTGTCTGGTGACAGCTGGAGACGTGGGGAAGGGGGCTGGGAAAAAGGCTCTCCTGTTTCTCTGTCTGCAGGATGCTGGGGAGCTGCTGCTGCAGTGGTTGCCCGTCTTGCTGGGATTGGCAGCATAGGGACGGGCCCTTGCCAAGTGATGCTGGCGGAGGGGAAGGAGTCATTGCTTGCAGATGCTGGCTGGTTTGAAGGGCAGGTTCGCCCAGTCCCAGCAGATCTCTGAGAAAACAGGGAGCAGCTCAGCTCCTCAGCACCCGCAAGTGGAGGCAGAGGGGCTGGGTGGAGTGAGGAGACCAGTGACCTGAGTGAGTGCTTGTTTCCCCCTCCCCTTCCGGAGTGATGTTCCCAGCTGGCCTCATGCAGAGGAGCCAGGACAGTCCCCTGGTCTGTCACTGCTGGCCAGTTTTGAATGCACCTTTACCCTTGAGAGGAATGTGCAACAGGTGGCTGAGCTGCTACCTGAGGGATCTCCTGATGCGTGTGGCAGAACGTGGTATGGCTGTAGCAAAGGTCTCTCCCACCAGGGAGGTGGTGTGTGTTCAGCCGTCTGGCTCGCTGGCTGCTGAGACTTGGTGTCGCGCACCTGATCTGCAGTTTGAAGCGTGGCGGCTGCTCGCTGCCAGCTTTGCTGGGATGTGGCTGTTCAGAGCACGTCACAGATGGGCCGGGGGGCCTGGGAGCTCTCCTGGGAACGTGGGTTGTTAAACCTTCTCTTGCGCTGGTCTCCAGTGCTTGCCAGCCGTGTCTGAGCACGTCTGGGACAGCCCTGAAAATTCTAGCACTGGCCCTCCTCGCCCCAGTGTGTGTTTGAACTCGGTTCTCGGGTGCCGTGGGTGCCTCAGCAGAGACCACTGCTTGTTCTAAGACCTCCCCCCAGTGCCTTGTTAGTCCGTGATAGCCCTGACGACCCTTTCCTCCGCCTGCCCGCCTGCCCGGAGCAGCAGCATTCACTGCGGCGGCCACAGAGCAGCGTGGCAGCCATCTTTGACACCCATGGTCAGACGCTGCTGAAAGGGCTCGGTGACTGGCCTGATCGCGTGGGCCTGCTGCAGAGCAGGCAACCCAGCTCTTTGGACACATGCTGCCCTTTGTGGCTGTCTCGGGCACTTAACTTGGGCTGGCCTTTACCATGCAATGGGCCGCTTATCTCTGGCCCCAGATACGTGCGGCAAGGTTTCTAGGCTTGCCAGTGACTTGTTTCTTAACTTCCTCTGTCTCCCCGGCCCTGCAGCTGAATATCTTTGCAGTGGAAGTTCAGTTTCCTGCACAGAAATGCTCTTGCCCTGTGGTGCACTGCATGGAAGTGTCATGCACACGTCTAACTCCTCTGGAGAGAGGGAGGCTTCTGGCTTGGAGCAGGGCTGAGTGGGGAGTGGAGTTCAATCGTTCGGGTGCCTTGTTCCTCCTCCATCTCTGACTGCCTGGTTGCCGCTTTGCAGTGAGTTGAAGCTCTTTGCGGGCACCTAAGGGCTAACGGATGTGGGAACTGGTGAAGCCTCCTTCTGGCCTTTGGTCTGGCCCAGATGGAAGTCTCGCCCGCGGGAGGACTGGAGCGGTGTGGTGGAAGCGCGAGGGACTCTGGAGGCTGCATGCCTGGCTCCCCCTCTTGCTTATATCTGAAAATCAGGGGTGGCGGCACAGAACTTGGAGGCATTCAGCCAGTGCAGCGCCATGTGGGAGGAGGCTCAGGGCTGAAATGTTGGCCGAGGGCAGGATGGCTCTTGGGAGTGGGGTCAGGGCTTCCTTGGCAGAGGAGTAAGTGCTGGCCGGCAGAGACGTGGCTGGGAGCGCTCTGAGGGAGAGGGTGGGTCCCTCTAGTGACCGCGTGTCCCTGCGAAACCTGATAGCTTTCCCCACTTCTGCTGTCAGGCTGGTGGCTGGGGAGTAACTCCCACAGCCAAGCCGAAGGCTGACGTCGCTTGGTGGGAGCTCTCCTACCTCCGGAAGCGAGGTCGCTGGCTTGGAGGCAGGCGCGTCTGGTTCAGCGGCTCAGGCCCCGTGTGAAGCGGCAGCGGGCAGTGGCAGAGCGCGTCCGAGAGAGCCAGCCCACGTATCTGCTGGTGGACAGCACCGCTGTGCCCTGCTGTCCATCGCCGCCTGTCTACTTTAAGTGGGTTCATCTGCAATGCAGCTGCTAGCAGGGAAGCTCTGTCAGTGGAGAGGCAGTGAGGCCGGCGCTGGCCGTTGTGTGGGGCCCTGGCAGCAGCGGGAGACGGTTGGGAGAGGCTTTCTGCCCGAGGGAGAGGGAGTGGGGCCGGACAGATGGACGGACACAACGATGCAGCTAATGGACAGCTCCTTTAGTGCTTCTCTAAACGCCTGAGCAGCACCACGGCCACAGCTCTGAGCTAGCAAACCCTGGCGTCCCGCCACCGCCCCACGCCCCGCTCTGAGCAGGTGTTTGTTTTGAGCTGATCTGGCTGCTCCCTTTATGGCTGGTTGGTCCCCACCCCCTCTGTACACAGGATGTCCTGGTCCAGCAAAGGGCTTGGGAGTTTCCCTGTGCAGCTCTGACCGCAAACTGGGACATTCAGGATGCGCTGCGAGTCTCCAATCTCTGCTAGACCCGCTGGCGCTTGGGTCGCTGCTGAAGTGGGGAGAGTCCCAGGCCCTGCCAGGCAGGGTTGAGGCGCTGCTGCTGTGGTTGTGGGCCCAGCAAGCAGGGTGCTGCCAAGGGCCATGGGAAACGGGTGGGGGGAGAATGGGGACGGCAGAACGGGAGCATGGCAGCTGTGTGGCTGCATATCTGGGGGGCAGGAGCTTCTGGGGCCAGTAGCTAGGGGACACGCTCACTATGCACGTTCCTGCTTCGTTCCTTCCCCACGGGGCAAGGTTGAGCAATTTTGTCATTGAAAGACTGCCCCGGGGACCAGGGCAGACTGATATCACATTCGGGCGAGTTCCCCAGTCTCATGGCTGGAGCCTGGCTGCCTTGACTTGCTGAAGGGGGAAGTGGTCCCGGGTGATGGAGTAAAGGGTGTCCAGGTTCGGAAGAAATGCCCCGAACTACCTCTCCGAGCCCAGCCAGGGGACCCACCCTCCGGCTTCGCGCTCTGCAGCTGTTGTCTCCAGGGCAGAGACGTGCGTCTCCTCCTCCTTGGGGTATTTCCAAACTGCACAGCTCCCTGCCTACCTGGTGACGTCCGCAGCTAAGCACCTGCCCTCTGCTTTCCCTCCGAAGGCTGTGAACGGTGCGCTGCTGCAGTCACCCCAGCTGTGTTCATCAACCAGCCCTATTAAAAGAGCCTGCACGTGTGCTAACAAGCTCACCAGCGGTCACCCCAGCTCCATCCAGGGGCTCTCCTCAGGTGTCCATCCTTCTGACCCCACAGCCGGGTTTTCCCCCCGGTTACCAGTTCACCACTGTGTAGGTTCAGAGCCAGACCTGCTGTGAATAGCTCAGCCTTGCCTCATCCAAGGCGGAGTCTCATTACCCGGCGAGTAGTAAAACATGTTGTTTGCAGCAAAATGCACCGTTGGCTCTGAAGTGGGTGCTGCTTTCTGCTACCCAGGAGGCTGTGCTTTTTCCATACAGGTGCTCCCCAGGTTACAAACCTCTGCATGCACAAACACACGCTCACCCATAGCCTCGGGGAGCAAGCAAGTGGCACAGGCAGCAGAGAGTAGCACAAGGGCTGGCCAGAGGAGGAGGGGTTGGTCACACAGCCAGTGGTTGGAAAGAAGCGACACTTTGAAAGGAGAACCGCCCCTTCACCCCTGCCCTGGCTACGCAGCCGCCCACTGCTCCTGCAGCTGGGGAATGAGGCTGGCAGCTGGACCCAGTGTGGAGGCGGGGGCGGGGACAGGGGGTAGGGGAGTGGGGTGGCCAGGGGATGCCCAGCATCCCCTTCAGAATCTCCACCTACCTCTTCATCCTCCTCTAATTCAGACCGTTTTTCCTCGAGCACCAGCATTCGTAGTGAAATGAAAAAAGCCTGTTTCTACTACAGTTTCATTGCAGGGAGCCCGTATTTCAGTTACGTGATGTGTTAAGCAGGCTCTTGTGGTCTAGCCCAGGACCCCCACTGCCATTTATAACATTGGAACTCAGAACACATTCCCCCTTAGGAGCAAGCAGCTGGCTTACCCCGTTGACGTCGAGGACTGCCGTACATATTTATTTAAGCAGTTACAGAGTTTAGCTTGTGTTTATTCAGATTCTTAATTTTGGTGTCTGCATTTCTTATTAGACGAACTTTTAACTTGTGATTTGTGTCAGTCTCTTTGGATGGAAATTCAAATTTAAATCAACAATGTACAGTGGTTTTTTTTTTATTAACTGAATCTATCTTATGTGTTGGATGTCTGAGAGAAGAGCATGTTTGTCAGGAGAAGTTTTGCACTGAAATGTAACTCTGTTGTTAAACAAAGGATGTGTTATCTGTCAGTAAGGAGTTGCACTGTTTTGTTCCTGGCCTCAGTGTTCTTCAGGAGTCCAGAGCTGAGAGGTCTGATCCTCACACCTTGTCCGTCTTCACAGATGGGAAGGGAAAATCGGGCTCTCCCTTTGGGCAGCTCCGAATGGGTTCCTCAGCTTCGTGGCTGAGCTGAAGGAGGTGAATCAGCTGACCTGAAGCAAGCGCTCTCTGCACCTGCCGCAGAGGCTGTGCTGCTCCAGAGCTGGTTCAGTACTCCTGTAAACCTTGGCTCCAGGCGCTTGCCAGGTCAGTATCTGACTCCCTTTAAAACTTGGCAGCAAATGCGTGCGTCTCGATCCTCTTTAATTGAATTGAAATGATTTTAATGTAAGAGGTTTACGAACGTGGACCGTGGATTTCCAATTGGATTTTAAACCATTTTATTTTGAATAATAAATGTCTATTGAATTTAAATAAAAAGAACCCGGTTTTTATTTCTTAAAGACGTTGATTTCTCTGTCCCCATGCAGCCCTCCCTGGCCTGTGCCCTTCCCACCGCCACTGAACCATGTTGCTGGGAGGCTTTGTCCTCTGCTTTCTCCCCTCTCTGCCGTAATCTTTCTCGGGGACGTGCTCGCACTGGGAACGCGGCGTGCGTGCATGCATGCATGTACGTGTCCCCATGCTTTACCAAAGGCCACCCGGGCTCCTGCTTTCCCCCTTTAAGCAAACGCTCCCTCTGCCTTCCTCCCGGGCACTCATCCTCTCTCTGGGCTAGTCCTGACTGATTTGCTCTGACCATGTGTGAGCCATGGCCCCTCCCCCTTTGCCGGCTGGCTGACTTGCTGCAAGAAGCTATTTTTAGGGTCTGCTCCCTGGGATATTCTACCCACGTCTGGCTGTGGTGATGAAAATGTCACTGAGGCACAGACTGAAAGGGCTCCAAGCCTATTGTGCACTTCCCTGTGGCTCTGTTGTGAAGGTGAATGCAGGGGACCACTCCTCCGCCACCGCCCGCTCCCATGGATGGGGAGACAGCCCCGAGAAGCAGGCTGCCTGTAAGCCAGGCACTTGTGCACCCGCCCATGGGTGATTCTAGTGCCACGCAGCTGGTTAGCAGAGCGCCCAGGTCGGTTTTCAGTTTCTCCTTGCAGTGCACATAACAACCTATTCTGCGCACGGATGGAAGGAGTCAGAGGGAATATTAGCCCATGGTGTCCCCCTCCATGTGCAGACTCCCCGCAGGATCTGTGTCTCTAAGACCCTGCACTGGTGCGCTGTTTCCTCTGAGCTTGCAGAGGGAGGCCAGAGGCTTGTTTGGTTCCATTGGGGGAGCCTTCTCCTCGTTCCTCAGGGTCTGTGCTTGTGGGGGGGTGGTACCCGGTATTCAAGGCGGTCCCCAGTTTGGCTGTGGGCTGCTTACGCCAGGTGGATTTGCTGGCCCTCTGGTGAAGTGTGAGGCGGAGGCTACTTGACAAAAGCAGCTGCTTTGGAAAACGCAGGCACGTGCGTGAGTTTAACATCAGTACAAGTCCCTTTGGAGAGGGTCGTCAACCCTGGACTTAACTGCAGACAAACCTGCACAGGGTGCCTTAAAGGCATCAGCACCTGCCGTCTGCGTTCTAGCCACCCTTGTAAGTCGCCCTTAAGGAACACGTGTTGGTTAACCTGTTTTTCCCCGGCCTAGAGGAGGCGTAAGCGTTTGCCGCTGTACCTAGCTGCACCAGAAGGCCGAGGTGCTGTCTGCATCCATTGCTTGCCTGGTGGCAGATACTCTCTAACCCTTGGATGCAGGAGGAAGCCATGGTAACCCCTCACTTCTTCTTTGGCATTAGCTGGACTTGCCGTCTTTCCAGTCTCCACCCTACGGTGGCCCTTTGTGCTTTAACATAAGTAGTGTTTGAGGGAGGGGGCTGGGGCGAGGGACAGCTAAATGACAGGTGATCTGAGGTTTTAGCCTTCTCCCCTCCCTCGCGTTCCCAGGGAATTTGATCTGTACTTACTGGGGTGCCGGCTTCGTTTAACACCGTCCCACTGCTGCCCAGGGAAATTAGGCCAGATTGTCAACTTAGTGACTTTCCTGAATTGCTCCGATCCGCTGAGACCTCTCCCTGGGAGGAGTTCTCTGGCAGGCGTTTTCCTTCCCTTCCCTTCGAGAGTGGGTGCTTAGGAGGTGGCTGTAGAAGTCCTTCATATTTGCACTGGTCCCGAGGAGATTACCTGCATAACTTACCCTTCCAGCCACTGCTTGGCTCCCGCCCCTTGAAATGTTGAGGAGCGGGAGGGGCTTTTCTGGTGGCCCTGCCTCCCGGTAGGGCCTTTTATGCAGGGAGTTTATTATCTTGATCCCTTCTCTGCTCCCCCCACCCAGCACAGCATGTTCTGCTGCATGGTAGGTGTGTCTAGAACACGCACCAGTCCTCTGATTCTCTTCCCTTTGCATCTGCCTCCCGGTGCTTGTCTGGCTGGACAAACAGCAACTCGGAGATGTCCCCTGAAGGGAAAGCACAGGAAAAGGCCGAGTGAGACCTGCTCCTGCGGGGAAGGAAGCGCCAGGTGAGCAGAGCCATAAGGCTGTGCTCCAACCCAGTAAAACTTAGGTAAGGTGACCACGCGTCCCGTATTGGGCAGGACAGTCCCGTTTTTGGCGTCCTGACTTATTTTTCAAAGGGGACGAATTGTCCCCTATTTGGGCCCTCCCACTGCTGACCTTTTCCGCCGGGAGCCAGACGCAGCTGCTGGATGGAGTCACTTCCCTCAGCCTCAGAGAAGCGCGGGGAGCTCTGGAGGCTGGCAGCTGCAGCTTCTCAGGGGCCAGGGCCGGCGGCTGCTGCTTCCCCGGGCTCCTGGGGAGCGCCTGCAGCTGTCGCCTCCATCCTGGCTCCCCAGGGCTTGGAGACGGGAGGAGCCGCCCCTCCCCCCATAGCTCTGTCCCGTGTTTGGGGCACGACGATCTGGTTGCCCTAGACTTAGACCGCTCAGGGAGGAAGGACTGGGCCCACTTTAGAACTGGAGTGAAAGCTTGATTGTTTAATGCTCTCGGTGGGGACCGTTGAGTTATGTTCATGACCGACTGTTGCCGGTCTGAATGGAAGTGAGAAAGGTGAATCCAAGAAAGAGCCCAAGCCCCCCGTCTCCCCATGAAAATGTCTCTGGGGTTCCCTTAATCTGGAGGTCTGCAGCATAGCACTGTGGTCCTCTGTCTTTGCAGCCTAGTTCGCCCCTTTCGCGAGCGTGATTTTTGTTCTCACGGTTCACCTGACTTAAAGGCGGCTTGCCTGCAAAATGGGCTAGAAAGGTGCCGAAAGGCCACAGCACGGCTGGGACGTTCTCCGTACTACTCTCTCCTTAGAAAAGAAGGGGCCTGGCTTAGAACTAGTGCCCTTTCACTGCAGTGCAATCCTGGAGCCTGTTTTTCGCTTATGGGCCTTGTCTGAAGCCTTACCCTCTGGGCCTGAAGCACGCAATTGACCAGTTGTCCTGAGGCCGCCACCTCCACTTGCAGTCCACCCCATAGCCTGGCATTGGGGCTGCAGCCTCTAGACTGAGGTACCCCTTGAGATGGGGTGAGTACCCTCAGGAAGGCCTCCAAGGCTCCCGGGAGAGTCTGCAAGGTTGAATAGGCGGGACCCCGGCCCGAAGGGACAGTCTTATTCGAAACACTGTGAACGCTGCGGTTCTTCTACATTCTGATGGGGGCGAGGTAGGAAATAGGCAGGCCTTGCAGAACAGCCATTGCCCATTAAGAACATAAGAACATAAGAACGGCCATACTGGGTCAGACCAAAGGTCCATCCAGCCCAGCATCCCATCTGCCGACGGTGGCCAATGCCAGGTGCCCCAGAGAAGGAGAACAGAAGACAACGATCAAGTGATTTATCTCCTGCCATCCATCTCCTGCCCTTGTTATGAAGGCTAGGGCACCATACTTTATCCCTGGCTAATAGACATTTATGGACCTAACCTGCAAAAATTTATCAAGCTCTTTTTTAAACCCTAATAGAGTCCTGGCCTTCACAGCCTCCTCCGGCAAGGAGTTCCACAGGTTGACTGTGCGCTGTGTGAAGAAAAATTTCCTTTTATTAGTTTTGAACCTACTACCCATCAATTTCATTTGGTGTCCCCTAGTTCTTGTATTGTGGGAAAAGGTAAATAATTTTTCTATATTCACTTTCTCCACACCATTCATGATTTTATATACCTCTGTCATATCGCCCCTCAATCGCCTCTTTTCCAGACTGAAAAGTCCCAGTCTCTCTAGCCTCTCCCCATATGGGACCCGTTCCAAGCCCCTAATCATCTTAGTCGCCCTTTTCTGAACCTTTTCTAATGCCAATATATCTTTTTTGAGGTGAGGAGACCACATCTGCACGCAGTACTCGAGATGTGGGCGTACCATAGTTTTATATAGGGGAAGTATGATATCTTTTGTCTTATTATCGATCCCTTTTTTAATAATTCCTAACATCCTATTTGCCTTACTAACTGCCGCTGCACACTGCGTGGATGTCTTCAGAGAACTATCCACTATAACTCCAAGATCCCTTTCCTGATCTGTCGTAGCTAAATTTGACCCCATCATGTAGTACGTGTAATTTGGGTTATTTTTTCCAACATGCATTACCTTACACTTACCCACATTAAATTTCATTTGCCATTTTGCTGCCCAATCACTCAGTTTGCTGAGATCTTTTTGTAGTTCTTCACAATCCCTTTTGCTTTTGACTGTCCTGAACAACTTGGTGTCATCTGCAAACTTGGCCACCTCACTGCTTACCTCATTTTCTAGATCATTGATGAACAAGTTGAACAGGATCGGTCCCAGGACTGACCCCTGGGGAACACCACTAGTTACCCTCCTCCATTGTGAAAATTTACCATTTATTCCCACCCTTTGTTTTCTGTCTTTTAACCAATTCCCGATCCATGAAAGGATCTTTCCTCCTATCCCATGACCACCTAATTTACATAAAAGCCTTTGGTGTGGGACCGTGTCAAAGGCTTTCTGGAAATCTAGGTATATTATGTCCACTGGGTGTCCCTTGTCCGCATGTTTGTTAACCCCTTCAAAGAATTCTAATAGATTAGTTAGACACGACTTCCCTCTGCAGAAACCATGCTGACTTTTGCCCAACAATTCGTGCTCTTCTACGTGCCTTGCAATTTTATTCTTTACTAGTGTTTCTACTAATTTGCATTCAGGGATGGGCTGGAGGCAGCTGCCTTCTTCCCCTGATACTGGTGCTTAGGTTCTGGATCACTTGTTTTCTCTGACTCATGGTTTCCTCCAGCATATTTCTTACTCTCCCCGAGGTGTTTGCTGCTGGCATCGGCCCCTCCCCTTCAGAACACAGAGGCAGGAGTCCGTCTCGCTGAGCACTGCCTGCTCCCTTGCGCCGACGGCCTGATGTGTGCGCCTTTCCTCCAAAGAGCCCCCAGGCTGCTGCTGGCGGTAGCCTTCTTTGTAGGTGGGAGGAGTGAGACACATAGCACGTCTCAGCGATGTGTGGGAGCGCTCGCGGGAGGTTATGGGCCTTGAAAGACTCCAGGGCCCGTTTCTCAATGTGAAATTGGTATGGTAGTTGAAGATGGTGAGGAGACTGACATCTAGGTCAGAAGAGATGTGGGAATGCAGTGTGGTCTAGCGGTGGGAGCAGGGGCCTGTTTCTCCATCCTCTTGCTGTGCTCTGGCTGGGATATTTCTCACCCTATCAGCATTTGGAATTGCTGCATTACTGTTACTGGCAATTTAGCGTTAGGCCCCTCCATCCTCTTCTCTCTTGGATGACAAGAGGCAACTTTGAAAAGTTCCTGGCCCAGGATATGGAGGGAAGCAATCTGTTCTTGTAGGTGTCAGGAATAATAAATAAACAAAGCGTAGAATCTGAGCACACTAGAGCTGGAAAGGACCTGGAGAGGTCATCGAATCCAGTCGCCTGCCCTCACCATAGGACCAGGCACCATCTGCACCATCCCTGAAAGACACGTGTCTAACCTGCTCTTAAGTATCTCCAATGCTGGAGGTTCTACGACCTCCTCAGGCCATTCATTCCAGTGTTTGACCACCCCGACGGGAAGTTTTTCCAAATGTCCAACCTAAACCTCCCTTGCTGCAGGTTAAGCCCATTGCTCAGAGGTGTAAAGTAACCAAGTAGAAATTTTGTAACACTACCCAAGTACATTTTTTCCAGGATTTGTACTTTATTTTCATGGAACTTTCACTTAAGTACATAAATACGTTCAGAAAATACTGGACTTTTTGCTCACCTGCCGTTTCCCAAAGGATTTAGTTACTCCTTTCATCACCCCACAAGCCAGGACTCGACTTTGCTGAAGCACAGCTGCAGGTGCATATTATCCAATCGTCATGCAGTGACAATTTACAGACGCAAAACAGTAAGCACTGTGACCCTGCCAAAGAAGAGCCTTTTTGCCAGCCTTATAACAGCTGCATCAGCGTCTCTTCGTTCACAAACGGTATCTAGGCAGTATCCACTAACCCTGGTGACCAAGGCCATTGCCCGAGGCGATGTGCTGAGGAGGGCTTGTAGGAAGAGTCTCATGTGACTTTACCTGCAGGCAAGCCAGCTAGGTGTGAGGGGAAATCCAGGAGTGAGGACAAGGGCTGCAGAACTTACTCCGTCTCAGGTAATTCTTCTGCTCTGGTGGGGGAAGCAGCAAGATGTGTGCCCGGGGCAGGGGCTCGCCATTCTCCCTGGGACAGAGGCCCCCTGCAGAAGCCCTATGGCCAGAGGGTGGGGCAGGCTGTGCTGGTAGAGGCTCAGGGTGTGGGCTGAGGCTGGTAGGGGTGGAAGAAGTGTGTGTTCTCTGTTCTGGCCGGCTGGGGTGTGGAGTGTGTGTGCGCATGTGGGGCGTCCCTCTGGGCGCGGGCTGGCTGGGATTTGGAGTAACCCTGCTATCTGGATGTGTGTTAGTGTGGAGCATGTCTGGGTCCACCCTCACCCCCTTCTCCTCCTAAGCCCCACTGGGGGCTGAAGGGGAGGACTCGGCTGCGAGCTGAGGAGGGGGGAATGACACTAGGGTTCGGAGGTGGGAACCTTTTCATTGTGCCCCTCCCGCACCAGAACCGGTTGGTTCTGTCGTCCTGCTTCGCTGGCTGGCTTAGAAGTTTTGCTCACTTTTTGAGGGAGGATGTGGGGCGGCTGCTTCCCCAGTGTGGGGCAGGTGGGTGGGTGCAGAGGAGAGACAACTGTTACTGAAATCAGCTCTCCCAGGAGTCCCCTAAGGAAATGAGTCTCGGTGGGGAATGGATGACTGGATGGCTGAAGCACATTTAACTTTCATTCAATTCTTGGTGACCTAGTCATGCCCTCAGGTTTTGCTTGTGTTCTCACTACAAGTTGTACTTCTTAGTGTGCTGAAATTTCTCATGTCAGGGGATCTTCTTAAAGTCCCCCACCTGAGAAATTTGTGAGCACAGTGTTATTTTTGCATCAAGATTAGGAATAAGGATTTTTCTTTGCTCTCCTCTTAACCTGCAAATCCTCTTCATTCTCTGGAAGGATGAGATGCGATTGTTGTGACTTGCAGTTTCCATGAGGCACTTAAACTCAGAGGAGTTTAGTGGGAATATAGGCCCTGCCCCATCCCTTCTGCAGCGTTTCAGCCCTGCTGTTCTGGCTCATAAAAAGGCTTGGTGGAATGCACTTTATTTGTTATAACTTTGTGTAATATGGTTTAAGCTTTTTGTATTTTTATAATGTTCAGAGTTGTGGGAAATTGTGGAGGGAAGTCTGATAATTTTTAGAAATTGACAGACAAAGTTGAGATGCAAAGAGTTCAATTTTTAAAGCTGTTAAAACACAGAGACACAAGGTGGACAAGGTAATATCTTTTTTATTTTGAAACAGCTTTGGGTGATGAGAGATTAGCTCTTTTAACCTCCACAGACAGGGAGAAGAGTTCTGAGGAGTTCCAAAGGTTGTCTCTCTCACCAACCATATTTGGTCCAATTAAAGATATTATTTTGCTCACTTTGGCTACGTCTACACTAAGCCCAAATCTTCTAAATGGCCATTTTGAAGATTACTAATGAGGCACTGAAATGCATATTCAGTGCCTCATTAGCATGCTGCCGCCCACAGCTCTTTGAAATTGCCGCTTTTTGCTGCCGCGCAGCTCAGCAGATAGGAATAAGGGGATTTTGAAGTTGGTGGGGACCTTTCGAAAAGGACAAGCTGCACGGCAGTGCAAAGAGGCAATTTCAAAGAATCACGGGCGGCGGCATGCTAATGAGGCGCTGGATATGCATTTCAGCGCCTCATTAGTAATCTTCGCAATGGCCCTTTGCGTGGCCATTTCGAAGATTTGGGCTGGTGTAGACACAGCCTTTGCGGCTCTCATCCAGGCACCACTGATTACAAAAAAACGGCAAAATCCACCATATCACATGTCAAGATATACAAAACAAATACCCTAATACCGGTCATGATTTGCTGATTTAACTATTCATTCCCTTGTCCATTTGTTACAAGCCCAGTTCAAAAGTTTATATCATAGAATTTTAACTCTAACAAGTTCTCAAGCAGCATTTTTCTTGCTTTCCCTACCGATAGGGAATTTAATTATTACTGATGGAAATAGTTACAATTTGCTGTGTACTGTGAAATCAGCTAATTTCTAAGTTATTTGGACCATGCCCGGCCCCGAACCCCCAAACCCTAGACATTTCAGGTACCTGAGTATCGTCTGCAAAAACAGTTGACGTTGCCTTCCCCAGCCCCACCACAATCTGAAATGGCACCACCGGTGAGTCACGAGCGGTCAGAGGACTGCAGGAGAGCCACGGGCAAGACGCAGCCCCCATCCGATAGCATGGAGTTCACCAAGAGCTTCAGGCTGAGCCCCAGGCATTCGGGGCAGCAAGGGAGCTGCCAGTGCTTTTTCAGAGCAGCTCAGACTGTGACGGCAGAGCAACAAACCAGTCCAGTAGCACTTTAAAGACTAGCAAAATAATTTATGAGGTGGTGAGCTTTCGTGGGACAGACCCACTTCTCCAGAACCCACTGAAGGGCGAGTGACCCCCTCAGGAGTTTTTACCCACTGCTTCATTCCGCAGTCTGATGCCATTCAAACACAGCAGCTGCCTTCTGGGCATCATGTCTGGAGGTAGGGACCTTTAATTCCGGGGTAGGGACCTTTCCTGGGTCAGGGCCACAGTCCAGCATCACATACAAGTGAGAAGCAAAAACAAACCCAAAACAAAGACCCCTCGCTGACTGGCCCCCAACTGGGAAGAAGAAACACATTCCCCTCATGCATCCAGCTCCCCAGCCTGAGGTTCCCCACCTGTGATTTAAGCTAAAATAATCCATTCCCCATGTAGCTCTTAAAGGAAGGGCTTGGCCAAGGAGGACTGTGACAACTCCCCTTGCAAAGGGGTTTGCTCATGGCTCCGTACGCAGAGGAGCAAGGGACTGAGCAGCCTCCAAGGGAAATGGGGCAGGGAGGGACCCCAAAATGCAAGTTTGCCCAGGGCACCATTTTCAGAATGATCAGAGTCAAGGCTTAGGGAAAGGATGGCTAGTTCTTAAGTCTGGATACTTGAGTGCTATCGAGATGCAACAACTTTGTACTTTTTCCAAAGTTGTTTTCCGGAAGGTACTTTGACTATTACTTATATACGTTTTTTGCTAAGTAACTGTACTGTTACCCAAGTAACTTTTTTGGGTAGTTTTTACACCTCTGCCATTGCTCCTTGTCCTGTCCTCGGAGACCAAGGAGAACAATTTTTTTTCCCTCCTCCTTGTAACAACCTTTTGTGTACTTGAAAGCTGTTGTTATGTCCCCTCTCTTCCAGACCAAACAAACCCAAATCTTTCAATCTTCCCTCAAAGTCATGGGTTCTAAACCTGTAATAATTTTTGTTGCTTTTCTCTGAACCTTCTCTAATTTCTCACCTCATCTTTCTTGAAATGTGGTGCCCAGAACTGGACGCAATACTCCAGTTGGAGCCAAATCAGTACAGAATAGGGCAGAAGAATTAAATCTTGTGTCTTGCTTATAATATCCATGTCGATGCATCCCAGAATCATGTTTGTCTTTCTTTTTTTTTGGCAACAGTGTCACACTGAATCATATTTAGCTTGCGGTTCATTCTGACCCCTAGATCCCTTTCTGCAGTGCTCCTTCCTAGACAGTCACTTCCCATTTTGTGGGTGTGAAGCTGATCATTTCTTTCGTAGCTGAGTACTTTGGGCGTCTCCTTACTGAACTTCATCCTGTCGCCCTCAGACCATTTCCCCAGCTTGTCCAGGTCACTTAGAATTTTAATCCTATCCCCTCCCGGCTGCATATCGTCCACAGACTTTGGAAGCGTACTGTCTATGTCAGCATTTCCCAAACTGTGTTCTGTGCGTTTTGGTTTGGGTTTGTACTGAATTTTACATTTTTATCCTTAATTGCTAACCGTCTTCCATTCAGAAGGACATCAGTTGTTTGTTCAGGTAATCTTTCTCTTGTTGTTTTTGGTTCTTTGTAAAATAAGACATCTAAAAAAGAGACATCTTTTAAATCAAATTTTGAGCATTATGTGTAGCAAGTTTTCAGAATGAAACCTTCACCCCCTCCACCACCCTCGAACCAGCATGTGTGTGTTCTGTCAGTATACTCCAAGGACAAAAGTGTTCCATGGCCAGATTAGTTTGGGAACCGCTGCCCTGTGCCCTCAGCATCAGCATGTGGGTGTGCTGGACGTGCACCTGGGAAGAGTTACTGCAGAGGGTAAAGGAGTCTGCATAGATGCATAAGTCATCGCCACGGTGGTTGAGGGGGAAATTCTTACCCAGGGGCTACTTTACGCAGGTGGTCAAAGGGCGGCCAAGTCTGATGCAGATCGGTTAATAGAGAGAAAATGACAGGACAGCTAGCTGAAGGAACTGAAATGCGGCCCACTCCCCCCGACAGGCAAACTTCCACCTGGGAGAGCTGAAGAACTGAAGTGCCAGGTATAAGCTTAATTTGTCACTAATATAACCTGCTGCGCAGGAGTGTGACAGCCCAATTCCCTTTGTGTACTAGCTAGAGCCAAGAGGAGGTATATATGGAGCTTTGCTGAGAACCAGGAAGAGTAGCTGAGTCGACCACAGAAACATCGGACAGCACCATCAGGGAAACGGAGTTTTGTTCTTCCTTGCGGTGTGCCTGGGGCAAATCACTCGGGTCATGACTACGCTGCAGGGATGGCCATGGCCTCGTTACGGGGTGCTAGCTATGCCAGCATAACCCCTAGTGTAGACACAGCCTACAGTGGCTATAGGGGGCTTTCTGGTGCTGTAGGTATTCCACCCCTCTGAGCAGAGGTAGCTAGGTCAGCAAGCCTCCTACTGTTGACCTCTTACACCAGGGTGTAAGTCCACAGAGCTGCAGCACTCAGGGATGCGGGTGGACTTTTCACACCTCTGCACGCTGTCATTGTGGCAACCTGAGTTTAGGCGTAGATCACGGTCCGTGTGTACCTCTCTTTCCTGTCTCTAAAAGGTAGATAGGAAAGTATTGTCCCCAAGGGGAGGTTGAAAAGATTTACTTTAGGGGAAAAGCATTTGAGATTGCAGCCACTAAGTGTATACGTAAAAGCATATTGCTAGAAAGCACCTGGATCGTATGATCCCTTTTTAAGCCATAGTAGCTTGTTAGTAGGTTGTTCCTTTCCAACTTTGTGAGCGCTCACAGAATTGTGACTGCACTTTCTGTGATTTCTGATTAACATTCTTTCCAAGCAGCTCTTACGAGAATCTGGTAACCATGTGTGAGGAGTCCTGATGCAAGTTAAAAACTAGTCTGGTGGGAAATGAAAAGTGGGAGGATCTGGCCAATACTTGGATGGAAAGAGATTAGCAGTGAAGGCCCCAGAATTTTGGAAGCTCTCTTCAACGTGTTTGTGATCTGGGAGATAGGGTGAATAGCAGAGGGAGGTGAAATTTGTTGGTTTCACAATTATCAAGGACGCTGGAAATGTTGAGGAACTGCAGAAGGACCTAGCAAAACTGGACAGGAAGATAGGCGGTAACAATCAACAATTTAATTACCAGTGGGTAATGAATTAGTTCTGACTTCTCAAGGAAAAGCTCTTTCTCTGCCTTATTGGAGCTCAGGGTATTTGCCAATTGTGTGTGGCATGTCAAACCACCAAGAGAAAGATGCTAGGTGGAACTGGGATGGGGACAGGAAGCAGTCAAGAAAATATTCTGAGACCATTGTGCACTTCATGTGAGCCTGGAAGGCTGCATGCTGTTGGGAATTGGGGTAATCTGTTCTAAAACTCCCCATGGAGGGTGGTACAGACGCTTTGGAAAAAGTAGAGATGATGAGCAGTCCGTCTGATATAGCCATAACAGATGTCTGATCTGCCAAAGCCACTCAGCTGCTCCATTTTGGCCTGTCCCGTAAAGCCTGGCACCTTTCGGGAGACCCAGAAAATAGCTCTTTTGTACAAGAAACTTGCAGATCTTGCTGCCAGTCTCTTGTCAAGGCAGATTCCTAAGATCAAGGAGAAGGAGGAGAAGCTTCTGTATCACTAAAGTTAGCACGTGCACGCTGCAAGTAGAAATGTCGGGGGGTTTCTCAACTCTCCCCCTTCAGGTCCTAGTCTGGGTTCCAGGAAGAAATCCCTTTTCCCCCTGTTCCATGGTAGGTTACACACCGTGGCTTGTGTGGTTTTGCCTTTGCTTGAGACATCAGACTCTAGCAGCTGTCAGAGGCAGAATCACAGACGTCATGTGCCCTCAGTTCATGAGCTCGTGTTTACGTCAAAAGCTCTGACAACTTTTTCACCTATTGATGGTAAGTTTGCATTTGCCTTCACTTGGCTTTCACCTTCATTTTTTTCATCTCTAGCTGTTTGTAGAGTGCACGTGGCCCTGTTGGGTAATGCATACGTGGAGGGCTACGGTATACTTACAGGTCGTTGCATGATGAGAGGAATATCTTTCCACCGGAGGCTCCCTTTTTTGGACTCAAAGGAATACTCACTCATGAACTGGAAGCTTGCAGCTTCAGACTCATCATCAACCATGGGCTCAGCGCCCATTGGTGTCCGATGCCTCCCTCACCATTTCCTTCCACCTTTCCCTGTCCAGTGCAGAGTGGCTTCGTTTCTGTAGACTAGCTCTGCACCTATCTATTATATCATAATTTCCTTTTGGTAGCCAACTTATAGACCCAACCCTGATTGCTCAATTGGTGTCTGGACCATGTTTATCTGGGCAATGTCCAAGCTGGCATATTTTAGCATTTACTCATACTGGCATCAGATTTCATTCATATTGTTGTTTCACGTTCAGCGCATCATCACTCATCTGACCAACCCTCCTCCTTCATCTGGGTTTGGGACTAGCATGGAACCCCCAGAGGCTTCATGGTGGAGTTAGCTTCAGATTGCCACTTTATGAAAGGATTAGTTTTGTTATGGTAATTAAAGTAACTGCAAAGTAATGGTCTCTGAAGTGCTCCCCAGTCTGCTCTTTGTTTGTAGAGTTGTTTGTAGAGCGAGACTTACTGGGCAGCAAGAGCAGGCGTTTGTAGTAGAAAGCCAGTCGTCAACAATGATTAGCCAAGTTTTAAACCCCAAATCTGATTTTGGTGGTTACGTATGAGTCAGAGAGAGCCTAGTCTCTTTGTCTGCTCATTCTCAGGAGGAATTTACAAGGCTGACCATTAGGAAAACCCTCTTTAACTAAAAACTGAGCAGAACGGGCTTGGGACATGTGTCAGAACCCACTGTGCCATGTTTATAGTCACTTGACTATATGTCACAAAACTGCAGCTTTTATTGTCATTAAAGTCTTTTCTCAGCCTGGGAAGGAGCTCTCTCACTGTGAAGGAAGTAGTGACAATCAGTATTCACAGGATAAGTGGTGGTACACTAGCCAGACATGATAAATGGATCCAGGTAATTAGTACAGTGCAGATACAGGCAATGGTCTAATTAATGTGAGTTGAGCTGAAATCAACCACCTAACCCAGGGGTTGGCAACCTGAGGCTACGGAGCCGCGTGCGGCTCTTTTAAGGAGCCACTTGCAGCTCTGGCGGCTGCTGCTGCTGATTCCTCTTGAGGCTTAAACAAAAATCTAAATTCAGTTGCCCACTGTTGAACCAACTGACTTTAGTTCTGTGGTTGAAGTGGCAGCGGCCAGAGCCTCTGAGCAGTTTAAGTTTAAGGTCAGCAGTTTTGTTTAAGCTGCAGCAGGGAGCCCAGAGGAGAAAGCCGACTGGTCAGGGAGCTACCCTGCGTGGGGGAAATGTAAGCTGGCAGGAGAGCTGGTGGGAGGGCAGCCGAGTCTGTCCCTGGTGGAGCCGCACAACCTCACTGAGACGGGGGAGGAGGCAGCCGTCGCGGCTGCTGCAGAACTGCACACACTGAGGCGAGTTAAGCTTGCGGGCGGGGGAGGTTGGGGCTCAGAGGGGTTGATCCTGGGGGTAGGAGGCAGGTTTGTGGGATGGGGGTAAAGCTGGGGTCTAGGGGAGTGGATCTGGGGGGTGAGACGGGGTTAACACCTTTCTAACTGGTACAAATCATTGTGTGTGCGCGGTTCTTAAAACGGGGGGTGACACAAAGTACAGTCTGACGTTATTTATTAAGGACTCTCATATTCACGTGCATTGCGGCTCTTGAAGTATTGATGTTGTAACTGACTTGGACGAAATGGCTCTTCTCGCTGTTTTGGTTGCAAGCCCCCTGACCTAACCTGTTTTCAGCCGTCGAGTAACAGTCCAGTTTGAATCAGCATTTCAGTCTGAGGCATTACAAGTGAACTGCACAGACTGACCCTGACTCACCAGCCAGTTCATTAACAAGCCTCAACTGAAACCTCTCAAGGTCCCTTCCAGCTCTGGGATGTGCATGCCTCCGTGTTTCAAAGACCACTATATATAAAAACAAGCACAGCCCCCTTATGCTGCAGCCTCTGCAGGAACATCCAGATGATGATTTGGGGAGCCAGCACGCTGCACAGCTCCTGGGTTCTTAAGTGCTGTCTTTAAACATCAGCTGATGCTGCTCCTGTGGCCGCAGCCAGCCTGCCAGCATCCCAGGGCCATAATGCTCTGCAGGCCTGAAGCAGCTTGCCACAGCAGTACGGCTCAGTGCCACGTTCCCAGCTCAGGGCTCCTCTATGACCTTTACCCGAGAGGTGGTTATCCAGGCGCTGTCAGAAGTGAGTGCCTTGGAAGAGGGTGAACCTTTGTCTAAGAAAGTAGTGAAAGACAGAAGGGGGAGTCTGAATAGTCTGAAGTAGTCTAACATGCATCCATCGGTGTAATGTTTAAGATCACCCTGGTATTATTTAATTGCGATCAGAGATCTTAAACTGGAGATTTTTAAAAACCTTTGTTACGCTTTGTTACACACAGACATACAATGCAAGTAACACTTGTTCTTGGGTTATCAGCTTCTGTCTTCAGTAAGTTCTGTCCTTTCTCCTGCCTTTCTACAGTCAAGGCATTGCTTTGGTGCAGCATGAGCTGCATTCAGTAATGGCCTGTGGTTAAGCGCCTCTTGTTAATGAACAGTAATGAGAAGTGGGAGTCATTAAACTGCAGGTCTAATCCGAAAAGCGACTCTCTAAGAAGGACATTGTAGGGCTCCGTATGGATTGTCTGACCCCACACACCATTTGACTTGTGTACGGCTTACTCTGTTGCAAATGCTGTTTGTGATCTGCAAAGCCAGCTCTGCTCTCCTGGGCTCTCACTTCACTGCAGTGCGAAGTTTTGCCATTGGCACCTGCCTGACAGTCTTGCCGTGTGAAGCAAAATACGCCGGAGCTCCCTTTCCTGTAGCTGCATTGCTTCTGCTAGATTCCCCATAGTAAATGCAAGCTTTCATCAACAGAGTGAGCGGCTCTGACTCAGCAACGCAGAGCAGTGGGGAGAAGGGGCTGCTCTTACAGAATGACTCATCGGACTACACTCGTGCGTTCCCGTGTTCCACCTCCACGTGCTGTGCCGTGCTCGCTGGGAGGGACGCACGTTGCTCGTCAATGGATGACAAGTTCTGCCTGCGGAAAGAGGAGGATCGGCAGCCTGTGCTGTACTGTACTTTTAGAAATAACACCTCCCTGCCAAGGTGTCGCAGAGCCAGTGGCACAGGCGAGCCGAGTCGTGCAGGTAGCAGGATAGTGCGAGGGCTGATCCGCCGCTGGGAGAGCCTGGAGGGATGGCAGCCCTCCTCCTTTTCTGCCTCTCGTCCTCACCAGTCTCCCCACAGCCCGTCCCAGGTAGTGCAGCCTTTGTGCCACGCTGCTGCCTGGGGCAGCTTGACAAAGGGGCTTTCGAGGAGGATAGTTGGTGCTGGTCCTGCTTGGAGCAGGAGGTCGGACTCCTGCAATCTCTCTGCAAGAAGGAGCCTGTTTCTCCTCTTCCGGCTCTGCCTGGTGCTGTGTCGTGTGCCGCCTGCTGTCTCTCGGGATCATAAGCCCCTGAGAACCTGGGGTCGGTCGGTCTGCCCCTCTGAGCTGGGTAAGGGCCTTCGTACGTTGGTGCTGTTCTCACCCGTGTAGTAGAGGGCGTCCCAGGGAGCAGCCTCCTAGTTCTATGGGGAGCCTGAGGGCTTCTGGCTGAAGAGTGAGGGTCAGAGGTAGTTTGGGAGGCACAAGCTGGCTGTTAGTGAGGGTGGGGAAGGAATGTCCGTCTCCTCTGCCCCCAGACGTAGCCCCATCCATGGGACTCGTGGTGCTATGTGCACTTTGCGTTTGCTTGGCTGGAAAGGGATTAGCCCTTGCGTGGGTCAAGCTACCCCAGTGGGCGGAGCAGGGGGACTTTGTCAGCTCCTGCTGTTCTCCTGTCTCTGTGTGGGGCAGCAGCCAGCGATGACAGAAGGTGTCGGAGCCCTGCGTGGGTTGGGAAGAGGGGACAGGCCATGCGAACCCTGACAAACGGTGCCCGTGGGTTAATGAGGCTGTGAAGCCGGTTCCTGAGGCTATTCCACAGGCTGCTGTCTTGTCAACCTGCTGCAGACTTTAGAGTGACCTATGGCTGGGGGTCCCCCCCCCGAGGTTTCCTTTATTAACCCCCACACTGCTCTCCACTTCCCTACCCACCACGGCCGACATCCTCACATCTTGGCCTCTGCCTCTCCAAACGTCAGCAGGGCCACTCAGGAAACCGCCAGTGGGGTTGCTGCAGGTCCCACCTCCCTCCCTTCCCTGGACCTCTCTGCTGCTGCCGGGGACGGACAGAAGGGTTTTGCTGACGGGCACATGTGGGTAAAGCACACGCCCTATGCCTGGCTCATCTGTCTGGGCCCAGGCAGCTTGGAGAGGACAGATTGGTTCTGCGGAAGTATTTCCAGCACTGTCACGTTTCAAAATATTGGAACATTCAAATGTCACTCTGCCATTTTGCTGTTCCTGCCCCTGCGGTTGCAGTGTGACCTGAGTAGCTAATGAACCGCTTGTTAAAGAGCAATACCCCATAGCTAAGCGTGGGGCATGAGCGCTCAGACTGAAATGGAACCGGCTGGGGGAGGAACACAGTTTCCAGGTCTGATAGCTTGGAGCTGCTTTGCAGAGATGCTCATCCTGTGTGCCGCTTCTCCTGGCTTTCCCGAGCAGATTGAAAGCTGGGTCTGGGAGTTCCGTGATGTGCCTGACTGGGCGATCGAGGTCCTGGCAGGCCTGGCTCAGGGGCACTGTTGTGCTTGTGAAGCGCTCTGAGATTTTCCAGTGGCATGCACTGCAGAGACGTGACTTACCACGCGTTTCTTTCTCGCCCTCCTGGGCCTGAGTTCTGCCCGGCACTGGCCTGTCAGGCTGGGCGATGGCTCAGGGACCCAATAAAGCTAACCCTTGGACGAATGTAACTTCAGCTTTCTGGCAGTGGTGATGCGCCTCCTGGCTCCCTTTGCAACGTGAAGGCTGAAAACCAGCCCCTCTCTGCTGCCCCTCTGCCAAGGACGCTCTCTCTGCCAAAATGTGGAATAAAGAGCTGGACCGTTGTGAGCGCAGCGATGAGCATCTCGTGGTGATTCACCATAACGAGCCTCAGGGCTGTGCTCTGGAGCGTGCGTAAGGAAGATTCTTGGACCGATTGCGTCTTCCGTGTGGGGCCAAGAGGGTTGGGAGCTTGCAACTTTTCGGTGGCCTCTGTGTGCTGCTACCCTTTATGGAAGGAGAGAGAGGTGTCTGTGCTCTGGACACCACAGCCCTCCTCCAAGGACTGTGGAGCCATCTGGGAGAGCCTCACAGCTGCTGCCAGCGGTGCGTCAAGTGCGTCTGTGGTTTGTAGCTGATGGATGCCTGACGTGTGCAGCCAGGTTGGCTGGTGGTTTCAGCTGCACTAAAGCCCAGCGAGAAGCTCTCTGGTGAGTGACAGAACGCATCCCCCGTGGAGCTGAAGGGCAGCAAAAGTGCAGCGCCGGAAGTGGCCTCTCGCCTGGAGAAGGAAGTGGCTGGCTGTCAGACAGGAAATGAACCGCTCTAGTGATGTTGTGCAGGACACTAGAGTGCCAGGGAGAAGAAACAAGCAGTTGCAGCGAAACGTTCTGTGGCCTGTCTGCTGGGTGGCACAGTAAGCGTGGCTAACGCTCCCCCCGCTGCTGCTTTATGCACACAGTTTGACTGGGTCTTGCTTAAGTGGTGCAGCTCCCGAGTGCACAGAAGCGGGTTTTAGTGAGTTAGGCCCACAGCACTTCCCAGTGAGGGCGTGTTTTTATTCTGCTTGCGTAGCTTGTCTTGTGCCAAAAGCCCGCTTTATGCTGAAACTAGAAAAATGCTGCAGAATCTTCTGGGATTTGACTTGAGCATTTTCATATTTGTGTGACACACAACGCAACAAAAACCCCATGCAAGGCCAGGCAGTGCCAGAAGTTAGGCAATCCCAAATGCTGTCACTACCATAGGCAGTTCTGAACACCCGGCCCTGTGCTCTTCTGGACTACACACCCTTATGGCCCATGCTCTGAGCATTCGCGGCTCAAGCTGCAGTTAGGAGAACCCAGTGTGCCAGACAGTCGGGCCCCAGGCATCCAGGTGCAATTATGGAATGAGACCACCATGATATGCATGGTTACAGGTCTCAGTGAAGGCTGCACTGGTAGCATTAAACTTAGCATATCCTAATTTTTAAGTCTGAAGCACGAAGCAGGCCTGTGCCCACGAACGCTTATGCTCCAAAATATCTGTTAGTCTATAAGGTGCCACAGGACTTCTTGACTAACAGATATTTTGGAGCATAAGCTTTCGTGGGCAAAAACCCACTTCGTCAGATGCATGAGTCGGGGGGGCGTGATTTCAGAGGGGCATTTAAAGAGTGGGGTCCCAGTAAGAGGGAGGGCCAGAGCTGACAAGGTCTATTCAGCAAGGTGGAAATGGCCCAGTATCAACAGCACTTATCAAAAGAGGAAAAAACAAGTCAGATCAGACAGGGGGGATGTGAGCCTTTGTCAGAGTCTAATGGGGAGATATTAACACCGAGAGCAGAGAAGCTGCTTTTGTAAGCTGTGAGCCACTCCCAGTCTCTGTTTAATCCATGGTTAATGGAGTCAAATTTGCAAATAAATTGCAGCTCAGAGATTTCTCTCTCCATTTGATTTTTGAAACTTTTTTTGTTTCAGGACTGTCACCCTTAGATCTGCCACTGAGTGTCCAGGGAGATTGAAGTGTTCCCCCACAGGCTTCTGTACATTACCGTTCCTGATGTCTGATTTATGTCCATTTATTCTTTTACGGAGAGACTGTCCAGTTTGGCCATCAGGAACGGTAATGTACAGAAGCCTGTGGGGGAGCACTTCAATCTCCCTGGACACTCAGTGGTAGATTTAAGGGTGACAGTTCTGAAAAAAATTTCAAAAATCAAATTCAATACCCCTCTGAAACTACGCCCCCCGATTCGTGCATCTGATAAAGCGGGTCTCTGCCCACGAAAGCTGATGCTCCAACATATCTGTTAGTCTATAAGGTGCCACAAGACTTCTTGTTGTTCTCAAAGCTTCAGACTAACACGGCGACCTCTCTGATACAGAACTTCTTGTTGTTTTTGAAGATGCTAATGTGGCTACCTCTCTGTTACTAGTTTTTAAGTGTTTAACCAACCAAGATATTAACTTAACATCGTTCTCAACCTTTTTCCTGCTGATTTTAAATTATCTACAAAACCCAAACTCAGTGTGGAAACACGGGGTTCCAGGGAAGCTCTTTCTCTCAGGAAGCTCTTTCTCCAACTGTTCATTGTCAGTAGAGTTTGAACCCAGCCTCTTCAGCCAGTTATCTGCCACTGGAGCTGGGGGAATAACTCAGTTGGCTGGCAGCAGCAGGCCCTTGTGCCGTTCAGCAAATAGCCACTGAAGGAGGGTGGGTAACATGCTGAGTGTTCAATCTCCCAAGGAGGAGTGGTAACACACCCCGACTCCAGGCCAGAAAACGTGATGCTTGGGGCGTGTCTAGCTCAGTGAAATCTGAATGGGATTGCACCTCACCAGCAAAGGGGACTTTCCTGACCCCAGGTGCTTCCCCTCTGGAAGCTGGACGCCCTGCTACATGCAATGGAGGTGTCTGTGTATCACAGCACATGGTATCAGGAGTCCACTGTACAGGGAAAAGTCAGAAGTCTTAACTAGAGGGGTCTAGAGCAGTGCAGACTGTCCTGTTAGTATTTAAATGAAAATCTGGGAGGAGGCACAGGGTTGGAGTGCGGGGGTGTGATGGGCACTGGGAGGGGGCTCTGGGCAGGGGTTTCAGGGTGCACGCTCTGGGAAGGAGTTTGGGTGAGGGAGAGGGCTCAGGGCTGGGGTAGGGGGTATAGGGCTCCGGGTGGTGCTTACTTCAGGGGGATTCCCCAAAAGTGACGACGTGTCTCTTGGCTCCTTGGCAGAGGGGCCAGCCAGCTCTGTGCAGCATGTGCTGTCTCTGCCCAGGGGTGCCATCCCCTTGCTTCCATTGATTGCAGTTCAGGGCCAGTGGGAGCTGCAGGGCTGGCACTCAAGTTGGGGGCAGTGCCCAGAGCTCCCCAGGGCTGTCCCACCATCTGGGAGCCAGAGGGACATGTTGCTGCTCCCAGGGCGTGCACAGAGCGGGGTAGTGAGCCTCCTAGCCCCGCCGGCCAGACTTTTAACAGCCCACCCAGCAGCGCTGATCAGAGCCGCCAGGCCCCTTTTCAACCAGGCGTTCTGATCAACCAGCCTCACCCTGGGAGAGAGCTTTTCCCGTGACCCTACCCTGAGGTGCAAGCGCTGAGAGCAAGTTTCCCGTGACCTCTGGCAGTGTCGTGGCCCGCCCAGGAAGTCACTGGTAATGCCTCGGCTCCTATTTTTAGTTGTTCTGCTGCCGCCACAGGTTTGTGGCAAATAGCCAGTGAGGGACTTAACGATAGAGAGAACCTCGTTAACATTTCTGGACCTTCCCCTCTCCTCTGCTGCCGCTGACTTTGTTGTGCCTCTGACATGGTGCTCTCCCAGGCCGTAGGGCTGCTTGGGCAACCTGGCAAACCTGCTGGAGCCCTAAAGCCTGGGATTTGTTGTGTTGTGCCAGGGGAATAGTTGCCTGCTTGTTCTGTCCTCCACGCCAGCAGCAGGAACACCAGCTGTTCCTTCCCCAGACTGCTCTACCCCTCCACAGTTTGGCAGGGAGCAGCCCGAGAGCCCCCCGTCCCTGCTTTATCTCCTGTTCCCTTCAGCACACCTCCGTGACCTTCCTGACGGGCACCTCAGATTTGGGTTGGGGTCGTGGCAGGCCTTTGGATGTGTGATCCGTAGACAGAAGCCAAGGTCTCTCTCTGCGTCAGTGTGAAAGAGCTCAGAGGGGCAGGATTAGCCTCCAGGCCTCTCAGGCCACAATGCAGAGTCATGTGTGATGGTTGTAACAGACAATACTATGTTTGTGTAAATAAGTGGGGTGGAGCCTCCTCCTTCCCTTTCTGCTGCAAGGCTCTCCTGCTAGGGCACTTTTGCATAGTCCTCTCTGTTCCCTGGAGGTGTCTGATCTCCCCAGGGCCTTTCACAACCTCCAGAGGTGAGGTCCATCTGCTGGCAGGTTGCACGTTCCAGTTCCCGAAGGTGGGAGTTTCTCCAGGTGGGGCTCTTTGCTACCAGGAGCAACATGAAGTGTCTGACGTTCTGTTCCTTCCAGAAGAAGAGCCAGGGCTCCATCTTGGATGCTTTCCTGCTGCCATATGCACCTTTCCTCTGATCCCGCTTGTCCACAAAGCGCCGTTCAAGATCCGCAGGGCCAAAGCCAGAGTCATCCCACTGGCCCTGGTGTAGCCGTGCCAGAACTGACGCACTGTGTTTCTGCAGCTCTCAGTGGACACCCCGAGCTCACTGCCGCTGCACTGTGACCTGATCATGCAGGTGACCTCGCCTCTGTGGACCTCTAGTTCTGGCACCTCGTGTCTGGGAAGCTGCATGGTTAAACCCAATGGAGCACTGGTGCTCGGCATTGGTGAGGAAGGTGCTGCTGGGTAGCAGGAGACCTTCCACCAGACCCAAGTGATGAAGTGGAAAAGGTTCTCATGTTGGTACGAGCAGCGTCACTTCCTCCCTTTTAAGCACTGGTTCTGCTCATCATGGAGTACCTGCTGCACCTTGACCACCGCAGGGTCGTCCAGCAGGGCACGCCTCATGGCTATCTTGGCATTCCACCCAGGAGACCATGCGCGCTCAGTGTTCGTCAAGTCCATGGTTGTGTGCTTCCTGGAGGGCTTGGAAGGTTGAAGTATACCTGCATACGTGCTCCTGTATACCTACTTGGTCTAGGTATGGTCTAGACGGTGCTTGGCCCGGCCGTGAGGGCAGGGGACTGGACTCAATGACCTCTCGAGGTCCCTCCCTGTCTAGCGTTCTATGATTCTACTTGGGATCTCCGTCTTGTTCTCTCCAGACTTACAGTACCCCCTTCTGAGAAGCTGGCCATGTGCTCACTTCGATATCCTTTTTGGATATGGCATTTCTGGTGCTCGTTGCATCAGCCAGGAAGGAGTCCAGGTTGAAGGCTCTGACGTTTGACACCCCCACTCCATGTTCTTCCATAAGGACAAGGCACAGCTGGGACTGCAGCCAACTTTCCTACCCAAAGTGATGCCTCAGTCCCAAGGGGCCAGGACATTGGCCTGCTGGTGTTCAGTGCCAAACCTCGTGCTGGTGCAGCTGAGCAGAGGCACCACTCTCTAGATGTCGGGAGGGAACTGCGTTCTACATGACCGCACAAATCCTTTCAGGAAACTGGATCAACTCTTCATAGTGGTGGCAGAGCGGATGGTGGATCTTCTTGTCTTGCCCCAGTGCACCTTATCCTGGATCACATCTGTACATGGTACAAGCTGGCTAACGTCACAGCCCTGGCACCTACAGCCTGCCCAGGAAGCGCACAAGCCTCGCCAGACATTTTCCTGGCCTAGGGGCCTACCCAGGAGATCTGCAGAGCAGGAACCTGGTTTTAGCGCACGTTTCCCTCTCCATTCCCAATGAGCCAGCACGCCAGAGGTGATGCAGCCCCTGGCAGAGCTGTTCTCCAGTCGGTGACTCCTTACCTCCGACCCTGCCTCTGGAGGAAAGCTTGGGAGTCACCGATTGGAATCCATGTCAACAAGCTCTTGAAGAACTAAAACTAGTTGCTCGCCTTCCTGTGGCGGCTGTTCTTCAAGATGCGGTGTTCTCATCTGTTCCGATCCTCACACTCCTTCCCTCTTTTGGTGCCCTTGGCTGGCAGGAACCACAGAGGGAGCAGGGTCATGTACTGAGCGCCCCCAGCTGACCCAGCGGGAGCTGCTCAGGGGAGAAGTTTCCAAAGTCTGTGTGCAGCATGTGCACGCCTGGCTGGAATGGGTGTGAACAACACACCTCAAAGAACAACCGTTGTTAGAGGCTGAATAACTGTTTTTTTTCTGCTGTTTGGCACCCCTGTGATCTTCTGCGCTGCGCAGTGGGGGGATGATAGCCTGGCTATAACCCTGGGGAGCAGCCCCTGGTGCCGGGCAGTGTGCAGCTTGGACTGCAGAGCGTGATCCTGGGTCCTTCGGCCGAGCGGTGTCTGGAGCTGCGTTGAAGCTGTGAAAGGGGTTTCCCCACAGCGCAGCAGGGTCCAGGACCTGGAATGTGCTGCAGTGTGCCATGACATCTCCGCCGGGCCTGAGGCAAAGGAAATTGAGCGCAGGTGTGTGCCGAACCACCTCCTATGCCCCTTGGGCAGAGTGGCCCTAGCTGAGTCCCAGCAGCTGCGCTGTCGTTTGGGGAGGCTCTGCTTTACACCAGGTCCGGAGCCTTTCTTTCCCCAGTGAGTACGTGCCTGCTCCAGTGCTGCACAGCTCCTTGGGGCGAGTGCTTGGGGCCGGGTCCCTAGCTTTCTCACGCCAGAAGCCGTGCGGGGCTGCACGCTGGGTGCTGTGGGAGAGGAATTGCTTGGGCTGCCTTTGGGCCTTCAGACGGAGGCTGCAGTGAAAAGCAGCTGTCCTAGCACGTGCAGGAGATGGAAGAGGAAAGTGGAACGGGCCCCTGGATGGAGGGGTAGCTGTTTGTCACAGCTCCCATCCCCAGCACCTGTGGCTTAAACCCAAACTGGAGAATGCCTCCCCGTGTAAGCTAGCCTTGCCAGATGGCTGCCTGCTCCCCCACTCGCTGCGTTCCAAAATAGATGCCCTCCTGAGAGCCCTGGCGCAGTCTGCAGGGCAGAGAAAGTCCTTTATCATCCTTCGATGGGATGCGACGCGCCCTCCCCCAGTTCTGCAGTGTGATTGACATTGGTGCGAGAACCTGGCTGAGTTGTTTGTTGGACTCCTGTAGCTCTCCCCAGCTTAGACAAGGGCTCGCGGGTCAGAGCAGTGAACAGCTTCCGGGCAGATTGCTTGGCCAGCCCCCAGTCATGGTTTCCAGGCCCTTGTCTAGCTTCTCTATTTGCTGGCTCCTGCAGCGCTTGGTTTGTAACCTCTCCTTGTCTTCCACAGCCACAGACTTCAGCATCCCTGCCCTGCCCCCTGGACTGTGACCTCTCAGAGGGTCCCAGCTGAGCCCACCAGATTCCTGTTGTCTCAGTTCCCAGGTCTCCTGCCTCTGGTTTTCTGCTCCCACCCAACAAACAGGAAGGTTGAATGCCACAGAGCTCGCTCCTCTGCCGTGTGCTGGTCCTGTTCAGCCAGAGGCAGCAGGAGCTCAGAGCAGTCTCTGCCCACTTAATGAGGGGCTGCTACTCCTCTCTGCCATGGAGTGAGGGAGAATGGCCTCTGTTGGAGAGGGGGCATGATTGTCGGGTATTGTCTTGGTGATACTGAAGCAGGAACAGGACAGGGCAGCATACATATAACTCCTTTGCTGGACGCCAGTTCCTCTGTCATAAGTTCAGAGACAGAGAAGTTAATGCTAATTTCAGGGCACAACAGAGGGTGTCTCTCACATTTGGCTTTCTTGAAGAAGGAATAGTTCTGAACTGCCTGTTGGATATGAACTGTAAGTGGGAGTCTTTTCCCAGCAGATTTCAGTAGTCCTCTGGAGTTCTCTAGGGAAGTTGGATTTGGATGCGGGGCCCCTTTGGGCTCCCAAAGCCCTTGAGTGGTGCACAAATGAGGCTCACGATTCCCAGGGGCTGAATATTTATTCTGTCACACCTCTTGCTTCCCCCTGGTGGCATGAACTGGCATGTGTGTCCCATTCTGCAAGCGCAGATAGAAACAAAGCCCTTCCGTGACCTGTGCCCCTGTTTATTGCACAGCCTGACCTGCTTACCAGCCGTGGGCATGACACAGCGAGGTTTGCAGCAAAAGGACAGCACAGATGTGTGCAAGAGGGAGCTACAATTCCTGTCCTCTGCCAGAGTCACTTTTGGAGGGCTGAGGGATCTGTAGGAGCACCGGTTGCAGAAAGCGCGCGACAGTACCACGCGTTTGAGCATATGTGCAGTCGGAGCCCTGCAGCAGTCAGGTTCATTGCTGCAGCATGCTGTAGTTTACCCAGGGCAGTCTAAGGAGCAGCCTGGCTTGGAATTCCCTCTAATTTTTTCTATCCCTGGCCAGAATAAATTTTGTTTTGTGCACCATGGCATGGGTGGATGTGCACCAATAGAAACACATGCTGCCGGCTGTGTGTGGCTGAGGGCGCTCTGTTAACGAGCTGTGCAGCACCTGAATCTCTCCTGGGTGGCCACCCAAATGCTCAGCTTACAGGGAACACTGCTTAGAGAGTTTGAGCTGCCTGCCCCCAGCCTGGCCTTCCCCAGTGGCTGCATTTTCATGTGTGCTCCCACAGGTGCAGGAGAAGGTGCCGACGCTGTACTTTCCCTGCTTTCCTCAGTAAGGGACTTGCTGTGTGTTTTTGGTGTTTATTCGTCTGAGCTGCCAGCGTGTGTGCAGGCCAACGGTGATTTAGGCGGATAGTTTTCCACCTGCAGCTTCTGAGTCAGTGTCTGTCTGAGAGCAGGAAGCAGGATGTGTGGCTGTTTCTCTGATACTAAACACACTCAGGAATGAACGTAGCACGAGTAGAGACTGTGCGTTTTGAGTACAAAGCCTCTCCCTTGGATGCCAGGAAAATAGAGGCCCCTGTCCCTCTGGAATGAAATTAGCTGTGTGTTAACAACGCTCTTCTTGTGTTTACGATTTCTCTGGTCAGTGACTGCATTTGGTTTTTGTGATTTGCTAAAATAAAAATTGTTACTCCCAGCATGCGTCTCGATGGCATGACTCCCCACAGCCTCCCTAGGCAGCAGTGTGTGTGCAGGGCTTCGCAAGGGACATCTGGAGGCCCTGGTTACCTGGGCGCACTTTATTCTGTTTGAACTGTACCTTTTGGTTTAGTGCCTGCTGTCACCGTGTCTGCCATCTCCTGTTCTGATCTCTGCTTCTTCCTCTTGATTTCTGTGCGCTTCCCACAGAGGTATGTGCCCTTTGGACGAAAAAATCTTATTTCAATTTTGCTGCTAAGGGCATTGACTGGTAAGTAGAACTCTAACAATGTGGCTGTGGTATGAAGTGTTTGGACCATGACTGTATCACTTCTTCCTGGTGGCTTTGTCGGCATGGTGGTGGTGGCGTTCGAGAAACCTGCTGTAGTCAGCCCCTGGGTGCTGGTACTCCTTCCTGGCTCCTCCATCTGTGAGATGCTAATGTGTGGGAGGGGTATGGGTTCCAAACTGGTTCCTAGAGCTCTTCATATGCTTTGTGAGTGATTTGCAAGTAGCTTAATGATGGGCTGACTTTGCTGTAGGGAGGGGAGAATGCCCGTCTTGGCTAAGTAGACACTGGTGGACCTATTTTCCTCAAACTGACTTCCTTTGTATGGGACTCCTGCTTTGGATGAGCCTTTCCACCATCCCAGGCAAGGAGTTCCACAAGTTGGCCGGGAAGAAATAATTTCTTTTGTTTGTTTTGAATCTGCTGCCTACAAATTTCATTAGTTGACCTCATGTTATGTTAGTGAAGGCATAATTACCATTTCCTTATTCAACTTTTCCACACCATTCCTGAATTTCTAGACTTCTAGTATATCTCCCCAACCCTCACGCTTCATTTCTCTTCCAAGCTGAAAAGTCCCTGTACTGTTAATCTCTCTTCAAACGGAAGTTGATCCTTACCTGTAATAATTTCTGATGCCCTTCTCAGTACCTTTTCCAGATCCAGTACAGGTTGAATCTCTCTAGTCCGGCACCCTCAGGACCTGACTGGCTCCAAACCAGAGAATTTGCCAAACCACAGGAAGTCAATATTACCAACACTCCCACTGCTTACTGGGATCTTAGAAGACATGTAGGGGTAAATTAGACCTAAATAACAGCACAGAACATTGAGAGCCAGGACTGGTGGCTGTGTACAAGCTTTATGGGGCTACAGGAAACTTGGCCATGCCCATAAGTGGTTGTCTGGCTAACTAAAATTGTGTTGGACAACGGATGTTGACAGATGTGAGAGTGCTGGAATAGAGAGGTTCAATCTGTATATCTTCTGGAGATGGAGCAGCCAGATCTGCATGCATTATTCAAAATGTGGACATACCGTGACTTTATATAGAGGCAATATGATATTTTCTGTATTATTATCTGTGACTTCCCTATGGATTCCCAATAGGCAATTCCCTTTTTAGATTGCCACTGCACATTGAACAGATGTTTTTAGGGAACAATCCACAATAATTCCATGATCTTTCTTCAGCTATAACAGCTAATTTAGACACCGTCATTTTGTATGTAGAGTTGGGCTTATATTTTTCCGTGTGCGTTACTTTGCACTTACCAACTCTGAATTCCATCTGCCATCGTGTTGCCCAGTCCCCCAGTCTTGTGAGATCCCCTTGTAACTCTTGCAGTCAGCTTTGGACTTTACTCTTTTGAGTAATTTTGTAGCATCTGTAAATTTTGCCGCCTGTTTATCCCTTTTTCAAGATCATTTATGAAGCCGGTGAACAGCACTGGTCCTAATACAGACCCCTGGAGCACATCAGCACATCGCCGTTTATTACTGCCCTTTGTTTCCAGTCTGTTGAGTGGAATACATCGCAAACATTTTCATGATATAAACCAACTCCCAGCCCCGGAGGCAAAGCTGGGAGCAGTACAAGGTCTGCGGCAGTTAAGAGCTGCCTGTGGGGTTAGAGCATGCGGTTTAAGCAGGCCTCAAGTATGAAGTCCAGGAGCTCAGACGTGGGGGTATGGGGCTACCAGACCTCCCCCCCACCCTGCAACGATGTCCCTGTTCCTGCACCCCATGGTGTGGGGAGCTTGTCTACAGAAATGTCACTTGCAGATACGACAAACGGTGATTGATTGCACAGCCGGGTCCTCAGCCGCTTGATATGGACCTGCCCCAGCCATAGACACGTAGCTGCTCTGGGGCAGCTGGGGACCTCGGATCTGCGCTCTTGCTGCAGTCAATTTAAGCAATTTAAGTCAATTTAAGCAGAGATTAAACTGGGCTGGGAGTGGAGGAGCCAAGTCATGTGACAGCTCCAGGAAATGCCCTTTATGCCCATAGCCCTTCAGACTTTCTCAGCACAGCTGTCCCTGGCTGTGAGAGGGCACCCGGCATGTGGCTGTGTTAATGTGGTGGTACGCAGTGGAGAACAGGGAGTGAAGTGGGAAGCGCCCTTGGTTCTGGCTCTTCCTTGTATGGAGCTGGTGTTCAGAGATGTCAGCCGTGGCTTAGAGGTGCAAACAGGCCCATTTATCTCAGTTAGGGAAGGAATCTGGCAGCGCTTTTTCCCAGCGGAAGGAATTTCAGAGCCAGTCCTTCTGGGCCTGATTTGAGCAGCTAATGTACTTCGTCCAGGAGCCCAGGTGCCAAACCACACACCTATCTCCAGAGCCTTCAGTTTCCCCCTCCTGCTTCTGTGATGCACTTGCATGACTTTGTTTAAATGTGCCACAGACCTAAAGTGTTGTGGCAGCGTGTAACCGAACCGCACGTCTCTGCGACTAGCCCAGAGGCTCCTGAACGCTCCTTTTGGGATTTAATTCATTAAAACCCTCCTGTCCTGATTGAAATGAAGCTGCTGTGGGATTAATACAGGGATGGTGCCAGGGTGCTGCAGAACCCTGGGATTTTTATTGTAGAAATGCAGCCCTGCAGGGCCTTGCCTGTCACCTGGCTCCCTGCCACTGCTGTGCGTGCAGGGCCGATGGGCCACCCGGACGGCTCAGAGGTGGTGGTTGCGTTTTTGGGCCTCTTCCACTTTTGAGGCATTTGGTGACCTCACGGTCACCTCCTTCCTGAACCTTTGCCTGGAAGTGAGAAGGTGGAAGGCTCACTCAGCCAGCGTCACTCGCAGGGGGAGGAGTGCCCTTCTAATCAACAAGGAGAGCAAATCTTTCTGGAGTGCCACGCCTCCCTGTGTACCAGTCCCCTCCCCTCTTTGGCTGCTTCCTCCCATCCCCCTGGCCTGGCCTGGCGTGCTCTGCTCTGACGTCCCAGCCCTGCAGACGGACTTTCAGAGCCGCAGCAGGGGCTTGGGTAAAAAGCTCGAGGTTGCCTCTAGAAAACCCGCTGGTCTGTTGGCTCTTGTGCCTGTCTTTGGCGACTCCGTGTTGGCGTCTGCAGTGAGCATGGAGCTGGCTGGGAGCGGAGCAGCAGTTCTGAAGGCCCCTGCTGAACGAAAGCAGCACTTCGGTAGGCCAGCATGGATTCAGACATGAGCGAGTCACCCTCGAGGCTGCAGCTCTGCCATCAACCTCTTGGGAACTGGTGGTGGCATTGGGCTGCTGCTAGCAGTGGACTGTTCTGGCCCGCAAGCGCCAGGGTGTCATGCACTGGGATTTCTTTGCCTTCATTAGGGTTGGTCACAGATTCGCTCATGTGCTTTCTTTCCTTACCCATTGTCTCTGTCTGCCTGAACAAAGGGTTTCCTTTACCCCGCCCCCCGCTTCCCTGTCCTGTGTTTTTTGTGCTGCTCTTCCTCCCAGATCCCTTTTCTTTTCCTCCTCTTTCTCCTTTGTCCTGGCGCTGCTTTGTGAACGTGCTCTGGCCTCCGTCCCTTCTCACCTACAAGCTCTGCAGGAGTTTTTATCTTTCGCATACACACGTTCTGTTCATATTGCCAGCATCTCTGGGGCCAGCCTCTTGCTGCGGGTTCAAATTCTGGATGTGTTTGGAGGTATGGTCATGGCAAGGCAGGATTGCTGTCCTTGGAGCACAAAAGCACAAGCTCCACTTCCCTGCCCTCGTGTCTCCTGCTTTCCAATTCCCGGTGACCTGTGGGGCAGTATGTCCATGCCTGGGTACAGAGCAGGGACCTACCCACAATTCCCACTCGGCACTCCCCAACTTCTGTGTCCCACAGCAAAATGGCACCAACAGTTTTTTTAATGGAGCGAAGCGGCAATGGGCTGTAGTGACTATCAGCTTTCCAGTGTTTGTCCTGGAGGGAGACAAGCGCTGGCTGGGATGATTTGGTTGGAGCTGGTCCGCCTTTGAGCAGCGGTTTGGCTAGATGCCTCCTGAGGTCTCTTCAACCCTCCTCTTCTACCAGGCCAGGCAGCCAGTTTTTCAGATCACAGAAACAAAGGACAAAGACAGTTCTCTGGAGCTTTGTGTTTCTTTGGGTGACAAAGGAGGTGTGGGGGGAACATTTCTGGTGGGATGGCCTGGATGAGATGGTTAGGTGTTGGGTCTGGAAGGGTCGGGATGGCTTGAGGTTGGTCATGGGGTTGGGTCGTCCCCTCAGTGTTGCTAACTGGCATGCAGGCCAGGTGGATAGGAACTGAAGGCTGTGGCTGATGACCCAGCAGGTACTTTTTTCTTGGTCAGGGAGTAGTGCAGAAAGCTTGCTCTGTTGCGGTCTGCCTTCTGCTCTGCTTTAGGTGAGTAAGACTTGAATCTGGCCTGGCAGTTGGACGCTTCTCACAAACAACCTAGATGAAAGGCAGCTGCCAGTGCAGAAGTGTTAGTGTCTTGCCTGGTAGCTGGCTCGTTTCCTTGGAGTCCAGCCGAGTGCTGTGTATCTTACTGCTGTCTGCCCTCTGCCAGTCCGTCGATCCACGCATGTGTGGAAGTATTGGATCCTCACTAAAATCACCCGTCAGCGCTGTGCATACGTTTTTCTCCTAGGCACAGAATTCCAGCCTTTGGTCTGGCAAATGATTATCTACTTCCCCATCTAGCGCTGTGGAATTTAATGCTTAAATGCACTGTTTATTGGAGCCAAACAATAGAAAACACCCACGCCAAAAGCTCTGCTCACCCTAACAGGTTATTAGACTTCCAATAACACTGTAATTGCCACCAGGCAGCCATAACTACTCCTAGGCCAGCGAGATGCTCAGGCAGCATCAGCTAATTGGAAGCAGGTCACAAATGAACTGACCTAGCCACAAAATCAGGGCTAGAGAAGAGCCCCTTTCCCTCCTCTCTGTGGGGAAACCCTTCACTCTCCCTGGAATGAAGGCTGAGAAAACTCAAGTGTGCTCTAAACTCAAGTGTGCTGCATAAGCCTGGTTCCCACCGAGGGAGGGCAAAAGCTGTAGTCTAGAGTTATGTTGTGATGAAGGTCTGCTAGCAGCTTCCCCTCTCCTCTAAGGACACAGACTTGCCAGGGACAGCACCACTCCCAGACATGGCTGAGTACATGTTTTTCACACACTTCATGAATGGTGGGCACTAGGGTGCAGACCTGTTAGGCCTCAGAGCAGGATTGTTCCCTACAGCACGTTCCCAGGTGCCCTGTCTGACCTGGTCCTTGTGTCCCAGGCTTTGGGGCTGCTGTGCCCTTTGGGTAATGGAGCTCATGGGTAAGAGGTGGCTTTCCTGATATCCTGCCTAAATACACCATTTTCCTAGTTCTTCCTCCCTTATGGGATAATTGACCTCCCTTGCTGGGGGTAGGTAGTGAATTAATTAATGTCAGTAGCATGCCTGGAGATCCTCTGACGGAAGGTGTTTTACAGGTGGAATTTATTGTTGCTCCTAGTTATGCTTCTTTTTGTTCCCCCTCAATGGACGGGGCTTGCGCTCTTCAGCAGTTGGTGAAAGGTTGCCAGAATTTCCCTAACTCACCACACCGTCAGGCGGTAGCTGTCCTTGGCTGGCGCAGAGCCCGTCTGGGTTGCCCTGGAAGTTGGCATCCATTGCATAGTTTACGTCCCAAAGGGCCCTTTCCCCTCCCCCTCTCTGCGGGCAGGCTGGGGTTGCTGTTTCTTGACATGCATACATGGCTGTCCCTGCCTCTGGCCACTCCTGGGCCTTTTGACAGGACACCCAGTTGAGCTCATGAGTGTGGTGCTGGTGTGTATTGGGGCTCTTTAGTCCAACCCTCAGGCCCCTCATTCCCGTAACCTCCCCCCTGTCTTTCTCTGGAGCCGGAGAGGGGGAAGCCCCGCCAGACCTTCCGCACTATGGGTTCCAAATGAGCCTTCCTTTTCCTGGGCAGGAGAAGGGTGGGAGCCCGTGGCAGACTCTCGCCAGACCCCGACCATTGTCCTGGGACAAGGGCTCCTCTGTGCCCCAGCAAACAGCGTGAGCTGCTGTCTCGCCCTTAGGGCAGCCGCTTGTGAGCAGAAGCCCATGGGGGGGACTCTGTTCAACCCTTCCCTCTGCCCTGCCCCTCTCTCTCCAGATGTGTCTCTTTCCTCCCCTCTCCCCAGGGCCAGGAATGTCGAGTCTGTCCGGGTGAGTGGGCTCCCTGCCCTGGCGCTTTGGAAGGTGCAGTGTGGGGAAGAAAACGGGGGGAGCGGCTTTCTCTCCAGGGCTGGCTGGAGTCAGAGCAGGGCTGCGAAAGCGCGTTGCACCAGGAGGTGCCTGGGGAAAGGAGGTTAGCTGGGCAGGAGGGGGGAAGTGCCACTCTTGGGTTTGAAGTGCCTGGTAAGCTGGCCGCAAAACAAACAGAAGAGATCCTTCGCTCCCTTCCCCCTTCTCACTGGAGCATTTCTTGGCTGTGCACCCAAACGATCTGCTGAGCACGTGGTCTTGCTTTTCAGCGGCAGTGCAAAATGGGGTCTGGCATTCCAGAGCAGGCCAGGAGCAAGCACCAGGGGGATTTCTGGGCTGCTCTGTGAGCCGAGCACAGCAGGGGAGGGCAGCGTGGTGCAGCAGGGCAGACGTGGAGGGGACGGGAGCAGGGTTCTGTGCTGCAGGATGTGGGGAGGGTGACGCTGCAGAGTGCGGTAGCTCGACCAGTGAACCACACTGCATGCTGCCAGCGCTGTGGCTGCAGGGTGCACTGGCTCTGCCCTGCAGTGTGCTGAGAGACCGGCTGCACCCATTCAGTTCCAGTGCGGGGGCGAGCGGGGTGGAATTGCTTTGAGCAGAAGAGGTTGGGATCGACTGGCCAGGAAAGCTGACGCCTTTTGTCTGCAGCCGGATCCCTCCGCCTTGTGGTCTGCAAGGCCTGGCCTGCTCTGTACGGTTAAGTGGCTGCTCTCTCCAAGCCCAGAGCCGTAGCGCCGGGTTTGGGAACCTCCTCATCCCACGCACGGCCAGTCTCTGTGCCGTGGCTGGAAGCCCTGCTGTCCCCCTCGGCACAGGGGAGATCAGGGAAGCTCCGTGTGCCTCCCCAGCGCCGGCTCCGCCACTCCCATGGGCTGGGTCACCAGCCCGCGGCAGGGATTGGCATGCTGCACGCAGAGCTGCCTGGCCCCTTTCCCAAGGGATCAGAGCTGGTGGCCGCTGGGGGAGCTGCGTGGGCCAGGGCGGGCAGGGAACCTGCCTCTGTTCTGCTGCACCACCTGGCCGGGAACAGCCTGAGGTAAGCACAGCTCAGCCCCAGACCCCCCGTACCCAGTGCCAACCCCTGCCCCAGCCCAGCGCTGCCTGCCACAGCCCGAGCCCCACCCGGAGCCTCTGCGACCCCATGTGGGGCGGGAGCTGCAGGGGCAGACCGGAGCCGCCGTGCCGTGCCGTGCCGTGCCGTGCCGTGCCGTGCCGTGTCGCGGGGCTGGGTGCCCTGCAATGGGTTTTTTTCCCTGTGGGTTGGCGGCAGCGACAGGAAAAGGGTCCCCCCCGTCCCCGGAAGCGAAAGGCTCTTGGCTTGCTAGCCACAGGGGCAGTGGTGCCCCCTCTGAGCAGCCCCGGCACGGTGACGGACTTCCCTCAGGTCGGCCCCAGCACGGGCACCTCCGTCTTCCATGCGCCTCCAGGGTAATCACCCTCCGTCCAGCTGCCCTGGGGGTGCGTGGGTGCCTCTGGTGTCTGCTTGCTGTGGCTGATGGCTCTGGGCACTGGTGGCCCTTGCCTGGCCACAGAGGACACATGGTGTGTACTTCAGCAGTGCTGCAAGGGAGCCATTGGTCCCTGCCCAGGCTCTGGGGGTGGCGTGTGCTAAGGCCCCCAGACAGCAGAGAAGGCCCCAGCTCCTGGGTGCTGCCAGCCTGGGCCCCAATGGGCGTGCCCACCCAAAGGGCCGTGCTCAGAGCCCCAGGACTGCCCCGCTTGCACGTGAGGATGGCTGGCGGCCCTTTCTGTGAGCACGGCAATCACAGCCTTGCTTCTGCTTTAGCTATGGAAATAGGCATCCCAGGCAGGCAGAGGGGCTCCTTGTGTTGTTATGGCAACCACAGTAATTAGCTCATGGGGTGGGGTAGAGGCAGGGAGTCTGGTAGTGGGGCTGGAGTGCAGGTGCTGGCTCGGGCCACTGGGGGCGGGGGCCTACCTGAGCTGCCCTACGGGCTGGACCAAGGGAAACTGGGGGGCTGATTCTGGTTCCCCACTCCTGCCCAAGACCCAGGATCAGAAGTGGCCTCCTCAGGTGGGCTCTGGGACCATCCTCTGAGCTCCTCATCCAGGCTCACAGGTGACCCTCCTCTTCCCCTGGTGCTCACCTGCGGGAAGGGAGAAAGGCTGAGCAATGAAGACAAGTCACCTGGTCTCTGCCCTTCCCTCTCCTGTGCCCTGGGCATTGGGAGAGTGGGTGTGTGCTCCTGAAGTGCCCTGCAGCTGTGATCCACCAGTGCCCCTGACACGTACCAGTTCCTCGGCTGCCCTCTCAGCGATGGCTGCTGGGGCACTGCAGCGCTCCTCGGCGGAGCTGTACCACTGCTGCAGCTCTTCTCCCACCCGCCGTGTGCCACGAGAGGACAAGCGTCTCCTCCGGACCCCTCTGCCAGGGTCTGCTCTGGGGCTGCTTCCTTCTCCCTGTCTCTCCTCCCAGGAGCCCCTGCATCTCGCATGCAGCCTGCATGTGCTGCAGAACGCGGGAATGGGAGGTCAGCCGGTGAAGTGACTGAGCTGGGAGGAAAGTGGGAGCCAGGTTGTGCAGAACAGGGTAAGAAATGCCTGTGGTTTCCCTGCTGTCACCCAGCCGCCTGTTTTTGCCCATGAGCAGAGAGCGTGTGAGCACCTGGCTCTGGTGTCTGTGTAGCAGTCTGCAGAAGTGTCATGTGAGGTCTCTCATGAAAACCTATGCTCAGAGGCACGTGGAGATGCTCCGTAAGCAGGAGTACGTGTCAGTCCAGAGAAGGTTATTTCCTGGTGGCTAGAGGCAGGTCACTCAAAGGCAATGTGCCTCGAGAAGCACATGCTTCTCCAGAACCACTTGTCTCCCTGGGACACTGCTGTGTATTGTCTCTCAGAACAGGGGGCTGCTGGTGCACTGCGTCAAATGCTAGTGAAGAGCTTGTAACAGAGAGCGAGCCGTGCTAGTCTATATACTATCAGAACAAAAAAGCAGTCCAGTAGCACTATAAAGATGAACAAAATAATTTGTTAGGTGTTGAGCTTTCGTGGGACAGACCCACTTCTTCAGATCATAGCCATACCAGAACAGACTCTGGCAAAAGTAAGCCGTGTGGGGAGTCAGGCCCTGTTTTCAGGTGAAGATCAGATGTCTGATTTGGACTGTCAGGAGTGGAAGAAACTCAGTGGGTTCTTTCACTGGGATGGAAACGGGTTTGCTTCTTGGCCAGGCTAGCCTCAGACATTGGTTTCTTCCTCCTCCCATACAATCAGATTGCTTCCCTCTGCTCCTTGCTGCTGGGGACGTTCAGTGTTACTATTCCTTCTGGAAGTGGAGAGGGGTAGGGAGCCGTGTGCCCAATTTTCCATCCAGTTTTAAGTCTGCCTCTCCTGCCCCACCTGAGGGCAGGAAACCTCTAGTGCTTTACCTAATGAGTATGTCAACAGAAGGAAATGTACGGTTGTGGCTTGGGGCCTTGAGGTAGCAAGTCAGTAGCAAGGCTTGGGAAACACCTCTTTGGCTCAATCACTCTATCAGTCTGTCTTACATTATCCCTTCATTACTGTAGTATCTAAAGGCCTCATACTTTGTAATGCCATTTATCGTTGCTTCCCCTCGGCAGTGGGTCGAGAAGTGATGTTGTCTCCGCCTTTCGTGCAGGAGCCGCGGCACAGAAAGAAGAGACGACTTGTCCCAGTACCTGAGCCAGAACACTCTTTGCTCCCAGCCTTCAGCTTGGAAATGGGACCAAGCAGCTATTCCCTTGGCTCCCCACCTCTGTCTGCCTGGCATGAGGAGGGGTTCCAATTCCTTCAGCTCACTCACCAGCCCGTGGGAACTGGCTGCTCGCTCTTCTGGCATGTGGCTGTGTCTATCCTCAGGGTTTATACTGCTGCTCCGTCCTGGAGTATCTGAGCATTTTCCATGCACAACTGATAAGCAAAAGTGCAGTCCCTAATGGACTTCCTGTAATCTTTTTGGCCCCTTTCCCTTCTTTGGGTATAAAGTGTTGGGGGGTGGGGGAGGCTTTTGTTCGCTTTTTGGAGGGGACGGTAGAGTGTTTCCGATGTGTTCTGCGAGGAAGGCTTTCTTCGAGGAAGGTTTTGCAGCATGTCCTCATGAAACTCTGTTTGTCTGTGCTAGACGAGCAATGGCCTGAGTGCCATACGAGCTGTGTCTGCGCATGCTACAGCCAGCAGCAGAGCGTTCAGTGCAGAGAAATCTCACCTTCCTGCCTTTCACATCCCTTGGAGGGTGGAGGGAGCGCGACCACTCCTTCCTCTTAACTGGGCCACAATCCCTTCCTTTCCAAGAGACACGTTTGTGTGCAAAATTAGCATGCCCAGGAGTGTTCGGATAAGTAGGGCCCTACCAAGTTCGCGGTTCGTTTTGGTAGATTTCCTGGTCACAGGATTTTAAAAGTTGTAATTTTCATGGTAGTGTAATTCTAGGGGTCCTGACCCAAAATTGAGCTGGGGGTTGTGGGGGATTGCAGGACTGTTACCTTTATTTATGCTGCTGCAGGCAGTGGTGTTGCCTCACAGCTGGGCAGCTAGAGTTTGGTGGCAGCTAACCAGGAGTCCAGCTCTGACAGCAGAGCCACCGCCTGCAGCAGCACAGAAATAAGGGTAACGGTGCCATGATATAGTATTGCCATCCTTACTTTTGCGTCGCTGCTGGCCGGGCACTGCCTTCAGACCTGGGTGTCTGACCAACAGCCACCACTCTGCAGCCACCCGCTCTGAAGGCAGTGCAAAAGTAAGGCTGGCGGTACTGCAGCCCCTCTACAATAACCTCGTGTCCCCTGCAACTCCTCTTGGGTCAGGACCCCAGTTTGAGAAACGCTGGTCTCCCCGTAGAATTGCGTGGTCTAGAGTGAAAGCACACACACACAGAGCCAGGTTTTACCGTCCGTGGTGTGTTTTCCATGGCCATGAATTTGGTAGGGTCCTGCCAAATATGTGGTGGAGGGAAATCCTGTGGCTGTCCAGAGTCCATTTAAATGTACTTCTCCATGCTGTTGGAGAACTGCATGAGAGACCACGAAGCTGAGTTTGGCCAGAAGTGGCACCTGAGGCTAGCGTAATTTGCTACTGCTGATTTTAGACCATGCTTTTGATTGCCAGCATAATGCGAGAAACTGAGGAGCTTGAAGCAGTCTCTGCTTTCAAGGCCAGAGTGATGAAACTTGCTCTTGGCGAGGTCGTTCAGGGTTACTGAGAGTTTAAATTTAAATGGCTGAAGAGAAGCGTAGAGGACTTGGAGGTACAGATTAGTCCCTTGTTACAAAATCTATTTGATGCTCATTTCTTTCCTGTCTTAAAGCAGTTCTAGAGTTATTGGAGCAGCTGGCACAAAGACAGTAGCTGAAATGAAATGACTGCCTTGGGTTGGCTTCCTCTTCTGCACTATTCCCTCTCTTGTCCTCAGAAAGGATCTCTAGAATGCTGCTGCTGCTCTTCAGCAACAATCACAATTACACATGTGTCTCATGCAGGAGGGCCGGCTGCATTGTCGCACAGCTCCATTTCGCACACCAGCTGGTACCGGGAGGAGTGAGACGCTGGTGCAGAACAGACCTGGAGCATTTCCTTGGTTCCTTAATCTTTTGTCCGGCTGTCTCCTCTGATGGTCTGTGTCAGAAAAACTTACGTCATTCAGGTGGTGGGGGGTTTTTCCTACACACCAGCGCGACATAAGTTTTGCTGGCCCCTGCATTGGCAGGAGATGCGCTCTCACCCGCATAGGTACCACTGCTTGTTGAGCTGATTTTGTGGTGGTGATGGGAGAGCTCTCTCTTAACATGGCTGCGTGAGTGATCTTGTGGCTGTGCTGCCATTAGCTTGTAAGTAAGACGTGGCCTTCATGTGTGACAGAGTGAATACCCTCCGGGATGTTTGGACTGGGAGAGAAGTATGACATTTGAGCAACGAATGATGCTTCGCTCCCACAAGCTTCACAAAATACACCGAAGATAACATTGAATAGCAACAGAGAGGGAGCTGTGCTAGCCTATGTACTATCAAAACAAAAAAGCAGTCCAGCAGCACTTTAAAGGCTAATAAAATATTTATTCGGCGATGAGCTTTTGTGGAATGGACCCACTTCTTCAGACCAGAGCCACCAGGCATGTAAGCTAGCATGGGCCATTTTCTCTTGGTCTTTGGCTAAGATGCTCTCGTGGTGTGGCTCTCCAGCTCCTGCAGCCCCTGAGGGTGTGAGTGTGATGTAGCGGGGGGTGCAGGTATGTGAGACAAGCTGAGCACCTCACAGAGGTTGGGGGTGACCCGCTGCTGGCTGTAACCTAAGCTGTCTGGTAACACCTCTGTCCCTGAACAAAGAGTGGGGAGGACCCAGCTGGGTTTGAATTAGAGGCAGGCAGTTAGTGTGGGGAGTCTGGAAGCTGGGGAGAAACAAAGCCAGGCTGGGCCCCAGCCAGGGACTCCAGGCCTGGGGTTCCCTCTGGGGGATCTCCTCCCCCGCAACATGGATCAGACAGAGCCCTTCTGGTTGCTGTGCTGACAACTCTGTACCACGCTGCATCTCTGTTGCCTAATAAACCCTCTGTTCCAGCTGCTGAGTGAGAGTCAGTCCTGGTTGTGGATGGGGTGCAGAGCTTGGGGACCCCGGAACCCCATCACAGTGAGCACCTGCCCCTCTGGTAAAATGGATCATGTTTCCAGCACTTGTAACTCTTAGGCCATGTCTACGCTGGCCAAAAACTTTGAAATGGCCATGTAGATGGCCATTTCAAAGTTTACTAATGAAGCGCTGAAATACATATTCAGCGCCTCATTAGCATGTGGGCGGCCGCGGCACTTCGAAACTGGCACGGCTCGTCCAGACGGGGCTCCTTTTCGAAAGGACCCCGGCTACTTTGAAGTCCCCTTATTCCTATGAGCAGATGGGAATAAGGGGATTTTGAAGTGGCCGGGGTCCTTTCAAAAAGGAGCCCCGTCTGGATGAGCCACGCAGTGGCGAGCCGCGTCGATTTCGAAGTGCTGCGGCCGCCCGCACGCTAATGAGGCGCTGAATATGTATTTCAGTGCTTCGTTAGTAAACTTCGAAATGGCCATTTGCATGGCCATTTCAAAGTTTTTGGCTAGTGTAGACATAGCCTTAGTGTAATTGCTGGTGGGGTTACAGTACCCGAAGAGGCGACTGTGATAGGTGCCTGTCCGTGGCCTTCCTGGAACTTCCAGGTTGCATTCACCTTTTGTCGTCATCTTTATGGGTGTAGGTTCCTGATGTGATGGGAATAATGCACTGGAAAACAAATTTCTCTTGAGCCTGGCATTCCTAATTTGAAGAACAAAGAACAGATGCTTTCTTTTACAAGGGTGACCACTTTGTTTCCTGGATTTGCTTGCATTTAGAGGCAGTTGCTACAAGGTTTTCTCAATGATTCTCTGTCTGCTGTAAAGTCACTTCAGAATGGTGTTCGATACTTTCTGGGGGAGGGGAGGGAGCAGAGACACCTTTCCCCCAACTCTTCTGCTGGGTATAAATCCTGGTTCCATTTCTTGAGGTAACCGAACCTCAGATTCACTCTGGAGTCTTCGGGACTTTTAGCTCTAATCCCCTCTCCTCAATATGAAAGGAACCAAACTGGGGACAAGCTACTCAGAGATGGGGGAAAAAGTTTCAAGATGTCCTGAGCTGACTCCTGGAGAAAGACTGCTGGCTCTTAGATGATGATGTTGCTTTGGGTTTGAAGGTTTGGGTTACCTGCCTGGGGCGAGGGTGGGGGTGAGGGGGTGAGGATCTTTATGGTTTGGCTCCTAGTTTTAGGGAAAAAACCGTCAATTAGTGAAAGATGTTTTTTTCTCTTGTGATACTGCATATACATTCTGACAGCAGTAGACTTCCTGTTTGTCCCCAGGTCTCCAGCCTTGGTTCCTGTTTGCCGCTTTTTTGCAGCTGTATGGATTTTTTAATGAATTCTTTGCAGAGTTTCTGCTAATTTTATGTCTTAATTTTTATTCTGATGGCCTGAAAGAATCATCTAATGGCTTAACTTTAAATGTCGCCTCTGCCTGTGTTTGTCACGGGTGGGAATCCTCATAAGCCGATGTGCTTTTTGTTTGTGCTTTTCTGAGAACTTTCAACCAAGAGAGCTCCTGGACAGGTGGGTGGGGGATAAGATAAGAAGTGTGCACGCTCTAAGGAAATATCCTGGCTCACAAGGTATGTATCCCTTTGGGTGCTGTGGGAAGGATTTTGGCTGGAAAGCGGTGTTTGTGGTTACAGCTGACTAATGCTGTAATGAAGCTTGTCTTTGTGTCTCCTGGGAGTGAGAGGCAGTCAGGGCGTCCACAGCTCGGGATGAGGCTGGTGGGAGGGGGAATTGATACTGCGTAGCAGGAACATCAGGCTGCCATAATGCACCTGACGGCTAATAATCTCTTCCAACGTTCCCTCCTCTCAACTTCTCAGACTTCCACCCCAGCTCATTTGAGCACCTCTCTTTTTTAGGTGTATCGCAGGCGTGCTCATCATCCTGGTCTGCCTTTTGGAGTCAAGGGGAAACACAATGGGAATGGTTTTCCCTTTCTATTGTGACTGTCTGTCTGTCCATTCCCCCCCATTCTCAATAGACTGATTAGGCACAATGACCTTTTTCATCTTATCTTTTTGTTTGTGTTACGCACATATTCCTGCTTGACAGCTCTAGAATGTGGGTGGGACTCCTGGATCCTGTTCTGAGCTATGACCTTGGGCAAACCTGAGGTGGAGCATTTCCTCTTGTGTTATAGGTACGTGTTACTTATGAGCAATATGAGGGGGCTGTGAAGCGGGGTTGGAGTATTCAGAAGACAGAGCTTCTCAGGACTGGGACTGTGGAAATGCATGTTGTAGTAGTGCAGGCAAGCCTCTGGAGTTCAGGCTGCATTGTGACGCCTGTTCAAAGATTGACCTTTCCAGTTTTCCAGATATTAACATGTTGCATATGCAGCCACCCAGGAGAGATTCAGATGCTGCCTTGCTGATCAGCAGGGCGCCCATAGCGCTCTCAGCCGGCGCCGTTCATTTCTGCAGATGGTGTACGTCCTCACGTGCCTTGGTGCGCATCACAAAATCTGCGCGTGGAAGAAATAGAGGGAACGTTGGTTAGTGACGCAAGTTTGGAGTCTTTTGAGCTGAGGTTCCGGAGAATAAGCTCCCAAATGAATAGCTGTTTTTAAAGAAGCCCCCAGGTGGGCCTTTCTGGATACTGAGAAACCAAACTCTTGAAGATCCCTGGGTGAAAAGGGCCTCAACCTGTGGAGCTTGACACTCGAGATTGCACAGTGCTCTCTAACTCTTTGGGGCCCCAAGTTCAGAACCGCGTGTAGGAAAAGCGCACTCTTACGCTGCATGTGTGCTCGTACGGGAGGCAAGTAGAGGGCTTCCATTCCCACCATTTTATAGACTTTAAAGCTGGGCTCTTGTAAGCGCTCTCAAATCCGAGCGGCCAGCCTAGCTACTTTAAAGTGCGGTGTGCCACGTGGGGCTGCCAGGGTCGCATTAGGGATACAGACTTGGGGTTGTGTGACCAAAGAGTTCCTGAATTCCACACTCATCCCAGGCCCCCGCCTTCCCTTTCCTACTTGCCCTGGAAGGTCGCATTCCTGGGGGCCGTGACATCAGTGAGGCGACTCTCGGAGATTAAAGCCTGGAGTTCGGAACCACCTTTCTTTTTCTTTCTAGAGATGGGATCTAGCTGGGGCCCCCCACTTCCAAAGGTGGTGGTGTCTGTCTTCCAATGAACCAGGCTGTATTCCTGCCAGTGGTCTGCCCCAAGCTTCACGAGAGGTCTGAGGAGACGTGTCTGCATGTGCTGCATGTCTGGAGGGTTTTCACCTTTTGCTCGGCGTGTACCCAGCCTTTCCATAAATCAACCCGGCTCCGCACTGCTGCAGTGGATTGGACGTAGGGCCAGAGCTCAGTTGTCCTCAGCTGGGACACCCTGATCCGGCACACCTGCAGAACCATGACGTGGTCCTTTCTTCACACTTGTATGGTGCATTCAACAGGCTGGAGACAGCCCAGGGTTCACAGAGCTGTGTTAGCATCTGCACAGCTGTGATCTCTGACCTGCCTTCAGGGGCACTTCTGGGAGTCACCTGTTGTGGAATGGAAGCGAGCAAGCACTCGCAGAGGGAAGAACAATTACCTGTTCCCTGACTGGTGCTCTTAGAGATGTGTGGCCTGTGTCCATTCCATGTCCCGCCCGCCCCTTCGGCTCTCAGAATTTCTGGCAAGAAAGAAGTGAGGCTCGGTGCGTGCATGGTGCTCCTTATACCACCCCCTGCTGCTGCCGTTCCAGAGGGTGCCAGACCTGTTGCCCTGCAGACACCGCTAAGGCTGTGGCCACACTTGGTCAAAACTTCTTCGAAGTGGCCATGCTCATGGCCAAATTGAAGAATACTAATGAGGTGCTGAATTGAATATTCAGTGCCTCATTAGCATTAGCATGCTGCCCGTATTCAGCAGTGCTGGCAAAAGACGGGCACTGCGCCATGAGGAATTAGCTGAGAGGAATAAGGGGACTTCAAAACATGCGGGGTCCTTTCGAAAAGGGCCCTCGTGTAGCCGTGCCGCGCGCATTCGAAAGTGGCGCTTTCGAATCAACGCAGCCGGCAGCATGCCAATGCTAATGAGGCGATAAATGTTCAGTTCAGCACTTCATTCGTCTTCTTTGATTTGGCCCGTAGCATGGCCATTTTGAAGTGTGGCCACAGCCTAGAAGAAAAACTTCCAGCATTGGCGCATGTGCCAAGTACACCGAACAAAGGTGGAATGGGCATGAGCAACAAATGTCAGACACTAGTTACACAAGAGCTAACTGTCTTCCCAACTGCTGAACAAAAAGCCAATAACTGTATTTGCCTGAAGCCAGCCTGGAAAAGGAATCCGTCTCTCTCTGTTCATCAGATGCCTCTGCTGGTCGGAAGCTGGGAATGGACAGCAGGGGTGGATCACTTGATGAGCACCTGTTCTGTTCATTCCCCTGCGACATCTGGTACCAGCCACAGCTGGAAGACAGGAGATGGGGCAAGGTGGACCTTTGGTCTGACACCGCGTAGCTGTTCTTCTGTTCTTATCGCAGTTTTCGTTACCCTAATAGCACAGTAAGTAGAAATAAATTTAGGCCTTCGGTTTTCAGGTCCGTGCAGAATTGCCCAATTGTGTTAATCGCACCAAATTCTGTATTGTTTCTACTTCTCCACAAGCAGCACATCTATCTAGAACAGGCTTTTGTATCAGTGATTGTGTAAAGCAACCCTGTCTGCTTCACAGACTGGAGAAATCCAAAAATTCTGGCCTATGCTACTGACTTGGAAGGATATTTCCATATTCTCTGCTTTAGTTTTGTGAAGTATTAGCAATTGTTTAAGAGCAGACAGCTATCTAGTTTACTAAAAGATGACATGAAGAGATCCAGTGGTTGGAAAGCTAGGCAAATTCGGACTAGATCTTGCAGGCAAGTTTTAACAGTATAATTAATATTTGGAACACCCTAACTAGGGTTGTCATGGATTCTCCATCATTTGAAATCTTTACATTGTGACTGGCTCTCTCCTAAAAGACGTGTGGTAGCTGAGACCAAGAGTTATGGAGGTCAGACCAGATGGTTGGACTGGTCCCTGCTGACCTTAGAGTATGAATTCCTCCAGCCTAGGTCGCTTCCTTTTTATTAGCTGTTGAGTTTACGGTTGCTGGAGACTTGTGGGGATGAGGGGACGAAATCGATGTCCTCACTCGACAGATGGCGTGTGAAAATCTGTGAAGTTTGATCTGTGAGCGAGAGGGCTGGCCTGCTGAACTGTTGGTAAGGCAGACATTGAACACACGGCTGCCTTTCATCACGTGCGCTGAAGCTGTGAGCTAGGTTAGCAGTCGGCATGTCCAACAAGCATCTGTCCTTCTAAGGATTGCCCACGCACGCGCTCTGTTTAGTATGAAGTGGACGTGATGCCTTGTGCCTGACTCTGGTCCCTGTGTCTGCCTTTTTTTCTTGCTTCCTTGGCTTTGCGTAACCTGGCTTTATTTGTGACCACAATAAGCAGGCCAGTAAAAATTAGAAGGTGCATTAGGAAAAGATGTAACACAGCCTGGCTTCCTGTGACAGGGCGTGGAGCTAGACTAGATGGGAGCAAGCTGGCCCCTTCCTCTGTTGTCTGGTCAGAGACTGAGCGCGCTGAGTTTGGAAGGAAGAGGGGCCGTCTGCTCGGCCCCCTGCTTGAGTCACAGGTTGCAGGCCTCTCTGCTCTCCCTGGGAATAGATTGGTGATCCTCCAGAGCCCGTGTGAGCCAACCTTGCTGTGCTCGTTTGCTGCTCAACAAGGCTCTTCCTGTTGGCAGCTGTCTGGAGGTGCCTTCCTTCCCAAAGCCGTGCGGGAGCTGGCCTGTTTGGTTTCCCTGGAGACAGAGCAGGAACACTTTCCTCCCACCAGAAATAGTTTGCTGTACCTTGTTGGCTCCTCCTTCTCTGGTCTGAAGCCAGACCCTGTCTGCACTGGGGGTGGGGTGCGGGGCCGTGGCCTCTCGTCACAGGCGCTTGTCACTAGCTTGCTGGAAGTGTAGCGTTTCAGGGGCGTAATTGCTCTTGATTTATCTCCCCTCTGGTGTTCCAGTGCTTGTGTTTCACGTGGTCAGTCTGTGATGCCGTAAGCTGTCTGTTGTGACTGCTCGGCCCCAGCAGCTGAGCCGCACGTGGTTCGCCCCCATCTCTGCATTCTCCTTTGCTCAGCTCTTTGGCCTCCCAGTGTCCTCATGCTTCGCAGCAGGTTTGCTACAGCTTCCCTTCGTCGGGGGGCAGCCGGGCCCCTGGTCTGCGGGACCTGTCTTGTGGAGTTTGGAGGTTGAGCGGGGCACGTTCAGCACCCCCGAGTGGGAGGGGAAAGGGTGAGCTCAGCTCTGGCCGCAGAGCTGAGGCTGATAGAAAGAGGTGCCTGGAGGTCTGCTCGCTTTCAGCTGGGCTGGCACTGGGCCCCCAGCAGGCGCAAAGGGGGCGTGGGGCCAGCTCTGGAGGGAGCCTGCACCATGGACTGTGTCACAGCCTTTCCCCATCACCCAGCTGGGAGAGACAGCAATCGGTCTCCCTTCCCTCTGCTGCTGATGGGGCTGGCTGTTGCCTATACAGCTGCGGCCATTGGGCCCTGTTGCCCTCTGGCCATAGCCTATGTTCAGTTCCTCCTTGTTCAGCTGCAGCCAGGCGGCGAGGCTCTGCACGGGCACCAGCCACGCTGGGTGGAGCTGCGCAGAGCTCAAGGCTCTTTTCAGAGGGCCTGGTCTCCACCGTCGCTATCTCGTGTCGTCTCCTGTGGTTCCTTCCCCCCCCGGCCCCGAATTTGGGCTACAAGTGTGTCTTCGCTCCTCCCCCATGGCCAAGTGTGCGTCTTGGCTCAAGCTGATTCTAACCCCATCTTCCCCGTGGCAGATCCCATAGCGCCGGCTGGAAACAGGCTCCCTCGCCGTGGCTTTGCCTCGCCCTTTGCTGCGAGGGACATTGCTCCAGGCAGAAGCCAAGCCAGCCCGTATTGAGCAATGCTGGCAAAAGACGGGCACTGCACCATGAGGCCTTGAGGTAGAGGGATCCCGCTTTCTGCTCCTCACTGCGGGGGGCTTCTGGAACAGAGTGGTGAAAACACAATCACTGCTAGGACTGGGAAAACGAAGAGGAAGATTCTTCCCTCCCGCTCCACTCCCAAGGGCAGCAGAGGCAGGGTGAACATCCTGCAGCTCCTGGGCTGATGCTCCCAGCCCAGGAGGTAGGAGCTGTGGGGAGGGCCTCGCCTTACTCTCTCTGTGTTGTGTTGCAGTTGGGAGACTGACTGTTCCCAGGTGCAAGAGGCAGAGAGAAGCTGTGAGGAGCCTGTCACTTAAAACCTGTTGCCTCCCTGCCACTGACCAGACCATGTGGAGTGTCTAACCGGTCCCCTGCCGCCCGCTCGAGCTGCAGCGCTGGCAGGTGGCTCTTCACAGCGGGGAGGTTTGTCTGCCAGAGAGCACCAGGGAGGAAACCTGTTTGCAGCTCCACTTGAGGGGGATAAGGGCAGGAAGGGGTGTAGGATGGGGACAGGCGGCTGGTGCCTTCCCCTGGCATGGGTGGCAGGGTGGGGAAGAGGGGCAGCCCCGACATCTGGCTTTACAGAGTCTGCGCCCCCAGAGAGCTGGGCTTCAGCAGCTGTTAAGGTTCCTTTCCAAGTCTGGCTCTATCAGGCCACCCCTCAAGTGTTCCTCTTCCTCCCAGGCGAGGGGCAGGGGGAGAGGTTAGTGAGGGAGAGCCAGGGCTCAGTTTAATGACAGATCACTTTTCTGCCAACTCCTCAGGGACTCTGTTCCCTGACTAACAAGGGCCAAGCCCCATTGTTCCCTTGCCTGCATCCCCCACCCTCAGTTTAGGGGCAGAAGAGCCTGTTCCCCTCACCTTGACGTGTTCTCTCTCATCCGGCCGACAGCCCTGCTCGAGTGGACATTGTCTGTCTGTCTGTCGCAATAACTTTGTTTAGCCCTTAGCCCGCATGTTTCCCGTGCTCAGTCAGCAGTCCACCTCACAGCCCAGGCGCAAGCGCGGAAAGGGGAACGCCACTGGTCGCACACCCTCTCTGCTCCCCGGCCCGCATGATAACTCTGCCTTCTGTGGCCCGATTTTATCTTCTTGTTTGTGCTGGAGAGTGGCCGAAGTGGTAGTTCCTTTTGCGCTGAGACCTGGCTGAACTCATTTCACACGTGAGTTCCCAGACATTTAGTCACATGCCCCTCCCACCTTAAAGAGAGTTCCAGTCTCAAGAGCCGTGGAACTCCAGCTGGTATTTCACAGCCGTGGCAGAGGCAAGAGCCCACAGCACTCCAGCCCAGCAGTGACCGTCGTTGGGGGGCGGGGGGTAACGAGGTCACCCCCGGCCTTCGCCACGTGCGGACACGTTGTGCCATGACAGTGGTGAGAGTGATGCGTTCCTGCTCTTTCTAGTCACATCCAGCCCGCTGCTGACCCGGCAAGTCACCGTCTCTCTGTCCCTTTGGAGCTAAACGAGCCTTGTCTGCAGTTGCCGGCTGACACCCTCTTTCTCTCTCTCTTTCCAGATCACCAAAAACTGGAGCGTGAGGCCAGAATCTGCCGACTCTTAAAACACCCAAATATCGGTGAGTTCCTCTGTGGGGCGTGGTTAGTGCTTGCCAGACTAGTCCTGGGAACGGATGGTGAGTGTACGTGGCTACCCTGCCCGACGCTGGCCTTATCTACAGTGAAGCCTCATCACTTACTCCTGCTTTCTGCCGTCCCTGCATGCGGAGCCGTCCTGGTCCCTGCAGTGATGCGAGAGAGAGCACCCTGAACCGCCTGGCTTAGTTATGTGCATGTTGTGCTCCGTGTCGCGCACAGGAGCATCACGGATCTGGATCTGTCGCCTTTCGGTTTGTCGCTCTGCGCCTAGACCGAGCAGCTGTATCCACCCCACTTCCTTCTCTTGGCTCTTCTTCTGTACACCCCGATAAAGGCTGCATTCAGGGTGGTCCCCGGGTCTGAAGTGCAGTGGGCCACGCTGTCCCTTCTCTCCCCACAGTGCTAACTAGCACTTTAAACGACAGAGCTAATACTTAAGTGTTTCCATTCTGGAAAGTGTTTTGTCTTCTCTGAGTGTGGCTCACACATGGTTGGTTTCTATGGTTATCCTTCAAGCAGATTTATTTCTTGTCCCCCAAGTGAAATGGGGAGATGGAGAGAGAATTGCCCGCTTTGAAAGGCTTTAGTGGTGGGCTAAAATACAGGATGGCGTCACAGGGACAGCTTTGATCTGAATTACAAGGAGGGGGAAAAATAACTTCTCACAAAATACTCTCACTATTTACTACACTGGAGGAACAGAAGTGGTATTGTTTTGCCTTCCAAAACTCTGTGGAAGTTTGCCCGTTAGTCCTGCTCCAGTGCAACTTGCCGTGGTTTGCCAGAAGCTGCCTTGGGCAAGAACCCTGAACACTATTCATTGCCTCTGTTATTGTGTTTTGTTCTGGTCTAAAGAGGTGTTGGACCCCCTCCCCGTGGAACCAATCAGAGGTGGTTGTGTTGCCCAGGGGGAGAGTGTTCAGTAACACCTTGGAGACTGTGGCAGGCTCTCATACGGCTCCTGTAGCACCAGAGAGCAATGGGCAGGAGGCAAGGCTCACCTCGGTGACAGCTGACCTAGGGGGTGACATGGTTTTTGCATGGAAAGAGAGTAAGCTGCAGTGACTGCTTTCAAAGCTAACCTCCAAACTTTCGGGGGCCCGCAGTGCTTTTGCACTGAGCATCATGTAGGAGAAATGGCCATCAAGGTTGTCTCAGGCGTTCCTCTGGTCTGACTTTTTTCTCCTTTTGACTCTCTCCTTCTGTAAGTTAGTCCATACAGCGCTGGTCAGGCTTTCTGCAGACTGTAAGGCTGCGCTCACTGCCGGAAACCTCCTACCAGGGGAGCTGGCTGCATAAGGAGACTGACCGGGATCGCAAAAACCTAGTTAGTGTCGTTCTGCGGTCGGATCCATGTGCCAGGCACTTCGGCTACCATTGGGTGTGTTCTGGTCTTGTAATCAGTTACCTTGTATAGCAAGCTTCACCATGCAGGCTGGAAAAGCTCGTATGGTCAGTCGCCAACAGTCTTTTGCCAGAGGATTTCTTCTCCCATAAAGACCCTTTTTCTTTTTAAATGCAACTGTCAGTTATAGAGTTTATGACCACCTCAAATGACTAGAGACGGGGTATGTTCACTTCATCACCAGCTTTCAATCCATGACATTCAGACCTGCATGGTCGTAGATTCCCACCGGTTGCACTGCCCCAATATGCACCAGCAAAGAGGTAGGAGCCTTCATGTAAGTGATTAAATCCTCCTCTTCTTGTTTGGGTATTTTGGGCATGAAGCGGTAGTGGCGAGTGTCGAAGGGATGTCTGTCTGTTTCTCCTGCTGTTACTCTTTCTGCGCTGTGACCAGCAGTCATTTCTCTGAAAATGCCACCACCAAATCTCAGCACTCGCTATGGGCTACTGCTGCCCAAATGCCTGTCGTCTTGCTGGGTCTGTGGTTACACACTGGGGCAGTATACTGTTTCAAGGGGCTCCGGTCGTTCTGCAGTCTAGAGGCGGTGTTAGCCTCTGGAGGGAAGAGATTGATCTTGAGGCAACTTCCAGAAAGTCTTGCTTTCCAAAGGCAGATTGCTCTAATGCAGCGTACAGAGCGCTGTCAGCTGGCTGCCAGCCAAATGTGCCTGGCTTTTTACCATCCATTTCGTATCTTGCTCTTTTCAGTGGGGAAGGAGCCATGTCCTCTGGGATTTCCTTCCCCAACCCTTCCGTTTTTCAGGGGGTGTGGCCATGCTGGGGCAGGGGGTCTGCACAGGCTGCTTTATGCCTGTGAGGGGCTGAGCGTTTTGTCTGTAGGGCTGTGGAGCTCCTTGGTGAACTCTGACTCCCCTACGCCTCCCCAGGACAACTCAAGAAAACTTTGCAGCGCTGTGTTTGCATCAAACATTCACAAAGCCCTTTCACTTCATTGGAACCGATTTTTACACTGTGTTTGTCTCTCCTGTTACCTCCTGCTGTGAGTTGCTGCACCAGGCCCCCTTAGCCAGAGTGCTAGCCTGCCTCTGCAGCAGGCATATGCAGCCTCTGCTCCCTCCTCATCACCGAACAGCTCGTGACTGAGATAAAACGTGCCTTTTTAAAGACAAGCACAAACCCACCTTGTTTAGGTTGTTGCTAAGATGTCGAACCTAATGTGAGGTTACTCCAGGTGTGAAGCTGCTTCTCAGGCTATGTCTATGCTAGCGCTTTTGTCACTCAGGGGTGTCAAAAAAACACCCCCCCGACTGTCTTGAGTTTCCTTGAGAAGAAGTACTGGTGTGGACAGCGCTGTCAGCAGGAGACCCTCCATCCTGCCAACGCAGCAGCCGCTGCTTGTTGGAACGCTTTCATTATGTGATGGGACAGCTCTCTCCTACCGGCATAGAGCAGGTACCCAGGTGAGCTTACGATGGTGCGGCTGCAGTACAGCCCGTAGCGTAGACCCAGCACCGCTAATTCAGGCGCTGTCTATATGCTGTTCTGGGAAGGAGAGATTTCAGCCATTTTCTGCCCTTGCTAACAGCGGTGCAGCTCTTTGATGTTGGGGGGCCCTTGTGTGTAAGACGCAGTGTTGCGTTCCTGGTTGCAGAGGGTCATTGGAATCTTCCCCATGTTGTTCAGGGCAGGTCTCAGCTGCCAACTGTGAAACGTGGCCTTGCCTGCACCGAGACGCACAAAGTTACAGGGGTGGAGAATTTTTTTGAAAGCACTTCCCCAGAAATCAAGGTCTCCAGGAATTTGCTGTGTCCACCTCTTGACTGTTTCGAGCCTGTGATCGCATCCTTCCCTCCTTCAACGGTGTTCAGGCAAACTGCACAAATGTAGCTTTTAATATCTTTGCTTTTGAAGGAGCCCTCTGCCACCTTCTCTTCCGTCATACTCTGTGCTACAGCGGCCTGCAGAACTGATTGCCTGAGGAGCTGGGGGTGAGGGGAAATACAAAAAATAATTCTATTGTGGCCCCACCAAGCGGGCTCCCTGTTGCAGGGCATGATCTCTTTGCCTTTGTCACTAACCCACTCCCCAGGGAGTCAGCTCTTGGTGGTTTTGTGAATAACACTCCTGGTTGTTGCGTGGTGAGATTACGGTGATCATATGTGAGGATTGCTGAAGGGGCCAGGGAAGAGATGTGTCTAATGTCCACAGGACTACACAGCTCACGGGAAATAGTGCAGGTGGTTATACCTGCTGGTGAAAGGTTAGGCCTCAACTCCCTCAGAGGGGAGGATACCAGATGTGAAGGGCTAATGGTTTGATCCAGAGTTTGAGAAGCACATTCCCTGTTCACCAGATCCTCAGTGATGATCTGCTCTGGAGTGTGTTTTGATCACCGTCTGATGAAGCGGGTCTTTGTCCACAAAAGCTGGTGCTCCAATGTATGATAGTCTGTAGATGCTACAGGATTGCTTGTTGTTTTTCAACCACCTTTTTTTTAACAAACTAACTCCAGCTGCCCCTGTTCTCGCAAGAAAAAACTCTGGACAGTGTTGCCCATAAGCAACGAGGTCGGTGGTAGTGGCCTGCAGAGGTCTAGGCTGCCTTCGAAGTCAGGTGAGAGGAGATGATATGTGTGCAGAGAATAATTAAAATGCCAGCTGCAGATACTTTCCAGCAGCTCAGCCAGATTCGCTCCAGTAGAGCTCAGCTGACTTCCTTGGTGCCACACAGTGGAGGGAGGCATGTGTCCCTCTGTGTTTAAAACGCATTGCTGCCATGTGACTGCTTCTTCCTGGGGTCAGTGGGGTGCTGGACACGGTCCCTGTTCCCGTGTGAACCTGGTGGTGAGAGGGAGATGTGGGAGGAGGGGAGAGCGGCCTGTGTTAAGTCCTTGTAGCAGGGGACACGGTACCCTGCCTTCCCAGCTCCTCAGTTGAATGGCTCTGCCTCCGACGAGCTCTGGCTGTTGAGCAAGTTGCTATGGTTCCTGGGAGTGCTGGTAGGGTGATAATGAGCGTGTCTTCCCCCTCTTCACCTCCCTACCACGCCAAGCACTACACAGCAGCAGAGCTGCCCCCCTCCCCTCTTACGGTAGTTGTGCCAGCAGAGCTGCAAGTTTCTCTTTCTCCTGTTGCACCATGGCACTGATCAGTGTTTTCTGTGTGTGCTGTAGCAAGCGCGCGTGAGAGAGTGTGAGGCGAGTGTGTGTTCTGAGAACTGACCAATCCATCCCTTCGTTGCTGACTCTGATTCTCTTTCTCTCTGATTTTTCTCATCTTCCTTTCATCCCTTTAGCCACTGATCTTGTTCTTTCATCTTGGGGACTGTATTTCCACCAGGGGCTGTGCAGTGACTGCTCTGAGCGATGTTGCTCAAACAGCACTCTGTAGATTTTGCTGTGGCGTCAAGAAATCCCTAAAATGGATATTGGAATGGGAGCCAGAAATATTGCAGAGGGCACTGACAAGTGGAAGTGAGGACAGGGTGGAAATGAAACCCAGAGGGTTGCTTTTTTCGAGTGACTGTGCAGAATAGGGTTACGTCTGCACTCTGGTGAAATCGGGCTAGCATAAGTACCCTGAGCAGTAGAAGCATGGACTCTTCTCTGAACAGCAGGCCAGGACAACTCTGGTACAGGCTAGAGGCAGGACCTAATTACCTCCTGGTGTGTCAGGTACAACACTTGTTGGAAGCCTTATTAGAATGCTGCTAGCAACACACGCGGCTTCAGCCCCCTGGTGAGGAGTGGAAGCAGAAGTGATGCTGCGGGAGGGGAGGTCCAGAATTGGCTAGGCCCTTTATTTTTAAACCCTTTCAAAAAGCAATAGGAGTGGGGGCGTTTTTTCCAGGAAGGTTCTTTTACATGTCTGTTCTTTAGGAAGGGTCTTTGCTTCAGGGCTGGCTGTAGTGCTCCCCCCAGTGCTGTGAACCCCACTATCACAGCAGCCCACCGCGACAAGGAAAAGCAGTGTAAGGGCCTGGAACAGAGGACTCCTGTCCTGTCCCATTTTTCTCTCCCAGGCAAACAGAAGCAAACTCAGACTCTCCAAAAACGGCTGCAAAACGACCACTTCCAGGGTTTGTCTTGTGATGGGAGTGCAGGCATAAATAGACTCACACTGACAATTGCAATGCACTGTGCTTAGCTGGTACGTGGGGAGCTATGAGTGCCCTTGAACCGGTCCTAGCAGACGTTGACTCATAGGAGTGGTTGCTGGGGGTGGGGTGGGCTACCTAAGGAGGTGTGAGATGCTCTCGAGACAGAAGTTCCACAGTGAAGCCTACAAAAGGAAATTGGGGCTGGCTCAAGCTGAAATGTCTGTTCAGTACAAGATGTTTCTCTTGGTCCTCTTCAATGTTAGAATAACATACAGAGATACATGTCTCATAGAGCTGGAAGGGACCTTGGCAGGTCGTTGAGTCCAGTCCACTGCCCCCTTGGCAGGGCCAAGCACCACCTCTTTTTTAAATCTGTTTGCCCTAGAGATCCCTAAATGGCTATCTTGAGGACTGAACTCACAGCCCTGGGCTTAGCAGGCTAATGCTCAAACCACTGAGCTCTCCCTCCCCCTGAGACGCTAGAAGTCATTCTTCCACTTTACTCTGCGCTGGTTAGGCCTCAGCTGGAGTATTGTGTCCAGTTCTGGGCAACTCAGTTCAAAAACGATGTGGAGAAACTTGAGAGGGTCCAGAAAAGAGCAACAAGAATGATTAAAGGTCTGGAGAATGTGACCTATGAAAAAAGGTTGAAAGAATTGGGCTTGTTTAGTTTGGAAAAGAGAAGATTGAGGGGGGACATGATAGCGGTTTTCAGGTATCTAAAAGGGTGTCATAAGGAGGAAGGAGAAAACTTGTTCTTCTTGGCCTCTGAGGATAGAACAAGAGCCAACAGGCTTAAACTGCAGCAAGGGAGTTTTAGGATGGACATTTAGGAAAAAGTTCCTAACTGTCAGGGTGGTCAAACACTGGAATAAATTGCCAAGGGAGGTTGTGGAATCTCCATTGCTGGTGATATTTAAGAACAGCTTAGATAGATGTCTATCAGGGATGATTTAGATAGTACTTGGTCCTGCCACTGGGGCAGGGGGCTGGACTCGATGGCCTCTCGAGTTCCCTTCCAGCCCTAGTGTTCTATGATTCGATGAGTCTGTGTGTTTATGACAGGGACCAGACACACGACAGGGAGGGTATTGCTGTGCCCCACGGGGTGCCCTGGGTCACAAGCTTCTGCTTGCTGGAGAACTTTCTCTTGCGAGAGTCTGGTGGTGGTGGTGGCGGTGGCGGTGCAGGGATAACACTGTCACCCTTGCTGTCCAGGGCTGGAATCAGTGCGTGCTTCTCTGGCCGTCAGAGTTACAAGAAGCACATGATGGGATCTCCATTGTACTTTTTCCAGCTCGCCGTGTTCAGCTTAGCTTCCTTTCAGAGGCAATGGCACAGTCCTGTCTGAGGGGACCGCTGGGCTGAGAAGGAAATGCATTGGTGTTTTCTAGGACTTTCAAAATTCAGTGTGAAGCAGTTGGGGCTTGGGGAGTGTGCAGCCAAGGTGGCATGTATCCAGCACCCTACAACCTCTCTCCATCAGAGCTGTGGGCTGGGGGAGAGGAGGGTGGAGAGAGGGACCTGGTCATCTTAGGGGACTGCTTAGCAGCAGCAGGAGTTAACCATCCTGTTCCTGTTAGTTATCCCTCTAATGAAGCTGGTCATTAGCTGCTGGAGCAGATGACTTCCAGAGGATTATTTGAGCTACATTCTTTAATGCTTTTTAATAGCAAATTTTTAATTAAAAGGAAAGTCCTTTTGGAAGCAACCCGAGCAGCTGCCGCCAAAGTCTGTGTTTAATGTGATTAGAGAAACAGCTGGCATGGGAACTGGTCTGCTAGCAGCCTGAGGTTCACGTGTGCCCCTGGGTGGACAGGTGTGCTATGTGCTTGCAGCTGTGTGCTGAATGTGTCTGCTGCGCCAGTCCTGGAGGTGGAGGGAGGGTTCTGCTCCCAGGCTCTTAGGGTGCTGAGCAGGTGGAGAGAGGGAGCGTAGGTGGTAGCCATCTGTGTGGTGTTGTTGCAGATGATCGTGCTCAGTTTGCCGTCTGTCAAGCCATGTGTATTTGTATTTGTAGCTCCAGCATCCTCAGGTTAATGAGAGCACGTTATTTTGGGTGAGGCAGGTTTTCACAACTCCTTTCATTTCATCTCTTCTCCTACTCTGCCTGCTGCTTGCCTGCCATGTCTGTCGTTTGCCCCCGGGCTCAGGAAAGTTACCCCTGCACCACATCTCTCCAGCTAGTCATGTGGGAGGGAGAAATCCAAGACATGACCAACTCCTGTAGGGACGCAGACTCTGTCTAATGTTTGGCTGGAACCTGCCCAGAGGTGAGGCTGCTGCCAATTCAAGCGAGCAGCTGTTATTTATACGGCACTCTTCACTCCGAAAGATCTCACCGCACTTTGGAGATCGTACCACTCCAGCTTCCTGAATGAGTTGCTGTGCTGCAATTACCCAGACACAGGGGACAAGCCTCTCCATTACGGTGTATTGGCTCTGCTGTGGGTACTGCGGCAAAGGCAACTCAGTTTCAGCAACCTGAGTGGTGAGTAATCACCGCCCAAGCTCCTGGTTAATGTCGTCCAGGATGACCGGTGGTGCCTCAGAACCTTCCTCCCCATTGAATGCTCTTAGACGCTGGGCAATGGGGAGGTAGGGGGCAGCCCTACCTTGCCCTACAACCTTAATTCTGCCCCAGTGCGTCCAACAGCTCTACACAGACGTGAGGAATTGCCAGGGGGCTGTGCCATTTTAGGTGTCATGCGGTGTCCTGCAGAAGGTGGTCTCTGTCTCTCCTCTGCGTGCACCCGGTGCCATTTGCTGTGTCGGGGCATTGGCTGCCTCAGGCCCCCTCACTGCCGTGCTGAGCCACGTGGGCTGTGCTAACAGGAGCCCCAGGGTGTGCTGGTGTGGGGCTTTGTGGCGGATGGATGTGTGTGTGATGGTGAACTCTAGGGCAGTGCCAAGTGCAGATTCCAGAGGGAATCCATAGGGCCAGGGTCACAGCTGCGGTGGGCTGTGCAGCCAGATACAGCGGTCGTGTGCAGGCCAGCTGGAGCACACACAGTCTGCCAGAGTCACCGGCCGTACCTGCGGGCTAGTTCGCAGCAGTGAGGTGGCTGTTTTTAAAGGGGCTGTGCACCTAGACTGGTCAGCCTCCCGCTTCCCAGGCCCTGTGGGACGGGCAGGTGTGATGGGATTCAGCAGGAATCTTTGATCTGTGCCAATCAGATGAATTCTTGTAAAAGGGTAAAACTTAGAGGTTTTGTGATTGATATAAAGTATGGTCTGGAGCGATCAGTACCCTGACCCTGTCTTAGTGTGTCACCCTGACACCAGTCTTTAGAAGAGCACGTGTGTGTCCATAGGCTCAACTCCCCCAATCCTGCAAACACTTGAGAGTGCCAGCTACTTGCTTTTCTTTGATCACCTTACTGAGGAAAGCGGGAGAGGAGCCTGTGGCAGGATCACATGAGCCTAACGATGCTGAGTACTGAATATCGCTTCCCTGAAGGGGCAGCGAACACCAGATGGTATCTGGGCTCAGCCCCGAGCAGGTATCGGTCTGGGGGTGGAACAAAGCGGTAGCCTGAGCAGCAGGAATGTGGTAAAAGACCATAGAAGCATCCCTGTCCTGGCGTTGTAGGGGAGGCTGCATTGCAGAACCCTTTGCTGAAATGGCCCGAAATTGCCATGAGACGGCGCAGCTGAAGACGGAGTAAGCAAGTAGATTTTAGAGTACTGTGACAAACCAGTAAGCTAGTCCCAGTCTCAGCTGTATGGGCTCCTGGCAGCAGATTACCGGCATAGTGCAAGTAGTCTGAGAAGGGCAGCTGTGTTAGCCTGTAGCATCACAAATAACAAGTAGTCCTGTAGCACCTTAGAGACTAACACGTTTGTTAGGTCAGGAGCTTTTGTGGGTGAGGCCCACTCCAGTTGTCTGAAGAAGTGGGTCTTACCCCACAAAAGCTCATGGCCGAGTAAACGTGTTAGCCGCTAAGGGTATGACTAGACTACTTCCCTTTTCCAGGATACTGGCGGTCTCTCAGGAGAGGTCTGCCTCGTCCGAGAACACTTCTGACAAAGCGGGCGCGTTCTGTCTCCATCCCTGTAAACCCTCCTTTGAGGAGGAAGATGGGATGTCCCTACAGAGGAGGTTTTTCCGAAATTTGCTGCTGTGTAGACAGCCTCAGGCCCCCCCCCCCGCACCCCTGATAGAAAAGTGGGAAAAGATATGTTAATCACAGTGTGCAAACTTTCTGACATTTTGCCATAGTGTAGCCTCAGCGTAAGGTGCTACAGGGCTGCTTGTTACTTGTGCAGCACGGTGAGAGGTTACACTAGCCAGGAGCAGCAGTGAGGAGCAGTGTTCCAGGTGGCAAGGAATTATATCTGAGCATCTAGCTGTCCCGTGGAGGTCTCCCCTCCATGTAGTGACCTGTCCAGACCCGACCTGCCTTGCTGGATGTGACCGACCGCATCAGCTACAGGTCGTGGAGTCAGCCATGTAAGTTATGTGCCTGCTTTGTTGTGGAAGGCAAGTGCATCACTCAGTCACAGTAATTAGATAGCAGAGGTACCCTTGCTACACACTCCTTCAATTCCAGGGACAGGTTACAATGTGGACGCAGCTTATGTTGTCACTCAGACATCTGATGGCAGTCAGTAACCAGTGAGGCCAATGCCTCAGGGGCTCGTTCCGGCTTCTGTGGGTTTTGCCCAGCACCGGTGGTTCCATGGTAGACTTGTTCGCATGCTTCACCACTGCTACCTGCACGTCTCTGCAGCAGTACCTCTGCCTCCTCGCTGGGGCACGGTGGAGTTCCCGCTTGAGTAGACGTACCTGTGCTAGCTCGCACTGGGTGAGCATGTGAGAGGCCCCGGTGTAGCCGTGATGGTGCAAGCAGCAGGATGGACCACCTGCCTCATGCACCAGCCCATCTGAAAGCCCGGGAATGGATCTAGGCTGCTGCCCTCTCTTGCTGCTCACCCTGCTACATCTGCGTGTCTGTTGCTGGTCTGAGCTAGCGCAGGCACATCTGCTTGAAGTGGAAATTGCTCCTCTTAGGTAGACATACCCTGACAGTCCGTCATAGGGCGGCATGTGAGCACGCGACCTCGGCAGGATGGGGGTTTTCTACGCCTGCAAGATGCAGGCAATCCGATGCTCCCCATCTGCGAGGGTGACCGGGTGTCTGGTGTTTGACTGGAGTACTCTGTTGTAAAGGGATCCTGATGGCTCCATGCAGCACAGCTGACCAGACCATTGACTGTGCATGGGCAGCACCATTCAGTGGGGCTGGCAGGCTGCCTGCTAGCTTCTGGGCTGCGCAGTTTCCAGGAAGCAGCCGGCATGTTCCCCTTCTGACTCGTGCCCAGGGGCAGCCAGGGGGCTCCACATGCTGCTCCTAGTTTGAAAAGAGCTTTTGGCTACAAGAGTCATAGAATCACAGAGCTGGTAGGGACTTCAGGAGGTCAGCTAGTCCAGCCCCCTGCTTCAAGCAGGATCAACCCCCACTAAGTCATCCCAGCCAGGACCTTGTCAAGCCAGGATTTAAAAACCTCCAGGGATGGAGAATCCACCACCTCTCCAGGTAACACATTCCAATGCTTCACCACCCTTCTGCTGAAGTAGTTTTTCCTAATATCCAACCTACTCCTTTCCTTCTGTAACTTCAGCCCATTGCTCCTTGTTCTGCCATCTGCCACCACTGAGAACAGTTCCTCACCCTGCTCTTTAGAGCTCCCCTTCAGGAGGTTGAAGGCGGCTATTAAATCACCCCTCAGTCTTCTCTCCTGTAAACTAAATAAGCCCAAATACCTCAGCCTCTCCTCATAGGTCTTGTGCTCCAGCCCCTTAACCATTTTCACTGCCTTCTGCTGAACCTGCTCCAGCACATCCACAACCTTTCTCTACTGGCGGGCCCAGAACTGGACACAATACTCCAGATATGGCCTCACCAGTGCTGAATAGAGGGGAGTAACTACTTCTCTAGGTGTGCTTGAAATATTCCTCCTAATGCACTCCAATATGCCATTAGCCTTCTTGGCTACAAGGGCACACTGTTTACTCATATCCAGCCTTTCATCCACCACAATCCCCAGGTCGCTTTCTGCTGCACTGCTACTTAGCCGGTCAGTCCCCAGCCTATAACAACGCTTGGGTTTCTTCTGTCCCAAGTGCAACTCTGCATTTCTCCTTGCTGAACTGCATCAGATTTCTTTTGTCCCAATCCTCCAATTTATCCAGGTCACTCTGGATCCTATCTCTACCCTCCAATGTATCTACCTCTCCCCCTAGCTTGCTGGCTCTTCATGGCTCTCTTCATAACTACTGTGTCTGCCAGTAAAAGCAATTGTTCCTCTCTACATGATGCGAGGAGGGAGAAGGGACTGCTTGGGGATGTGCCAGGCCTTCCCAGGACTAGTCTGCAGGCCTCCGGTATTTCCTGGGTGCCAGCGTTCCTTGTCAGTGCGACACAAAGCTCGCTGCGGTACTCTCAGAGGGAGCGATGAGCTTTGTTGCTTGAATAATTAAAGCACTGTTGAGTGCTGAGTAGGAAACAATCCTGCATTGCAGGCGGATAGCCTGAATGCACTAATCCATCTTTCCCATTGCTTGTCTGATGTCATGTCTGGAAGTTTTTCTTGGCTCCCCCTGCCCTCAGCATCTCTGTGTGCATTTCCCCTGTGCCTACTCTGATATGTGCCCCACACCAGCAGTTAGGGGAAGGTCTGGGGGTTCCCGTGCAGTTTGAGGTATTGGGCAAAGGGGTATGTTAGCCTCTCCCCCACACCCAGTGGCAGGAGTGGGCAGAGCAGTAGGCAAAGGTGGGGGTGGGTGGCAGCTAGCAGCCTCTACAGGACACAGGGATGTTGTTAGGAGCAAGAAAAGCCCCCACTTTCCCTGCAGCTTCAGTGCATCTGCTCTTTTCCCAGGGAACTCTGAAGCTGAGGCCACGTCTGCACCGCACGGTTCAGAAATAAGTTCTTTCAACGTTCTAGCATCAAAATAAGTTATTTCTGAACAGTGTGTTCACACTGCAAGAGCGTTTTGAAATGGAGCGTTCACATGAGCAAACCCAAATTGGAAATAAGAGCCAGGATGGGATGCCTCCCTAGAGGCCGACTAAGTCCTAATGGCCTCTGCTTTGTACACACGGAGCCAGTTTTGAAACTGAAAGGAGCGATGGTCACCAAAAGTCGTCCGTTTTGGTGGAGTTACTGTTTTGAGTGAGATGCCATTATTCCAGAGTAATAAGCTTTGCAGTGTAAGCACGAGGGATTTTTTCCCCCCACAAAAAAGGGCTTTTCTGCGGGGGAAGAAGACAGTGTAGACGAACCCTTAGAAATGACTCTGCTTTGGACGCCTTTGGAGCTGCTCAGCGCCAGGCACCCACCTGCTGGTTCTCAAGGTCTGCTGCCTAGCAGGCCATACGCGGTGGGGAGTGGGCCATATACTAGCTGGAAGGAAGAGGAGCAGGGGCTCAGATAGACTCACCCAGCCCCAGGGCCAGGCAGGGGGCACCTCTGCACCCCCAGAAGGGGCCCGGCTGCAGCAAGCCTCCCCTAGGCAGCCTCAGCACTGCGCAGAGCACGCTGCGCAGGGCTCCAGCCACCGATATTCCCCCTCATCTTTTCTGTCCGTGTGTGGAATAAATGTGTGCACTGAGCCATGTGTGGATGTGCACCACCAGTAGAACTAAACCCAGCTGTTGGCACCCTGCTAATCAGTGAAGTGGCCTTTGTGTCTCTCCTGAGCCACCTCACGTGTGCATACAGGGGATGCTGCTGTGGTTGCTCCCTTTGCCTCCTCCCTGTCCGTGGGTGGGACGTGGCGGGGGCTGGTCATCCAGGGATTGCAAGATGCATGGAAAGCCCTGGAAAGCAAGGGATTGAGAGGCCCTTGTGACCAGCTGGCTGCGCTACTCGCTCGGCTCTGCCTGGCGGTGGGGCGTTACACTGTCAGGCTCTGGTCACTGGAGTTGGGTTGAGAGAAGAGGAAATCGTGTCGTCTGCATCAGTGTGGTAATCAGGCGGGGCGGGGGCTCCTGGCGCTCTCGGAACGGGAGCCCAGCTCTGATGGCAGGGCTGCAGCATGCCAGTTGATCGGTGGGCAGTGGCCAGCACAGTGAGACAGGGAGCGCCTGGCTGCTCGCTCTCTGCACTGGCCAGCTCCAGTCGTAGCAGAGGCTCTGCTTTGAGCGCCGGTCAGCAGCTCACCTCCCCCGGCTCTTCAGGCGCTGTCCACTCACACTTGTGATCCTGAGCCAACTGCAGAGTGTGTGTCTTCTCTGGCGTTCGGTAACAAGAATTACGAACACACCTTCATTGCAGCGGCGCCAGAGCTGCGGACAGCTGCTGCCATTGCTCTGCTGGGGAGAAGCAGAAGCAGTACCCACCAGTGGCACTGGCAGGGCAGGGGGTGGTACTGGGTTGGGGTCACAGGGTGGAGAGTTTCAGCAGATTCCCCACTCATGGTCTCTCCTGTCCATTTCCAGATCCTTTCCTCATCTGTCTCCTGTTGCTCATCCCTGGGCAGCTTGCCCACCACCAGTCTCTTCCTCCCAGCCCCTCCGTGGCCCCCAAGCACCAGCTGCCCGCTCTCCCTGAGCTGGCCTTGGGGAAGTGGTTCTCCTTTGCTAAGGCACCCTTTATGGAGCAGACTTCAGGCTGATTTCCACCTGAGATCCCCAAGGGCCGTGCTCAGGGAAGGCTCATTCTTGTTTTTCTCTATGCAGCCTTTAACACTCTGTTGTCCTAGCTGTGCCAGTGGCTCTGCTCCCCTCCAGTCCTGGCTCTGCTCCACATTATCGCACTGCTCTTTGGCTGGCTTTGCAAGGGCCTTTCTGCCTGGTGCTTGCGAAACTCCATTCTCACCCTCCTCCCGCCCTTTCCTGTTCACTTGTGCCATCTACCCTCTCGACCGTCCTGCAGGCCTTGGCTTTGGCCCCTCACTGTATGTGTCTCCAAGGGGTGCCTCTGTCTTTAGCTGACGCTCTGCTTGCTTCAGCAAAACGTATCATCGGCAGAAGTGTCACCCTGGGCCAAGAAGAGCGTCGTGAATCCAAATCTGGCTCCTTTGTATGTCTGTGACTTCCTGCCAGAGCACTTCTCTGTCTGCATCTTTTCCTTGGCATCTTCCTCAATTCCCTTCTCCTTCCTGCTCTCCTGGGCCTGAGCACCTGTTCGTTGTCACTGCTGGTGCTGCGCTGGAGCTCTGCTGGAATTTTCACCCCTGCACCTTTCTCTTGGCTTGGACTACTGCAGCACTCTGGTGGTGACCTCTCCAGACCCCAGTGTGTGCATACTGCTGGGGCTTGCCCTTTCCCAACCGCAGCGTCCCTGGGGCCCCACTATCATCTCACAGCATCCCGGACGGAGCGTGTCGTGGCCCTGGCTGTGCTTTGCTGTCTGTAGGGTACTGCCCTCGTGCTCCTGTTCTCGCACTGCTTGTGGAGCGAAGGCCTTGGGCTATGCTGCTCTTGACATTGGAGCCAGCTGTCCTGTCCTCGTCAGCTTGCCTTCCCATGTCCAATCGTAGGTGGAAATCTCCCCCCCTCCGCCCCGCTTTAATTTATTTAAACTTTTTTGGGCTCTGCAAAGCACTCTTGGGGCTAATTGGTATGACAGAGACATGTAACAGCAGAGCAGTGTGGTGGTGGGATTGCCAATAGTCCAGCTTCAGGAGAGGGGCTGAATAGATCTTGCAGGGAAGCCCCTTTCTGAACTTGATTCCTGAAACATAAGGTGTGAAAACGACAACCCCTCTGGAGGGCGTGCGCACACGCACATGCACACACACACACGCCACCCTCTGGAGGACTGTGATGTATCCCTCAGCCCTTCGTTCTAATGTTCTTCTCTGTAGCACCAGGACCTGATGCTGGGGCCAGAGAAGGGGAAGGATGCTCACACCTTATCTGGGGGAAGGGTTGCAGGAGGAGCGCTAGGTTCGAGAATGAGGGTTCAGAGAGTTAAGGGAGCTGTAGGAGGCAGGATGGGCCTGGAGGAACGTGGCTGTGGATTTCCCAGGGGGTAGCTCAGAAGTGGAAATGTTACGTTGGTTGCATGCTTTCTAAAGGCCCTTGTTTCTCACTTGTGTTTTTCTGCAGTGCGGCTCCATGACAGTATTTCAGAAGAAAGTTTCCACTACCTCGTCTTTGATCTGTAAGTACCTCCCTGCAACTCTGGTGCTTCATGGCTGAGACGGACCTGGGGGCTGCTGATTTAAGAGCAAGATCAAGATCCTTGAGCCCCTGCAGTTTTCCCTTCTCCCTTTTCTGCTAGAGCCTGTACCCTGGCTCCACCAAAAGGCACTAACCTTTTCCTCCTTAGGCTGGGGTTCACTCTCTTTTCTAGGGGTCACGGTCACTGTACAACAAGATCACACCTGGTTTCATCCCGGGCCAAGGAGCTGTAGAACGGTGTGTGCTGTAGCCAGACTCACGGGGCACACTGCAAATATTGGTGAACAGTGCTAGCTCATGGGATTCCCTGTCTGGTGTCGTGTCTGCCCAGCTGTTTTGGCAGTGCGAGCTCTACACCTGAGGGAGGTGAAGGAGATGTGGCATGTGGGTATGGTGGAGGGAAGGGTTGGGATCTAGATGATGGGAGCGCCTTGAGTGGCCATTATCTTTGAAGGCTCGTGGAGATCAGGAGAGATCCCGACTGATTGGGAAAAGGCAAACGCAGTGCCCATCTTTAAAAAAAGGAAAGAAGGACAATCCAGGGAACTATAGACCTGTCAACCTTACCTCAGTCCCTGGGAAAATAATAGAGGGGATCCTCAAGAAATCCATTTAGGAGCACTTGGAAGAGGGGAAAGTGATCAAAAGTAGCCCACATGGATTCACCAAAGGTAAGTCATGCCTGACCAATCTGATTAGATTCTGTGATGAGGTAACAAGCTCTGTGGACATGGGGAAGTCAGTGGATGTGATACACCTTGACTTCAGCAAAGCTTTTGATACGGTCTCCCACAACATTCTTGTCCATAAGTTAAGGATGTGTGGATTGGATACATGGACTGTAAGATGGATAGAAAGCTGGCTTGACGGTCAGGCCCAATGGGCAGTGTTCAGTGGCTCAATATCTGGATGGCGGTCAGTTCAAAGTGGGGTGCCCCAAGGCTCAGTTCTGGGGCCGGTGTTGTTCAACATCTTTATTAATGACCTGGATGAGGGGATGGATTGCACCCTCAGCAAGTCTGTGGTTGACACTAAACTAGTGGGAGAGGTAGATACGTTGGAGGGTCGAGATAGGATCCTGACTGAGCTGGATAAATTGGAGGATTGGGCCAAGAGGAATCTGATGAAGTTCAATGAGGAGAAGCGTGGAGTCCTGCACTTGGGATGGAAAAATCTCAAGCATTGTTACAGGCTGGGGCCCGACTGGCTCAGCAGTCATACAGCGGAAAGGGACCTAGGGGTTATGGTGGATGAAAGGCTGGATATGTGTAAACACTGTGTCCTTGTAGCCAAGAAGGCTAATGGCATATTGAGGTGCATGAGGAGAAGCATTTTGAACACATCTAGAGAAGTTGTTGTTCTCCTGTACTTGGCAATATGAGGCCACATGTGGAGCATTATGTTTTGGGCCCCCAGTATAGAAAGGATGTGGATGTGCTGGAGCAGGTTCAGGGGAGGGCAGCAAAGATGATTAAGGGTCTGGAGCACATGACCTACGAGGACAGGCTGAGGGATTTGGGCTTGTTTAGTTTACAGAAGAGAAGACTTAGAGGTGATTTAATAGCAGCCTTCAACTTCCTGAAGGGGAGCTCTAAAGAGGATAGAGAGAAACTGTTCTCAGTGGCGTCAGATGGCAGAACAAGGAGCAATGGTCTGAAGTTACAGAAGGGGAGGTGTATGCTGGATATTAGGAAAAACTACTTCCCCAGGAGGGTGGTGAAGCTCTGGAATGTATTACCTAGAGAGGTGGTGGAATCTCCATCCCTGGAAGTTTTTAAATCCCAGCTTGACAAAGCCCTGGCTGGGATGATTTAGTTGGGGTTGATCCTTCTTTGGGCGTGGGGTCTGACTCGATGACCTCCTGAGGTCCCTTCCAGCCCTAGGATTCTATGAGAGAGGTCAGAAAGTAGGAGAGATGGGTCCTTGGGGCAGTGGGTGGAAGTAGGAATGGCCTAACAGCAGATTCCAGGGCAAGAGGCATGGCAGTATCTGATTAGTGTCTGCGGACCTAATGTTAGGGAAAGATAAGATTGTTCTGTGGATGGGAGTCGTTTCCGTGCCGCTGAGAGAGGCGGGGGAACGGGAGTCGTTTCCGTGCCGCTGAGAGAGGCGGGGGGACGGGAGTCGTTTCCGTGCCGCTGAGAGAGGCCGTAGGCCAGTAGGGGACAGAGGTCGTTTCCATGCCACTGAGAGAGGCCATAGGCTGAGGGGATATGGGGGTCGTTTCCGTGCCGCTGAGAGAGGCCGTAGGCCGGAGGGACGGGGGTCGTTTCCGTGCCGCTGAGAGAGGCGGTAGGCCTGGGGGACGGGGGTCGTTTCCGTGCCGCTGAGAGAGGCGGTAGGCCGGGGGTAAGGGGGTCGTTTCCATGCCACTGAGAGAGGCCGTAGGCCGGGGGGTCGGGGGTCGTTTCCGTGCTGCTGAGAGAGGCCGGGGGGTCGGGGGTCGTTTCCGTGCTGCTGAGAGAGGCCGTAGGCCGGGGGGTCGGGGGTCGTTTCCGTGCCGCTGAGAGAGGCGGTAGGCTGGGGGGATATGGGGGTCGTTTCCGTGCCGCTGAGAGAGGCGGTAGGCCTGGGGGGACGGGGGTCGTTTCTGTGCCGCTGAGAGAGGCGGTAGGCCGGGGGGAAGGGGGTCGTTTCCGTGCCGCTGAGAGAGGCGGTAGGCCGGGGGGACGGGGGTCGTTTCCGTGCCGCTGAGAGAGGCCGTAGGCCGGGGGGACGGGGGTCGTATCCGTGCCGCTGAGAGAGGCTGTAGGCCGGGGGGAAGGGGGTCGTTTCCGTGCCGCTGAGAGAGGCCGTAGGCCGGGGGGACGGGGGTCGTTTCCGTGCCGCTGAGAGAGGCCGTACGCCGGAGGGACGGGGGTCGTTTCCGTGCCGCTGAGAGAGGCGGTAGGCCAGGGGGACGGGGGTCGTTTCCGTGCCGCTGAGAGAGGCCGTAGGCCTGGGGGACGGGGGTCGTTTCCATGCCGCTGAGACAGGCGGTAGGCCGGGGGGACGGGGGTCGTTTCCGTGCCGCTGAGACAGGCGGTAGGCCGGGGGGAAGGGGGTCATTTCCGTGCCACTGAGAGAGGCCGTAGGCCGGGGGGTCGGGGGTCGTTTCTGTGCTGCTGAGAGAGGCCGTAGGCCGGGGGGTCGGGGGTCGTTTCCGTGCTGCTGAGAGAGGCCGTAGGCCGGGGGGTCGGGGGTCGTTTCCGTGCTGCTGAGAGAGGCCGTAGGCCGCAGGGACGGGGGTCGTTTCCGTGCCGCTGAGAGAGGCCGTAGGCCGGGGGGTCGGGGGTCGTTTCCGTGCCGCTGAGAGAGGCCGTAGGCCGGGGGGACGGGGGTCGTTTCCATGCCGCTGAGAGAGGCGGTAGGCCTGGGGGATGGGGGTCGTTTCCGTGCCGCTGAGAGAGGCCGGGGGGATATGGGGGTCGTTTCCGTGCCGCTGAGAGAGGCCGTAGGCTGTGGGGACGGGGGTCGTTTCCGTGCCGCTGAGAGAGGCCGTAGGCCGGGGGGACGGGGGTCGTTTCCGTGCCGCTGAGAGAGGCGGTAGGCCTGGGGGACGGGGGTCGTATCCGTGCCGCTGAGAGAGGCCGTAGGCCGGGGGGACGGGGGTCGTTTCCGTGCCGCTGAGAGAGGCCGTAGGCCGGGGGGACGGGGGTCGTTTCCGTGCCGCTGAGAGAGGCCGTAGGCCGGGGGGATATGGGGGTTATTTCCGTGCCGCTGAGAGAGGCTGTAGGCCGGGGGGACGGGGGTCATTTCCGTGCTGCTGAGAGAGGCCGTAGGCCGGGGGGTCGGGGGTTGTTTCCATGTGCTGCTGAGAGAGGCCGTAGGCCTGGGGGACGGGGGTCGTTTCCGTGCTGCTGAGAGAGGCCGTAGGCCGGGGGGATATGGGGGTCGTTTCTGTGCCGCTGAGAGAGGCCGTAGGCCGGGGGGACGGGGGTCGTTTCCGTGCCGCTGAGAGAGGCCGTAGGCCGGGGGGACGGGGGTCGTTTCCATGCCACTGAGAGAGGCCGTAGGCCGGGGGGACGGGGGTCGTTTCCGTGCCGCTGAGAGAGGCCGTAGGCCGGGGGGAAGGGGGTCGTTTCCGTGCCGCTGAGAGAGGCCGGGGGGACGGGGGTCGTTTCCGTGCCGCTGAGAGAGGCCGGGGGGACGGGGGTCGTTTCCGTGCCGCTGAGAGAGGCCGTAGGCCGGGGGGACGGGGGTCGTTTCCGTGCCGCTGAGAGAGGCCGTAGGCCGGGGGGAAGGGGGTCGTTTCCGTGCCGCTGAGAGAGGCCGTGGGACGGGGGTCGTTTCCGTGCCGCTGAGAGAGGCCGTAGGCCGGGGGGAAGGGGGTCGTTTCCGTGCCGCTGAGAGAGGCCGTAGGCCGGGGGGACGGGGGTCGTTTCCGTGCCGCTGAGAGAGGCCGTAGGCCGGGGGGACGGGGGTCGTATCCGTGCCGCTGAGAGAGGCCGTAGGCCGGTGGGACGGGGGTCGTTTCTGTGCCGCTGAGAGAGGCTGTAGGCCGGGGGGACTGGGGTCATTTCCGTGCTGCTGAGAGAGGCCGTATGGACGGGGGTCGTTTCCGTGCCGCTGAGAGAGGCCGGGGGGATGGGGGTCGTTTCCGTGCCGCTGAGAGAGGCCAGGGGGACGGGGGGACACAGGGCCTGCAGAGTGTTGATGGTGGCTATGTGGGGTACAGTTCTGTGGGGCGAGGTGCTGGCGGCTGACGTGCTTGTTTGCCGTGGAAGTGGAACAGGTGGCAGTGCGAGGGGGCCCTGCTGCTTGGCGATGGCCCCGTGCTGCTCCTGAGGCCCCTCTGACCTGAGCAGGGACCTGCTGCTGTGGGGTTTCTGGCCCTGTCTCGCCTTCCTTTGGGATCATCCCAGGCAACGAGTCTGTCGGAGGCACTGCCAGTGCAAGGGAGGGCCCTGTGCCCTAGGGCGTGCGCAGCCCTGGTGCGTCCTCATTGCACGTGGGAATGTGCCGACCTGCCTTGCTGTGTCTCCCGCAGGGTCACTGGCGGAGAGCTCTTTGAGGACATTGTGGCCAGGGAGTACTACAGCGAAGCTGACGCTAGGTAAGAGCCTGTGCGGAGCCTCTCCGTTACGCGCCTGTCCCCTCGGAGAGCACGGCGCCTCTGCATGGGGCTGTGGTGTCGGACGGGGAACATCCCTCCCCCCTGCTGTCAGAGGCAGCAGCGACCACCTCAGAAGGGCTGACTCGGAGGGGTTCGGCCCTGCCCCCTTGCAGACATTGGTCTCCCTGGAGCAGCAGCTGCCGCGTCTCTGTCCTGGTTGCTGGAGCAGGGCAGGGTCGAGCACAAGCTGAAGAATTGTTTTCAGTCATCCTGGAGGACTGGACTACTGGCTTTTTCTCCCAGCTCTCACTGGAGCTCTGTGCAACTGGCCTGTGCCTCAGTTTCCCCCTCTGTAAAATGGGGTGATTCTTGCCCCAGGGTGTGTAAAGCACACACGGCCTCTGCTGACAGGTGCTTATCAGCCCACGGCACAGTGTGGGATGGGAAACTTTTCACTGTCCACTTCAAGCACTAAAGTCCTGTCCTCTGAGTGCCCCACCTTTGTCCCGCTGCCTCCAGAGAGGGGGAGCATTTGGAACAAGAGCTGCAGAGCAGCTGCATCTCTTCAGATCTGGGTGGGGGGGTGGCGCAGAGGCCTCCGGGGAAGTCCCATGGAACCCTGGCTCTGCCCCACCCCCGCCAGCTCTCCTGCCTGCCCTTGGCTGCAGTGAGGCTGAGGACAGCCGTGCAGGAGATCAGCAGTCGGGCGGAGGAGCAGGTCGAACAGCGACAGACTTGCCAGGCCCCGGGGCAAGGTGAGGGGGGCGCTTCTTGCTCCTGGAAGGAGCAGGGACTTGGGCGGAAGGGTCAGGGCAGGGCCAGGGCCAGCCCACCCGCAATGCTGCCTCGACTGCACCTTGTCCCCCACCCTCAGAGCTGACCAGAGTGCACCTCACAAGGTTCTGGCAGCAATTCAAAGAGCCCGGGGGCACCTGCTGCTGCTGCTGCAGTGGTGGAGGCGGCTGGGAGCCAGGGCCCTTCTGAATGGCTCCCACCAGCAGCAGGCCTGCACGCGGCAGCAAAGGAGTGCGTTCCGTGGAGTGTCGGGGTACAGCAGTCTGGGTGTGAGGTGGAGGCCTGGAGCTGCTCTGTGGAAAGAACAGAGCATGGCCCGTTTCCAGAGCAGTGTTTGAGGGGCCCCTTTGCCCCTGCTGCGGCTCAAGTAGGGCGTCCAGCTGCTCACGACTTGAGCACCTCTGTGGTCCCTGCTGGAGCAGGCAGTCGTGTGCCGAAGGGGCATGAAGACTGGGGACGGAGGGTCTGAGGGAGTGGGGATAGGATCCGGGCACCCTTAGGTGTGCTTAATGGTACTGGGACCATTGCAGGCCTGTCATCCCAGACCAAGTGATGCAGTCCAGTGGGAGTGGGGTGGGGCTGGGCTGGCCTCCCCGGCACAAAGCTGCCCTGAGGAGCACCACGAGGGGCAGAGGAAGGTTTGGGGAAGAGGAGAGAATGGGGCACCGCTCATCTGTACCACCGTGGCGCCCTTGGAGGTGCGCTCTCCCGCTGGCCTGGCTGGGCCCAGGGAGCCGCTGCTTGCTGAGCAGTGCCCCACCCTTCTTCCCCAGCACACGCTGAGCCGAGCCGAGCCATCTGAATTCCAGAGCCTCTGGGAGAGGGAGCTCCGTGCCAGCCGCTGGCTCAGCTCACTGGGACACCTCGCACTTTTGCCATTTTTGGCCAGAAAGTCTCTCGCTCCGGCTTGGCTCTGTTCTAATTATACATTTTTTTCTCTGGGAGCTGGGAGATATTCACAGAATCCGACCCTGTTGCTTGTGCTGTCAGTTCCAGTGGGAGGGGCTGGTGGGATCTCCATAGCCAGCAACAGCTCCCCCCTCTGTCCGAGTCTCCCATTCCTAATGTGACGTCTCTGTAAAGACACCCCAGACCCCCGAGATTTGGAAAAGCAGCTGCCTGTTCCCAGCGAGTGGCCTGCTCTGGCTTCTGCAGCATGAACTGCCAAGGGAGGCTGGCCACCTCTTCCTGCCAAAGGGCTTTGGCTTCTTGGCCGCAGGGGCTGTTTAAATCCATGCTCCTTTTTGCATCAAAGGGGCTTCCCCTCTCCCTGTGGCACCTGCGTGAATGCTGCAGCAGGAACCACTCTCCAGCCGCTTGTCGGCGGGATGTGTGTCTGGCATGTGACATCTGGGGGTGTAACATTGGCCTCAACAAGCCAAGTGTAAACAGCACCCTGCTGCCCTGGCTGTGGTATCAGTGCTGCATGTGGTGCTGGCTTCCCTGGGCTGGGGGCATACGGCACTCTGCCTGCAGCCTCTGGTTTTCAGCTTTCTTAATGCCCTACATGGCATCTGGGCTTAAACAGCGCCAGGCTAGTGGGTGCATCATGTGTGTGTGTGTTTCTAGTGCTAGAAACGCTGCTCTGAAAGACGTGTCAGCTGGCAAGCACCCAGGCTCCTTGTCCGGAGCTCAAAATATCAGGCTGCTGCTTCGTGGAAGCATGGCTGGCCTGGCTGAGCGCTGGAGCTTTGGCCCTGTAGGTCCAGCCCTGTGCTCTGCTCACACACGGGGGTGCATGAAACTTGCACAGTGCCTGAAGGTGGGGAGCGGGGCAGGACGTGGGCAGGGAGAGGGCTCAGTGAAAGGGAGCTTTGGGGTCCTGCCGGGTAAGCCCACAGTCAGGCTGTCTTTGAAACCCTGTTGCTAGGCAGCACAATTCCAGCAGTGCCGTTTGGGAGCAGCAGGTGGGCATGCTGGGCTGGAGGAGTGGGTATCTGCTGGGCCTGGCTCAGAGGCCCTGACCTCTCTCTGCCATGGTGCCGAAGGATGGGGAAATGGAGGGGAGCGGCTGAGCGCACATGTAACCCTGTGTCTCTCTTCTCCCTCTGCTCGTCTCCAAGCCACTGTATTCACCAGATACTGGAGAGCGTGAACCACATCCACCAGCATGACATCGTGCACCGGGATTTGAAGGTAACGCTGCCTCAAGGTCTCAGGAGGAGGGCAGCAGTTGGGTCCTGGGCTGGGGCAGGACTGGAGCCTCGACAGCTGTTGTCTGCACCTCGTGTTCTCGGCTTTGCTGCTGGGCGTGGAGCTTCCCCAAGAACCAGCATTCTCGTGGGGGTTTCCCAGGGTGCAGGGGCGCTCCCGTGAGCCGGAGCTCGGGCAGCTTCTGTGCAAGGCCGCGGCAGGAGCCAGGGCAGCCTCCAGAGGGGTTGTGCTGGAATTCATGAGAGCGAAGGGCACTTTCCGGTCTGCCCCAGAGAGTCTGACAGAGAGCTGGGCCTGGGGTTTGTTCTGCCAGGAGGAGTCAGTTTGCATAGCACATTGATAGGCTTATGCCACACTCAGCTCGCCAGAGACATGCTGTTGGGCAAGGCTGGGCGCTGGTGTAGGTCTCCTGTCACCACTCGGTACAGCCTTTGAGTGCAATAAACCTGCTGGCTGAAAAGCTGGCTTGTGCCATGGCACAGCTTGCTGCACCCTGGAGCCCCTTCCAGGAGACGTTTCAGCTCCCTTCTCACAGTGCCTGCTGGCCGGGGAGTTGATCTGGCCCCAGAGAGTGAAAGCTGTACCCCGGGGGGCCTGTCCGTCCAGCTACATGTGCCCTCTCACGTGGGAGGCTGACAGCCAGAAGCTGCCTTGCTAGTGACTGCGAGATGGTGCTGGAGACAACAGGACACTGCCCCGCTGGAGGGTGAGAAGGTTGCAGGAGCCTGTGAGTTGGAAGACAGCATTCTGAGCAAAGGGTACAATAAGCAGAGGCTGTCAGTGAAGCCTGCACCTGCACAGGTGGGGAAGGTGACCACCCACCAGCACTGGGCCAGCCAGCGAGTCGGTGAGTCCAACCCCCAGCGCAAAGCTGGACCAACCCCCAGCTGGGGTTAGGGTAGGCAAGGCACGCACTCAGATCCTGCAGAAGAGTTGTCTGCCGTTGGCCTGGCCTGCCCTGTGATCTGTGGGCTGCAGAACAAGCACCAAGACACTCTCTGTCTTGCGCAGAACTTTCCTGCTCCCTTCCAGCGATGGGCTGAACATGGAAGGTCTGATGGAGTCTCCTAGGCCTGGGAGTTCTGGTAGCATTGGCCCTGGCTGGGAAGGCCAGTGTGCTTCTGCTCGACCCTGGCCTAGTTCCCCGCAGCTGCTCCTCAGTGCAGTGTTCCGCTTTTTAGAAATAAATTATGCCATGCTCTGTGCTTAACCCATGGCCCCTAGGGCAGTGCTGGGCAACCTAGGCTAGTGAGTGGGCCAGACGAGGGACACCTCCTTCAGCTCAGTGGGTTGCAAGATTGTCACGTCCACGGCAGCCTCCCAGGATGGGGTAGTTTTGCTAACTGCACTTAGGCACCTAGAATTTGTGGGTGTTCTGAGTGACCCCTAGCAGTGCTTTGACTGGATGCAGCGAGAGCAGGCAGCTCTCACGGTCCCTGGCTTTATGGGTGTGTTGCTTTAGTAACACCAGTAGGGAAATCTGTGCTAGCAGAAAGCAGCAGAATCTGGCAACCCTGCCCAAGGGCAACAGAAACCAAAATATCTCATGGGTCACACAGAGCCCGAGTGGGCCACGGGTTGCCTGCCACTGCCCCAGGCGTTCGGTCCTTATCTGCTGAGCACCAAGACAGACCACAGTCAGCCCAGAGAAGCAGAGCTCAGGCGGGTTTGCATTGGATATTCTGCTTGTTTGTCTTCCTCTGCTACAAACCAGTCCAAAGGAAGAGCCCTGCAATAACAGGTCAGCCCTCCAGCCCCGAGCTTGTGCATCCCAGAGGGCCACTGAACACCTGCAGAGGCAGAGACCTGTGGCAGTGGGGTTCAGGTTCTGCGAGGCCATGGTCAGGAGATGGGGGACATAAGTGGGGTTGAGCTTGACCCTCTTTGCAGGAGAGCCCTGGGTGCTGCACTGGCCTGAAAGGTGGTTGGGGAAGAGCTGACGCAGCAGGTTTGTCCTGCCTAGGAGAACCAGCCCAGCTTGTGTCTGGCTCAGCTCCCTGGTCTTTGCTAAGTGCCACGTCGGGAGAAGGGTAACTCTGGAACTTGATCTTAGCTGGCCGGGCTCTCGTCCACAGACCAGGCTGGGGTGGGAGCACGCAGCTCTGCGTTGCTGGGGGAGTCCTGCTGAAGGCGTCTGCAGGGAATAGGTGGTGTTCCAGAGGGATTTTGCAACATGAATTGCTGAGCCCCACCTAAGGTGCCCACCCGCCGCAGCTGAGACACATGGGGTCTGTGGTCTGCATCGGTGACTTTTCCTCTGCCATGGCTGCAGTGGCACCAGCCCTGCTGGCACCAGTGTGCAGTGGGGCCTGCCTCACCGGTAGGGGCAAGGGGACATGTGTTCCTCGCACCCCCTCTCCCCTTCCAGCACAAGCAGGGTGAAGGGCTAAGCATTATCCGCTCTCCTCTGCTGCCTCATCCGCCCAACCCCATGTGCCCAGACCACCTTCTGCGCAGCGGGGGGCAGGGAGACCAGGGTGCGTGCCTTGCCTACCCTAACCCTGGTTGGGGTTGGTCCTGCTTTGAGCAGGGGGTTGGACTTGCTGACATCCTGAGGCCTCTTCCAACCCTACAGTTCTGTGATACCCCACTCCTGCCACCAGCCGGGCAGCAGTTGTAAGTTGCCGTGGGAGACAAAACCTCCAACTTCCAAGAACAGGGGAGTCCAGTTCCTGGGTTTCCAATCTTCTTCCCCTCCTGTCCTTACCCCGTGGGAATGCCATTTCCTGCTGAGCTGCTGCAGCCAGTGTCTTCACGGCAAGTGCGCTAGATCCAGGTCCCTTTCCTAGCCGCCCTGGCAAGCAAGCCTCAGCCCAAGCAAAGTTCGGCAGCCACTTGGCTGCTGGCTCATGCTGAAGCCCCAAGAACGCCTGTGTCTCTGTTTGGTGACCTCCTTTCTCCTAATACTCAGAGGTGGAGTGTGGGGGTCTCATCTCTGGTATCAGGTGCCTCAGGAGGAGGGGATAGCAGCACATCCCATCCCCGGCACAGGGAGAGCCTTGTCCTTCATCTCCTGCGGGACAGAGGGGCGTCTAGTAAGCTGGGGAGCAGGGCGCATGCCATGAGTAAGTGAGCTGGACGGAGAGACGCTGCCCGAGCAGACCGAGCCTCCCCACGTTGGAGCGCTCTGTGGCACCCTTGTCGTGTTTGCTTGCCCACCGCCTTAGGGCGTGTGTAATGTGTGCGGGGAGCCGCATCTCTGCTGCCTGGACGGTGGGAATGCGGTCTGGAGGGACTGTGCTGGCAGCGCCCCCTGGCGTCCGCGCTGGCCTGGGACAGGCGCTCGCTCTGCCTGCGGGAGCAGAGGAGCCTTCCCGCCGCAGGGCCAGCGGCAGCTCTCAGCACAGGGCCTGGCCAGGCCGACGTGTTGAGCAAAGGCGATTGATGTGGGTTTCTCTCTCTCCTCCCCCAGCCTGAGAACCTGCTCCTGGCGAGTAAGTGTAAGAGCGCCGCTGTCAAACTGGCTGACTTCGGACTGGCCATAGAAGTGCAGGGGGAGCAGCAGGCCTGGTTCGGTAAGAAGAGCTGAGCCTCCCCTTTTCGCGTTGGCCCCTCCAGCCTCCCTCCTGTGTACCGTGCCGGAGACGGGGTCCGACCTCTTCCAGTGAGCTTGGCGTGACAGTGCTGCTGGCTCCTTGCGGCTGGGCCTGGGTACAATGGGAGCGAGAGAGACCATGAACTTTAAGGCAGATTCCCTCTCTTGTTTTCCCTCCCAAGTCTGCTGTAGCATTGGGCAGAGCGGCTGACCAGCTGCAAAGACCAGGCCTGGATACAGCTTTTCCTGCCGCTCAGGAGGGTTGAGATCTGCAGATTTTGTGTGTCTTTTGTGCGTAAAGGGGGACAGCTGCAAAGCTCGGCTGCTCAGATGTGTTGGGTTCTGGGCTTCTCTCCGCCTAGGGGCGGGAGAGCTGGAACTCAATCTTTTCTGACTGAACATTGGCACTGAGTGTTGCAGGGATCGGGGCCTGGGAAATTCCCACCAGATGGCAGCTGCTGTGGTCTCTTCCCACCCTGTGGCTGGGCCATGTGACAGGCTTTGGTCCCGCACTCCAAACACAACTCGTAACCGTGGGCTGAGATGTGGCCCCAGGGCTGCTGCCTGAGAGGGCGATGTGATGCCATTCACTGCGCTCTCTTTGCTCGCTGACAACATTTTGGGCCCATGGGAGAGTTAAATGTTCCAATCAGCAGGTCGTGCAGCCGTAGGTGGCCTCCCTTTCCAGCTGGGTGAGGTGTGTGCCCCATATTGGTCCTCTTCCAACAGGGTTTGCTGGGACTCCAGGCTACCTCTCCCCTGAGGTCTTAAGAAAAGATCCTTATGGAAAACCAGTGGACATCTGGGCCTGTGGTAAGACCCCCCCCCACTGATAGATAACACGTGGCACTGTCAGTCCTCGGCCCCTCTCTCCACCTCCCTGAAAGAAAGGTCCTTGTTGCTCCTTTACAGACAGGGAAATGAAGGTGGGAAAGAGGGGTTCAGTGTTGTGCCCAAGGTTGCAGATGGAACTGATGCCGGGGCACGGATGGCCACCCTGTACTCAGACAGGCCACCAGAGCCATGCATGAGGCCAACCCATGAGGACCTGCCCTTGCCTCGCCAGTGCTCCATTACTGGTGCTGGCTTACTTACTGGTGCTGGCTGTGTGGGTGCTAACAACAGGAAGCTCAAAGTTTGTCAAAAGGAAGCACAAGTGTAAATATAACTGACAGATGAGCTTAAGGCCCCAGGACAGGGGCATGTCAGGCACCTGCTGGAGTGTTACTTACTGGGGGGCTCTCCTGCTCTGCAACTGCACAAGGCCAGCCTGGAAGAGTCTTAGGAGTGCCTGCAGACCTCTCCCTCCAGTGGCCTCCCTGGGCTGGGTCTCTGGAAGCAGCTGGGAGCTGGGGCTCACTAGCCGTGGTGGAGGGGGAGGCTGGGTGCACCTGCTGCGTCCCAGGAGCTGGGGATCCATGCAGGTCTTGGGGTGCCAGGACCAGGTCCCACAGCTGGGGGGAGATGGAAGGCCCCAGGGCTGCTCCTTGCTTCTCATCGTATTCGCTGAAGACTTAGGGCAGGCGCGGCTGGCGAAGGCATGGAGAGGGCAGGAGGGGGCTGGCCAGCTCTGGCAGGAGTGTGCAGACAGCGGTTGGGAGTGACAAGCGCCATTTATCCTAACCCCACAGCCCCCCTCTCTTTCTCTCTATCCCTCTCTCTCTCCCCTCCTTCCAGGGGTGATTCTGTACATATTGCTCGTGGGCTACCCGCCCTTTTGGGATGAAGATCAGCACAAACTCTATCAGCAGATCAAAGCTGGAGCCTATGACGTAAGGACATTCCTCACTGATGAACTGCGTGGTGTAGAGAGCTGGAGGCCCCTAGCCAGCCCGGGCCTGGCCTCATTTCCCCTGGTGACCTGTGCTGGGTGGTGCTTGGTTCCTCAGCCTTGTGTCTGTCTGGTGTTCTTTTTGCCGCATGCGTAGCATGATACTGCATGGGGCTACCGTTGGGGGAGGGGCACGGCTGCAGGTACAGGGATCTCATTGGTCAGGTAAGAAAGTACCCAACTCATCTCCACTGCGCTCATGGGCAGTGCAATGCTGCAGAGAGTGCAATGCTGACTGCTTCAGCCCTCTGGGTCACCTCTGTGCTCACGGAGCTGGCCGGACCCCAGCCTGCCAAGGGTATGTGCGGTCCCAGCCCCGGCGGGCGTGCTTGCTCTGGCTCCGCTCAAGCCATTGCTTACAAATGAGCCCAGTCGCCAGAGCTATGTGGGTGGCAGGTCGGGCTAAGCAGTCCCACCAGAACCTTGAATACGTACCCCACCAGCTGGCCTGCGCTGCTGCCCAGGCCACCTGGTCCGGCGGCTGTTTGTAGACACTCGCGTGAGCAGAGACACCTGATCTGGGGGTTGCAGCTCCCGGCTGCTGTGTGGATGTGCTGCTGGGTTCGTGGTGTTTTTCATCTGTAGCATCTCAGAAGATCTGGGACACTGTCCTCACCGTCCTCCCGTGCTGAGCGGCACATGGAGCGGTGGTAGCTCAGGGACTTCTGATCTCTGCCCTACATCTCCACACTGACACACTGCCAGCCTCCGGCATCTCTCCTGTTCCCTGGGCAACAGTTTCTGCCATTGCAAACTTGATTACAGCCTTTTAGTGTATGGGGACAGGGCGGTGGGGTGGCGGGGAGCTAGGGGAGACCGTGCATCTGTTTTCACATGTCTGCACCAAAGGCTTAGGAGGGAAGTTACAGATCCGACTTACGGACTGGAGTAAAATCCCAAGGTCTGACTGTGTCCTTGAACCGTTTGGCTGCCCAGTGGACATCCAGCGTATAACCATCAGAATGGTGCCTGGCTCGCGTTCCAGCTTATTGTCACACGGAGGGGGCACCTAAAGGGGTGTGTCCCCCGGACACTCCCTAGCTGTGGCGCCAAAGGGGTTAAAGCCAGAGCAGGGCTTGGGGTGGTGGAGTGGATTTCCTCCAGCCGGAAAAGGAGTTGTGTGTTTCAGCCTCCTCTGCTCTCTCCTAGTTCCCTTCGCCCGAGTGGGATACAGTGACTCCTGAAGCAAAGAACTTGATCAATCAGATGCTGACAATAAACCCAGCAAAACGCATCACAGCCGACCAAGCGCTCAAACACCCCTGGGTCTGTGTAAGTGTCCCCGTCCTCACCTTGGAGGAGGTCAAGCCAAGGCGTGTGCTGAAGCCTTGGCTGCTAGAGGCACTGTCTTGTCAGGCGGGTTTGTACCCCTTGAATTGTGAGCTTGGAGGTGCTGCATGGGAAAACCCACCTGGCTTATAGTGTTCTATAATGCTGCTGCAGAAGACATGGGTATTTTGTCCCCTAGCCACTGACTGCCAGTGCTGACCATCACCCTGTGGTGTATCAAGGAAGTGGGCATTGGAGATTCTGAGCTCTGCATCCCAGTCCCCTGGCCTGTTGTAGTGCCTCCAAGTTCTTCCACTTTCGTAAGGCTCAGTGTTGCCCTGAACCACACATGTAATGCTGTTGCTCTGCAGCAGCTGCGACTCTCCCGGCTCTCTCCTTGCCAGCGCAGGCGCATGGCTGTTCCCTCGCTTTCTGCTGAGCTGGTGGAAGGCTCCTGACGTGTGATCAGGAGACATTCCTTCCTTCTGTGATGGCGAGAGCGCACGTGAGACAGGCATGCCTCCGCTTTCGTGTGTGCACTGCACACACCCACCCTTCACCATTTGTTCTCCGCAGCTGGCGGCGGGCGTCCTCCTCCCCCACCCCAAGAGACCTCCTTAGCCATTCAGAGTCACCTGTTGTGCACGCTGGATAAAACAGAAATTCGCGTGTCTCCAGAGACGTCACCGGGCTGTGCGGTCGCTCCAGCTCAGGCTGCCCCCTTTTTGTGTGCCGGTCATCTAATCCCTGTGGGCTTCCCTCGTTTGAGCCTTGCACCACCTGTGGCTGGGAAGCAGTGACTGCCCACATGGCAGCCTTCGTGTGACATGTCCCGAGAGTGTCCCTCTTGCCCAATGGGCTTGACTGGCCATTGTGCCAAGTGTAACAGCATCATTCCATGAATTACTTGCGCGTTTCCCACGTTAACAATATTGTCACCACCTGCCCGATGCGCTCCGTGCATGTCCCCCGGGTGATTCCCTTTGTCGGGATTTGCTGTGCTTGCCAGGAGCTGGTCATGGGTGCTCATCACTACTGGCAATACAGGGACCCCCGTTCTCCGAGCACCAGCACTGCTCTCGTGGTCAGTGAAGGCCTCTGCACAGCCAGCAGTGTTTCCTGACCCCTTTGAGGCCAAGCTCGTCAGACAGCCAGGACCTCCTTTGCTTCCCAGGAGGTGATGGGAACTTACCCAGCAATGAGCTGGTTCAAAGCACACTGCCTGGCCCTCCCACCCTGCCCCGGTCAGAAGAATGCAGCCTGCAGCTCGCTTTGAGAGCAGGGCTGGCTAGGTGCGAGGCTCCTTCCGGGGCTTTGCAGGTCTGAGCACTGCACATGTTGTTCTCCCAGGCCTTAAGGAATGCATTTGACCCACAACAGAGCCGATTGTGGCAGGTCCAGAATGCTCCAGATCAACGTGCTGGTCCTTCGCCCACTGTGCTTGTCAAGCAAACGCCAACAGCTAGGTTTAAACGTGTTAGAGCAGGAGCTAGTCTGGCATCGGCCTCCCTTTCCCGAACGTGCCCTGGCTCTCTGGCAGCACTTCTGGGAAGCGTGCCTCTTGCAGCTGACGTGACCCCAGCTGAGTACTGGTGACAGGTGCACTGGACACAGCTCTCGGGCTGTCAGCTGCTGGGAGAGAACAGGCTGACTGAGCCATCGGACTCCCCAGCTGTATGCTGAGCCTCATCTTCCACATCTGATGCCCGCGTGCGGAGAGCTGGCTCTGTGCTCCCAGGGTCCAAGAGGAACAGCACAGCCAGACGATGGCCTTCGCTGGCTGGATTTGCCTTCTGAGATTTAGTAACACGAGCCACCTCTCCCCACCCGCGTAATTGCTGGCTGTGAACGTTTGCTCTTGGGATGCTGGAGGGAGAACACCGCTCGCTAACAGTCCCCCGGCTCAGACGGGGCATGCGGTAACTAGTCGCCTTATTTCCAGCCTCCGGATGCAGGGGGTGGCAAATGGCACCTTGCAGTTGGTTTCTGCCAAGCGGTCTCTGCAGGTTGGAGCCAGGGTCCATCCAGTGCTGAGCTGCTCAGTGTCCCCCCCAGTGGCAGTGTGTGACCAGTGAGGGGGAAGCAGAACTATCTCGCTTATTCGTTTGCAGTTATTGAACAGCCCTTCCTCGCTTCTGTCTTCCAGCAACGGTCCACTGTGGCCTCCGTGATGCACAGGCAGGAGACGGTGGAGTGCTTGAGGAAGTTCAATGCCAGGAGAAAGCTGAAGGTGAGCAGGTGTTGAGGGAGGGCGGTGGGCTCGTGGCTGAAGTGCAAGGCTGGGGGAGGGCGGATTTCTTCCAAGCTCTGCTGCTTGTACAAGTGAAGTGCGCCCCAAGGCACTTCCCCTCTCTGGGCCTCAGTTTCTCCCTCTTTCATGGAGCAAACACCTTCCTTGCCAGAGGTGCACTGGGAGATTAGCTCATTAACGTTTGTCAAGTGCTTTCCGAGCCCCTCTGCTCTGAAGTGCCCTAGAAGTCTCTTTGGGGGCTGCAGGGTTTCTGTGCCTGCAGGTGTTTGTTCCCTCCAGGTCTCTTCTCTCTATGTCCTGTTCACCCCCTGGCCCCCCCACCCTTCCAAGAGCCGAATTCCCAGCCCCAAAGTCCCGTAACCACTGGAGAGGGAGGCGGAGAGGACCCTGGCGCCTGGGTCTGGCATCCGCTGGGCTAGCTGCGGCCCCGTCAGAGGTGGGCAGCGCTATTTATCCCTGCTCTCTCCTCCTCCCCCGCAGGGTGCAATCCTCACCACAATGCTGGTCTCACGCAACTTTTCGGGTAAGTTCTCCCTTCCCGCGTTGCCGTCGCCCTACTCCTGCAGCTGTCTGTCTGCACTTCGACCCTGTGGCGTAGTCGGAGCTTAGGGGCCTTGTTCTGTCTGGCACACCAAAGTCCCTGAGCTTTGCGCTGGCCCGTGACCAACGGGAAAACATCAGCTGAGGGAGGGGAAGGAGTCCAGTCTGCTACAGAAACCCCCTTCCTGGTCTCTTGCAGGCTCATGGTTGGGATCTTCTAGGCAGCATCACTTTTCTCCCAGAGATGCCCCAGTTGTCAGGGACTACGCCTGCAGCAGTTATTCTGACAGCCTGGCATCAGGGACCTGCCTCCACTGCTGGACAAGTATGGGTATTGGCAGGGGGACAGCCATTAGGTGCAGGGTCTCCCTGCCTTAACCAGAACGGCTCTCAGACATGCAAGCCAGTAGTGTCTCAGCCACGTCTCTGCAGTGGCTGTGATGCCCGGAGACCACCAGCTTGGCTGCCTGCTGAGCATTCAGTGCTTCAGGCCTACAAGAATCACACATCCAAGTGTTTCAGTCCAATGAGTGTTGGAAAGGAGGTTGTTAAAGTTGCCAGGCTGTGGGGCTGTGCTGCCATTAGTGTTTATCCCCCAGGGAAGCAGGGAGCTGTTCTGTGCCTGCATGAGGAAGTATGGATTGGATCTGTGGACTGTAAGATGGATAGAAAGCTGGCTTGACGGTCAGACCCAGCGGGTAGTGGTCAATAGCTCAATATCTGGATGGCGGTCGGTTTCAAGCAGAGAGTCCCAGGGCTCGACTCTGGGGTCGGTGTTGTTCAACATCTTTATTAATGACCTAGGGACTGGATTGCACCCTCAGCAAGTTTGCAGAGCACACTAAGCTAGGGGGAGAGGTAGATAGGATCCTGACTGAGCTGGATAAATTGGAGGATTGGGCCAAAAGAAATTTGATGCAGTTCAACAAGGAGTCCACTTGGGATGGAAGAATCCCAAGCATTGGTACAGGCTGGGGACCGACTGGCTAAGCAGCAGTACAGTGGAAAGGGACCTCGTGATTATGTTGGATGAAAGGCTGGATATGGGTAAACATGTGCCCTTGTAGCCCAGAAGGCTAACAGCATATAGGGGAGCATTTTGAGCAGATCTAGAGAAGTGGTTGTTCCCCTCTATTCGGCACTGGTGAGGCTACATCTGGAATATTGTGTCCAGTTTTGGGCCCCCAGTGTAAAAAGGATGTGGATCTGCTGGAGCAGGTTCAGCGGAGGGCAACAACGATTAAGGGTCTGGGCCACGTGACCTATGAGGAGAGGCTGAGGGATTTGGGCTTATTTAATTTGCAGAAGAGAAAACTGAGGGGTGTTTTAATAGCAGCCTTCAACTTCCTGAAGGGGAGCTCTAAAAAGGATGGAGAGAGACGGTTCTCAGTGGTGACAGGCGGCAGAACATGGAGCAATGGTCTGAAGTTACAGAGAGGGAGGTGCAGGTTGGATATTAGGAAAAACTACTTCCCCAGGCGGGTGGTGAAGCATTGGAATGCGTTGCCTAGAGAGGTGGTAGATTCTCCATCCCTAGAGGTTTTTAAGTCCCAACTTGACAAGGTCCTGGCTGGGATGACTTAGTTGAGGTTGATCCTGCTTGAAGCAGGGGGCTGGACTAGATGACCTCCTGAGGTCCCTTCCAGCTCTGTGATTCTATAGCTGTGTCTACACGTGCACGCTACTTCGAAGTAGCGGCACTAACTTCGAAATAGCGCCCGTAGCGGCTACACGTGTTGGGCGCTATTTCGAAGTTAACTTCGACGTTAGGCGGTGAGACGTCGAAGTCGCTAACCTCATGAGGGGATCGGAATAGCGCCCTACTTCGACGTTCAACGTCGAAGTAGGGACCGTGTAGACGATCCACTTCCCGCAACGTCGAAATTGCCGGGTCCTCCATGGCGGCCATCAGCTGAGGGGTTGAGAGACGTTCTCTCTCCAGCCCCTGCGGGGCTCTATGGTCACCGTGTGCAGCAGCCCTTAGCCCAGGACTTCTGGCTGCTGCTGCGGCAGCTGGGGATCCATGCTGCAGGCACAGGGTCTGCAACCAGTTGTCGGCTCTGTGTATCTTGTGTTGTTTAGTGCAACTGTGTCTGGGAGGGGCCCTTTAAGGGAGTGGCTTGCTGTTGAGTCCGCCCTGTGATCCTGTCTGCAGCTGTGCCTGGCACCCTTATTTCGATGTGTGCTACTTTGGCGTGTAGACGTTCCCTCGCAGCGCCTATTTCGATGTGGTGCTGCGCAACGTCGAAGTTGAACATCGACGTTGCCAGCCCTGGAGGACGTGTAGACGTTATTCATTGAAATAGCCTATTTTGATGTTGCTACATCGAAATAAGCTATTTCGATGTTGGCTTCACGTGTAGACGTAGCCTATGCCAGTCACAGCATGGGTGCTTGCACCCTGCGCTGCATTTGCCCCTTTCATAGGTGGCGTCTGGGCTGTAATTTAATCCACGCTTTTACTGAGCCTGGCTGCATTGCAGTTCCTACAACGGCTCTCCATCTGGAGCATAATTTAGGGATAGTTAATGAAAAGCCACCATGATGGAATCTCCTCCACCCGCTAAATGCTTTAACGGTCAGCACCAGACCATGCTATGTCTTGTATGATACACAAAACTCGTATTTACACCAGCAACGAAGGAGTGTGTATGCACATGCACTCGTGAAATGCAGGCAGCGTCCCCCTTCCAGCTGGGATTCATGCCCTTCTAGTGGCATTCATCACACACAAGCTCTGTGCACCAGTCCCTGGAACCAGGAAGGGCAGCCCACCAGAGCTTGGGAATTGATCCTTGGCCCAGCTCTAAAACCAGCCTGTGCAGGCTGGTCAGGATGCAGAGAAAGATCAGGCCAGCAGTACCAGCAGTTTTAAACACGCCCCTTTGTAGTTGTGCAGCTACCCCCATTTACATAGCAGCTGGGAGGTGTGGTTCCCAAGGTGGGGTGATGGAAAATCGCAGCCTGGCACTGGCCAGTCTCTAAGGTCTCATGATCCCCTGCACTGGCATTGTGGTGGCCAGCTTGCATCCCCTCCATGCAGTAACATCTGCACAGCTATTTGTTGGTGTGCTAGCATGAGTCTGTCTGTGATGGGAGCTTCATCTCCCTGGTGTGGCCCAGGGACGGGTTTTTGCAGGAGCTCAAAGCCAGACCTGATGGGCCCGGAGTGATTCAAAAGCAATTCATTTGTGAGGTGGGATGGTGTGCGCTCCTGCAGCCATTGTTTCAGTCCAGGCTGTGAAAAGCCTTTCCCCCCTAACCACCCTCCGTTCCTGCTGATGCAGGCGCCGCTGGGTCTGTTTTTCCTTTGCTCAGCAATGCAGCTGGGTTAGTTTAAATGTTGATGCAGTTGCTAATTCTTCCATTAGTGTTTATAATAAATAATTGCACTAGATTAAGTTTTAGTAAGACTACTGCTGTGGTCTGCTGAAGATGCCACTGGGGAAGAGTTTGGAGGATTTCTCCTTGGGTCAGAAAATTTCACTTGTAGACTAGTAAGTTGGGTACTGGACATACCGGGGCAAAGTCTTGTGCTTGGCTGTGCCTCCTTCATTCCTAGACCCAAGTTGGAAAAGTCATGGCCTGTTCACATGTCTGTGTCCCAGGAGCCAGAGTTGTGGGGCCCAGAGGTTTCAGTTTTATCACTGAAAAGAGGGGGAAATATTTGGGCCCGGTGGCTGGTTCTGAGCACTGTGCTGTTTGATTCCAAGACTTGGACATACTCTGAGAAAGAGGTGCTAAGAACCTACAGTGCTGTCTCCATGTTCCAGCCCTCCCTGGCCCATTCATGGGGAAGACTCCACCTGAACAAACTCAGGGGATGGCATAACGTGAGATTCTTACAAAGGGCTCTCAGAGCCAGCCAGGGTCCCTTCTGTGCCATTAATACTTCTGTTATGGAGGTGTCCCCTTCGCGTGCCTCCTCACACAGCTACAGCCCAGGCCAGTATGTGGTTAGTGTGCTCTGACTTCCCCCCGATGGCTCCTGGCTGAGTGTGCCTGGGCAGAGGTCAGACCTTGCATATCTCTGGGAAAGAGGGGATGCTGAGTCTAGGTGGGGGAGGTTAAATGGGCCTTCCGGCTCTTGGAGCGTGAGACCAGCTTGTAGCAGTGTCAGGTTTACTCGAGAGCTGCCCTCTCTGAACTGAAGGAGGAGGAGGAAGAGAAGAGGAGATTTAGTTTGAATTGGTCCCCCCCCCGGAAGTGGTGACAAGAAGGCATTATGGGAGGTGCTGCTAAGCTTAGCTTCGCCCTCGGGTTGTCCGGTTGCTGCCCCCTGGGAAAAGGTGCATGGATTGGCTGGCCTGCTGGAGCCGAAGGACAGGGCACCCTGCCTATGAACACAGGGTCGATCCCCAGCCAGGGTGACCTGGCAGTGCTCGTCCTCGTCCTCACCAGCCAGGAGACTGTGTTTCTGCCAGATGGCCAGTCTTTGGCCTAGAGAAGGCCGGGCCACCTGACCGTACACTTCTCAAAGCCATGTCTCGGGTGCCTTGCACATGACAGGCCAGGCAGGGGGCCTGGATTTGCTGGGAGAAGGGCTCCCATGGGATTGGAGTCCTCCTCTTTCCCCATCCCCATTGGAGGGATTGAAATGAGACAGGGCTGGTCTGCTGCATCTGTCTGCTGAGAGTCCTGCTCTAGCCTGCCTCGAGCCCTGGCCAGCCCTGCTACTTTCAGAGAAGGTCAGACTCTCCTCCAATTGTACCCTGAGGCTTGGAGGATGGATCTTGAACCCTTAATGTCTGGCAGGCTGCAGGATGCAGAAAGGGAAGAGCAGCACAGCAGTCCCAGCCACCAGCAAAACGTGTATGTGGACACCTTCTTTCTTTCGGTGTGTTGTAGCAAGAATGTGTCACCCCTCATGCTGTGTGGTTCTGCTGAGCCTCAGTCAGCTACGAGAGAGAACTTGGTTTGATCCCTGTCTGCAGTTAAATTAACTCAGTCTCGGCATTATGCTGTTCTGTTTCAAAGACCTTGTCCTCATTCAGCCATACACTGTTTATCAGTTGCTGCGTTCAGGGCGGTAGGCTTCTGACTGCATCCCTTTCGCCCCTTCTTAGCTTGCGGTCAATATCTCCTCTGCCAAAGAGATGAGAGGTCCTCGAACTCTAACACTGGACCTCTTTACAAAGCACTGCAGTTTCGCTCATCTGGAACTTCTGCCCAGATTGGCTTCTGATGTTCACATGAAGCACCATCTCTCTGCTCTGCTGTCATCCCCTGTAGACTTACAGTGCATAGGAAGGTTTGGGAGGTGGCTTGATGGCATATATTGGATGTAAAGAAAACCTGAATTACTGCTTTTGAGAGTCACCCTGTTTGTTTATAGCCTGGGAGGGAAGTGAGGCATATCCAGGAAACATCCAGATGGGTGAAACTGCATAGCCGAGTCGATTACTGCAATCGACGCAGGAGGAACTTGGACTTGAGTCTGTCAGATGAATGGCCGTCTATGCAGCTCGTCTCTGTAATGTATGTATCGCCAAGATTTGTAAGTCTGCTGCTTGAGATTCTGTTCACATCGCTTGCCAGCTCTGGATCTACATTGGACACACCCTTGTACAGCACTTGTTGAGGATGAAGTTCGTTTCCATGCGGTGGGCCATCACAAGTCCTGTACACCAGTTAAACTCTCACAATCGCCCATAAGTGGGATTTCAGAGGTGCTTAGACCTTGTGCTTCGTCTGTCTTTCACCGCTCTCCACTTAGCCCTGTGGTGAGGACTTGCTGTCACTTGTCCTCCGGGGAAAACAGAGGTAGATTTGTGAGGGAGAAAGGAAGCTCAGCCGGCAGTAACTGAAAGTTTGCCACATGGCGTCTCTACAAGCTCATGTTAACCTCCCTTTGTCCTCCAAGCTGATGTTTTATAGCTAATTCGGGGGACAGTGAGGCAAGCAGAGGACAGCTCCAGGGCTAGAGTCCTTTATAACTGTGACAGTGGGGCTGGATCTGCTGATGCAGCCCAAGCCTGCACGGACACAAGGAAACACAGTCAGCCAGGCCCTAAAGACTGACGGCTTCCGACTCGCCTTTACTTTGTGCCGTGCCAGAGGTACACAAGCCTCTTGCATTTTGCCTCCAGTTGCAATGTCTGACATTAGCTGGCATCAGCATTGACACCAGTGGTTAAAAAAAGCAGCGGTGCACCCGTTGTGGTAAGCCATGGACTTGAGCGAATAGTCAGTAACACTCAAATTCCAAATCCAAATCCTCCCACAGTCTTCCAGGTACATTTGAGCATCTGAGCTTTTCTAACAGCAGTACTCGGAGCGTGAGTGTGCCGCTCTGTTGTTTAGCAAAATCAGAGTTTGAATTGTGGTTATGACTTAATATTTGCGATCCATGAAAGTGTCCGTCCAAGGACCAGAAGTGAGACCACTGGTCTGAAGTATCTCGCCAGCTCAGGTGAATTTTGTAGATGGATTATGAAGGGGAAGGTTGGCTATGAAATTCTTACATAATGTTGAATAACCAATTAAACAAATGCACAGTAGGCAGGCCTCCCCTTTGCTCCACTTTTCCATCACTGGTTTGTCTTTTAAAGAGGACACTGTCAAATAGTTTTGACATCAGCTAGGTGTGTATGTTAAGATCTAGTGTAGTGAGGAATGGCCTCTGGATTCTAAATCTCTCTCTCTCTTTTAAAAAATCGCTTTGTCACACTTTGTCACTAAGGAGTTTATTTTAAAAACTAATTTTTATAGGACAGACAAAGAACAGCCGTCTCGGCCTGTCGCAGTTACCGGACACGTGCGGTTCCCCCATCTGTGAGCCCTGCAGCTGCTGACATGGATGATGCTAGCACACAGATAAAGAACTGAGCCAGAGAATTTCTAGAGCTCAACTGAGCCAGAGAATTTCTTGAGCTCTTCCACTCAGTTTGAAAGATGGGAAAGAAAAATACCAGTGTTTGCCGAAGAGAGAAACGATTATGTATTTGTACTATTGGACACGCATGGGGAGCCCCAGGAGTGAACCAGGGCTAAAGGTCTTCTCCATCACAAATGTGTCATTGCATAGAAATATTCTGGGAGCTGTGCTGAGTGCACAACCTCTTGGAGCTTTGCGGTGGAGTCAGTGGTGTTCACATGCCTGGATATGTTACACAAGTACACCAGTTTAGGGCAGGGTCAGAAGGACTCTATAAAGAAGCGCCCAAATCCACTTTTTGTGATAGTCTGTCAAATTTGGAATTGCTTCATCTCCGGCAGTCTGCAGGGGAGTTTTTGTGGGCTTTTGGTAGTTTTGATTTATAAAAGCTGCTCATTTAACTCACCATTTGACAGCTTGGTTTTGAAAGCAGAGATTCCATGTTGTAAAATTTCTGGGTCTTGAAGTTTCTAACAAAGATTCCTTCCCTGACCCCTTCAGAAAGCCAGGGCTAAAACTGGGAAGTGAAAAATAATAATCTCAGCCAGCACTGGCCGGTGCTACCTCTCTTTGAGGGGGACCTGTTCCCTCTGCATTATGGACTAATTTCTGAATGTTCCCGGTAGCAGGACAGAGGGAAACCAATGTCTCGCTCCTCCATGAAAGTGCATTGGCTCCCAACCTTGCTTTCTTTTGTCCCTCCCTACTGAAGTTAGAGGAATTTATCCCAGATCCCAGTGATGGGCAGTTTGAAATCTGAGACAACCGCCAGATTGAAAAAATCATAAAAGCTGCTTCGTTTAGGTATGTTTTGGTGCTAGTGCTGCACAGAATCATGTTTCAACACTAGCATATAACTCTGCCTTCACCAACACCACCTCCTTCTGTGACACTGTGCCAGTAGTTTGCTGGTCGGAGGCTGACACCTTGATTTTCATTGTCTTCCTTTGCACCTGACTGTCATGTACAGGCTTAGGGCCCCTCTTGAGAGAATTCACAATCTCACTGGAAGCTCTTACTGTGGAAGCACAGGTGCTTCATCACCAGCAAGTTCAAATTGCAGTTCTTCACCAAAAACTGTCAGCGTTTGAACAGCCAGTTTCCCGGTGCTTACATTTATCCCAAGATTTTGGGGGGGTTGCATCTCATAGGAGCTTTTCTAACAATCCAGTGAGCCTGCATATTTCCTTTGGTTGCTCAGTGAGGCTGGTTGTGTCCTCTTCCAGAATTCCAAATTACAAAGGTTCTTGTCATTCTCCTTGTGCTTAGGTTGCTGCCTCTCTAAGTGTGTTGGGCTAGGCCTAGCCTAGTCTGGAAGATCAGCCCGCTCAGAGTCCATCTTCCAGAGTTCAGTTTCGCTCATCTGGTAGGGATGTGAAATCAACCTCTCAGGGGTCACAGTCAACCTTTCTCACAAGGGGTAAGGAAAGTCAACAGGAGAAACCCTATAAAGGCAGCCTTCTAACCTTGTGACAGTACATTCGTTAAGGATACGTCACTCTCTCGGCAGATTCCATCATGTTCATCTACCCTGGAACCATCACCGCTTTAGTCTGAGTGAAAAACTAACCAGGTCTGCATGGCAGATATGTACAGGGCCCTGCAGCGAGACTGGCCCCTGAGAATTGATGCGAGGAGCCTGCTATTTCAGCAAGTGCGGCTGAGCAGATTAGCTCAGGATTCTGACCTTAAAAGCTCAGAAAGCCTGGGCTGAAGGGTTCTGTTTGTACACGCTCTTCAGAACCCTGGTGTACTGAGATAGATTGGGTTGATTGTTCCCCTGTGAAGGTGGGTTGCTCGGAAATAACCTACTACCTTGTCCTGGGAGGCTATGGGGCTAGGTTCTCTTCTGCTTCTATTTCTTCTATAAGATGGAGTGAACTAGGATAGTAGAGTGCCCTAGGGTCTTGTTCCCAGTACAGTGTTGTCTTCTAGCAAGAAGGAGAGGCTGTGTCTTGTCAGGCGACTGTGGAGCTGCCAGATTTCACCAAGCTGAAGCGAGAGCTCTCCTTTCCTGCTACCCCCCCGCCCCCCCCCCCGCCCCAAAGTGGCTGGCATCTGGGTGTCAGGGCTGTGGGAGCCACAGCTGGCTAGTGAGCGAAGAGGAGGGCCGGAAGCCAGGACATTCCAGGTGGCCAGATTACTGATGTGTGATGTGATGCGAGGCCTGCCTGCCTGCTCGCTCACCCCCATCCAGAGAGGTGGTGACTGGGGCACGCCCAAGCCAAAGGACCACTACTGAGAGGAGCAAGCAAGAGGAGGGAGCATTGTGTGGTGCTGTTTGGAGTGTGTGTTTTGGTCCCAGGGGAAGCTCTCCCCCTCCCCACATCCAGGGCACCCGGTGTTCACTGTTGATGAATTGAGCGTTAGGAGTTTGTGGCTCTTAATGCCACGCCTGTGGGCCTACCGGACTGGCTGACATTTCCCTCAGTAGCTAAAACAAAGGCGTGCTTGGCCACTGGAGAGGGCTGCGTTCAGTGCTTCTCGTCGGAGATGAACAGAAGAGAAGAACACGCTAAGCTGCCAGCCTTGCGGCAGGGCTCCTAACCACACTGTGGGCTTTGAGACATTCGGAAGGGTTGCAGTCAGAGTCCCATGCTTGGAAAGCAGCAGATTGGAGGTATGGAAGACCATTGCCAAGCTGTAGAGGGTCTCTCTGGATTCCCCTGCCCTGATGCCTTCCCCAGTAAAGAGAACATTGGGGGTTGCTTGTCTGCTCCTCTGGCTGAAGTCAGCCTTCTGCCCGTCGCCTGCTTTAGGAATCCTGACCACACCCGCTTTGATTTCTGTTGGATAACGCGTGCAGGTTAGCCAGGGGGTAAATCTGTGTAGCCTTAGCCTGTCCTTTGTCAGGATGTCTCCCAGCTCTGTCCCTGTGGGACTGTGCATCTCCCGTGTCCTTGGGAACCCCTACAAATCACTTGGTTTCATCATCCTGAATTTCTTTCTGCGCTGCTGGGTCCATGCCTAGATGTGAGAGAGCTGTATGTCAGTGCAATGCTGAGACCCCTGTGGGCACCATCAGCGGCGTGAATGGCAAGGGGGGTGCTGTGTCTGCCAGCGCCCTAGCTGGTATTGCGGGGTGCTGGGCTGGGTGACAGGTGCCCTTTGCTAGTGGCTAGGCTGGCATTCGCAGTGCCTGGGACAGGTGGGAAGACTATCTCTGCTAGAGGCCCTGCTGGCATAGGCAGGTGGGTGCTGTCTGCTGAAGCCTAGATGTAATTTCAGAACATCTTCCCTGTCTCCTGAGGTAAACGGGCACATCCGGAAAGGCTGGGAGTGGTGCCTCAGCTGGCTCCCAGCTTGTTCCTGGGCCTCCAGGATGTGAAGTCATTGGGCTTTCAGAAAGAGGAGGCTCACAGCAAGCTACAGAGATAAGAGGCTGGCATTATGGAGTGGAGTTAGGACCTGTGCAGCCCTGGCAGATGCTAAGTTCATGGTATTTTTTAAATTAGTGTGAGGGCGAAGCAGCTGTTGTCTTCACCATTTTAGCTGGAGCAGCTTCTGGTTTCAACCCAGGTGTTGTCTAACCAGCATAGCTGACGTCTGTCGACACTATGAGATAGCTGCCGTCTGCCGAGCAGGTTTTTCACTCTCAAGGCCTTGCAGCTGCCGGCTTGTTGCGATGCCTTTTTTTGTGTAATTGGAAACAAACCCCGGGAGAAGCCCGGCGCAGCGCACTGAGTGCTAGTGTACCGGCACATCCCCGCGGAGTAGCGGGAGGCCGGCATCAGAGGTTCTGAGCAAGGCGCAGGTTTGGTGTTGCATGTTCTGTCACTTACTCATCCTCTTTGTCCTCGCTGTGATTAGCATCCCAGTTTGCTGCCAAAGTGCTGGTGAGGCCCAATGCTTTCAGAGAGCTGGTTAGGAAAGGCGTGATAACTCCTCATCACTCAGTAACCGTTGGGCACTATCCACCTGAGTTAATCAAACTCTTCTGTGTCCAGTGAAATTGCAGGCAGAGAAGCCCGTTGCCGCCAACCCCTTTTAATGTGTCACTTTCCTGTTGTGCATGGAAGCCCCGGCTAACCAGACCACAACGTGCGCTTGGCCAGCCAGGTGCGCACTGCTGGTGTGTGAGACACTCTGTCTCTCTCTCCCTCCCATGCATTGCCAGGTACTCCTCCCTGTGTTGGTTTTTCATTTCTGGTTCTAGTGCTAGTTGTTCAGACCAAGCCTGGTAGAGCTCCCACCCCTGACAGGGAAGAAATTCAGCCTTCCACTCTGTCCTTAACAGCTGGCAGTGCCTGCCTTCACCTCTCCTTCCCCGCCAAAGTCCTTGCCCCTGTTGTGTTCTTTGCCAGGGTCCCAGACAGTCCTTCAGCTAATCTTGCATCTGGGCAGTGATCAGGGTGTCTCTGCATTATCAGCACCACCTCCCCTTCATCAATAAGGTCTCCCTTGTGTAAATGGCTGTACTTAATGGCAGACCTCTGTCTGACTGCTAGAAGCTAGCAGGTGTCTTCAGCTTTTTTGTGAAATGGCTGTCGCTGAGGGCCAGGGGCTTGGAAGGAAAATTGCCTGGGGAACAGCACTCTTGTTGGTGACTGGACCCGCGCGAGGTTATGGAGGATGGAAGAATTACTGGCTTACTGCTGCATGCTGAACAGGAAGGGCAGGCTGCTTTCCTCTCTCTCTGTGCAATTTGTGATGGGTAAAGGCACTACAGCTTAACAGACCTGATCTGATCTCTGCTGCTTTCATTGTTACCAAGAGACATGAGCAGGAGATTGTGCCTTTAATTCTCTGGCAGCCTGGAGGGGAAGAGAAGAGCAGTGTCAACACCAAACCCTCACCAGCTTGTCTTCTTTTTCTCTGCAGCTGCCAAAAGCCTCTTGAACAAGAAGTCAGATGGAGTGAAGGTAGGTCCAAGCTTTTCTACCTCCCTGCCCCTTTTTGGTCCATTTTCCAGTGGGCAGCTGTTTCCCTCAAGCTGTCCCAGGACTGCTGTTGCCCTCTGACGAGCAGGTTGCTAGGAAGCTGCTAGATCAGAGGCACACACCCCTTGCCTGCAAAACGTACAACTAGCAAGGTGCGTCAGAGGATTTCTTCCCCCTGAAGCTTTGGTACTGGCTGCTGCTGGAGGCAGGACACCAGGCTGGGCAGACCAAAGATCTGATCCAGCTGGATGAGCTCTGGCTGTGCAGTTTGGCTCCTGAGTGTGGGAAGAATTTGTTTTTTTGCAGAGTTATTGTCAGGGTGACAAAGGCCAGCAGCACCCCTGGAACCTCCCCATCTCCCTCTTAGTGCCACTGACTGGGCCGGTGGGGTGGGGTAGGGGGAGTTCTACCCATGGGGGATCTGTTGGGTCAGAAAGTAGCCAATGAGCAGCATCAGTTTACATCTACATGGCAAAAGGCAGGTGGGACTGCTTTCTCCACGCCCCCCAGGCCAGGGACCCTGTGCTCTTTGTTGAAGGAAATTAACTTTTCCTGAGTTCACTCTGTGAATTGCAGATTCATTCTGTTGGTTACCTGAGAGTTCTTGGTGATTGCTCTGAGTCTGAGTGGTCCTGGCCCAAGACCAGGCTGAGCATTGTTAGCATGACTATTTAATTGGGAAGCCCCATGTGCCCAGCCACAGCACTCACACTGTAACAACCCATCTGTATTTGTAATTGTGTATTGATACACTCAGCTAAGTCACAGGTGCGCTAACCCAGCAAGGCAGGTGGAGGTAACACAAAGTGCATCTGAGCATCCGCATGCTCTCGCTGTGCCTTGCAGAGTGGCCTGAAATGTTCCTTCACCTTCCTCATTGTCACTGGCAGCCTCCTGCCTGGCACCTCCTTGGCCATTATCTCACTCTTCTCCTGCCCCAGGTCGGGATACAGCTGTTGTAATGCTACGCTACCACTCTTCTGGCTAGTGCACATTTAGTGTTGGGGGGGAGTAGGGGAGGGGTTTTGCCCTCTTGTTCAAGTGTATTCCTCCGACTGCTAATGGTGGGGTGCCATTCTCCTAAAGACGAGGGTATTAGTTATCTCAGCTGATTATCCTGTATGTCAGTTTGTTGCCATGCCTCAGTTGCAGTCAGACATCTGCAGATGTTCTCATCCTAAAATAGCCAAAAGGCGGTGTCTGCTTACGTCTCTGTGGTTTGGCTGATGGTATTATGGATGCCTCCACCCTCCACATTCTGTTCCCAGCTTCCCAAAACTCAGGGGTGACTCTGAGGTCATTTGTGTGCCTAAGTGTATAGGCCTCAGGCCTCTATTTGCGTGCACCTGTAGTGGCACGCTGAAGATGGGCCTGTTACTGCTGAATAAAATAAACACTAACTCTATGCGTCGTCAGTTTCAGAGTTCAGAAAGGGTCCACACCCTGGGGTGACTTACACCTGGTAACTAGCTGAGGAGAAGAGTCCAGGGGATGAGCAGATCTGTGCCTGTTGGTACATGCGATGTTTCTGCTTCTCTCCCGGGAAGGGGGCACTTCCTGCATTCTCCCAGGCACACCTGACGTGTGCTTTCAGCTGCAGCCCCAGACTTTTCCTGCTGGTTTAATGACTGGGAAACAAAGGACAGCTTGTTAATTAGGGAACAATTAACAAGAAAACAAAGGGCAGGAGTAAATGGTCAGTTTTCAGAATGGAGAGAAGTTAATTATGGTTTTCCCCAGGGTTCTGTACTAGGACCAACCCTGTTCAACATATTCATAAATGATATGGAAAAATGGTAAACATTATGGTCATGCAGTTTTCAGACTGCGCAAAATTAGTCAGGATGGTTGAATCCAAAGCTGACTGAGGAAATTCAGTGCTGATAAGCACACAGTAATCACATTGAAAAACATCCCAACTATACGCATAAAATGATGGGGTATAAATTAGATGTTGACTCTCAAGAAAAACGTATGCTGAGTCCAGCAGCAGTGAAAAAATTGAAGAGCATGTTGGAAATCCTTAGAAAAGACATAGATGGTAACATAGAGAAGAACATATTGCCTCTACATAGATCCATGGTACACTTGTACCTTGAATCCTGCATGCAGTTCTTCTCACCTTGGCATCAAAAGTGATTAGGGGTATGGAACAGCTTCCAAATGAGGAGAGGTGAAAAAAGCTGGGACATTTCAGCTTTTAGAAGTAATGAGGGGAGGGGAGGGCAGGGGAGGGGATATAATAGACATTTACAAATGGTGGCTGGCATGGAGGGGGAAAATAAGGAAGTGTTACTTACTCGTAACCCAAGAAGCTAGGGTCATCCAGTGAAATTAATTGGCAGCAGGTTTAAAACAAATAAAAGGAGGTAGTACTTCACACAATGCACTGTCAACCTGTGGAACTCACTGTCAGAGGATATTGTGAAGACCAAAACTAAAATGTGGTTCAAAAGAGAACTTGGTAAGTTCATGAAGAGCAGGTCCCTCAATCGCTTTTAGCCAGGATGGAAAGGGACATAACCCCAAGCTTTGGGCGTACTTAGCCTTTGGTTACCAGAAGCTGGGAATGTCTGACAGGATGGTGTAGTACAAAGAATGCCTGAGATATAAGGGGTGGTCTGTTGTGGGCAAGCTTTGAATGTAAAGCAAAGTTAGCAAAAGTCAGGCTGTGAGTAAATGTCCGGCCCTGCCTGCTTGCAGGGTTCACAGAACTGGGCCAGGATAGGGCTGATGCTGCCCAAGCGCATGTTGCTAAGACGTGCAGGTCACAGAGCACTCTTCCAAATGCATCCCCCCAGGATAACAGGAATGCATCGACCTCTGCTAACCCATCACATTGGAGGGCAATGCGATGAATAAAGATGTTTTAGTCCAACCAACATGCACAAGGAGATGGGTGATAACTAGCCATGTAGGTGGCAGTGATGGTGTCAGAGGGGCAGCACGTAACTTGTTGGCATCAGGGAATTAAGAGGTATGTGAGTGTGTGTCTTGGTCCTTTGTCCTGATGAGGGGGAATGGAAAGTCCCACCAGTCACTGAGCTGCACCCATAGTCACGGGCACGTGCATCTGAGTAGCCTCACGTAGAGTCTGCCAGGGGCTGCTGCTGTCTGTAAATCTGGCCTGGTGCCTTCGTCCCTTAACAGGTCTTGTGGCGATTGGTTGGCTCACATGAGGTCTTCTGTGTCGGCTGGCTGCACAGAGCTGGGAGAGCCCAGCATGTAGCCAGATGTCTGACAGCTGGATCACATGGTTGCCTTTTCGGTTCATTCCCCATGGAGCACCTGGCTGCACTCAGACGACAGGACAGGGCCAGCTGGACCATTGGTCCGACCCAGTCTGGCTGCTGCTATGTGCTGATACTGCTCTGCAGTTGGAACAGTTTCCCTCCTTGTTTTACCTGGTGGCTGTTTTCTGTTCTCCCCTCGTGGGTGCTGGGGTGAGGTAGTGCCATGCATGCTGAGGCCATAATGATCCCGCTCTCTCCCATGGACTGAGCCTTACTGAGCTAGTGGTGAGGCTTGACCTCTGGCAGGCTCCATGGCATAAAGGCACAGTCACCCAGAGCAGGCTGGTGCGGAGTGAGGATACCTTACTTTTGGCGTTGCTGTGGCAGGTGATCCGGCCTGCAGTGCAGTGCAGCATCACTGTGGCTCACAGCGCCCTCCCTGAAGAGGTTTGAGTGAGAGAGATCAGGCTTCTTCCCCGCCGACAGCCCCAGCCCCAGCCAAAAAGGCCATGAAACGTGTAAGTCCTTCCCCCGGAGTTGTAAAAGATCTCCACATCGTCGCCTGCACACGTGCTCTGGCTTCCGTCACCAGATGCACACCCCTGCTCTGCTCCAACTCTTCCTGTTCAGTGATGTGTGGGGCTGCTTATGAGCCCGAGGGGCATCTCGCTAGTCGCCGTGTAAAACGTGGCAAGGACCAGGCGGGAAGAGACTTAGGAACAGCAGGTCTCTGCTTCAGCTGCTCAAAGCGAAAGCTGAAGCACCAGCAGATCACACATCTGTGCGTGTTACTGGAACGTCTCAGACCCGTAAGGTCTTGCTGTCCTCATAGACCTTTTACTATCCCCCAGGCTCCCTGCAGAGCGTGGGTGAATCATAACTACGTCAAAGTGAGACCTGTGCAGTCTTTAACAGGCAGCCTTTTGCTTGGAGGCCTGGTGGTGGGGCTCTGCATGTGTACGTCGCCATAGATGCTGGGTACCTTTCTCCGTGACGAGAGTGAAGCTGGGTTCACCTTTGACAACGAGGGAGGGTTCATCAGCTCTCCAGAATAACCATAACCTCTAAAGCCCAAATGGGTTTGTGGGGGAGGCAGAGAATGATGATACATGAATGGACAGGAGGGGCATTCCTGTTCTCTTACACAAAATACTGGGGGCACATGGGAAATGGGTGGCCTCCTTTCTGCCTCTGCGTCATATTGGGGACTTTAATCTAATGGCCACGTGTGAATTCCTGTCTGCCACAGAGACAAAACTGAGGTGCCTCCTCCTAGCTGCGACGGGGCCCTAGCAGTGCTGGGGTGGGGGCCAGAACTGAGGCAAACAGCTGCTCTAGGGCAAGACTGAGGGGCGTCCAGAGAGCAGGTGGAGCCTTCGCAGCCACTTCCCAGAGGCTGTCTGGCTGGGGGTGGCACGCTCAGTCCCTTGCTTTCGAGAGCGCAACGCCCGCTAAGGAGAGCGAGAGGTGCCTGGTTTTGCTTGGTGATGTGCTTTACTTGTGTGGCCCAGTGCTGAATGTCATGGAAGTCTCTCCCCTGTCCCACCCAGATCAGCCCTTTGCTGATGCTGTGCATGGAGGCACTCTGGCTGGGGCAGACCTCTCTACCCATGCTCGTCAGGTGTGAACTCGTCCATCCTTCACCACTCAAAGGGCTCTCTGTTTTCTCTCGCCATGGCGTCTGGGACTGCAGAGGCCCTTCAGGAGCAGGCTGGCTGCAGAACTGGCTTGGCATGTCTGCCACTCAGTTGCACCATTCGTAGGCCTCTGATGTGAAAGATTTCACTTACTTTCCATTTGCGTTCCCCCCTCCTCATGGTCTTGGTGGGGGCCTCCTTGTGGGTCACCTCAGTGCTGAGTGACCGGCAGCTGGCGCCTTCTCACCCCCCACACCTCTGTCTCCTGGCAGCTGGGCTTTGTCCCACCCAGCAGCCTAACAGGGAGTTCCATTGACTCGGCCTCTCTCCGCACTAGGGACCTGACAGCTGTCACCCCGCAAATTGTCTCCTGCTGTTGCCACTTCGCTGCGATTTGTCCTTTTTGCCCAGGCTTCCTTATCCTGGCCCGTGTCTGGTTTGAGCTGGAGGACGGGATGTGTAAGCAGGTCTCTTGCTGGATCCTGTTAACTTTGCTAATTCAACTGCAGAGCTGTCCTCTTTTCTATCTAAATACCCTGCCGGCTTTGGGGTGTCCCTCCCATATCCTCCTCCACCCCCGACGAGAGGGGTGCCAGATGAGCGTTGACGAATCTGTCACATCAGATGTAGGTCGAGTGTGGGGGCGACCAGCTGGGGCACTTCCTTTCACATGGTGACTTGTCGTTCCCAGTCAGGTGCTGCACATCCCCTTTGATGCTGTTTCTAACCTTTCCTCAGACTATTGTTGCCATCACTCTCATCCTCCTCCCCTCACCCGGGAAGACTTCACCATTGGAGTCCTTGGGGAAGTTTTATTTTCTCTCAATAGTTGATCAAGTGTCAGAGAAAATCACTGACTTTCTCCCACAGCGTCCAGCTTGCAGTGACCAGACCCCTTCAGATTAGCAACAAACCTCCATGTGCACATCTGTGACATGTACAGGGAGCCCATCAGCACAGAACTCACGGTCTCTGTTTTAGGTCACTGAGCAAAAGCAAGATCTGGCTGAGCCAAGGGACTTGACCTTTCAGTCCACCCGCCAGGGTTAAATGCCTGGAGCAGGATCTGAACTCCTATCAGAGCAGCTGCTTTCCCCCGGGGACACTAGTCAGCCAGCAGAAGTTAAAGCTGTGGTGCTGTCCTTCACCAGGCGTCTCTGGGACTCCACCATGGGAGCAGAAGCAGGCTGGCTGCACTGAAATAAAGGTTGTAACGTTTCTGGCAGGTTATGTAGCTCCCACCCACAGCTTCAAGCACAGGTGCGTTACTGGTCGCCAGATGCCCTGTGCCTCGTGTTTTGCTGCTTTAGCAAAACTGAGCAAAGAGGGGGAAATGTGCGCTGTAGTTGTGACCAGGGGCTGAATTCAGGGCCCATATAGTGATAGAGGTTGCACAGCAAGTGGAAGTTGCACAGGTGTGATCTGATGTAAAGTGAGCATAGCTCTGACAAGCTTATCGCACTATGGGGATCAAATTCAGCCATTGGTGTAAGTGAAGACAACTTTCAGGGCTGGCAGCTCTAGAAAAGGAACTCTTATTCTGGAATAAGTTTGTCCACATGTAAGTCTGTTCCTGAAGAGTACCTGTACCAGGCAAAATGTCCCCAAATAGTTATTTCAATGAATTTCCAAGTGCGACTAAGCCAGCTCCCCACTGCTTCATCTGACACTCCTGTGCTTTCATTTCATGCAGAATCATGCCTCTGTCTAAATTACCTTTTGTCCCACTTGAATGCCTCTTCCGTGCAAATTGCGTGTGCTCACCACTTGCCCCCTTTTTACCCAGTTGACACGCAATGAATAATGTGTTAATGTTTCATTCTGTTTAGTTTGGTCTCATGGTTTCCCTGGAACGTGCTTCCGCTTACTCCAACTGATTTTGAACTTGGGTCTGTGCAGAAACCCCAGGGAATGCATACAGTCTACCCCCAGACAGCACATTCTCCTTTTCCGGTCTGTGAAGCAAGAGACAGGAAACATAGGCTAGCAGACACCAGCCAGATCACCATCCTCAAAATTTTGGGGAAGAAGGGGCTTCTGGAAGGAGGGTTTCCAGAGAGCTTCTTCTGGACTCCAAACCATGTTCCCGTATGCTGATGAGGCACAGGAAATTTACATCCACGCCTCATTGGCATGTTCTGGATGGCTCGTTACCATGCTGCTTCCAGAAGAAGTGGCACATGGAGACACAGCCGTCCAGTTTGGTTTGTAGCCTTTTTCTCAGGGTTCAGTTGAATCCTCAGAATAAAACAAAAGAAAAGGTGGAATAATAAGGAACAAAAGCCAGCAGCCCTGTTATTGACTGAGGCCTTATGTACGTACACCAAATCATTTCTGTCGGCCGTAATGTCAATGCAGGCGTTGCAGTCAATAGGTCACCATAACTGACCTCCCCCAATATCCCACAATGCCTGCCATGACTGCTCTGCTTTCTGTTTTGAACTTTGCTGCCCTGTACCTAGCTATGCGGGCCTCCTCCCATCCCCTTTCACACTTCCAGGAAGTTTTGACTTCCTCAGTGCGGAGAGCTTTCAGAGCTGCTGCTGCTGCTGCTGCTGCTGGGGAGGCTGTAGGAGAAAAGCACAGAGAAGCCCTGCTCTCCCAGGCACTGGGAACATGGGGCAGAAAGACAGAGCCGACTGTTGCTGGGGGATTGGGAAGCAAGAGACTGCTTTGTGATGCAGAGCTGAGGGAAGGACTGATGGAGAGGTGGCCAGGTAATTTCTGTTGATTTGTCCTGACCCAGCACTCACCCCTGGCCCTGGAGACCTGACTACGGGCTTGTGACACCTTTTTGTGGAGAAGTGCTATTTCTTAGGTATTTTAGCAGTTTAAAATGCATTATTTATATTGTTTTGCCTCTGAGCTCTTTGTGTTTGCTTTCCTGGTAACGAGCACCTTGCTTTGTGGGGGAAAGCTGCAAAAAACTGGTCCCATTAGCAGTTAAAGAACACGCTCAAGCCTACGTAGATGTATCCAATGTCTAGGGAATGGTGGGAGTGTCAAAGGCCCTGGGAGTAATCAGAATGGTCTGTGTGACTCTGCTCATGGATGTGGCATTCATGCATACTGCACAATGATTCATATTTCTCTCACATGCACCTTCCACTGCCATCAATGGCAGCCCAGCATATGCAGCTTACAGGAGAATCGGGCTGGAAAGGATCGACATTTCAGCGTGTGGGCTGGGGAGGTTTCTGCTGCAGATCCATCCTCTCCTTTCCCTGCATAATAAGGAAAAGGCACTAATATCTTTTGCTTTAATTTGTTGCTAATGTTGCAGGATCAGTCCACCATGGACACAGGAGGCACAGTGCACTCAAAAGAGAGCCATGAACCACACAAGGAATTCTTAGAATATACATGGAAGGGAAATCCACCGGGGCAAACAGTTGACGCTGCAAATTGGTCCCGTGAATGCCTAGATACACAAGTATGAGGCTGAAGCCCTCATATTTAAGGGTTACTGAGGGCAACAAAATAAAAAGAACCAAAGTCCAGCTGACCCTCTCACCCTGGGTTACCCAAATGCTTCATACACAATGCTCGAAGGACACTTTGGTCTGCCACAGTGAATGCTTTTTTAACCTTCCAGCAGCATGTGTGCTTCCATCCGTCGCTGGGGCCACTGTTGCTCCATTTTCTTATTAATGTGTATTACAGTAGTGCTCAGAGCTCTTAGCTAAGCTCAAGGCTCCAGCATGTATAGCAAGAGAATCCTGGCTGCGTAACATCTAGCCGAGAGACAGTCAGATGGTGGGCGAGGGAGAAAACAGCAGTGACTTGCTAGCTGACCTGTTCCCTGCCCGGTATCGGAGTCATGATATCTTCCCCTACTCCAGCCTTCAGAGCCCAGAATAACGAAGTGGGCAGCGACAGGTTTTGTAGCAAGCTTGCTGGTCATGCCCAAGAATGCTCTTTCCGGTCTTGTGTTGAGCGAGAATTCTCCGCAGATGATGGCGGTGCAAGGAGCCACATGAAATGCCTGTGCTAAGGCCCCAGACTCCAGTTAGCTTCTCACTCGATTGGGCTCCCCGTTGACTCCACAGCGTCGTCTACCCGGCTTTGTGCTTTCTGGGGGGTTGGAATGATTTCTGCTGCCATTTCTAAGGCGGCTGCTGTTGTGCTCTGGGGTAATGATTCATGAGGAAGTGTTGTATTTTCTGCTCATCTGTCTGTGGTTATCCAAGGCAAAAGTCTGTGCTCTGTTCTCATTGTCGATACTGTGCTCTCCTTTCATGGGCAGCTGCTTATTTTTAATCCCTTAACTCTCTCTTTTAAGACAAGTGTTCCCTGGTCATCTCCTTGCTGTCCCCAAGGCCGAGCTTTGACCACGCCGCCCCTTATCCCCAACTCACTGAACATGGTGGGTAAACCACTGGCATGAGACCCTGTCCTTGGACTCTGCTGGGAATACAACCCAGGTCTCCTGTTCGGTGTCCTTACACAAGCAGTTTTCTCCTCCCAGCTGTAACCTGCATTGTGCTGCGAGTGATGATACAAGGGGTAAGGTAGCGACCAGCTTTTATCCTCCCATTGGAAATGCTCGTCCCACCTAAAGCTGGGTCCACATGTCCTGCTTCTGATGGGTAATGATGTCTGTTAATTGTCTTTCTTATGACATTTTTATATCAGCCAAAGCCCTAGTGTAAAAAGTGCCTTTGCTGGAATATCTTATTTTGTTTGGGGAATCTGTATAGAAGCTGCTGGCAGAAGCCATCTGTCTCTGCTAGGAGGGCTTGTTGGCACAGCTATGGACTAGCAGTGCTTGCCTAGTCTAGACCATGCCTAACACATCTAGCCGAGCTGGCTCACATCACCTCCCGCCCAGATCCCTCCCTGGGATCTACTTGTCACCATGGAAAGGCTGAGTTGTCTGTTTTGCTCTTCAAAGCCCTTCAGTTTTCTTCCCCTTTCTTCTTATCCCATCCTCTCCCTTACCCCGCTGCCTGTCCGTGGCACCTACTACTCCACCAGTGATCCGAGGCTTGTCTGGCCATGGTCTGCTTCTGTCGTTTACCCTGGCTTCTGGAATGCCCCAACTCTGAACAGGGCTGCAGGGCCGTGGCCTTCTGCTTTCGATGGCTCCCCCTGCTCACTTCTCCCAGGAGAGCCATAAGGAATTAACCAGCCAAGGGCTACGTAAAGGCAGTGCTTTGTGTGGCTGACAAATATCTGTTTCGGTGGAAGGAGTTACCTCACCAGCTGATCACCTGCTATCCCCACAGCTGTATCCTGCTTCTCCTGCTGTCTGTCTGGTGTCTTATCTGTTAAGTCTTTCCGACAAAGATTGTCATATGCAAAGGGGCCCTGATCCAGACTGTGGCCTCTAGGGCTGCGAAAAGAAATTTGGGGTTATTTTTTAGCAGTCTTTTAAGGCACAGCGTTGGCTTGTGAGGAAGTCATGTAGATGGGGAAATGGAAAATACGATGAGACATCTGTTAGCATCATCGGCTCAGAGGTGTATTTCCAGCATCTCAAAACACTTGGTTTTACCTATCATTAATTGGAAAAAAGCACTTTTAGCTGTCTGTTGAGCAAGGAATTTCTCCCTGCTTTGTATTGGCTGTTAATACACAGATGCCCCTCCTCTAGGAACTTGGCATCTTACTATTGGCAGGTGGTTCTAATCAACATAGAATCACAGAGCTGGAGGGGACCTCAAGGGTCATCAAGTCCTGCCCCAAGCAGAGTCAACCTCAACTAAGTCATCCCAGCCATGACTATTTCAAATCGGGACTTAAAAACCTCTATGGATGGAGATTCCACCACCTCCCTAGGTAACACATTCCAGTACTTCACCACCCTCCTGGTGAAGTAGTTTTTCCTAATATCCAACTTACTCCTCTCCCTCTGTAACTTCAGACCATTGCTCCTTGTTCTGCTGTCTGTCACCACTGAGAACAGTTTCTCTCCATCCCTTTTAGAGCTCCCCTTCAGGAAGTTGAAGGCTGCTATTAAATCAACCCTCAGTCTTCTCTTCTGCAAGCTAAATAAGTCCAAATCCTTCAGCCTCTCCCCATAGGTCATGTGCTCCAGCCCCTGAATCATTTTTGTTGCCCTCCACTGAACCTGCTCCAGCAGATCCACATCCTTTTTATACTGGGGGCCCAAAACTGGACACGGTGTCCTGTATGTGGCCTCACCCGTGCTGAATAGAGGGGAATAACCACTTCTCTAGATCTGCTCACAATACTCCTCCTAATACACCTGAAGATGCCATTAGCCTTCTTGGGCCCTACAAGGGCACGCTGTTTTCTTATACCCAGCCTTTCATCCACTATAATCCCTAGTTCCCTTTCTGCTGTACGGCTGCTCAGACAGTCGGTCCCCAGCCTGTAATAATGCTTGGGATTCTTCGATTCCTAGGTGCAGGATTCTGCACTTCTCCTTGTTGAACTGCATCAAATTTCTTTTGGCCAAATCTTCCAATTTATCCAGGTCGCTCTGGATCCTATCTCTATCCTCCAATGTATCTACTTCTCCCACTAGCTTAGTGTCATCCGCAGACTTGCTGAGGGTGCAATCCAGTCCCTCATCCAGGTCATTAATAAAGATGTTGAACAGCACTGGCCCCAGAACCGAGCCCTGGGGCACTCCGCTTGAAACATCTTTAGATGAGAGGGTTAGGATACGTAAACAGAGCTTTTAATGTGTGCTGCAAGTTTCCCTGCGACTGGGGACTGCAGGTATTTGATTATTTCTGGAGGGCGGGTTTTGCTGATGTATGATGCTCGCTGCAGAAACTCGCTTGTCTACCGTTCCTGTTAGTGTGTGCTAATGCTACTGCAAGGAGCCTTCTGGAAGGGCACGTAAACGGAGAATCAGTGCCTTTGGTTTGGATATCATTCTTGCCTTGCTTGAAGTGCTTTACCACACTGAGGCAATTTGGTGTGTGTCTGTCTGTCATGGGCTGCATTTTTCACTGCGGCAGACTGTATCATCAGATGCCCTCATGATCTTAAATGTATTTTGATATGGATCTTTTTGTTACGTATTTCAGCACTGATAAATTGTGTTGTGTCTAGTGGTGAGATAAGCCCAGTTCTGTTTTGGGGAACAAACTTGTGTGGATTAGTTTCATTACTTTTCTGTGGGTGTTAAAAACTGTTCATCCACTACTTATTGTTTCAAAACAAAAAGCAGTCAAGTAGCACTTTTAAAGACTAGCAAAATAGCTTATTAGGTGAGCTTTCGTGGGACAGACCCACTTCTTCAGACCATTGTCCCACAAAAGCTCACTTAATAAACTATTTTGCTAGTCTTTAAACTGCTACTTGACTGCTTTTTGTTTTGATAGTGTAAAGACTAGCACGGCTTCCTCTCTGTTACTTATTGCTTGTTTGTCTTTTTTTCGTTATCTGGGATGGGGATTATGTGGTGTCCAAAAGTTTGAGTTCTTCTCATTAATGGTGTATGAATTTAAACTGTACTTCGAATGGTAGTCCTCTAGCACCTTAAGAACTAATAAGTGTATTAGGTCATGAGCCTTTGTGGGTAAATCCCACTTCGTCAGGTGAATGGAATAGAAAAATAGAACCCAGGGTTTATATAGCAGTGAGGTGAAGAAAAAACAGAAGAATTATCTGTCACTTGTAGGACCCGTTGATGAAGCAAATTAAGTACTGGTTGAACCTCTCCTGTTTGGCACTTTCTAATCCTGCAACATCCATAAGCAGGCATGATGTTAGCTAGCCGGACGACCACTTATCATGGGTGTGGCCAGGTTTCCCATGGTCTCATCAAGTTTGTTTCCAGCCACCAGTCCTGGCTCTCAGCATTCTGTGCTGTTATTTAGCTGTGATTTACTCCTAAATGTCTTCTAAGAGCCCAGTAAGCAGTAGAAGTGTTGGTAATCTGCTAGGCAATATTGACCTCCACGGGTCCAGAAAATTCTCTTGTTCAGCACTGGTCAGGTCCTGAGGGTGTTGGATTACAGAGGATTCAACCTGTAGGATGTGTTCCATTCCTGAGACTATCAGAGATGGAGAAATTGCCTTTGTAATGCGTAAGATAGTTAAGATCTCCGTTCAGGCCTATTGTTAAAAGTGTCAAATTTGCAAATGAATTCCAGTTCAGGAATCTCCCTGCATAATCTTCTAGGAAAAGTCCTTTTTGTAGAAGAAGGGCAACTTTTCGATCCATTCTTGAGTGTCCAGGGAGGTTAAAGTGTTCCCCTAGAGGTTTGTGTGTTACCATTCCTGATGTTGGATTTATGTGGATGAACTCTGAGTTATGAGTGAGTTAACTTTCACTAAGGCAAATGTTTGTTTGCTTGAGATTTCCTCCTCCCAGTGTAATTCCTGGGGAGACAGATGGGATGGTGGGTTTTGCATTTTTTATTACTTGGTTAGACCCTGCTTTGATACTGTGATCTGACAGACAACTGTGTGTGTTTGTGCTAACAGTTTTCATGAGCTGGTTATTTAAGTCTATTGTGCCCTTACGCTTGACGATGCTGTATAAGTGGGGATTGAAAACAGTCCTGAAAGAGTGGTATGTCTCCTCTCTTCTGTCCGCCCCGACCCCTGTTGGAATAAAGTCTGGATACTGTATGTGAAGCAACAAAGGTTTATTACATCCAGCTGGCGGAGTGATTCTGAACTTGGTTGAGTTTCAGAATGCACTGACAGGCACCAAGTTATGATTGGTTATATAGAGATTAGATAGAGAGAGGAAAGGACAGGAGCAGACAGTAAGGAAATGAGCATAATCAATGAACAATCAATAAGCAATCCATGTGATTAACAAACAATCTGGGAGTTACAAAGAGTTTCTGTGCAGTTTACAGAACATTTTATCTACAAACAACAAGTCCTTTGAAGAGTGCAGTCCTCAACATCGGTGTATAAAGTGATATCTCGCCTGTAATACACTGATGTGCGGAGCAGTGATGTCTCGTCTGGCATCCTGATGTAATCTTCTTAGGGACATGATCATTCGTGTTATCTCTACAGAATCAAAGCACATGGGCGATGCAGGATCAAAGCAGAAGTTAGTGAAAGAATCGTGTCAGTCGCCCTTAACTATAGTCCAATTACCGTCCCCACAGGGTCCCTTCCTGGAATGTGGTTGCCTAGGGACTTGTACATCAACCGGGACGCCCTCCTGAGATGGCTGGAGTTGGGGGGAGATGACCAGACTCCATTTTGGAACAGTGGTTCTTAGCAAATATCATGGCCTACTTCAGATTTTTATCCTATACCCCGCATTCCCTGTTTTTCTGATTAGAAACCTATCAAAGCCCAGAATGAGTTTGGGGGGGTCGCCCCCCACCACACACTATCCCCCCTTGGGAGATGCTTCTCTATAGCATCTGTGAGCATGTCCGGCTGCAGTGTCTGCTATATGCTTCCAGAGGTCTGCAGAAGAGGGTGAAGCCTGAAGTTTGAGGGTAGTCCCTCAGATGGTGTAAATGGTCCCTGCTCTGTTGGTCACAGTGGAGCAGTGTGGATGTACCTAGAACTGCCTCTCGGGGAAAGGGGCTGAGATGTCTCATACAGCTGCCACTGTTCTTGCTTCTGGTAGCCCCAGGCTTCCCTGCTGTGGTCTGTGATAATGCTTAGGTCATTGGTGCTGGCTTCCAAGACCAGCCCATGGCTTTCCTCTGACTTAGCCTGAAAGAAGGCTGGATTTGGCTAGCTGGCTGCCTTAGCTGAGGGACAGTCCCTGATCTGAAGCCCATAGTGCAGTTGTGAACATTCAGAAATGGCCTTGGTGGTTAGAGCTTCGCCAAGATGATTGATTGCAGACCTTTGGTGACCCTGCACCCTTCAGGAAAGCTCATGGAGATGCTAACATGCTCTGGGAGAAGGCTGGGGGGCAGCCCTGGGCTGCTGGCTGCATGAGGGTGAGACCCTGCTGTCTCTGGAAGGTGGGTGCCTGGTGTGCCACGCGAGCAGGTCTGCAGACACCCAAGAGGCCAGAACTGTCCCCGAACAGGCTCAGAATAGGGCAGAAATTTCGTGACAGCCTGGTCCCAAGGCCTGCCGCACGTCTGAGAGCGTATCTGGCTGTGTGCTGGGGGCAGCATCGGATTGTCTGAAGGACGCTGGCTGCATTGCTTCCTCCGTACACGTGAGACCACTAGTGGAGGGTGGATTCAGGTTGGAGTTAGGCCCAGGCCAGGTGGGGACCCATAGCTGATAAAACAGGGCCTCACAAGACCGCATGGGAGGTGAGAGGTGTTGGGGTCGTGGCGCCTTGTCTGGAAGGCTGAGCCCTGCCCCCACCGTCTCCACTGTGGCCCTGTGTGCTCTGGGACGTGCTGTGGGGTGGCCCCTAGCAGGGAGAGGAGCTGCACCCCCTAGTGAAAGGGGAGAGGCTGGAGCCTGGGCGGGGTCTGGGGAGACAGGCGGATGGGCTGGCCGGGTTTGCCCAGCTCGGAGCTGGGGGCTGCAGTGCCATCTGGTGAAAGTCCTGCTGGCCTGCGCTCGGGAGGGGGCTCTGCCCTGGGGAGTGGCTGTAGGGGGGCACATCAGCAGTGTGCTGGGAGGGGTCTGCGCTGTTGTGGGACGGGGCTGATGAGGAGTGGAGCAGGGGGGGAGAGATGTCTTCCAGGAGAGGTCCGTGTGTCCCGTCCTGCACGCTGGCGGGAGAGATGCTCTGAGCGCCAGTCTGGGGCACGTCACCCTGCAGAAGGGGAAGGTGCTGAACCGGTTCACTGACCCACTGCTGCCACTGAGCTCCAGTGGTGGGGCGGGGTGGGGGAGGGGTGGCTGACTGCCAGTGGCTGGGGGAGGTTCACCCCCAGCTGCCCCATAGTCAGTGCTCGAGCTGCTCACCCAGTGCTGTTTTGACACAGGTTAGCTGACCCAAACTCGGGGTTCATGGTGCAGATAGAGCCCCTCGCCCGTCTCTGCTGGGGGGTGTATAACTCCTCTGCCCCATCAGTGTGGGAGCGCCTGTTCCCTCCCCTGTCTGTGTGCATGGGGAGCTCTTCCCTGGTCTCTGCATTCCTGGGACTCCCTCCTCTCAGCGGCGTGTGTGTGGGCGGGGGGCTCTGCCTGCCCCTTCTGTGTGGCTGGGTTGTGCCTCCCTCAGCCCCAGCCTGAGTGCACCTGCAGGCACCTCTCTGCAGGTGGGGGCCTCCTTCCTCACCCCTCTTTGTACTTGTTGGATGTCTCCCCCCAGTCTCCCGCCCCATGTGTGGGGGTGTTCTTTGCTAGCACTGCCTGTACGTCGGACCCTCTTGGTGCGTCTGCGTTCCTTCTGCCGCTCCTTTCTGCCCTGGGAGCGTTGATGGTGCTAACGTGTGACTAGTTTCTGTGCTTTTCTTCTCATCGCCTCTCTTCCTTCTTTTTCCATCTCTCAATGGTGTGTCCAGAAAAGGAAGTCGAGCTCCAGTGTGCATTTGATGGTGAGCACCTCCCGTGAGCTGCCTGTGATCCGTGCGTCCACCATTTCCATGTCATGCACGCTCAGCTTGTGCCCATCAGCCTCCATAGCATGTCCGGGCTGGGCCGCGGGAGTCATGTGGCACGTTATAGGTCCATGTCCCGGCAGAAAGGGCTGCGTGATTGGTCAGGAGCAGGCCTGCCACCAGCTCCTGCTGAAAATGCAGTTGGCGGCTAATCTGCGGAGACAGCGTCAGCTCCCTGGGGGCTGTGCAGAGCAGAGCTGTGTCTTCTGGGGACAGGGCAGTGTCCTTCTGCAGTGGAGGTGCCGAAAGAGGAGTGGGTGGTGGTAGCCTGAGGTCAGGCACAAACAGGCTTCACCCCAAGTCTGGCAGAGGCCTCTCCTGGAGTGCCACTGTGCCCAGATTCAAAGGCGTGGCACAGCACCACCCGGTGCCTCAAAGCTGCCCTTAATTCGTTTTGAAATTCTGTACCAAAGAGGCTTGTTGGCCCCTGACCTCCCCACGATGCAGATCTCAGTTACGTCTCCCAGCATGACTCAGGTCCCCAGGGACACCCCTCCCGCACTGTTCCGCATTCCCACTTCATGCATCCACAAGCGTTTGCTCTCTCCAGAAGGTGTTGGATCAATGGTGTCTCCAGTGAGCTGAAAGAAAACCAGCCCCTGCCGTGTCCCAGGGAATTCTCTACTGCCCGTCTCTTTGTCTGAGATGGCTGGTGCAGAAATCAACTGTCTCATCATCTGGCCTTGCGGCTCTTGCTGCCTTTCAGCCGGAGCAGGAGCTCCCCAAGCAGGAAAGGGAGCAATGCTGAGCGATGCCAGTGCAGAGGAGCCGGCTTCTCTCTTCCTGCCGGGAATTCTGCCCTTTCTCTGCCACAGCAACATGCTACTAGTAACAACCCCCAAAGTACCACTGGGAGCACCCCAGGGCAGAATCTGACCCCAGGGGCTGCAGCCCTTCCTTCTCTCAGGCCCGGAAGTATTACATGCAGGGGCTCTCCGTTCCCTTCTGCTCAGTGCCAGCACTGCCCAGCCGACCCTTGTGCACCGTCTGCCCCTTGCTCAAGGCAGCTTGGAAGAAGGCACCAAACAATGTCTCAGGATCACTGGGGCAGTGACACTTGGATAAACAGCCAGCGAGTTCAGGGTGAGCCCAGTTGGCTAGCACTGGCTTTCCTGTCCTCTAGCTGGCTGGCCCATGTCCTTCCCACTAAGGTCACTGCTCTGTTTTCAATCTTGCACACTACACTGTGTGTGTGTGTGTGCGCACGTGCGTCCATCCGTCCGTCCGTCTCTTGTGTCTAGCTCAGAGAGTGTGGGCAGTGGGGCTGCCAGAAGTGACCCATCAGATAGCTCTTCTCAATGGCCTGATGCTTTCCTAGGTGCCACCTTTCTCTTGACATGTCACGCTCCTCCTCCATCCTGCATAGAGCTGCGCAAACCCTTGGGGCAGTTCAGGAGCAGAGGGCTTCATGCCCGTGGCTCGCTCTGCTGTGAAAGTGAGGAGCCGGTGGCTAAGTGGCCAAGAGGCCCAGAGAGCAGCAGTCAGTAGACCAGACGCTTCCAGAGGAGGTAGAGGCATGAAGCAGACCAGCCGTTTTCTGTGTCTGTGTTTGCGTTACGGTGCTGTTCGGAGTTAAGTGCTGTGTGCGGATTTGGCCAGTTGGTGGAGGTCAGGGACCTTGATATGCTGTGCAGAGGAATGTCTGTCTTCCTCCGGTTCTGTCGGGGCAGGGTGGAGAATGGGGCTGCTGCATGTGTTTTGACAGCTCTGTGGACCCGAGCCAAGGGAGGCAGCTGGCCCTGACACCTACAGGGCAATTATCTGCCATGTCGGAGGTTCTGGGTCATAGCAGTGCACCTGCCCTGGTCGAGAGCTGAGTCAGCCACACAGCCACAGGGCTTCTCCACCCCATCACCACCATGCTGGAAACACCAAGGCCAAAGGTGTCGGCGCAGAAGGCTGGAGAGCGGGGTGATGTGAGGCCAGCCTGAGAGGTGTGTCTAGAAATGCTGCTCTCTCCCTGAGGGACCCGAGCGGAGCCCAAGGAGGGAGCATGGCTGGGGAGGAAAAGCCAGAGGGAAGGAAGGGGTGGGTGGCTGCAGGAGAAGCTCAGCCCCATGGTATCTGCTTGTGGTGGGTGTGACTAACTCTCACCAGGCCTTTCCTGGTTCAGCGTGTGCATTCTTCATCCTCCACCTCCGCTTTGGGAGTGCTGCGTGTCCTGAGGTCCCCTGAGTTGCCCTCTGTGTGCCACCTTGAAATGTGGGCAAGGGGCCAGTACACAGAGGCCAGTCTGCTCTGAAGCCTGAGTCCTACCGGTCTGATCTGCAGCCGAGTAGCTGTGAGCTTGTCGCTGGTGTCGGGGAGAAGGGATGTTTTAGGGGACTGGGGGGAAGCTGTCTCAGTAACGAGAGGCCTGTCTGCCGTAGTGGGACAGGCCTGTTTCCCTAACACTGCACTTAGGAGGCTCCTGCTGGGTGATGGTTGGATTCCCAGGGCGCATGCTGGCCTGGCTGCCCATGAGACGCAGGCTCTGCACGTTGCTGCTTTGGCAGGGACGCTCCCACGAGGGGCAGGTCGTCTTGCTGCAAGCGGGAGGGGTGCAGGCAGCGCTGCCAGGCCACTGGGCTGTGTGAAAGAGGACCAGAGGCGTCACTAACTTCCCCTGTCCGCGTGAGACTCGGTGGGGAAAGAGCCACACCAGCTCTGCAGCTGGCAGGCCTCATCCACCCTGGCAGCTCCCGTCACGGCCTGGGCTTGAACTCCTTGCTCATGTCCCCGTCGCTCCTTGTTCCACCTAAGCACCGGTGCTGGGGCCCTGCCAGTGTCCTCTCATTCCTGGCCTCCCAAAGGCCCAGCACCAGACCAGCCATACTTGAGATTGCCCCCTCGTTCCATGTACCTCTCACCCTCGTCACCCTGGGGCCTCATCTCCTGGAGCCTCTGCCCCAGAGGTTCTGGTCTGGACCCCTCTCTCCCGCCTCTGGGCGGCTGCCTCTTCCTTCTGCTCTCCTTTCCCATCGCTCTCCCCTCCAGGCATGGTGGGGGATGAGTGCCTCTGCTGTTGCACCTCAGGGGCTGGGTGGTCTCTAACCACCGGGTGATGGGGTGCTACCAGGTGAGTTGGGTGGGGTGCTACAAGCACAGTGCTGTGAGAACTTGCTGACTCTGCTCCTCAGCAGAGGAACTAAAACAATCTGTTTTTCTGTCTCAGCCACAGAGCAACAACAAAACCAGTCTAGTAAGCCCAGCAAAAGAAACTCCCCCAGTGCAGACGTCCATGGTACCTTCCCTGATACTACGTCCTTGTCTTTCCCGTTCCGGTCACTCCCTGAGTGCTGCTTGTTCTGCTCTGTCTGAGCTTGTCTTTTGGCTTAGTTCTGTCTGTTCCTCTGCTGCTGGGGTCTGGTCACAGCCATAGGAGGCTGCGGGAGCTGAGTGGTGGATGGTCGGATGTGGGGGCGGCAGCTGTACCCCCCAGACCATCCCTGTGGAATTCTTGTCTCCAGTGATGGAGGAAGCAACTCCAGCCTCTCTCCAGCGCCCCGGGGAAGGCAGCCCACACTTCAGGCCCAGGCACACAGGTCTCCAAGGAGTCCATTGTAGCCCATTCACGCTGGTGGCTGCCATGACCCATTCACGTCCCTCAGCATGGAGCGGGATGGCAAGGCCAGCCGTGCCTGGTGTGTTTAGCAGCCCCCCACACGTGTTTACCCTGGATACCTCTGGGGAGCAGGGAGCAGCCAAGCAGGTAGTGGAGATGGCCGGCTGAGTGTGCATTGCTGCACCGTCACAGCCCCTGTTGCCCTTGCCAATCTGCCTGGCAGGGTGATGTCAGTGGGTGAGATGGGGCAAGATCCCAGCATGTTGTTCCCAGAGAGCAGGAGGAGCGCAGGCATGAGCTTGTGCTCCGAGAGGCCTGGCAGCTGCTTTCTACTCTGTAATTTTCCAGACAGTGCTTCCCGGGGACAGTCCCTAGTTTTCAGCTACCCCCTAGTGGCTTTGCCTGCTACCCTTTCGGCGCTGAAAGTGTCTTTCTGGTTCGTTTTCGTGTTACAGATGTTTCATTTTGGGGACTTTTTGTTTAGCAAGTTCTGCATTTTCCTTTGAGCCCAGTTCTCAAAGCAGCTCCTCCCTGGGACACACTGGCTCATTTTACCCCCTTTCGTCTTTTGGAAAGGATGAATGATCCTTTTCTGAGTTAAAAAAAAAATCTGGCAAACTCAATGGAAAACTGAATGACAAAGGTCCCTACCCCACCCACCACCACCCCTGCTCGCCCAGCCTCAAAACCCCCTATTCTTGGAGAGCAAACCTGCTGAGAGCACATTGCTTAGTCAGTTGCTTTCCCAAGGGTGGAGCTTTATGCACCCAGCGGTCAGCTGGTGGCAGGTTTCAGGTGTTTGTGCCAACGCCGTTCTCCGAAGGCGAAGTGGGGCCTGGGAGCGGGGACGTCTGGGGCTTTGTGTCCCTGTGAACGTGGCTGTTAGTAGAGCACCTCTTCCCACGAGGCCCCCGGAGCAGGGGGTGGTTTGTCTGTGGTTTGTTTCCGTGTTGGTCAGTGGTCCTGTGCGTGTTAGAGTGAAAACCGGGGAAACGATTTGGAGTTGGAATTTAATTCTTTTCCCCTTTTCCTAGGAGCCTCAAACGACAGTGGTCCACAATGCCACAGATGGCATAAAGGTACGGGGCGCGTCGTCGTGTTTCCGTAGAGAAACCCCTGTGGCTCTAGTGCCGGCCCCTCTGGGGATGGTGGTGGACAGTTGCTCTGGCACTGGGAGAGGGTGGTGGGGGACTGTGGATTCTCAGACAGTTGGGCAGGGAGGACTAGGAGCCCCCAGGTCAGGGTTCACTGTCCCTGTCCTGACCCAGTGTACAAGCTGCTCCCCAGGTGCACATGCAGAGTGGGCAGGATGGGAGAACCCTGTGTGCCTCAGGGGGCTCTGGAGTCGGAGACCAGCTGCTTGCTGCTGGGTATTGATTAACGCTCTGCCCAGTTCCAGCCCAGCCCCTCTGTCGTACCGCTGTCTGCTGCCCCATTTCTGTCCCTTCCCTTGCGTTACATGCCCCTGTCCGCAAGCAGAAGTGTCCTCAGTCTCCTGACTGCATCTCGTGATGTTTTCCTGTGCTGTGCAGGGCTCTATGGAGAGCTGTAACACCACCGCTGAAGACGAGGACCTGAAAGGTAGGTGTCCTGCCAGGGCCCTCTGCTACTTTGGGTCTGTGGGCAGGAGCCTCCGGGGGTCCAACCTGCCCCTGGTGGGGCAGAGTTCAGTCGTCACCATCCAGTCTTCCCAGAGTGATGCATCAGATTCACTCCTTGCCTTTGCCTTGGCTTTGACTCCCATGCCTATTGCAGTGAGGTCCTGGACATGCACCATTTAGTCTGCTTGAAGGACGTGGCCAGCCTGGCGTGGGGGGGTGGGGTGAGCTCTCCATGCCCCAGATTGTGTCACTTGTTTGTCTTTGTCCTCACGGGCATTGGAATCTTTCCATTCCCAGCCCCCTGACAGGAGTAAACTCTGGCTTCTGCCCCCCTCCGGATCTGGAATCTGTCTGTTCCTTTCTCGGTTTCAGCACCACGCGAAGGGGATCGAGGTTTCCCTGCTTCACTCCCTCTCCGGCCTGTGACGGTTTCTGTCCCCATTTGGAGGGGTGCACTGCTCTCTCTGCTCCACGTTCCCGTGGCGGCTGGCGATGGAGTGCCATAGGGCAGCGTAGAGGAGGGAGCTGTTCATAAGGGGGGTGCGATTGTGCACCTCCCCACGGTCACGTTGTACAACCCTTTCTCCCTCTTGGGACGGGCTGACGGGAGTCTGGCCTGCCTGTGCCCGAGTCCCGTCTTTCCTTTCAGCATTTCAGCAACTGCCCCTTTCGCAGGAAGGTGGAGGCGGCTCTGCTGGAGTGGGAGGTGGTGGAGGAGGCTCTGCTGTCTGTGGGAGCCGTCTCTCCGTGGGGTGGTGGGCGGTGGGAGGGGAGCAGAAGGCACAGCCACAGGCTGTTCCGTCGCACGGGCTAAGGGGCCGCTCTTGCTGATACCAGGTGGGGCAGCTGGACGGCTGGTTGGCTGCTGCTCGGAGACATTGCAGGGCCGGCTGGACACACGCTCTAATACAGGTCCAGGGTCAAAGGGAGACCTGGCCTCCTCCTGTGCTAACGCTGTGGTCCTCATTCTCGCCCAAGCTAGTGGGGGCTGGGGACTGGATGGCTCAGGAGAGAAGGTAGCCTCTGATTCCTGGAGACATGAGCCAGGAACCAGGTAGGACATCCGTCTTGAGTAGCTGTCCATCCCCAGCCGGAAGCCCGAGCCCTCTTGCCGAAGCCCACCGGGGTTAGCAGCTTGTGCTTGGCAGAGGCCGAGCACTGCAGGGCCCGAAGGCCGGAGGGGCAGGAGATGCTGCGACTCAGAGCTGCTGTTTGCTGCTGGAGCTGTGGGGTGTTTTCTTTGGTCCTGGAAGAGCAGAGGAGGCTGTGGTGAGGAGAGCCCAGGAGCTTGCGCTGTTACTGTGGGTGCTACGCCCCGCTCAGGCTGGTGCTTTTATCCCTTATTTCTCTGAGGGCCACTGCTCAGCCTCTGACTGACCCTGACTCCGCTCCTCCCCTAGCCTGACGTCGAGATCCAGCAAAGAGGCTCCACGGGGTCCCCCCGCTCTCTGTCGCGCACACACTCACCCTGGGGGTGTCTCGTCCTGTTTACAGCGCGTGTGTCACTCGAGCCAAGAGGTCATTCATCCCCCTTCCATGGTGGTGCATCGCCTCTCGTTGGGGTGGTGCGCTCCATGGCTCCTTGTGCAGCCAGGCCCCAGGGGAAAGTGTGCCCGGGATAGACGAGGCAGGCGTGCGAGGAGCAGGAGACAGCTTCTAGGCCCCTGGCCAGTGGCACCTCCGTGAGGCGTTGGCAGGGGGCACTTGCCATTGTCCTGCAGGGGGCTCCTGGCCGTTGCCAGCGTTGTGGTTTTGTTATTGTTCACCTTCCTGCTCGTGTGTGGTTTACTGAACTGCGTGTTTTGTTGTTTTGTGTTCTGCCTCCTGCCACGCTAGTGCCCCCTCTCTCCGCCGGGGACGGCAGCTCAGTGCTTGAAGGACGGAGGCACAGTGAGAGCAAAACACAGACTGAGTCCATGCACTCCCAGCTTTCGCTCTGTTTCTCAGCCAGTAAGTCCCGGGGTGCAGCGCTCCACAGCATCCCCCGCTCACTCCCTCCACCCTCCCGTGGCCTCCTCTCCCCAGTTCCCTTCCAGGGGGCAGGTTTTCATTTCCACCACTTCAGCATATAACTAAATCCATCTCCCCTCTCCTCATCTGCTGAAACTCTCCGTTGCCCCTGCAAAGTGGAACCTCGGGCCGCCCAATTCCAGGGCATTCTCTGCAGTGGCACTCGCTGGGTGACCTTGCACGAGACCCCTCACCTCCCGTGCCTCAGTTTGCCCCATTGTAAAATAGGACCAGTGGGACTGGTGAGACTGAATTATTTCCTGCCTGAGATGAGCTTTGAGCTCCACCGATTGACGGTGCCATGGGAGTGTAGAGACCTGGCAGTAGGGTGAGCTGCCTCACTCTTTCTCCAGGAGTAGGGCTATGGCTGCTGGAAGACTCCTTCCCTGTTCCTTACGCTGTGCCCAGAGCTCTTGTGTAGCCCTGATGCTGGAGGGGCTTGCCCTGTGAGAGTGCGTCTGCATTGTAGCTTGGTGCCTCCATGGATGAGAGCTGAAAATCCTTTGTTACCACATGTGCTCCCGGGACTCCCCGACTCTGCCAGCACTGTAGCACCTGGCGGCAGAGATAGGAGCAGGCAGTCTGACTACCTGGCCCTGCGGCCCACCCAGCAGGCCCCCAGCGTAGTGACACGAGGGGATGGAGCTCTCTGTTGGTAACAGGTGGGAGGCTACGGCTGCGCTCTGCCCCCTCGCAGAGCTCCCCGTCAGCCCGTTGGGTGCTGCTGCTGTGCCTCCCCTTTGGAAGCATGGTGGCATCATTGGCGCAGTACAGGGACGCTGTCCTCCGGCCATGGGGAGGGAACAGATCTGTTAACCTAACCCCAAGCTGCTCTGCCCCTTCCTGCGCGACTGCCCCCTCGGTGGGCCCCAGCTGTGGTGCTGCGCTGAGGCCCTGCCCTCCTGCTCCTCCTGCATGAGGCTGGGGGCGGCTTGGCTCTCCTGCCCATCCTCCCCATGCTGCTGGGGCCCTGGCCAGAGAGGAAGGGCTGCTTTGAACCTCTGGAAGCAGTGGGATTTCTTTCCACTGGGCTCCGAAGGGTTTTCCCCTGCCACGTGGCACGGCAGGAGCCAGGTCCGAAGCTGGGGCGGCCGGAGGCGGCCGTGTGGCTGTGTGGTGTGTTTCTTTGTTGGTTTTGTTTTGCATTCTGCTGTTGTCTGGGTTTTTAATATTATTTTAATGCTTGCATTTGTTTTGCAGCCACGCAGTCTTGTGAGGAGAAGCTTCTTGCCTGGGACAGCCCAGGGCAGACGCTGGAGTTAGTGAGCGCTCAGTCGGAGCCTCTGCTAACTCCCGTAGTTCCGTTTGTACTTAACAGCGCAGCGTGTAAGTTAGTGGCTGGCTAGCAGTAGTGGAGTAGTGCAACCAATACGCGATGTCTTGTTACCCTCCTCTTCACCCTTACGCACCCTGTCCGCCTGGCCCCTGCTCGAGGGCCAGCTGCCCTTCCACGCTACAGCTAGAGCGGTGCCCCGGTAGCCGGATAGGGGCACAGTTATACTGAGGAACGTGGCTCAGTTCGCATCCACCCAGCTCTTCCTCCCATTGCAGGTCAGCCGCAGTCTGCACTTGCACAGGTCCCGCACTCTCCCGGCAGGGGCTGGGGGACACGTGCGCAGAGCAGCACCAGCTGCACGTGGGGCCGTGTGCCGTGGAAGGAAGGCTGGCCCAACCCGCCCTGCAGACTGGTGCGGGGACCTGGCTGTGGGCAGACGGGTGTGTGCCGCCCCATGGCTCAGGCGCGGTTGAACGCGGTCACTAGCAGCGTGTGAGTCGTGCTGTGTGTGCACGCACAAGCCTGGTCTATAGCCGGTCGTGTCCTGAAGTGGCTACAAGCTTCACGGGTAAAAGTTGGCGCGTGGGTGGGGCCTTAGTCACGGTCTTGTGTCCCCCCCCCCCCCCCCCGCTGCCCTGTGGAGCTGCTGGTGAGCAGTGCCAGGGAAGACCACAGCTGTGCGACCCTTCCCCTGGCAGCCCCAGGCTCACTCGTGGAATGGTGGGGGAGGATCAGGAGACCGCTGTCCCTTGTCCCCAATTACCCTTCCTAGACGGGAAAGCAGGGGAGGCCATGCTGGTTCCCACCCTGCCCGGGGCAAAGGGACACACCGCCTGCCACCTGATGGCACTGGGTGCCCTGTGAACGCCATGGCACAGCGAGTGTTGCGGCTTGGCTGCGTGTCTGCTGCAAGGAGCGATTGTGGTGCCACGTGTTAAGCTGGAGACCCTCTGAGATGAGCTGGCCTACGGCTCTTGTGGCTTTAAGCTTCTTCACGCATCCCCGTCCTTCAGTCTGCCCCCAGCTCCTGCAGCTCCGCCTGGAGGTGCTGAGTTCATCTGTACTGTCTGAGCAGGGTGAGCATCCCCCTTTGCCTTTGGTCCTCACAGGGAAGAGAGCTGCTCACGGAGCCTCGTCTCCTGTCCCGTGAGACCCAGGGCACCACCTTGACCCAGTTCCCGCCCCATAGGCGCGCACAGCATCACCGTGCCAATGCCCGGACGGGCTCCCTTAGCCTGACCAGCTCAGGCCAAAATGTGCTGGTGGAGAGCTGCATAGCAGTGCGTCCTCAGTGGAGGTCAGAATTCGGTGTGATCACTGCTCACACCAGCCAAGATAAGCCCTTTGCACCCTCCTGGGGCCGGGGTGTTGGCAGAGGCCAGGGAACTAGGGAGAGGAGTAGGACTTCAGTTCTCTATTTGTGTAGCTGTCCAGATGCGCTGGCAGTTCGGTTACCGTCTCTGACCCAGCGCCCGGGGAGGCAGCTCTCGGAGGTCCTGGGGTGCACATGTAGACGCATGTGCTTGTATGGTGTGTGCAGGTGTAGCCCTGGGATTGGCGCGTCCACGGGGAGGAGGCGTCCTAGTGAGCACTGAGAGCTGTAACCACTCGTTCTTCACGCGGGCTTTGCTGCAGCGTTTGGTGCTGTGAGATCAGCAGTGAGGGTACAAGACAATGGGAGCTGGGCTGGATGCAGCCGGCAGCAAAAAATAGGCCTGCTGGCCAGAGAGGACTGGAACCGCACCAGGCAGCTGCTCCAGCCACGTGACTGTCGGCCGAGCAGAGCTGGGCGAACAGGCAGTGGGAGTCAAGTGCTGGGACTGCCCGCCCTAGAGCCGGTTACCGGCAGCTGTGTGCCGTGTGTAGGCTGCTGTGGGGGATGGGGCCGTAGGCCTGCCCGTCTGTTCTGCGCAGTTTGTGGCTATGGTCCCACATGCATCCTGCTGGTGCATTGGCTGTCCTCCCCTAGGGAGCGCTGCCAGTGGGCAGTGGTGAATGACCAAGGGATGGTTTGGGCTGGCTGCTCTTATCCAGGGAGCTCCAGGGGAGGGGGCGGCGCTTCCTCCTGACAGCTGGGACCAGGTTCTGAGTTCTTCTTTGTGCTGGCCGGTGCAGCGACCGAGGAGAGGAGAACGCGAATGAGGTGCTGTCCTTATTGCCCTTCTCCATGACCCCCCCGGGTTCCCACTCGTGCCCCCAGCCCCGGCTCTCGAATGCCAGCTGCCAGTGCCGCACATCTCTGGGGTGCCGGGCGCACCTCTGGTGAGACGAAGATCAGTGGTGTGCTGGAAATCGCCCAGCAGGAGTCACTGTGTTGTCGCACTTCCACCCAGGCCCAGCAGGTGCCCCCTCAAGTTGCCTTTTCTTCTCGCCTGCAGTGCGCAAGCAAGAGATCATTAAGATAACGGAGCAGCTGATCGAAGCCATCAACAACGGAGACTTCGAGGCGTACACGTGAGTGCAGAGGCACTGGGCGCTAAGTTTCTACAGTCAGCATGGCCCCTGCCCAGGGGAGTCATGCAGGGGCCAGGGCAGTGGGGAGCCATTGGGGCAGTGGGGCAGAAGGTCATTCCTCGGTCTCTGACAAATGCAGCTGGGGCTCTTTGAATGAATACTGGGGACCAGGAGCAAGGCAGCTACCAGGCAGCTGAAAGGGAGAGGGATAAAGGCGCACAGCTGGAAGCCCAGTGCGCAAGGCCATGGGAGCCGGGGGGGCGATTGTGGGACATGTGAAGAGGTAGGGTGAAGAGACAAACTGCGATACGTGCTTGGCTAGATCTCGGAGCAGAAGGAAGCATGCCAGCTCCAGTAGTCAGCATGGGGTCTGCACTCCAGGCAAGTGGCATCTCTGATAAGCCTCAGGAGCTAGCAGCAGGGCAAAGAAAAGCCCCTGCCTTTGAGGCTAGTCCATGAAAGGTCAGCAGCCTTCAGAGGGGTTCAATCCCCGGGGCAAATGGATTCCTTTGTCTTTGCAGAAAGATCTGCGACCCAGGCCTGACCTCGTTTGAGCCCGAAGCCCTGGGGAACCTGGTCGAGGGGATGGATTTCCACAAGTTTTACTTTGAGAACTGTGAGTGGGCAGAGATTGGCAGTGCCAGCAGCCCCCTGGCACATGTCTTTGCACCTGTCATGGGACATGGCTGCAGTCCTCTGAGGCTGTAGCAGACACCAGGGTTCAGTGCATGTCAGCTGGGAGAGGCCATTCAGATCCAGCACTTCCTCTGGTCCCTCAGCGAGGATCCTGGCTGTCTTATTGCTCGTCACCCTGGGAGTGCAGCTGGGCTGGTGTAAAGTGCCACGTGCACATTGTAGGTGGGAAAGCTCAGCTGGGGAGCCCTGCCCAGCTGGAGGGACGCTGCCTGTCACGCAGGCCAAGACGTAACTTTGCAGGGCGGCTCCCAGAGCTTCTCCCAGCAGAGGTCTCACGTGCCTGAATCAGATCCCAACCTCCCAGGAAGCCCTTTGGGAGCAAACGCTCTTGGGTGGGGTTGTCCTTCCCTTCCGTAACCCCCTGTGGCTTCCTATCCTCACCCTTCCCCCAAGAGTCACCACAGCCGGGAGCCAGGGAAGTGAGCTGCTGCCCTGAGCTGCTGCAGGTGACCGAGGTGAGGACAGGGCCCCTGAACGCACACGATGCCTTGGCTTGTGGGGTGAAGGGGGCCTGGTGCCTTGCTGGCTGCGTGGCAGCCCTGCGGCGCCTGTTGCTCCCCAAAGCCTGCTGGCTGACCTCGCAGGGCTCTTTCTGATGACCGAGGTACAGGTAACGTCCTGGGCCTGAGAACAGCCCTGCTCCTGGGGCAGAGGCAGCTCCGACACCCGAAGTGTGGGAGGTATGCTCTGCAGGGCAAACGGAAGCTGAAGGTCAGGGAACGAGGGGGGCGTGGCGCAGGAGGCGGCTGTGGTTCTGCCCAGGGAGGGTTGGGAGCAGGGGGTGCTGTGACTCGGGGTGCAGGTGGATGGGGGAGGAAACAGGAGCGGTCGATGTAGTGGTGTGTGGGGCCTTGTTCCCCTTGCTGAGCACAGGGCGCTGATGGTTTTGCATTTTGTCCCCCCCCCCGGCCCCCAGTACTGTCCAAGAACAGCAAACCTATCCACACCACCATCCTGAACCCTCACGTCCACGTCATCGGCGACGATGCTGCCTGCATCGCCTACATCCGCCTGACGCAGTACATCGACGGCCAGGGCCGGCCCCGCACCACGCAGTCTGAGGAGACCCGCGTCTGGCACCGCCGTGACGGCAAGTGGCTGAACGTCCACTATCACTGCTCAGGGGCCCCTGCTGCTCCGCTCCAGTGAGGCTCAAACACAGGTACCGGCCAGCGGGGGGTGGGCTGGTGACGTGCCATGGACCAGGGCTGCCGTCTGTGGCTGTGAGGTGGCAGAAGCCCAGAACGTGGCATGGCTGCTGTCTGAGGGATGGGGCTTTACGAGCTGGCTGCAAGCAGAGAGGGGCTACAAGAGTGAAAAGTTTCCCTCAGCCCGGCAGGCCAGAGAGCCTCACACCCTCTCTGTGCCCCAGGTCTGCCATATGGAGGTGCTGGGCTTACTCGGTTGGCAGAGGAGAGTCGCATGCTGCAAGCAAACCCCAGGCCATGGGTTCAGAGTGCTACAGCCCCCTCCAAGGACACAATGAGGCTGGGTCAGCCTCCCCACGGTGCTAGGCTCAGGCTGTGTATGGTGGTGTTGGACCACAGAGGGAGGCATACGCCTGGCTCTGGGGCAGGGATGGGGGCAAGTTCATGGGTGTACTGGGCTGCACGCCACCTCCCTGGTCCTGGGGTGCATGTAGGTCCCACTTCCGGGCAATCTTGGGAGATTATTTAAAGTACGAATGGGAGGAGAACTGACTGATGAGCAACTGAGTCACACACAGCTTTTTTCTGGCCATGCCAGTCACGTGTAGGCAAGGAGTGGAGGAAGGGCAGCTGGAAATTAGATGAACAGGGAAGGCCAAGTTGAAATCCAAGAGGTACATTTGCAGGAAAGTGATGGGGTGTTTAGACTGAGCTGTTGAATACAAATAACTAGGCCCTACCAAATTCCTGGTCCATTGGGTTCATTTCACAGACATAGGATTTTAAAAATAGTAAATTTAATTATTTCAATGTCACAACGCGGTAATTGTAGGGTGTCCTGACCCAAAAAAATGTGTTGGGGTGGTTGCAAGGATATTGCAGGTGGTTTGTGAAACTTCTCTCCTTCTTTCTGTGTTGCTGCAGGTGGAGGTGTTGTCTTCAGAGCTGGGCAGCTGGAGAATGCCAGCTGCTGGCAAGGAGCCCAGCTCTGAAGGCAGAGCCACTGCAAAATGCAGCACGAGAGCAAGGATGGCATGCTACGGTACTGTCGCTCCTATTTCTGTGCTGTCGTCTGCACAGCTGGGCCCTGTGTCAGGAGCCGCCGCTCTCTGACTGCCCAGATCACAAGGCAGCAGCAGCAGAAGTAGGGGTGACACGGTATGGCATTGCCACCCTTACTTTTCCTGCTGCTGAGCTGGCTGCCCAGCGATAGCTGCTGCGCTCCGGCCAACCAGCTCGGAAGGCAGCAGCGCAGAAGTGTGGGTAGGACTCCCAGTTGAGAAACTGGTCTGCCCCTGTGAGATCTGTATCACATTGAGTAAAACCAGGTTTCACAGCAAGAGACCAAATGTCATAGTCTGTGGTGAGCTTTTCGTGGCCTAGCGTTTGATAAGGCTCTACTGGGAGGTATCCAGACCCCCTGCAAACTCTAAATGTCCGCACAGCAATGAGGAACAAAGTGAACGTATGTGAATGAGGCTGCTTGGCAGGAATGTGAAGGGGTCCTGGAGCATGAGTGGAGGCTCGTTCAGTGCGCTGTGCTTACACCTGGCTGTAAACAGTACAGGAGAGGGCAGGCGTGGTTGGAGAAGTAGGTGGGGAAGTTGCTTCAGAGCTTAACAATTCCCTAGGGTTTTAGCGAGGCAGTGCCAAAGTAGAGAAACCCTTAAACTACCATCTATGAGGGTACAAATCCCCAGCCATAAGAATACAAATATATTCGTGGCGTCTTAATACTGGTCCTCTAATCAGCAGAAGCATTTTTAATGTGCTGAGAGAGAGATCAAAGGCAAATCAAGCGAATGAAATGGTAATACTGGGGGGCTTAAATTAGCCATGTGCAATATGATCAAATATCACAGTGCAGCAAGGTTTGACTCCTCAGTTGCTTGACACCATCAAACAATTGCTTCTAGGAGCAGCTGATTGGACAGGATGCCAGTTTGGCTCAGATATTCTTCATGTAGCCATGCTGGTTTACTTATTTCCTTGCTTTCCCTTGTCTTGAGGTGTCTGCATGCCTTCTCCATTCTTTGTTTTGTGTGCCTATGAAGCTGTCATGCTGAGCCCAAGGATGTAAGCTTCCTAATGTTAGAATCTGTTTGCTTGGATTTCTCCCTTTTGTGGGCTGGAGTGTCACCTGGGGAAGTATGATTTTTTTCCTGAGAAGATGATGAACTTCATTGTACTGTGTTCACTGTTACTAGTCCCTCAACTGCAGTGATTTATTGAATCTAATCCTGTGTATTTCTTGTGGTGAAGGGCTGCTCTACACTTCTAAATGCTACAGTGGCACAGCTGCACTGCTCCAGCTACCAACACCAGTGAGAGAGGTTCTCCTCTCGATGTAGCTACTCCACTTTCCTGAGAGGTGGTAGCTAGGGTGAGGGGAGAATTTTCCTGTTGACGTAGCACTATCACACAGAATCACAGAATCATAGGGCTAGAAGGGACCTCAGGAGGTCATCTAGTCCAGCCCCCTGCTTCAAGCAGGATCAACCCCCACTAAGTCATCCCAGCCAGGACCTTGTCCAGTCGGGACTCAAAAACCTATGTGCACTGGGGATTAGGTTGGTTTAACTGCCTCACTTGCAGATGTGGATTTTTTACAACCCTGAGCAACACAATTACATCAAAGTAGTTTCCTAGTGTGGACAAGGCCAATGTCAAGAATAGTTTCACCTTCGGTGTGTTCTAGACTAGTTCGGCAGTAAGGAAGACAATGGAAGGGAGCATAAATATGCTGAGCAGAAGGTTTGATGGGAACTGGGAAGACTGAGATGAAATCTGAAGCGCAAGTAGCCAAAGAGACAGAAGTAAGAACAATTTCAGTAGATCAGAATGGACAGGCTGTAGGCGCTTTGGTGGATATGCTGGATTACTAGGGAGAAAATGAGAAGGACACGGCTACTGCAGAGGAGCAAAATGCTTTCTTTGCATGAGGTTTCATGCCGGGATATGTGCCACGTCCTGCACCTCCTCTGTTCTGATAACACAGAAGAGGTGCCAGCAGAGACGGAGAAGTCAAACGGAATGTGCTGAGGCAGACTGGCCAGAGTAAGGAGTAACAGGTCACCAGGCCCAGCGGGTTGCCCACAAGAATTCTGACAAAGCTTGAGAAAGAGGGGAATTCTGCGCCACGGCATGCATGCACACTTCACGTCCTGGGCAGATGTCTTTGCTTCCCTGCAGAAAATTGCCTGTCTGATGGGGAAGCAAAGGGAAGCCATGGGAGCAGTCACAGCCCTTCTCCATAGTGAGGGCATGTCACGTGGGTGTCTGGCCCAGCCAGTGGAGAGGTAACTCACTGCAGGATAGGGAAGGCAGGACTGGGACTCTCTGACTGGGGCAGATCACACCCATCCACCCAACGTGCGTGTGTCTGGACGCTACCCATGTGCTGGCAGAGCAATGAGGAGAGGCTGATGAAAAGCAGCTTGTTTGGAAGTGCTGACTGGAACCCCAGCTATAGCACTGCACACCCTGGGGAATCTGCTGCCACGAGGCATCACTGTGGCCACCAGCTTAGCAAGACCCAGGAAAAGGCTGATGGTTTATATAGGTGCAAGGTTCATCCAACGCTACATTAGATAAGAAGAAAAAGAAACCCGGGGGGACAGAGAGCAATAAACCCACCTCTGCCAGGGTAGGAGCCCACCCGTAAGTTGAAGTGAGGAAGCAGCTTTCCCTCCATGCAGCTCATTCCATAACCACGCACCTGGGGTTGTCTTGCACCCTCCTCGGAAGGAAGAGGGTGGGACTGGGCTTCGTTTCACAGGTTCCCAGGTTTGGTCTGGTCTAGTTAGGCAGTTGCTTCCCAGCTGCCCCCTCTCGCTTCCTCTTCCCCTCGAAAGCGTTGTGTAAGCATCCCTCTGTCAAGGCTGGGCCCCTCGCAGAGCAGCTGCTGCAGCAATGGTGTTGGACCAGAGGAGATTCACCCTCCCAGCCTGGAGTCTAAGGGGTAGGAGGGAGGGGCCCCATCCCGGTGCACTGCCAGGGTGCTGCTTCCCAGCCCAGAGCCGGTGCATGCTACGTGTGGCAAGATGTTCCTTTCTCTTGTACTCTGGCGTTTTCTCCCCGCCTGGCATGCCGTGGGCCAATTTTGATTTACATTGTGCCACTAACTGTTGGCTTTGTTTCCCTTCCTTCTCCCACCCTGTTCTTTTCTCTCCTTTCTGGGTGGACTCTGCCACCTCCTGGTTGCAGCAGATGTGGAGATACTCAGCTGGAGGGCCATATCTTCTTAGCAGCAGCTCTGGAGTGCCCAAGTCACAGCGACGGTCATGTCCGTTTTGACGTTTAATTAAAAAAAAAAAATCCAAATTCCGAACCGGCAGCAGCCAAATGCACGAAGCCCTGCATGCATCTGCTGCTGTGGGCACTGCCGCCTGTCCCTTTCCCATGGATCCATAGTGTCTTTCTGCTGTACGGAGGGGTTTTTTAAGTCTCAAAGAGACATGTTGTTTGTATGAAAACAATAGAATGAGTAGGAGTAATGATAGATATATGACAGACTATCCAACAACCCTCCCTCAGGGCTGACGAAATGGCATCAACTGGAGCATCTTTCGGAAACCTTGTAAGGGGGAAAGCAAAAGCGAAGGCGAGAGAGCACGAGTGAGGAGGAAGAGGAGGCAGCTTGAGCAGCGGATTGCTGAACTCTGCTCCACGGAGGCAAAGTGGAAGCTAACACTGCATTCAGGCTGTGCTGTGACTTTGATCAGCAAGCGGCGATGTGGAGATCCTAGCGGGGCCTGTATGAAGAATGGGAGGGCGAGGTGGAGGACTGACGCTTCTTCCTTTCCCAATGACCAGGAGACTGACTTCAGCCCAAGTTTCTTCTTAAGTCTTCAGAACGGTGTGGACCCTGCAGGAGCTCACTCTGAGACGTCCTAAAACCAAGAAGGGACGTGGAGTGAAAACCACGGCTGGAACAGTGGACTATAAAAAAGGATTTAAATAAAATTATAAATAGGAGCTTGCTCTTGAAAGATCCTGGTTTTAGAAGTGGCCCTTCATTGGCCAGACAGGAAAGTTTGCAGCCAGCTGACAAAAAGGAGCATTAAGAGCAAAGGTTTTAGCTGAAAAGGGTACACACATGGGATTTTCTTTTGTTGCTTTCTTTTTCTCGTAGCGTATAGCTGGGATCCACAGTGCTGCAGAACACATGTTCCTTAGGAAGCATATGAAAAAACTAGTGTTATGTTCTTTCATGAAGACTCATGCATCCACCTCTAGATGATGCATCATTAATGTGTGTGTTCTATACTGAAATACAGGCACCTATAGAATTAAGGGGCTCACCGGCTTCATTTGATTTTGTTGTTGTTCTCTGGTGAAACAGCAGGGGAGCCAACACCTGAGGGCAGGTGCTTCTCCCCTCCCCGCGTATGTTTGTAAATGTCATGGTCCTGGTATTCTTCTGCATAGCTTTTCTGTTTCTTCATGGTAATATTGTAACTTATACAACTGTCTGCGCAGAGTCACAGCAAACTGTAGGCAGAGACCTGCTGGCCTCATGATAAACAGGAGAAAAGCAGGCCCTCTGATGCTTGTCCTCAAGGCAAACTCACCATCCTACCTTCCTGTGCTGGGGGATGCTGTCAGTTTCTTTTGTTTGCTAGGAGGGGCATGGTGAATTATTTGTTGGCTTGTCATGAATTAATCCTGACCCAGAGAAGCAAAAGGCCTTTTCGCTAGACTCTTTTTTAGCACCAAGCAGCAGCCCCACGAGTTCTGTGGGCTGATCAAGAGGCGGGCAGGGAGCTGGTCGTTATTGTAGGATACTGGGATGAGCTTTTAGTTCAAGTGTTAGCTTTACACTCCAGGGGGACCGAGCAGAGGGTTTGTTTCAAGGGCAGGAGCACTGTAAGGGATTCTGAGGCGAAAGGAGAGCTCAATTAGATCTTGATATTTGTTCAGCCATTGAATGATGGGACGTGCCTGGAAGCCGAGTTGCTGAGTGGCGCTACTGCCTTGCTGCGGAAATCCCTCCATTCCCCTTTAAATGAAGACTCCAAGGTCAATCCCACCCCACAATTAGAGCAACTACTCCCGGGTTCAGGGAAAGGCCATTCACGTTTCCCAGAGTTCCTGCCAACCATATGTGTGGGTGGAATGGGGACTGAGCCAGGAGAGGGTGAACACTGTCTTATGGTTTTGGAACGCTTTTAGGGGGGCCCTAAGCTTGAGCGTCGGGAAGAGAGGAAAAGCTTTGATATTTTAGTCCCGTTTTTTAAAGCCACGCAGACAGCGCACAGGACATTACAGTTATGCAGTTTTTAAAAGAGAAATACAAAAAATTATGCATGCCTTCTTTAGGTCTGATCTTTCCTTGCCTCTTTACCTGATGATTATTAATGACTAATAGAGACCCTCTGTATTTAGTAACTGCATCCTTCAGAGAAAACAAAACAAACAAAAAAAAGGATGGGTTTTGATTTTGCACAGTCTTAGAGGCAAGCTCTCTGTTTATTCTTTTAAGTTAATGAGAACCTTAGCTTGGTATGGCCATTATCAGACATAGCTGTACACCTTTAGCATTCTTAATGTTCTCTTACAGGGCTAATATGAGCATCTATATAATATATATTATAAATATCATGTTTTAAAAAGGAAATGGAAGGCGTTTGATGCAGAATTTTTGCATGATATAGAAATAATTAAAGTTAGCTAGTGTTTGTTTGGTCTGAATGTTGGTAGACCCTTCATAGCTTTGTTACAATGAAACCTTCAACTGAAGATATTTAATAAAATAACATTTAAACGGGGTGTAAAGTTGAGTGGCATTTCTCTCCTCTCTGTACCGTGGGACAATGTGGCATGGAGGCTTTTGAAACAGTCTTTTTTTTTCCTCAGAGCTTTGTTTTGGGAGCAGCAGATATATAATGTATGTGTGGGTCTAGATGTGTAAAGAACAGGTGTTTGCGCAGTGCGGAGGTGGGTTTAGACTATAAAAATGAGAGAAGCTGGCTGTGCTTCTGTGAGCTGCAGGTTTCCTGGGGGAATCCTCCAGAGCAATCTCAAGGAAAGTTTCTGGAGGTGCTCATTAATCCTCTGCTGCAGGTTTGACAGCCGTGCAGCTTTCTTCCTTCCCCCATTGTGAGACATGATCCCCGCATCATTCTGCAATCACTTGTGCAGGGACCAAACAACACATGGTCCCTCTACGCAATGGTTTCCATCTGTGTGCAGAATAAATTTTTCTATGTACACTGAGGCATATGCAAATGTGCACTAACAGTAGGACCAAAAAGCTAGTTTGGGGCACTCTGCTAATCAACTAGGTGGCATTTGAATCTCTCCTGAGCAACTATGCAAGCACCCAGCTTACAAAGAACACTGCTGGTGAGCTGCATGGAGAGCAGGGTGGAACCCAAAAACGCAGAATAGATGTACTCTGGTTTCCCTGTTTACCCTCGCCAGTGAGATGTCTGCTAGAACGATCCCTGTCTGTGAGGAAAAGGGTGGTAGAATTTTAGAATTTGTTTCCTAGAATACTGCTCTGCAACCCTCGCAAAGACCGTGTGTTCCTTTGTCTACGTGCAACCCACTCTCCCCAGCCAACACTCATTGTGCTTTGGGTATTTGCAGAGACGCGTGCCTGGCAAAGGTCAGCGAAAAAGTAATTGGTATGTTGCAAAAGGTGCATATAACTGAAACGTTTCAATGCTCTGCTTGTATTTAACAATCCCAGTTCTGTACATTGTCCCCTGTGCTTGACCAGATGTGGTCTTTGGGAACACCCAGGCACCCCTACTGACGAACTCTGCCAGATGAGAAAGAGGTATATTACAAGATTACAATTACAAGAGGGATATTACAAGAGGTACAGCAGTGCTCCACTACAGAGAAAAGGGAACACAAGGCATGTTGGGAAGCCGAAGGCAGGACGGAAAAGGGCATGGTTTGCTAGGGACACAACTGAGCACGTGATAAAATTAATGGAGGCACAAACAGATTCTCAAGCCTTTAATAATGCTTCAGACAGAGCAGATCCAGGCTCAACCTCCACTGTGGCACATGCATGAGCCTGTACCATGCCCTCTCCCCACCCCAGCCCACCCCCCGTTCCTTTCCACTTTCTAGGACTTCTCCATTTCTCCTTCATTCCACCCCCTCATACAACTTTTATGGTGATGGATGGACCTACATGCTAAGCTTCCATAAAGGTGATGCCAGCGTGCCTTTCAGCTCCCAAAAGCAAATTCAGCTGGCTTGTGGCACCTACTCAGCCTCTTGTTGACCTGCTTCTTATTGCTGTCCTATGTAAGTTTCGTGAGCCAGGCTCCACTGGATAAGCCATGTCTCTCATGATCAATATGGGAATTTCTGCATCCCCCCGCCCCCCCCCCCCCCACTGTAATCTTGTGGTCTGGAAAGAAAGCCAGTTGCAGCTCTCTGTACAGGCTGGTGTTCCTGAAGATGTGTGTATTGTACACCTTTCCAGACCACCCTGTGCTGGTGTCTGTGAAATGCCCACAGCGATCCACAAGCACTAGTAACACCATGGAGAACTACACCTTCCAGGTGATGCGCTTTGTGACAAGGTGGGCTGGTGCTAAAATTGGAATGTGTGTGTGCCAGCTGTGCTGTCCAGCTGGGAAATCCCATGTCTGTAAATTCAGCTGCTCTGTCATGCGCCTTTCCCAGAGTCGTGGTCCTGTGGATCAGAATGCTATTTATTGCCCTGCACAGTACAGCTTCAACAGTCAGCTTCCCCACTCCAACCTGGTTTGCCACTGACCAGGAGCAGTTGGTAGTCACAAGCTTCCAAGCAGCAGTTGGCACATGCTTCTCCACCAAGGGGGCAGCTCTCACTCTGGTGTCCTTGCCCTGCAGTTCTTGGGCCAACGCAGCACACAGTTCCAGGAAGGTGGCTTTATGCCTCCAAAAATTCTGAAGCCGGGGCTCTTCATCCCACACCTTCAAGGTGATGTGATCCCACAATTCAGTGCTGGTTTCCCTAGAACAGTGTTTCCCAAACTTAAAACATTTGCTTACCCCTTTTGGGACGTCAGGCTTATTGGTGTTCCCCCTCCCGCAGCGCTGCTCCAGTGCTTATCTCCTGATGTTTCCTAATTTATTTTTTGCTGTGTACCCCTTGAAGTCTTTTCAGGTACTACCAGTGGCACATGTACCACACTGTGGGAAATGCTGTGTTAAGGCATGCTTATCAGACATTCTGCAGCAGGACGTCTGTAGAATGGCAGCTTGGAATGCTTTGTACGCATTCATAGCAGACGATGCTGTAACTCAGGCTGTGGCTGGGGATGTATCTGTAGGAGTGGCAGTCCTACATGCATGTCTGCTACCAACTTCCCTGTGCCTGCCGCCACTCTGAACACCGCTTGCCAGTCACCCACATGTGGAATAAGATGGGGACCTGCACTCAATGAAGAATGGTAGTTACTTGCTGTAACTGGACGTTCTTGGAGAAATGTTGTTCCTATTTGTATTGACCTACACACCCTCCTTCCCTTCTGCTTTGGACCCTGTCAAATTGTGTTAAGAGGAACTGGAGAAGCACAGGGCCACACAGCCTCTTACAGCCTTGCTCAGGAGCAGGAGGAAAGCTACTACACATGCAGATGCTACTCGGAAGAATTTCCAGATTCAGGCACATGGCAAGCATGGCTATTCCCCATTCCACATGGAATGCAAATAGGGGCCGCATGGCTTGACGAGCCTCCAGTTACAATAAATAACCTCCATTTTTGACCAAGCTGATGAGACAGGATAGCTGCGCTACATAGGGACTTACCACACCCGCCATATGTCAGATGCCATTTACGACACTTTTCAATTGACTGCCTATTTTGCCCCTCCAAAACATCTTCCACCCTTCTGATACTCAATTTTACATAAAGTTTGCTTGAAATCGCTTTCTGGATGTGTTATAGTGGTGTGGAGCTGGAAGGGACTTGGAGGCTGTAAGATTGTTTGTTACAGGGTAGGGTTGCCACTTGTTTTCCATTGATTCCTGGCCCCAGACTCAGCCAGTCAGAAAGCTTGAACAGTAACTGGCTGAGCAAAGGATATGTACATGTGTATGTTTGAATGCTGTTACAATAGGTAGTAAATACGTTGTTGCAACATTCACTTATAATTAATTTAGTGCTAAATCTGGGTTATTGTGGTGAAAGCTTTGGGCAGGAGAAAATCCCCATTTTATCCTCCGTCCTAGAGCTGGAATTCTGCGAAAGGGAGAAGGAGGGGTGAGGACAGAGAGTAAATCAGCAGAGTTGTGGTGTTCCAGAAGTGACAGGAGAGAGGGGAAGGAGTAGCAAGAGTGGGACTCCAGTCTTCCCATGCATAAGAGGCACATGGCGAGAGGGTGGTAGACGGGGGTCCGTGGCTGCATGTGGCCTGTGGGTCACAGTTTGCCCACTATTGCTGTAAAGTCTCCAGGGGACTAAAACACTGGACACGTGGGAGATCGGCCCTTCCAAAACCTGCTTTGACAGCCGCTGCACCTCTGGGAACACTACAGAGTGAAGTAAGTATGCTAATGAAGACCACAGCGGTGTTTTGGGACATACACGGAGAAGAGACAAAGCTATTTCTGCAGAAGAACCCAGCTACTGAGTTAGTAATGATAAATTCCTTTCTTTGTACATTCTAGGTAAAGAGAAAGTGGAGAACACAGATTCGTCTGACTGAATTTGTAGACGTAATTCTGTTGATGCCCAAACACCTTGATAGGCACAACACATGCATATAGGTAATTCTGTGTGCTTGGGAACTCACTCTTTTGTGACGATGTTCAAAAGTGTGCTCGGGGTGAGGCAAAAAGATGTAGTTCTTTTATAGAGCACTTTTCGTCGGTAGACCAGTAGGGGGAACCCTCTTTACTGTCCAAGATATATTTTTGCTTTTCTTCATGTCAGTAATGCCAGTAGGGTTAGCCTCATCGGGGCAGCTCTCACGTCCGTCCGTTCCAAGAGCTGGCGTTCACTGTGATAAATATTTTTTTTTTCTGATAAGAAGACAAGTGTCCATAATTGTTACGTAACTAGTTGTTACTTTCTCTGAAGAAAGGATGCAGCAGCCAAGTGGACAGAACGCTGGACTGGAATTCAAGAACCTCGGATTCAATGCTAGTTTCTGCCACTGGCCTCTTGTGTCGCTTAGGTTGGTCGTGTCCTTCCTCTGTGCCTGTTTCCCCACATGTATCATGCTGTTAATATACTAAGCACTTTGATATTTGCCAATACAGAGAGAAGTATCATTACTTATCTCAATAGATTCCAATTTATTCATATCCATCCTCTTCCCCTGAGAATCTGAATGGTTCTGTTTCTTTGGTGCGTGCTCCTTTTGTCGTACTTGTTAGTGGAAGGCAGTACATACCTTAGACCAGTGGTTCCCAAACTTTTCAGCATCATGCCCCACTTTTGACTTTTGAGAAACCCTCACCCCTCCCACCTTTTCTTTACCATCATCCAACCACTTTTAACAAAAAACTCAATTTGTAATTTAAAATAAACACAAACTTGATATAAAAATGTTATTTAAAATTAAAAATAAGCACAAATAATTTTTCTTGGCCCCTTTTGAGTGCCTGGTGCAGCCCCAGCTGGCCAGCTGCCTGATCCCCGTGCCAGCTGTCAGAGCTGCCCGCACCAGGTGCCCGCCCGCCTGAGACCTGCGCTGCCAGAGCTGCCCACCTGAGCCCCAGGCCAGCTGCCCAGTTACCCGAGCCTTGTGCTTCCAGGACCAGCCCATCAGCCAGCTGCAGGCAAGCCTCCCAAGCCACCCACCCAAACCCCATGATGCCAGGGCCAGCCACCATCCCAAGCCACCCGAGCCCCATGCTGCTGGGGCCAGCCACCCAAGCCCTGCAATGCTGGGGCCAGCTTCCCAAGCCCCACGAGTCCTGCAAGCTAGCTGGCCACCTGAGCCTCAAAAGCCCCATGAGCTGCCTGCCCAAGCCCCTCCCTTCCCACAAGCCACGCACTCCCAGCCCCCCACCAAGCCCCATCATCCTTCTTCTTCCCCTGCCTCAACCCACACTTGCTCACCTTTGCAGGAGGCAGCCAGCTCCACATGGGCCTTCACTGGCTGCCTGCTTTTTATAGCAGCTGCACCGAGTCACCCGTGTAAAATGGCAGGGGCTGTGAGCCAGGAACAAAGGCCGGCTCTTTCTTGGGGTGGTATGAATGATGAGGGAGTGGGTCACCTCATGCTCCCCTGGAATTTCTTCACGCCCCCCAGTTTGGGAAACCATGCCTTAGAATTTGCGGGGAGTGGCATAACTCGACTGAGGGCATGTAACACCTGCTTCAATTGCTTTTCAGTGCGAGGTGGGCTTGTCTTATCACAAATAAGCCGGAATCTCCCATGATGTATATAACCAGAAAGAACAGGGAAGCAATTTCCCTTTCTAACCAAGCTGTTTTTAGAAAAAGTATCACACACACACTTTGAGGCCTGCATGCTTAAGGTGGTGAAGGTAACCTGGCTTATTGTGGAGAGATGCAAAGAACTGAAATAATAGTTGCAACTCTGAAAGTTCTCTATTGTTGCTCATTTGGGAGGACCTGCATCATCACTCATAAGTGAAGTAGCAATCCTAAATTCATCTCTGTGAAACCTTTTCTCCCCCAAATCCCACCATATATGTTCAGATTCAGCCAGTACAACGATATGCCACTATAGCAGTTAGTAAAAGGGTTTTCTTAACTCTTGAGAGAGTATTCAAAGACATATCACTTATACGGTGCCATACATTTCCCTGATCTCATTTCTCACGCTCTAAATAAAGATAAACTCACACCACAAGCCAACTGCCCAGGACAGGGCGTGTGTGGAGAATAATTCATGATGAGAAGAGGAGGGAGATTGCTTTGAAAAAGTGGGGTGTAAGGAGGAGTTGGGTAGCTCTCGCCAGACGAACAGAGGAGATCACTACAGGGGCACACAGCTGCGTGAGAGAAGGCACATGGTCTGGAGTGGGAAGAGCTAAAGGGAGCACAAAAGCTTGGAAGCGCTTAGGGCGTGAGAGAAGCAGTAGAGGAAAATGAGCACTGAGGTTGCATTGTAGGTGCTGATAAGGAGACCGGGTATAATGCAGTGAGCCCTAGGAAGACAACCAGTTCAGCAGGGAATGGGTTGGGGATGAGCCCTGGAGGAAAGAAAGCTGTGAGCTTTCTGGAGTTGCGGGAGGCTCGTCAGGAGAAGGTTCTGGTGACATTGTAACTATGGAAACCTTGTCCAGCGGGAATCTTAGCCTTTCTTCAGTTGTTCCACTGACTTCAGGTGTGATCTTGTGCACATCGCCTGTTGTGTTTTAGTTCTTTTGTTGTTCAAAGGGAGATTGTGTTACTGACTCATTGTCTTGTCTACACCACAAAGGTTTTTGATGCTAGTAACAGAGAGTAAGCCGTGCTAGTCTATACACTATCAAAACAAAAAGCAGTCAAGTAGCACTTTAAAGACTAGCAAAATAGTTTATTAGGTGATGAGCTTTCGTGGGACAGACCCACTTCTTCAGACCGTAGCCAGACCAGAACAGACTCAATATTTAAGACACAGAGAACCAAAACCAGTAAGCAAGGAGGACAAATCAGAAAAAGATAATCAAGGTGAGCAAATCAGAGAGTGGAGGGGTGGGGGGGAAGGTCAAGAATTAGATTGAGCCAAGTATGCAGATGAGCCCCTATAGTGACTCAGAAAGTTCCCATCACGATTTAAACCATGTGTTAATGTGCCGAATTTGAATATAAAAGTCAGCTCATCCACTTCTCTTTCCAAAATGGTGCGATAATTCCTCTTCAGTAACACACATACCTTTAGGTCATTGACAGAATGCCCCACTCCAGTCTATACCCCAGGAACACCAGTCCTGGAACCTTTCCCTGCAACAAAGCCCGCTGCCAGCTTTGTCCACATATCTTTTCTGGAAATACCATCACTGGACCTAACCAGGTTACTCACAGAATCACGGGCACTTTCTCATGCTCCTCTACTAACATCATATATGCCATCATGTGCCAACAATGCCCAGGTGCTTTGTATATTGGACAGACTTCTAACTCCCTTAGACAAAGGGTCAACGGGCACAAAACAGACATCAAAACACTCCAGATCCACAAACCAGTTAGTCAACATTTTAATGGAATGGGGCATTCTGTCAATGACCTCAAGGTATGTGTGTTACTGAAGAGGAATTATCGCACCGTTTTGGAAAGAGAAGTGGACGAGCTGACTTTTATATTCAAATCTGGCACATTAACACATGGTTTAAATCATGATGGGAACTTTCTGAGTCACTATAGGGGCTCGTCTGCATACTTGGCTCAATCTAATTCTTGACCTTCCCCCCCACCCCTCCACTCTCTGATTTGCTCACCTTGATTATCTTTTTCTGATTTGTCCTCCTTGCTTACTGTTTTTGGTTCTCTGTGCCTTAAATATTGAGTCTGTTCTGGTCTGGCTATGGTCTGAAGAAGTGGGTCTGTCCCACGAAAGCTCACCTAATAAACTATTTTGCTAGTCTTTAAAGTGCTACTTGACTGCTTTTTGTTTTTGCTACTAGTTAATGTGAACTTTAAATCAATATAGGTACATGGCTATGACAACAGCAGTTTAAGGCCATGTCTACAGTACAGATTTAAGCTGACTTAGGTTACACCCTAACCGTGTGACCAGTCCTGTCTCTCAGGCAGTACAATACTCACTGGGGTTTGGAACTCAAGTCTTGTCTACATTACACACTTTTGCTGACAAAAGTCAGCTTGCACTGACAAAACAGTGGAAGTATTCACGTGCCCATGCCCCTCCTGCTGATGTAACTCCCCTGCTACGCTGACATACTAAAAAAAAAATGGCACAGAGCTTTTTCGAATGTAGTCATAGTGATGCATTGAGGTCTTACTGAGATTGGTTATGTTGCCCTCCAGAAGGTGGCCCACAATGCTCAGCTTCATCACTGTGGTGACCAGCTCAAACTCTGCTGCCCTGAAGGTGCACAAATATACCCTCCCCCATTGCAAGGCATGAGAATTTTCCTGTTTGCTCAGAATGCATCATTCACACAGCATTCTCCAAGCTGACCAGCAGTCTCTGGGGTGGGACACCTTGGAGATAGATCTGCTGAGTCTGTGGAGAGAGGGAACTGTGCAGCTATAGGTTTACTCCCGCCATTGAGAACTTTGATATGTCAGGGCAGAGTTTTCATGGCATGTTGCATAAGGACAACCTGCTGAACACACACCACTGGCCTGCGAGGTTAAAGGAGCTGAGATGAGCATACCAGAAGGCAAGGGAGGCCAACAGTCACGAGTGCAGTGCCAAAGACATGCCACTTCTCAAAGAAGCTGCGCATCATTTTGGGCAGTGGCCCCACCACCAAGAACTCCGTGCGTACTTCAGGGAGGCTGGCGCAGTGGGTGGCGATGTCAACCTCAATGAGGAAATGGAGCTGGAGGATGATGTGGAGCACGCAGCAGGGTGGTCCAGTGACTTGGTGAGTCAGGACCTCTTTTCAACTCTTGGGGGCTCCAGCCAGTCCCAGTGCTCAGACCCTGGTGTGCAGGATGCAGGAGAGAAGAGCTGTGGTAAATTCTCGTTTTGCTTTGACACTGGAAGGTGAGAGGAACGTGAATGCTCTCGTACTTTTTTTGCATGGTAGAGCAGGGATAAGGGCCAGAAATTGACAGAATCTGTGACTATGTGCAGTGGGGATCCAGTGGACCAGTTAACATACCCCAGGATGTCCTGGAAGTCTCCACAGAGATCTCAAAGAAACTCTGCTGTTGGCAGTGAAATCTTCTTCCAGAGGTTCCTTGGAAGAGCTATCTTATTTCTCCCCCCCACTGTAGGAAACTTTGCCAGGCATACAGCAATTATTTCTGTAAGTACCGGATCAGCATACAGATAAGCAGCATATGGAGGTGGTGTGAAGCCCCACACACACAAGAGATGCGCTCTTACATCTTGGTTTACACTTAGCAGTGAGATATGGATTTTGATTACTCTAGCCTGTGGAAACAATAACCTCCCTAGCCACTTGCAGTAATCCTTTTAGCAAATCACCCTTTGTCCCTCCTGCCCATTTTCCCTTTGCTGCTCTGCCCCAGCGAAGTCCTTATATTTTGTACTTGCACTTAGCTGTTTGCTAGCAAAGAGACAGTGAGAAATAGGAGCGTGTAGCTTTTGTGATTCAGAGCCATGAGTGCATGCATGATACTGCTGCTGTTCACTATACCCTTGGCTTCTGTGGATGTGCCCTTGAGGAGCAACTTCTAAACACCAGCTGAATGTTTCCATCGTATAAGGAAGGGAACCGGAAGAAGTAAGGTTTAGAGAAGAGCTGCAGTCACCAGATACAGCGTATAGCAAAACAAGTCTGTGAAAGGAGATGATGAATGAAGGACTCAGACTTGATAGCCTGGAAGGAGACAGGGAAGGAGTGGATGACAGAGCTGTTGGAGGAGTAGCTGGAGATGCTGCAGTCTGAGCACCCCCCACCTCCACAGCCAGTACAGAACTCTATTCCATGCCCTCCCTAAACTCCCCGACTGCATTTCCCATGTGTTCATGGTCCTTCACAGTACCCCGTGTACTCCACACTCACTCTATGCTCAGGGACTTGTTTCAGAAAGGAAAGCTGGAGTTACACAAGGCTATGGGAGCCCTAATCACAAGGACAACAAGAAGTCGTGTGGCACCTTGTAGACTAACAGATATTTTGGAGCATAAGCTTTTGTGGGCAAAGACCCGCTCCGTGAGATGCATGAGTGCTCTGATACTGATCACAAGGTTGTTCTTCATTGCTGTATGCCTGGTTTCACCCAAAATTTGTGTTTTGTTCTGTTACTAAACCTGAGTTTTTAAAATAAGGTGTGTCTGTGTCCTACCTACCCTGTTCTGTGCTAACATATAAACATAGTGACTTTAGCTAGGAATATTTGCTTAGTGCAATTAAGGTTCAGGAAGCAAGCTCCATGAGGGTAATTCAAGTTGGAAAGTAAACATTACCTGTCCAAATGCATCATATAAAGACATGCTGCCGGGAATCATCATCAAAATGCTCCTTGAAAGTCTCCATGATTCAAATAGCTCCCTGTCTTGCTCCCTCCACTCCAGATTGCCCTTGTATCTGGCATCTCAAAATCAGCAGTCTGCCGTCAGTCTCAGTGGTCCACTCCTGGGGAAACTTTTACCCCCTTCGCTTTGCAGTTACACAGAGTGCAGAAGACAATTGCCATCAGAATATTTTATGCATTGGGGTTTAACCAGCCAAAAAAGATACCATCAGTGACCTTTCTAATGAGTCAAAGACGTATGCTATGGCCATTCATTTCCTGTTACTGAAGCACTCCTTTTGCTGTAGTCTAGGGTCCTGGTGTAAGACTTCTTGAGAAATGGGAGCAAGGGGTAGGCAATGTCTCCAAGGATTGCTGTGGGCATTCGCACATCGGCCTGCTGAAATTTTCTGGGCTGGGAAGTCCCAGCATGCAGCAGCTTTCTGGTAAGTCAGTGGTGTGAAAGACAATGTGTGCCAGGTGCCTTCCTGGACCACCTCACACTGATGTCAGTGGAACACCCATTGTGATCTAGCAGCAGCTCTCATTTTTGGTCTGTGCTAGTTCTTCACACAGGTCCAAAAAGGTGGATTTGAGCATCTGAAGGTTCTGCAGCCACTGCTCATCCTCCCATAAACACATGGTGATGTGATCTGACTAAACCGAGCTTGTTTCCTGATCCAAATCCTGACGGTCTGCCATGGCAAGCTGGTCTGTGGATGCCAGTAGCAATCTTGTATTATTTGTTTCTATGGCAGACAGCAGGGCAGGCAATACTGAGTCACTCTGTTTTGCAGCTTCTGATATCCTGCAGGATCAGCGGCATTGGGTGCATAATGCTTATTGCCAAGACCGCTCAGCAATTCAGGAGTCATGCCATCAGGCAAAGAGGGCAGGTGTGCAGTTTACAAGACCTGTTGAAAAGGGGAAGCTTGTGGAATGACAGGACAGGAAGAACTACATCACAAGGGGGTGAGCATGCTCCTGGTGAACCGCAGTCCATTCCCAGAGTTCCCAGTACGAGAGGGTGATGTGGGGGTGGGGTGAGTTGCGGCCTCCCTAAGCAATGCCTGTGGACATGTTCCACCAACACAAGGAGCAGTGTGTGGATCTGCAAAGCCAATGTAATTAAAGCAGCTTATGATCATTGATATAATTGAAGTCAATTTAACTCTGTAACATAGACATGGCCTTAATTGCTTGCACAAGAAGTGCAAAGCAGTAATATATTGGTCGTAGGTTGGACTGCCTCTTGGACTTCGAGATTTGATCTCAGGATTTGTTTCACTCTGCATAAATGGATTGTCCATTAACTTGACAGAGTTAATGTTTGCAAAGGCTAGCGTAGATATTGTGCAAACCTTTATTCTGGGTATGAATATTATTAACTTGAGGAAAACATCACGTACCAACATAAACCAGTGGGATAAAGGCAGCCTCTGCAGTTGTTTCCCTCCCTCTCCTCACCCACCTAATGCTTTTCTTGCTCTTGATCACTCCAGCCTCCAGTCAGTTCCCTCATAAAAACACAGCCTCTCTATATGTGCTGTCATCTGACGCACCTCCCCATGGCTGGTTTCTATCGCAGTAGTTGAATTCAGAGCTATTTGGTGTAGGCAGTTTGAGGAATGCAGCTGGAAGAGCAAATGCTTATTTTTTGTGGATTGCCAGAATGAATCACACTCCAGAGGAGAGTCATTGCCTCCCTCATCTTTAAAGACTAACAAAAGTGCAACATTTCTGCTGCTTTGGTTTGTTGGAGTACAGACGAACACCACCACCTCTCTGTTACTATTCTTGTTGAGTGACCCTTTCTTATCCCTGCTGTGGAAGTACCTTCCCTGGCCCCTAATTTGAGTTCTCAGCATTTGTCTATATAAATGTTACATTAACAGAAACTTCATTTTGTAATTCATTTTAAACTGCTTCCAAAGGGACATAATGTAATCTGGAAGGGTTTTTATTTCAGAATAAGCATCATTGTGGTGGTTTACACCTGTGTAATAGTTTGTTGTCCCAGCTTACCTTACAGCGGTATAACCTCCCTTGTAGACAAGTCCTTCATTCCTTTGACTTGAAGCCAGAACTATGTTGATGGAAAAGTGGTGATTGTACAGTAAACACTAAGTCAGAGCTGTGGTGTTGTTACCGTCCCATGTGTAATCCTGACCTCAGCTGCCATTACGTGATTTAGAAAACTTACTTTTGTGGTCAGTCTCTGATGCCAACGGGTAACTTAGCAAACCACAGCAAGCAGTTTCTGTTCAGAATCAGGCTGTAACTCCAGTGTACTGGGTCTCTTAGAGGTTTGCAGCAGTGTAATTTCATAACTGGTGTCTATTTCTCTAATACAAATGAGTACTAAGATGGGCTTTTAATGAAGCCATCACAAGCCTCATGCAGCCATGAAAACAGCTTGCTGTTTATTTTACTGGAAACGATTTACACCTATTTATTTTTTTGCAGGGAATGGGTGTGTGTGATTACATTTAATTGACACATTTGCACTGGTATTAATGGAAACTAGCAACTGAACGTGGAAAAAGACGGGAAAAGTTGGAGCAGATAGAAAGGGGGTTAATATCTTTTCTAGACAGTGCCCGTGAAGCAGACGAACCCAAACTTTAATGGACATTAAACAGATCTTAGCTACGTTAAGTAAGAGACAAAGTTGCTAGGAGGAATAAACCACATTACATCTAACCACGTAATCAGTGTGCCAATTAATGGTACTTGTTGGTTTGTAGCGGTGGCCTCTCCCTGCCCTCCGTTTCTCTAGCTCACAAAGCCTTGTCTGACTGCTACCACTGCAGCGTGTTAGCCATGTGGGGACAGCCCAGCGGGTCCTTGGGTGGGTTTGGTTTGCACCAGCGCAGAGGTACAGCTCCCGTGCAGGGAAGAGCGGCCCTGAGGTGCGCTCTTCCACCCTTGGATGTAGGGGGCCTCGAGCGGATGTGCTCAGTTGAATTTGCAGCTGCCCCCCTCCACCGTGGGGCTAAGTGCTGCCCCCCGTTAGCAGTAAGGACACTGGAGGGGAGCCCGGGCTCCTGCCCACCGCCTGCAGGGGAGACCAGGCAGATGCTCGAATTAGGGGAGTATCAACTTCAGGGCGGTAATTTAGGCAGCTGCCGTCTTGTAACTCAGCGTGGCCTTTCCCTGCAGCGTAGACCTGCCCGCCGTGCCGGGCCCTCCCTGCGCCCCGGGGGAGAGAGACAGCGCTGCCTGGCGCCTGCTGGCGCGGCGACACCGGCGGGGGGCTCTGCCCAGCTCCCCGCGCAGCACCCACGGCCCGGGGGGGGCGGGTCCGGGCCCGGTTCCCACGGCCACGGGCGGGAGGGGTCCGGGCCCGGTTCCCACGGCCCAGGCCCGGTTCCCACGGCCACGGGCGGGAGGGGTCCGGGCCCGGTTCCCACGGCCGGGGGGAAGGGTCGGGGCCGGGCACTGCGGCACCTCCCGCTCACGGCCCGGCCCGGCTGGGCTGAGGGGCTGCGGCCGCGCGTCTGCTGCTGCCAGGGGCGTCCCTGGGGCCGCGGCGGGGGCTGCAGCGACCCGACCCGACCCCTCCCCTCCCGCGGGGCCCGGCCCGGCCCGGGGCGGGAGCGGGGGCGGGGCGGGGCGGGGCCGGCAGCGGCCACCTCCCTCCCGCCCCCCCCCCCCCCCCCCCCCCCCCCGCTGGCTGCGTCGGGCGGAAGATGGCGGCGGCGCGGCGCGGCGGCAGCGGCTCCCCCAGCGGCCGGAGCGGGAGGCAGCGGCCGGGAGCCCGCGGCCCGGGGCCGGCGTGAGCGGAGGCAGCGCGGGCACCCGCCGGAGCAGCCCCGGGCCCGGCGCGGCGCGGCGCGGCTGGAGGTGAGGCGGGAGCGGGGAGGGACCCGGGGCGGCCCTCGGGAGCAGCGCCCCCCGCCGACCCCCACTGCCAGCGCCCTGCGTCTGGTCCGCCCCCCACTGCCAGCGCCCTGCGTCCGGTCCGCCCCCCACTCCCACTGCCAGCGCCCCGCGTCCGGTCCGCCCCCCGCTGCCCGCGCCCCCCGCCCCCGTCCGGTCCGCCCCCGACTGCCAGCGCCCCCCGCCCCCGTCCAGTCCGGTCCGCCCCGCCCCCGACTGCCACCGCCCCCCCGTCCAGTCCACCCCGCCGGTCCGCCCCCCACTGCCCCCGACTGCCAGTGCCGCCTGTCCGGTCCGCCCCAGCCCCCCACTGCCAGCGCCCCCTACTGTCACTGCTCCCCGCCTCCGTCTGTTCCAGCTGTCCGGTCTGCCCCCGCCCCCCACTGCCAGCGCCCCCGTCCGGTCTGCCCATCTGGTCCGCCCCCGACTGCCAGCGCCCCCTGCCCCCGTCCGGTCCGCCCCTGACTGCCAGCACCCCCGTCTGGTCCGCCCCCGCCCCCTACTGCCAATGTCCCCCGCCCCCGTCCGGTCCTCCCCCGACTGCCAGCGCCCCCCATCCGGTCTGCCCCAGCCCCCCACTGCCACCGCCCCCCGCCTCCATCCGGTCCAGCCATCTGGTCCACCCCCGACCCCCACTGCCAGTGCCCCCTTCCTGTTCACCCAGCACCCCTGCCCGGTCCGCCCCTACTGCCAGTGCCGCGCCCAGCCCAGCCCAGCCCTCTCTGCCCGTGTCTTCCCTCCGATTTCTGCCGGTGCCCCTGTCCTATCTCGGACTGTCAGTGCCACTCGGTGCCCATGTTCTCCATCTCATCCCTGCTAGTGCCCCCCACTGCCAGTGCCCCCGTCCTGTCCTGTTTAATCCCTGCCAGTGTTCCCTACTGCCAGTGCCCCTTCCCATCCCATCTCATCCCTGCTAGTGCTCCCCACTGCCAGTGCCCCCGTCCTGTCCTGTCTTATCTCATCCATGCCAGTTCCATGCACTGCCCATGTCCTCCCTCTGATCCCTGCCAGTGCCCCACGTCTCACTTCCAGTGTCTTCTGTCCCATCCTGCCAGTGCCCCCCACTGTCAGTGCCCGCCACCCAGCTGCCTCTCATTGCTTGTACCCTCCTCCCGCCACTGCCATAGATGCTGGCAGTAGGGGTGTGGGGAAGGGGGAGTGCGGCAGACCCCCTGGCGTGAAGTGGCGTCCATTATGTGCATGGCTTATAGTTTAGTTCAGTGGCTCTCAGCACCTCTCCTATAAACATTGTTCCAGCACTCCTGGTCCCTGGTAGTGCCCCTTGCCGTTATTAGTGGGCCCCCATCTGGCTGCCCTGTCACTGCTAATGCTCCCCCCATCGCTGTTAGTGCCCCCTGCAGCCAGCCAGCCACCCCGGCTCAGGCCCTTTGCAGTGCTTGGTCTGGGCTCTTATAGACTCGGCGCTCCAGCCCCTCCTCGGGGTGACTACAGCTCTGGCCGCACTAGCCCTATATGGCACCGTGTTGCTGTCAGCTCCAGGGCAGCCCATCTCAGCCCTTGGGACACAGCTTTTCTGTTGCTAAAGCCACCCCTAACGGGCAGTGGTAGCAAAGAAGAAGCTGTTGTGCCCAGCATGGCAATGTCCACACCAGCTCTTAGGTCAGCATGACTTATTTCACTCAGGGATGTCTCCTTCACATCCCACTGACACTGAGTGGCAGTGTAGACATAGCCATATCTTCTGCTGTAGATGCAGGTAGTCCTTCCATCAACCTGGTCTTTCCCATGGGGGTAGTGAGTTAACAAAAGCCCTTCCATCAGAGAATCTGAAACTCATGGAAGATTAGGGTTGGAAGAGTCCTCAGGAGGCATCTAATCCAACCCTCTGCACAAAGCAGGACCAACCCCAACTAAACCATCCCAGTCAGGGCTTTGTGAAGCCCAGCCTTAAAAACTGCTGAGGATGGAGATTCTTCCACCTCCTTAGGCAATGCATTCCTGTGCTTCACCAGCCTCCTAGCGAAACGGTTAATCCTAATAGCCAAACTCGCTCTCCCTCACTGCCACTTGAGACCATTGCTCCTTATTCTGTCATCTACCACCACAGAGAACGCCCTGGATCCATCCTCTTTGGAGCCCCCTTACAGGTAGCTGAAGGCTGCTATCAAATCCCATTTCACTCATCTCTAATGCAGATTAAATGAGCCCACTTCCCTCAGCCTCTCCTTATGAATCATGTGCTGCAGCTCCCTAATCACTTTTGTTGCCCTCCCTTGGACACTCTCCAATTTGTCCACATCACTGTAGCATGCAACTGCGCTATGGTGCTGCAGTGGCAGGGGTGCGGTGACTGTACTGTAGATGTAACTTGAAATGCCTGTCGCTATATCTGTGCACTTTTGAGCTACCTGTACAGGCTGACGGAGCTGTCCAAGTGGCTAGTAATGGGGGCACTTAGTTGGGTGTCTTCCTATATGCCCAGGTCCCCTCCACCTCTCCAAGTTGGTTACTGAGTTGTGGCTTCCTGCCTGGATGAAGTTGGGGCAATTCATAGGCGCTGTGCTTTCTTTGGTTCTGATGAAGCAGCAGAAGAGATGAGGATGCACCTGCTTTGGGAGAAACAGGCCACCAAGAGGAACCCCAGAAGCACAGAGTCTGCCTCCTCTGAAACCACCCCCCCACCTCATGCATCTGATGAAGTGGGTCTTTGCCCATGAAAGCTTATGCTCCAAAATATCTGTCAGTGTATAATGTGCCACAGGACTTCTTGTTGTTAAGTTCTCTCTTCTCCCTTCAGCCACCACATAGAATAACTGAATCTGTTTAAAGTATTCTCTCTCTAAGGACTTTAAGCCCATGGTTAAAGGAAGAGTTTGTTTTGTTTTCATTCTTTTGATAGAGAGTAACTTCCACAAAGTCAGACAGTCTGGAGTGGAAGCAGTCTGCTTCTCAGGGCAGTTCATTACCTTACAAGAACTTCTGTCTGAATCACTTCTTCTGAACGCTTCCTGTCCTATCTCATTCTCCCTCAGAGCCCTGGTTTTTACTGGAGTTTCACTTGGATACCAGATTCTTATTCATGATTTCTTTAAGATGTTGAGTGATGCTTAGATCACATTCCACTGCAAAAGTCCTATTGACATTACACACTTTTATTGTGTTTAAATGTGACCCTGTATAGTTGAGTTAGATGGCATAATGCTGACCCTAAGTGGTGCAGTCAGCAGAAATTAGGACAGATGGTGTTCAGCATCATGTCTGAGAACAGTGATTAAGCCCCCTGGTATGAGAGCAAACGTGGTTTGGCCTGGTCTATGTTGGCCTCAGTCATGTTCAGCACTGTGTCATCTAACTCAGGTTTTTCACAGCCGTGATGAAACATGATCAAATGAGGTAACGACGACTGGGTTGGTGGTATAAGAAGCAATTCCAATATTTGTACATCTGTTAGAGGAGATAAAGCACTCGTGCGATGAAAAAGGCTGCCTGCGTTCAGGATTATCTCCTCATTGATTTTCTTGTATATTTACTACATTCCTTTTTGCATTTTTTCACCCCTTCACAAATTTCCCAGTCTCTGTTAAGCCACTCTTCCCACTCTGTGCTCACCCCGTTCACTTTTTTCTTTTCATGTAGCCCTTCATGTTTGCTCTTCTGCTCATTCCAGCCCTGATTGGTTAATTCCTAACCATGGCTCCCATCCATCTATCAGTCCAGCTATGTCTACACTAGCCCAAAACTTTGAAATAACCATGCAAATGGCCATTTCAAAGTTTACTAATGAAGCGCTGAAATACATATTGAGCGCTTCATTAGAATCCCGGCGGCCATGGCACTTCGAAATTGACACGGCTCGCCGCCGCATGGCTCATCCAGACAGGGCTCCTCTTCGAAAGGACCTCGGCAACTTTGAAATCCCCTTATTCCAATCTGCTGTTAGGATTTCGAAGTTGCCAGGGTCCTTTCGAAAAGGAGCCCCATCTGGATGAGCCGTGTCAATTTCGAAGTGCCATGGCTGCCAGGATTCTAATGAGGCGCTCAATATGTATTTCAGTGCTTCATTAGTAAACTTCGAAATGGCCATTTTGAAGTTTTGGGCTAGTGTAGACATGGCCTCTGTGTTGCTAAATCTCCATTTCAGTGGTTTTTGTTTTTGTAGGCTGCAAACATGTCTTTTAAAACAGCTTTGTTTCTGCCTATGGGATTTTAACATAGTGCTATTAGATATTTGAAAGAGGAGTGACTATATACTTCAGTATGCATTCCTAAACACAGAAAACAGCAAATCTATGCAGTTTGTGTCCACCCCCCTGCCCTGCCCCGGTCACATAAGTGAAAAGTTACTGTCCTTCAAGGCAGGTATCAGAGGGTCATGTCCACCCAGCATTCCCCATTTTCCTAAAGGCTTCTCTGCACAGGAAACAGTGCAAAATAACTAGCCCCGATTAAAAGAATTTATATGTGGAGTTATTCTGGAATAAGACACTTGAAAATCTATTTGGATTAAATTAATTCAGAATAAGGCACGGTAATTCTGGGACAAGAGTGTACACACCAGGAGTTAATGCAGCATAACTAATCTGCTTTAAATGCACAGCCTAACTTTTTCTGGCTTCATTTTCACATACAGACAAGTCCTAAAACTGTGCTGGGGAGGGGAGAAGAGGCCTGATGCATTTTTGGTTGCACTACAGTAGAGTCTCACGAGTCGCGAACTTAATGTTTGCAAATTCAGTTATTCGCGAGCAGCTGCTTCCTTGGGCAGGAGCGCCGGTGGCCGCCGCTTCCCCCGGGGCTCCAGGCACCCTGTATTTGCAAAAAATCCACATTTGTGAGGGTTCTAAACATGGAAGCGTCACGAATGTTGAGACTGCACTGTATTTAGAGACCTATCAAATAGAAGACTGAGAGGAGTGTGCAGGAGTGAACGAACATATGTGCTAGAATACTTGCATGTTTTCTGTAATGTCTAGCAGCTGCTGTGATGTTATCAATGGTATAAACTCTTGTGAGGGCATAGTTTACCACTCTCATCTACCCTTCATATGCTGTGTCCTTGCTGTGTAAGAGTTGACACCTCTGGGTTAGAAGGCACCATGGTAAAGATGCCTTGGCCTAGTCTACACTTGGTGGAGAAGGTGAAGAATGATCCAAGTGTCAAGAAGGCATGTGTGTTTCCTGGAGCCATGCATGTCTCTAGAGCAGTGTGAGAGAGGGTTTGATGTTGTCTCCATCTCTCTGTGGTATGTCTGGAAGGTGCAGTGATAAAGTAGCAAAGAGCTGCACAGGTAAAATAATCTGGTCCGTTGTAATTAGCAGAGTCATTTACATATGAGCTCTCACTCATTTGCCTTTTTTAAAGGAGTGCATCTCCATCCATGAGAATAGCACAGGTCAAAATCCCCCAGCACTCGTACCAAATCTCTTTTAATTGGCCTCATTTACACCCTAAGAGTGTACTTTATTTTGCTGTCCTTCAAATTCCCCTCCCCAGGTTGTAAGTAATTTATTGCGGGGTATATTACAGGTGGAAGAACAGCCTCTGGCCATCAGCAACCTTTCTGGTATGTCAGATTTCCAGCTTAACAGGCAGCTGCAGCAGAATTTGCGGGTGCCTGAGACGATGCTGCAGCAGCATAAGCAATTTGTGGTATTGCTCAGGTTTGATGCATCCATTCTGTCCAGGTTCCTTGAGCATATGGAGACAACTGGGTTAATGGTCTGGTTGATTCTCTCTCCTAGCTTGCTGGTGACTTTGCTGATGTCCAGAGTATTTGAGTTCCATTTCTCCCTTTCTAGCCGTTTTTTGGAGATCTATTCTTGAATATAAGTATTTTTAGATTGCGCTTTTGCTTGAAATTAGACTCTGAACTGAGCAGAGAGCTACCAGATGCATATATTAGTGCATGTTTTTAATAGTCCATCTAGCCCAGGTGTCCTTTAAATACTTAAGATCAGTGTATTGTTGCTGAAAATAGGGGAAACACTCTTTAGTTAGAATCAAACGTAATAATGCAGGTGGGTGCAGCTGCAGGCTTTTCCAAATTTATACCTCAGCACTTCAGCCTGGACATGCAAGAATGCCCCCAGAGGTCTGTCAAGGCACCTCTTTCCGAACTTCTAGCTGTCCTGTCCTCACAGCCATATTTACAGAGCTTAGCTTTTTGGCAGTGTTTGCCTGAGAACCGTGCCAGAGTTCAAAATAGGAAGAAGGGCTCTTTCGAAAGTGGGGCTTATTTTTGAAAGAACCCCGTCCGCGTTGCTTTTTTTCCTCTCAGAGGACTCTCTTCCAAAGAAGGATTATGCAAATGAAGCATGAGATATGAAGATCAGTGCCTCATTTGCATTCCTCTTTCAAAAGAGGAATGCAAGTGTAGGTGTAGCCTCCGTGTGTGAGCTATGGGAGAACACAGCTGAGGTCTGCCTATGTGAAAGGTGTATGGATCCCTTACTTCTGGAAGCTCCTCCTGTGCCATTCAGGACTTCTGATCACTAAAATTTTGACCTTGAGCTAAGTGATTGTCTGTTAACTTGAGGAAGTTTTCATGTTTGTAAGGGCTACTTTAGTCCTTTCCTGAAGGTTTATTTGGTGCAGCAAATATTTGTGTTTACCCAGGGAAAACATCACAAGATCTGTATTTTGTTTGTTTATTTTCAGTGAAATAATACTTGCTTTCTTGGTTCTTTTTAAAGCTATCACAAAAGCTCTCCAAACAAGATGAGATGTGGTTGCATTATTTCTGTAGGATCTCAGTCAGCTTTTTGTAGACTGAATGGACTGAATAACTCAAAATAAACAAGACAGAGTAGCTTCACCCACAACCTGCAAACACACTGATGACCCTGGAAAAATCCTAAGAAACATCTGTCTCTGCAGAGTGTTTGTAGCTGTGTACAACTAAGAAGTTACTCCTGCTGGGATTATAGCACATTTAGTATTGACAGTGTTTCTAGCTGCTTTCAGGGTGAAAAGTTAATTGTCTTAACTCAGCCTAAATGCTTCAGTCTGCCTCCCCAAGGAGCAAATTTAATTCTCATTAAATATAAATGATGGAGTTAAACATTAAAATTAACCATAATTAGATACAAACTTCCATATTCCCTAGGAAAATCATAGAAAGATAGGGATGAGAAAGACATGTTCATCTGGTGACCTCCAGCAGAGGATTGTTTTCTGCCTTATGTTATTAAGTGTGCTACCCCTCATTAATACAGAGTTGATGGGTGGTGCCTCATGCATGTCTGGAAGTCAGGTTCAGCAGCACTCAAACCTCTAAAAAAACAGGAAGAGTAGAACAGTGGGTCTAATGCTATGAGTTTGGACCCCAGAGTGAGTTGTGACCCCATTTTAATGTGGTGACCAGGGCTGGTTAAAACGTGTTGGGTCCTGGGCCCCACTGCTCAGGACTAAAGTCAAAGTCCAAGGGCTTCCTCTCTTGATGTCAGGTCTGGGTTCCCCACCTCGACTCTGAAGAACAGTAAGTAGTCATGGGGTGAAAGGGAAAGTCCTCTCATGGACTGATAACTCGATAAAAGGTGGGCAAGAGAGAGCAGGAATAAACGGTCAGCTTTTAGAATGGAGAGAGGTAACTAGTGGTGTCTCTCAGTGTCTGTATTGGGACTGATCCCATTCAGTGTATCCATAAATGAGAAGGGGGCAATCTGTGAAGTGTCAACGTTTGCGTGTGGTACAAAATTGCTCAAGGTGGTTCAGTCCACAGCAGACTGGGAAGAGCTTCAAAAGGATCACGCAAACCTGGGTGACTGAGCAACATGACAGATGAAATTCAATGTTGATGCAGTAAACTCTTTCACAGCCAGCATTTTATTATCCTGAACTCTCAGTAACTGGCATTTTCTCCATAAGAACATTTTAGTTATGTTTTCCATAAGTACAGCATAGTGAGATTCCCATCCCAAAAAAGATGTGCAGGTTGAACTGTCTCGTTTGCCAGACCATGGATGTTTCTGGATCATAGAGCCCCAGTGGCTGGGAGTGTGGGCTAGCCAGGAGTCCAACAGTAGGGGTCCACTTTCTGAGAGCCGACCAGGACCAGAGCCCAGCGGCTGGGGCCATTGGCCAGGAGTGAAACTGATAGCCAAGAGGGAAGTCTGGGAATGTGGGCTGGTGGTCAGCAGGGCAGCATTGACGTCCCCTGGTCTGGGAAACCCCCTGGTTTGGGAACAGTCTGGTCCCCAGGGTGCCAGATACGGGAGGTCAGACCTGTATTAGAATTGGCAAAGGTACAGAGAATGGCATCAAAATCATGAGGGATGTAGAACAGGGTGGTGCGGAGATTAAATGAGAGATTAAAAAGACTTGGGCCATGTCTACACATGACCCTCCCTTTTGGAAGGGGCATGTTAATGAGGCACTTCAGAACAGGTCAATGAGGTGCTGACATGCATATTCAGCGCCTCATTAGCATAATAGCTGTCAGTGGCGTTTCGAAAGCGCTGCTTTCAAAACGCAGACTGGCTGTATAGCCACGGGTGCTTCGAAATAAACCCCACTCTTCGAAATTCCCTTATTTCTCAAAATGAATTGGAAAAAGGGAATTTTGAAGTGTGGGGTTTATTTCAAAGCACCTGCGGCTATACAGCCAGTCTGCATTTCAAAAGCAGCACTTTCGAAGTCCAGCTGGCCACCGTTATGCTAATGAGGCGTTGAATATGCATTTCAGCACCTTATTGACCTGTTCTGAAGTGCCTCATTAACATGCCCCTTCCAAAAGGGAGAGGCATGCATAGAGACAGCCTTTGACTTTCCAGATTGTAGAAGAAATGATGGGCAGGGGGAGGATAGGATAGAGATCTACAAAAGCAGAGTAAATAAAGAAATATTATTTACTCATAACACAAGAACCTGGGATCATCCAATGAAATTAATAGGCCGAAAATTTAAAATACCCAAAGGTAGTATTTTTTTCACACGACTTTTAGTTAACTTCTGGAACTCTCTGCCAGAGGATGTTGTGAAGGCCAAGGTGTTGGTTAAAAAAAAACTTGGATAAATTCATGGAGGGTAGGTCCATCAATGGCTGTTAGCCAGGACGAGTAGGGATGCTCGATGTCCCCAGCCTCTCTTTGTCAGGGTTGCAAATGGGCAGCAAGGGATGGATTGCTTGATGATTGCCTGTTCTCTTCTCTGGGGCACGGGCATTGGCCACTGTCCGAAAGCAGGGTAATGGGATAGACTGAAGGAGTGTTGGTCTGGTGCAGCAGTATGGCCACTCTTATGCTGACGAAAAACAAAGATTCTACTGCTCTCTTCTGACTCCTCTCATCTTACCCTTGGGGAAATTGTGTGCCAATTGCTAACTCTTCTGCGCACACTTTTAAAGTTCTGCATATTTTGTCTAAATAACACAAAATAATCACGCCAGTTTCAGTTATTTTGGTATGCGTTGCAAAATACCTCTCAGCATGTATGTCTATAACAAGACAGAAAAAAACATTAGGAAATGTTTTTTGGCAAATACATTTCTTAACAGCTTTTTTAAAGCAGAACTTTGAATATTAATGTTGGTTGTTCCTTAGCCCCTCCCATTAAGTCAGGCACATTGTCTTTTGTCCCTGCACCCTCATTCAGGCACCCCTTATCTCCACGTGTGCCTGACTCTCCCTCCCTGCCATCCCCATACATTCCTGAACCCCGGCTCAGCAACCCCCGTACCCCATTCTGTGTCCCTGTATCTCTATGCTGCTGCCCTTATCTCCACATAGCCCTGCATCCCCACTCCCACTCAGCCCCCCCACCCCATTCTATCCCACTCACTAGCCTTTCTGAACCCCAGTCCACGTGACCCTCCCAGCAGTCTCATATGCCAGTCTCTCTCTCTCTCTCTCCAGCCTATATCCTACGCCTCCTTACCTAGTCCTGTGAAGAATGTGGCCTTTTTGTCTTCCTTGTTGGCTGCTGGCTGCTCTGCCTGGTGAGCTGTCAGCCTTTTGTTCTGGTGCCACAGCAAACATGCAGCAGCATCTCTCCGACAGAATGTATTTTCTGCAAAAATTGGGTGTGGGGGAGAGCAGGGGGGATGAGAGGAAAGGGTGTAAATTCTGCTTGTGCACAGTGGCACAGAATTCCCCCAGGGAACTGTCTGCAGTCACTCTCAGCCTGTGCTCTACCCCTCTTCCTCCTGTGTTATTTTCCCCTGCCACTGTGAGAGATCACGTCTTAAACCAATATTTCCAGAACAGCTCCCTGACTCCAGGAGATGAAGAAAACACGTGCCATTAGGATATGTTAGGACAAGTGTTTGTTCTTCGTATCATCCCACAGTGCGTGGGACAGTGAGGCCTTGGCCTGAGGCTGTAGGAGCATAGACCTTCCCACAGTAAAACTTGTCATGGTTTGTGCAAAATATTGATTTTGCTTCCCCACCTCCCACTCCTAAGTAGGGCCTTTAAAAGCAGATTCTCTCTCTCCCCATAATCGTATCTGATTTCTTGAAGCAGTTTTATTGGTTTCTGTATGGTGGGCTTAAGATTTTAAATCAAAGTCATGTTTAAGTATTGTTCTGATTACAAGTACTGTTAAATGTGACTGTACTTGGGTTTGCTACTCAATTCTCTTGCATCTCTCTATTACTGTTGTATAATTACCCTGTTTTTGTGTCAGGATCTCTCTATCTACATTTTCATGTTGCTGAATGGAGATGAAGTGAATGGCCCCGGGGGCAGATGGCTAACGTGCTGCTTCAGGTATAAAGAGCACGTCTACGCTGCCCCACAGGTCGTACTTTGGGGGTGTGACTCAAGATGTTGCACTTGTGGATGCTGCGGGCATGCACTTGAAGGTCCCTTATTTGCACTAAAGTAGGGAGTTGTAGTACCTAGTATCATCTGTTGAGTTATGTAATGGCATGACATTTTCAGTCGTTGCTGCTTTATGTTTCAACAGTGGTTTGTATGTTTTTGGGGTTATTTGGGGTTTATTTTTTTTTACCACTGTTGCACACTGAGCATAGGTATCTGTGGAGCTGTCCACATTGGTGCTGGTCTTTCCTATGTAGTTATAGCTAATTTAGAAGCCAGCATGGATTCTGAATATTTCAAATGTCTTTTCAGCATGCATTACTTTGTGTTTCTCAGCACTGAATGTCATCTGTTTCTGTGCTGCCACTCTCTTGTATATTTTGACATTGCGCAGTCTTTAGTCTTGACTCACCTAAGTAATTTTATCATCTCACAATTTTGCTTTGTGGCTCAGTCAGTTTTCCAGATTATAAGTTAATAGAGGAGAAACAGCAACCTATCAAGGCTGTTCCCCACTCTGGGGTCCCACAAGAGGCTTAAAATTACCTTGCTTCAAGAGGCATCTGCTTCAAATCTTCCCAAGGTGACACCTTCCCTGACCTTAGAAGGTAGTTGCCACGTCCAAGTGAGAAAAGCATCCTTTAGAACCCAGAAACATACACTTGGTATGTCTTCTTATGGGGTGATCCCAAATGCTTAACGCTCCCTTAGGACAGAGCTTGAAAACAAAGCGGTAGAAGTTAAACTGCAATCGCTGATAGTTGACCTTTTGCTCTTAGGCATGCATACATAGAGAACCTCCTCTGGGACACAGGAATCAAAATTATTGCCTTAAAGCAGGTGATTTATTTTAAAAAAAACCAAAAAGATATGTGGTAAAGCCTACTTGGTTGCTAGGTGTTACAAAGCAACTAAAGAATAACCTAGATTAAAGCACAGAGAATTAGTCCCCCGGGATTCAGTTTATAAATTATAGTGTACAGGGGGTACATCAGCCAGCCTCAGAAGTCCCACACCAAACCCAAAATAAAAAACAACCTGATTATGTCAACTAAAGATTTCCTCTCTACTTACATACCTGTACTCCCAGATTTCTTTGGAGGCCTGAATATTTACTGAAATCCTCCAAGCCTGGTGCAGATACAAACCGTTTGTCTCGCTCCCTGCATCTGGCCATGCAAAGGACCCTCTCAGCAGGTAACTGCTTCAATTCAAAATGCCCCTCTCTCTTCCCATTGGCTCACTTGGCTGTTGGCCAGAACGGAACCTGCTGTCTCTGGGTTTAATCCTTTACAGGAAAAACAAAAGAGCAAACAAGCAGTCCTGTAGCACTTTAAAGAGTAACAAAATGTTTTGTTAGGTGATGAGCTTTCGTGGGGCAGATCCACTTCTTCAGACCTGGAGATACTGCTGTACTGGAAATACTGAAGAAGTGAGTCTGCCCCATGAAAGCTCATCACCTAATAAATCATGTTGTTACTCTTTAAAGTGCTACAGGACTGCTTTTGTGTTTGGTTAAGATACAGACTAACACAACTATCTCTCCGTTACTGTGCCTTCACGGTCATTCATTCACGACAAGCCTGTACAAAGTTAAAGCTGTAACCCAGTTCCCATTTTAAGACTTGCTTTTCAGCTCACCTGTAAAACCCCCACAAACAGCGGGCTATAAGGCTAGCAGTTGGCAAAAGAAACAAGGCTGTGCTGTATGCTCCTAAGAGCTCTTATGGCCCTGCCTCTGTCTCCTTTCTCCTTCTAATTCTGTTTTACCGTTTTCCCCCCCGCCCAACACTCTCAGGTGAGGGAGCAAGCTGGTCACTAGAGATCTTAGTGTGAGTTGTTGTGAGTGGAGGTGACACACTAAATAACAGAAGATCCTGGAGCTGAGGAAGCTTCCCACCTTTGTTGGATTGGTCAAGTTGTCAAGTTCTGATTGCGGCTTGTACGTGTGGGCTCCACCGTCACTGTCTTGAAGCCTTTCTCTGGTAGCTCCCAGTTAGTTTGGTAAGTAGTGCCAGCTAGATTGGCACATCCCTCTGGTCTTCACTCCTTCCCTTCCTCACTCCAGAGGATGGGATCCGTGTTGTTGGACAGCTGTTTATAAATGTGCAGCTTTCTGCAGAAAGCGTTCTGGTTTTGGTTTTCCACTCAAGTATTTGTTCCCCTGCCCACCTCGGATACACAGGCTAGATTTTCTGCTCTCTTTAGCACATCTCCTTCCCACCACTGACTTCCCAATCATTTCTGCCACACTGGATGGTGTTTGGAAGTGGAAGTAAGCTTCTGCCACTAGAACGTGTTAGTATAAGTAGCTTCTTCCTGGTATCTCCCCAGAGCGATAAAGAGTTTTACCTGAAAGAAGTGGAAAAATAAATGGAAGTGGAAAAATGCTATTTTACCTGAAAGAAGTGGAAAAATGCTATTTAGAGTGCTCATACCTTTCTTTGGATATGTTTTTAGCTTCCTGCTGCTCATTTTGTGGGAGGGAAAGGATGGGTAAGAACATATTGGCATTCTGCACATCAGGAGACCAGAACTCAGAAGTGCTCAGTACTGTACAAACACAGAACAAAAAGCCCCTGCCCCAGAGTATAAGGATATAACACTCGAAAAAGTAGTGGTGGTTGAGACATCATTCTAGTTTGAAACTGAAGTTGGTCTGAAGGATGAAGAGTACTTATGAACAACTAGGCCTAAGAAGCTGTGTTTAATGATCTTAAGAATTGGGCCAGATTAAGAGACTGGAGGCAGTACGATCTTTTGCCCAAGAGATAAGGTACTGGAAATTGCAAAGCGAGTTTCCTCTGTGCTACCCCACCACCGTGCTTCCTACCCTAAGCTGGAAGAACTGCTGCGAGGGAGTCAATGGCAGCTCGCTCTGCATCACCCAGTTAGTGCAGAGCCTCTGTAGTTAGACTGCCAGCAATGGCTCTAAAGACACCAGTGTTAATGTATTGAGCAAACCAGGTCACCAAGAGCCTGTTACCCAAGCGCTCTGCCCTCTGCACAAGCTGCCCAATGAATCCCGAGTGCAGTAGAGGGTATCTCTTGTTACGTTTAGAGCTCCTCTTAGGATTGTGGTATGTATGAGATATTGGTTTCTCCTATGCAGTTGGACCCTCTCTTGGCAGTTGTGTTCTACTTTAACTTTGTAATTCTTCACATGTTTGGGTGAAGGTGGGAATGTGGAGGGAGATTTGTGGGCACTGATGGCAGAACTTTCATAAGTGCTCAGCCAAGATCCTGGAATCCTCATCAAAATGGGGATATACCTATCTCATAGAATTGGAAGGGGCCTTGAGGGGTCATTGAGTCCAGTCCAATGAGATAAGATTGCCCACTGATCTCACTATATTTAAAGCTCAATGCAACATTCAAGCTTAACTTAAGTTTCTTATGATAAACTATTCTGAAATACAATTGAAAATCCCACCTGTCCTGTAACCCATTAAGTAACTTTCTCACAGGGCCATCAGACAGCTGTCATATAACATATGGTCACTACTGATTTGATTCAAATTTGCAATTGGGAGCTTCACTGGGACGGGCTCTTCTTATCCTGCAATGCCATTCAGACAAGTCATTGTACCTGGGCATGTTGAAAATTCCTAAAAAAATTGTTGTTTCTCTTGGTTTAGGAAAGTGGCAGCTCTGCCATTTTTATAGCGATTAGTCGCTTGTTGGAATTGCTCAGGCATGATATTTTTCTCCTGGGATAGAAGAAGGGCTGGATCTGCATTCTTTAACTTGCTTCCTTGGGTCAGCTCCCAGCTCAATTTGCTTTGCTGTTATATTAGTACCAAAATACCATGCAGCTTTAAACGTGTTGGCTAAAGTTTGTCTAAAGTGACTAGTGGTTTTGGGAGCCCCGGTGTTTGGGACTCAACCTGAGGCATCTTATTGGAGAAGTTTGCTTAACGGTGGGGAGGGGCTCAGCCCTTTCTGAAAATCAGCATGCCTTTAAAGTGTTATGTTGGATACTCCAAATCACTAGTCACTTTTGAAAAATCTTGGTTTGTACCACATCTTCGCATGTAGTCATGTGGTGGAGCAAAGGAATCCCCTTTCTTGCTGGCCAAACTAGCCCAGGCATCTTGCTGGCACAGAAATCCTACCACTTCTCCTTGTGTATCAGTGTGTGCTGAGTACAGAAGTCTGCGGGCAGCCAAAGGATGCAAAGAACTCCCCTGTCCTAGCTAGTGTTTCATTATTCTCTCTGCCTGAGGCTTGACAGCCTTGGGTTTTGGTTTTTTGAGCTAAAAATCTTTAACGGGTTATTTGTTTTCACAGACTTAGGAGGGTTTGAAATAGCAGTTACCCCAGGGCATTTGACTCAAGATTGCAGGAGTAAGTGCAGTCAGCAGAGACCCCAATGCTATCTGTAAACCAGACTGTCATAAAGGTACCTCACAATGCTTTGCAGCTTCTCACTCCAGTGAAGTGTATCATCCTGTAAAAGCTCAAGGACCAGCCAGCTCCTTTTGGCCTCTCCCAGGCGCCTTCGGCTTGGTTGATGGGCTGGAGGCGGGGGAGTGGGTTCCAAACAACGCATTAATCGTTTTGCTGTACAGTAAACCCTTGATTTAATAGACCCTGATATAGAGGACTTCGGAAATAATGGATGCTATCTGCCAGCCTCCCCCACCCCAAATAAATGCCAGAGCCTCACCAGAGCCGCCGCTGGGGCCAGAGGAGCTGCTGGAGGGGCTAGGGCGACCGGGGCCAGAGGAGACGGCGTGGGGGCTGCGGCAGGGCACAGAAGCACCCTTGTGCATGGAGCATGTCAGCACCTGGATGCTGGTGCCTGCAAAGGTGCTGATCCGTGGAGTCAGAGGCTGCTGCCCGCTGGCAGGCTGGGGGCAGCCCGGCTCTGTCTGTGTGGGTGGCTCAGAGCCGGGGGCTGGAGGATCTGCAATGCTGAGAGCTGTAGGAGGTGGAAGGAGCCAGGCCACCATTCAGCTCCTCTCCCAGTAATTGGGAGAGGGTGAGGGAGGTGTGAGGAGAAGAATGGGGCAGGGGTAAGGTGGGGCAGAGGACAGGAGTGAGTGATGGGCTGGGAAGGTCAGTGCATCCTCCTACAGCAGAACCATTCGGCTGTAACGGACTTTCAGCGTTAACAGACACCCCTTCCCCATTAGTCCGTTAAATGGAGGGTTTACTGTAGGGAGGAATTCAGCTCATGTGCTTTGGAGGCGTCGTAGCTGGTTACTGGGAGAGAGCATAGCACTGTGGGCCCCAGAAGCTTGTTCATGCTTTTGGATCTCACCACCGTACAGTTAATAATTGGTATCTAGTCGTTGTTTTATTGCAGAACCTGGTCTTAGAGGAGAGCTTTGTCCACATCTACAGCACAGCAGTCTGGAATTTCCCATGGCTGCAATGTTTTTAAATTGGAAGGGAACCTTGGTGAATATTAACATTTCTGAGCTATGTGCTAGCAGCTACCGTCCTCTGAAAAGTGCCATTAAAAGTGCTAGGGTCCAATATCAGACTGTGTTCAAACAACTTACTGTGGGATGAGAATCCGAGTAAGAACGTTTCTGGACTCCTCTGTTTAAATACCAGACAGTCAGGCTTTCCTTCTCATGCTGTGGGACATAAAGCAGTTTACAAATGCCAGGCATTCTGCTGCCTGTATTGCTTTGCAGTAAGATGTCAATTGCCAATAGGAATCCAAAAGTCATGTCTAATAAAAACTTACATTTTTCAAATGCAATGCGCTTTATTTGTGGCAAGAAGAGCTCATTTCATGGGGACTTTGTTGTGCACAAGGGGACTTGTGTTTTTGTTTTTTTTTTTTTGAAGAGCCGTTTTTTAGCTCAGTAACATTCATAGAGCAGAGGTGTTTGATGTCCATACATCTGAGGTTCTGTGAAGATTTCCATCTCTGATGGATTCTGTTGACTGGCAGACAGCCAGCACGCTCTACTTTTCCAGCATTCTGGCCCGTTCGTTTCTTTCAATAAATGCCATGCCGTGCTGCTCTCCCCATGGGCAGAAATAGCGTGAGCTGACTTGTTTCTGGTTTTGCCAGTTGGGTCCCCTCCCCAAAGAAGACACGGAGGAGGAGCTGTTCCATTTTCTTACTTCTAAGCTTCATAGAGTTCCAGGGCTGAAAGGGACCTCAGGAGGTCATCTAGTGCAGCCCCCTGCCCAAAGCAGGACCAACACCAGCTAAGTCATCTCAGCCAGGACTTTGTCAAGCCAGGACTTAAAAACTTCTAGGGATGGAGATTCCACCACCTCTCTCGGTAACACATTCCAGTGGTTCACCACCCTTCTGGTGAAATAGTTTTTCCTAATATCCAGCCTACACCTCCCCCTCTGTAACTTCAGACCATTGCTCCTTGTCCTGCCATCTGTCCCCACTGAGCACAATCTCTCTCTATCTTCTTTAGAGCCCTCTTTTAGGAAGCTGAAGGTAGCTGTCAAATGGGTCCTCACTCTTCTCTTCTGCAAACTAAATGAGCCCAGATCTGTCAGCCTCTCCTCATAGGTCGTATGCTCCAGCTCCTTAATTATTTTCATTGCCCTCCGCTGAACCTGCTCCAGCACATCCGCATCCTTTCTGTACTGGGGGGCCCCAAACTGGATGTAGTGCTCCAGATCTGGCTAGCCAGTGCTGAATGGACAGGAATAATAACTTCTCTCGATCTGCTGGAATGCTTCTCCTAATGCACCGCGATATGCTGTTAGCCTCCTTGGCTACAAGGGCACACTGTTGACTCAGATCCAGCTTCACAACCACTGTAATGCCCAGATCTTTTTCTGCAACACTGCTACTTAGGCGGTTGGTCCCCAGCCCGTAACAGTGCTTGGGATTCTTCCATCCCAAGTGCTTTTGTCCTTGTTGAACCTCATCAGATTTCTTTTGGCCCAATCCTGCAATTTGTCTCGGTTACTCTGGACCCTGTCCCTACCCTCCAATGTATCTAACTGGCCCACTATCTTAGTGTCATCTGCAGATTTGCTAATGGTGCAATCCATCCCCTCATCCACATCATTAATAAAGATGTTGAACAATACCATCCCTAGAACTGATGCTTGGGGCACTCCACTTGAAGCTGCCCACCAACCAGATGTAGAGCCACTGATGACTACTTGTAGGGTCCAACCGTCTATCCATCTTTCTGTCCATCTTACAGTCCATGTATCCAATCCATACTTCCTCAGCTTATGGGCAAGAATGTGGTGGGAGACTGTATCAAAAGCTTTGCTGAAGTCAAGGTATATCACATCCACTGCCTTCCCCATGTCCGCAGAGCTAGTTACCTCATCACAGAAGCTAATCAGATTGGTCAGACACGACTTGCCCTTGGTGAATACATATTGACTACTTTCTATCACTTTCCCGTCTTCCAAGTGCTCCAAAATGGATTCCTTGAGGATCCCCTCCAAGATTTTTCCGGGGACTGAGGTGAGGCTGACCGGTCTATAGTTCCCTCGATTATCCCTCTTTCCTCTTTTTAAAGATGGGCACTACATTTGCTTTTTCTTCCTATCATCCGGGACCTCCCCAATCTTCATGAGTTTTCAAAGATAATAGCCAAAGGCTCTGCAATGACATCAGGCAATTCCCTCAGTACACTTGGATGCAGTAAATCCAGACTCATGGATTTGTGTGTGTCTAGCTTTTCTAAACAGCTCTTAACCTGTTCTTTCCCCAGTGAGGGCTGCCCACCTGCTTTCCATAGTGCATTGCTTATTGCCATAGTCTGGGAGTTGACCTTGTCTGTGAGGACTGAGGCAAAAGAAGCATTGAGTACTTCAGCCTTTCCCATATTATCGGTCACCAGGTTGCCTCCGGCATCCAGTAACGGCCCCAGACCCTCCCTGATAACCCTCTTATTGTTAACTTGCCTGTAGAAGCCCTTCTTGTTGCCCTTAACGTTCCTTGCTAGCTGCAGTTCCAACTGTGCTTTCGCTTTCTTCATTACCCCCAGCATTCTCCAGCCATATATTTATACTCCTTCTTAGTCATTCCATTTTCCTACTTCTAAGCTTCTCCCTTTCCCCTCGCTCACCACCTTTTCCCAGTTGGTGTTATATAACTATTCCAGAGGAAAAGAAAGATAATCACTTATACCACTTACCGCATTAAAAGTATTTGGCACACAATAGCCTTGTCTGGAAAACTTGGTTCTGATCTTTCAAAAGCGGGTGCAAGCACTAGCATAGGCAGATATCGGGCATTTTCATCGCTGTACTGTAAACCGATTATCCTGACAGGGTGGTAGAAGCAGCACTCTGTCGTGCCTAGCTTTGTGCTTATGCGGCTGCATTGTTGATGGCAAAGTTGGTACTGCATTTTCTCCTGAAGCTAGATCTTTTACCCTCACGACACAGAACGCCTTGGGGGAGAGAGGCATTAGCTCCATTTTATGTTTGGGAAAATTGAGATCTGGAGAGAAGGTTGGTAAAAGACCTGGAACCAAAGATCTGGAGAATCTTGATGCCAAGACTCTCTCTTATTCCACTGGAGCAGGCGTCTGCAACCGAAATGGCGAGAGGAGCCGTTTTGTCGAACGTAGTTACAAAATCGGTCCTTCAAGAGACTCGGTGCACGTGAACATGAGACAGTCCTTAATAAATAACATCACACTGTACTTTGTGTCGCCTACTGTCAGAGGGGTAGCCAAGTTAGTCTGTCTTCAAAAACAGCCAGAAGTCCTCTGGCACCTTAGAGACTAACAGATATTTTGGAGTACAAGCTTTCGTGGGCAAAGACCCACTTCGTCATCTGACGAAGTGGGTCTTCGCCCACGAAAGCTTGTGCTCCAAAATATCTGTTAATCTCTAAGGTGCCAGAGGACTTCTGGTTGTTTGTGTCCCCTGTATTTAAGAGCAACGCTCACAGTGATTTGTACCAGTTAGGAAGTTGTTACCCCTATCCGCAGACTTTACCTGCCTCATCCCCCAAATCTGTCTCCCGACCCCAAGTTTTACCCCGTCCTGCAAAGCTGCCCAACCAACCCCAGGTTTAACGCCTTCGGCTGACGATCTCCGCATGCTGCTGCTCTGTTCCCCCTGCTGCCTCCTTCTCCGTAGGGCTCTGCAGCTCCGGCTGGGGCAGGCTTGGCTGCCCCTCCCCCCAGCTCTCCTGCTAGCTGACTGCCCCCCACATGGAGCCCTGCCAGCTTCCTCTGCTGAAGCCCCCTTCCCTGCCGGCTTTCCCCTGCCGCAGCTGACTGCCAGCCTCCAGACCACATGTGGAGTGAGCAGCAGCAGTGCTTGGAGCCGCAGGTGGCTCCGTAAAGAGCCGTAGGTTGCTGACCCCTGGCCTAACTGTACGGTCACAATTCGTCCTGTATTTGGGATGTCCCTTTTTGGCATCCCTATTTACTTTTAAAAGGGACTAATTGTTCATATTTGGGCCCTCCCCCACCAGCTGCTGGCAGGCGTCACTTCCCCGAGCCTCAGGGAAGCTGGGGAGTGTGGGTGGCTGCAAAGTCCCTGCTGCGTCCCCAAAGCTCCCGGGGAGCACTGGGGGCTGCTGCTTCCCTGGGGCCCCAGGAAACGCTGGGGGCTGCTGCTGCTTCCCTGGGGCTCCCAGGAAACGCTGGGGGCTGCTGCTGCTTCCCTGGGGCCCCCAGGAAACGCTGAGGGCTGCTGCTGCTTCCCTGGGGCCCCCAGGAAATACTGGGGGCTGCCGCTTCCCCGAGGCTCCAAGGGGACCGCTGGCAGCTGCCGCTTCCCCAGGGCTCTGTGGGAGGGCTGGGGGCTGCCATTTCTTTGGGGCTTCCAGGGAGCACTGGGGGCTGCTGCTTCCCCGGGGCTTGGGGAGGGCCGGCGGCTACCACCTTCTTTCCAGCTCCCTGGGGCTTGGTGGAGTTGAGAGGAGCTGCCCTTCCCCCATATCTCCTTGTCCTGTATTTGGGACAGGGAGAGATGGTTGCCTTACCTACCTGTTTCCAGCTGCATCACTGCAAGATGCAAGAAACCCTGTGGTTTGCAGCTTTAAAATAAGTTAGTGAAAGAGCAATTAATTCCTTAGTCTCGTTAGAAGTGGAAGTGCTCATTCTGCTTTCCTAGGTAAAGTCCAATTGGGATTCCTGTGTTCTGCCGCTCTAAAATTCTCCTTTCGTTTCAAAGGATATGTTGTAAAACGTTTGTGTGAGGTGTCAACACCCTGCTGTGCTCCACCCTAGAGCTGGCTGCATCAGAGTAGCTGTGACTTTCTCTAGGAATGCATTATAAGAGGTAGATCTCTAGAAAGTCATATGTGATAATCATATCTGGATTGTTCACGCTGTGGGAGGAACAACAATTACATGAAGGCCCTGCCCAGCTGCCGATTAAAAACATACCTGTTTTATTGACAGTGAAATTAGCAGTTTGATGATGCCTGAAGCCCTGATGGCTGGGGGGGAGGAGGGCTTTGTTATCTTGATCTGATGAAGTGGGTCTGTCACACGAAAGCTCATCAGTGAATAAATCATTTTGTTAGTGTTTGCAGTGCTACATTTCTGCTGTTTTGTTTTGTTGGAGTACAGACTAACATGGATACCTCTCCGTTACCATTTTTGAAAGGAGTTAGCTCCTTTCCCAACATGCACAGAGCCAGAAAACAAGCAGGAGGGAAACTTCTGAGCCCTCTTCACTTAGAAGACACTGTGCAAAGTGGCACAGGAAGAGCACTTGCCAGTGTTCTCTGTAAGCTTTCCTAGCTGTGTGTGGAATAAATTTTTAGGTGAACCGAGGCATGTGCACCACCCATAGAAACAGATCCTAGGTGCTAATCAGCAGGGCAGCATTGGACTCTCTCCTGGACAGCCGCCCTTTTGTAGCCTGGGCTGCAGGGGGTGAGCTGTAAGCTGTTCACTGTGCGATCCAAGCGTTTGAGCTAAGTTGGTGTCTGGCAGGCCTGTGACTTGCCAGCTCTTGTGTTCGCCCCTGCCTGGTCGATGGGGATCTCGGTGGGTCTCTAGGTGCTAGCCTAGTAAACCTCATTCGTCAGTAATCCCTGGTGAAGCTGGGGGCAGGGTTCTTTTGAACACATTGCAGTGTAGCTAAGCCCCACTCTCCAGAGCATACAGGAAAACCCTGGGGAATTAGAGGGGAGGGCTCTTTCCCTGCCCCTCCATGCTTCCCCCCCCACCCCAAGTGGCCCTGGCTAGCAGGGGCTTGTTTCACCGGTGTCATGAGAGTGGCCGGCCTCTGCAGTGCGTGCGTGCTGGGTCGCCAGCCCAGCCAGAAGGTGCAGGGAAGGCCAGGCCAGTTTGCATCCGAGCTGCAGAAAAGCTCCGCCCCAGACACGGCCGTCTCAACCCCCAGATCTACCCCTATCCTCAAGCTGCACCCCCCGACCCCTTGAGCCCCAGTCTGCCCACCCCCCATCTCTAGGGTTTACCTGCCTCAGCCAACGAGCTTGGCGTGCTGCTGCTGCTCCCCCTGCTGCCTCCTTCTCCACATGGCTGCGCAGCTCTGGCAGGGACAGGCTTGGCGGCCCTCACCCCAGCTCTCCTGCAGGCTGACTTTCACCCACATGGAGCCCAGCCAGCTTCCCCTGCTGGGGTGCTCTACCCTTCTGGCTTTCCCCTGTCACAGCTGATTGTGCAGCTGCAAGAGCCACATGTGGAGTCAGCGGCGGCAGTGCTCGGAGCCGCAAGTGGCTCCTGAAAGAGCCTCATGTGACTCCAGAGCTGCAGGGTGCTGACCCCTCATGAGAGGACTCTGCCGAGTGTCTTTACTGGGATTGGGAGATGCTGTCTTCTTAAATTAGCATCATTTCATTGTGCTTCATTTTGCATTCGGTAGCTCTCAGGAAAGGTTCTGACAAGTTGTACTCCAACGGTAAGTGCAAAACTGTCTGGTGCTAGAAGTATCTGCAAAAGTATCTGTGTCACAAGCATGATCAGCAAGCAAAAGGAGGTGGTCTCCCTAAACCTGCTTCGTCGTCCTTGGCGTCAGGGTCCGTACGGGCGAGAGCACACCCCAGGTTAAAGCACTTCTCATACCAGCTAATGTCTGTGGGGAGGGGCTTGTCTGCGCTGCAAGGTGTTGTGCTGTAACTTTCTTGCTTGCCCTCTCCCAAGAGCCGTAAGCGAAGCACTAGTGTTAACAGGCTCCCAGCACTGTCAGCTGTGCCCCTTGTGGGGAGGGGTTTACCTAGAGCCATGACCACGCTGCTGTGGTTGTGCTTTAATCTTAGAAGTGTAGACACAGCCTTAGGCTACTGGGCGACTGATGCCATGACTTAGACAGGCGTTTCTGATGTGTCCGTTTCCCTCATGGGCTCTGCCGCGTGGTATGAGCCATTTAAATTCTGGTTCTCAAGCACTAGAGCTTGTGACAAGAGATTACAATCCCCTTTTCAGTGTTGTATGTTTTTTGTGCTGCCTTGTCCACTTTTCCTTTGGGGAGTGAGGGATTTCTACCCTGAACTCATTGCATCTGCTCTTCTGTTCCTCACGTTTGTGGCGGCTGTAGCTAGGGTACCCTTGAGGCATTGGCCCAAAGGGTTCAGACAGCTGGGCTTTGCTAGAATATGCTGAGCACAAACATGTATTGAGGTGGTTTAATACTAAAGAAAATGAGAACAGTACAAAAGTTCTGTGAAACTTGTAGCAAAACAACTTAATTTATGGCTTGGCTAACACCAGTCAATAATTTCTTCTTTTTCAGCCTATCTAGTGCAAATCAGCAATTTTATTTTTCTCTCTCAAACCACCATTTCTTTGCCTTTTTCCTTTCCAGGGAGTAGCTGTCCATGGACTGCATCTTTTTCGTACCTCAGGTACATGATTCAAAATATCTTGGTCTGTAAAACTAGTTAAATGGAAAAGAGGGAGGGGGGAACCACAAAACCCCCGGGGGAGAGAGAGTGTACTTGGATTTAAAAAAGTGACACACATCGCTTTAGTCACCAGGGGTTTGCTTAAACGTGGGTAACATCTGCATTTTTAAAACGTGTTGGATAAAATGTAACTAATGTGTTTAAAACTGTACCCTAGACAGGTATGTTAGTGGCTAAATGTGAATGATTGTCAAGAAAATTTCTGGGTTCAGTGTTGTTTTACCTGCAAACAACCTAGAACAATAGCTCTATAAGGGATGAATGGCCCCCATTTGCTGCAAGAGAAGCTGGAGTTTTGGGGTTTTTTGTTTCATTGTTATGTAAAAAAAGGCCTTTTTGCTTGGTTTTACTTAGAAGAATCTTAAATGTCAAGGTCCATCATCTCTGCTTTTGCCAAAGGACTCCTTTTGTAGCTCACCTTTAGAGATTTAAATGTCTGGATGATGAACAGATTTCCAGTACACTCATCCCTTGTTACACGAGCACAGTTGGTTCCCAACTTTCTGCTCGTAGGCGAAAGCTCGTAGGAGGGATACTAAATTACCGTTAAGTACACAATAAAGTCTCTGGTTGGTTCCTAGTGCTCCTAACTTGCGCTGCTTTGGAAGGTGAGTGAACCTTGGGCTGGGGGGCGGTTGGAGAGGGTTGAAGGCTGGGAGCGGTTTGGGGCCACGAGCGGGAGGCTGGGTTAGAACCTGGTGGCGGCTCCAGTGGAGGAGGTGGTGGCTTGTCCCTCCAGGCTGCACGAGCAGTACCTGGAAGTGGGGTGCAGCGGGCCGGAGGGTTCAGGGACCAGGCTGGGGTGGGTGTTGGGAACGGGCCAGGTTGTGGGGTGGGGGTGGGGGAGCTGGCTGGGGGTTCAGGCTGTGGCAAGTTGAGGCTGTGGAGCCAGTTGGGGGGGGTGTCAGGCTGCGGCGGGTTAGGGACACGGAGCTGGCGGGGGGCGTGTCAGACTGCGGCGGGTTGGGGACACGGAGCTGGTGGGGGAGGGGGTCAGGCTGCGGTGGGTTGGGGACACGGAGCTGGCGGGGGGGGTGTCAGGCTGCAGCGGGTTGGAGCTGCGGGAAGGGTGGGTAAGCCTCGTATTAGTGGGGGGAGTTCACTTGTCTGTTGAACAAAGGTAAAATGTGTCCCTTGTTTAAGCGAGTACTCGTAAGTAATGTACTCGGTTAACGAGGGATGAGCATATTACCTATAATCCTGACTTGCAGTACATTCTGCCTGTTTAGGGTTAGGGTTTGTTGGTTGTGACCTGGTGCACCTGGTTCCTATCCCAGTTCTGAGTATTGGCCACACTTGTATTACCTTTGTGTGATGTGGACAGATGCCCACTAAGAATTGCAGTGAGACAAAACTAATTTTCATATATTACCTTACTTTAAATTTGAATCCATGACCTCAGATGGAAAGGACCAGTGTGCTAATCCACTTCTGTTTTGTTTTTAAGCAATTCACCACTGTATTGGAAAGACATTTTACAGACAAGGCCAGTGTTCCCAGAGTTGTGTAGATCAATTCTGTGCACAATATTTGCTTAGTTCCAAGAAGCTTTCTAGACAGGTGAAACAACGTGGTCCTTGCCCCCAAAGACAAATCGAGGAGAAGGATGGGTTGCAACAAAGAACAGCGTGACCACACTGGGGTGTGAAATTTTCCAGTTCCATGGTTTTCTCTGCAATTTTTCTCTTTTAACCATACTATTTCTTTTTAGTGTCTTCTGAGGAAAGAAGATTGTTAGCTAGTTTGTTAGCTGCAGGGAGAGAGACCTTTGGAGTAAAGGCCAATTTAAAAAGAAACTTGAAGGAGGAAAGGATGGAGATGCTGCGGGCTGGGTAAATGATGAGGGTCAGACCTCAGGGGATATTGGCAGAAGGCACAGAGAGTGAGTGAGCTAGCACCCTGCACTGGCAGCTCCTCCCAGCCATCTGGCTGTGCTGCTCCCAGCCCTTCTATGCAGCTGTGTCTCCGGTCTGGGATCATACAGCCCCACTGGTGTGGGGAGGGGTAGGGGGGTAGTACAGCTGTACAGCCAGGAAGAGCTGGTGTTGCAAAGAGCTTTCAGCCCCATGTTCTTTTTCCTTCTGTCACTGCAGTTCCCGGGGAGCCCTGTGATTCAGCTGATACAGAGTTCTATCCACCAGGAGTGATTTCTGTCTGCACAAGCAGTTGTCAGATCTCCCTTCAGTTTTCTCTTCTCAAGACTAAGCATGCTTAGTTTTACCTTTCCTCATAAGCGAGGTTTTCCAAACTATTGACCATTTTTGTTGCTTTCCAGTTTGTCCACTTGTTTCCTTAAGTGTAGTGCCCAGAACCAGAACCAGTACTCCAGCTGAGGCATGACCAGTTGAGTAGAGCAGAGCAATTACTGCCCCTTTCTGACTATGCCATAGAATGGTGTCAACCTATTTTGGAATTACATTACACTACTGACTTGTATTCTGTTGATGCTTACCAAATCTTTTCAAAAATACCACTGCTAGCTAGTCCTGCATGTCATGTGCATTTGATTTTTCCTTCCTAGCTGAATTATTTTCAAAGAATCATAGGGCTGGAAGGGAATCTCTAGTCTAGCCCCCTGCCTAAAGCAGGATCAACCCCTCTAAATCATCCCAGTCAGGGCTTTGCCAAGCTGGGACTTAATTATATAAGTGGAGATACACATCTCCTAGAGCTGGAAGGGACCTTGGGACGTCATCTAGTCCAGTCCCCTACCCTCTTGGCAGGACCAAGCACCATCCCAGACATCTATTTGCCCCAATCCCTAAATGGCCTCCTTGAGGATTGAGCTTGCAAGCCCGAGTTTAGCAGGCCAATGCTCAAACCACTGAGCTATCCCTCCCTACCTAAAAACCTCTAGGGGTGGAGAGTCTACCACCTCTCTTTGTAACATATTCCAGTACTTCACCACCCTCCTGGTGAAAGTTTTTCCTAATATCCAACCTACACCTCTCCCTCTGAAACTTCAGATCATTGCTCCTTGTCCTGCCATCTGTCACCATTCAGAAAAGTTTCTCTCCATCCTCTTTAGAGCTCCCCTTCAGGAAGTTGAAGGCTGCTATTAAATCACCCCTCAGTCTTCTCTTCTGCAAACTAAATAAGCCCAAATCCCTCAGCCTTTGTCTTTTCTAAATTTCTTCCTGTTTAATTCAGACCAGTTCTCCAATTTGTCAAGGTTGTTTTGAATTCTAATCTTGTCCCCCCCATGTGCTTGGGTGTCACCTGCAGATTTTACAAGCATACTCTCCACTCATTTATTCCTGGGTTATGCTGGCGATGGTTGTGTTGTGTTAAAAGAGGAGGTAAGCACAGAGCTTTATTTCACCAGCCCCATTAAGATTTGAGAGCAAAGGGCCAGACGTTGTCTCCTAATGAAAAAGAGCACACCAGTTAGGGAAAGCTGTTAAGCTCAAGCTTCTGAGAGGGGAAAATGTGCACAAGTCCTCTTTGAAAGTCTTTGCAAGGAAGTAAAGGCGATGTTGATTTGTAGTGGAACTTTTCACTCTGTTGCTCTGCACTGACTTTCACGGTTTTAAAGTCCTAGATAGCTCCTCCAAGCCAGGAGTTGTTTGTTAGGATCAAATGGGAGACTGACATTTGCCTGAGGCTTCTCTGTAAAACATTCTGCCTTTAATCTTGTCTGCATAATGTGGACTGGTGGGAGATGTCTTCTGAGGCCAGAATTCCCTCCTTGGTTCTGTAGCTGGTTAAGTAGTGATTGCTTATTTGCTAGAATTACTAACTGCCACAAGTAAACAGATTTGTGCTGATTGGGTCAGAAATGCTGGGGGTGGGCGGGGAGGAAGGAGGAAAGAGGGAAGAAATATCTGATGTTCAGGTCTTTGTCCCAAATCCCGACGTGTGATCATACAGTAACTTACATTTGTAATTGGACCTACCAGCTAAAGAGATGGTGTGACATTCTACAATGTACAGTCTGTGTGCCCTCAATTCGGCAGCCCGGGATACGTTTTGCACTGCTGTCCTGTGAGAGCTACCACTCTCGCACAAACCCCTGCGTGTCAGTCCCTCCCTGCAGTGCTGTAGGAGTGCTATGGCCAGACACTCTTAATGCTGAACTATGTGGGCAACACCAGCAAATTCCCTGTCCCAGCCTTTCCCCAAGAAATGTGCATCTTGTACTGCCCAGCACCCTCCTGGCCAATACAAGCACATACAAAATCCATTGTTTTGATTACTAGAAAATGATGTGCACAGATCCTGTTGTCGCAAATGGAGTTTCCCAAACACAAGTGTATTTAACTAGAGAAAGAGAGATTTTTAAATTATTACATGTTTGTGCAGCATAAAAATCAGAATTCTGCTACAAAGAAATAAAAGGCAAAATGCAGCTAACAACTGACTTAACAAGCCAAGCGAAATAAAAGCAGAATCTGTCTCAGCAAACGTTTAAGCAGCCTTACTGGCTGAATCATTTTCAAACAAATTACTTTCTCAGTCCAAAACTGTTACTTTGTTTCTTAGGTATTGTGGCTGCTATAGGCAGAAAGAAAGGGATAACTACCTGGGGCCTTTGTTCCACTTTCCACAGCTGAGATGCCTCCACTGACAGAAGCAGAGAAACCACTCTTGTCAGCGGTGGCAGCCTGACTCTCCCTGCCCTGACAGAAGCATTTTGCCGGCTCCTGATGGGGAGGGCAGCTGCTTGTCAGTGGTGGCAGCCAAGAGTCAGTCTCTCAGCTGCTGCCCCTTACAGGAGCTCGGAAACTGACCAGGCCAGCAGCCCTAGTCACTTTCCTGGCTCCCGCCAGTGGAGGGGAGCCAGGAACCAGGTGGCAGGTTCCAACCTGGTTGTTTCCAACCTGCTGCTTGGTTCCCAGCTCCCTTCCACTGCCCTGGTCAGTTTCCTGGCTCCCCTCAGTTGCCAGAAATTTAACTTAACATGGGGGTTGTTAGAACTCAACCCCTGTGTAAGTCGGGGGGCCTACTGTCGACCCTATTTCAAAATGGAGCCCTTGGATTCTCTGTAGCTTATTTCTAAACAACCCCTCTTTCAAAATAGCCATTTGGAAGTAGGTGCTGTTCCTCATGGAATAAGGTTCCCTAAAGTTGAAATAACACGCCCGCTATTTCAAAATGATTTCAGAATAGCGGTTGCATTGTGTAGATGCTCCCAAAGTGATTTTGAAATAGCAGCTGTTGTTTTGAAATAATTGCGCTGTATAGACATACGCTTAGTGAACTGTCCAGTGACCACAAGACCCATTGAAGGCTATAGGCACCCATCTAGTTTTATTGTTGATGAGATATTGTACAGTAAACCCTTGATTTTTATGGACCCCATTTTAGTGGACGTCAGGAACAACAGACATACCCCCCATTGTCCCCAAAGTCTGCTGGGGTCTCTAAAATCACCCTCTGCCCCCCGAAAAAAGCTAAAACACTTGCCACTGGGGCAGCCTGGAGGAGCCACCATCTCCTCTGCTAGAACTCCCATGCTTACATGGCAGCTTCACTGGCAGCTCCTCCAGGCTGTGTGTGGGGCCCCTCCAGCCATGCGTGACGAGGCAGCTTCAGTCGCACATGGCAAGGTGCCTCCAGCCAAGCGGCTGGATCCAGCAGCTCTTCCAGCGACAGCAGCTCCGGTGAGAGGCAGAGTTTTATTTGGGGGCTGGGGCTGGGGAGCCTGGCAGGGGTGGGTGGGCAGTAAACCCTTGCATATAACAGACTTAGGGGAATAGTGGACAGCCTTCCCCCCATTGGTCCATTATATCGAATGTTTACTGTACTAGTAGCCTATGGACTCTACTAGACCACCAGTAGGTGTCTGTCTATAACGATGGATCAGCTCAGTGAACTGTGGGATTCTCCATTCTTCCCTGGGCCAGGTAAAGATGCTCCCTCAGAGGCTGTGTCTAGATTACAGTCTTGTGTTGAGGGACCAGAGCTCTCCCAACAGGAACCTGCTGCATTGGGAGCCTTTGGCTGACATCCCGGTCTTCCTCGCTCCATGAGGAAGAAGGGCTGTGTCGGCTGAGGGTGTTTTCCTGACATTTGGCCCCACGTGGACGGACCAAATGTCAGGAAACTCTCTCCTGACAGAACTGTCGGCAGGAGATACGCAAACACGTTGTGGAATTTGCATATCTTTTGCCAACATTTCTTGGCAATGTAGCCATAGCCTGAGAGACGTCTTTATACCTCTAGACCAGGGATTCCCGCCCTATGGATCGGGACGCAAACATGGGTCGCCATTACATTTTTTTTTTTTTAAGGATCAACAGCTGGGCAGCTCTGAGCTGGATGTGGCGCTTTAAGGATCCATTTGCAGCTGCCACCCTCATTCCTGTGGCTCCCAGCTCCTGCCCTGCCATGCTGAAATGGAAATCAGTTTAATTAGTTTAATGGCCAGCAGGAGGGATCTGTCTGTTAAACCAATTAAATTGAGTCCTATTTCAGTGTGTCAGGGCAGGGAGCTGCCCATGCTGCAGGTGGGGGAAGGGAGTAGGAGGACTGGAGGGAGCTGCGTGGAGGAGGCAGCACTGGCCCAGAGAAGGAGCAGCAGCAGCAGTGTGAGGAGCTCATGTGAGGTCGCGGTTCGGGGCTGAGAGGGGTTTAAGTCTGGGTGGGGTGGGGTGGGAGAGGTACATTTTTTCCAGGGGAGAACCTCCCCGCAACTGTTTTGAATGACTTTGGGGCACAGAGTCTTCCTGAACTGTCTTGAGAAGGTTGGGAGCTGTGCTCTAGACAGACAGGTTAGTACTGCCTCCTCATGTGGTTAGTTATCACATGTCACGTTGCACATGTTGGTTTGGTTGAAACATCTTTTTTACATACGGTCATCCTGACCTTATCTTTTAGATAGGTCAGAGATGGAGCCGTGCTAATCTATACACTGTCAAAACAAAAAGCAGCCAAGTAGCACTTTAAAGACTACTCTTTAGAGTGCTACTTCACTGCTTTTTGTTTAGGTAGGTCAGTGTGTTTCTGCTCTCTTTGGGGAATGTTTTGTGCTATTTTGGTATTGGGATGTATTTGCATGAGTGCTCTGTGACTAGCACTTCTTTTGGAATGTGTATTTCTGCAATATCATACCTGTTCTGGCTGCATTCTGTGAGCAGGTCTGGCCTCATACCAGGCCTCTGATACAAGGGCTTATGTCTCAGGCTCTATTCCTACTACAAAGTCCAGTGAGTTTGTAAGATAAAGAGGAATTTCTATCTGCTAAGATGAGATCAACTATAGAAATCCCCTATATCGAATTCATCATCTTTTGAAATAAAAATTGTAGCCGTAAAATTTTTAGTAATTCTGATGATATTTTACTACTGGCAGCATGAGACCTCCAATGTATGTCCCCGAGATTGAAGTCCCCCAAGTAAGAGCAGTTTATTTTCCCCCTATGCATTTGGGCCCAGTCATCCTGTTCTCTAATCTGAGTTGGTGGTCTGTAGTACACACCAGTTAATACCCCGTTTTGTGCTGTACCTATTAGGACATTTATCCATTGCATTCAAAATCACTCTCTTCCAAATTATCAGTGATATGAAAATAGATAATAATTGTTTTTAGAATAGACTGCTACTGTTTCTCTCTTTTGGCCACTTGATCTTTACTAAATGGCTGTAAGCACCGATTTTCACATTCAAAGCATACATGTAATGCTGGAGAAAAGAAGGTAGGTTCAGAAGTTAAAATAGGGAAAGGACAAATTAAAATCACTTAGAAAAGTTAGATATCTTCAAGTCACTAGGACCTGATGAACTGCATACTAGAATACTCAAGGAGCTGATTGAGGAGGCATCTGAGCCATTAGCTATCATCTTTGAAAAGTCATAGAAGATGAGAGAGATCCCCCAAGACTGGAAAAGGGCAAATATAGTGCCCATCTGTAAAAAGGGACAACCCAGGACAACTACAGACACGTCAGCTTACATTCTGTTCCAGGAAAGATAATGGAGCAAATAATTAAGTAATCTGTCTGTAGTCATCTGGAACATAACAAGGTGATACGTAACAGTCAACATAGATTTCTCAAGAGCAAATAATGACAAACCAACGTGATATCTTTCTTTGATGGGGTAACAAGTCTCATGGATAAGTGGGGGAAGTGGTAGATGTGATATAGCTAAACTATAGTAAAGCATTTGTTACAGTCTTGCATTGCCTTCTTATCAATAAACGAGGGAAGTACAATGTAGATGGTTGCATAACTGGCTGATAACCATTCTCAGAAGTAGTTATCAATGATTCAGTCGTGCTGGAAGAGCATGATAAGTGGAGTTCTGCAGGGATCAGTTTTAGAGCTGATTAAGTTCAATATCTTCATCAGTGATTTAGATAATGGCATAGAGAGTACATTTATAAAGTTTGAAGAAGTTACCAAGCTGAGAGGGTTTGCAAGTGGTTTGGATGATAGGGTTATAATTCAGAAAGATCTGGACAAACTGGAGAATGGCCTGAGGTAAATAGGAGGAAATTCAGGAAGGATAAATGCAAAGTACTCCACTACGGGAGGAATAAAGAGTTTCACGCATAACAAAATGAGAAGGGACTGTCTATGAGGGAAGGAGAGGGTCATAGTGGACCACAAGCGAAATGAGTCAACAGTGTGACATTGTTGGGGAAAAAAGCATACATCTTTCTGAGATGCGTGAACAGGTATGTCATGAGCAAGGCACAGGAAGTAATTCATCCGCTCTACTCTGCTCTGATTAGGCGTCACTTGGAGTATTGCATCCAGTTCTGGGCACCGCATTTCAGGAAAGATGTGGAGAAACTGGAGAAGGTCCAGAGAAGAGCAAAAAATGATGAAAGGCCTTTTATAAGCTATTTAAGAACAAAGCAGACTGTGAAGAGCTTCAAAAACATCACACAAAACTGAGTGATTGGACAACAAAATGCAAAGGAAATTTAATGTTGATAAATGTAAAGTAATGCACATTGGAAAAAATAATCCTAACTATACATACAAAATGATGGGGACTAATAGCTATAACTACTCAAGGGGCAGATCTTGGAGACATTGTGGGTAGTTTTCTGAAAACATCCACTCAATCTACAGAAGCACTCAAAAAAAAAAAAAAAAAAGCAAAAGAGTGGTAGGAATTATTAAAAAAGGGATAGAGAATAAGACAGAGGATATCTTATTGCCTCTATATAAATCCATCGAATACTATGTACAGATGTGGTCACCTCATCTCAGAACAGATACACGGGCATTGAAATGTTCAGAAAATGGCAACAAAATGATTAGGGGTTTGGAATGGGTGCCGTATGAAGAAAGATTAGAAGGACTGGGACTTTTCGATTTAGAAAAATGGAGATTAAGGTGGAATTTGATCGAGGTCTGTAAAATCGTGATTGGTGCAGAAAAAGTGAATGAGAAAAAGTTATTTATTTGTTCACATACTCTTAAGTACTAGGGGTCACCAAATAAAAGTAATGGGTTTAAAACTAGCAAAAGGAAGTTCTTCTTCACAAAGCACATAATAGGCCTCTGAAACTCCTAGCCAGAGGACTTTGTAAAGACTAGGACTTTAACAGCGTTCAGAAAAGGGCTAGATAAATTCATGGAGGTTAGATCCATAAATGGCTACTAGCCAGGATGGGTAGGAACGGTGTCCCTGGCTTCTGTTTGTCAGAGGCTGGAAACGGATGAGAGGAGAAGGATCGCTTGATGATCACCTGTTCTGTTCACTCCCTCTGGGGCATCTGGCATTGACCTCTGTCAGAAGGCAGGGTACTGGGCTTGATGGACCTTTGTTCTGACCCAGTTTGGCTATTTTTATGCCTAGGAAATATGACTTATGAGGCACAACTGAAAGAACTGGATTTGTTTAGTCTGGAGAAGAGACAGTTGAGAGGACACATAAGTCTTCAAGTACCTGAAAGAGTGTCACAAGAAGAGGGGAGAAGAGAAAAATTATTCTCCTTAACTTGTGAGGATAGGACAAGGAGCAGTGGGCTTCAATTGCAGCAAGGGAGGTTTAGGTTGGACATGAGGAAAATCTTCCTGTCAAGGTGGTTGAACACTAGAGTAAATTGCCTAGGGATGTTGTGGAATTTCCATGATTGGAGACATTTAGGAGCAAACTAGTTAAACATAAGTCTGGGATGATCTGCATGGTGCTTGGTTCTGTCAAGAGTGCAGGGGAGTGGAGTCAATGCCCTCTCACGATCACTTCCAGTTCTAGTATCTAGTAAGTCGTAAGTCTAGTATCTAGTAAGTCGTCTAGTATCTAGTAAGTCGTAAGATTTTAGTAACGGAAGCTAGTTTGAATTGAATGTTCACAGGTAAGTAATTCCATTTCTTCTTGTTGATTGTCCTGTATTCTAGCACTGATACGTAAGCAAGTGAAAAATGTCTTCTCTTCACGTCTTTTCGTGTATTAATTAATATTGCTCTCAGCATCTTGATTTTGTGCTAAATAAGAGTTCACTTGTTTCCTCTTTTCACCCTCCCGTTTTGTTGTTATATTAAGGCACACCAGACTGCTCTAACCTGTCCCCAAATAGATGGGATCTAGACTCTGTTAGGTACCTCATGGTGTTGCGGAAAGCCACAAATTGTCTTGTTGGTCTTTTAAATGCTGTAATAAACTTAATCAACTGAGTCTTAAAAGCCATGTCTACACAGCCCTTTAGAACAGCGTTGCTGGTGGCAGCACGATGCTAATGATGGTTCTTGAAATTGCAAACTTGCGTGGCTAATTAGCACAGCCACGCAATATTCTGCTGTCGGCGGGGTGGGATGACAGCAGTACAGAGGCCATGTGGACGTGCTTCTGTCAGCTAAACCCCCATTGGTCGCCAGTCCCTTATCCCTTAGCACTGAGAAAAGCAAGGGGGACCGGTTGACAATAAAATACCTGAAAAGCAAATTGACCGATAAGCACTGTTTTCACTTGTTGAATAGTAACAGAGAGGTAACCATGTTAGTCTGTATTCTAACAAAACAAACCAACAGTCATGTAGCACAAAATTATTTTGTTACTCTTTAAAGTGCTACATGACTGCTGTTTTGTTTTGTTTTCACATGGACAGTAGTGGGTTCAGGTTCTGTGTTTGGTCATATCTGACAATTAGTTTTGGTGGGCTGAAAGAGGTTCGGTATGGCCCAGTTGGTATTCCAGTGGAATTCAGCAGGGTCTGACCCTATTTCAAGTTGACATTTATGACTTATGGGTGTGAAGGGGGCTCAGGGCTGGAACAACAACCCAATTTAGAGTGAGTCTATTTAGGAGAGCTTTGACATTCACATATAGCAAGGGACACTGCTGGCTGGGCTGGAGGTGTAATGGTTGGAACCCCAGATTGAGCAAATTCTTTCCAGCCATTCTAGCATATGCTTCTGTCCTCATTATTTTTGATTCATTGTGTGTTTGTAATTAGGTATGTGTTCTCCCCCAGCTCATTGGCTGGTGTTATTTCACAGGCCCAGTGACGTGGCATGAGGCACGTTAGATTACGTCTGCCTAACAGGTGTTGGTGGGGTCTCTGACCAAACCACGAGAGAAGAAAAGCTGTTCATGGAAATGTCCAAGCACCATGCATTTAGAGTCTGGGATAACAGCTGTTACTTAAGGATAATGGATTATTTTATCATGTACTGGGGTGAAATTAATGCCAGTAAAAGAGACTGACTACTCAAAATATTTCTCCATTCATGCTGGCAATATTTTTATGACATTCTTTTTATAGCATATGGCTGTTGTGCACAATAACGTATTGTTTGGTCTTTTTATTCTCATCTGTTCTTTCTTAGACTTGGATACAGAGGAAAACTAAGACTTTTTGTTTAGGCATCTTAGAATATAGATGTGTAGCTGAAATCATTCCATCCCATGCAGAAGTCTCTGCTGCTGTGACTCAAAAGATATCAGCCAAGCAATGCTGCACATGAATATGTGGCTAGAAGGACCATATTGAGGAGGGGGAAAGAGGAGCTGGTATTTTCTATACCTATGATTTAAGAAAGATGTCCCTGGTGCTTAAGACAACTTTAGCTGCAGGCATCCTGTAGGAAGTAAAATTGGGTCCCTTCACTTCAGTTCTAGCCCACATAATAACAACAGTAGTAGTAGTAGCAGAGAGATAGCCATGCTAGTCTATATACTATCAAAACAAAAAGCAGTCAAGTAGCACTTTAAAGACTAGCAAAATAATCTATTAGGTGAGCTTTCGTGGGACAGACCCACTTCTTCAGACCATAGCCAGACCAGAACAGACTCAATATTTAAGGCACAGAGAACCAAAAACAGTAATCAAGGATTTTTTGACCTCCCCCCCACCCCTCCACTCTTTGATTTGCTCACCTTGATCATTTTTTCTGATTTGTCTTCCTTGATTACTGTTTTTAGTTCTCTGTGCCTTAAATATTGAGTCTGTTCTGGTCTGGCTATGGTCCGAAGGAGTGGGTCTGTCCCACGAAAACTCACCTAAGAAGTTATTTTTCTAGTCTTTAAAGTGCTACTTGACTGCTTTTTGTTTTAGTAGTAGTAGTAGTAGTAGTAAACACTGTGCTTTTCACTTGGTGTTCTCAAGTGCTTCACAAAGGAAGATAAGTGTAGTTACCTCTAGTTCCACAGAAGGGAACCTCTGCAGAGCGAGGTGAGGGGCCTTGCCCAGCCTCACGGTCACAGAGCTGGGAAGAGAGCCTTGGTCTTTTTGATTCCCAGCATAATGTCCTTTCCACTAGAGATGCTGCCATGCAAATACTCATCTGGTTGCTTCCTTGAAAACTTCATTCTTAGTCTGATATTCAGGCTCAAGAGTACTTGCCAAGTGCAAACATTGAAACAGACACACACACTCACCCCGCATGCATGAGCAACAGACTTCTGCAGAGCGTTGTCTTGGAGAGGGAAGAAGAGAGAAGTGGGGATGCAAGAGAGAGCACATAATGATGCTTCAGCTGAACCGAGAGGGTTTTATTTACACAACTGAGCTCCATTTGGTGGTATTAATAAAGAACATTCATTTCTTTTAGATAGACTCTTACCCCCTCTGAATTTGGGTAGGATTAGTACTCTGTCTGGCATGGCAAATCAAACTGTGTAGGCCACTTAGCTGTTCATGCTTCTGGTACATCTAGCTTACCCTGATTGTTGTGCGGATGGTATTTGCTTTCCTTTGGATGGAAGTTTGTTCCAAAGAGTGAAGTGTTATTGTTGTATTCCTGCTGTATATTGACTACTAGCACCCCACTCATTTATATGTATTTATTCCTGCTGCCTGGATATTAATACAAAGTGATTATAAAGTAATCATTAATATAAGGTGAATGAAATAGGCCCCACTATCCTTCAGTTATCTTCCTCCCCCTGCTTAGTGCATCTTCTGTGTCTGTATAAGTTTTTAATTCCCTGTTCTTGGACACTGCAGACTGCACTTGTGGCTGAAATCCTTCCACCCCATGCACAGATCTCTGCTGCTACTGCAATTTATATATCAGTCACACATTGCTGCAGATGTAGATGTGGCTGGAAGGGATACTAGACTCATTCTTAAATTCCAGAGATGTTTGTGACAGTTCTCAGGGTATCCATGACTCCAGGTCAACTTGTTATCCCTTCCTCCAGGGACCTCAGGAGGTCATCAAGTTCAGCCCCCTGCTTCAAGCAGGATCAACCACAACTAAATCATCCCAGCCAGAACTTTTGTCAAGCTGGGACCTAAAAGCCTCTAGGGATGGAGATTCCACCAGCTCTCCAGGAAATGCATTCCAGAGCTTCACCACCCACCTGGTGAAATAGTGCTTTCTAATATCCAACATACACCTCCTGCTCTATAACTTGAGACCATTGCTCTTTGTTCTGCCATCCATCACTGTTGAGAACAGCCTCTCTCCATCCTCTTTAGAATCCCCCCCCCCTTCAGGAATTTGAAGGCTGCTATCAAATTGCCCCTCCTTCTTCTCTTCTGCAAACTAAATAAGCCCAAATCTCTGTCTCTCCTCCTAGGTCATGTGCTCCAGGCCCCTTATCATTTTGATTGCCCTCCACTGGACCGTTTCCAATGTATCCACATTTTCTAAGCAGGGGGTCCCAGAGCTGGACACAGTATTCCAGATGTGTCCTCACCAGTGCTGAAGAGAGGGTAATAATAACTTCTCTAGATCTGCTGGAAATGTTCCTCATAAACTCACCCCAATATGCCATTAGCCTTCTTGCATACAAGGGCACACTGTTTACTCATATCCAGCTTCTCATCGACTCTAAGCCCCAGATCCTTTTTCTGTCTCACTACTTATTTAGCCACTCGGTCCCCAGCCTGTAACAGTGCTTGGGAGTCTTCCGTCCTAAGTGCAGGACTCTGCACTTGTACTTATTGAACCTCATCAGATTTCTTTTGGTCCAATCCTCCAATTTATCTAGGTCACTCTGAACCAGTGGTTCTTAACCTGGGGTGCCCGCACCCCCGGGACTGCATGTTGCCCTTTCCAGGGGTATGAGACGTGCCAGATTTTTTTAGAAGGTAAATCATAGAAAACACAAATTAAGCATAGGCACGTAAGTATAACTACTTTGTTTAATCAAACCTATGTATTTATTAACACTATACATTTTTTAACTTATTGTACTATACACGCAAAACATTTATTTTCAAGTTTTTAAGCTAATTGTAGTGAAATTATCTTGCTACAAAATACAGAGTACTGCCACATTGTGGGGTATTTCTTGACACACACACAGATGATTATGTGGCAGCACAGCAGCTATGCTTGAATTCAGTTAACCACTAACTGTTAGCACATCAGTTACGGTTTACTTTCACAGCAAAACACTGCAACATCTCTGGGTATTACTTGCGTATTTTTGTATGCCTACTGTGCTAGTATCTGTGGTGAATAATAACATATAACTCTTTTGGATATATTTAATATGCATTTAAAAGTGTATAGCCCTCCCTCCCCCCGCATCTCCATTTTTGATTTATTGGTAAGGGGTGTGAGAACATATTTGATTTTTGATAAGGGATGCGAGAACATATGTTGAGAACCAAAGGGGTGCAAACTTCAATAAAGGTTAAGAACCACTTCTGTGGACCCTATCCCTACCCTTTAACTTACCTACCTGTCCCCCTAGCTTTGTGTCATCTGCAAATTTGCTGAGGGTGCAATCCATCCCCTCATCCACCTCATTAATAAAGACGTTGAACAACACTGGCCTTAGAACTGATCCCGGGCTCACTCTGCTTGAAACTAACCGCCAACCAGATATTGATCACTACCCGTTGGACCCAATTGTCAATCCAACTTTCTATCCACCTTGTAGTCCGTGTATCCAATCCACACTTCATTAACTTATGGGCAATAATGTTGTGGGAGACCGTATCAAAAGCTTTGCTAAAGTCAAGGAATATTACATCCATTGACTTCCCCATGCCCACAGAGCCAGTTACCTCATCACAGAAACTAATCAAATTGGTCAGGTATGACTTGCCCTTGGTGAATCCATGCTGCTATTCCTGGTCAGTTTCCCCTGCTTCAAATGGATTCTCTGAGACCCGCTCCATGACTTTTCTGGGCCCTGAGGTAAGGCTGACCAGTCTATACTTCTCTGGATTGTCCTCCTTTCCTTTTTTTAAAGATGGGCACTATATTTGTCCCAGGACCTCTCCTGGTCTCCATGAGTTTTCAAAGAAAATGGCCAAAGGCTCTGAAATGACACTTGCCAACTCCATGAGTACTTTTGGATGCATTAATGGATTTGCTTATATTTAACATTTCTAAATCGCTCTTAACCTGTTCTTTCCCCAGTGAGGGCTCTCCACCTCCTTCCCATAATGCATTGCCTAGCACCATAGTCTGTCAGCTGACCTTGTCTATGAAGACTGAGGCAAAAGAAGCATTAAGTTCTTGAGCTTTTCCCACATCATCTATCACAATGTTACCTCCCTCATCCAGTAACAGCCCCACACCCTCTCTGATCACCCTCTCATTGTCAACATGCCTGTTGAAATCCTTCTTATTGCCCTTCACATTCCTTGCTAGCTGCAGTTTGTTGTGCTTTCGCCTTCCTGATTACTCCCCTGCATTCTTGAGCAATCTATTTATACCTGTCCTTAGTCATCTAAGTTTCCACTTCTTATACACATCCTTTTTTGAGTTTAAGCTCGCCAAAGATTTCCCTGGTAAGCCAAGCTGGTTGCCTACCATATTTACTTTTCTTTGAATCCTTCCCCAGACAAGGAGTACAAAGAAGTTCCAGATCCAGGATACCTCAATTTACCAGTTTTACTTTAAATCATGCTGCTATTGAACATACAGAGTAGTCTTCATTAAATAAACCTACTTCTATTTCATTAAAGATTTAATTTGAAACGAGAGAGAGAGTGTGGTTGAAACAAACGATTGCAATACAGAACAAACATTCATGAATGTTCATAGAATCCTAGGGCTGGAGGGGACCTCAGGAGGACATCGAGTCCAGCTCCCTGCCTAAAGCAGGATCAACCCCCAACTAAATCGTCCCAGCCCATGCACTGGCAGCCTGGCCAGGGCTGCACAGGCGCGGATGCAGGGCTGGGGTGGTGTCCGGCACCCTGGCCCAGGCTTGAGCCTGTGACTCTGCAGGGCCCAGGCCGCACCTGTGACTCTGGGGTCATGCCAGCAGCCCTGTCCAGGCAGAGCTGGAGCCTACGTGGCTGGAGCTGCAGCTGGGGCCATGTCCAGCATGGGGCTGGAACCAGCCTCCGCAGTTGGCATCCGGAGGTGGCCAGGCTGATGTCGTCCCAGCAGGGCCCAAGGTGTGGCAGAAGGTAGGGGGCTCTGAGGCTGGAGTTGGTGGCGGGGTAAGCAGACTGGGTGGTTGGAGCAGGGGACATCCCTTCATCCAGCAAATTCCCTCATTTGGGACCAGTCAGGTCCTGAGGATGCCAGATGAAGGAGGTGCGACCTGCAATAGAACAGTGCTGTTGTCACAAAAGTGGTTTAACGAATCTTTCTTACGTACAGTAGGATCAGTCGTACTCTATGCCTTGCAGTGCATTGCCGGTGGCTTTTTTGGTCCTGATAAGTTGCTCAGTGGCTTGCAAAACCCATATATCGATATGCAAATGTATCTGTGAATAATTCCCATCTTTTGCACCACCTCTTAAAGTTTTTTTTTTCTTTTTCGCTCTGCCATTCTTTGCTTGTTCTTGTGAAATTCAGCATCTGTTTCTATTGTGTTTGAGTCCTAAAGTGTAGCTATGGCAAAAGAAATTTTTAAAAAATACAAAAAAAAAAGGGATTAGGAAAATGAGTATTGCCAGGCTAGACTAGAGCACAGACTCAGCTCAGCCTCTGTCTCTGACAGTGGCCAGTGATCAGATGTTCCAGAGGAAAAGGTACAATTATGTAAATACAGCTGGGAGTTTCAAAAGCTCCTAAATGACTTAAGGGTACACATCCCACTGAAAATCAAAGCAGGGAAACATCTTCCTAATTCAAGACAACCAGCTGTCTTGTTAATATTCTGTAGCATAAAGTCTAATATTCTTATAATTACTGTAATCATGAAGGATATTCTTATTATTCAGATAAAAATGTAGTCCTCCTTTTGAGTTCTAAAATATTTGCATCTGTACTTTGAAAGTGAATTCCATAAGCTATGCATAGTTTTTCCAGATTCCTTTCTTCTGCTTTAAATGTGTTAACTTTCAATTTCCTTGGGTGTCCTGTTAGGAGAATACATAAGAACACTTAATTTGCTTTCTCTGTACCTTTCATTCTTTTATGTAGCATAATTAATCTCCTGTTCTCTAAATGAGCCCTAATCCCTGTAATTTCTCTTCTCATGCAAGTGTTTCCTTTCCTGTGATTTAAAAAAAGTGATAAAGTACAAGAAAAACTTTTTGCTATTGTACTGTTTCAATAGGGTGAGCAAAACTGAACACACAATTTGATATGAGGACATAGATTGATGTAATTTCAGAATTATTCTTTCCCCTTCATGATACCTTGTTTGCTTTTTGACTACTGGTGAAATCAGTACATAAATGCATTGAATAAGTTGTTTGCAGTGACATGGGAAGTTCTGGAATGCTTACAATTAATTTTGAACACCTTGTTAGTTAGGCTTTTCTTCCTCTTGTCATTATTCCTCTGCCACCAAGCTGCCCAGTTGCCGCCCTTTGTTAGGACCTTCTAATATTCCTCACAGTCTTCTCTTGGTCGTACAAGTTGTTACTTCCTGATTCATTCCCTCTTCCACATCATTAATAAGTATACTGAACAAGACCAGCAGGCCTTCTGTCACGTACACATATGGCTCTTCAGAATGGAAGCTTTGAGCCTGTCTAGGTTATCCGTGGTGATCCTAGGTTTGCATAAATGTAATGAATAGGTCACAAGGCTTCAGTAAGTGCTCGGTGGTAAACACTCATGCAACTGTCAATAATACTGAATAGAACTGGACAGAATTTTATTGGTGGTGTTGTCTTGTGGGGCATTCCATGGTTTGGTTTTAGATTGTCTTTCAACAGCTTTGTAAGTGATACTAAGTTAAGAGAGTTAGTGGGTTGTGAAGCAAACACCAGTTGGGCCAGAGAAATAACACCTAGGAGCATGGGGAGCTTAGAAATGTGGGAAGAAAATATCAAAATGAGAGAGATCTTTAAATGGACAGATACTAATACAGTGAGGCAAAATGATCTGAACTGCTGATATTCAATGGGTGAGACACCCCTGGTAAGCGGTAACGCAGAACAAGATCGCGGAGGGAGAATGGGCAGTAGATCAGTGAGCTCACAAATCCAGAATGGCAGCAAAAACCAAGTCAATGCGTCTGTGGTTTGCCTGTCTTATGGAAAAGCGAAGCAGCAGTCCTCTCGCCCAGGAACTCTGAGGCTTGGCCTAGACAGTGGCCTTACCATGGCGCAACTGTGCCGCTGCATCCGTTTAATTTGAAGGTGTGCTGGGTGGCTACGCTCTATTGCTGTCAAATGGATAGCAGTGTTAGTCTGTAGCAGGGGTCAGCAACCCCCCCTCCCCCCCGCACGCGCGTCAAGAGCAGAACGTGTGCTGTTCTTCTGTGACGTGTGGTGGGAGCTCAACCGTGACCCTCCTCCCCATGCAGTGAGGGTGCAGAGCTCAGCAGGTGCTGGTACACTGGGGGGCGGGAGAGGACGTGCGAGCCCCATCTATGAGTCGGCCGGCAGAGGAGCAGGGCCAGGATGGACTGCAGGGGTGGCACGGTGCGGCTGTTAGCGCAGGGCTGGTCCCTCCTGCCCAAAGGTGGGGTGGGGGCTGGGCTGAACAGGTTGGGGCGGAGCAGAGCTGGGCCCTTCAGCCCAAAGGTGAGGTGGGGGCTGGGCTGCAGGGGCAGGGCGGGCTGGCTTCCATCCAGGAACAATAAGATGAGCAGTGCGTTGCAGGCTGTTTCAGTCCTATTTCAAGGAAACACACACACAGTGAGTGTTCTTGGAACATTGTCTGCAATTATCTTGAAATGCCTGTTAAACGAAGCATCCTGCTTAGGCTCTGATCTTCGTCTCCTGCAATCTGTAATCCAGACCCATTTTCCTCTCTTTCCAGCTGCAGGGAGCGATTGCAAGCCAAACATTGTGGGCTTTTGCACTGGCTGCTGAACAAAGGTGCTGCTGAAAAGGTAGGAGCTTAATCTCCATCCTCTTTGATGTTGATTTACATTCCAAGGGACTGATAAATTTAGATTTGCCGTACCTGTCGCCTTTAACTGTACCTCAGCTCTCAGTGGAGAGAATCTAATCTACAGGCGCATAAAATCTTAAGTATCAGCCATGAAAGTGCTGTTAAATTTTGGTTCAGTGTGGATGACATTTTGCAGCACTGCAGAAGGGGAAAACTGAAAAGTGAGCACTCTTCTCTCACCGGGAGGGAAGGCTGGATTAGGCCAATAGAAATTGCTTTGACCTGAAAATGAGTATTAATTACAATACTAACTTGCTGGTATTTGTACAGTTGTTGCCCAAAGACCATCAGTACAGGGTGTTAGTGAGGTGAATGGTTCAAAAAGTGGTGTGTGTTTCTGTGTGGACCTGCTTATCTCTGTGAAGTATTGGGTGCTCTGTGAGTAAAGCAGACATATTTATGTCTTTATTTGAGAAGTGAAGTAGTAATATGCTTTTGTGAAGGGAGAGCAGGGACAGGCATGAGATAGAGGTTCGGGGTCACGCTCATTGCTGGGTTACCAGGAGGTGCTGGTAATTCTTGAGCAGTGATTTTTGTAACGCCTCCATTCCAAGCAAGGAAATAGTGGGAGATAGCAAAGGGATGCATAGAGCTGCTGTGGATGGGTTCTATTTTTCCAGTAGATCTTTTTTGAAAATGAGTAGGTTAAACCAGTGCATGACTAATCCTTAAGAGAAGCTTGAAAGCATGACAGTATTCTGTGATTTTAAAATAGGATTGTGTCTTGGTTGCACACGGAATAAATGTGCTTTAGAGAAAACCAGGTGGAAATGACTGTGTGATGTGATCTGGTCTAAAGAGTGTATTGGCATGTATTTGGGGCTGCATAACTCACAAATGGCCAAACCACAAGTAAGGGTTTCAGATCATTAAAAAAACTGTGCTGATCAAATCTTTAGGCCATCACATCTTCTCTATGTGCCTGATACTTCACAGAAAATCTGCTTTCTGAATGTTTTTGACTTTAAAATAATATTGGCACTAACCACCCACCTGCTAAGCTAGTCTCTCTGTGCCAAGAGTACAATGCTTTGAGTTGGGAAGGCTAAATTATTACTAAATTATTACTGTTTTAGAAGTTTGTTAACAATTACCTAAAACACCTTTTCATTCCATCATAATATCCAGATTGTAGATTCCAATATCTCAGAATCTTCTACAATTGGAAGCAAGTACTGTTTATGCCAGGGAGTCTGAAACTTTCGCATCTAGCTCTTAGAGTTGTAGTATATTGAATTTTACACCTGTCACTATGATCTATTGTTGCCTTTTTTCTTCCTCTTAACTAAAATTTGTAATCGAAAACCTGTAGTACTGTGTTGAGTATTATAGTTTTTTTGTAATACTATTAGTAAATACATTTGTAAAAACTCATATTTATATGTATTCTTACCCAGTTGCAAACTATCAGTAACTTGTAAAGTAGTTAAACTTCGTTAAATAGTTACAGGGTAGTAATGGGTATGCAGACATATTGAGAAACGGTTCTCACTGTAGCTCAATCTGTTCGTGGGTCCATCTGCCTCTCAAAATCAGGGGTCTGAGCATTCTTTTTGCTCTTGATCTGATGTCATCTGTAGTCTGCTCATGCTGCCTGTAAAGGTTTGTATATAGATCTCATGTAATTAACATGTTTCTATTGCATCATTTCTCTAATCCACAGTTACTTTTGTATGCCCCAGTTAAAACTATGGAGTTCAGTATTCAGCACAGTAGCATTTTTAAATCTCTTTTTGCATCCTTGGTCGCTTCAAAGGTCTTTTTTAAAACTTCAGAGTAGTTTGAAGTCTTCCATGTTGTAAGCCTGCTATAAAAAGAATCCCCTCCTATCTTTGTGCATGCACAAACGTTCTTAGTAGAGCCACATTTTCTAATGCTTTTTAATTTCCCCTCCTCCACCACTCTACCCATCCATGATGTCTCCCTGCATAAAAAACCTGAAGTGTCCTCATAAGGAAATATTAAAACAAAGGTTATTGTAGTTTTAACATGTAAAATAGATACAACTGTGTGTTCCCATAAGAAACTTGTTACAATAGGCAACAAATTAAAGCACTTGTGGCCTTTGTAGTTGGAATGTTTCCATGGTAGTGGGTGTGAGGGGGACAGTGGAAGTAGGGTTTGCAAAAGTGAGTTTGCAGGAGCAAAGAGCACTTGTGCACAGGACTCAGAAAGGGTTTTGTATGTAAGGGGTTGGCTTGAAAAAAGGCCTGGATTTTGCCTGCATATGCGAGAAAAAGTGTAGAAAATTTTCCCCTCAGAACTACCATTAGTTTAGCTGTACAAGTGGCAGCACTGGTGCAAGTTTTAGTGCACACAAGGCTGGGGCAGTTTCTGGCATTTTCATCTCTGTCAGCTAAATGTTGAGACTGTAACCAGGGCTGCTGAATTGGGTGTGGCATCCATGTTGGGGTTGTTTTGTTTTTCCCTCCTAAGTTCTCTTGTGTAAACCAGGACAAGAGGGGGCAAAGGCGTTAAAGGGGGAAGATGGTGAGGACCTTTACATTTTTGTGGTTGTGCTACAAAATGAGACCTTGTGATTCCATGTTTAGTCTTTCTTAATAAGGCCATCTTGGGTATCTTTGGATGACAGAACAAAAGATGTAATTTCTGAGCTTGCAGAGTTCTAAACCTGAGATCACAAAATCCAGCTGGTTTCTTTCCTCATCATCAGTAAAATCAGTGTGCCTTCAGTGACAGCTGTGTAGCTGAGTAGACCTTAGCAAGCAAGTTTGGTGTGTGAGAAGGGAATTCCATGCCCCTTTCTTAGCTGTGATGGGTCTCCATGGCTAAGGGAGGAAACTGCCACTGAAGCAAGCAGATGGGGGTTGGAATACACACAGCAGGTCTGCTGATCATGCAGGGGCTATTTTTAGCTAGCCACTTTTCAGAGCCTTGCTTTAAGGAAACAAGCAGTCATGCAGCACTGTAAAGACTAACAAAATAATGCATTAGGTGATGAGCTTTTGTGGGGCAGACCCCCTTCCCCAGATCTGGAGGAGAAGCGGGTCTGCCCCACAAAAGTGCATCACCTAATACATTATTTTGTTAGTCTTTAAGGTGCTGCACAGCTGCTTGTTTGTTTTGTTAGAATACAGACTAAGATGGCCACTTCTCTGTTGTTTTAAGGAGAACGGGAATGGTGTGGTAGGGTGGGTGAGAGGTAAGTGAGAGCTGAGCTTCAGAAAGAGTGAAGTTGGAGAGGGCCGTGAAGTGGAGGATGGAGAGCTTAAAGTGGATGCAAGAGAGGAAGGCAGTGAAAGGTAAATTATTATTTTGGACCCATGGTAAAGAGACTCTGGAAGAATTCTGCAGAGATTTTAACAACCTGCACTCCACCATCAATCCCAGCCTTGACAATTCCACACGAGAGAGAGATTTCCTGGACACTACAGTACAAATCATTGATGGCCAGATCGATACCACTCTCTACCAGAAATCTACTGACTGCTACACTTACCTACTTGCCTCCAGCTTCCACCCAGCACACACCACATGATCCATCGTTTACAGTCAAGCCCTTAGGTACAATCACATCTGCTCCGATCCTGCTGACAGAGACCAAAAGCTTCAAGATCTCTACCAACCATTCATAAAACTCAACTACCCACCGGGAGAAGTGAAAAAACAGATTGACAGGGCCACATGAATACCCAGAAACCAGCTACTTCAACATAGGCCCAAGAAGGTGAGTAACAGAACACTGATAGCCCCCAGCTCAAACCCTGGCAGCGCAGCATCAAAAACCTATAACCTATACTAAAACATGATGCTACACTCCAGAAGGCTGTAGATGGGAGGCCTGTTCTCCCCTATAGACAACCTCCTAACCTAATGGAAATTCTCACCAGCAACCACAGGCCATACCATGGTAATACTAATGCTGGAACTTTTCTTTGCAACAAAACCCATTGCCAACTTTGTCCACATATTTATTCTGAAGATACCATCTCTGGACCTAACCACCACGTTAATTAAAAGGTCAGGGGCTCATTCTCCTGTACCTCAACCAATGTTAAAAATGCCATCATGTGCCAGCAATGCCCCTCTACTCTGTATATTGGATAAATGGGGCAAACACTTCACCAAGAATGAATGGGCACAGAGCAGACGTTAGGAATCTTAATACACATAAACCTGTCAGTGAGCCTTTCAGTGGAGTGGCCATTCTGTTAAAGACCTGAGAATATGCGTTTTACAACAGAGACTTTAACAGCAGATAACAAAGGGAGATGTGTGAACTGGGGTTCGTACTCAAATTCAGTACATTGACACTTGGTCTCAATAGAGAGAGCAATTATCTCATGCTTTCAGGGACTGTTTCACTTCTTTTGGTATTCATAATGATCTCAGGCAAGACACTTGTATCTTGTAACCCTCACTCCCCTCCTTTCAGGTCTATGCATCTGATTTCTCAGTTTTTATTTCAATTTTTTTGAGACCTCTGTGCTATATAACTGTCAGTCTGTACTGGAAATGCTGCAGATCTGAGCAAGTGAGTCTATCCAATGAAATAACAAGCATTCCTGTAGCATCTCAGAGACTAAACTGTTAGGTCATGAGCTTTCATGGGTAAGACCCACTTCTTCCACTGATAGACTCAAAAGGGGGTAACTATTTTAGTCACCTTCAGACTAAGCTGTGTTAGTCATCTTCAGATGATGATTTGTGACCTCTGGAGGTAATTTTAGAAAAGGGAAGAAGCTAATGTCCAACAGATATTGTGCTTTACTGTCTACTTCTCAGTGCTTTAATTTCTGACAGAAGTGTGTTGGAGGGGCTGGCGTGGGTGGGCTGGGGTGGAACAATTAATCTCTGTTGCTGAGAATGTGAGTTCTGCTGGTAATGCACCAGAGTGTATACAGTGATGGATGCAAAAGAATACACTTCTTCCACATACCAGAGGGGTGACTGGATGAGGCTTGGTAATTACTTAACAGTTCTCTACAGGAAAGCTTGCTAAGCCCTCTTTTCAAATCAGAAAGCTAGGTCACAGTGCACAGGTCAGACTGTTTCAGAAACAATGACGTTGAACATAAAGTGCGATTCTGCTCAGGAGCTTTAGGCACAATGGTTTGAAGTGTCAGCTTGAAGCAAACCCTTCTTTTACTGGGATTCATTCAGGAGGGTGGCCTCTCCCTTTGCACCCAGCACTAGCATCCTTGTGATTCCTTTCAGATTTTCTAGCTTTTGTGGACTGGTGTGGAAGGGGGCGGCTCTGCACTGGCTATGGCATCTTTCCAAAGCTGCTGGGATTGTTCCCAGCTGTCAGTGACTCATAGTAGCTGAGTTTCCATCTCAGAGCTCAATTTAATGGAATTTGCTATTCAATTTCCCCTGAATTGTCTGGCAGAGGAGGAGTTTCCCTTTAGCTGAAGGAAGGAGGGGAGAAATCCCATGAAGAAGCAACCTGAATATGTGGCAGGATATGTAAAAATGCCAAGAGTTGCTACTCCTACTATCCATGATGATGCATGCATCCTTTAGGTAGGAGCATGAAAGGTCAGGCAATCATGTTCCGTTCCATTCCATTCTGTTCTGTTTTGGGTGGGCGCTCTCGCTTCCCATCATCAGAGTACTGGAGCTCTTCCACTAGAGGCTGAGGTAGTGTGACTGCCATGTGCCTGTATCTCAAAGGGGAGAACTGTGTGCATTGGAGTGCTTTGTTTCAGAAGTTTAGATACACAAACACACGCATACATGTACGTAAAATTCACACTGCAGACGTGTGTGTGTGTGTGAGAGAGAGAGCCTGCCGGGGGGCAGGTCAAAGAAAAGTGCCTTGTGCTTAGAGCAGAAGGTGGGGAGGTTTATAATGCTCCATGATTGTCAAGTACACTCAAACCCCCTTTATTCAGAAACCAAAGAAGGATCAGTGAGCCTGTAATTCATAAGTTTAGTGCCAGATAGACAATGTTGCAGACTTTGAGGACATATGGGAATCATGGGGTGCATTGAGAGATGCTAAGTTGTCAGCACGGCAGCTAGTAATCCATTTGTGTGTGCCAAGTATTAGGAGCACAAGTGGCACCCATGCAATGGCTCCAAATATCTTCTTAACTGGTAACCGTCTTCCTTATTTTCTTGAATAGTGGTTTGTTTTCTTTGAAGCTGGTTTCCATTCACTTTCTCTGTGCAAGTCACTGTGATATTTGAAGCAGCTGGGCTTTACTGTTGCAGACCGGGAACCAGGTCCCCAGTGTAGCTGTGGACATGGACCCTACAAGTTCATGAAAGCCCCTGAAGATGAGCTGGGTTTGGTGGTGACCAATTGTTGGCCCTTAAGTAGGACAGAACCAGTGGAGCATGTTGGGTTTCATTTCCAGTTGTGCAGATCGTTGTGAGCTGTCCAAGGGAACCTTCTCTCTTTTGCCGCAGAAGTTGGTCCAGTAAGGTATTATGTCACTCACCGCCTCTTTCTGATATCGCTGGGCCAACGTGAAACATTTTAACTCTGTTTCTCTCATTGATGCCTTGTTTTAAATATGTGAGTGTGTTCAGAGAAGCTTCAGGTCCCTGCAACAGAGAGTCCTTAATCCAGATATCATTGTAAATTATTTATAATGGATGTGGTGGCTTGTCTGGTTTTTAAGGGCATCTTTTTGGGAGTTGTACCTGTGACTTTGGGCATGCAGATCCAGGAGTCTCTTCCAGTTTGAAATACATAATAATTTGTAAGATAAGGGAAGAAGTAATTAGTTGCTGTTTTCTACCCTGGGCCTGCTGATAAGATGCTTCCTCCTTCTCTTGTTTCCATCAAACTCATAGTTTAACTCAGGGTGACCCCATGCACTATTTTTAAAGGCCTAGTTCTGTATTTAAGCCTTCCTGACCATGTCCGAATTTTTTTCTTAAAAATGGGAAAATTGTCCCGTGTTTTCTGTCTCCCCCTGCCTATTTCCCCATCAGTATGGTGGGTCCTACTGCTGACCAAATCCCTGCTCACCATCTGCCTGCCCACCAGCAGCCCTTTTTGTGCTCCCTGTCACTGTCCTCTCCCTGCTTTGATCCTTCACTTCCCCCCACGCCACTGCTTCTCTATATTTCCATGGTGGAGCACGTCCTGCTCCCAGTGGTGTGCAGAGAAGCAGCCCCTGATTGAAGTACTCACTCACCAGCAGCCTGGCTGGCAGATTTCTTCCTTCCCCCGCTGTCTGCCTGGACAGGCACTCTAGGAAAGCCAGAGATCCTGCAGTCCATGGCACTGGCCAGGAGAAGCCACACTCTACGTGTGCCAAAGCCCCACACAGTGCTGGCTTGGATAAGCCCCTTCAGCTAAGCTCTGGAGTGGGAGGAGGGAAGGAATTTTCAGCCTATTCCTGCCCCAAATCTTCAGGCCCGCGACAGCCTCCCAGGCAGTAACTTAAGTTGCTCTTCACTTCCCCCAACCCCAAAGTCTTGGGTCCTGCCCCCAGGCACCCTTTCAGCTGAGCCACCTCTCTGCCAGGCTCCTTGGCTGCTGAAAGCCTTGCAGTCGGGTTCCTTGGACCCTGGTACACAATGCAGCCTTAGCGGTTAACCCTGCCTGCCTGCACTGTAACCAGGGAGCAGGATGTGGCAGGGTTATCTTGATGGAGAGCAGCATGGCGGAGGTGTTACCTGCCATTAGACACCATGCATGCCGGAAGAGATGGCTCTGGGAAGATGTGGACCCGGTCATCAATTCCTCCCCTTCTCTTTCTCTGGGCTAGAAGCAGTTCCTGCCCCTTACTATCCACACAGTGCCAAAAAGCTACTGCTGGCCATGTTCTGCTGTGAACTATGACAGAAATCTGGCAGAGGGTGACCCTGCATTTCCACCCCCCCGCCCCCGCCCCCCAGTGTGCTGCTTCAGGAAGTCTTGGCATCAGCTACTGGAAGAGGCAGAACTGTCCCCAGGTTCCCAGCCAGGCATGGGGGTCAGAGAACGGCAGGCGGTTGGTCACCTCCTCCGTATGCGAGAAGCGTGTGGGTGTGTGTCACCTCTCTTTGTGAATCCTAAAGCCTTAAGAACAGAAGGTAAATAAAAAGGCTCCAAGTGCTCAGTATTTCTTGATGGGGGGAGGGGTTCCATCAAGTTGGCGTTAATGTGAACATTTGTACTGAATAGTTCTGATTGGTTGCCATTAGATGTATGACCCATATTCAGTACAGGGAAATATGGTCACTCTAGTTAAACTTGTGCCATTATTCAGTGGGCCAAGAAGGCAGAATAAGCAAATGTCACGTACTTTTCCTATTTTTACAACAAGTGATGACCATTTACTTGAAGATTTTCCTCCCTAAGTATCCTGAGTCGGCCTGTCCAGAAAATCTTAAATAAATACGCATCCTTCCAGCCCTTAACATTCTTCCATCCATTCCTGTTAGAACTCAAGGGATGGACTAAAGGAAAACCTTTTGCTTCTTTCTTACAGTTGCCGTTTATTGATGAGGTGCAAAGAAGAATGAACTTTGCTCTCTCTTTGAGCCAAAGCACAAATCATGCGGTAATCTCTGCACTAGTACTTGTTCGCTGAATTGCTGGTAACTGTGTGAGCAGGTGCAAGTATGTATAATGTCCTTCTCCCATTTCAGCCGTGTCCCGGTATGCACCATTTCTTCCAGGTTCAGCATCTGATGTCCAAATGATGCTTCCAGGAAGTTCTTGCCAAATACATATTGTCCTCTGGCATGGTGTACTGTTGCTGTGTTAGGTGAATAATTGCAGGGATCTTTCTGAATACTTCAGGAAAGCAGTCCTGACAAATGTTTATAGATCCGGGCGCTTCCATTAGCCTTCTGTTTGCAGATTTTCCTTGATTCTGGGTCCTCAGCCTTTTAACCCTTTATATACCCTTTCTGGACTCTAACAGGGAGCTTACACCATTCTATTGCGCCAAGCCCACATTCATCCCAGCCCTTCCACAGCAAATGGCCCAGCTACAGAATTGCATCCTGAGGTTTCTGTTTTATTCGCTAAGAAACAGGTCCTTACTGGGAATTGGATTGGAGTAGTGACACCAAAATTCGTCACCTTCGGTGACTGGAAGTGCTTCTTCCAGTAGCTGTACAGGTGCCCCTCTCATGCCTTTTCCTCATTTTCTCTCAAAAATACAATTCGCATACTGGTAAGTCGAGCTTCACGCGTAGTTGGGTGGGTGAAGAATTGGATCCCTTGATGGAGTGTCCACCCCACGCTGAAATGGGAGGTGTTTAATAGAGTCCTTCTGGTACGACCCTGGCTTGCTCCACAGTGGAGCATTGGAGGTGAGTGCTCAAGGCAGCCTTTTGAGGCTGCGTGGGTCACAGCCAATCGGAGAAGAGCTGCCGGAAGCAGCCCCTCGGGGGCGAGCAGACTCATAGGAGAGAGGTGGTGCGGTACAGGCTGTTGGCTGCTGGGAGCTCAAGCAGTAAGGACTCTGTCCTTCACAGGTTGAAGGAACTGTATGATCTTCGACAGAGCAGTGGATGGCAGGGACTGGAGAAGGAGAGGTTGCTCCTGGCTGGCTGCTGGGACTGGATGGCTGAAGTGCCAAGTGACAAAGGGTTCATTGTAACAGTACGTTGTGGCAGGCCTGACAAACTCACTGCACCTAAGACTTTGTTTTGCTAGTAATTATCCCAAGAGGGTCTAGTGAGGTCTCTAACATAATGTGCGTCTTTATCATTGCACCAGAGGGCTGATATGCGAGGAGTTGTTTAAATATACTGGAAAATACGTGTTAAAGTTTGAATCAAATCAAGGTTGAAAAGCAGGATCTGACCAAAGAATGTACATTCATCTGCCTCCATTCACATGTAAAATAGGCTTTGTAAGCCAACACAATACAAGCTTATGTGCATACAACATCAACATAGGTTCATGACTCTGGGGACAAACATGGAACTTTGGGGCTCTAACGAGGAGGCAAACAGACTCCTCTCCGATTGTCCTTCAGTGAGGGAAAGCAGAAAGGACAATGCTTCCTGTATTCGTTAAAGAGGAATCCCAGCCATCTCGACTGGAGTTGCTGGGAGATTGTTTTAAGTAAGACAAACTGCTTTAGCCAAGGAATTAGCCTGTTAAAGTTAAGTTCAAACTCTGGGGCACGTGTTACAGTTTTGTTTTCTGTGTAACCATTTCTGTTTTCCTTGTTATCTTTACTGTGCTAGCTTGTTAATCTTAGCCTTTGATAATAAACTGTGTCTATTATTCTTTTAAGGATAGCTTCCCTCATAATTTCTGTGAATGTCCAGCAGTTAAGGGCTGGATATTCGGGGGAACATTTTAGAGAGGCCATGGTGCATCTGTTGTTCAGCTGCAAGGCAAGGCAGGGCTTCCAAAGCCCTTGGGAGACTGTTTGGGTAGGGAACAGGCTGGTGATATCAGGAAGTTGACACTCAGCTAAGCACAAAAAGACTCTCAAGGGGTTTACCTGGTGACTTGCAATCCTGGATACCCTGGGAAGGCATCACAATGTGTCACACTCAGTGAGATGGAAAGTGAGATGAAAACCTAACTGAGGTAGTTTATGGACATCTCTTTGGTTCCATCTGCAGTGGGGCGGTTTGCCAAAAAATCCCCACCAAAGCTATCACTCAGATAGCTGATCAGTCTAAGTGCAGAGGGGCTCTCTGGTTCTTCCATCACGTTGATTAGATTTTCTCTGAGCAGAACTGGCCGTGCTATGAATGGCTGTTGGAGTCAAAGGGCAGTCTGCAGGAGGGAGCCCATTGTGGCTAATACCCTTGTGGTGAGAATTTTTATACAAGTCCCATAGTGTGGTTTTGTTGTACTCTTTCTTGTTCATGGTCGTACTCCCACCTGCAGAACTGAATTTTGTTTTGGTTTAAAAAACTCCCCAGCAGAAATAGAGGGATTCATACATAGGTGACAGAAGCTAACAGAGGTCTGGAGAGACTTGCATCTGATGAGAGATTGAAAAGTTCAAAACTCTTCAGAGAAGAGCACATATGACAGAGAGGAGATATAAGGAATGATACAGTGGAGGTAAATCAGAAACTTCTGTGTCCATTTTGTCTTGGTGTAAGAACAAAGGGACAGTCACTTACACTGAGGGTTAGCAAATTTAAAGCTAACAGGAAACGCTCTTTTACATAACGCTGTTGCCTACTGATTGCCACAGGATATCACTCGGCAGAGATCATGGTGGGATCTGGAAAAGGACTGGGCATTATATAGAGATACTGGAAAGATCCTTAGTTAACTAGAGAGGATTGAAGAAAGCCCCATAATAAACTAAATGTGGAGAGGATGTGAACCATCATGCAGCAGTGGGCCAAACACAGAGGCATTTAGAAAGAAACTGTTCCCACAGGCAGATGATTCTATAATTGCCCACTTTGGGCTTTCTTGTACATGCCGCTGAAGCTTCTAGGAATGGCCACTGTCAGATGTTGGACTTCCTGGGAGTTGTCCCCTCCCCTCCCGTTCACTTTACAGTCTTCTGGGTCCCTGTAATTAGTGACTGCTTCTGTTCTTCCTTGCCATGGTGAAAAGGCAGAGTTCCAAATCTTTCAGTTATGCACTCCTCACACGTCCCTTCTACATTCATTCTGTCTCCTGCAGGCTCACACAGCAAACCTATGCCGAAGCGTGTTAATCCCTGAGGCTGGCAATCAGAAATCAAAAGCATACCTGCTTCTCGTGTCCCCTGGTAAAGTTTCCATTTCTTAGAGAATGTGAGCTCCCACCAGAGCGTCAGGCCTGGCGTACAAGGAAGGATGTGGTCCTGACAGATTTTGGACAGTCAACAGAATATCATAGAGTCCTGGGGCTGGAAGGGACCTCAGGAGCTCATCGAGTCCAGCCCCCTGCCCAAAGCAGGATCAGCCCCCACAAGTCATCCCACCCAGGACCTTTTCAAGCCGGGACTTAAAAACTTCCAGGGATGGAGATTCCACCACCTCTCTAGGCAACGCATTCCAGTGCTTCACCGCCCTCCTAGGGAAGTAGTTTTTCTTAATATCCAACCTACACCTCTCCCTCTGTAACTTCAGACCGTTGCTCCTTGTTCTGCCGTCTGACACCACTGAGAACAGTTTCTCACCCTCCTCTTTAGAGCTCCCCTTCAGGAAATTGAAGGCTGCTATTAAATCACCCCTCAGTCTTCTCTCCTGTAAACTAAACAAACCCAAAGCCCTCAGCCTATCCTCATAGGTCAATGCATTGAACCATTGTAGGAATCGTAGTTTTCCTCGCCTGAGCCATGAGTGGTGGGTCTGAACACACAAAGCCAGTAACTGGCTGTGCATGGACAAGGTGAGGAGGAGGAGGGGAGATACAGACTACCTCAGGCTGAGTGTCCGTAAGAGTAAAGTAATGCCTGCCAGCGCAGCACCTGGACGCGAGGCATAGCCCCACAGTCTATTGTGGCGCCCTCAAATGGCACCTGGTTTTTATCACCTGTCATTGTCATTCACAGTGGGGAAAACGCAAGCTTACCTTTAGGGTCTGTAACTTTCAAGGAGGGATCTTTTGGTGCATGTACCTCCTGGAGCTACCTGTCTCCCCACTCACTCCTCGGACTGATCTTACTCAAGCTTCAACTTCTGCTTAACCTGCCCACCTTTCTTTTCTTGTGGGAGGAGTGTGTCTTCCTGGCCAGCGGGAGAATTTCCTCTTCTCCTCATTTCACTGGCATCACACAACAACTCTTGCTGCGGTCTGTGAATGCCGTGTCCAGACCATCCCAGGTGACCAAAGCCCAGGGCGAGCAGAAGAGGTGCCACACACTGCTTGGGGCATAGAGAGAGCTAGCAGGAGGCTACAGAGGATGGTGGAGAGGGAAAGCGTGGAAAAGCACAAAGTGGGGGTATATGGTTAAGTTCCCTTAAGCTGCACAGCAGGTCAGCTTCCCATTAAGCCCTGAGCAGGGCCTCAGGGTTGCAGTGGGGAGAGATCTCTCTCCCCAAGCTCTGAAATGTCCACGGATGGTGGGGAAGGGCTCCTCCCTGCCAACTCGAGCACCAAGCTACTGTGGCTGGGGGAAAAGGACCCCACCTCAGCATCCTCAGCAGGGAGGAGCCCCCCAGGTAAGCCCCAGCTGCACTTACCTTGCCTGAGCCCATCCCATCCCTAAGCACCCTCCTGCATCCAATTCCCTCATCTGCACCCCACCCCCAGCCCAGCGCCTGTAACCCTTCTGCACCCCAGCCCAGTGCCTGTTCCCCTTCTGTACCCCACCCTGTAGTCTGGAGCTCCTCCCCAAACCTGGAGCCCCCCTGCACACCAAACCCCTCAGCCCCAGCCCTACTCTAGAGCCCACATCCCCAGCTGGAGTCCTCACACTCTTGCACCCCAGCCCTGAACCTCCTCCTACACTCAGAACCCTTTGCCCCTTCCCACCACATACATTTTGTTATTGGCTCCACATAGGTCCACGTAAGAAAATTCATTCAGCCTGCAGGTAAAAAATGAGCGAGAACGCTGGTGAGTGTACGGGGGTCTGGCTGTCCTTCAAGCTGTGTTCGTCCCATAGGGCTGGGATCCCTGCGTGCTCTGGTGGAGTCTGTACGTCACAATGGCCTATCAGGAGAGCTTTGGTGGGAAAGAGGAGCGCCTCAATTTACAAAGGGTTTGGAGGCATCCTCTGTCTTGCAGCAGTAATAACCGCTGTGCTTGCTGCATTGCTGAAACTATGACTCGTTAGCTGTCCAGTCAAGTGCTATGGCTGATATTTCCCTAGTATTTTTAATCTTTGTTCACTTGACAAGCTGAGAGTAATTGACTCTGGCTTTGCTTGTGATGTGGAAGGGGAGGCGAGGCAGATAGGGAGGGGAAGGTGATTGAATGAGCTACTATGTTTTGATACTCAAACGTGGGCAGAGTAGCCTGCAAAGGCCTCTCTTACTTCAAGTATTTTTAGATGTTAGAGAAATAAAAGCTGTTATTTCTGTCTGATCGTCTCTCTTGGGTTGGCTTTACATTTGGGGTTCTGGATATGCTGAATTGCTTTTCTCTGTTGGCTTTTCAGTTCTGCATTTGAAATCCCACTGGAGGGTGAATGATTTCAGCCCTTAGGTCTGGCAGAGAGTTGCAGCTGCTGCTGTCTGACTTCCCTCTTGATGATGCGCTGGTGGCTTCCTCTTTGGCCCGAGCCGGTGGCAGCATTGGTCTTGGAACCTGGATAAAGTGGAAGCCTGCAAATTCTGATATTTTTGTCTCTATTTTTTTCTTTCCTTTTTGTCTCTACTTCTGGCACTGTCATATTTTTGTAAAGCAGTTTCAACCACTATTTGATGCTGGGATAATTACCATAGCAACAGCAGAGGTAGAAACCTACACAAGAGGGCAGAATTATCTCTTGACAGAGAAAAAGATCTATTGTTGGAAGCAGTGAGGATTTACTTAAGGAACCCTGGTGTGAGAGGGATGAAGAGTAAGAGCAGAGGTGCTGGTGGAAGAGGAAATGGGACACAGAAGTGATGGTCTGGATGTCCATGCGGGACTTCTGTGGCGGACAAAGGAGGCGAAGGTGGCCACCTCATGCAACCTGAATTATTAATAGATTATTTGATCTCTGGCAAGGTTCAGCATCATGAAAAGATGGGAAATAGATGTAGGACCCTAGATGACAACAGATTGCTCACTTCTCCAGTTGTGAGCATGCTTCCCAGTAAACTGACAAACTGCTGCCCAGTGACACGCTCTTTGGTGGTGCTGCTCCAAGGAGGCCGAAAATGTAATGCACAGAAAGCTGTGGTACAGCAACAGCTAAATCCCTGGCAAACATGTCTGTTGTAGAAGCAGACGTCGATCCTGTTGGAAGGAAGTAATATGACATATATCTGTATTTGATCATTCTCTGCTTCCACTCTCCTCTCCCCCGCCAATCCCAGGCAAGCGGCTTTTAACATTAGAAATCAGGACTAAGAAACTAACTGCTAAGAAGGCACTAAAGTTAGTCCTGCTTACTTAAGACCAGAGAGCCACGTGACTGCTGCTTCAGGAGGCACTACATAAGGTTCTGTGCTTTTGGAATGCTCTATAAGTCGTTTTGGGGGAGAAAAAATCCCTTCAGTGGACCTGCTTGGACAGCAGTGTGGCCAGCTTCTTCACACACACTCTGGTTATAAAGAACCAGAAAAGGGGCCCAAAAAAAAAAAAAAGACACTCAAGATAATGGATATTGGACTCCGGGTAGATCAGTCTGGCCCTTTGTGGAGATCCTTGGGTTTGCATTTGGGGTCCTGTTGTGCTGAACACTTTACAAATGTGGAGTGGACACTGTCCCTGCTCCAAAGAGCTTATTTTCCCCAGTTTAACTTCTCATGAATTTTTATAAATGATCTGTTTGTCTCTTTTCAGTGGAAGTTTTTCCATATTTTATCTAGCTCTTTTGTTATGCCAGCTGGGGCCATTACATGTAGAACCTGTAAGTAGAATAGAACGTATGGGAGAAATACTAATTTTCATTGTTAGCACTTTCTAAAAGGAATAGAGGTAAATCGTGCCATCTGTTTGAAGTCTTATCTCATTATCTGCAGAGTGTATGAAATTTAAATGAAGTCACTTTATTCATCTTCAGGGACAGGTTCATTTCCAGATACTTAAATCCTTGAGGTGGCCGTTTGGCTGGAAAATCCATTAACAAAGCAGGTTTGGTGTGATAGCAGGAGGGCCTCACATTAAGTACTACTTCCTCTGATTTATTTATGTTCATATAATATCCAAAAATAGTTCCATACTCTAGTCTAAGCACAGTCTAGTGACTTGAGCATGTGTTCAAAATCACTTATGTTTCAGTAATACCCCAAGAGTAAGACCTCCATGTTTATGGCTTCCATATTAATTTTCCTCAGTTTACAAGTCAAAAGATGTTTTCTTGCTACCAGCCCTGCAAACTCTGCTTGCTTTCTTTCTTTCTTTGTGAACTATTGCTGATACCTCCAGTTTGGATACCTAGATCCCACCCACACTGATATCTGTGCAGCCTTGTTAGAGGATATAGGGTACTCCTCAGGCCTTGTGGAGATGGTGGGTTGGCTCAGGTGTCAGAGGGCCTAATTTTTCTTGAAGAACCTTTTCAGTATCTGAAACACACACACAGAGCAACCTGGATTTATCCTCACCACTCTGGGGGTTAACAGCCCCAACCCTGCCTGGTAACATAGGATTTCTGGGTTGTGGAAGACCTGAGACATCAGTGTTGATTTCTTCAAAGATAATGGTATCAAATTATTCTTTCTGCTCTGGTGAAATGTGTATTATATCCGGTAAATCCAGGAAGCTGTTGACTCTTCATAGCGTCTGGCTTATCTTTGGAGGAATTCAGTGGTGTGTGTGTTCTTTTATTGAGGAGGCCAACTCATCCCTGTCTAATGCAGCTAGATTTATTCCCACATTCAAACAGATTTGGCTGTGTGTAATTTTGAGATATCTGCGCAGTAGTTGTCAGGATTAAATCAAGTTACCCTGAGTTTTCCAGCATTTTATCCTTAGGCTCTTGTCCTCAGAATTCTTCAGGAAACTGACTAGGATGATGGCCTTCTGTTTTCTTTTTTCTGATTTTCATTGGCTCATGCTCTGAATCTTTGCGATTAAATGTGTAGTTGAAGCAGTATTTTTCTTTTCCCACTTTACTCTTCCTGACTTTGGCATTTCAGCTAGGTGAAATCTGTTATAAGGATAGAGATAAGCAGGTGTAATGATTTTGAAAAATACAACTCTCTGCTCTGTTTTGTTTTGTTTGTTTTAATATCCTCTTTGGCCTGGAAAAACTTATGAACTTCAGAATAGAAATTAATATTTTTCAGAGAGGTGATGAATAAGCTTGTTTGCGATGTCAGATCAGCTGAGAGATCTTTTTGTTGCTTTACCAGGGAGCCTTCCATAGAGAGGGTCACGGGGAACCGGTGTTTTTGCCACTTGTTCTGAACAGAGACTTTCTGCACAGTTCACTTATCATACTGGGTTATAATCTTTCTCTCTCTTTTTTTTAAATCTCTTGGGTGATGTCAGTCCTTGGTTTAGCAGCTGTCACCAGGTCCTAACACTAAAGAGTAGAGGTGTTTTCTGGCTCTTGAGCTTGTCATGATATTGATAAGTAGAAACAAGGCCAAGACTGAAGGTGGTTCTCTTTGGACCCATGACCCTTGTGAAACACTAGATGCTCTATGGGTAAAAACATGGCAGTGACTTGACCGTTTTCAGCGGAGGTGAAAGGCCTTTTTGTCATAGTGGAAGATTGCTTGTTTTCATTGTAGTGTAGACCTCTGAGATATGCACACTCTAGTTGCGCATATCTTAGGTTAACACCACTCAGAGGACTGGGGAAATGGACCAGTGCTATGGAGATGCAGCTACTGACAGGCGCAATTGCAGACCCTGACAGCAGCAGAGAAATTGACCAGGGCGGCAGCCCTCGTCAGTTACCTGGCTCCAGCAAGTGGAGGGGAGCTGGGAACCAAGGGCAGCCTGGCTCCCAGCTCCCAGCTCCCCTTCACTCCCTGGAGCCAGGAAGCTGACTAGCACTGCTGCCCTGGTCACTTTCCCAGCTCTGTAAGCAGAGAGGAGCCAGGAACCAGGCTGCCATCTGGTTTCTTGCTTCCTGCACTCACGGAAACTAGGCTCCTCCAAGTTGCACAAAATTTGAGTTATGTGGGGTTGTGCAAGAACGCAACTACTGCATAAGTCAGGGTTCTTACTATAAATAAATTCAGTGCTGGAGGTCTGGAGACATCTGGAGACTAAAGTTTTGTATGCTCACACATCAAGTCCAGAATGGGTAACCTTTCCATACTACCTCATCACTACTAACTAGTGATTGTTGCAATCACAGCTTTTGTAACGTGGAAACTGCACAGAGACCACCAAACTTGATGGCACCAAAGTCTCAGCTTCTGTCTATAGCTGTGCTATATTTGGGCTTTTCCTGTAATATCCCATTGAGATGTTTGAGTGTCATCCTTGCAGTTGGTAATTGAATGAGACCTTGATTCTGCATGGACTTTTCTCACTCATATCAATACTGGGAGAGCTGGGATCCTTATTCCTTGGTATGCTAGCTTCAGTCTATTAACAGCAGATTCTCTCTTCCCATGGCTGCTCTAAGCAGTTGCAGGGTAAGAAGAATTAGGTGGGGACAATGGGGGCAGTATCTGTTCAGTGGAGCTGTCTGCCTTTTAAATGCTTTTTCATGGCACAATTCTGTAGGTTGGTATCATGGTTAGCATCTTCCCTCTTCTTAAAGCGTGCTGTTGGGGAGGGCCAGGGAAGGCTTTGCGTTTGCATTGTTTTCAAATCACTGGGAGAGAAAAGGATCATATTAGTGGATGGAAAGTCTTTTGAAGTACGGTAGAATCCACTTCATGGAGAAAGCAAATCTTCTCTCCAAGCTACAGCTAAACAATAGTGCTTTCGAACCCTCTTCAAGGGGATCAAGGTGAAGCTCAAGGAAGAGCCAGTCACAACCGTGGAAACTTTCTTCCCTTTTGTACTCCAGTCACAAAGCTCTTGGCTGTTACACGATTGGTGTTCCCTGTTTTCCTTTTCAAACCAAGTTGTTCTTTTCAGAAGAACAGTCACCTTGCTGGAGATGGAGGCGGGCAGGCCAAGGGCGAAGGGGAAGGGACAAAGATGTCCCCTGAGGCCTTAGAGTTACTCAACCAAAGGGCAGGGAGCTGAAGTTCAGATGGGCTGTGTGAATGCAGCTCAGAACTATTGTGGGCAAGTCTGATATCTAGATCAACACCTTTATTAACTAATTATTGGTTGTCCCCCTTCAGACAGATGAGACCACATTCCCAGTCCCATTCCTTCACCCTTTTTTATAGACTAAGCAAAAAGAAGCCCACAGGTGCACACACCAAAAGGTGCTGCAGCCTGGCTGAGGAGACGAGTGATAGCTTCCTGCCAGGAGGGTGAATTGAATGACCCTGTAGCTGGCTACCTCAGGAAGAGCTCAGAAGAGGAGCGCCCTTGGGGTGTCCCCAGCAGAGGTTGCCGTTCTGATGCTGGCATTTCAGACTGTGTTCTGAAACGTGGAAGGTGATGGTGAAGAGGAAGCATGTTTACTCTTAGGTTGGCACATATTTTCAGTGGCAGATTTGCAGCCTTCCAAAAACATATGGCAGCGTAATATGGCTGTTTTTGAAATGGTGAATGAGTAAGGTCTGTGTTTGGGTGGGAAAGATCAGTATTAACATGCCCATTATGGTTCTGATGTCTTAATTTTGCAGAAACCAAGTTATACAAGCTGTAAGGAGCTGAGGAGAAAAGGGTGTTTCAAAAAGCAAACTGCGAAGAGGAGTACGAACAAAAAAAGTTGTTGATTATTTATTTATTTAATCTGCTTGTTTAAGACGTTTTAAAAACATAATGCCACACTGCAATATACATTGGCCGAACTGGACAGTCTCTACGTAAAAGAATAAATGGACACAAATCAGACATCAGGAACGGTAACATACAAAAACCCTTAGGAGAACACTTCAATCTCCTTGGACACTCCAGTAGCAGATTTAAAAGTAACCATCCCTCAACAAAAAAACCTTCAAAAATAGACTCCAGAGAGAAATTGCAGAGCTGCAATTCATTTGCAAATTTGATACCATCAACCAAGGATTGAACAGAAACTGGGAGTGGCTGGCCAATTACAAAAGCAGTTTCTCTGCTCTTGATGTTCACAACTCCACATTACCTACTGATAATGGGCTACAAGCTCCCTGACTGAATTGAGCTGATTTCTCCTCTCTTGATATTGGTAATTCCACATTAACTGCTGATAATGGGCCACATCTGTGACTGAATAGACCTTGTCAACTTCAGTCCTCCTTTTGACTGGGATTCCCTCTTTAAACCCTCCTCTGGAATCCCCCACTCATGCATCTGATGAAGTGTGTCTTTGCCTACGAAAGCTTATGCACCAAAATATCTGTAAGTCTATAAGGTGCCACAGGACTTCTTGTTGTTTTTAAAAACATTGGTGCTATTTGATAGAATTCAGCCCAAGGTTGTAGGTCACCTCTAACGAAAAGCTGAGTGTATAGACAAGACTGTTTTGAATTATTGCACGACAGTCTTTCCCTCATACAATAGACCCGGGCCAGAACAAACCAGAAATTGAGAGTCTGAGGACCCATGGGAGAAAGGGGTGTTTTTAAAATGTGTCCTTCAAGACAAATCTATGGCAGGAATTCCAATCGGAATAAGAAGCAGTTGGCAGCATCCTGGATTCGCTGGGCTTTTCATTCCTTTGTTTGGTTATCTTTCATAGGTGCTTTACCTGGAGAATCTTTCAGTGGCTGCCTGGAACCAGCTTCCAACACAAACCAGCTCAAATCAAATGTAATTTCCCTGTTGTGCATATTCTAGCTGTGACAGCTCAAGTTATGAATGTAAAATAGGAAAGAAAGTTTGGAAGAAGGGCCTGTCTGAAATGTTAATGAGTGTTGAATTACTCAGGGCTCCCAGAGGTTGGCATAGATGATGCCTGGATTTTAAATATATGACTTCATTTGTGTGCCCCTCAGGGAGCCGGGGGGAGAGAGAGAGAGAGAGAGAGACCAGGTTTCTGTGCTTCCAGGGTATTCGGTGTGTAAGGGTAAAATGATATATGTGCATCCACATGTGAGATTGGAGGGGGGAGGTGAGCGATCAGAGGTAACACTGGTCCCCTCCCACTCGAGGGGTTGGCAGAAGGGCTGGGTTGGCGCACAGACTGTCATTGCATTAATGGTTTCATTATAAATCAAGCACTGTGCAGGGAGTGAGAGCTCCTTCCTCCTCCTCCGTTCTGCGTGCTGTGGGGTAGCCATGCGCACATCTTGGGTGGCTGCAGGAGCCTTAGTAACAGTGATGCTTCTCCCAGCTCCCCTCCTGGAGGAGTCCCCTCTTCGTAGGATGGGTATAGCAGAATGAGTGACTTCCGTCTCCCCAGCCCTCAGTCTGCTTACAGCAAAGACCTCTCACCTTGATCTCATGACAACTTACCCCATGGAGAAGGCTCAGACGGCAGAAAAGGGCTTCTCCTTCTTCCATATGCACCTCGTACAGCAGAGAGAAATGGCCAGGCTTAGTGCTCTCCCAGCTTCTTCTCTGTCAGTTTCTGCCAGGCCTGCTCTTAACTGGCCCCCCTCTGTCTGTCTCTCTCTCTTTTTCCTTTTTCCTTCCATCTCTTGTTACCATGGAGAATGAAATGCTGGCTCCATTCAAGTTGTCGGCTGAATAGGTTTTGAGGTTGATGGATGGTGAGAATCTCTTATCCCTCCACCTCCCTGCTTCTCCAAACACCGCCCCCGCCTGGTTCTTGACATTTCGCTTGCCAGAGAATGGCCATTAGAGAGAGGGATCTGAAAGGGAGGCTGGCGGTGTCCTGCTGAGATGCTCTTTCAGTTTCTTGGATGAGAGCAGCAGCCGTAAGAAGGTCTTAAGGACTTTGCTGCAGAGCCTCATCCTCGAGCGGGCTGAAGCATGAATGCTCACTTAAGGGCAACCCTCCCCATACCCACTGTCCCCAAAACACCCGAGGAAGGAAGATTGTATGCAGGTCTTGCCTTTGCTTGTGGCTGTGTTTCAAGGGGTGATATAACCTCTGTGAATTGAAGGAAAAGGTAAGGAGTTCTTCACAGTGAATACTGTAGTCCAAACTCTCCCTCTCAGGTATTTTGTGTGGGTTTCATCACACAAAAAGTGGAATTTCTTTGCTGCTCTCTGGCTCGCCATGTTTGCTGGCTGCAGCAGTGAAGTTTGCCAGGAAAGTGCGCGTGTGACTGTAATGACAGCTGCCCCTGCCTGTGCTGACAGTCTCTCTCAGCACTGATGCCAGGTTATCAGGAGGGTCTGGAGCAGACATTTTTAATATCAAACTTGTACAGTACCTCACAACAGAATAGGATTGGACTGTGAGTGTCACTGCATATACCTTCAAGTGCTTAGGCCCAGATGTGAATTGTGGTGTGGGGGATGTGGCCAAAATGCAGGATTCCAAATGGTAGGGCAGAAAACTTAAAATGACAACGCTACAGAGCCACACAGAAAATGTTCTCCTTGTGCTGATTTACTGCTGCTGATGGAGAGTAACAACAGATTTGTGAGCAATCCGGGTAACAATGGTGCGGGTGGGGGCATACAGCTGTGTTCGTGTAGTGAAGTAAAATCCGCACTTGTCTGGTTGGAGTGTTCCCTAGCCTGTGGCTCTTGCTGCAGTCCAAGGCTGGATGTAGAGGTGGGTAAAATGTCTATGGTTTTAAAATTCAGTGCAGGCATTTTTCCACTTAGAAATGTTTCCCAGACAGGTGCTTGTTCGGAAATACGTCTGTTTTTGTGAAATTCTTGCTGGAGCCCTGATAGAAAATATTTCAGCCTCTTGGTGATTTGACAAACTGCACTGTGTTGAATTTTTTACATGCTCTTTCTCCTATTTCAGCTCTGGCACTTCAGTCCCTTGATATTTCTTTTTCTTTCCAAAAGGAAATTTAACATTTTTTTGGAAATGTTCTACTTGCAATAATTTCTGTGAGCAAAATGCTGCTTAATCACATGGTTTTTGAACAAACTGAATGGGTTTGCAAATATAAAGAACCAGAATTCAAGATTTAGTTCACTGACTAGGTCTCTACTGTTTGCTCTGCTATAGCTGAAAGTGATGGTCCCAGAACTGGTGTATTTGGATATGAATTTTGTTGCTAGCCATATTCACCGCAGGAGACCGGATTCTGAATTCTAGCGTAGGTGATAGGTGAAAATCTGTTTTGGTACTTCTCAGCCGCTATGCGTTCCTGGTGGAGACTCCCCTCCAGCCCCCGAAGCATTAGCTGGACAGATTCTGCTTCAGGGAAACATAATCACTCTTTTACTGCCTTGAAGTCTCCACCTTTGCTTGGGGTTGTTAGACAAGTACCTCATTTCACATCACCAAGGGCTTTAGCTTCTGTCCTAACAGCGCACAGTTCACTTCCCATTGATATTGCGTGTCCTGTTTGTTGTTGGATTGTTGTCTGCCTGCTGTGAGGCTGCTTTTCCTGTTGTGTGGTTTCCAGAATGCTAATATTGTAACCGTTCAGCCTGTTGGGATGCAGAAAGGGAATTTTTCATGAGCACATGAGGGGTAGGATGTGTGTACACATCTATAAAACAAGTCTGTGTATGATTATAGCGTTCTGATGTTTTAATGAGTTTGCTCTACGGACCCTAACAGTTTTTCTCTCTTGACCCATGCAGATACTATGTACCCTCATTACCCACGTGCATCCACAGTCAGCTGAAGGGATAGTTCTGTACTTCAGGTTTGGATTGAAACTGGCTGACTGGGACATTGGATAAAAATGTTTCTCTAATGTAGGCAGCTGGAAACTTCCCTTTACCCTGAGTTCACCAGTTGTGCCAGATGGAGTTGAAAGAAAGTGAATGAGTAAGAAAGACAGGCTAGAGGTCCCGTGGGGGACAGCACGATATTGGAGATGAGGATTAGCTTCTGCACAGGTTCTTAGCCTTATGTTCCATTTATAAGTGGTGTGGGGGATGGGAGGGCGTCTGTTTTGACCTGGGGCTTGAAGGAGGAAGCTAGGACAGCATCAAACTTGAGGCTTGGGTTGTGCATTTGACTTCCTTCTGTGAGGTCTGCTGCTGTTCTGAGTTGGATATTTCTTTCTGTATGGAAGAGGATGGGTGCCTGAGTGCTCTTGAGCGCTCATAAGATTAAATCCCCACTGTTTTTCTCCTCTGCTCCTTTGGGTTTTTGATGATTAATAATTTGACAGCATCTGGAATTTTCCTGGACATCCCTGACTTGGATTTCAGCATCTGAATTCTCTTAAACCATCGTCTCATTGTTCTCTAGACAAGTCTCTGTAGCTTCAGTTCAGTCTTTGTTGTTTCTCCCTCTCCTCCCACAAAAGAACCACCTTTTCTGTTCCTTTACCTTCTGGGAATTAGACTGACTTCCCCTTGTGTCTGACTTCTCAGGTCCTGCTCTTCCGTTGGTGCTTGTCAGCTTCCTTCAATCCGGCCTTCAGTTAAATTATTTACAGATCAAAATTTTAACTGCTTACTGACTTAAGATTATTTTCTGCTCCAGCAGCTCTGTCACTCAGGCTGTTTATAGGTTTCAAGATGAAAGGTCTTTCTCGTTATATATTTTGGTAAGTGCTATTATTCTCCTTGGGTGGCGCTTTTACATCACTCCCAGGAATAACTCCTGTTTTTAAAAAAACAGCATTTAAGCAGTGGACACTCCACTCCAGTCAGTGCCCTACTCATTCCCATCTGCTCCCTCAATCAGTGTGCCTGGGCATTTTTTTGTCCTGAGTGCACTCCTGCTGACGACGACTGTGGCAGTCAGGAGCTTCTCATAGCCCTTGTTCTGACAGAGCCCTCCCCGTACTCCGTAGCTGCAGCATTTCCCTCAGAATTCACCCTTTGCCTTAGAGTTATGCTTCCAAATCTAACTTCTGTAAATTTTTTTAAAAGTTATGGTTGTGAAGAAAATGTGAACTGTGTGTGAATGTAATATTGTCTCCCTAAGTCTGCAAATGGACTGAAGCGGCTGAGATGTGAACTCCTCCCATACTACTTAATTCAACTGTTAACTCTGAAACCTAATGACAGTTTATTTTAGCTTTAACTATATCTTTACTGTTAGCTATTGGAAACACTCAGATAATGTGTGTTATTCATCACTATTGGATGTGGGTAATGGGGCAGCTGATTGCTATCTAGAATTGCAGGGGTAAAACTCTTCTCTTCTTCTATACAGGTTTTTACACTGCCCTTCTCACCAAAATGTCTGAGCAAGGCAGACCTGTATTTCCCTCATCCTCTTTCCAGACAGAATATTATGTGTTGTTGTGTTTTAGTTGAGATTGTTTCAATTGTGATCATTAGGAATTCAAGATCAGAAGGGGTATTTCAGATCAGCTTTGCAGTCCCTGCCCCAGAGGAGCAAGGAATGAGGAGATGCAACTTCTAATTATTGCTTATTGCCGTAAGCTGCCTGACCCCCTTCTGGCTACCTCCTGTGTTTCTGGCGCTGCAGAAACGCAAATTGTCTCTTCTGAAATGGCATAGACCTTCAAACCCCTCACCTGTCACCCAGACAGCTTCTGCAGTATGTTATACCAGGCCAGTACGCCACATCTGCAGGGCATCGACAATCTGAGTCTGAAGTGAAAAGAGTTGGATTTGAAGATCAAAATGAGCATAAGAAATGCCAGACTGACTGACTGACTGTGTTATTCACTTTCATGTGGCAGATTTTTTCTGGATTCCATCTTTGACTTTATCTGAGGCAGCTGCTTAGCCTCTGCTGTGGCGATGCAATGGCGCGCCAGAGGGAGCTGGGGCGTTTGCTGCAGAGCTGAAGGATCCTGGTATAAATGAAATCCTTCCTGTTACACCCCTCTTGAGATGCATTGGACTTGGATGAGCATGTGTAGTTCTACAGACAAATGCTATTTTTGGAGGGGAACAGTGTAGTTTGAGCACATCAGCAGATAGTGATATAATATGCAGGGCTTGAAAACCCTAACCAACGTCTGCTAGGAAGGATGCAGAAAGCCTTTCCCCCCATCCTTTCCGCATACTTTGGTCTCCGCCTCATGCCCTTAGCTGTCTTCTTCACGCCAAATCTTTCTGTGCCAAACTTTTCCCTTTTCCCTTATTCCAAACAATCTTTTTCCTTTCTATTTCATATCCACGCAGTAACCATAGGAGACAACCTATTTGCCAGACTGATGTGGTAGATGGGAAGGGAATCATTGTCCAGGGCCAATGCCAGATGGGAAGGCATCCTCATTTTCACTCGGTTCACAACTTCTAGGAAAGAGCAGTGTGATAGGACTCCTGTGAGAGTACTGTGCCTTGACACCAGTCAGGTTCTTGAGTTCAGTCCTTGAGGAGGCCATTTAGGGGTCTGGGGCAAATAGATTTAAAAAAAAAAAACAACTTGTCAGGGATGGTGCTTGGTCCTGCCGAGAGGCAGGAGACTAGACTCTATGACCTCTTGAGGTCCTTTCCAGCTCTACAAGATATGTAGCTTCGGGCTGGTAGGAGGCGTTTGATAAACAGCTTATCCTTCCCACCTAACTCCCCCCAACCTTGGAAGTAACACAGAACTGACATAACATTGGTCTTTCGCCGCAGTGTTTGCTTTGTCTGTCTATTACAACCCTGTAATAAGGTAGCCCCCAAACTGGAGCATCCTCCTGTGGCACGCTGCGGCAGGACAGGTTGCTAGACTCAACTTCTTTTTGGGCCAGCCATAAAAAAAGTACTGTCTCTCTGTGTCCTGCTCCAGGTCCCACCTTGAGGCATAATTTAATCATGTGCGTGTACAATAGTTCATAGGACCCTCGTGGTAAAATCATTCTCAGAGTTCTCACTGTATGAAGATACTGTGATTTTTCCATTCAGTTTTCCAGGGGCCATTGTTTTCTCCTTTAATGAGCCCATCTTTACACACGTCCCTGTTCTTTTCTGGCTGGGGTTCCAGGCACCTACACTGTCAGCGATCCCTCAGTACAGTGGGGTTCTAATTATGATTGGGCATAGATACTACTATAGTCTTAGCCATCCACTGTTCTCTGCATTGATAAGCTCAGCTGGAGTATTGTGTCCAGTTCTGTATGCCACATTTTGGGAAAGATGTGGACGAATTAGAGAAGGTCCAGAGGAGAGCAGCAGAAATGTTGAAAAATAATCCAGTTGGGAAGACAGAAAAAATTGTTTAGTCAGAGAAGACGGAGAGTGAGGACATACATTTTTATGTACACAAAAGATTGTTATAATGTGGAAGGAAACAAAATTGTTCTAATCTTCTGAGGCTTGGACAAGAGGCAATGGGCATAAATTGCAGCAAGGATGATTTAGGTTGGACATTAGGAAAAATTTCCTAACTGTCAAGGTAGTTAAGCACCTTGGTGGTAGTGAATAATGTAGCTGGAGTTGATGTACCTGAGGTCGAGTTATGGTGGGGTCTACACCATAGAAGATGGATAGGAAAACTCTCCCGATTACCTACTTTTACTCTCATGGGGCTAGAGTACAGGGGTCAACTTCAGAACAATATATGTTCGATTTGGCAGCTCTTCACTAGACCTGCTAAAGCCACTGCTGGTGGAGTGATCTCAGTGCATGGATCCCTGCTGTGGTGTAGATGTGCCTTTAATCCTGCCTTGGGTACAGGGCCCTGGGCTAAATTGCTTGTTGAAGTCCATTCAAGTCCTGCACGTCTATGATTCTGTGATGAACAATAACAACAAAATAATCAGACCCTTCATCCTGCCCCATTCCCAAGAAAAGGACCCTTCTGCATTTTTTCCCATCACCTCAGAACCTTCTCACTTTTGGTGGGAGGTGTGGGGTGTGTCACCTCCTACTCTAACTTTCCCTCTGGTTTATGGCTGCTGCCATGCCACCTTTCCTTCTGCTGCCTTTTCTTTTCTCACAGTGTGTTGCTGGTATTGTGAAGAGCTTTCCCAGGAGACAACACAATACAAACGACCTGGTTCTCCGCATTTTCACTTTTGCCCATGAGTTCTGAGCAGCTGCAGTCATAACTGACTAGTTCAGTTTCCACTGCTGCAGCTTGGAGAAATGCTGAACAGAGCAGGTGACTGGAGCAGCGCTTTCTGCAGATTAGGAAGACATTGTCAGCAAGTTGTCTTCGTAAGCTGAAGATCTAGAAGATTCCTTAATTCAGCTTAGTGCTTGACAGAACCTCCTACCATCCCTGGTCAAGTGGGTTTTTTTAAACTCTATATGCATACGTTAATATTGGCAGGTCTAAATACGAAGACCTAGCATGGTTTTCTCAGTTTGCTTATTCCCTTACCTCACGTGTCATTGGCTGAAAACTTTTCACCTTTTGTCTCCTGTACAGTGGAAACTGAGTGACAGGCATATAATTAAATGAACATGTTGAGTGTGTGAGGGCTAGGGGGGATAATGGGGATTTCAATAGCCATGTCTCTATGCAGAGTACTGCAGGCTGTGATTCAGAGCAAGAGTTTAGGTAATTTTTCTCGTGTGCCGAGAGGCCTGTGTGTAAGAGTGGTTTCTGGATGAAACAAGATATGGTTCTCTACTAGCTCAGGATAGCAAGGGCACCATTTGCTTCAGCTGCAGAAGTGGCTGCCTTTCAAAGCAAGTGACTCCTAGTTCAAATCTCAGGTGCACTGAGTTCCAAGCTCATCCAGGATGGGGAGGATTCAGCTGTTGACATGGGAGTGCTTGCTGCAAAAAGGCAAATGCCCAAGTGAGCTGGGCTGAGGCGCACGACGATTCAAAGTATCGCCTTTACCCATCTGCTCCACTGCCAATATGTCTGTCACCCAGGTTCCCCAGGTCGTTCACTTCATGATTTTACTTCCCTTGGTCAAATGTCTTGGACTCGCTCCCTGTGCCTTTTGGTGTTCACCTCTGGGGCACTTGGTATAGGATCTCTCTGCTTCTTTGGAAGGTAGGGGTTCTGGCTTTGTGTCTCTAATTCATTTTACATTATGCAGCGCTGTATGCCTTCTGCCTGTGTCAGCCTGCCCTAGCCTGGATTTGGAACAGAAAATCAAAACGAGGCACTATTAAACAAAACACAGCAGAGGAAGTGTGACGAGATGTGGGATTAATCCCTTTAACGTAAATACTGTTCCTTCTAACCTCAGCTTCCTGAGTCAGTGTTTGATGTCAATTTACCGTGGAGACTGAGAACAGCAGTTTAAGATGGGATGGAATCAGATTTGGGCGCAAAATGAGGGATGCACAACATGATGGATGGAATCGGATGCAGCTGAGCAGTACGAGCCTCAAGGCCAGCTGCTGACTAGTTCTGCTTTGTTACCGTGAAATCTGAACCTCTAGTCTCGTTCCAAAGGAGTGGCACTTGACATCCTGCTTCAGAAATATGGTTATCTCTGGCTGGTTGTTTACTCTTTCCCCCCAGCAGTGGTATTGACTTTTTATTCTGTTTTTCAGGGAGGGGGGGGAAAAGGGCTATATGGAATGAATGCTCAAATTAACTCCATTTTACAGCCTTGCCAAACATCATCTTCCATGATTTGATGGCAGAGCAGTGGCTAAGAAGGTGCAGAATAGAGCTCCATGAAAAATCTGCTGTTTGACTGTTGTGCAGGGATTTTGCTCTAAAAATCAGTATGTGCCAACATGTTGGAGTCTAGTCATGCCTACAAGGAAGCCCTCCTAAAGCCCACTAGTGCAGTATTCTTTCAGATTTATGAGCAGATTTGGCTCTCAGATAAATTCACACAGTCACACTGACTGCAGTGAGGGTAGTGCTTATGTGGATCTGAGAGCAGAATTTTGCTCTATAAACACAATAGCTGTGTCTGCACTAGCATGGTCTTTCTAAAGGAAGATCTGAAAGTGGAGGTGCTTTCGAAAGAGCACGCAGAGCGTCTACGCACGAAACGCACCCTTGCGAAAAGAAATCGAAAGAACGTGGAGCTGCTTTTGAAAGTGCGCCTCCAATCCGGGGGCAGGAAGAGCTACCCGTTTTGAAAGAGTCTTTCGAAAGAAAATATGTGTAGATGCTCCAGGGGCTGCTCTTTCAAAAGAGAAGTCCTCCGTGGTGCCAGCCAGCTGGAGCTCAGAGACACCCTGGCTGGCGGCAGGGGGGCTCTATGCTCCCTATGTCCAGCTGCCCTGGAAGCTTCACGGACCCAGAAACCCTGTGGCAGGAAGCTGAGAGCATGCGAGCAGCACAGCCACTAGCTGCATCCAGCACGCCCTCAACAAGCCAGCACCATGGCCAGCAGCCAGCTGCTTTGGGAGCCCCAGGGTCCCCCCTCAGAGCCCTACTAGGGGCCTGCACAGGCTTCAAACAAAGCAGGCACCCTCCTGAATGGAGCCAGAGCTCAGGGACCTCCTGGGTCTCTGGGAGGAGGAGGAGGTGCAAAGGGAGACAGGCAGCAAGCACTGCACACAGCTGCCTTCTCCCAGCTGATCACCCATGCCAGGAGGGCCTGGAGGTGCTCAGCAGACAACATCCTCCACATTGCCACCATCCAGTGCCAGGTGGAGGTGGCCAAGCAGCGCCTCCGGCTGGAGGAGGACCTGGCCTGGTGGTGGATGGCCTGGGGGAACCAGTGGGGACCCTAAGGAACACGGTGGCCACCGCCTGGGAGCTCCTGGCCCAGCCTCTCCGCCTGCACCCCGGTTGTTCCCCTGTCACTGCCTGGCCAAGCCCAACCCTACAGAGGCCCTCCCATGGCCCTACCTCCCCGTCTTCCTTGCCCCATCTCAGCCCTGCTGGGGACCCCAAACCAGGGGCAGGAGGGAGTTGTGGGCCAATGGGGCTCAAGGACCTCCACCCCTGCCCTGGGCTGGTGCCCTCCCTCCCACTGCCCTCTCGGTTGAGGTGCCTCCGTCTCCCCTGCCCCCAATGTACATAGTACATCCCCCTTCTCCACTGTAAATAGTTGTCATCCCTGTCTGTGTGTGGCCACACATTCCTTCAGGCAGTAAAAGTGTTTATTTGTTCCCCATCTCTGTGTGCATGGAGGGGGGACAGTGAGGGGGTGTGTGCGTGGGGGGGTCTTGTGGGGGGGGTGGCCAGGGGTGTGGTTAGCGGGGTCCGTGAGCAGAGTGCTCGCGAGGAGACTCCCGGGTGCGGATCCTGTCCTGATAGGCCTGCTGGCTAGGAGCGGCGGCCAGCTGTTCAAATCCAGGGCTGGAGCTAGCCGCCCACCTGGGCGGGCCCTTGCTCTCCACGATACTGAGGAGGGCGCAGCAGGCGCCCACCACTTGGGGGATGTTCCGCAGTCCCACGTTCGAGGCACGCTGGGAGGCAGGAGAACCAGCCCTTCAAGCACCCGAAGGCCCACTCAACCACATTGTACATGTGAGAGAGCCAGGCCTTGAAGAGCTTTGGGTGGGGTCAGAGTGGCCAGAATAGGGTCCCATAAGCCAGGGCTGGAGGCGGGTAGGCAGCATCTGCCACCATGCACAGAGGCATGGTGGCCTCCCCAAGCAGGAGCTCCTGCTGGGCAATGAAGGTCCCTGCTTCCATGCACTGGCAGAGGCCAGAGTTCCTGAGCACGCGGGCATCGTGCGTGCAGCCTGCCCAGTCCATGGATGGTCTGAGCGCTGGCCTTGTAAACCCAGGGTTGGGAGTTCAGTCCTTGAGGGGCCATTTAAGCCTCTTGGGCAAATAGATTTAAAAAAAAAAAAAATCCGTCAGGGATGGTGCTTGGCCCTGTCAGGAAGGGCAGGGGACTGGTCTCGATAACCTCTCGAGGTCCCTTTCTGCTCTATGAGATGTATGGTAAACCCATAAACTGGCCCTCCTCTCCACCAGGGCCTGTAGCACCACGGAGCAGTAGCCCTGTCTGTTAATATAGCGACCTGTGCTGCATTCCAGGGCGCGGATCAGGATATGGGTCCCGTCCAGGGCACCAAAACAGTTCAGGAGCATGAGCGCTGCGAAGCTGGTGATGGCCACGTCCAGGTCTCCCACACAGACAACCCTCTGCAGGAGAGTGGCGTTGGTGGCCCGGACAACCTGCATGGGATGGAAGGCGTGTGCTCTCATGAGAGCATGATGGGGTATGCCCAGTCCCCCTCCCAGCCTCAGTCCCCAATGTCCCCTCCAGGCCCCCTGTCCCCCATGGTCCTCCCCTTTTGCCCGGAGCTTTCTCCCCAGGAGGTGTGTGCCCCAAGCATGCCTTACCTCCGTGAGGACTGTCCCTTGCCCACTCCGATCTGGTGCCTGGTGGAGTGGTAGCTGTCTGGGGTGAACAGCTTCTAGGTGGCTCTGGCAACTCGCTTTTCGAGGGGAGGGTGGGCTGCATCTATGTGTCCTGACGTCTGAGGGTGGGGGCAAGCCACTGGCCGAGCTCCGGGAAGCTCTGCTTCCTCATTCTAAAATTCTGGAGCCACCTGGCATTGTCCCATCCCCCCATCACCAGCTGCTCCCACAAGTCGAAACTACTGGGGTGGCACCAGAGTCACCGGAGCACCGCGGGGAAGTGCCGGCGGCGTCCTGAGTGCAGGGATTCCACGGCTGTGGCAGGGGGGCTCGCAGCCAGGAAGAGGTCAAGGATGGCAACCACACCAGGGCAACCCACCAGGGCAACCACAGCCTTCACGGTGGCTACTGTTAATTGCTGGTGTGGGTCCTTCAGGCTGTGCAAAAGCCATGCAGTCCATGCACTGGTTCTGTGGGCCTTGCGTCAGCTCTGCAGGCCTCAATGTGTGCGGTGCGAGGGTGTTGGGGAGGGGCCCTTTAAGGGAGCAGCTGGCTGCAGCCTCGGAAGGGTTTGTCAGCCATGCAATCCTGTCTGCGAATTTTCCTGTCCTCTTCTTTCAAAAGAGTGCCTGGAGCTGTGCGGATGCTCTCTTTCGAAAGGACAATCAGCTTTTTGTGTGCGGATGTGCTCTTTTGAATGATGGTCTTCTGGATGGTCGCCGTTCGACGCACGCTGTAGCGTAGATGTTGCTCAGAAGGGCAGTGTGGTCTAATGGGACGAGCCTCCTGAAGTCTAATCCTGGATTGGCTGCTGATGCGCTGTGCAAGTGTGGGAACGTTGTTTTATTTTCTGTTTCCCCGGCTGTAGAATGAGGATATTTACCCACCTTTGGAAAATGCTTTGAGACCCTTGCATAAGCACAGAGTATTACTTTCCAAAGAAGGTCAGGCCAAGAAGTATAGATTGCCATGACTCCACTGCTTCACACAGTGGTATGATCCCAGTGTAGGCATACGGGCGTATGCAAATGATAGTATTCCATGACACTTGGTCCCGGAGAGAGTATGGGCCCAGTGGTTTCTGCTGCTCAGAGGGGTTCTGTCTTAGCTCAGTGGGAATTGGGGATAGTATTGCAGCTAAAGGACAAGGTTTCTTGTCCCATCTCCAGCGTTATATGCACTTTATCCAGTAATTGTGTCTTTTGTTCAAAGCTAAGGATTTGTTGCCCCAGGATTCATGATGCAAATGTTGCTGGATACCATTAACTGTAGGTCTTATCAGCTGCAAGCAGCAGCACCTGCCTTCAATTCAAAATCCATGCCCCTGGAGCAATTGGTGCATTTTAGATACGTTCGTATGAATAATACACATTGACTTGTGACAAATAGAGTGAAGAAGTTGAACTTTGTCTGACGTATATAAGTGGAGTCTGAATCAGGTGAAGAATATAACCTCATATAATCAAAGCGAAATAATATGGATGTTTTTGGGAAGATTGGTTACTCGTTCTAAGGAGCTCAGGGCTCAGATCCTGGCCAATAAATATTAAGTACAGTAGTGCTTTGTAGTGCATGGTATATTGCCTGTGATGCTTAATTAAGTAATGTACTTCGGGGGGTTGTTTTTGAGTCTAGAGGCAGCCCTAATAAAATCCTGGACAAATAGATCCCTGAGCACCATTTTCAAACTCTTGCTAGGGAGTCTTTTTGGGAGCGTCTGGGAATGCAGGGCAGTGAAGTGGAGCCTGGTTCCTTTCACGTGATTAAAGTTTCAGAAGAGAGGATCGCCAGGGCTCCATAGAGGATGTGGGAGTACATGATCTTTTTCTTTTTGGACCTCTGACTTAGTTCACAGGCAGGCTGCCTAGCTAAGCTCAGAATGAAGAGTTTGGGTCAGACTTTTCCTCCAGGGATGCTCAGCCCTCAGAATGTTTGGTAGAGGAGATTGAGCAAAGGCAAATAATGCTGGGCTGGGCTGGGCGGCAGATTCCTCCCACCCCCTGCCCCCGGCCCTGCGGAATAACAGCTTTCTTCTAGGGACTGACTCATTCTGCTTGATGTCTCTCTTTTTATATACAGCCACATCTCTCTGCTATGAACTATAGAGTGCTGCTTCATTTTTCGTTTATGGGATTGGCTGACCTACTCCAGCGCACGGATGCTGTAGAGTGGGTTGCTGGGAGTATTTTGTAGAAAGTCAGAGTAAGGGAGTGAGGAGGAGGCCTGGCAGTGCAGGGGCTAAGCAGAGCCTGTTTGCCCAATTAGCCCCACCCCGTTTCACCTGCCGACAGTGCCAGGCCTGGGGGCAGGACAGAAGAAGGGGAGCTAGTTTAGTTCAGAGCTGACCAGCCACGAGGCGTAAGTTGGCTGTGATGCTCACAGGGCCTGAGCTAGATCCGTCCGTGGGTTGGCCACCAGACGATGCAGCCTCCAAACCCTCCCCCAGGTGCAAAGGGGGAGAATCCCAGAGAACCTTCCCCTGAAGGAGCGTAAACTAGACTCTTGGGGCCACATCCCAAACTAACCCTACAGCCTGTAGTGAGTGGGTGGAAATCCTACACCTTGGGCCCCTAGGCTCCACCGGGGCCCAGTCACTCAGCCACTGGTAGGACCTGCTTACAGTCTGCGATAATCTTAAATCAGAGGTTTCTCTCTGCCAGAACGTTCGTGGATTTTTTCACTGCTCGGCATTGCGATTGTGAAAGGGCTTTCATTTTGTTTTGGCAAATTGAAGAGGAAATCGTTCCAGAAGAAGCATGCGAGGGGAGGGATTTGCCACCGTGTGCCCTGCCGGAGGAGGGCTACCCAGAGAGCAATGCAGTGCTGTGATGAACACTTGTTTCCTCAGCAGGTGACACAGAGGGAAACAAGCCTGTCAGTGGTAAATTGTTTTGCTCTTACCTTGCAGTTTTGTTTCCTCTGTGTGGTTTTGCCATGTCATTCGTACCTCAGATCATGGTTAGGTTTGTGGGGACCATGTTATAAAACCCGACTGTCACAGGTACTGAGCAAGCTGTGTGTTAGATTCCTTTTGAATATAGCTTCTGGCGTCTAGCTCAGAATCATCGTCTTAGAAGAGACCTCAGGAGATCGTGGAATCCAACCTGCTGCTTCACCCCTCTCTGGATGGGGTCACTTACTACCTGACTTTCTGGGCTGTGCCCCCCACCTTCCGTTGACGAAATGTAGTAACATGACTGGTCACCTGTCACAAAGAGGTAGCCATGTTAGTCTGTGTCTTCACAAAACAAAACATCAGTCCTGTAGCTCTTCAAAGACTAACAAAATAATTTATTAGGAGATGCATTTTCACGGGGCAGACCCACTTCTTCAGATCTGGAGGATTCTGATAGAAGTAAACTGACACAATGAGAATTTAACAGCAAGATAGAAAAAACTCCTCCTGTGTTTGGCACCTGTTGGCCACTTTCCCCCAAGCCTAGGGGTTAACAGAAGTAACTCAAAAACAGCTTCCTCAAAACAGATTATTTCTTTATCCAAAGCTGAATGTAGCAAGTGGAAAAAGGGATAAAGCTAAAGGCCTGTTTGCCATTCTTGCTGGGTCTGGAGGTGAATTCCAGTCGACTCAATGCCCTGCTCCTGGGGAAGACAGACCATGCAGCATTCTCCTTTCTCTTTCTGTCGGAAGCTTATTGCCAGGTACTTGCCCACACACCCTTTCTCCTCTCCAGACCAGTGTTTTTCCTGGTTTAGCGCCCTTTTCCCCAGGTCAGAGCCTCAGATCAGAATAAACCTAGCCAGCCTGACTGGAGCCAGGTAGCTGGGCATTCCCAATTAGTAGCTCCCCCAAGGTACCTTACAGCTACAATTTGTTTTGATCCCTGTTTGTTTCCCTGTAACTGCCTCCTTTCATTTAATTCCTTGCAGTCAGTCTGAAGGACTGGTAAACAGAGGTGCATCTGGCCATTGTAGAAATCACTCAAATGTCTCCCTCATTTTCCATGGCCATGACGGCCAGAATTTCAAAATCAGAGAGGATGCTGAAAATGCAGGTTCCTTTATAACCACCGACCGTCACAGATAATTTCCATAGCGACTGGGCTCCCTGTTCTCAAAAGGAGTCTGGTACCAGAGCATGTGTGTGTTCTGGAGGTCATCACTGCCTCACTGTACACGCACCAGTATGTTAAACTAAGCTGCTGCTTCCTTTCGGCAGGTGCAGTCGGCTTTTGGTGCAGTGCAGCGTGGCTCTTCCTCCAACTCTGCGCTCAGCTGCTTGGTAAGGTAAGAGACAGACGGATGTAACTGGGGTCTGGTTGGGTTGAACGATGTGTGGGAAGGGAAAGGACGAGGGCTGGTCCTGTTCCTTGGATCTTTGGTTTGGCATATTGTTGACAACTGTGGAAAAGGGCCACCTTCTCCATCTAAGGGGATGGTGATGAATTCATCTCTCTCTTGTTGTGTCATAATACACTCTGCTTTCCCTTTTCTGTTGCTGTTGGTGAGGTGCCCTAGAGTATAGTTCTTTTGAACGTCTCAAACGTTAAACCTGAAAGCACACAGGTTTCCCTGTGTGTGTGAGCGCTTTGTACAGTGGGTAGCACAGTGGAGTCCTGGTATCAGATTCAGGTCATGGATGCGATCATAATACATAGAATAGTAGTTCTCTGGAACAGATTAGTGTTTAGCCGATTTTACTGCTGGATGAACTGAGGCATAGCAAGCAAGCCAGTGATACCGTTTTAGGCTAGAATCAAGACTGACTGAATAGTGAATCCTTCTTGGGAAACCTAAAGAAACTTTTGACATCCTGAGGTATGATGCAGGTGTCAATAAGTAAACTTTGCTGTCCTGTCTTACGTGCACTTGAAAGTCGGAAAGCTTTTTGCCACTTGTCAAGGGGACATTGAAAGTCTGCAGTTGGCCTTTACAGAGGGTACCCATAACTGTGTTTTAGCACCTGTTCGCTGTAGATTCAAAAGCAAATTAGGTCATTTGTGTGAGTAGTGATTTGTATCCATCCCCAGTTTGATGGGAACAATTGCTCACGTAGTAAGAGATGCAACACATGCTCCATTGTATGAACTGCACCTGTGTTCCAGCTCCCCCCAGGTGTGGGCGAATCCCGTTTTTTGAAGGTACAGTTCGTACACGTACTTTTAATGTTGAACAAGCGTTGGGGAAGAAGTGAGGCAGCAGGCTAATCCAGCATCTGATGATAATCAACCACCTGCAACGAAATAAGGCAGTGGAATCCTTTAAAAGGCTTCCCTCGGGTGAGAGGTGGGAGGAAGAAAGGGGACGGACCGGGAAGGAGGAAAGCCTGCCAGAGGAAAAGGCTTGCTGGAGCAAACAGCTGAAGGCACTGGGGAGAGTGCCTGGGGAAGTGCCCAGGAAGCTCTGGCACTTTGAGCTGAGGCAAACAGCCCCTCCAGCAGTAGCTACCTAGGGCCCCTGGGCCGGAACCTGGATCGAATGGGAGGGGACCAGGTTCCCCCCAGACCTGCCCGCACTCTCTGGGACAGCTTGAAAGGGGCAGGAGGAGACCCAACCTCCATGAGGGATCTCTCCTGTTCACGACTGTGCCAATGATGAGAAGGGCTCAAAAAGCTGTACCCCGCCCCTGGGAAAACTGAGAGGTTGAGCAAAAGGGATGCAGCGAACCTCTGAGGCATTTCTTTAACTGCCACGAAGTGCAGGACCCACAAGGAGTGGCTCAGGACTTTGTCACAATGGTCGTACAGTGGACTTGCGTGGCTACTTAGTAATCTTTTTGTATTTCCATGCGAAAGAAAGAGTCATTGGCAAATACTGCTGGAGAAGGGGGAGATTGTACGTCCCGTTGTGTAGTTGTGATCAGCTGGCTCTTTTTAAAGACCTGTGAATGCTTTGGGTAAAGGTTTTGAAAATATTTTATTTAGAAACAATTTTTTTTTAAACTACAGAGTTGTACTAGGTCTGTTAAAGTTCTGGTTGAGGGGGCAAATTCATTTAAAGCACATAAAACCAGACACATTTCTCAAACTTAGTATTCATGTGATTATTCGCAGGCTTGTTTCTAGGCTCCTGTGTGAAAAAATTACAACATTGCTTTTGAGTGCTGTGGTTTCATCACAGTAGGAAATATTGGAGTTTCAGTGGTGAGTTGTTTTTTTTAACATGTTGCTTTCTGGTGACCAAAAGGGACTTATTTTCAGACTGACTGTGCATTTTGTCTTCAGTGAAGCCTAACTGCTTTGTCATGAAGGCCATATATAGCAAGAAAGACCTGCATGGAGCCTTTGTGTGTATCTGGTGATCTGCTCATTGACATGTATACAGATTTATTGGAATTCTTTATTGCAAAATCAGGCAAATGGCTTTGATTGCACAAATATGCTTTCAGGCAGACCTATTGATAGAGTTTTGTTGGGTATGTTTGGTTTTTATTTTCTTAACAAAAATTGTTAGTGTTATGGTTGAGTTTTTAAAATTCGAGGAAGTCTGAGTGATGGTTATGTAACAGCCCCCTTGTGCATGTTTCATTTGTCTTTTATTACTGTATTTTTTCCAAATTATCATTTCTTTGATGCATGTATAGTAAAGTGAATATTAAAAAAGCATGAAATCTATTCCTGAAATCATCTGTATTTAGAAATGTTGAGATTGCTGAAAGAACTCCTTTCCCTCCCCTCCTCCTACCCCCAAAATACCTCTTCCTGTTTAATTCACCCTTCTCCCTGTCTTCCCACATCTAGCTTGAGTAAACAGACACACTATAATGTCAGCAAACCCCGCTAATCTCTGTTGGACAAGGCATGGGCTGGGGTGGAGGGAGTCTGGAGTCGGGCACCCCTCATTGAGAAATATTTAGTTCAAGTTGACTAAATCAGCACCCTACCGCATCCAGAGACTTCATGGATTGTAACTGTTCGGTAAGAGTTTGGAGGTAAACGTGATCTCAGAAGTAGCTGGGGCTCAGGACGCAAACCATGAAGAACGTAGTAGGTCAAAACCAACATCTTGAATCTCTTTCCTGCCAGAGTGGTAAGCGTCTGGCAGCCTTCACCCATCCTACCATGAAAGCTGTGACACAACATTTAGAGTTGAGCTTAAAAATATATATATTTTTAAATCTGTTTGCCCCAGATCTCCCTAAATGGCCCCCTCAAGGATTCAACACACAACCCTGCTTTTAACAGGCCAGTGCTTCCTCCCACTGCTGCTTGCTGCCACTTCAGCATGCTGCCTGTCATGTGTGCATGTATTTTTATACAGAATGTGTTCTCAGCGATAGGTACATTAAGCACTCTCTGTCCGTGTGCTGTCAGGATCCTTCCCTCACCTCGCTTCAGGGGTATGTGTTGGGCACTTGAGTTCTGGTGGCTCTGGCAGTCATAACTTCTTTACTCTTGTGTACTTTTACTTCCTGCTCCAGCAGTACCCATAAGGCAAAAAACAGTCTCTTATTTCTCCTCTGGTCGATCAAATCTTTTTTATATTTTTAGAGACTTAACCAGTGTTTAACTTATGATCCACACTTATTAGGAGTTCCTTATTCAGGAGGAATACTTACAATCCCCATCGTGAATGGTGTTCAATGGTTACCTGCGTCTCTCTGTGTGTGCAAACCTAGGCATGTAACAGCATCACAGACCTGCTGCTGTTGAATGTACCGTGGATGAACACTGCATGTCCCTCTGAGAAGCTGGATGCCGACTACTTGGGAGCCACGTAATTTGTTAGCATGCCAGAGTCTTGTTTGTTGTCAGAATTAACCAGGCTAACACCTCCACCGAGCATCCGCATATAACTGCCTCTGTTCTGTCTGCTTTCTCTGCTCCCCAAGCCTGCGGCTTTCTTATTTCCTGCAAAATTGCGGTAAGGTGAGTGAGAGACACAGAAGTCCTGCAGAAGAAGTGGGTGGCTGGGTGGCTGAAGTCCTAAAAAGCAGGAGAGGCAAAACTGTTGTTGATCCAACTCAGGATTAGAGATGGGGGAGAAGTTGGTGTACTCACTGGTGTCTGAAGGGTGGTGAGGGGCCTTCAGTGGAGATCAGAGGGAGACAAGAGCAAGTGGCTGCAGGGAGGAGTAGGAGTTGAACCCCACAACAGACCAACATCTCCATCCTTGGAGAGAAATGTAGCAAGTAAGCAGTCAGGTGTAAGAGAAGAGGGTGAGGTTGGGGTAAGTGCAGGGAAAAGAAAGGAAGACACACATGCGAAACACAGGTCAGCAACAGCTCTGGTGCTAGAAGTGCACAACCCCATGCTTTCCCAGTGAGTGAGATACAAGCTATCATGAACTTCTCTTGTCAAACAACAGTTCCTACCAAATGCCCATGTGCTATCCTTGATCTCTTTGCAAACCTCCTTTGATACCCATAGGAGTGCGTCTGTGGGTAGTACGTGGCTCTCGCTTTGGAGACAAAGCTCCCAGAAGTGTAATTCAGACTACTCTACAGACAGGTTGTGTGCCATTTCAGACTTTCCCACGCTAGGAAGTGGTGATCCCTAACTCCAAAGGTTTCAGGATTCAGCTAAATTGGGAGGGGATGGGATTTAAAATCAGGTGTCTTTTTTTAAGGTCTGGTGTGTTGCATCCTAGAGGGGCAAGGAAGTATTTTGTGAGTGGAAGTGGAAATGCTCATCTTTCCAGTGGATTAAGATATTTCTCTCTAGCCCTCCTTGTTCACAAGATACTGCTCTCTTTAACTTTTGAACTTGCTCTTTTGTCAGCTAATCCAGGAGTGACGAGCAGGTCTCAGACCCTTGGGCCAATGTCCTCAATCCCTACTGTACCGTCAAAAACATGTTTTAGAGACTGGTCCCTGAGATGAGATTATAGATGGAGTAGCAGCTGTAAATTAGTCTGCACTCTCATGTGCACAGTTTGAGATGAATGTCACCTAGTGAACGTTTCAGGTGTGATATAGGTATTCTGTTGAGATCTGGTGCTTGTATCGTGGTTTATACAAAGTTCTTATGTTGAAAGCTGCATCACCAGCATGTGGATTACCTGCTCTTATTACCTTTACATTTGCTCAGGTAACAGTAGATGGATATTCATTGTTTGTTTTGTTTTAGGGAAGATTTAGCTGGATTTTTAGTGATGGCAGTAGGCTACACCTGTCACGCTACTATAATGAATGGAATCTTCCATCCTGTAGAACACAAGTTTTTCCTTACCGTAAAATCATTTACTTCTGTGAACTGTAGTAACTTCAGTTTTTGGAATCAGAGGTCTGAGAGTCCAGATTAAAACTTGTCTCCTGCCGGAGGCTAGACTGACTGGGGGCATGGTGAAATACTTAGCAAATTTGTAATCTGCCACAGATGTGAAGTATATCTCTGTCCTCACGCTAAACTGTGGCATGTAACTTTGGTGCTGAGGATATTAGAACATGCTGCGCTTCTGGTGACAGATGTGGTGAGGGTCCTTTCCAGAAGGAATAAATCTCTGCTGGAGAAGAGACTCCCTGGGATGTGGGAGAGGGGGAATGTTCATGTTTGGACAACAAAGAGCTATTTAGAGCTGGAGAATTGGGACTTATTTCTGCCAAGCTGCAGCTGTAGCGAAGTTTTGTGGAATCTCATGGTAGATGTGGCACAGTGGTTAGAGGTTGAAGCTGGTTTAGTTGTCACAAATTTGTTTGTTACCTTGATGCCAGGGCAAGGGCTTTGACTTCAGTCCTTTTAATGTGCAGAAATGGCCCTTTGATTGCAGGCACATGCTGGAAAGTTCCCATATGTTGGCTTCATTTTGTCTTTTTTTTTTCTCCTCCTCTTTTCTCTGAGAAGATTAGAAATGCTGTGAGACACTCTTGCTTCCTTCCCTTCAGTTAACAAGCCCTCAGGTGATATGATTTGATGTAAGCTTCTAACAAGATGTTCATGGGGGAAAAGCAGAAAGAACATAAATGCTCTACTGCTGATGGCTGTAGATCTGCCAAAACAGCACAGAATGATGTTAGAAATGAGTGGGAGAAATGGCAACATGAGACACTGGGAAACCCAGTGTGTGAGTCACATTGCTCTACCTTTCGACAGGAAACAAATAGAACTGCATGGTCTCTAGTGTTTCAGGTTACTTGGGGTGAGTGTGGAGGGTAACCGGGGGTTGAAACAAATGCTTAGAGGTTCAGCAGGGCATAGGTGACACCAGTGCAAAGCTAAACATGACTCTTGCGCTATAATGAGCTAGATCCTTGCACAAGAATTATTGTCCCTGGCAGCTGTGCAAATCTCTTGTAGTCAATCTTTTCACTACTCTCAGTATTCTGTATTTTTTGTTAAAGGAGACATGCACAATTACAGTTGGCAGCACTTATCTGACAAATGCATTGTTTTCATTCTAATGATCCCTTCTAATTTCCCTGCCCCAAATAGAATTGTTTTTAGTTCTGGGAAGATCCTGCTTAAAACTCCCCAGAGCTTGAGCTCCCTCTGGACAGGTTCTTGTTTGATAGATGTAAATAGAATAAAATGCAGAGAGCTGGAGGTGGTCAGAGTGCTACGTTTTCATCATGCACAGGCTTGTCAGAATTTGGATTTGTTTTATAATTTTGACTCTAATAATTTGGTTTTCAAACATTTTTAGATACCGATTTTATGTTTTACAGTTGTGGGAAATTAGGAGGGGTCAGACAGTATTTGATGCTTGATGTTGAGAGTCAAAAGTTAAAGATTCATAACCATTGAAGCACAATTTATTGACCATGTATAAAGAAATAGTCTAAAATCAAATTTATTAAAGGTCTCAATCACTTTGTTGTCTATCACCATGGTCTCTATTTGTAAAATTTGATTATCAGTGGTATTATTTGTGTGCAAATGTACAGGGAAATCAACATTTACAGTTAAAAATCTAATCTTTCCAAATCAAATGGTGTACTTGCAAGCACCACAGCACTTAACTTTGGTCTACACCTGAAAGTTTTGCCAGCTTAAGTATGTCAATTTAGGAGCATGAAAAAAATCAAACCCTGCCACTTTGAATGCAGATAAGGGTGGTCAGCTAGGCGAGTGAAACACAGCTAGACCCTGTCTCTGCAGTTCCCAGAGACAGATAAGTTTTCCCCTCCCCCCTTCCGCTGGACATTCTCCCCATTTTCCTAAGGAGTTGGAAAGAAATAACAAGATTACCCAACAAAAAACATGCAGGGAGCTGCGGGCTCTTTGGTAATATGTCTGCAGTCAGGCATGTAGTTTTAAGCCCTTGTGGGGGACACAGGCTGAGTCGGTAATTGTTAACAAGAGGCTGCTGAACTCTTTTATATTCAGATTCGACACATTAACACGTGGTTTGAACTGGAATGGGAATTTTCTGGGTCATTATAGGGTCTCGTTTGCATACTTGGCTTAATCTAATTCTTCACCTCCCCCCCACTCTCTGATTTGCTCACCTTGATAATTTTTTTTTCTGATTTGTCCACCTTGATTCCTGTTTTTGGTTCTCTGTGCCTTAAATATTGAGTCTGTTCTGGTCTGGCTGTGGTCTGAAGAAGTGGATATCTCCCACGAAAGCTCACCTAATAAATTATTTTGTTAGTCTTTAAAGTGCTACTGGACTGCTTTTTGTTTCGATTATTAAAACAAGACTATCTTTGCGAGCATTGTATATGGCTTTTTTTTTTTTTTTTGTAAAACAAAGCATAGATTGAAGCAAAACTCTGTCATTATTTTTCCCTGGGTCAGATTCTTGGTTACAGTAAAGAACAAAAGGGACAAATAACTAGCTCAGACATAATTTCCAACCCCCAAACAATGAAAACAATAAACCTGACGTGCCTACCTAAACTTTTCCTACTCACAAATTCTGATGAGCCCAGGGGATCTGTTCTGAAAGAGTTCATTTCTTCCCCTCCATCCCTAGAGAGATCCCCCTCTTTTCTCTGTCTTTGGTTTCTAACAAAGAGAAGCTTTTGAGATTCAAATTGAATTTTTCCTCTAACTCCTATTGGTTCTTTGCCACTTCCCTCTGCTTCCTCAGAGGCAGGATGGCTTAACTGTTTTCTTGCTCCCCAGGTGAGTTCAGGCTCTCCTTTGCAGCTCCCGTTCATAGCAACACCCAAAATTTTTGCCAGCTTATTTATGTCTGTTCAGAGTGTGAAAAAATTGCATGCTGAACAACACAACTATGCCTGCAGCAGCCCCAGAGTAAATGCAATTATGCTGGTGATGTCTCCAGAAAGAGAGTTTACTGACACAGCTGTCCTGGCTAACTGTAGTGAAGAGAGGGCCTTATTTAATACTGAGAGCCACTTCGAACAGAGGGGAAGCACAGCATAAAGGGTTTACAGACATAAATTAAGCCTCACAACATACCTCTGAAATAAGTCATGCTTCTGGCTTATCACTGACCAGTATCTCTCTTTTAATATGAGATTTTTTTGTGGGAATGTGAGAATTAAGCTTTAGGAAGGCACAAATCTCTCGGTAGAACACCTCGTTATCTTATTGGAATTCCTGGCTACCATGTGAGATGACCTGTCAAAATCAGTGTTTCAGAGCATCAGATCCTTATTGGTTGCTGATGTCATCTAAGCCTTAATGAACATAACGGGTCAGTAATGTGTACTGCTTCTGCTTGGCAATTTCTTACTCCCTAACAAATTGGATCGAGTCTGGAGCTGTTTTTCAGATGGATGGCATTCTCATTAACTGCTGAGAATTCAGTTCCCATTCTTTTGTGTTCTCCCTTGCGTGCCCACAGGCCGTGTTGCATGTATGCTGTTCAGGGCTCTTACAGGGAAGGGGAAGAGAAGCAAAACTATAGCTGCTGCTACTTACACACGCAGAAATTATGTTAAAAGAACATTATTGCAGTTTCAACGTCAAGTGCTCAGAACTTGGGAAATGTCAGAATTAAGGTTCTTCTATGAGTGTCCCCGTGGGTGCTCCACAGTAGGTGTTGGGCTTGCCCCGGCGCCGCAGATCGGAAACTTTCCAGCAGTTTCTCCCGGACCACGCAAGCGCCAGCGCGCGCCACTCCCTTGCGCGCCCCCAGCCACGTGCGCGATCCGATCCCCGCCAGTTCCTTCTCAACCGCCATCGGCTGCAGACGGAATCCACTCAGGCTGTGGCCAGAGTCAGCGTAGTTAGAGTTTTTAGTTTAAACTGTTGGTTTCTTTTCTTGCAAAAAAAAAAAATATATAAGTTTTACTAAAAAGAGAGAGAAGAGTGGAGACAACGCGGGGACGTGCAGGCCAGTAGGCCTCCTGCCATGGCAGGCTGGGTTCCATGAAAGGGGAACAGGCACAGAGCTAGTGCTAGGTACCCTATTAACAGCTCAAAAGACTCACCGCGATGTCCTCTTCAGGATTCAAAAAGTATGAGTCCTGCCGCGAAGCTATGCTGGCCTCCGATGGGCATAGTCAATGCATTAGGTCCCTGGGGGAATCACACGTTACCCAGAAGTGTTCCCATTGTGCAAAGCTCACAGCCAGAGCCAGAAAGGACAGAGAAATGCGGCTGAAAATGCTGTTGTTTGATAAGGCCCTCGAGCCCGACGTGCTGGAGAGGCCTCAATCGGAGGGACCCACAGGTCTCCATAAAAGGAAGGCGGCTTCCCTCACCCCCTCGGTGCAGAAACGGAGGAAGCTCTCTCCAGCCCGATCCCTGCCGGCGGTCACAGCGAGCGGGACGGGCGTAGCACACAGCCCCCAGCCTCAGTTCCAAACAAGTGGCAGCGCGGCAGCGCACGTGGCAGAGGCTGAGCCTCCGATTACTAAACAGCCGGCACGCACAGCCTTCAGAGCGGCGGCCAGGCAAGCTCTGGAACCGGCGGCACCGCCACAAGCGGCACAGATCCCCGCAGCGCCAACGGTGCAGGGCCAACAGGCACGCAGCCTGCAGGCACCAGAGAAAGCTATCTGCGCAGCACCGCAGCTGAGCGCGCCGAGCGCGGCACCGACAGCGGGGCTGAGATCCCCGGCACGGGAGGGGGCGGTGCCAGCCCTGCAGGGGAGGGGAAAGGCAGCAGCAAAAACCCAGCACCGCAGCCCTTCTCTGGACAGGGCTGCAGTGCTGCTTTCAACAAGCCCTCCCCTTATGCTGCGCACGCCACCCAGAAGACATGGGTCTCCTCCAGCCTACCCAGAGCCGCCTTCTCCGTTCCTCCAACCAGCATCACCATGGCTTGGGCCACCTTCGCCTTTTCTGGGATTGGATCCCTTGAGTACTATCACAAACCAGTTTCACCACTGTCTGAATCATCAAGATCTCGCTCTCCCAGACATCGGGGGTACGCACCTCGAGAGTGGTCCAGGTCTCCATCCCAGGAGCCGTGCCCGTGCTGCCATGGTCGCCCTTACCATGCTGGGCACAGACACCCCAGGCATACACCTAGGGGCAGGTCCCCCTCGACCGTCCAATACCCCCGTGGGCACTCCTGGATGGGGACAGAAACTCAGCTGTCTCAGGGGGAGTTGATTTTGGAACCCCGAGATTTTCCTTCACAAGCCTCTAGCGAGCGGGTGTACCACCGACCGCAGGACCCTGAGAATTCGAGGGAGGCTTACCCTAGTGGTTCCTCCTTGTCCTCCCCCGACGAGGCTACGGCCCCCAGGGATGTTGCTGCCCCAGATGACCTCAAACAGTTTCAGGAGCTGTTTAAAAGGGTGGCTTTCACGCAAGGCATCCAAACAGCAGAGGTTCAGGAGAAGCATCACAAACGCCTCAAAAATCTGAGACCCCCGGCTTCCTCCAAAATCGCTATCCCGCTCAATGAAGCCATCATGGAGTCAGCCACCACCATATGGCAGACCCCGGCTTCCGCTCCACCTATAAACAAGAGAGCGGATAAGAAATACTTCGTCCCGGCGAAGGGCATGGAGTTCCTTTTTAGTCACCCACAACCAAATTCACTGGTGGTAGAATTGTCTCAGCAGAGATCAAAGTCTTCCCAGTACAAAGCGGAGGGCACAGACAGAGATGCCAAGAAGCTAGAGCTATTCGGCAGGAAGGTATACTCCTCCTCCACCCTGCTGTTGAGAATGGCAAATTATGTAGCTCATCTAGCGAACCATAATTTCGACAATTACTCCAGGCTTACTTCTCTCATGGATTCGCTTCCAGAAGATAAGAAGCCGGTGCTGAAGGCCATTGTGCAAGAGGGCTATGCAGCTTCGAGGACGGGAGTCCAGATCGCCCTGGACGTGGCAGACACAGCGGCACGCTCAACGGCTACAGCAGTGGTCATGCGCAGGGAATCCTGGCTTCAGACATCGGGTATCCCGAGGGATCTGCAGGCGAAGATTGTCGATCTTCCCTTCAACACGCAGAAGTTGTTTGCAGATTCAACCGATTCGGTCCTTCATTCCAGTAAGGACTCGAGCTACACTCAGAACCCTGGGTATTTATACCCCTCCATACAGAAAGAAAAAGTATTACCCTCAACAGAGGCGATACCCGTACCAACCTCAGCGCGCTCAGTACCAACGGGGCTACGACCGGGGCGACATCAATAGCAGCAACAGTATAGAACTTCCTAGGCGACATTTCCAACAAGCCATGCATCCTCGGGACAGGCCCAAAGGCAACAAGTTTGACAGACAGGTCGAGGGCTGCACTATTACTACCATCGTGCAATGTCATCCCCAGCTAATGTTCCATCATCGCCTCCAACCGTTCCACTCCCAATGGTAAAAGATCACCACAGACAAATGGGTACTGGAGATCATAGCCACGGGTTACACGATCCCCCTCCAGTCGCTCCCACCGCCGAAACCTCCGCCCAGGCCTCATCTCAGGGATGCTTCCCACGAGGCGAAACTCAAGCAGGAGGTGGACCATCTTATGTTTATAGGGGCGGTGGAAAGAGTGCCGGAGCGACTCCAGGGGAAAGGGTTTTATTCACGATACTTACTTACAGAGAAGAAAACAGGAGGCTGGAGGCCCATCTTAGATCTTCGAGGCCTCAACCGGTACTTGCGCAAACAACGTTTTTGGATGATCACAGTCGCCTCTATACTCACGGCACTGGGTGATGGAGATTGGTTTGCAGCCGTCGACTTACAAGATGCGTATTTTCATATAACGATCCACCCGGCACACAGACGATTTCTCCGTTTTATGGTCGGCAAGGAACATTTCCAATACAAGGTTCTTCCGTTCGGCCTCTCCTCAGCCCCCAGAATCTTTACCAAAACCCTGGCCGTGGTGTCAGCCTACCTGCACAGACGGGGTATTTATATTCCCATATCTAGACGACTGCCTACTGAAAGGGGCCTTGAAGGCAGAGGTACTACGCATGATACGCGTAACAGCAAACACGTTTTCTTCGCTGGGCCTGGTCATCAACCTTGCGAAGTCAAAGACTGACCCCACACAAGACATAGAGTTCATAGGGGCACGTATAAACTCGATTACAGCAAGGGTCTGTCCACCTGACGCTTGCTTTCGCGCCATCGGTTCGCTGGTGCAAGTCATTACATACAGCCCCACGGTGCCGGTCTTAACGTGCTTGCAGCTGCTAGGCCACATGGCAGCAGCAACGTTTGTGGTGCAGAATGCCAGATTGCATATGCGCAGCCTGCAACACTGGCTGGTGAGCGTCTACAAGCGGGCGCCCCACACTGTCCGCAGGGTGGTGTCGCCCACGACAGAGGTGCGCAGATCCCTGCAATGGTGGGTAAACCCCAAGAACATGCTAACAGGAGTACCCTTTCACCAACCATAAATCTCTATTTTTCTTACTACTGACGCTTCCCACATAGGATGGGGAGCACACATCGGCGACAAGGTGACGCAAGGACTGTGGTCCCCTACAGAACAGTCACTGCATGTAAATATACTGGAGCTCAGAGCAGTGTTCAACGCCTGCAAACACTTTCGAGACCACATACAAGGCAAAGTAGTCGGGATCAATACAGACAATACCTCCTCCATGTTTTATATAAATCGACAAGGAGGAGCTCGATCCCGTGCCCTATGTGTGGAAGCAGTCCAGCTGTGGAACTGGTGCATCGCCAACAATATAACGTTGAAGGCCTCGTACTTACCAGGCGCTCACAATGTGAAAGCAGACCAGCTGAGCAGGTGCTTTGCACACTCATGCACGAATGGCAGATCCGCTCCGATCTGCTACTACTGATCTTTCACACATGGGGGTTTCCCCAGATAGACCTGTTTGCCACTCAGCACACCAAGCAGTGCCCCCAGTACTGCTCCAGGGCAGGATTGGGGCGGGGGTCCTTGGGGGACGCATTCGCGATTTCATGAAAGGGCCCCCTGCTTTACGCATTTCCCCCCACAGTGCTCATCCACAAGGTCTTGCAGAAAGCCAGGAGGGAGAGAGCCCGCATGATCCTAGTAGTCCCAGTGTGGGACCAACAGCAATGGTTCCCCTTGCTTCTGCGCATGTCGGACCGCCCACCACTTCCCCTTCCGGTGGCGCCGGACCTGCTCACGCAGGCCCAGGGGTCCATAGTGCACCCACGCCCTCAGGGCCTGCGCCTACAGGCATGGTTGATCCGTGGCTCAGCTCCCTAGAGAGCACATGCACGGAGGGAGTACAACAAGTCCTGGAGAGTAGCCGAAGGACCTCCACCAGGAAGACTTACAAGCAGAAATGGATTCAATTCACTGCATGGTGTTCTGCCAAGCAGTTAGACCCCCTTGATGTTCCTATACCTGTAATACTAGAATACTTATTGGACCTCAAGAGGGGTGGGCTCTCCCTATCCGCAGTAAAGGTCCACCTCGCCGCTATATCTGGTTTTCGGCATGAAGAGGAGGGGCCCATGGTGTTCGCCCATCCTCTCGTTACCAGGTTCCTGAAGGGGCTGGTAAACTTGTACCCCCCTCGGAAACCGCTTCCACCATCGTCCACCACCTGGTGCTCAGCGCGCTAACGGGCTCACCTTTTGAACCCTTAGCCACAGCTCCCCAACGTCTCCTTACGATAAAAACAACCTTCCTTCTTGCAATCACGTCAGCTCGCAGGGTGAGCAAGCTCGCAGCAATTATGGCAACACCGCCCTGCACGGTATTCTCAAAGGAGGTGGTAACCTTACGGCTGCACCCAGCCTTTGTTCCGAAAGTTTCTTCAGAGTTCCACCTTAATGAACCTATAGTTTTACCCTCATTTTACCCGAAGCCTCACAGCTCCAACAAGGAGGCACGCTTACATCTCCTGGACCCGAGGAGGGCGTTGGCCTTCTACATAGACAGAACTAAGTCCTTCTGGAAAACGGGCAGACTTCTAGTCTCTCTCGCTCCCAGGTCAAAAGGAGAGGGTCTCTCTTCACAGAGAATCTCGAAGCACATTGTGTCCTGTATAAAAATGTGCTACGAACTTCAAAAGACTCCTTTGCCGGCCCCGCCTAGGGCTCACTCCACCCAGGCGGTGGCGGTGTCAACAGCCTTTTTCAAGGGCATCGCGTTAAAAGACATCTGTAGAGCGGCGACCTGGTCATCCTATGACACCTTCGCCAAGCATTATGCTCTGCACCGGGTACTCGAAGAAGATACCTGTCTGTCGACAGCAGTTCTTTCAGGGGCAAGCTGCACATAAACCGATTACCCACCTCCTTACTTGGGTTACTGCTGGGTAGTCACCTATTGTGGAGCACCCACGGGGACACTCGTAGAAGAAAGAGAAGTTACTCACCGTAGTAACGATGGTTCTTCGAGATGTGTCCCCGTGGGTGCTCCACCACCCGCCCATCCTCCCCTCTTCAGATCTCTGTTTAGTGCTTTTCAGGAGCATCTGAGGCGGTTGGTCAAGGAACTGGCGGGGACCGGATCGCACACGTGGCTGGTGACGCGCAAGGGAGCGGCGCGCGCCGGCGCATGTGCAATCCAGGAGAAACTGCTGGAAAGTTTCCGATCTGCGGCGCCGGGCGATCCCAACACCTATAGTGGAGCACCCACGGGGACACATCTTGAAGAACCATCGTTACCATGGTGAGTAACTTCTCTTTAATAGTTATGAAATTTCCCATTTGAGTTCTTTCAGAATGCTTGGATGAATGCCATCCAGTCCTGGTGATTTGTTAACATTAAGTTTATCTATTTGTTCCAAAACCTCCTCTAATGACACTTCAATCCGTGACAGTTCCTCAGTTTCATTTCCCACACAAAACAGTGCAGGTTTGGGAATCTCCCCAACATCCTCAGTGGTGAAGACTGAAGCAAAGAAATCATTTAGTCTCTCCACAATGGCTTTATTGTCCTTGATTACTCCTTTTTTATTTGTATTGTCTAGGGGACCCAATGGTTTTTTAGCAGGCTTCCTGCTTCTAATGTATTTAAAAAACATTTTGTTATGACTTTTTGAGCTTTTGGCTAGCTGTTCCTCAAAATCTTTTTTGGCTTTCCTTATTACAGTTTTACACTTAATTTGTTAGTGTTTATGTTCTTTTCTATTTACCTTACTAGGATTTGCCTTCCACTTTTTGAAAGATGCCTTTTTATCCCTCACTGCTTGTTTTACATGAGCGTTAACCCATGGTGGCTCTTCTTTTGGTCTCTTAGTATGTTTTTTTAATTTGGGGTATACATTTAAGTTGGGCCTCTATTATAGTGTCTTTGAGAAGCTTCCATGCAGCTTGCAGGGTTTTTGTTCTAATCACTCTGGCTTTTAATTTCTGTTAAACTAACCTCATTTGTGCATAATTCCCCTTTTTGAAATTAAATGCTGGAGTGTTGGACTGCTGAGGTGTTCTTCCCACCACAGGAATATTAAATGTTATTACATTAAGATCACTATTCCCAGGTGGTTGTGTAATAGTGACCTCGTGGACCAGATCCTGTGCTCCATTCAGTACTAAATCGAGAATTGCCTCTCCCCTTGTGGGTTCCTGTACCAACTGCTCCAGGAAGCAGTCATTAACGGCATCAAGAAATCTTATTTCTGCATCTCGTCCTGATGTGAAATATACCCAGTCAATATGGAGATAATTGAAGTCCCCCATTACTTTTATTTTGGTAGCCTCTCTAATCTCCCTTAGCATTTCAACCTCACTAACACTGTCCTGATAAGGCACCGGGTCATATAAAATTTTTGCAAAAGTTAAATTGTGATCCTGACAAGTTGATTGTTTTTTTTCTAAGTGGGGTTTTACGTTTGAATGAAGTAAAAATAACTTCACAATCCTGTCTAGTCACTACACAAATTGTGCAGCTCTTTGCTATGGCCATCTCATGCCGTATTACCCACTGTTCATATAATATTGTAAACCAATGCAAACTAGTGAGTCTATGGAGATCTGTTTCACATCTCCTGTGTCCTCAGCTTAGACTAGTAGGGACTGAAATGGTGAAAATCCACCTTGCTCTATCTGCCCTCTGTCAGGATTCCTTCTGATACAGAACTGAGCCTTTGCAATAAACGTTTCCTCCTAAAGAAGAGTACTCCATGGCCAAGACTAGGTGAAACAATTGGCTTCATACATACAGAATGGGAAGCAACTGTCTAGCACAGAGTGCTGTGGAAAGGGATTTAGGCGTCTGTCAACAGCGTGATTCTGTTCCCGAAAAAACCAACCATGATCTGGGATGCATTAACAGGAGTGTTGGGAACACAACATGAGAGGTCATTCTTCAACGCTACTCAGCACTCATTAGGCTTCAGTTGGGGTACTGTGTCCAGTTCTGGGTGGTACATTTCAAGAAAGGTTCAGAAAAGGGCAGCTAAAATGATTAGGGGTTGGAACGGGTCCCATATGAGGAGAGGTTAAAGAAACTGGGACTTCTAAGTTTAGAAAAGAGGAGAGTGAGGGGGGAATATGACAGAGGTGTGTAAAATTGAGTGGTGTGCAGAGGGTGAATAAAGAAAAAATATTTACTTGTTCCCATAATGTAAGAACTAGAGGACACCAAATGAAGTTAATGGGCAGCAGGTTTAAAACTAATAAAAGGAAGTTTTGTCACACAGCGCACAGTTAACCTGTGGAACTCCTTGCCAGGGGAGGCTGTTAGGGCTAGGACTGTAAGAGAGTTCCAAGAAGAGCTAGATAAATTCATGGAGGTTAGTTCCTTAAAAGGCTATTAGCCCGGGGGTAGGAATGGTGTCCCTGGCCTCTGTTTGGCAGAGGCTGGAGATGGATGGCAGGAGACAAGTCGCTTGAGCATTGTCTTCAGTCCACTCCTTCTGGGGCAGCTGGCACTGGCCACTGTCAGCAGACGGGATGCTGGGCTAGATGAACCTTTGGTCTGACCCAGTAATGGCTGTTCTTATGTTTTATATGTAAAGATGTGGAGAAATTGGAGAAAGTCCAGGAAAGAGCAACAAGAATGATTAAAGGTCTAGAGAACATGAGCTGTGAGGGAAGACTGAAAGAACTGGGCTTGTTTAGAAAAGAGAAGACTTAGAGGAGAGATGATAGCAGTTTTCAAGTACCTGAAAGAGGGTTAAAAGGAGGAGGAAGAAAAATTGTTCTCCTTGGCCTCTGAGGATAGGACAAACAGCAATGGTCTTAAACTGCAGCAAGGGAGGTTTAGGCTGGACATTTGGAAAAATTCCCTAACTGTCAGGAAGGACTAAATTGCTTGGGAAGGTTGTGGAATTCCCCATCACGGGTCTTCATAGTCACAGTAGACACTGTAAATGAAGTCCTCAGTTGAAACTATAAAGGGCGCGATCCATAGTCTATGCAGACTGAAGGATGCCTACTAGAGATATTTAAGAACAGGCTAGACAGACCGGCGGTGGCTACTCTAGACAGTTCTTGGCCTTGCCGTGAGGGCAGGGCACTGGAGTCGATGACCTCTCGAGGTCCCTTCCAGTCTAGTGTTCTATGATTCTATTAAGGTGGAGTGCCCCAGTCACAACTAAGATAAAGCACAACCTTAAGTCTGCTACCATGCACTCATTCTTTGCAACAGTCTTTAAAGACACAATTGGGTCCTATTTATAAAGCATTCATACCCAGGATTTCTGCAGCTTTACCCACACATTTGTGTTTGTATGTCTTTCATATTTTTATATTAAAGTTACAATAAGTTAATTGACAGAGTGATCAATTATAACTGTGGCTAAGACTTGTGTAATTTTGTCAGCATTTCTAAAGCGCATATTTAACAGGCTACTCCCCCCTACCCACAACTTGGGGACAAGTATCTCTCTGGAAAATAGTTTCAGGGGTAGCCATGTTAGTCTGTAGCTTCACAAAAAACAAACCGTCCTGTCAAATTTATGTATAAGGTACTGAGCTTTCATTAAGGCTGGGTCTACACGTGCCCCTGAAAGGGGCATGTTAATGAGCGGGTTCGAAAGATGCTAATGAAGAGCTGCAATGAATATGCAGCACCTCATTAGCATAATGGCGGCTGCGGCGATTCGAAAGTGCGGCTTTTTGAATCACATGCTGCCCGTGGAGACAGGATCTTCCGAAAGGACCCCCATAGTTTTCAAAAGCCCTTCTTCCTATCTGGTGATCAGAAAAGGGGCTTTCGAAAACCGGGGTGGGGGGGTCCTTTTGGAAGGTCCCGTCTCCATGGGTGGCGTGCGACGCAAAAAGCCGCACTTTCGAATTGCCGCTGCTGCCATTATGCTAATGAGGTGCTGCATATTCATTGCAGCGCCTCATTAGCATCTTTCGAACCCGCTCATTAACATGCCCCTTTTGAAAGGAAGGGGCACGTGTAGACCCAGCCTAAGTGTTTTCTGAAATACACTATGAGTTATAATGATTGACTTGTAGAACTTTATGTTGTCAGATATATTTGTATATTTCATGGGCTGTCTTTAAGAATTACTAGTTAGTTTAATTTCACACACAGAATGTATTCCTGTTCTACATGGATTTGATAGTTCTGGTTAAAACATGTTTCAATGATGAAACTATAAAGCTGATGCATCCTCACTGAAGAAATTCAAGTTATAATTACCTTGTAAACACCTATGGGACTAGCACACCATACTTTTCACTATTTGTGTTGATATATCTTTTACTGCTTCTATATAAAGAACTCTTACAGACTGTGTGACATATGCATAAGAACTCACAGTACTTCACGGGTGTATCTTAGCTTTTGGGCTTCAGGGGGAAGGGAAAGATGCCATATTAGACCAATAATGTGTAATCGTACAACTGAACGTAGTATAGTGGTGTATATGCACAAGGAACAGCTTAGGAGTAACCTGTGAGGCATTATTTTATCAACTTTTAATTTAAAAAAAACTTTCATTTAATTTAAATTTAATTTAATTTAATTGCATTAAAGAAATATTTTGCATTTAACTTCCTACGTTTCTTAAAAAAGTGTCATGTACTTTGGAAGTATCTGTTTCCACAAACACCTCATGCTGACAGCTTGTAAAAATTGCAAATAAGGTTTATTAATTTCATAATTTTACACTATTTAGCTGGATCCATCCTGAAGTCCTCATGCCTAATCAAGGAACTACACTTTTTGCTGTTCCTGGCAGTTTGTTTATTAAATTATCAGTGTGAGAAATTTCATGCCCAACACTCAGTAATTCACTGGTAAACAACTCAACAAGAGCTCAATTTATATTTAATGTTGTCTTGATTAAGTAGCACTTATTATCATTCACTATTATTTGGCCAAATCTGGTTCCTAGAGGATGCCTGAATAAAGGAGCCATCCTGCTATGGCATGTTCCAGTTAGTTAGTAGAGCATGTTGTATTAGAATCTTATGTTTATATAGTACCTTTCATTCAGAACATTTTAAACAGTTAAATGATGTATACTATCAGGGAATTGCAGCCATTCTAGAGGGGCAGATGCTGTATTAGGAACAAATTCGTACCTTTTGATGGAGTTTTGTAACTTTTACACACTGCTTGTATCACTTACAGCGTCTGATGTCTTGTTGAAAGTATTAATCTAGTACCTTGCACGGAACTCTGTTTGTGAAACTTGAAGAAGAGGGTTTGGGCCAAACCTGCATAGATTTGAGTTCATGCTTCTAGGGACACTAAATGTTTAAACCTCACGTTTAACACCGCCAAGGTATCCCCACCTGAATCTGCATTTCTTCTCTGTCCCCCTTCTCTCTCATTTTCTTTTTAAATTATTTTATCTTTCCACAGAAGATGTTTGCATCAAGCCATCTCCTCAAAACCCTTTCCGTGCTTGCCTAGTCAGATACTCCAGCTTTGTGCACGATCCTCCCTTCCTGGGTTCTGGGGAAGGGAGGGAGGTTTGTTCTTCCTATGCAGCAGTGCCCTCCCTCCAGGTTGGAACAATCCTAATTTATACTTGCAGCTCTCTTTTAGTTATTACTTACCTCCATTTCGCAGGCACAGGAAAGCCCTTTTTCAAGAGTGGGTGCATGCGAGGGCTGTGCACGTGTAAAGTTAGATGAGGCTCTTTTGGGTACAATTCATGGGCATATGAATTTGGGCCTTGGAGGTATTTCCAGAGTTGCACTGTAAAGATAGTTGTAAGATGCCCCAGAGCTGCTGTCTGACTTGTGGCCCCCGGTAAGTCACTAGATATATTAATGAGTCATGCGTCTAACGAAGCGGGTCTTTGCCCACAAAAGCTTATGCTCCAAATTATCTGTTTGTCTATAAGGTGCCCCAGGACGACTTCTTGTTCTCGAAGATAGAGACTAACACAGCGACCTCTCTGATAGTTGTGTTCGGTTCATCTGAAAAGTGATGATGTTGCACACTTATGCAGTGGGTGCAGAGGCGAAGGAAGGTGCTCGTCTGGGCAGTGATCTGTGGATCCCAGAGCTGTGTGGACATATGCTGTGACTTTGAGTTCAGGCCCTGCAGTGAGTTGACCAGTTGTAACACAAGAGCTCCTCAGACAGATACTTGGCTGTGGGGGGCAGGAGGGTGGCTACCGTGTCCGTAGTGTGTGGGCTGTGATGTTGCCTGGGGAGAGCAGGGCCAAGGTCAGGGTTTGTGTTGTGTGCTTGTCCAGATACGTAAACATCCACAGTGCTTTACAGCGCAGACAGCAGCAGTGAAGAACTCAGACTGACTCCAGCAAATATCCCCACCGCCTGTGGGCTGCAGTATGGACTGTGAGGGAAAGGGCGTAGTTGGGCCATGTCTGTGAGCTCCCTGCCCCTCTTCCATTTACTTGTCCCTGCCCACACTTGTGTCCGGAGGGTAGGCAGGCAAGGCAGTAAGGCTTCAGTGGCCGTGACCTCCCCCACCCCGTTGAGGCTCAAAGGTCTCTCCTGTTTGTCAGCTGTATTATTGATGAGGTGAAAGAATGATGGGCAGGGGAGGGTGGAGTGGGTTCTGAGTCTGATGTACCATCGGCATTGTAGTGTTTGCAGGAGTCAGAGTGGATGAGAATCTGATGAGGGCTTTTTAAGTGTCTAATGGCCCTTGTAGTGCAGTCCTCCTGTATTATTCATGCTCTTTGCGCTCTAAGCTAAGCTGTTCTGAAAGCATGATGGGAAAAGATGCAAAGAAATTACGCCTGTAACCGCAGATGCTGATAGCAAGAAGGAGCTGTTAAAAGCCGTGCTGCAATTAATAATTTGAGTGGTGTGTTGGAAAGAAAGAAGGCAAATGGCAGCCCTGAATGCCGGGGAGATGTGTCAGCAGCAGCACTCTGTGCTTTGGACAGGCAGGGCAGGCCCCGGGAACATGCCGTATATAGACCCAGAGGACTGAATCTCTTTCCAAGCCCCACCTTTCTCCCTCCCCAAACTGTGTCCAATAGTAACAAAGTAGATAGTTGTGCTAGTCTACATACTATTAAAACAAAAAAGCAGTCCAGTAGCACTTTAAAAACTAACAAAATAATTCGTTTGGTGACGAGCTTTCGTGGGACAGACCCACTTCTTCAGACCGTAGCCACACCAGAACAGACTCAATATTTAAGGCACAGAGAGACAAAAATAGTAACCAAGGATGACAAATCAGAAAAATATGATCAAGCTGAGCAAATCAGAGAGCAGAAGGCAGAGAGAATAGAGGGGCCCCTCTACTCTCTGATTTGCTCACCTTGATAATATTTTTTCTGATTTGTCAGCCTTGATTACTATTTTTGCTTCTCTGTGCCTTAAATATTGAGTCTGTTCTGGTCTGGCTATGGTCTGAAGAAGTGGATCTCTCCCATGAAAGCTCATCACCTAATAAGTTATTTTGTTAGTCTTTAAAGTGCTACTGGACTGCTTTTTTGTTGTGTCCAAGAGGTGTGAAAGAAATCATTCATTCAGAAGCTTCCCAGGTGTCAGTTAATGAGCCATAGGATACCACTCTTGACAGCTTCACTTGAGAACGTTCGGAGAGATAGTAACGGCTAAAGCTTGTCCTCCTGGTTCCCAGACCAGTCACCAGGTCCTCTCATCCTAGGCTGAGGCTAAAGATCATGATTTTGTGCTTGCAGCCGTTTCTGTAAATGCATTCAGCCATCCTTAGAGTTTTAATCTGATTCATTTGGGCTCCTTCTCCCCCACATGTTCCCCTTTGCTCAGTTAGCACTGCCTCAGGCTGGAAAAGTGCTGTACGTCTCAAAGGGTTTTTTGGTGGGGTCCTGGATAGGTGGCTTTTAAATGTGGTGGACCCATTTCAGTAATTGATCTGGGATATTTTTGCTGTGACTTTCTTCTTCCCGGGTTCCTCAGAGGCTCCACTGTGAGGGCCAGGCTGTAAAATGAATTTTTGCAGATGAGCAGAAAAGTGAGAGCCCAGAGCAGCGGTTGGGAACTACCTGAGAAAATGGAGACAAAATATGTGTAAATGGAGGTGGTGGTGAGAGTGTGCTTGGGTGTGTCTTAATTTACCAAGTATCAGAGCGGTAGCCATGTTAGTCTGTATCCACGAAAGCGATGAGAAGTCCTGTGGCACCTTGTAGACTGAGATCTGCCACAGGACTTGTCATTGTTAATTTACTAAATGGACCTTCTTAAAACTATGCCTACGTTAACTCTTTTGTGAGGGAAACTTTGACTTTCAGGGTGCGAAAAACAGACCCCCTGACTGTCACAAGTTTCACCAGAGTGCTGTTGTGGACAGGGCTATGTTTGTGTAGCTACCGCCATTCAGTGGGAGTGGCTTTGTTACGCAGGCAAGCGAACTCTGTTCTGCTGTCACAGAGCGGTTACAAGGGAGACCAGCTGCTGTATAACAGCTCGGCTCTTGGAAGTTCTGTAGTGTAGTTGTAGCCTAGGAGGGAACCACTGGGTGGTACGGTGGAAGGAGGGAGCTCACAGCTGCAGGAAGATGGCCACCAATCTAGTGCCAGGAATTGCTCTGCTTCTGATCAAACCTCCACAATTACCCTTGATGTGGGTAGACTTCCACTGAATTTGGCTGTCCTCAGAAAATCATGGCTCAGGTAGTATTTTCCAAAGCCCTTAAGTCCCCTGAAACCCTGAGTTCCATTGACTTCCACTTAGGCTCTTAAGTATTTTTAAGGTGCTTTTTAAGCCTTTACCTACCCTAGACTGCCTAGGAGCCTTTAACGGTCACTCATGGAGGATGCAGGTGCGCTGCTTTTCCTGTGGGGTTGTCTCTGAGAACTTGGAATGGGTAGTGGTGAGTATGTTGGATTTAACTTGTTTAAAGGATTGTGAGGAAGACACTGCAGTACACACTGTGCTTTGATAATGGGCTGGGGGTTGTAAATGTACCATAGACTCTTTGAGTGACTTCAACAGGGAAGAGGAGTGAAAATGGCAGTTTCTTAGAAGCTGCTCTGGGTCTCTGTTGAGATTTGCCTCTGCAGATATCTACTCTTGTTTCTGTCACCCATTCCAGTGCAGCCTCAATACCATTTTGGGAAAGTGGTGGTGTGGGGCGGCAGAGCAGCTTTGTGTAGCAGGACCCTGCTTGCTTTTGTTCCCATTCCCCTGTCAGGGAGCGAGGGGACAGTACACAGTTTGTGTGCATGCCTCTCACTCCTGGGCTGGGAGATGCAGAGGAATAATTCACACAATCCATGTACTTGCCCCTCTCTCCCTGATGGGGGAACAGGAAGAAGTGTAAGTGGTGTTCCCTGTACTCATGGCTTCTGCCCCCCTCCCAAAACGTCACCCTTGCTCAGTACTCTCACACCTGACACCGACTACTTTTTTCTTCCAGAATTCTCTCTCTGCTGCTAAGATTACCTGTTGCTAGCATGTCAGCGGTGAGTGCAAATGATCATGGTTAGTTACAAGTGTTGCCAATGGCAACCCATGCCCACTAGAAATTCAGAAAGCATCATTCTAACTGTGTTCTTAGTTTAGCTGCAAGCATAGCTCTGTGCAGGATGGAGCAGAGAGCAGGCCTTTCAACACAGGGTAATTAATCTGTGATTGAAATAGAATTACTTCTTCCCCCATCTCCCCATCTTTATGTGCAGGGTTCTCAGTACAAGGTGAAGGGAATAAATGGTAAAAGTTCCAGAGAGCTTCACTTGGAAGGTTTCATCAGTCTGGGAAAATAGGTAGCTAGCAGAGAAGCCCAGGCTAGTGGAGTCTCATGCAGATACTCCCTCTGTATGATACAGAAGAAGAATGTTCTTTTGTGAAAATTGTGGGTAACTGCAGGAAATTTCTCTGGTGCTTTTTGGGGCTGTTTTTTGCTCCTATTTGCAGACTACTGGCTTGCTTGCTTCAAAATCAAGTCTCTGTGGTATTACTGTTTCTTTAAAATGGAATAAGCAGGTACCCTTGTGCAAAAAACACCCCTAGCAGCTGCATTCCTGGCCTATCTTTGTAGCCATGTTAGGCAGTAAAGGGGGAGACCTATCCATATATTTGAATTCAGTCGTCCACTCAGTACTGCAAAGGTGTGTGCTCAGCCACTAGGGGAAGGTGCAGGCCTGTCCCTTTAAACCAGGAATGCCCAACCTATGGGTCGGGACCCAAACATGGGTCGCTGGTTGGGCAGCTCTGAGCCACATGTGGCTCTTTAAGGAGCTGTTTGCAGCTCCCACCACTTGTGCTGCTCCCACTCCCTGCCCTGCCGCATTGAAATGGAACTCAGTTCAATTGGCAGGAGGGATCTGGCCATTAAACCAATTAAGTCAAGTCCCTTTTCAGCAGGCAGGGCATGGAACTGTGCATGCTGCGCGGGGGAAGGGAGTAGAAGGGCTGGTGGGAGGCAGTGGTGGCCTGGCGAAGGAGCAGCAGTGGCAGTGTATGGCGCTTATGTAACGTAGTTTGTGGGGGTGGTTTGGGGCTGAGAGGCACTTTCCCTGGGGAGAAACCCACCCCCACATTTTGAATTGCTTTGGGTCCCAACCTCACTGAATTGTCAAAATGGGCCCGTCTCAAAGGTTGGGAACTTCTGCTTTAAACAAAGATGATGTGCCGTATCTTCCATTGCAACGGCAGCAAAAGAGGAGAGATTGGGAAATAAAAAAGAAACAGCCCAAGCGTGAGAGAGCAGGGGAACACCCCTCCTTTCCATCCAAGGCAGTGTGATTAGACAATCCTACTCTGGAGGACAGGTAAGCTTACCTTGAGAAGTAAGTGAGAGCAGAGAGACAAGGCATCCTGACTCCATGTAGGTGTTTACAAATCCTGCCTTGCCCAATAATGTCAGTACATGAATGGTTCCAACAGGGCTTTGAAGTTAGAGCCATGTGGGACTGAGAGAGTGTTCGCTGCATTGTGGCTCTTTGCTAGAGATCCTTGTCTGTGAGATCAACTGTTGGGATCTGCGACAGGTGAAAGCCCTTTGACAGAAAGCAAAATCTGGCAGCCATTTCTACTAACAGCATTTCCAAATTAGGCAGAGTTTTAGACAGGGAAAACAGGAACAAGCGGGGAGTCCCAAAGGCAGCAGAATCCATCACTTTTTGATCCTATAATATTTTTCTTCCTGGCCTCGTTAGCATTTGAGGTGAAACTCCTAGGAATGGTTCCTGTCTCATAGCCAGACACAGAGATGCATGTGTGCATTTCATACAATATGGACCATGATTTTTTCAGTAAAGGAGATCTCAGGCCGCAGAGCAAGTTTTCCTCCTCATTTCAGTGTACGCACCTAACAGCTGTGCCTACATTTGTCCTTTTTGCAAGCTCTCTGTCCTGTGGGCTACCACCGGAGCAGCTTGCTGAGAGCGTGAGCATGGGACACAGGGGTTTAGCACTGTCGTCTCACTCTGCTTGGAGCAGAGTTAGGTGGGAAGGTTGGTCAGCCTGTGTGGTGGTGCTTCCACCATTCCACCAGCATGGCGTTAACAGTGGGGAAGTAGAGGGAGTTTTTTGAAAGAAAAATCTCAGTCGACGAGGCCAAAGGCGCTTACCCTGGAAAGAGCTGGTCTAGTGTTCATCCTCTTGTTTGGGTTTGCCATTGTCTGCTCTCCCCATCCTAGCCCATCTGCTCACTCTGCTCCTGCTCTGTCGCTGACTGAACTACTTACTGCTGTGGGTGGTGCAGCTCACTCTGAGCATTGTAGGTGTATGGCAGTGCTGCATTCTGCCTCTACCTTTTGAAATAAAGCTGACCCCAGTAGGAGTAAGGACATGAGGTGTGTAGGAGCCTTTGTGGCCTGGGGCGGAGAGGAGTTGCTGCAGAGAGCGCCAGTGCGTTTGGATTGACACAGGGAGGGAGAGACAGGAGCGACTTTCCCACGGTTTGACAGGAATGCGTGTGCCTAATTAACAGGGGAAACAGCTTTGAGAGAGATGGAATTGTGTGTGTATTCCTCTGGAGACAGTAGAACGTATGCATACAAAACAGCTTCGAAGCTGCAGTTCTCTCTGCTTTCATGGGTTCCTCTGAGTGTGGGCAGTGTGGCCTGTTCAGACCCGCTGAGAGTCGTGTCGCACTGTAAAAACTAACAAGTAAATTTATTAGGTGATGAGCTTTCATGGGACAGACCCGCTTCTTCAGATCTGGAGACAGTGTGGTCATTCCAGGCAGGAAGAGCATCCAAAAGGGGGTGGGGATTAGGGTCAACTACCTCTTAAAATCCCTAGCATCCAGGCAAGGCTAGAACAGCTGAGCAGACAAGAGCCTTGCTATTTATTTAAAGCTGTCCCTGCCTGACTGAACATCTGCCACAGCACTGGTAACCAGCACATTGCAAACACTGAATTAGATTTCTTCCCACGCTTATAGCAGGACCAACAGAGGAAGCAGCAACTGACAGTGATAATCAGCATGTCCGCTGCTGACACCAGCCCATAAATCGCAGTGCATTCCAGCTTGTAAAGCAGTGTGTTTAGGGCCAAGCCAGGGTTTTTGGTCAGTAACTTCATAACTCTGTGCATTCCCCCATGCTGCTAATGAATTTCTTTTGCAGCAGTCTCCATCCACGCCTCCCACAGCTGCCAGAGGAAAACCTTTACTCAACAAAAACTCCCCAAACATGTAAATGTGTTTGTGATATAGCCCTTGCCTTTGGTAGCTGAAGGTTCCCCCAGTAAAAAAAAAATCACCTGCTAAAACCTACAAGCTCTAAATCAGTGCCACGGGAGAAGGGGGTGTGATCTCACAGAGCCTGTGCAGCCACAAAAATCCCAATTTTTGTCAGATACCTTGCTTTGAGTGTGTGTGTGGAGGGGGAGCAGGCTCCCCGCAGCCCCTTACAATTTCTCCCCTTGGGATCCTGCTGTAAGTGAAGTGCTACAAACAGGAACGCGACACTCATTCTCTTGCTCCATTTTCCAAATCCACCCGAGGCGTGAGAGTGGCCGAGTCTTTTCAGTGTACCAGGACTCCCAGCAAGCTGCGCGGCAAAGTAGTAGTTGTACAGCCTGCAGCAGCAGTTGTGTGTTTAGCGGCAAAGCCTGGTTCTGGGAAAGCATAGGCCCTTTGACGCTCACATGCAAGGAAGGGATGACAAGTATTCAGCAGGGCTTATTCCATTTCTCTCTGTGAAGGGATGCCCTCCTTGGGGCTTCTCCTGGAGTGGAGTCTGTTCAGAGTCCTGAGGCCCAAGGTTGCTCCTTAAAGATGCCTTACAAAACAAAAAGGGGGGGGAAAGTGGTTTATGTGCCTTCCTGCTGCCTCGTGATGTATACAGAATTATTGTTTAATGTTTTTGAGTGCTGGTAATGCAAGAGCTTATACTTGTGGCTGGATATGCTGAGAAGTACAGGCATGCAAAGTCTGTCTTCCCATGGGTTTACTAGATACATTGGGGGCCTTAGACAGGGATGTATTTGTAGCCTTCTCAGCCTTAATTGAGGATAAGGATGCCCTGAATGTAGGGGTGTGGGGAGAGGTGGGGGGGAGATAAACTGTCCACAGTGATGTCTGGGTCTTTTTTCTTGAGTTGATACAATTTATTTAGAGCCCAGTATGAGTAATTCATATTATTCCTTTCAATGGGTATTACTTTGCACTTTTAGCATATTTGTCCCTTTGCAAGATACAGAAATAAGGTTTACTAGTCTGTTAATCCTTCAGATCTCTCTTTGGACATCTTAAAAATACAGACAAAATATTGGTTATGCCCAAGTCTCTAAACCCCCATTGTGTCAACCGATCAGCATATGTGTGAGTATTTGAAGTTCTACACTATTATCATTTTATCGGACTTTATTGCGTGTTTTATCTCTCTCAACCAGATGTACTCATTTTTGGAGGCTAATAATAAGGTCCTGCTAGTATATTTGGGTCTTTATCTTGCATCTGGCTAGGTCTTGGGTCCCAGGCTCTGCTGGTCTGGAAGTGAGACGAAGCTTGACAGTGAATTCCAAAGACCTAAGTCTGTGCAGTTTCCCACCTTTTTGGAACACTGAAGAAGTTGGGGGAGGGACAGCTCAGTGGTTTGAGCATTGGCCTGCTAAACCCAGGGTTGTGAGCTCAGTCCTTGAGGGGGCCATTTAAGGATTGGGGCAAATAAATGCCAGGGGTGGTGCTTGGTCCTGCCAAAAGGGCAGGGGACTGGACTAGATGACGTCCCGAGGTCCCTTCAAGTTCTAGGAGATGTGTGTCTCCAATTATATATATATATAATATATATATTGTTTAGGAAGAGGCATTAGCTAAATCATGGCTTTGTTATAGTCAGTGAACTTGGTGATATAGTTGCCCTTCCTTGACACTTCGGTTCTGAAGGATATCTGGAAAACTCCAGGATAACCAGGCCCCCTAGTCATTAGACATCCCTCCTTTTATCACCTAATTGACAGGCATTGTTTAGTTGTGTTCTACCTGCAGCTGACAAACAAGGTTGGATATTACGCTGAGTATTACATTTCTCAGCAAGTCTGTTTCTTCTATGCTGCAACATAATATGGCTTTCTAGGTTTGTCTCTGTCCTCAAAGCTCCACAGATGCCTTATTCCCCTTTGTTGCCTATATTATGAAGCCATAGCTGTGCAGAAGTGTTTATGGGTGACAGGATGGAATGTTTTCTGGCATGGCCTTGTGGAGAGTCTAAAGTTTAATGGAAGAGTTGTTTCCTGGTAAATTAGCTACCCAGGGTCTCTTACCTGCACTGGCAAGATGTACAGCACCACGCAGAGATCACTGCAAGGAAAACGCTGTTGTGTGTTCACGCTGTCAGGTGCCAGTTCAGTAGTGTCACCGTGCTTGCAGGGCTTGGGTGGTGCACTCTGGTCAGCTATCCCTCTGAGCATCCCTTCTGCCACTCAGGCTTCTGGGAGGACAGAGGATGTCCTGTCACAGTGTGCCGTGAAGCACTGCTCTGCGTCTTGGCAACCCCTGTGCTTCCATCCACATTTGGCGCCATCCCTCCAAGCCTCTTCAGGCTGTGGCAAAGAGACATCACAGATAGCAATCGAGTCGCTCCTAAAACTGCAAAGGGAGGAAGAGGAGTCCGATGTTGATCTTGCCACACTTAGTAGCTGCAACACAAGATGTCTTGAGGCATTCACAGAAGTGCTGAAGCACTGGAATGCCACTTTTGGGCTCAGGAAATAAGCACTGAGTGGTGGGATCACATCATCATGTAAGTCTGGGATGATGAGCAGTGGCTGCAGAACTTTTGGATGCAGAAAGCCTCTTTCATGGGACTCTGGATGAGCTTGCCTCCCTCCTTCCATGCAAGGCACAAGAATGCGAGCTGCCCTGCCAGTGGAACAGTGTGTGGCAATTGCACTCTGAAAGCTGGCGACTCCAGACTGCTACAATTGGTCACTCATCAGTTCAAAGTGGAGAAGTCAACTGTTGGACTCCTGTTGATGAAGGTGTGCAGGGCCGTTAATCTCATCCTGCTCCAGAAGATGTCTGAGTAATGTGTGGCTTTTGAGGATGACTTTGCACAAACGTGCTTCCCAAAACACAGAGGGTTGATAGATGGCGCGCACGTTCCAATTCTGGCAACTGACCACCCAGCCTCCAAGTGGGTGTTTCACGGACATTAACGCAGGGTGGTCAAGAAAGGCGCATGATGCATGCGTGTTTTGGGACACAGTTCAGGGAGCTGCAAGCAGGAACTACTTTCCCAGAGGAGAGGATCACTGTAGGGAAGGTTGAAATGCCCTTGTGATTCTGGGAGACCCTGCCTGTTACTTAATGCCATGGCTCTTGAAGCCGCACAGAGGGAAGCTGTACCAGCAGCAGGGAAAGGTTTAACAAGAGGCTAAGTAAGTGCAGAATGACTTTTAAATGTGCTTTTGACGGTTAAAGGTGCGTTGGTGATGTCCATATGGGAAGCTGGACCTGGGCAATGACATTCCTAAGCTTCTGGTCATGTGCTGTACTCTCTATAGTATTTGTGACCGGAAGGGTGAAAGCTTCACTCTGGGCAGGACTGCTGAGACCCACTACCTGGGTACTGAATTTGAACAACCAGAGACTAGGGCTATTAGAGGGCACAGAGCAGGGTCATGAGCACCAGGGATGCCTTAAGTCAGTAATAAGTCAGACGTGCATGGGAGTGCAGTGGTTATACTACGACTGAACTATGATTGTTCACTGACTAGAAAAGCGCCTGATGCTTGGCTGAGCTATGCTGGCTTTAATTTAATGGAATAAAGACTACTTTCAAAATCGTTTATTAAAATAACCATAGAAAAGAGACATGCAGTGTAACATCTAACCTTAATGGGATGGGGGAAGGAGGAGTTGAGTCCCTGGTACATTCATAATAGAACCCCGAGATGTGCACACTCGAGTTGCACAAATCTTGCGTTAACACAACCTTGAGTGGCAGGGAGTTGACATCTGGCTCCGGCCTGCCCTCCACTCAAGGGAGCTTGGACGCTCACCAGTGAAGCAGCGGCTCCTGGAGCAAACTGCTCCCGTGAGGAGTGGCAGCCTGACTCTTGCCGTCCCTGACAAGAGCAGTTTCCGCACTCCTGTTGGGGTGGAAGCCTCTCCGTTCCCATTGCGGTGGCGAGAGTCAGGCTGCTGCACCTCACAGGAGCTGTTTCAGCTGGCCAGTTTCCTGGCTCCCTCAAGTTATGCAAAATTTGACTTTCATGGGGTTGTGCAAGAAGGCAACCTCCTCATTAGTCGGTGGTCTACTGTGCAGATTTACAGCGGACCAGGTATCGTATGCAGCCTTGCTGTGTGTAATGGTCTGGTTGCAGCACTTCAGCAGGGCTAAACTGCCTGGGAACGGGGGTTGAGTGTAGTGGGTAAGGGTGGGAGTCTGCAGGGCGGGACAGTGACGGGGTAGATGTGAAATGCAGTGGGTGCCGATTGGGGGCAGGGTGGTAGCCAAAACGTGTCCTTGGTTACACGAGGGCTCATGGAAGAGAGTTTTGGGACATTGGCTGCAGTGGAGGGCAGGAGTGGAACTGTTCCATCTGCAGTACATGTTCACTTGGCATGCCAGGATGTTTGAGCTGCTCCATGCCTTCATCCTCATGCTCTGGGCTCTCTTCTGTTCCCTCCTCTCAGCGTCTCTCCAGGCCTTCAGTTCTTTCTTTTCAACAGCAGACTGCAGCATGACATCTCACCGGAAGGTCCTCTTCAGTTTGCCTAGGCTGCTCTCTAATTCTGTGCAGCTCTTAAGCTGGTGATACTAAGGCAGGCTGGGATCCCAAGTTCAGATCTGTGACACCAAAATAAAACATTTATAGAAGCTCCATTGTTAGCACTAGACAAAGCACTGACACAACTGTTGTTAAACGCAGCCACAGTTCTTATACTTACCATGAATTGATTGTCCCAAGGCGAGTGCACGTACGCTGCTAGACCCCCAAAATGGTGATTAACCACAAGTACATTCATTGTCTCAGGGCGTTACTGTGCTCTGGCAATGTGTGTTTTGGGGAGAGTCCACGCTGCAGAGAGGGGTGTTATAATCATTATTGTCCACACATTTTCCACAGACGGCATTCATCCTGGAAGATTTCTTGCTGCTGAGAGTGAGCAGGGAAGCAAGGGAGGGTCTGTGACTTCTGCGTTGGCCCTTATGCAGTTTGCCTGTGTGTAGCAACGGGTGATTTGTCCCCCACCCTCAATAGCATAGTGGCATGGGAATGTTACTCTTAATGAGGAAAGGACCAAAGCAACTCTGCCAAAGGACCTGTGGGAGTGAATTGCCCAGTAGCTCCATGAGACATTTGTGGAGATCTCGAAGATGAATTTACCCTGAAGTGAGAGTGCATCCATTACCCTGTTCTGCCTCTCAAACTAGACGTGTTGGTATGAACACCACAGCTGTGTTTTTTTGCAACCACCTCGTCCCCAACAATTTGCTTCAGTGAGTCCCAAAATCAAAGTTACTTACCAGCAGCTTCCTCAGCTGTTCGTGCTTCCCCAGCCGCTGATGGCTGTACTGGCTGGCCTCCTCCAGGGTTGGGAAAAGCTTCTGATGGCATGCATCTGAGGACGCTGAGGGTCCGCCTCCATCTCAGCATCCTTGCCCACGATTTCCTCCTCCTGCCTTGGTTCACTCTCAGCTGGTGCAGCCCCCGAAGTTTCCATCAGGCTCTTCACAGTGAAGGTAGGGTCGCCCCCCAAATATTGCATCCAACTCTCTGCAGAACTGGCAGGTCGTGAGCACAGCACCAGAGTAGCAGTTTGCCTCCCATACCATGTAATAGGCATTGTGCAGCTCTTTCGCTTTGACCCTGCATTTCAGTGTAACCTTGTTATGGTCCCTTTCATCCATACATCTTCATGTCTGCCTGTAGGTATCATAATTTCTACAACAGGTGGACAGCTCAGCACCTCTCCATGGTTCCAACTAGGGATTGTCTGGTGGATGAAGCAGGCCTGGACACCTGAAAAGATCCACTGAGGTCACTCCACGCATTGCCAGGAAAACTGGAAGACCTTCAGAATTCCCGAGGAATTTAAAGCGGGGTCTGACAATTGGTCACCTGAGAGCAGGGGAGTAGAGGTCAGATTGATGGCCAGAGAGGCAGGAACAGGCATTATTGGATACATTCCAGGGGCCAATCACAGCATTGTAATCTACCCGGAGTATCTACGCTGGCACTGTAGGCCCAGTGCAGAAAGCCCTATGCCTCTCATTGAGCTGGTCTTCTGAGCACTGCAACCATGGAGTCAGTGTACACTAAGTGCCTTGCAGTTGTGGACACCTGGGCCACGTCTACACACGCCACGCGCTACTTCAGCGTTAAGATCGATGTTAGGCAGCGAGACATCAAAATCGCTATTCTTACCAGAAGATGGGAATAGCGCCCTACTTCAGCATTCCACATGTGTAGACGATCTGCATCCCGCTACTTCAAAATAGTGGGGTCCTCCATCTCAGCAATCAGCTGGGAGGTTGAGACGGGCTGGCCAGCCCCTGCGGGGCTCTACGGTTGCCGCGTGCAGCAGCTCTTAAAGCTCCGCGGACCCGGACGTCCTGTGGCAGAAAGCTGAGAGTGCAGGCACTGGCAGTAACACGCAGTTGCCCTGCATGTACTTGGAGAGCCCCACGACAGCCATCACCCCTCCAATGGCATCCAGCCACCCCTTGAGCACCCCCAGGGCTCCCCGGCGTCCAGCTGGAGGGTGGGGGGCAAGAAGAGGTGGGGCTCCTCCCAGACCGGCACTGAGATGTGAGGCCTGCTGGGGCTCGGGGGGGAGAAGGAAGTGCTACACATAATGGGGAGCGAAGCAGCAGAATGCAGAGGCATTCGCCAGGCTGGCCAAGGATCTGGCCACTTGGGGTCACCCTGCCCTCATTCTGGCCCATGTCCAGCAGGGTTACGCCTGGGCCTGGGACTGGGACTCAGCCAGCCGGTCTGGGGCTGCCCCCGCCGCTTGCCCCTATTACAGGGAGCTCAGGAGCATCCTGGGCCCCTGGGACACCACTTCACCCTGGCCACCCTTGACACCTTGGCTGATGAGGCCCCGCAGGTCTCTGAGCCAGAGCCCAGGCTGGAGGCAGGCCCCAGACAGCGATGGCTCCCTTTTCTCAGTGGTCAAGGCTCTCCACATCCAAGTGCCATTGTGCCTCAGGGCAGGGGTGAGCCACTGGCAGAGCTCCATGAAAGTCTGCCAGCGCATGCGGAAATTCCACAGACAGTGGCCATCGTCCCCCCCCCCCCCCATGACCAGCTGATTCCACCACTCTGAGCTGGTGGGGTAACTCCAGGTGTGGCAGAGCACCCGGCCAGGGGGTGGGGGAGAACAGGAGGGCCTGGGAGTATGAGGTGTCCCCCTCATGCCCTGGGGAGGTCTCCTGTTGCAGGAGGTGCTGGGCGGCCTCCTGTGACGTGCCAAGCAGGGCGGATGCTGCCTTGGCGACAGCATCGAGGGCCTCCAGCTGTTGCTCGGCGTCCATGGCTGCTGGAACTCGGTCTGTAAGAGCGTGGGTAGCACTCTGCAGACCTCGTGCTGTGCAGGCCGTGTGCGTTTAAAGGAGTGGCTTGCTATTGCCCTGGAAGGGCTAGGCCTCCCTGTGACCCCATCCACGGGGTTTCCTGGCCCCTTTTTTTGAAAAGAGCCGCTTTTGGGTGTAGGCACTCTCGCGGGGGGGGCCCATTTCGATGTTGCCCATCCCAACGTTGACAGTCAACAGCACCAGCCCCGGAGGATGTGTAGACACTACACATCGAAGTCACTTATTTTGATGTGTCTATGTCGACGTAAGCTACTTCAGTGTAGCGTTCTAGTGTAGATGTAGCCCTGGTGAGTTACAGCGCAGAAAGATGCTTTCCTGTACCTCAGCTTGCCATGTGGACAAGGCCTAATTTTCCGTTTTCCTAGCAACCTTTCCTGTCAAATTCATCAGTGGTGTTGGGTTCTTGAATTCCCTGATGCTGCCAGTAGTGAAGAGGATGTGGAATAGCACCTGTAAGCATAAGACCATGTGTTTGATGCAGCATCTGAAAACGCTCATCTCACAAAGTTAAGGTGCCCGCATGCTTTTGTCCTTGCCCCTGCTTTGCAAAACAGCGACTTTCGAGCACTTTGCAGCCTGCGCCTATGAACTGCTGCGGCGGGTTGCTGAACAGTCAGGGCAGTCAAGCCAGAGTAACTTTTATTTTTGCTCAAATGAAGGGTTGGGAAAGGGCTGCGTGGTCTGGGAAGGAAGAGCACTGTGAAGGGTTAACTTTTCCTTGAACAGTTGTTTTATGGCACGTTGGAATGAGAGATTGTGAAGTGGCTGACAACAGCGAACCCAGCCTGTGTAATTAAAGCTAGCTATGTGGACAGGGAGTCGGCAGCCAGGCCCAGCCTCTGTCTTCAACTTTCCTCAGCTGGGCTTCATTTGGACTGACTAAACTCACTGCGCTTGTAGCTATATGGGATGTACCCAGAAGGTTGAGAATTTTTCCCTGCCATGTGTGATAGTGGGCCACTGATTCAGCTCCAGTAGCAAAGGACAAAGAAGTTCATGAGCAGTTTTGTGGGGCTCCCTGGTGTTGTTCTCCTACACATGCGCTGCCTTGCAGTGGTGAGAGAGGATTCTGTGGACCTTTGAAAAAGATATTACTGGCTTGGATTTTTTGATTCTCCTACATTGCTCTACTACAATCAAACCTATGTAAACATTTCCTTTGGTGCCTCATCAGTGAGCATCTCACACTGAAATGGAAAAGGGGATACCTGTCTGCAGGCGTTCTGTGCCACATCAGTGCAGTGGTTTGCTTTAATTACATATCACACACAACCGTTAGCTTCTGGAAGTCTACTGTGTACTTCTGTTTCCCTCAAGTCATCTTTGCTGTGTCTGTTTATTGGGTTGGCTGTCCTCCCAAAGAAGAGAAGGCTCTCATCCAAAATTCTAGTGATCAGCATGAAAGCGTTCCTCTTGTAATTGATTTTTGAGTCTATGTTCAATGCATGTGCTGCCCTATTCCGCAGCAATATTAAAATATAGAAACTGCCTTTGTGGACTCCTTCTTGCAGTTTAGTTTCTTAAATATTATTGTGCATCTTTCTTCTAGTCCTGCTGGGGTTCCAGAGTTGTCAGACATTTAGCAGGAGGACAGCTCAAGGCACTAACATAACCCCAGCAAACACAGTTCACCATCCTTGTATTGTTAGAGGTAGGCAAAATGTTCTTACCTCCTTCCCCTTACCTCTTTGTAAGTTTTGCTGCAAGCTGTTGAAACAATTGCTGTTTGTCATGGGCGAGTGACCTGTTCCCTGAGGATTTTTTTTATGAAGCACTATACGTTTCTTGGCCAGAAAGAGCTATTGAAGTGCAAAATATTGCTGTTGTGATGTACTTACTAATAGATGCATGTACAGCTCCAGGAAACCCATGTTCTCCCTTTCCTGTTCCTTGTCTGATCTTGTCTCTCAATGCGGCTTACTCTTATTGTCTGTATTATATTGTTTACTCTTTCAACTTTATTAAAGGTATGGTTAGTGTTTTGTTACGGAACATAGACCAGGTTTCCTGCTCCATAGAGAATAATGTAAGTTGTTGAAAGTGATCTTTGAGCATTATGGAAGCTTTGCCTAGACGAGGCTCAAATGGCAGAGGCAAAGGACCAGGGTACCCCTTATCCCCATTTCATTGGCACTTCTCCCTGTCTGCATTAGGGAAAAGCAGTTGGCTTCTCTGAGGAGCTTCAGGAAATCCAGCTAAGGTGCTTCTTCCTGCTTAGGTATAACCTTTCCCCAGCCTGCTGGCTGGAACTGCAGGGTTAAATGCATTCATTTATTCAACCATTGTGTGTGAGTGTACATGTGTTCATGGTCCCTGAAACTTTCCATCTAGAAGTTGCTGTGCTTTTAGGGTGGGATGACTGCACTAATGAATTCATCAATCACAATAATCTGATTAAATTGATGGGGGAGAAGGAGAGGGAGTCAAGAGATAATAAAAATAGATTATTTTAAGAGATGAGCGATATGCAATTAGCCACAGACTCAGTCAGCATTTCAATGGAAGTGCATGAGAGATTTACTGGTAAGCAACACAGTAAATTACACGCTGTGGTTTCTTGGCTGCGAGTGCAATGCGCAGGCTGTTGGTGGGGCCCATAAATAAAGCAGAGTGGTGAGCTACTGTAGGGAAGAAACACCAGCTCTCTGTTGCCTTGTTGTAAAAGCATGCGTGAAATCAGGTCAGGTGTTTGCAAGGGAAGCAGGGTGAGGAGGACGATGTGTGAGGCCTGGTATCAGACACTGGTAGCCCCTGAGGGGAGAGGTTGTAAATGGAGGGAGTATGGAATTGGGTGCCCTGGAGGTTTTGAAGGTCAGTCCTCCAGAGGACAGAGATAATAGAAAGGAAGCTCTCTGTCAGGGAAACATATGTTTTTGTGGAGATTACATTCTGCCTAGATTAAGACTTTGGGGAAGGAGGGAATGGAAAGATGTGGCTGGAACATAAGGCCATCTGTCAAAAGCTTGGCATGGTCATTCCATTAATGCAAAGTGCATTAGTGTGTGTCCAGCTGAGGTGGAGCTGCAGGAGAGCAAAGGGCTCCTGCCCAACATCCTTGGGGGGTGCAAAAGGTTTTCACGCTCTGTTCTGGTAATTTGTCAGGTGTGGTTTTGTTCTCAGGGTCAGACCTCCTTGATCAGGAGCTTTTAGTCCTGCCCTTCCTGATTTCACCGATGTAATATGGAGTTTGCTACAGGGAGAAGTTTATAAGATCTTGAGTAGCGCTCTTGAGCTGGGTGAAGGAAACTTGCGAGGTGACAGGTGTGTGGTATGTTATTACTTTCCCTCTGGGGCATTCTGAATGCTAAGGTGCCCTGTATTTACTATTCTGTCTTTTCTGCACTAGGAAACGGTTCAGGGAGGGGCTGGAGCTTTCAGAGAACAAACCATCAATTCTGGACTGTACCTGCAACCCTCTAACAAGGATCGCTCTCCTCTGATAGCCGATTAGTTTGCAGCCTGCTCTCTGGTAAGTAAAGCAGAATAAAACACCAGGGCCAGAACAACTCTTCAGGAAGCTAGTTGGCTGGCCCAGTGGCAAGAGCGTTGGGATGGGAGTCTGTGGACCTAGACTTTTTTTTTTCCCCTCAGCTGTCGCTATCTGCCAAGTGACCCTGGAAAAGTTGTGTACCTCAGTTTCACTGGGTGTGAAGTGAACATAATTAATGTTCCTTACTGTCTGTAGTGATGTGTTTTGTGCACTCTGTTTGGAAAGCACTGTATCATAGCTAAGGGGTGCTTTTTATTACACCAGCCCTAGACTTCTCTTCTCGTCTGATCTAGAGTTTGGCCTGGATGAGAGCTAAATGGCTTAGTCTGAAGCCTGAGAGGCCGATCGTGGGAAAAGTCATTGGCAGAAATGGTGAAATTTCCCCATATCCAGTGGGGACATCAGAATAGGGTGCGTTGTGGGGCACACGCCTACCCAAACGGCATAGTCTCAATACTAAAATCAGTATTCCTACTGTTTAGGGGATCACCCTCAGTAACAAATATAGACCAATAACTGCTGATCTGTTAAGTCAGCGAGCTGTGCTCAGTAGAATCGTGATCTGGTAGGACAGAAAACCGGTTAGGGCACGGGTGAGCAAACTCTTTATGTCAGGCTCCACTTTTGTCCCTGCAATTAGCAGGGCCCCCCAACCCGTCCAATGTCATCCAAACTGACAGAAATTTTTGTTGTGTCTGTGTGGGGAAAAAAAAGTCCTTTTGGCCCATGTAAGAAAATCAGTCTGTAGAATACAAACCCTTTTTATTAACGGGTAGAGAAATGTGAATACACAGACGTAAAAGCAGTAACATAGTTCCACATTTTTAATGAGATGGATGAGCCTGAGACCCAGCTGCCAATCTTGCTGCACCCCCACCCCTTACAAAATGTCATCCCCCACCTACCCCCAAGAGGGTCCACTCCCCACATTGTGCACCCCAGAGCTCGGAAACTCCCTTCCTGCAATTCATAGACCGACCCAGAGGAAAACAGAGATGTTCAAGTCATTGCAGACTACAACTTCATATTGATAATGACTTGTTTATACTACTCTATACGCTGACATATAAGTACAATATTTATATTCCAGTTGATTTATTTTGCAGTTACATGGTAAAATGAGAGAGCCGCCACTGTTTCAAGGATAGTGTGCTGTGACACTGGTGTAATTTTGTGTGTTATTGTGTAAGCAAGTAGTTTTACTTGAGGTAAAACTTGGGGGTACACAAGACCCATCAGTCTCCTGAAAGGGGTTCACTAGTCGGGAAAGGTCGAGAGACACTGTTTGAACTGGGAGGGGCAGACCATTATCGGACAGCGTGCTGCAATCTTCCACACATTCGTTTTTTGGTAAGTCAGATCTTTTGTCCTAGATACCCAGGGGGCAGCTGAGACTGAGAGCACCTTTCCTCGTGGCAGGTGTACTGTGTCTTCCTCTCTTAGATGAAGTCCTTGTTACACTTATCACATTGGTGACAACTAAAGGTCAGATGGGTAAAGTGCATTGTACACGTACCTGTCATCCATCTGGAAAGGGGAGCTGGTGCAGCATGTGTTGTGATGTGTCACTCTGCCCTGGTTACAGGCTGTGATTTCTAGGTGGACTCCAAGCTGTTGGTGCTAACCCCTGAAGCACTTTGTGCTTTCAGTCTTGTTTACTTGAGAGGTGGCACCCCTTGCTCCTCCAGCGAGGCCTGAGCTAGAAGTCTGTTTGCTTGTGAGAGAAGTGGGAGGTGGGAAAGGGTTTCATAGAATCCTAGGGCTGGAAGGGACCTTCGGAGGATCAACCCCAACTAAATCATCCCAGCCAGGTCTTTGTCAAGCCAGGACTTGAAAACCTCCAGGTATGGAGATTCTACCACCACTCTTGGTAATGCATTCCAGTGCCTCACCACCCTCCTGGTGAAATAGTTTTTTTCCTAATAGCCAGCCTACACTCCCCCCAACAGCCCCATGACTTCAGACCATTGCTTCTTGTTCCGCCATCCGTCACCACTGAGAACAGTAACAGAGAGGAAGCCGTGCTAGTCTATACACTATCAAAACAAAAAGTCTGGCTATGGTCTGAAGAAGTGGGTCTGTCCCACGAAAGCTCACCTAATAAACTATTTTGCTAGTCTTTAAAGTGCTACTTGACTGCTTTTTGTTTTGACACTGAGAACAGCATCTCACTATCCTCTTTGGAGCCCTCTTTCAGGAAGTTGAAGGCTGCCATCAAATCACCCCTCACTCTTCTCTTCTGTGAGCTAAATAAGCCCAGATCCCTCAGCCTCTCCTCATAGGTCATGTGCTCCAGCCCCCTCATCATTTTTGTTGCCCTCCACTGAACCCTCTCCAGTGTGTCCACATCCTTTTTATGCTGGCGGGCCCAGAAATGGACGTAATACTCCAGATGTGGTCTCACCAGTGCCGAGTACAGGGGAATAATAACTTCTCTAGATCTGCTTGAAATGCTTCTCCTAATGCTCCCCAATATGCCATTAACCTTCTTGGTTACAAGGACACACTTGACTCATATCCAGCCTCTCATCCCCTGTAATCCCCAGGTCCTTTACTGCTGTACTGCTACTCAGCCAGTCGGGCCCCAGCCTGTAACAGTGCTTGGCATTCTTCCATCCCAAGTGCAGGACTCTGCACTTGTCCTTGTTGCACCTCCATCAGTTTTTTCTTTTGGCCCAGTCCTCCAATTTATCTAAGTCGCTCTGGACCCTGTCCCTACCCTCAAATGTGTTATCTGTCTCCCTAGCTTAGTGTCCTCTGCAAATTTGCTAATGGTTCAATCCATCCCCTCATCCAGGTTATTAATAAAGAGAGTAACAGAGAGGGAGCTGTGCTCGTTTATATACTATCAGAACAAAAACGCAGTTAAGTAGCACTTTAAAAACTAACAAAATAATTTATTAGGTGAGCTTGTGTGGGATGGACCCACTTCTTCAGACCATAGCCAGACCAGAACAGACTCAATATTTAAGGCACAGAGAACCAAAAATAGTAATCAAGATCAACGAATCAGAAAAAAAAAATGATCAAGCTGAGCAAATCAGAGAGTAGAGGGCGGGGGCGGGGGGAGTCAAGAATTAGATTAAGCCAAGTATGCAAAAGAGCCCCTCTAATGACCCAGAAAATTCGCATCCCAGTTCAAACCACCTGTTAATGTGTCGAATTTGAATATAAAAGAGAGTTCAGCAGCCTGTCTTTCAAGACTGTTGTGAAAATTCCTCTTCAGTAAGACGAAGACTTTTAAGTCATTAACAGAATGGCCCACTCCATTAAAATGTTGCCTGACCGGTTTGTGGATCAGGAGTGTTTTTATGTCTGTTTTGTGCCCATTAACTCTTTGTCGAAGAGTTAATAATCTTAGACAAAGAGTTAATGGGCACAAAACAGACATAAAAACACTCCTGATCCACAAACCAGTCAGCCAGGTCTGAAGAAGTGGGTCTGTCCCACAAAAGCTCACCCAATAAACTATTTTGCTAGTCTTTAAAGTGCTACTTGACTACTTTGTGTTTTGATAGTGTATAGACTAGCACGGCTTCCTCGCTGTTACTATTCAACATTTTAATGGAGTGGGTCACTCTGTTAATGACGTAAAAGTCTGCATCTTACTGAAGAGGAATTTTTGCAACAGTCTTTAAAGACAGGCTGCTGAACTCTCTCTTATATTCAAATTTGACACATTAACACGTGGTTTGAACCGGGGTGTAAATTTTCTGGGTCATTAGAGGGGCTCTTTTGCATACTTGACTTAATCTAATTCTTGACTTCCTACCCCTCCCTTCCACCCCTCCACTCTCTGATTTGCTCACCTTGATGATTTTTTTTTCTGATTTGTCGACCTTGATTACTCTTTTTAGTTCTCTGTGCCTTAAATATTGAGTCTGTTCTGGTCTGGCTATGGTCTGAAGAAGTGGGTCTGTCCCACGAAAGCTCACCTAATAAATTATTTTGTTAGTCTTTAAAGTGCTACTTTACTGCTTTTTTTGTTTTGATTCATAAAGATGTTGAACAATACTGTCCCTAGAACTGATCCTTGGGGCACTCCACTTGAAACCGACCGCCAACCAGACATAGAGACAGGTGGGCCCAACTGTCTAGCCAGCTTTCTACCCATCTTACAGTCCATGTTTCCAATCCATACTTCCTTAACTTAGATTCTGGAGCTGCATTCCTTCCTCAGGCTAGTAGAGCCGAAATTTGTTCCTCTTCAGGATGGATGCATGACTAATGAACATTCCCAAGCTTTAGGTGATAGACTGTGAGGTGTGGAGTGGTTGAGGGTAGAGTGTTTTTATTGTATTGCTGTTGTTTATCTGTGTTAATTTAGACTGTCTTTTTTTTACACATTTGTTCAAACACACGAAACAGGTGTTTTCTAGAAATATGAATATATAGAAGAATGTGATTGGAAAGTGAACTTTCTTGGCCCTTAAAGGAAGGAAGCTCAGCTGTTCATTGACTTTCCAAATTCTCTTTCGATTGTTAGTTCCAAAGAGGGGTAAGGCAATATACAATGTCATCTGAATTCTGAGTTATTGCAGACATGAGACTGGCTTGTGTCTGAACCAAAACAGAGAAAATAATGATTTACAGGTGACCTGGGACCTCAGCTGGGGCTGAGGTCAGCATGCTCCCTACTTAGCTCCACACAGTTTCCTGGAAACATCTGGTACCTCCCTGCAGCTCATGGGAGAAGGAAATCCCAGAACACTCCACACCCTGCTGCCGCCATGAGCTCAAGCTCCACAGGTCCCATTGGCTAGGATCTACAGACACTGGGAGCTATGGGGGCAGTGACTCCAGGCGGGGGCAGCACACACAGCCTGCCAGCACCTCTGTCCGGGAACTTCAGTGACATGCTGTCCAAACATGCACCTCAGCTCCTGTCCCAGCTCTGAGTCCCCTCCCACACCTCCACTGCCCCAGCAGCTGTAGAGTCGTCTGCTGCTGAGGTCACAGAAGGACACAATCTGTGACATCCATGCCCTCTGTGACAGAGGCTCAGCTTTACTTGTGTGTCATGCAGTGCGAAACTCATGCCAATAAAATTATCGTAACAATAGACTCCATTAAGCTTACTCACAGTGAACACACCACACTGTATGTTCAGGGTTGGATCCAGTACCCTGAAATTAGCAGAAAGACTTCCATTGAGTTCAGTGGGCATTGGCTTAGGCTCTCATCTGGCTGCCGCTATGGAAAATCACTCTGTATACTAATTCATTCCTTTGCACAGTCTGTATTTGACCCTCCTTAAACTGGAGACTCTAAGCAATTCGGCTGAGCAGCCAACATGTTATATCCTTTGCAGAAATGCTGTTTTACAATTTCCTGTAGTGATGATACTTGGCTGGTGCTTTCTAAACTGACAGCTCATGTTTTTTCTCCAGTAGTGGAACGCTGTCACTGTCCCACAAGAGCAGACTACTTGAAGGTTTTCATTTGCATTTAGTTTCGCTATAAGGGGACCTCCAGCTAGCTAGATGCCTCTACTAAAAACACAAGAGTGGTCTTCCCCAGGAAGTGAGGCCCAAACAGGGTTGTGTGTGTAATTAACCTCTTGGGAAGAGAGAGTAAGAGAGCTATTCGCTAATGTTTAAGTGAAGCTGGAATATCAGCTGTATGCTTGAGAGCACATGGAATATGATCACTAGATTGACTGAAACAAAATCAGGGTGGGAGAACCTGATGAAATAGAGGAAAGGAAGCAAGAGGCGGCAGAGTGTTTTCTGCCTTGGGGGACGAGGAGGAATGCAGAGTTGTTCTTTAGGTGCATTGAAGGACGAATATCCTTACTCAATTATATGGTCCCTGAACGTGCTGTACAGTTCAGTGAACTGCTTTCTCCTCCCCACAGCACTGCACAGAGTTGAGTGCCTGCCTCAGGGATGTTATATGGAGCCTAGTGCTTTCATGCCTTCTTATGTCAGCCATTCGCAAACAATGGTCCAGAGAGATGTGTCCATCACAGCTGTGGAGAATCTGTCAGTCTTCATCCACTGATTCATCTTGTGGGCTCTCCCCTAACCTCTGACGGTTTGGCCACATTGCAATGTAACGTGTAGCTGGCCCATGACAGCTGACTTGCGCTTCAGTGGCTAATGCACCTGGATTGGAGCTTTGGCTCCAGAACCTGCCCCCATGCCTGAGCCCAAATCCGGTGATATGAGCCAGCCATGGTGTTTAATTGCAGTGTAGACAAACTGCAAGAGCTACCAATTCCAAAGATGCTTTTCTTTTTTTTTCCAGCTAAACTCAGAACACCAACGTGCTTCCATGCATGCCAGTTATACCTTTTCAGGTGCTGCTTTCTTGTAAATTCACCCCCAATCCAGTTGTCAGTCTGAAGCCTGCAAAGAGAGAGTGTATAGCACAGGTCTGATATGAGGGGATGTCACCAAACAGCTGCACCAACGGCATTAAAGGGAATTTATTTTCATAGTGTCTTACTAAGACTTCTCTGGTTACTTTTGACATGTAACCAAAGGTGCCTCATGGCAGGAGTGGAAAGAGGAATGGTTGTTTGGATGGGGGATAGTCCACACAAGCATCTCTTCAAGAAGTAATCAAAAAATGAGTAAGTTTGGGGGACCCATGCAGCTACAGTAACGAATCTCATTTGAATAGAGTTTGGTACCAGGATCCTTTCTGTTGGCACCAGGAGGGATCAGGGTCAAACAGCGTAGAGAGATGGGCAACAGGGGACTTGGATGTCTTCTGAGCCATGTTAGAGGAAAGCAGAACCATCGTGGCTTGACCAATTTGGCAGTGACGCTGGCATCACTGTAGCGAAGCTTGGGAAGACTTGGATTCTCCAGGGGAAGCGGGAACAGATTTTTTTCAGCTCTTGGGCAAGGCCTCACCATGGGCCTGTGAAGCAGCAGCACCTGCCGTGTTCCGCATGGGTTGAGCAGTGGAGGCACTACAGGAAACAGCTGTAGACTGGATTGTGGCTTTGTGAAGTTGAGTGATCAAAACAAAACCAGAAGGCATGAGCCTGGGTGAAAACTCCAGGGTTTGTGCTTGGCTCACAGGGACAGAGGATTGTAACAGCCTGGGAAAGTTCTGTACCACGGGTCCATTTAAACCTGGCTTTCTGCAAGAATGCAGGTTTACTCCTTCCACCAGTTATGCTGTTGCTTTTGGATTTTTTAGTAGGAGGTTGATATTTGCATACAAGGACACAGTTCTGTGAGATTTGGCAATTTTTAGGCACTCATTAGTGTCCCCTATACCTCTGTAGCAATGACGACTCACAGTTTAACCAGTTACAGTTGAATTGAAACCTGGCATAAGGGAGCACAATTCTACTGACTTCAGTCTAGAGTGTGTCCTTTTACTTGCTCGCTGACGTTGCATTTTCGGTGTGCTGCTTTGTACCTTGTTTTTGCAGGGGCTACGCGGTACTCCCTTCCTATGGGAGGTACCTGTTATGGGAGAGAACATCCCCTTCTCCTTTGCTAGAGATTCCTTAGTAAAAATTTGTAACTCACGTGCCTCCAATTCGTGTTGAGGTCTCTCTGGCTACATTCCCACGGACCCAGAGTGGTTGAACTTCTCTGGTAAATCTTCTGAGGTGCTGTTTCGCGCATGAGCAAAATGCCGTGTTCTAGGGTCAGTGTCTACCTGGGAACTCCTCCTCAGCTGCGTGGTAGTGAGGAAGGTCGACCGGAGGAGCGCTTCTGTCAGCCTTCTGCCATGAAGACCAGCACAGAAGTAGACGGTTACAAAGTTGATTTTTGGTACCCAAGTAGTGTACAAAAAAGGTCCATAACAGCCATCGACCTTCAAGGTAGGTCTAGACGCAGCCTTTGTGGGTGTAGTCAGAAGCTGTCTGTATTACTCAGACCCAGCCTCCTTTGGACTGTCCTGTAGAAAACTGTGTGCTTCCCATTCTGTTAAGGGATACAGATACCAGCCTGCCTGAGAGGCTTCATTAGACAATATATTCAAGATCAAATACTGATAATTATAAATAAAATATGCCAAGGGGGCATTGTGTGTAATTGAAGCAACTGACCTAATCAGCTACCCTTAAAGAGAGGTCAGGGAGAGAGAGAAATGAACACACTTTCAGCTCTTAATAATCTCAGCAAGAGCCTTCTGTTCTGCAGCATCTATTATCACGAGTGCCAGTGTGGGTGCCAGGGTTTCACACCACGCCATGGGACTGGGATTAAATTCATGTCTGTGGGAAATCAACTTAGAGGGCCTTTTCCAGCTGGGATCTCTGGAAAATGAATCTTCTGCTGTAAATACGGGAGAATCAACATGTGTTTGCTAATGTGTGCAAAATAGCCTCCTTTTCCTAGGCATCCCCTCAGTAACTGTCTTAGGAAGGATGAAGCAGCGTTTTTGTCAAAATGGACGTCTTTGGTTTCTCCAGTTGAGGGTGCTGCTGAACCCGCAATATTGAAATGTGTGTGCAATGCAATAGAGGCCCTGGTTTAGGGGTACTCAAATAAGTGGACCCTCTGTTTTGGATCCCTGGACTTGAGCATCTATACTGAGAATGTTTTAAGAATTTTTAACCACAGTTCAAAGCAGGGTTTCAGCAGCTGCATGGATCCAAGTCCGACTAACTGTATCCCAGGCTTTCCAATGCTGAGACACCATTTTGATAGGTGTTCCTCCAGGAACTGAAGGCAGTTGAATGGAGGGGTGGCAATTTCAGGACCTAAACTATCTGGGCTACAGCTCCTGTTTTGAAACACAGGCAGAGATGCTGAGACACTAGCAGCAGTTCAGCAAGCCACCGAAGATACTCAGTGGAGTTAATGTTGGAGCAGGAGGAGGACGCTGACATGGCATACTCTGATTGTGCTCATGATGCTGATTTTCCGTATGTAAATAGTCGCTAATGGAGCAGGACCACATGCAGACTGGTGGCATTGTAGTGTCATACATACCTGAGATGACCAGCAGTGGGTCTAGATACTTTGCATGAAGAAAGCTACATTTCTGGAGCTTTCCCCAGACCTGCGGCATAAAGACACTTCTGAAGGTATTCATGTTGGTCACAAAGTGGGTGTCTTTGTCTAGTAGCTGGCTACCCTAGACTTTTACAGGTATTTTGCAAACCAATGTAGTGTTGGGAAAATTGACAGTGATTAAAGTGGTGGTGAAGGTTTCTCAGGCAATGGGTTTTACCCTAAAGAGGTAGAATTTGAAAATATTCCTGAGGCAATGGCTTTGAGAGAATGGCATTTCTGAACTGTTGTTGCTGCTGATGGGACTTATGCCATAGTTTGTCCTCTTCAGGGAGCACATGAGTATGAAACTGTAAATGGTACTATGTCTTAATATGCAGGCCCTCCTCAACCACAGAGGGCAATTTGTGGACATCAAATGTTGGCTACTTCGTAGAGCCAAGGTTTTCCAACTTTTGGGAATCTACTTTCATGGACAAGCTATTCCTACCACATGACATCTAAAATGGAGTTACTGCTCTAACTGTTGTTCTGGGAATCCCTGCTAGTTTAAATGCACTCTCAGCAGGTAGAGAAGTGATAGTGAAGCGTGTGTTTGGCCAGTTAAAATTCTACAGGTGATGTTTGCAGACCCATTTCGATTCCAGTATCATCAATGCTACCCTCATCACTCTGGCTTGCTGTGCTCCTTGGAATCATTGTGTAGCCAGAGGTGGGCCATTTCCTCCCCACCCCCCCAGTGGACCTGTGACAGCAGGGGCTGCTGAATCGGTTAATTCCACAAGTGTGCCTCCCAGAGCTGGAGCTGGCCCTGCCTGCGCAGTAAAATCAGGGGTGCTTTGTGCTCTCACATGATGGACTTTCATAGGCCAGTGGAAGAGGGAGGATAGTTCCTTTCAGAATGTGCTTGTGGGTGAGGATGTGTCGATTGTCATGCATTGTACTTTTGGATGACATGACCTCTTATGAAATGTGGAGAACAGCATGGACTGAAGTAAATAACTGTGATTAATGAGTACAGCTTTATTGTGGTGTGGGTTTTGTACCCAACCTCCTGGTTGTCCAAGATCACGTTTTTATATTTATTATTTGAAATAACGTTATATGATGTGGTACAGTGATCACAATAAAATCCCTTTATAAAATAAAAAATTTTATTTTTACCCATGCATAGGAAAAATACAGTATTAAACTATCATCTGGCAGACCAGCTGCCATTAGAACACCAAAAGCTTTAAAAATAACCAAGCACTGAGTGCATAAACTAATGCAAAAAGTGAAATTATCTACAGGACAGCTTCTCTCAACTACTGCATTTCCCGTGACTCCTTGTCCTTCCCCCTTTGTTGTGCTCTTGATGCCAGATCATGTGGCCAATCTTCCCTTGAGTTTTTTTCATCCACCTGCAGAATAACTTTTATGTGCACCAAGACATGTGCAAACGTGAACCACCAGTAGGGGGAAAAAAAAAACCTAGTTGTGGGCAATCAGCTGTGTAGCATTTGAATCTCTCTGGAATGGACACACAAGTGCACAGCTTAAAGATGTCCCTGGTAGTGACAGGTTCCCATTGTGGTGTCACTAGGAACTGGGGTACCACTGAGCCCTCTGACCCACCAGCCTAGGTTTCCACTCACACAGTACTGCACCCTCTAGGCTTCAGCCTGCACTTTTACCAGCAAGCATATACTTAGGGACACTATAATCAGCTCTGCATGGGGAGGCACAACTAAGGCACCATCCCACTCTGAGGTGTAAACCCAGTATTATACTGCCTTGCACAGTGCTGCACAGAGAACTGTACACCATATGCTCATGAAATTTTCCCCTCTCCACCAATGTGGGGAGGAAGTCCACAACAGCTTTCTTCCCCCAAGTTATGTCTCCCCCGCACACTGGTTTTAGACAAAGCAAAAATAAGTGCATTAACTACAAAATATAGATTGTATGTGATTATAAGGGATAGCAAACAGTTCAGAGCAGATTAGCGCAAAAAAAGCACAAATTAAGCTTAATATTCTAAAGAGAGTGGTTTTGAATAGCAAATTCTCACTCTAAATGATGACTCAAGCAAGCTGCAGACTCTTAAGGGGCAAGCTGCACTAAGTCACAGCCTAAATCCCCAGTCATTTCATTGTAAACTCAAAATGCTTTTAGCTTGGGTCCTGCACTTCCCCAGTCCAGTTCAGTCCTTTTTCTTTAGGCGTTTGAGAGTCTCGTTGAGTGGAAAGTTGGCGAAGAAATACAATGGTGTCACTCCCCTGTCTTACATAGATTTTGTATGTGGCAGCAACCCTTTGCTTCAAAGATTGGTTCCCATATTGTTCAGCAGCAGAGGCAACTAATGTAGGGATTCTGTGGGGGCAGCAGCCACGTGCCCTACCCCTTCAATCCCCCTTTCCATCCCTGCTGCACCAATCCACCTCTTCCTGTGGAAGCACTGCAGGTCAGATACAAAAGATTAGTCATTAGTTATTTGTGAACAGACTTCTGTGAGCCAGGTACAGAGAGCCGGTATTTTGGACTTGGGGCAAGCTGTGAAGGTGCTGCAGCCTATAGAAACCAATCAGGTGGTCTGGTGAACTACTGAAAAAAATATGCCTTTCTGCCCAAATGTCACAAGTTGTCTGTAGTTCCTGCTACAGGAAAAGTTTTGTAGCAGTCAATACCCAGGAGTGGATCAGAATTCAGGAGAGGACCGACAGGATGCTGTGTTAGCATCCATGGGAGCAGCTGCTGCATGTTCTGGGGCCTTATTGGACCTTTCTGATGCCCTGTCAGAACTGCTTGCTGCAGAACCAGCAACAGAAACAGAAGAGGAAGAAATTCCCCAGATCCCGGTATGTTTCTGGCTCAATTTTTATATTTTTTCAGGCTCAACTTTTAGAACTAACAGAACATATATTCCCTTCCCTGAACCAATCTAACCACCTAAAAAGTCTGAACTGGGTGGGTGCATGAGAAGTTTGTGCCCTTTCTGATAAATGTATTAGAGACATTTGTCAGGTGGAGAAGGAATGACATTGGAATTCCGTGCGATGGCAGGTTGGCCCGTGTATGACTCTGTCAGGCAGAGAAGGGATGGCATTGGAATTTTGTGTAATGGTAGGTTGGCCCACGTAGGACTGTGTGTGATGGAGTGGGGGGGGGTGCATGTGTGAGTCAGGCTGGATGTCCGAGGCAAGCAGCAGCTCCCAGTGGCTAAGGATGACCCTAGGGCTACAACTGGCAGATAACACCTCTGCCTAAACAAAGAGCAGGGAGGAGCTGAGCTGGGTTTTGAATCGGGGGCGGCAGTTAGAGGCGAGGAAAAGGGAGAGCTGGAAGGCAGCCAGCCTGAGGAGGGGGAAAGCTACACCCCAGAGGGACACCCCTCGGGGTCTTCCCCCCAGGACAGGTTGGAAGGACTGTCTCTGGCGGCTATGCTGTTGCTTCTGTGAGAAACTGGACATCTGTTGCCTAATAAACCTGCTGTTGTGCCTGCTGAGTGAGAGTCTCTCCTGCCAGCGGACGGGGTGCAGTGCAGGGGGACCCCTGAACCCCATCACACTGGTGTCAGAAGTGGGATGCACTGCACCCACGGATGAGCTCCCAGCAGTGGCTGACTGAGCACCAGAGAAGGAAGGAGTCTCACAAGAGTCAGAGGGAGAACAGAGCCATTCCTGCAGCTGCTGCTGGTGAGTGGATACCCCGGGAAATAGCGGGGAGATGGATTATACCCGACTCCTGAAGGCAGAGCTAGCGGGGCTGTGCAGAGAGAGGGGCCTGACCGTGGGGAAGGCGACCAAGGCCCAGCTGATTGCACAGCTGGAAGAGAATGACCGATCCGGGGGGGCAGAGCCTGTCCCGGCAGAAAGTGGCCGGTCAGCCTCGGGAAGCATTTCGGATTCTCCGACAGGAGCGGGGGCTCGACGCCGTCAGACAGACGCGGTGCCCGCCAGGTCGCGCTCAGCTAGCGGTGGTCCATCGCGGGCAGAGTCCCCCACCGCAGAGCTGCAACGGCTGGAACTCGAGGTGAAATTAAAGGAACTGGAGCACCAGGAACGGGAAAGAGAGCGTGAGCGCCAGGAACGAGAAAGAGAGCGTGAGCGCCAGGAACGAGAAAGAGAGCGTGAGCACGAGCGCCAGGAACGAGAAAGAGAGCGTGAGCACGAGCGCCAGCTACAAGAGACACAGCGGGAGGAGAAAGAACGAGAACGGAAGGAGAGAGAGCGAGAGCGTGAGGAGAGAGAGCGAGAGCGGGAGCATGAGCGAACCATGGCAGAGGCGAGACGCCAAGAGGCCCCAGCTGCGGTAAGCGGGGAGAGGGCCAGACGGCTCGGGGTGGCCAGTCACTTGGAGACGCGTGTGCTGGCCCAGTGTCAGGACCCAGGGGACATGGACGAGTTCCTTACCGCCTTCGAGCGAGCCTGTGAGTTGCATGAGGTTCCCCCAGATGAGTGGCTCCGGCACCTCACCCCCTTGCTGGGCCGGAAGGGCGCAGCGGTGCTCAGCCAGCTGGTGGGGCTGCAGCCTGGGGACTATGAACGGTTCAAACAGGCCCTGCTGCATAAGTTCGGGCTGACTCCGGAGATGTACAAGAAGAAGTTCCAGGAGGCGCAGAAGAGGCCAGAGGAAACCCACGTAGATACAACCGCCCGCCTGAAGCAATACTACCAGAAGTGGGCGTTCGGAATGGGAGTCCAGTCCGTAGAGGACCTGATCGAGCTGGCGGTCGTGGAGCGATTCTACGAGATGTGCGCACCTGACCTGAGGATGTGGCTCGTGGACCGGAAGCCAGGGGACTCGCATGATGCAGGGAAACTGGCAGATGACTTCACAAACAGTCGGGCCAGGTTTGAAAGTGAGCCCCACAAAGAGAGGGAGTCTCGGAGAGAGAGGGAGTCCCGGAGGGAGAGGGAGTCCTGGAGAAACCGAGAATCTCAGAGAGACCGGTCCCTAACTGTACGACAGAGGGGACCACCTCTTGGGCAAGCCCAGGAAAGAGGGGCCAGCCACCCACCCCCCAGAGAGCCAAACAGAACCCGGACAGAGCAGCCGGCCCGAGGGACACAACCAGACCCAGGCTGTTACCGCTGTGGGCGAAAGGGGCATAGAGCAGCCCAGTGCCCCAGGCTCCCAGACAGGTTGAGCAGGCCGGGGGGTCATGGAGTCAACTGGGTGGGGTCCCAGAAGTCAGAGGGGCTGGCGGCCAAGGCGGGTGGTGCTGACAATGGGCACTCGGCTTGGGCCGAATCCGCCCCACAGACCAGCTCCTCAGGGGGACCAAATGCTCAGAGGTCAGTTTACACAGTGGGGGCGGCAATGCCTCTGTGGAGCAAGTGTCTCAAACACCTCGAGGTAGACGGGAAAAAGGTCACGGGGTTCTGGGACACAGGCGCTGACGTGACGCTGGCCCGACCCGGGGTGGTGGCACCGGGCTGCATGATACCCGATTCCCACCTGACGATAACAGGAATTGATGGGACCCCTTTCAAGGTGCCCATGGCGAGGGTGCACCTGAAATGGGGGAAGAAGGAAGGCCCCAAGGAAGTGGGCGTGCACAGCCATTTGCCGGCGGATGTACTGATGGGGGCTGACCTGGAGAACTGGCAAGGTGAACGCCCTCGTGCCCTGGTCCTGACCCGTAGCCAAAGAAAACGAGGGGTGCGCTCCCCAGATTCAGGGGTACAGGCCCAGCCAAAGCCACAGGGGCCAAACCTGAGAGAAAGGGGGCCCCCAAAAACCAGATCTCACAGGCCAGGGGTGCTGGAGCCAGGCAGGGATGGGGAAGTAGCATCCACTCCTGCCCGAGCGGAAGAATTCCAGGCAGAGCAGCAGAGAGACCCCTCCTTGCAGAAGCTGAGGGAACTGGCCAGTCTCAGCCCAGCTCCACAGCTGGGGGAGGGCTGCAGGGAGAGATTCCTGTGGGAAAAGGGATTCCTGTACCGGGAATGGGCTCCCAGACGCAAAGCGGAGCCATGGAAGGTCCAGAGGCAACTGGTGGTTCCCCAAAAGTACCGGCGCAGGCTGCTGTACCTAGCCCATGATGTCCCGCTCGCAGGACACCAGGGGATCCACCGCACCAGGAGAAGGTTGTTACAGAACTTTTTCTGGCCAGGGATCTTTGCAGCTGTCCGTCTGTATTGCCTGTCCTGCGATCCCTGCCAGAGGGTGGGGAAGAGCCGGGACAAGGGGAAAGCTGCCGTGAGGCCACTGCCCATCATAGAGGAGCCTTTCCAGAAAGTGGCTATAGACATAGTGGGCCCCTTCAGCAAGGCAACGCGTTTGGGGAAGAAATATATTTTGGTAGTGGTAGATTTTGCCACGCGATACCCAGAAGCAGTGGCCTTGACCTCTATCGACGCTGACACCGTGGCTGATGCACTGCTGTCCATTTTCAGCAGAGTGGGGTTCCCCAAGGAGGTCCTCACAGATCAGGGGTCCAACTTCATGTCGGCCCTACTGCAAAGCTTGTGGGACAAGTGTGGGGTCCGGCACACCTGGGCCACAGCCTACCACCCGCAGACCAATGGGCTGGTGGAGAGGTTCAATGGGACTCTGAAGCAGATGCTGAGAACCTTCATGAATCAATACCCCCATGACTGGGACAAGTACTTACCCCACCTGCTGTTTGCATACAGGGAGGTGCCCCAGGAATCCACGGGGTTCTCCCCGTTTGAGCTGCTGTATGGAAGGAGGGTACGGGGACCCTTGGACTTGCTCAGAGAAGAGTGGGAGGGGACGGCCTCTCCTGAAGGGGAGTCAGTGGTACAGTATGTACTGACCTTCCGGGAAAAACTCACCGAGCTCATGGGCCTGGCCAGGGAGAACCTCTCCATGGCCCAAAGGAAGCAAAAGGTCTGGTATGACCGTAACGCCAGGGCCCGAGCCTATGCCACCGGGGATCAAGTGATGGTCCTTATACCTGTGCGGCGGAACAAGCTGCAAGCGGCCTGGGATGGGCCCTTCAAGGTCGTCAAACAGCTAAATGACGTGAATTATGTGGTGGAACTGTCGAACCGGGCCCACAGCCACCGGGTCTATCATGTGAACATGATGAAACCTTACTGGGACAGGCAGAACTTGGTGCTGGCCGTGTGCAGACACTGGGAGGGGCAGGGGGATGATCCCTTGGTGGATTTACTCACAAGGACTGGAGCCGGCTCCTTGCTGGAGTCTATTCCCCTCTCAGACCAGCTAACCCCTGCCCAGCAGATGGAGATCAAGGAGGTGCTGCATTTGCATCAACAGCTGTTCTCGGACAGACCCGGACACACTGACCTGGCTGTCCACCGAATAGAGACAGGCACCCACGCCCCTATCAAGTGTGTGCCATTCAGAGCCACAGGGAGGACGGCTCAGGACATAGAGCGGGAGGTTGAAGACATGCTGGCTCTGGGGGTGATCCAACCCTCGTCCAGCCCCTGGGCCTCTCCCGTGGTGTTAGTCCCTAAAAAAGATGGGTCTGTTCGGTTTTGTGTGGACTATCGCAAGCTTAACGCCATCACTGTCTCGGACGCCTACCCCATGCCCAGGCCTGATGACCTTTTAGACAAGCTGGGGGGAGCCCGTTACCTCACCACCATAGACCTCACCAAGGGGTACTGGCAAGTGCCATTAGACCAAGATGCCCGGCTGAAGTCGGCTTTCATCACTCCTGTGGGGCTCTACGAGTTCTTGGTCCTTCCCTTCGGCCTCAAGGGGGCACCCGCTACCTTCCAGCGTCTGGTGGACCAGCTACTGAAAGGGATGGAGAGCTTTGCCCTGGCTTACATGGACGACATTTGCATCTTCAGCCAGACGTGGGAGGACCATGTGTCCCAACTCAAGCAGGTGCTGGACCAACTCCAGAAGGCCGGTCTGACTATCAAGGCAGGGAAGTGCAAGGTGGGAATGGCTGAGGTGACCTACCTGGGCCACAAGGTGGGCAGCGGCTGCTTAAAGCCAGAGCCAGCTAAAGCGGAGGCTGTCAGAGATTGGCCAACACCCCAGACTAAGAAGCAGGTCCAGGCCTTCATTGGGATGGCGGGGTACTACCGGAGGTTTGTGCCCCACTTTAGCTCCATCGCAGCCCCCCTCACGGAGCTGTGTAAAAAGGGAAAGCCTGACAAGGTGGTCTGGACCGAGCAGTGCCAAGAGGCCCTCTGCGCGCTGAAGGAGGCTCTGGTCAGGGCCCCAGTGCTGGCAAATCCAGACTTCAACAAGCCCTTCCTGGTGTTCACCGATGCCTCGGACGTGGGGCTGGGGGCGGTGCTAATGCAGGTGACTGACAAAGGGGAGAAACACCCCATCGTGTACCTGAGTAAGAAGCTGCTGCCCCGGGAGCAGAACTACGCAGCCATAGAGAAGGAATGTCTGGCCATGGTGTGGGCGCTGGGGAAGCTGCAGCCGTACCTGTTTGGACGGCGTTTCACCATGTACACCGATCACTCACCCCTGACCTGGCTGCATCACATGAAAGGGGCCAACGCCAAGCTCCTGCGGTGGAGTCTGCTCCTGCAGGACTACGACATGGAGGTGGTCCACGTCAAGGGGAACAACAACACCATAGCCGATGCCCTGTCACGCAGGGAGGGCCCCGAACTTCCCCAGGTCACTGGCTAAGTGACCCCGCTCAGTGCGGTCTGGAAGAGGGGAGAGATGTGATGGAGTGGGGGGGGGTGCATGTGTGAGTCAGGCTGGATGTCCGAGGCAAGCAGCAGCTCCCAGTGGCTAAGGATGACCCTAGGGCTACAACTGGCAGATAACACCTCTGCCTAAACAAAGAGCAGGGAGGAGCTGAGCTGGGTTTTGAATCGGGGGCGGCAGTTAGAGGCGAGGAAAAGGGAGAGCTGGAAGGCAGCCAGCCTGAGGAGGGGGAAAGCTACACCCCAGAGGGACACCCCTCGGGGTCTTCCCCCCAGGACAGGTTGGAAGGACTGTCTCTGGCGGCTATGCTGTTGCTTCTGTGAGAAACTGGACATCTGTTGCCTAATAAACCTGCTGTTGTGCCTGCTGAGTGAGAGTCTCTCCTGCCAGCGGACGGGGTGCAGTGCAGGGGGACCCCTGAACCCCATCACACTGTGTCAGGTGGAGAAGCCTTGGCATTGGAATTCCATGCGATGGCAGGTTGGCCCGGGTAGGACTGTGTCTGGCGGAGAAGGGATGGCGTTGGAATTCCGTGCGATGGCAGGTTGGCCCGGGTAGGACTGTGTCTGGTGGAGAAGGGATGGCGTTGGAATTCCGTGCGATGGCAGGTTGGCCCGGGTAGGACTGTGTCAGGCGGAGAAGGGATGGCGTTGGAATTCCGTGCGATGGCAGGTTGGCCCGGGTAGGACTGTGTCTGGTGGAGAAGGGATGGCGTTGGAATTCCGTGCAATGGCAGGTTGGCCCGGGTAGGACTGTGTCTGGTGGAGAAGGGATGGCGTTGGAATTCCGTGCGATGGCAGGTTGGCCCGGGTAGGACTGTGTCAGGCGGAGAAGGGATGGCGTTGGAATTCCGTGCGATGGCAGGTTGGCCCAGGTAGGACTGTGTCTGGTGGAGAGGGGATGGTTTGATGTCTCCCCATTGATTCCTTTGGGGCTCCATGCTAACACAGAGCTCCACCACCAGCTCTTCTCCTGACAGATTTCTGTGAAGCTGATTCCTCTTCTGTTTCTGCCACTGGCTCTATAACAAGGAGTTCTTTCAGGGCTGTTCCCTCCTCTCCAGAGTGACAGTCTGGACAGGAACTCCATCACACAAAAGCCACACAACTCTAGCTGACCTGGCCATCCAATGAAAAGGAGGGGAAAAAACCCTTCTAGCTGTGGCCTTCGACTGAGGTGAAGGGAACAAAAAGACACCCTTCTCGCTCTGTCCAAGCTCCAGCCTCGTAGAGGCGGTACTGCTGAGGTGCAGAGTTTACCCTCAGGGTTGGTTAAGTCTTTTGGGGGCCATGCTAGGCTCTGGGGTATGCCCAAAAATGAAGAGGTGAGTGTATGGCATGGGACTGCAGGAAAGCAGGTTGGAGGTCTGAGCAGCAGGGAGGATGCAGGAGTGGCCTGGACTGGGGGAAGGAGGCCGGGTGGGATGGGAGTGGGGACCAGCGCCTCGTGGAAGGAGGCCGGATGGGATGGGAGTGGTTACTGGCGCCTGGGGGAAGGAGGCTGGGTGGGATGGGAGTGGTTACTGGCGCCACGCGGAAGGAGGCCGGATGGGATGGGAGTGGTTACTGGCGCCACGCGGAAGGAGGCCGAATGGGATGGGAGTGGTTACTGGCGCCTCGCGGAAGGAGGCCGGATGGAATGGGAGTGGTTACTGGCACCTCGCGGAAGGAGGCCGGATGGGATGGGAGTGGTTACTGGCGCCACGCGGAAGGAGGCCGGATGGGATGGGAGTGGTTACTGGCGCCTTGCGGAAGGAGGCCGGATGGAATGGGAGTGGTCACTGGCACCTCGCGGAAGGAGGCCGGATGGGATGGGAGTGGCGCCTGGGGGAAGGAGGCTTCTTCCGTTGTGTTTTAGCATTTGCATGTGCTGGAGCCTCCCATTTTAAAAAAACTGAGAGACTAATTGCAGCTCACGCTGCTCTCAGCACATGTTGTCTGGGCCTGTGATCCACCCGGCGCACAGGGGCAGTGCCCCCAGCTGCTGGCTGACTCTCCTAGCCTCATCGGCTGCCAGGGGATTTGATTCCACTTCCTTTAGCGTTTTAGTGATGTCGTGCAGAGAGCACAAGAAGTGCCCGAGTGGGTTGGACTGGGGAGCCGTTGTCGGGAAATGCTCTCTTGCTAATGTAGTCTGTGTACACCAACACTTAGTGTTGGGGGTGGCTTATTCCCATCCTGAGGGACATCAGCTTGTGCCAAGGTAAGCTGCTGTGTATACATAGCCTCTGGCCAGTGCTTTCTGCTTGGCCTCCTTTTCATTACGCACAGACATTTCCTGAGCTTAAATTAGTTCCTAATGCAGCCTATTATCATCGTATCTGGTTGAAACCAGGACTGGTGGTCAGGTAGAGCAAGTGTGTAACCTGATCACACCTGTCTTGATACTCATCAGATGGGTCAGAAGGGAATATCCACTTCTGCAGAGTGTAGTCTGAAGAAGTGGGTCTTACCCTTAGAAGCTCATGAGCTAGTGAGTGTGTTAGTCTTTAAAGTGCAACAGGCCTGCCTGTTGTTTGTGAGGCGACAGACTAACACAGCTCTACCCTTCATAGGTTAGGTAGGTCTGACTCTTTCTTACACATCGGCAGCCCTGACTCCAGAGCTGGAGAAGTGGGTCTGCCCTACGAAAGCTCATCACCTAATAAATTATTATTTTAGACTTTAAAGTGCTGCAGGACTGCTCTTTTGTTTTGTGAAGATACAAACTAACACGGCTCCTTCTCTGTGACTGTTCACCAGCGCTTGTGTAGCTCATCCTGCCAAAAAAGCCTATGACCTGAATGAGGTTGGCCAAACTAAGAGGAGTGGAGCCGTGCCGATTGATTTACAGACCATGGTGAAGGTAGCACTGTATTTTACACACAAAATGTGAGGACTCCCATTAGATATTGGAGCTTCTCTCCATTCCCTTTTCCAGCCTCCCAGCTCACACCACTTTCCTCCTCCCCTGCTGCTCACTTTGTTCTTTGTGTTTTCCCTCTGACCCTCTGTCCCTTGTTTATTCAGCATTTGTCATTTCTTAGCTCCTCCTCTGTCTGGTCTCACTCTGTGTTCCACAGTCCTCCCCACTGAAGTGAAACCGTACAAAGTACCTGCCTGGGGAGCATGTTCTTGGCCAGGAAGGCTTTTCCTGCCTGAGTCTGTCCTGAGAATGTGGTTACTGTGATGTAATAGTTCCCTGACTCGGCAGCACAAAGGTGCTCCTGCTAAGAGATATTTACAAACCCTGCTGCCAGCTGAGCTCAGGAAGGAAGAGCGGAATACCTTGTAAACCTTGGTTCTCTGCTGTCATTTAAAAGAGAAGATTGGCTGTGACTCTGAAAGCCCAAAAGCCAAGGAGCAACTCTCCTTCCAGCTGACTCAGGTGAGTCTGTTGAGTCACTCTGTGCTGATGCCATCTGGTTTGATTGGAGTCCTAGTATAAGGCTACTCAGAACTGGATTTTAAATGTTCTCGCCCAGAATTTGAGGTAGGACCAGAGAGCAGCTTGGGAAGAAGAGCCTTGGCCTCAGGCTGAGTCAATAAGAATGAAAAGGTGCAAGTGTAAGTGGTTCTGAATTATGCAGAATGGCTTGGAGAGCAAACAGGCTTTCACAGTGTCTGCCTTCAGTCACGCTGTTGTCAGCGTGTGGTGGGAGCGGAGGGGAGGCAAACTAGGTGAGAAGGGAATTTCTGGCGCAATCCAAAGCAAGATGGGCTGTCTGCGTGAGGGCAAACGCTGAGTATGTGTTGCTGCTTTATTCCAATGGAGTAAATACATGCAACCCTTGTGTGCAGAATCTGGCCAGTATTGTTCCATAGCATGTAGCTCTGACTGGGGCCAGACAGAATAAGAGCTGGAAGGATGAGGGCTAGTGTGTTGCTGCAGATTGCTAGCTGCAGGGCAGATCTCTCCCCTGCATGGCATCCTACCTACCAGGTGTAAGATCCTTTTCAGCCACTGGGTCTGCTTCTAAAGTTGAACAAGTCCAGTATTGTTCAAGTCTGAAGAAGTGGGTCTGCCTCACGAAAGTTTGTCACCTAATAAGTCCTTTTGTTAGTCTTTAAAGTGCTACAGGACTGCTGTTTTGTTAAGTCCAACCCCAACAGATCTCCAATTCTGGTTTAAGCCTCTTTTCTTACTCTGTGTGCCACAATCCTGGAGCTACCATATAAGTGAACAGTAGCATTGAATTCCTCTAACTCCTGTGCTGAAGGGAAGGTGTCTCCTGTTCTCTCTCAAACTTCTGTGTGCAGGGATGGTGGGAAGGGAGCCCTGTGGCCCATTTCAGTGATGTAGCGGGACTGGTGTGTTTGTCTCTGAGTGCTGAATAGCAGCACAGTAGCATTGCACTAGGTTTGCAGCCTGATTCAAAGCCCGCAGAAGTCTTTGTGACAGTGAGTAGGCTTTGGGTCAGGCCTTTGATACATACAGGTGTTCAGGTGCTGAAGTATCTGGCAATTGATTGTCCTGTGTCAGTGGTCTCCATTGGGATACCATGTGCAATTCTGGTCTCCTGTGTCTAAGAACGATGAAGTCAAACTGGAACACGTGCAGAAGTGGGCTGCAAGGGTGAGCTGGGAATGGGAACGCTGCTTTATGAGGAGAGACTCAAAGAACTTGGCTTGTTTAACCAAACCAAAAGAAGACTGAGGGGAAGTAGGACTGCTTCCTCTAAATATTTTGGAGGGATGAATATCAGGGAGCAAGGGGATTACCTAAGTTAAGTGTCAGTGTAGACACAAGAGCACATTGATAAACACTGGCCATCTACAAGTTAAGTGTCAAAATCAGATGAAGGTTTCTAATCATCAGAGGAGAAAACTTGTGGAACAGGCTCCCGAGGGAAGCAGGAGGGACAAAAAAGGTAACTGCCTTCGAGACTGAGCTTGATAAGTTTATGGAGGGGCTGGTATCATCATGTTGCCTTCAATGGCATGTGGCCTGCTGGTAGGACGAATTCCCATGGCTGGTGATGGGACGGTACAAGGGAAGGCTCTGAGCCACTACAGTTGAGAATGAGGTTCTGAGGCCTGCAATGGGCAGGAGGTCAAACTAGATCATCGCAATGGTCCCTTCCAACCTTCCAGTCTACGAAGGGTAGAAGTTCCTAAGTACTGAGAAAAAGTAAAGGGGGTTCAGTAATGTCTCAGTGATGCCTGTTCCTGCGCTCTGTTCATAACAAGGATCATAGAGCTTTGTTTCTCTCCAGAGTTCCTAGTTTTACGTGCATGGCAATTTAGTCTTGTCTCTGTGCTGGAGGTGAACGGAGTCCCTCTTCTTCAGAGGTCGTAATGAGGGTTCTTGGCTATAAGGATCTCCCAGACCATTTTAGATGAGCAGATCCCAACAGCTTCAGTGCCACTGACATTTAGAGGGAAACAAGGAGACTATGTCTTAATATTGTTCTGCTCCAGTGTACGCAACAGACTGGCCAAAGTGAGAGAGATGAGCAGGCTGGCATGTGGCTGGTATTTACTGCAGCATTTCGGTACACGAAGAGTTGGGTGGGGCAGAGTGGGAGGGGTAGAGGAGATGGCTAAAGAAAGCATTTAGAAAGTTAGCACCAGGGTAGCCTCCTCTCCTAATTCTGCAAAGGCAGGAGAAGAGTGAGGCCCACACACTGCACAGTACCTGGAAACAATTTTTTTCCTGCCCTGTGTGGAATACATTTTGTTATGTGCACAGAGACGTGTGAGAACGTGGACCACCAGTAGGAACACTTGCTGCTGGCTGTGGGCTCTCTGCTAGCAAGCTGTGCAGCATTTGAGTCTCTCCTGGGAGACAGCTGAAGTGCTCTGTCTACAGGGAATGCGGCCTGGGAACTCTGAACTACACCAGCGTTTGCCCATGTGGCGTTTGGATGATAATCATGGGACATCAGTACTCCTTTGGTATATGCCACTGTCAGCTACACATGAACAGGGCTAGGATGGGGATTGAGTGGAGCAGATTTCCTTTGGCAGATCCCAGCACTGTCATGTGGATAAACTATACAGTCTGTGGTTGAGGAGGAGGGGCAAAGTGACCCATTAGGCCTAATTTTCAGGCTAAAATATGTTCACAGTTCAACAGGTATGTTGACACAACATTCACGTGTAAGAAAGCGTGTTTTCGTTGAGATTGGGAATGAACTTGTCATTAGCGGAGTGCTGTGTGCACGTGTTGTTAGATAATTTTCCATTAGGGTGATATTCTCACCATTGACTCCAAAGGCCAAGGGGCCTGGGGGAAGATGAGGCTGGAGGGAATATATTTTTCATGTGCCCTCAAAAGTTGGGAGTGCAGGGAAAGCTGCTGTGGAAAATCAGAGCTGCCATAAATCACTCTGCCTAATTGCGGGTCAGAGAGGGAAAAATCTGAGTGCCTTAAATATAACAAGGAGCAGTCCTCATGACAGTGTGCTGTGGAGTGCAGGTGGGTAGCCAACACCGAGTCCATTTGAATGCATGGGGAAGAAGACACTTTACAGGCTTTGTCCTGTTTTGTCTGTACTGATTTGTCCGCAGACCACTGTTGATGGTGGGCTGTGCCTGTGAGATGCACATGTAAGCTAAGCTGCTGTTCTCTCCTTGTTTTGGTTAGTGCTTTAGCCTGGGGTGAGAGAACTTTCTACATTGGGTCCTGCTTTTTGTCCCTGCAATTAGCAGGGCCCCTCCAACCAATCTAATGTAATTGAAACCAACAGAAACTTCAGTGAGGTTCATATGACAAAACCCCTTTTGGCATGTGTAAGAAAATAAGTATGTACAGTAAACGCTTTGATATCTGGCATCCACAGGGCTGGGAGGTTGCTGGGTAGTCAGACGGTGATCAGCAGAACTCCTGGGTTCCACAAAGTGAAAATAAGGTTCCATGAGAAAATTCCATTACAGTAGCTGACTCTGCGGCTCCCTGCTCTGCCGCCGCTGAAACAGTAGAACTCAATGTAATTGGTTTAACGGCCGGCAGGGCAGTGGGAGGAATCTGGCCATTAAACCAATTGAATTCAGTTCCATTACTTCAGCTGTGGCAGGGCAGGGAGCCACAGAGAGCCCCTCAATCACCCACTACCCAAGTCCCCCACCCCTCTGGTGGGCATTGCTTTGCTCACCCCCACCAGCAGAACACCTCCACACCAGGCTTCCTTCTGCTAGGCATATGTGGCTGCCTGGTGTAGGCTCCCCAGCCAGTGCCATGGATGAGTTAGTTCCCAGGGGCTGGTTTGGGGCTCAGGTAGGTTAAGCCTGAGGATAGGGGGGTGGATTTGGGGGCTGAGATGGGTGAAACCTGGAGATGGGGGGGGCAGGTTTGGGGGCTAAGACGGGGAAAGCCTGGAGATGGGGGGTGGGTTTGGGGGTCGAGGGCGGGGTAGAACCTGGGAATGGAGTTCCACAAAATTCTTTTGAGTTTAAAAGGGTTCTGTTGCCAAATAAAATTTGGAAACACTGTTTGGGGTAGTAGAGAGGTATGCCTGGCAATGTATAATGCTAAAGAAAAACAAGACTGATATTAAGAAAACAAAAATGTATGTAAAGTATTCTTCACAGTCTTTTTCCACAAGCATCCACATACGTTAGAAGACTGTTACCCCCTGCCAGCAGGACATGGCCTCAGCTGAGTAGCTCTGAGCAGCATCAGTAGCTCACAGTGGGTGGGAGAGCAGAGAGGTCTGCCATCTGCATTCAGACGCAGCATGGGGGTCCAGGGCAGCCATGAGTGGGTTGGCCCCCCAAGGGGTGGGGTGTTGTGCTCTGTGCACAAATCCCAGCCCTGAGGCCACTTCTCCGCACTCCAGCACGGTGTCCACTGAGTAGAGGAAAAGTGGCATCAGGGCTGGGTTTTGTGCACAGTGTGCCCGAGCGGTGCCCCCCCTTGGGGGATGTGGCCTGCTCAGAGCTGCCCTGTGTCCGTCCCTCTGAGTGCAGCCTGCAGGCGCCTCTGCTGTCTCCATGCTCCTGCTGGTATCGGCTAACCAGAGCTGCTCGCCTGTGAGTTACGCCAGTTATCCAAGTGTGCTGCTCATCAAATAGTGCTTAAACAAGAGTTCACTGTAGAATGTAGAAACTTCAGTAGTCAGTGTATAAATGTGAACTGCGCATGCATAATAGCAATCACATAGCTCATTGTTTTTAATGAGATGGGTGAGTCTGAGACCCAGCAGCTGATTGTGCTTGCTCACCTTGTAAAATTTCACACCTCCCAAGGCATGCTCCCCCCGCCCCTTCCCCCCCTCTCATTTTGCACACCCTCGCATTATTCTATTCTACATGGACTCTGCAGGGGAAAACCTGGTTCTAAACCAACTGCCCTTCATGGCCAGGTGGTGAGCAGCTGAAACCTGATAGGTAATGCCAAAAGCTTATTTTACAGCAGCTTTGGCAGCCTTTGCTGCCTTGTGCTTTGCAGTAGGGATTGCAGAAGGAAATACTGAAGATGACGTGAAGGAGAAGTTCTACACCCAGTTGAACGCAGTCCTGAAAGACATCCCCAAAGAGGACAAGATTATTCCCTTGCGGGATTTTAGTGCCGGAGTCGAAAGAAATGCGGATCCCTGGCAGACTGCCATTGGAAAGGAGGAGTCAGCAACAGCAACTGCAATAGAGTGTTCCTCCTTACGAAGTGTGCAGCACGTGAGCTCGTCATCACGAACACGCTTTTCTTCCAGCAAAACAGATTTAAAACCTCACAGCAACATTCTCAGTCACAGCGCTGGCACTTTATAGATTGTCATTGTCTGTCTGCTCTCGGGATCAGCGTGATGTCCTCCTCACACACGCAGTGACTAGTGCTGGTGACTGCTGGACTGATCACTGCCTTGCTCGATCCATAATGGCGATTAGGATTGTCTCCAAATGGAGAAGTCAGAGAAAACAGATCCGACAAAAGATCGATGTACGCGGCCTGAAGGACCCCCTCAGACGACGTGACTTCCAGATAGCGCTCCAAAGGAAGCTGCCAACAGCACACCCTGAAGAGGTGGGAGAACACTGGTGTCAATTGAAAAATGCCATCATTGGAGCTTGTGGAGAAAGCATTGGCCACCAGACCAGGAAGCATCAGGACTGGTTTGATGAGAACGATGTGGAAATTGAACACTTGATTGAGGCAAAAAGGAAAGCCTTTAAGGCCAGGCAAAGTGACGTCAACTGCACAGTGAAGAGAAGCGCAAAATAAAACAAAGATTCTGAAAAATCAATGGTGGACTGCGAAGGCACAAGAATTCCAGCATCTTGTAGATATCAACAATAGAAGAGGTTTCTTCGGTGCTACCAAAGCTGTTTATGGACCAAGAAACCATGGCATCAATTCCCTGAGATCAAAGGATGATACCCAACTCTTGAAAGACAATGAAGCCATTGCTTCTCACTGGAGGGAGCGCTATAATGCGCTCTTTGAACTGCCCCTCTACCATGGTCCTAGAATCTCTTGACCAAATCCCTCAGCAACTGCCTTGAGATGGTCTTGCAACACTTCCTACTCTGAGTGAGGTCCAAGCTGCTATCAGAATGATGAAGTGCAACAAGGCAACCAGACTAGATGGAATCCCTGCCGATTGTCGTCTTCGAAGAAGGTGGGCCAGAGCTCCACAAAGAGCTCCACCTCCTTCATCTCAAGATCTGGGAGAGGTAGTAAATGCCACAAGATATCAGAGACAGACTGATCAGCCTTTTCAAGAAGGGCAACAAGTCGGACTGTGGAAACTATCGTGGCATCTCCCTCCTGGCAACAGTAGGGAGAATCTTAGCTCAAATCCTTGCAAACGAACTACTGTCACTCTCAGAAGAAGTTCTCCCAGAATCCGAGTGCAGCTTCCGACCAGTCCAAGGAACAACGGACATGATCTGCAGTGCCCGGCAACTGCACGAAAATGTCATGAACACAACCAAGACTACTTCTTCGAGTGGTCCCCTTTCGTGTTCTATATCAGGTGTCAGGCTGGCCCTGGCGCCACAGATCGGAGATTTGCAAAGGTGTTGCCATTCGGATCATGCATGTGCAGGAGCGTGCCGGGCCCTTTGCACACTTCTAGTCACATGCGCGATCCAGTCTGAGCCAGTTCCTCTCAGCCACCCTCAGCTGCTGACGGACTTCTCCTGTGCTCCTCAGTAGCACGTCTGAAAAACAAAAAAGCAGTCAAGTAGCACTTTAAAGACTAACAAAATAATTTATTAGGTGAGCTTTCGTGGGACAGACCAACTTCTGCAGACCATAGCCATACCAGCACAGACTCAAAATTTAAGGCACAGAGAACCAGAAATAGTAATCAAGGTTGACAAATCAGAAAAAAAATTATCAAGGTGAGCAAATCAGAGAGCAGAGGGGTGGGGGGTGGCAGGGAGTCAAGAATTAGATTAAGCCGAGTATGCAAAAGAGCCCCTATAGTGTCCCAGAAAATTTGCATCCTGGTTCAAACCATGTGTTAGTGTCGAATTTGAATATGAAAGAGAGTTCAGCAGTCTCTCTTTCCAAAGCAGTGTGAAAATTCTTCTTCAATAAGATCATCATCATCATCATCAATAACCGTGGGCTCAGAGCCTGTTGGTGTCTGATGCCTCTCTCACTAATTCCTTCCATCTTTCCCTATCCAGTGCAGAGTGGCTTAGTTTCTGTAGACTAGCTCTGCACCAATCTACTGCATCATCTGTCCATTCTCTGTGGGGTCGGCCTCTCCTATTCGAACCATCCATTATGCCAAATACTGGGGTCTTGATTTTTCGTTCGTCGTTCATTCTGCAAATATGTCCAAATATTTGTAGCTTCCGTTTTATAACCTTCTGCAGCGGGTTCTCTTTTGGCTGTATTTTCCTATATAATTCCTCACTGGGGACCTTCTGCATCCACCCTATTCTCAGAATCTTTCTATAACAACTCCTTTTGAACTCCAATATTCTTCTTTTCCAATCTTTTGTTTTCACCCATGTCTCACATCCGTACAACATGCTGCTGAATACACACGTTTTCAAGACGCCCAGCTTCATTCTTAAGCTAATTGCTTTGCTTTTCCAGATGTTATCCATTGCCTTCAAACTCGCTCTTGCTTTCACTATTTTAGTCCCTATTTCCTCCTTACAGTCTAGATCATACGTTATGTTGCTCCCCAGATATGTGAAATTCTCTGCCTTTTCTAGTTCAGTACCACCCACACTGATCTTCCTTCCTATCTCCTTATCTCCAAATACCATTTTTTAATCAATGTTCATAATCAGTCCATACCGCTTCCCTTCTTCGTTTAACACCCACACCATTTTCGCTAGCTTCTCCTCTTCTTCCTCAATGATAACTATATCATCTGCGAACCTCAAGTTGTTAATTTTTTTTCCCATGCACAGATATCCCTTCTACCTCTTCCTTGATCTTTTCCATCACTCTCTCCAAATGTGCGATGAAGACACTTGGTGATATTTGATCTCCTTGTCTCGTACCTCTACTTGTTTTAAACCAACTTCCCAAGTCCCCACGTGATCTCACTGCTGCCTCCGCATTATCATTGATATCTTTCAACAACCGCATTAGTCTCCTATCCCCTCCATGTGACTCCAACACTGCCCAAGTCACTTTCTGATCTATACTGTCAAATGCCTTTTGAAAATCGACAAAGCAAACATATACGTTTTTGTTCTTTCATTGAGCTTTCTCTGCTATCAGTCTTAGTGCCAATATCTGCTGTATGGTACTTCTATCTTTTCAGAACCCTGCTTTCTTGTCTGTTATATGTTCTTCTATCTGCGATCTTAATCTCTCAGTCAGTATCATCATCAGCTCCTTATCTAGATGACTCGTTAGGGCAATCGTTCTATAGTTCTTGCGCTCCAATGTACTTCCTATTCTTGGGTATTGTCACTAGCACAGATCTTGTCCATTCCTTAGGTGCCTTCCCTTCTTTCCATGCTGTATTACATAGTCGGATAAGATGCAAACTCTTAAGTTAGTAACAGAATGGCCCACTCCACTAAAATGTTGGCTAACCGGTTTGTGGATCTGGAGTGTCATGTCTGTTTTGTGCCCATTAACTCTGTGTCTGAGAGAGTTTGAAGTCTGTCCAATATACAAAGCATGTGGGCATTGTTGGCACATGATGGCATATATGATGATAGTTGAGGAGTATGAGAATGTGCCCGTGATTCTGTGACTAACCTGGTTAGGTCCAGTGATGGTATCTCCAGAATAGATATGTGGAGAAAGCTGGCAGCGGGCTTTGTTGCAAGGTTTTGGGTGAGGACAGGTGCACACAATATACACAGAGCAACCACTGTTTCTTTCCCCTCTTTGGTCAACAATCTTGAATGTTGTGGGATTGACCTCGGGCAGAGGTGCTGTGTCCCGGCCATTCCCCAAGACCGGGTGGCTCCCCAGATCCTCCTCACCCGTTACTTCTGTACATCAGGTGGTGATTTGGTTACCTGCTGTGTGGTCCTCATTACCCTTCTTGCCCATTGCTTTGAAATTAACATTCTCGTGGGTTGGCGCTTAGATTGTAAGTGTTTGAGGGTGGGGTGTCTTTTTGTTGAGCATGCGTACACCATATAGCACGGTGGAGTTCTCTTCCAGGACTGAGACTTCTGGATGCTGTGTTAGCATAAATAATGGAGTGTTCAGTACTCCCTTCATTGGAGGATGTTCCAAGATTGGGAAGAAGAAGAATAGTGATGCACAGTTGCCAATAAAACTGTCATCCCTTCTGCGCTCTCATTTGAATGAATTACAGCTCCTCCTTCCTTTCATCTCCTTGCATGGTAGGAGAACAAAGTTGCTGTGCTTGTGCAGGTCGGCGCTTATGCGTGTTTACTATGTCCAGCTCCACACATTACATCTGCCCTGGTGTTTGCAATGCTAGCTGAAGCACTGAGCTAGTCATGAAGCACAGAGATCATCCCACTGAAGAGGTGGGTCTGTCCCACAAAAACTCATCACTGAATAAATTATTTGGTTAGTCTTTAAAGTGCAACATTTCTGCTCGATCATCCCACTGCCATTCTTACTGGCTTGGATATCATCAGTAGCAGACCAGAAATATTGTCAGAGCTCCTGACAAGAACTTGTGCTTGCCTCCCCCCCGCAAAGATAAGTGATCTTGTATCTATTCTATCTTGCTGCAGCCGCTACACAACTGCCCCTGTCTGAACAGTGCAGATAACAAATGGAAAAATGATCAGCATACTCCATGTCCTGTCACACATCACCCGCAAGTACTAGTGACTGAAGTGGTGCTTAGGCTGTAACAGCCCGTTTCATGACCCAACAGACGGGGCCCGTAGTCCTGAGAGGAGAGAGATGGGTAATGTTGTAACTTGATCTGCGAGAGGAAAAGGAGGTGTTTCCTTTGAGCACTGGTGTCCAATAGCAGTTCAAGTATTGCCACGTGTGGTTGTCGTCCTTGCATATTCACTGCGGTGCCGTCCCCCATCAGCCAGGCACCCAGCCCACCCTCCATTCTAACTGAATATGCTGCCGTGCTGGGCCACAGGAGCCTCGGAGCCACTCCGAGGCAACAGCTGCAGGGGCCACACAACTACCGCCACGTGCTTGTCCCACCAGGTGGTGGGGTGCGCGCGCAGAGCGGGTGGAGGGCACGCCACATGTGCAGCTCTGAGGAGCCTCACTGAAAGGCTCCAGAGCCTTATTCACCACACTGCAGTGTCCTGTGCAGCAGAGAGAACAAACCTATAAGGATTGAGTGGCTAGTACCTACCTCAGACTGCGTCTACACTGCGAGCTAAAATCCATTTTTTAACGTTCGGTTTTATAAATTCAACTTTGGGCATCCTCACCTTCCCACGTGCTCCACACAAATTCAACTTGTTGTTGCTGCACACAAGTCATCAGACATTGACTGTTGCAGCGGTGCGTTGTGGGAGCTGATCGCACAGTTCCCTGAGCCTCAGAGCATTCTGGGTATTTTCACTGGTGCAGCATGAGAAAAAATTGCCCTGCAAGTGGCTGTGGATATCTGATGACATCTTCCTACATTTCATTTCCCTCATTCCTCTGCCGTGTTAAGCAAATGTCCGTTTTTCCAGGCAGAATCTTGCTTGTCTAAGTGGTTTGCTTTATGTAAAGGAACGAGAGGAAGGGTAGCAAAGCAGTTAGCGTGTTCACCTGCTGAATCCAGGGTTGTGAGTTCAATCCCTGATGGGGCCATTTAGGGATATGGGGCAAATAGATTTAAAGGAAAATCTGTCTGGGATGGCGATAGGACCTACTCTGAGGGGCTGGACTCAATGGACAAAGCATGAAGAAAGCAGATGAAAAGGGTTAGAAAAAAGATTTTGAGCTTCCTAACCAACAGGTTCCCAAAACAGGATGTAAAAGCACTGGAGCACATGCAGAAGAGGAGGGGCTGAGGACAGAAATTATGTAGCCATACTGCAGCTTTGCAATCTGCCCTGAACGCGAGGTAGCTGATAGCTTTTCCACTCTACGAGCAGCCTGAAGAGTGAACTGTGACTTAGGGCAGATCTCAACAACAGCTATGTAAGATTAAGTCTTGGACCTGGATTTAGACCTCCTAGGAAGGAAGAGCCTCAGAACAAGAACTTTCTCTCGAAGGCCAACCACGCTAGTGACAGAGATGTTTCTTCCATTGAAAGAATATTTTCAGTGTTCTTTGTAAGAAGGTCTTCCCGCTCCAGATCATTGATCTGGAATGGATTAACCCATAACTCTGAAAAGAAATTCTGTGACATTGAAGGCCTGAGCCAAAGCCCATTGAAATCAATGGGATTATGGTTCCTTTGGTCTCTACAAGCCTTACTTGGTTAACTGTGGTGATTGTAGAGTGACTACATTGACTTCAGTGGCCTTTGCGTCAAGCCCGTGCTCAGGTATTGCTCTGCCACATTTATTTCTTGATGCTCCATAATCTAGAAATGTACGTGTAAGTACACACGGGCATTACACTGAATGTCTGCCCTCTCAACAGCACTTCCTATGCACTGAGGGAGACTCTCCCCCGGTCGGCTGCAAGGCCCATGAATAGCAGCCAGCCAGCCCCTGAATATCTTAGCTGCTGAGGTAGACTTCCTCTGGGCAGCTCGAGGACCCTCACCACGTACAAGCTGCCTGGCAGCATGTTCAGCACATCCTTTTATTTGTTCAGGGTCAAGCCATGTGATGATGCTGGGCACAGGAAGGTTCCAGACTCTGTGGTCCCTCTGGGGGAGGGCACGTGGGGGGTAGGACAAAATGTAAATGGCTGAAAAGAAGCTTCTCATCCTATCCGACAAGCACGGCCCCCACCTACAGCCTTGGCAGGGCAGTGGCTGGCACCAGGGAGCACAGGGGAAAAAAAAAGACAGCTAGCAGAGGTAAACACAGAACCACAGACCCCCCAGCCAGCTAATAATGAGGAAAGAAGATTTTCAGCCTCTCATGCAAGCATTACACTACAGCCACGTGCTTCTAGGTTCCAAATTGAAACAGTCCTCCTGTTGCCTAATTTCTGCTCACCTGAGAGCAGTGGAGATGGAAGAGGCCAGAGCGGAGAACTGTGGGGCACATACAGGACATCTGTGCAGGCTGTTGAATTCGATTTAAGGATATGGCGCTTCCTCAGATTAAAATTCATTCACAATTGTAGATTTGATGCCCCTGCTCCTTGAACCTTGCTTACCAGAAGTATTAGTTATAATTTTTCTCCTAGGTGAAGGGGGAAATTATGCGATTGAAGTATTCTGGCACGGAGAGTGGCAGTTCTCCTAAAGACATCAAGACGTGGCCTGTGCTCTGACTTCAGCAAGTTTTGTTTAACTTCTGCTTCTCTCCACTCCCCCTCGTCCTTCCCAAGTGACACAGTCAGCAGTCACTGAGCCGCTCTGGTTTTCATTAGGAAGCTGTGTGTCAAGTGACTCCAACAGACACTTCCGAATTTACATTGAGCAACAGCTGACACTCAGTAGGTGAGATTGGGTTATATTTCCACAAAGTAGCCTGGGCTCTCCACCCCTGCTGTGTTCCTCATGCTAGTATGCCATCAGGAGGCTGAACTTCAGTCACTATCTGGCAGGGACTTGAGAGAGAGGTTTCCATGTCGTATTGCCTGTTCCCTGGGGCTGTGCTGTGTTCCATCCAAGTCTTCTGACTGGGGGGTTTCCTTGAAGCTAGCTTGACTGAGTGCTGGCGTTCCAGGGAGACCTGGTGGGGGAGGAAGAGGCTGTTTGCTTTTCTATTGAAAGTTGTTTTAAAAGTCCATGTAAACAAGTTGCCAGCACAGCCCAATTAACGCCAGGGACATCTGAGAGAGGGTTAGAAGGACCCTGTGGGACTGGAAGCCAAGATCTTAGTCTAGATCTATTAAGAGCTTTATTGGGGGAAGGGTGGGGTGGGACCCCTTTATTTAATTTCCTAGGATTCAGTTAGCTACAGACAAGGCTACTAACCCCAAGTGTGTTTGCTGCTGCCTCTGTGATGGTTAAATAGGGGCCCTGGAGTTGCAGGCTGGGCCTGCAGGCAGGGTGAGTTACAGTGATAGCCTCAGAACTCTCATCACCCTTTAACGTAACATCCCCCACAACTGTACTGTTGCACAGCAGTGAGCCAAGACGTGTCGGGAGTATTGCTTTGGGCCACTGCAGCAAAGCACAGTAGTATTTTTATAAAGTCTTTGCTCAGGTTGGATGATTGCAGAGGCCCCATCACGTCCTTGTGCCCCATAGAGTAAGCTGCACTTCCCAGTTTTAATGCTCGGTATTGGTCGACAGAGGGAGGGGAATAAATAAGGGTTAAACTCATATTGCCTCCTGGGTGCTGTAGACTGTTATTTCTAATTCCATTGTAAAATACAGAAGGACCCCATCCCATACATCAATCAGTCTGTTACGGATTGTTTAATGGGGCCCAGTTCTCTAGTGTAACATGGCTAGATCTGGAGAAGTGGGTCTGTCCCATGAAAGCTCATCACCTAATAAATCACTCTGTAAGTCTTTAAAGTGCGACAGGACTGCTGGTTTGTTTTGTTAGAATACAGACTGACACAGCTACCTCTCTGTTGCTGTGGTTAGATTTCATGTGTGCAGAACCTGTTCTCTTGACTTGTTTTTTTTCATGTGTGTTTCTCCCTTTTGGTGCACAAGGAAATCTCTCTTCAAGTTTATTCCTGTACCCAGGACTCCTGAGCCTCAGTATGTTTGACTGGAGGCTTATTGGTTGTATGCCATAGTGGAAAATTTATTCTTTTAATGAGATTTGTTCATCAAATAGATACCGGTTTGAGTTGAAGCCAGGGCTGCTTATCGCGGGTGGGCATCTACCTTGTGCCCCATCAATTTAAAAGGGCCCAGGGCTCCAGCTGCAGCTGCTACTACCCTTTCAATAGCCACCAGAGCTCCAGGCAGCACGGTTCAGACAGTGCTGAAGGGCTGGCTGTGGGCAGCTAGCCCCATCCCCATCCCTTCTACCTGGTGCTCTGCCCATAGGAAAGCTGGCCCACACCTACCTGGCCCAAAGGCTGGGCAATTTGGCCAGCAGCCCTGGGGAAGTTGTAAGCAACAGTGTTGCAAAAGAGCTAATTCTTTTCTGGTGAATAAATTCCCCTGGGTTAGGACTTTTCCCCTTCGTGAGCCTCCTGTCTTGGAGGCAGCGTAAACACAGAAGTCACCCAGCACGATATCGATGTGCAGTGGAGTGTCAGGCACTGCTGTCTGTGTGGGTTCAGTCCCTCCCATCCCCAGCCCTCCCTCACTCCTCATCTTACTGATGTGGCTTTTCATGCTGTCATTCTCCCTGGCACCACATTGGTCATTCTCCTCTTCCAGATTCTCCTTCTGTTGAAACAAAGGCAAACTCATTCCCAGTGGTGCAGCTCCAGGCTGTGCTCTCTCAGAGGAACTGGGGGATTCTCGGCATCCCCTTCTGGGTCAGAACCAATGGAGAGGTTGTTAGTGGCTTCACCAACAATGCTTTTGAACTGCCATCTGATCCCCTCAGCAGCTGTGTGAGCCGAACTCAGAGCCCTACTGTGAGTAGACGAACTGTGTGCTTAAAAGAAGAAGGAATTGAATCCGTGAGTACTGCCCCAGGAGCGCGTCAAGACTACTGTGTGCTTCGGCTCCTTGAATCCTGGACCAGCCTCCTCTCTGCCTCTCTCTGGAGACCAGCGCTCTCCCTACTTTATTGCTGGGATTTCAGAGAGTAACAAAGCTCTTCAAACAGGAGCTGGGAGACAAGGTGAAGAGCGCTTTGCTATTGGACCCTTGATTATACAGGACTCTGCTTTGCTCACCTGTGGCCGCAGACAGCCTTCCTTGCGCGCTGGTTGCTATCTGTTTGGTGCTGAGCAGTGAAGCTCTTGCTTTCAGCACAGATTTATTTTTCATTTTTCTGTGTTTGTAAAATTCAAGTGCTCTCATGTTCACAAATTGATCTGAGAGGTTTTGGCAATTCCAAGGGAGTAGAGAGAGCCACTGCTGCAGATAACTGTTCACTCATGTTCTGGCTGTGCCTTTGGGAAGATCTGCTCTTCTTCCTCACTCCCCTGTTTTCACGGGGGGCATTTTCTTGGCTTGCTGGATGGCTGTGTTATCAGGCCCAGCTTTCTGCATGCTTTGGAGAGATCCCACTTCACTCTGTCATGTGCCTTTTAAAGGTAGGGAGTTGGAAAGTGCTTGTGGTGTTTCCTATTGATTCTTGCTTGTACTCTGGTACTAGGTAACTTGGATCTGGCTTGCTTTTGTGCACTGTCATTTGACTAGTATCAGCGAGGTAGCCGTATTAGTCTGTACCTTCAAGAAGTCATGTGGCACTGTAAGGTGCCACAAGACTTCTTGTTGTTCTCTGTCATTTTACTGTTGATTTAGCAAATCTGTTTCGGCAAAAGCAGTGTGGCAGGAGAGGGGACAGAGAGACTGTGGTACAGTAAGTGTGCTGAATGGTTTGGCTTGCTGGAACCACTGCTTTGCTATGTTCCATGGTGGTAAGGCTCTTCGTTAGTGCATTCTCTTCCTCCTCCCCGCTGCCTCCTTGCTGATAGATTGTCTCTGTGTCTTAGCTTGCTCCTGAGTCAAAATGAGGTTCTAAAATGTGCTGGCTGAAAGCAGGAATCTTACTGATTGCCCAGTGTGGGGTTCAGCTGTTTCCCTTGGTGGCTCACAGTGCATCTGAACAGCACAGGGCTCCTCAGAGAACCACACAACACTCTTGAGCCTTCTCAGTCTATCACCTTCACCCTGAGTAACTTAACTGCTCCGGAAGAAACAGGCTGCAGCGAAATCAGTAACTGGTGAAGTCACTGGAAAGATTCGAGAAATTGGAGATGGGAAATGTAAAAACCAGGTCTGGTCTTGTTAATCCCCCGAGGTCCAAGGCAGGATTGTTCCCTACCTTATGCTTTCTAGTGCTTTGTTGTACCACTGTATAAATCTGTACTTGCACGTCCAGAGCAAAACAAGTGGCTTTAAAATGAATGGGGGGTAACTTGAGAGCTTGGAAGGAGAGAGTCTCATAGATACACTGTAAAGCCCCACATTGGCGAGCCTAATGTTCACCAATTTAATTATTCACGAGCTGCTGCTTGAGGCTGCCTCTTCCCAGGCCCCGGCAGGGCGCACCAGCGGCTGCCGCGTCTCTGGGGCCAGGAGTGCCGGTGGCCACCACTTCCCCGGGGCTCCAAGCCCCTCCCCCCACCCCGTATTGATGGAAATCAACATTCGCGAGGGTTCTGAACACACAACCCTTGCAAATGTTGAAGCCCTACTGTATGTGAGGAACAGAGACTAAAACTGAGAGCCGAGCCTTGAGGAACTACACGTAGCTTCTTCTGTGTTTGGCTTTCTGGGAAGAAAGGTCAAATTCCTCCTCCTGGAGGACTTCTCCCACCAGGCGGTTCTGTAAGGCAGCTGCCATCCTGCTGGTTGAAGGACGGTCGATGGAATTGGGTTCACAGACAATTTACAACGTTCTTCACTCCACCAACCGACGCCACCGGGTGCACCAAGTGCACACCGTTTATATCACAGCCCGCTGCTGCTGGCTCAGGGGGTGGGACGGTAGGCCTAGGACCAGGGTTCCCTCTAATTTTTCCCATCCATCGGCAGAATACATTTTTGGATGTGCACTGAGGCATGTGTGGATGTGCACCCCCTCTGCTAATCAGCTGGGCAGCACCTGAATCTCTCTTGGATGGCTGCCCTAGTGCTCAGCTTACAGGGAACCCTGCCTAGGCCCCAGGCTGGCCACCTCGTGCTGGGCCAGGCTCTGTCTGGGGCTCTGGTTAGACTAGAGAGGATGGGGATGGAGTGCTGTTTTTCAAACTGTAATGGAGCAAATGTGGGTCTCCTGATGTATGGTCTGATCCCTGTAATGAAGACGTGGGCGACATGAGAGGGGATTTTTCTGGTTTATTCTCTGGCCTCACTTCTCTTGCCTCTGTACAGGTAGGGGAAGGGTGAAGAGAAGGTGGAATAGTCCAGGGCTAGCCAGTGAATGTCTGCTGCTGGGGTACAGTAGAGCAGCGCAAGGCAAGGGACCTGTCTGGGGCTCTGGTGTGTGTCAGGGTAAGGGAGCAGCAGTGCTTGTTGCACTGGGGTTCTTTCCCTACATTGTTACAAGAGAAAGCTTTATACCTCACCTTTCTACAACGCCTTAAATCCAAAGCTCTCCAGTGGGGCTAATGAGACATACTTTGTTGCTGTTCCCATTTTATTCCCATGAAGAAGCTGAGGCACAGAATGTGACCAGCTTGTCAAAAGTCACATAGGCTGTCTACACTAGCCCCAGACTTTGAAATGGCCGTTTACATGGCCATTTCGAAGTTTGGGGCTAGTGTAGACACGGCCATAGTGACAGAGCTAGCAACCTGGCTCCCTTTCCTGCTGCAATCGTTAGATAACACCCTATAGACATAGCTGTTTTCATTTTTTGGAAGCAGTGTCTGTAAAAATGATCCTTCTGTTCTTCAGAAACAAGAAGAAGTCCTGTGGCACCTTACAGACTGTCAGATATTTTGGAGCATAAAATTTGTGGGCATCTGATGAAGCAGATCTTTGCCAGCGTAAGCTTATGATCCAAAATATGTTAGTCTATAATGTGCCACAACAAGACTACTTCTTGTTTTTGCAGATACAGACTAATACAGCTACCCTTCTGATACCCTTCTGTTCTCCATCATTCTGGGGTCTCGGGAGCACGCTCTCTGCCTGTTGTATTTGGCTTTTCAGCAGCACAATGGGTCAGAACCGCACAGAGCGAGAGTCGGTAGCCCCATTAGTACCCCTAACACCAAAGCAGCCTTTTTACAACCCCAGGAGCCTGCTCCAGGTTGTGTATAGCAGACTGTTCTCAGGTGTTGCATCCACATCTGTCAAAACACCGATGCGGTCTGTTCACATGATCTTATGCTCTGCCCAGGTAGTGTTGCAGCAGGCTGTGTGCATGTGGTTGTGTAGTCGCCTCATCCCAGCACCTGGACCTCTTTGAAGTTCTTTTCCTCAAGTAATGCAATGTGCATCAGAGGCGCTGGAATGGGGGGAGTTGCTGCAGCCCTGGGCTTAGAGCAATTTCCTTCATATCCAGGGTTTACAGTTTGGTTCAGTGGCTCTCAGCACCTGCACTGAGCACCTGCACTGGATGCGTCGTTCCAGCCCCTGGCAACCGACCACTGCAGCTGTACTAAAATAAGGTGGGTATTTCAGCAGTTATCTTGCTGCAGACTGCTTGTTCCCTGGCAGTGTTTCATGAAGGAGTTTTCCTGTGCCCTTTTGACTTTAGGCCTGTTTGAAGGGAGGTTTGGGTTGGACATTAGGAAAAAGTTCGTAGCTGTCAGGGCGGTCAAACACTGGAATAAATTGCCAAGGGAAGTTGTGGAATCTCCATTGCTGGAGATATTTAAGAGCAGGTTATACAGATGTCTATCAGAGATGGTCTAGACAGTACTTGGTCCTGCCATTGGGGCAGGGGGCTGGACTTGATGGCCTCTCGAGGTCCCTTCCAGTCCTAGTGTTCTATGATTCTATGAAAGCTGCCAAAGTTGATTGTCCTCTGAGTGGAGACTGGTATGTGTGGAATATCTCCATTCAGCCCCTTTAAGCATGCTGGCTCCTGCACCTTATTATTTGAGTCTGCCAAAGCACACTGGCTGTCTCCTCTCTGCCAGCAGCATCTTCTACAGTGAAGCTCATTCCCAAACACCCACTTCTGTGCCCACCTGCGAATGTCCTGCCTGCAGAGAGGGCACCTCTGATGTTGATCCTAAATAGGGTGCAGGGAATCCAGAGCTACAGTTCCTCTTGCTCATTCAGGCAGATCATCTGCAAAGCAATGAGGGAGGGGTGGGCCCCTGCCGTGGGAGAGAGATAAGAAGCAAAGTCTGTCAGCTGAGCCTGATCTCATACATTAGGATGAGCCCAGGCATGCCATGAAAGGGCGGCTCAGAGCTCTTCATTATCTAATTCTCCCTCAGTGCAGTACCAAACTCACTGCAGAGCCGAGCAAGCCAGGCACAGAGCTGGCAGAGAGAGAGAGAGCGCACATTGCTCTGTGAATACAGCTGCACTGGTACTGGAATGTTTTGTCGTGCATTTGAAGCCATCTTGAATGCAAAACGTTCCTTCCAGGATTTCTTTTCATTGCTAACTGTTTCAGAAACCACATTCAAGCCAGCAAGATGCCTGTTCCAAAACAGAGGGCAATAAGGTTTGAGACTGTCACAGTGCAAAGGGAGCACTGGCCTTTCGCCCTGCTCCAGGTGTGGGGGTGATGTAAAACACAAAGCTGGCCTGGGAGAATTGAAAGAGATTAACCTCTTCATTTGCTTTGTATTCGTGTTCAGAAGGTTTTTATGTGACATTCCCTGGGCCTAATGGGCCGCTGCGTGGACCATTGGGAACCCTGGGGAATAGGAAGCCTTTTTACAGTGAAAGTGTAAAATAGCAATTTTAGCACATGGTGGCCCCACATTTAACCCCGGCGGGAAGGGGAAGAGCATCTTGCATAGGTCACTAGGGTCCACTTTGAGCCTACATGCACAGGATTTCTGAGAGGGACTCCAGAGGGCAGAGGCAGGAAGTAGCCATGGCATGGGCTCGCTTACTGGGGACCTGGGGGGTTGGTGTAGCTCTCTTGGTTCATCTCACTGACATCCAGTTGGTTGGTTGAGGTCAGCCTGGTGCTTAGTTTGGCTCCTCACACTGATGCAAGGAAGAAATAAGGTGTATCTTTCTGTAAGGGACAGGAAGCCAGAATGAAAATCTCCCATTGTTGCTGGTGTGGGGCTTTGTAAAGTCCGGGGTAGGTTTGTATACATGGGGTTTTAATCAGAGCAAATGCTGCCCCCCAGCCTCCCCCCCAGTAACGTTTGTAGTAGTTTAACCTCTGTGGCCCCATGCTCAAGTAGTGTCCGTTGCTCTCCCTACCCCCAGTTAATGACGGGTGAAGCACAGGAACTGCCATGGGTAAGTAGGTGTAAAGGAAGGGAAATAGTTGTTCACATCCATGGGGCTGTCAGAAAAAGGGGTCTGAAGCTAGAATTGAGTTTCTGATTGTGAACTGCTGAGGGATTTTCCACCTTGTAACTATCTCAGATTTCGTGATCAGACTGTTTGCAACAGAACAGACAGCAGTGCAGATCTTCCTTGCCAGTGTCCTCAGTCACGTTCGAATAACCGCTTACGTGAGTGTGGCTCTCGCCAGCAGACAGCCATGCGGACCTCGCTCTGCACAGCATCCCAGTGCAGTGGTGTCCCCATCTGTAAAGGGCAGCGCAGGAACTTCTGTTGTCGTGTGCAAGGTTGTGCCACACAATCAATAGCAAAAGTGAGACTAGAACTAGGAGTCCTTATTCGCTGCCCACTCGCTCCCAGCGAGCACGTTATAACGCGCTGAGGAACGAATCTGTGACCTTGTCGTTTGGTGCTCGTGGAGTAGAGACCAAACGCACAGCAAAGACCCAAATACCCCATTCGGCTCCCGTCTCTTCAGTGCTGTTGCTCTTCCCTCATCTGTTCCCCTGAGTGTTCAAGGAGGTCTGGAGGCCCAGGAGCCCTGAACCCGCCTTCCTCTCATTAATAATGCAGTTCCAGGGGTTGGCCTCCCTTGCTAGCTTCTTTCTGAGCTCATGATTCATCATTTCTGTACTCGAGAGAGCTTACAGTCTGATAGCCTCTGCAGAACAGGAGGCGATTGGGGTGAGACCTCAAGAGGTGAGTGGGAATGTGTCAGAAAAGCTCCTGCCGCCCCCCCGCCCGCCAAACTACAGTGGCAACAGGAGTGTGAGCAGCAACTGGCTGGATAGTTCTTGCAGACACCCCCTGGCTGTGCTCAGGTTACTGTTGACAAACCTGGCCCCCCGCCCACCCCCAGCAGAAGGAAACAAGGGGGTTGGAACTGGAGGGCTGCATTGGTTGCCTCCCCGCTCCATTTATCAAGCTGACAGCCCACTGTGGCTGAAGGGTGGGGCGTACTTACAATAAAAAACACTGAGGTGGACCTTTAAACTTGTGCGTTTGGCTGAGTCCTCCTCTCCATTGTGACTGGATTCTGGAGGTGGGATGGACACGGTCTTCCAGGGCCGGACCGGCTCAGTCGCGTGACTGACTACCAAGATGCATGTACCTGTGAAATGTTGCATGGTCACACTGGATGAGCTGGAGTGGAAGGTGCAGGTGCAAGAGAGGTGAAATGCAGTGGCGGTGATGCCGCAAGGAGGCTGAGTGCTGACAGCTCTGTTGTCTGAATACAGCTTACCGCTTCATTGGTGTTCAAGGACAGCATGGTGCCCCGAGGTGGGGTTGGGATGCAGCCTGTGAACTTTGAGTGATTCTGAAAACTCTGGTCACAGCTCCGGGGTTAATGTTAAGTTTTGCACTTAAAGCAGGGACTCAGTCTCTTCGATAGATACCACCTGGCTGCTCCAGAAGGACAGCTCACACATTATATATGCAAATTAATTGTGGGAGAATTTGTCACTTTTTGCCTTGAATAATCCCAGTGGCAGAATAACAGACTCTTCAGACTTGTAGTTAAAAATTGTTGGATTTTTTGGCACTGGCTCCACCAAACAAGGCACAGAAATGCCCAGTGAAGTCATCCCAAAAGCCCTTGTTCTGCCCTGTGCTGTGACACCATGACGGGGGAAAAAGAGAAAATATCCTCTTGGCTTTGAATGTAAATTCACTCCAATCTGAGACGATAGACACTGAGAGACATTAACCAAAACGTCAAAGTTACACATATTTGGATGCCTTAATCATGTTGTTCTGTACATTCTTCAGAGCACAATGCAAAAAGATTCAATTATTTTTAGCTACAGGCGAAGTTTGTAGTGTCTTGTATATGGTGGTACTGAAATGATTTTCCGTACCTTTAATATGTTTGGATTTCTTTTGATTTTTACCCTTGATTCTCAGAGGGGTAGCCGTGTTAGTCTGCAGCTGCCACACACCCCCAAAAAAAAACCAAGCAGTCCTCTAGCACCTTAAAGACTAACAATATTATTTATTAGGTGATGAGCTTTCCTGGGAGAGACCCATTTGACCAGATTCTTCATCAGATTCATTCAGATACTTGATTCTGCCATTCCTGGTGTGTAACACTTGTACTTAGGATATTTACATGGTCCCAATGCCACATTTTACTTAAAATAGCTGATGTTCTCTCCACCATAACTCCAACTCATCATAGTTTTTGCTTGGGATATAAAATAGGGCTGTGATACTGCTCAGTGACTGATTTTCATCATTAGAAACATGGAACCATTGGGCTGGCAAAAAGCATCCGGAGACCATAATTAGGCAATTTCTTTGCGTGGTGCCCTCTTTTTGAGTTCTTTTGCCAGCCCCAAATGATGCCTCTCCACCAAAAGATGCCGGTGAGCACAGATTAGATGCTGGAGTATGTTGAATAACGGGCTTTGATTCACTGGGAATTTCAAAAAGGCAAAAGAGAAAAGTTTATTTCAGGATTGGACTGTCTCTGCTCTGCATTTGTATAGTTTGGAGTCCCAGAGGCTCCTGCCCAGGTTTGGTACTCCCAGGAACTAGGAGAAGGAAGAGGAGGAGGATAATTAGCAATAAAAGAGCTGGATCAGAAATGAAAAGGGTAAACATTCTGACTTTTGTTTTGAGACTTTCTATAGGAACCATTTGGTAGAACTGACATAGATTTCTCAAGTTTAGCCAAATCTGCATTTTTCACCCTCAAAAATGTTTTGGTTGAAAAAATTCACCCAGTTCTCTTAGAAGAGCTCCTTTGAGCTGTGAATGCCACAGGTTCACAAGCCAAGCCAGACTGACTGTGGTCAGCATTTTGATGTGAAATTTTCCCAAGCTCCATCTTGGCTCCTGAAGGAATCAGTGATTTTTAACAGGCTTAGCCTCTGTCTATACTACAAGATAAATTCAAATTTCTTCATAGTGATTTTATAATGTTGGATTTTATAAGTTCGAATCTGACTAGCCTCACCTCCCCACGTGCTCCTCACAAAGACGACTTATTGCTGCCACGCTTCATCAGCAAATATGGGCTGTTGCAGCAGTGCATTGTGGGAAGCTACTCCACAGTTCCCTCATCCCCATAGCATCCTGGTATTTTTGCTGGTGTTTGACATCATCTTCCCACATTGCACTTCCCTCATTCCCTTCCCGTGGTAAGCAAACATTAATTTTTACAGGTGGAAGGAAGTAAAAGTAGGGCATCAACAAAGATCTCCAACTTAACAGGAATTTCTCTATTCCATAGCTGAATTGCTTTTTAAAACTGTAGCTGTAACTGAATTATCAAGAATTTTATAAAAATCAGCATGTGTGTGTCTTCTCAACTAGCCATCCGCTGACTGTCCCCACTCCTTTGATTGCATCTGACCCCAGAAAATAACTGTGATAGGACGGGGTCTCTGGGCACAGTTAGAGAAATCAGTCCAGGCGACCTTTGCTTGAAATCCGGGCTACTTACAACCCCCAGGCTGGGATTTCCTTCTCACTAAGGCAAATTCAACCAGCCACAACAGCATCTCTACCAGCCCCACTGGCCAGCCAGGAGCCACACAAGGAAACCCACAGACTTCCCAGCTGCTCTACCAGCCTAGACCAACAACCCCCAAATTCAGGTGAAGAGTCTGTTAAGCCTCTTTCACCCAACACCGCACAGATTCTTCTGGACCCCAAAGAGTCGAACCCCAGCTCCTGGTTCATATATATATTGGGATCTTACCCAAACAACACGCTCACCAATCCTGTAGATCTAATATCTAAAGATTTATTAATTAAACAAAGAATTAGAAGAATTGTTAAAGCAATACTTTACATGCATCAGTCATAACTACTGATGCAGCCAACGGTGTTATTTGCTGATTCTTAAAGTCTCTGAAAGTTCATTTCAGGTTACACAGATTATTGAAGCATTATAAATCCAGCCCGGTGGGGTCCACATGCTGGGACGTGGATCTTTGGAGACCAAAAGACAAAACATCCAAGATGGACCATCTAAGGGCACATCATAGCTCTCTCTTCTCTTATGTTCAAGTAAAAAGCCCCTTCCTCCCATAGTTCCTTGAGGATCTGCCCCCAGCTGGCTCAGGTGGGCTGTTGTGACACATTGCCATTGGATCAGGTATCAGAGCAGTAGCAGTGTTTGTCTGTAGCCTAGAGAACAAGAAGTCCTGTGGCACCTTATAGACTAACAGATAATTTGGAGCATAAGCTTTCGGGGGCAAAGACCCGCTTCATCAGATGCTAAAGCTTATCCTCCAAAATATCTGTTAGTCTATAAGGTGCCGCAGGACGACTTGTTGTTGCCATTGAATGAATCCCAGGGGACAGTCTCAGATTTCCGAAATGGCCCTGTTCCTTTGTTTCAGCCCAGGTCACTTCACCAGTGGGCTGCATCCCATTGACAAGTCCCAAGCATCTGGGATGTGGATTCGATGTCTCAGCATTTGTTTTCAGTACATTCATCCTGGCTGGGGCTCAGTTCACACCTTCTGTTGTGAAGCTTTAGCACACAAACATTTTCTAACACAGCTACATAGCTAAAATATGTAACTTTACCTACAGACATGAGACAGTCATATAAGTAGCATATCTCGATTCAGGGCACAATCAGCTTTCATTAGACACTTCACGTGGCCCCCTTTGCACACTAGTTGGGGCCAATAGCCACACTGGGTATTAAAATGGCTTCCAGACCCAATATAAAAACCCAGTCATGTCCCTATGTTGTTGTCACAATGAAAAGCATGAAGAAAGAGTAGCTAGTAAAGATCTGGAAAAAAGAGAGTTGCTGAGGAAGGGGGTTTTGGGTTCCCAATCCAATATGCAGCTTCTGTGCACAGTCTGTATTATCACCCACCCCTCCCTGCATGAAGGGGGCAAAGTTGGAAGAAAGAGGATAGAAAAGGCTAGGAAAAAATTTTTGTCCTCCCTCTTCACTACCCAGAAATTGCCCACAGGAGGGATGGGGCTTGCCAAATGTCATTGCCATTGTGGGGCGGTTTGGTGTTCTGGAGGTTGAGAGGCAAGTTGACATGCTCTCCAAAAATCTTTTTTGGCTTTTGTGTGTGGGGTCCTTGGCTTGAGGGGCACTTGAACTGTTGTCCCCAGGCAGCTGTAAGCCCCCGCAATTCGTAGCTGCTGGGGGAGACTTCCCCCCGGTAGCTGCAAGCCCCCAAAAATCTTTCCCAGCCTTGGAGCCCTAACCGCACAGAAGCCAGGACATGGTCAGCCCCAAACAGCAGGCATGTCCTTTTATTGGCTTGGGGACTTACCCACATCATGTGGCTGAGCGTGGGAAACACTCCGACTGTGTGGTGCTTGTGGGGGAGGTAGGGTGGGACGCAGACAAGTATAAACCACTCAGAAGAAGTTTCTCAGCCTCTTATGCAAGCGGGACCCCTACAACAGCCTTGCTGCCACGAGGTGTGGTGGGGCAGCAGCTGGTGCCAGGCAGCACAGAAAATAATACCAAGTGTTGAGAGAGAACCACATACTCCATGCTGGGGCTATTTGTAATGGGTACATACACTCACAGTGCTAGTAGCAAAGAAAGATGTTTCTCGTCAGCCTCGCTTGCAAACTTGACCCCACAGCCACCGGCTTCTTGGTCCTGATTTTGAAATGCGCAGTCTTCCTGTTACCTAATTCCTACACACCTGGAGAGCTGCGACCAGAGCAGAGCACTGGAGGACATTGGGGGCTACGTATGTGACACCTGTGGGGGGTAATAAATTCGATTTTAAGACATGGAGCTTCCACTCTGGCCTTTAATCGAACTTTTAATTCGAACTTGACACTACACCCAGCCGGTACCGATGATGATATGTTATCAATATTAGTGCTCCCTAAATCAAGCTAATGGTGTTTACAGGCAGTCACACAATATTGAGCTAACTGCCTTGAATTCAAATTTATCTCGTAGTATAGACGTAGCCTTAGTGTTTCTTTCCTGATTCTCTCTGCTGAATACAGTGGCCCTGACGGGTAAGAGGGAACTGCTGCTGAAAACAGGGTTTCAGACGAGGTGGTGAAAATGTAGGCTTCCACTCCCTGTGCTGCCTAACAAACCTGTGATCTGATTCGTTTGTTTAAGGAAGAGGGCAGCTAACTCTTTTGTCCAGGACCAGTCTCTCTCAACTATGTTTTGCCTCCCTGCACAGTCACTTCATGGTTACCTCTGTGCTTTGCTTTCCCCCCTTACGTGTTGCTGCTCCCTTTGTTGTTTGCACCGTCTTTTGTACTGCCTCCTTTGTTTAGAGCAGTCTGTTATTCTCTGCCAAACCCTTCATCTCCTTCCAGCCATTATTCCCACCTTGTTTTCCTGACCTCTGTGTGCTCCTTTCCCTTTACTCTTGTTCCAGAACTTATAGGACTCTGTGTGTTTTAGGGCAGGAAGCACTTCTGTCTTGGTTGCATAGGGCGTTGCGTACATATTGAATGCCATATTCTTCACTTAACCTTCCATGTTCGGCTGTCTGTGGGCTACCAAGTTTCGTCCTAAGGTGATTTTTGCATAAGCAAAATCAGTGCGGGGGGGTATAACACCTGCTAACTTTTAGGCTGCTAGTGCAAACAGGGCTCAGGTGTAGTCACATAGATTTCATGACACAGTTGTAGAAACACATGGACTCAAATACCTTTGCTTTTCTGGTGGTGATAGTTGCTGTTCCTTCATAGTGTAGACAAGGCCCCAGCGCTTGGCATAGATGTTATGACTGTGGTTTATGGTCTGTACAATAGAGATGAAAGATGCAATGTATCATAAGAGTTCCTCTCTTTGAAAACATTCAAGGAAGAGCATGAGCCCCAGCATACTGGTGTAATCATGCTGCAGTAGCTGCTTAGATACTAGCATGCACATGCTGGTTGCAGTTGCCAGTTTTAGATGCTGAAGAAAACAGCATCTACAATGAGACAAATTGGTTCTGTTTGTTCTCTACCAGGTCTTGGAGGTTTGTCTTCTTTCATTTGACTGAAATCTGTCTGTGGAGGGATTCTGTTTTCTAGCTTCTCCTACTCTCCCCAACCCAGAGTGTGCAGGGCAATTTAAATAATTGATTTACATCAGGCTGAGGCTTTGTAAAATGAGCTTGAAAAAGTATCTCACTTCTCTTTGATTAAGAGTTCTGATAAATGGAGCTGTTGATTTAAGAGTTATGATAAACTGAGCCGTAAATGCTGTGTTTTTGTACTTTGTGGATTTTTAAAGCCATTAAGGTTATCCTATTGGAATTTACAAAGCTACTATGAGCAAATAATAACAAATATTGAAAATTATGGAACCTTCAGAAATGTAAGCAGATATGTAAGTATACTCACATGAATAGCCCTATTACAGTCAAAGTTAAAACTAGGCATCTGTGTGTGTTCAACATCAGTGGGCTACAGTTGTATTTTTATTAAGAACTTTTTTTCTCAGTGGCACACGGACTTCAAAATTATATAGAAGTTTGCTGTCTCCAGAGGGTGGCTGTGGTTGTAGATGTAGGACTGACTATCCGCAGGTCAGTTTCCTGTTTCAGTTTGTGGCATTCTCGTGGTGGTGATCAAAAAAAAAAGCAGTCCAGTAGCACTCCTGGACTGCTTTTTTGTTTTGATAGTACATAGACTAGCACGGCTATCTGTCTGTTACTGTTCATCATGGTGATGATATTAATGAGGCCTGGGACTTACCTGTTTACCAGAGGGTAAGTAGTATTTTGAATGTGATGTTTCATAGCAGGAAAAAAGCTAAGTGAAATAAAAAAAAATTCTACCTGCTCTTTGTTAGTTAAAGAAAGAACAAACACCCACTTGGACAGTTAGTCTGTCAAATGGAAAGAAAATGAAGAATAAGCAACATGTAATTACAAAATAACTTTTAAATAACTCATTGTTTCAGTGTAAAATGCAGTACTTTTGTTTATTGTTTTTAAATCATTATTTTTATGTACCTGTGGCTGAGCCGTGTGTAAGCCCAAGACCATTCTTTGTGGTAGGAGTTCCCGGTAAAAGGTGGGTTATTGGCCTTTTTGTAGGGAGTTAAGAGTCAATGTGGTGAAAGGCAAACCTTGTGCTGTGGGAGCTAGTGTGTTTTTGCCTGCATTGCTTTGATTTTTGTTTTAATGGTTGAGTGCAGGTGGTTTGAAAGATGAAATAATTCCTCCCACATAGAGGAAGATGAATCTAACAATAGCTCCCAGCTCTCTCTTACCCATATGCCTACTCCTCCAGTAGCTGACTTCACCCTACTCCCCAAGCAGCTATACTGTCCTCCTCCAGATCCTTCCTCAAGACTCACTCCTGCCTCGCTACTGGTGAGAAACTGGCAGCTGTTCCCAGGAGAGCTGCTGGATGTGGATGGGGGCAAGAAGGCAATTGCCCCCTAACTGATTTACACCACCTGGTTTTTCAGAGGTCTACGTGCTTCTCCCTCCCCCCAACTTTGCAGGTTATAGTACAATCACAGCTTTCCACCAGCTCCCACCATCTCCACCCCCAAATGCTTGTGAAACGTTCTCCCTAACAGGTAGGGGCAGATAGTCTCGGAGGGTTAGCCATGCTCATCTGTTGTTTCACAAATAGCAAGCAGTCCTGAAGAGTTGGGTCTTACCTATGAAAGCTCATGATCTAATAAATTGCAGTATTTAAGGTGCTACAGGACTGCTTGTTATTTGTCCCCTTTGTCTGTGACCCTCAAACCCACAGGTTACGTGCCTAACTAGATCTACGTAACTGGTCATCCTCCTCCTTTCCCTCTCTTATTTTTATCACCTGTTCATGGCATTTTGTCTTCATGCAGAATGCAAGCTCCTTGTCACCTGGCTGTGTCTTGCTGAACAGTACCCGGCCAACTGAAACTCAGATCCAGGCTGAGCCTCTGGATACTAGTACATTGCTGTTACTAAGTGATCTGACCTCCCAGGAACTGGTTGAATAGGTGTGGAAAGCTTCTATAGAATCCTCTTCCTTTTCATTCCTGGTGAGACCATCTCTTACGGGAGACCAGGAGAAAGCAGAGCGTACTGTACGGGAGGTGCTTTATATTTTCCCGCCTCCCTGCCATGTTTCCAGTCAGCTGCTTGTAACGCTATAGCCAGAGCATGTAGCTGTGATGTGGTATGCAAAGTCAATGTCACAAGGCATTTTCCTTGGAGAGTTCACCCCTTCCCTGGGAGAGGCACAGAGTTTTTCCTCTCCTAGCCTCTTGAGATGATTGAGTCTGTAGCTACTGAAGCTAGCCCTGGCTACTTGATTTGACTGTAGGGATTCCCACGTGGCTGTTTGTGCTCTGCATGTTGGGCCCTGTCTGAAGAAGCAGCATATGCTCACACTTGAGATACTGAATTTGCAGAGTAGCAGGGGGATTTCACACCCTCCCAGGTTCTGTAGCATGAGAGAGAGCAAGTGTGAAGAGCAGAGGATATCGTGGGCCTAGGATGTGCCAAGGTGCCAGACACCTTTCACAGATTTACTGTGTGTGTGGTGGTTAATGCAGATGTCTGTTCCAGGCACTGTTGTCCTCTCCCAGGCTGCTTGTCTTACTGCAGCCCTCTATCACTGCCATGCTAACGTACCCTCAGTGCCACTCCTGTCCTCATACCAAACTCTCTCCATCCTGCCTGGATGTCCTGCTGCAGCTGGGAGCTCAGCTCTCCCTGCTGGGAATTGCCTGTGGCAGGACGTTCCCAGCAGCATTTTATTGGCTGAGTTGTAGGCTAGGTCTACACTGCTGGGTTTTTCAGAAATAACTTATTTCAAGGTTCTAACGTTGAAACAAGTTATTTAAGAGCAGTCACACTGCAAGAGCATTTTTTAAATTCAGTGCTCACACAAGAGAGCCCAATTTCAAAATAAGAGCAATGCTGGGATGCCTCTCTGGAAGTCAGTTAAGTCATAATTACCTCCACTTTGTACACAGAGTTAATTTTGAAATTGAAAGGAGTGGCGGTCAGTGAAAATCCTTGTTTTGGTGGAGTTACTTTTTCCAGTTAAATGCCTGGTTATTCCAGAAACAAACTTTGCAGTGTAGCTGCGAGGGTTTTTTTTTTTTTTTTTTTTCAGAAAAATGGGGCTTTTCTGTAAAACAAACAGACAAACAGTGTAGACAAGCCCTTTTGGGGGCTGTGACCATAATGAGGCTTTAAAAGCTCCCCCAAGTCACCAGTGGTCAGGAATGGCACAGCTGAGGCCCAGGGACTGTGCCCCAAAGCCCCTAACTTACTTTCTCCATAAAGCTGCTGTGTAAAGCAGGGTGTGGGGGGAGTTCAGAAAGAAACCTGGCAGTCTAAAGCTGCCAGATACGGTCATCTGCAGCAGAGCAAAGCATGGCCAGGGTCTGGATGCAGGAGCAAATGTGGGGGCTGTGGTTGGTGCGTGGATGTATCCTGCTCTGCCCTAGCTAGAAGTCGCTCCGTGTGCGTTGAGTGTTGTGTGTTTATAACAACAAAAAGTCTTATGGCACCTTATAGACTAACAGATACTTTGGAGCACAAGCTTTCACGGGCAAAGTCCCGCTTCATCAGATGCATGGGAGGGGGTGGTTTCAGAGGGGTATTTAAAGAGTGGGGTCCCGGTAAGAGGGAGGCCAGAGCTGACAAGGTCTATTCAGCAAGGTGGAAATGGCCCTGTATCAACAGCACTTATCAAAAGAGGAAAAAATAAGTCAGATCAGACAGGGGGATGTGAGCCTTTGCCAGAGTCTAATGCTACTGCTAGCTACTGATGCTATCTGCTCACTGCCACAGCACCTCCTGCTGGCCAGTCTGGGAATTGGCTCGTCTTCAGCCTCAGAGTGCCCTCTGCTGCTCGTTTCTGACGTGTTACCTGCCTCCAGTGAAACCAGCGCAGACTCCAGGCCATGCCCAGGCTTCAAATAAACTGGGGCCAGCAACATCCGAGGACTCCAGGTGTTACCCAAGTTGCTTTGCTGTCCTCTTCAGGGAGAAAGGTTAAAGGCAGGGTGATACTTTGAGTCTCTCCGCGCTGAGAGGTGATGTCTGATCCCTCCTTCTGGAGAGACGCTAGAATTCTAGCCCATCTCTTCCACTCCGAGGGGCAAACTGGACAGTCCTCTCCAGCACCAAAGCTGAAGTGTCCCTGCTGGTCTGTTGCAGCTAGAGGTGAGAATTTGGGTGTCTCTCTCTCTGTTGCCTTTCCTGCTGCACAGGCTGAGATTGCCCACTGCGGCTGATTTCCACTTCCAGAAAGGCAGCAAGTACCTTGGTTTCTTTATGAGCCTGGGCCTCTTGCGTGAGCTCTTCCTGCTTCCAGAGTAAAGACACCAGGCTCTGAAACTTGGTGTTTGTCATGTGTGAAAACAAAGAGCCAGAGAGACAGGATCTTTTCTCTCCTCCCAAGAACGCGTGCGTGCGTGTTTGGGTAACATCCAGGGCTGTCCTGGGTAGCAAAACCTGCCAGAAAAGTGCATTTTATGTATCAAATCCCAGCGTGCTGTTTAATGGGGCTGGATTGTTAGAAGCAAATGGATTGTAGCTTGAAATTGCTCCAGGATTTAGTGTGGGTGACTACATGCCGCTTTTCAAGTCTGACCAATTATACTGCATGCCTTGTGTCTCAGAAACCACTGGAGCAGGGCCCAGATTGAGCCCCTTCTTAGCTAGGCCTTGGACTGTCCTTGTGGCTTAGACCCAGGCTGATTCACCACCTGCCTGTTCCCTATGGGACAGATATTGCTGGGGGGCCTACAGGAAAATTTCTGTTGACCATATAGTATGGGGCATGGCACTAGATCCTAACATCTTACCACAGATGGGGCTTCTAGGAAGGCCACCCTTCTTCCCCAAGGAGAGGCGTGCCTACAGTGTAGTGGTGGCTGGGTTGCTTAGGGTTTCTTTCTCTTTAAAGAAAAGCTTCCAAGTTCTATGTAACACTGCCCCTATCTAAAAAGGATTAGGGGAGCTGTGTGCTTAGCTGAAGGTCTGCCACTGAGAAGCAATGTTCTTTGCCTACTGGAGGCTTTCCATTCATACAGGACAGCCCGTGGAAGAGCATTGCTACACAGCTGTGCAATGTGTTCTGTTACAAACTTAAGCACATTGTGACTCCATTGTAATTGCAAGGTTTAAACCACAAGGGCGGATAAGCATGTAGGCCTCTCTGATGGTTTGCACCCTTTGCTGGAGAACACCTCTGTCACCTCATAGGAGCTTTCAGTGCGACAGGTCTCACCCTGATGTGACTGATTCCTACCACGGTGTGTGCTGAGATGTTAAGATGGGAAAGAAATACTAGATCCTGGAATCCCTCTGTCAGGGTTAATGCCGGGCCCAGCCCCTCGTTCATCAGGGAGGTCTAAGAGACTGAAGACACTCTGGGCTCGATATTGGTGGGTAGAGATGGGATTGTTGCTCAAAGTAAGGAGAAGAGCTGCAAGAGGTTTGGGCTGGTCTCATGGGTATTCACACACGCACGCACGCACGCACGTGCGCTCTTGCGCTCTCTCTCTCTCTCTCTCTCTCCAATTTTGAATGCTCCATTTGGCGATACCTCAGGTCTGCTGACCGCCCATGTGTTGTGCTGCTGTGCCTTCCTGCCTCCCTAGGTTATCTGTCACAGCCTGTTTGTTCTCTTCACCAGTCTTCATGCGAGTAGTGGCAAAGAGGAGTGTTAGGGGATGGAGGCTTGATCCTTGTCCCCAATGCTTTTTTTTTTTTCTTCAAGAAAAATGGTGCCAGAACTGAAGTCTGATGAGTCCTCATAGGGGATGGGGTGTTCAGTTTTTATGCCCCAGCCCCCGCGCTGCTGCAGAGCCAGTAGGGTTTTCTGCCCAGGGTGGCAGGGGCTGCTGCCCCAGTTCACGTGCTGTTGCGCGGCCAGCCTGGGCTATTAGCCTAAAGTGAGAGCTCTGCCACCTGTGAGATGAGGAAGTGACTCCTAAGCTGTGAGAAAAATCCCTCCTCTTGGAGCCCCCGGCTCTTACATCACTCCAGTGCACTTGCTTAGCCAGGACTCGCTTGGACACTGCCTCTCGCCTTCCTTGGGGTGGGTGGGGGGGTCGCACACGGAATTGCTGACTGCTGCCAATCTAGTCTGTGTTTGTAAAGGTTTCTGAGTTTTCTGGTTGTGCCTCCGGGTGCCTGGAGGGGACAAACTGCCTTCCCCTCCCAGCCCACACGCCACAGCCAACCCCAGCAGTACTTCAGTGCACCAGTCTGAATTCCTGGGTCTGTGAGGGCTGTGCTAATGCCAGGGTGCGAAGTTACGCACCTGTCTGAAGAGAAGTAATTGCTGTCTCCTCTTCCAACCCGTCTCATGTTTCAGTCTGACACCTTCTGGCCTGCCTGGCCAGCTGGCAGTTTTCCCACTGTCTGGGAGTTCCTCCCGGAAGAGGCCTCTCTCCTCAGGGTGACTCACCCAGGTAGATCACAGAACTGGTCTGACTGTCACAACAGCAACTGTTTTTGCTTCTGGTCTGAGCCATTCTCCAGCTTGCCACACTCCTTGGGCCCTGTCTGTCCCAGGCTGTGGTGTTAGCTGACAATGGGGGTCAATTGCATCTCCACTCCCCGCCCTCCTCTAAACAAGAAAGGTTTGACTACACAGCTTATTATCTGTCCCACAAAAACAAGTTGTCGTCCTGTGGGGACTTAGAGACCAACCGACATTTTGGAGCATCAGCTTTCGTGGGCGAAGACCCACTTCGTCAGATGCCTAGAAAGAGCAATCAGCCCCTCACCAACCCAAGGCTTAACCCCTCACTCTACAGTTGGAGCTAAACACGCCCTATCTACACTAGAGACCAGACACGGCCACAGTAGAGGGGGAGCCATACATGCCTGGGGGCTATTGTCATGGAGTTCCTGATTCTAGTGCTGGTACAGCTGTAGAGGAGTGAAGAAGCAGGTTTGCTCACTGTGAAGCTGACTGGCAAGAGGTTTTGGTTTGTTTTTTATCTGGAGGGCACCAAAAATTTGGAATTTCTATGTCAAAAGAAATCCCTCTCCTTAAAAAGGAAATGCCCTTTTCCCTGGGATTATGATGGCATGGAATGGACTAGAAAATCAATTAGATTCCTTCTGGAACTGCTGTCAGTGATGTATCTTTGGTACCCAGAGCAGAGAGGATGGAACTGGTGGGGTCTAGAAATCCATTAGATGGTTAAAGGCAGGGGAGGGGCTCTGTTACACCAGAAAAGTTGTTCTGTAGGGCAGTGAGCCTTCTGCTGGGCCCTCTACATGACAGTTCTTGCTAACGTTATCAGACAGTGGATGCTTCCCTGTCCCCAGCACACCATGAATCCCACATGGGTTCTAGTTTCTGGGCACCTCAGTTCTGTTTCTGGTCACTGATTCAGTGTCAGAGATTAGGAACATGTACTGGTCTGGGTAGAGACCAGACAAAGAGTGATCCAACCTCTCCTCGAGGATAAGGGGTTGACGTAGGGCTAAAAACCCTGCCTGTAAAAAGAAAACTGTTACAGAAACATCCACAAGGAAAACCTTAACTTGTCATGTCTGGGGAAGAGCAGGAAATCCAGCTGGAATGATTATGAAGCGGGGCGGCGAAAGCCAAGAGGAGGCTGCATTGCAGATGACCCTTCTCTCACCCAGAACTACAACTCAGATTGGAACATGGAATGTTAGAACAATGTATGAAGCTGGCAAGACAGCACAAATAGCAGCAAAAATGCAACAATACAAGCTGGCAGTTTTGGGGCTATGCGAAACAAGGTAGATACAATCAGGACAACTGCATCTAGCAACAGGTGAAACCCTTATTTATTCAGGGCATGAGGAGGATGATGCACCACACACGGAAGGAGTAGGTATGCTGTTGTCCAAGGATGCAGTTGGATCCCTAATTGAGTGGACAGCAGCGTCAGCACGGATCATTACAGCCAGGTTTTACACCAAGATAAACAAGATTCTGATTATACAGTGCTATGCCCCCACAAATGGTGCTGATGAAAATATTAAAACAGGGTTCTATGAGACTCTCCAAAGTATTATTAACAAGAAAGGTAAGAAAGATATATTGATTTTGATGGGTGAATTTAATGCCAAAATCAGAAGTGACAACACAGGAAAGGAGCAGTTCATGGGTACAGAAGGGTTAGGAAAAGCCAATAAGAACGGCAACCTCTTCATGTAACTTCTGCGTATTTAACGGATTGGTGATTGGTGGGAGTATCTTTCCACACAAAACAATCCATAAAGCAACATGGGTTTCACCAGACCACCGGACGGAAAATCAAATTGACCATATCTGTGTCAGCAGCACCTTCAGATGCTCTATGCAAGATGTATGTGCAAGAAGAGGGGCGGATGTGGGATCCGACCACCACCTTGTCTTCGCAAAGTTCAGGCTGAAACTGAAAAAGCACCACATGCAAGTAAACAGGCCAGGGCCGAGTTATAGCACAGAACTCCTGAGAGATCAGACAGCAAAATCACAATTCCAGTTAGAACTGTTAAACAGATATACAGTCCTTAGAGATCTAAGATCAGAAGATGTAGCGGTAGAGCAAGTATGGGAAAGCTCTAAATCAGCATGGAAAGAAGCTTGTGAGAAAATCCTGGGCAAAAGAACAAGGCAACACAAAGAATGGATATCACCAGAGACTCTAAGGAAGATAAAGGATGGAAAAGACAAGAAGGCAGTTGTCAACAGCAGCAAGACCAGAGCTGTCAAGGCAGAAGCGCTGCGATTGTATGCAGAAGCTAACAAGGAAGTGAAGAAGAGTATAAAGAGGGATAAAAAGAACTTCGTGGAAGCACTAGCACAACAAGCCGAGCAAGCCGTAGGCCAGAAGAATCTAAAAGAACTGTATAATATCACAAGGAAGTTAGCAGGTGCGAGACGGACAGTAGATCGTCCCGTGAAAGACAAGGATGGAAGAGTCTTGTCAAATGTAGCCGAACAACTTACTCAATGGAAAGAACATTTTGAGGATCTCTTAAAACACCCAGCACCAATAGATCCACCAGACTTACCCTCAGCTCCAATACCACTACCAATAAATACAGACAGACCAACTAAGGAGGAGATAAGGAAGGCCATTTCTCTGCTGAAAAGTGGAAAACTCCAGGGCCAGACTGCATTCCCTTAGAAGCAGTGAAGGTGGACCTTGAAACCTCCACAGACATGCTTTATGAACTCTTTGGCAGAATATGGGACACCGAGGAAATACCACGAGACTGGAAACATGGGTATATAATTAAAATACCCAAGAAAGGAAGTTCGAATGAATGCAGTAGCTGGAGAGGTATCACTCTGCTGTCTATTCCTGGGAAAGTCTTTAACAGGATCCTGTTGGAGAGAGTGAAAGCAGAGATTGACAGGCTGTTGAGGGGTGAACAAGCTGGTTTTCAGAGCAAGAGATCACGTGTAGACCAGATAACGCCCTTGAGGATCATCATAGAACAGTCATTGGAATGAAACTCCCCACTGTATATAACTTTCATAGGCCTTGAACAGGCCTTTGGTAGCGTAGATAGAAATACACTGTGGAGACTGTTGCAGTATCATGGCATTCCCCAGAAGATCATTAATCTCATTCGAGCCAATTGCGAACCCTCCACTTGCCAGGTTGTACATAATGACACTCTGACAGAATCTTTCACTGTCTGAACAGGTGTGAGACAGGGATGTCTACTCTCACCATTCCTTTTCCTTATAGTTATGGATTGGATTATGCTAAAAACAACAAGCAGACACCAGAGAGGTATTCAGTGGACCTTCTCTCGTCAATTAGAGGATATCGATTTTGCTGATGACATTGCTCTCCTGGCACATCGGCATGAGCATATGGACCGCAAAGTTGCAGCGCTGGATGGCGCTGCCTGAAAATCAGTAGATGTAAAACTAGAACTATGAGGGTCAACCACACGAAAAAAGACAACATCACTTTAGGGGGAGAGACCCTCGAAGACGTCGAACAATTTACTTATCTCGGTAGTGTTGTGAATAAAGATGGTGGTACCGACCTAGACATCAAATCCAGGATTGGCAAAGCCACAGCAGCATTTCAAACTCTGTGGCCAGTATGGAGATCACACAACATCTCTGTCAAAACAAAGTTGAGAATCTTCCGTTCAAATGTAAAGTCCGTCCTGCTGTGTGCCTGTGAATCCTGGCGCACCACGAAGTCCTCAACACGCAAACTGCAGATGTTTCTGAAGAGATGCCTGAGGTACATATTACAAATAAGATGGCAAGACAAAGTCACAAATGAACATCTGTGGACACGAACAGGCCAAGAGCCAGTGGGGATCCAAATAAAAAGGAGCAAATGGGGATGGCTGGGACATACTTCGGGGAAACCCCCATCCAGCCTTGTTCGACATGCCCTAAAATGGAATCCTCAGGAGAAACGCAGCCGAGGAAGACCCCGAATAACATGGAGGAGATCTACAGTCACGGAAGCACAAGATCTGGGATATTCATGGGGCCAGATTGAAGCCATTGCCGAAGATAGAGCAAGGTGGAGGAGCCTTGTGGATGACCTATGCCCCACTTGGGGTTCACGGGTTTAATAAATAATAAATTAATTAATTAAACTGGTCTGGAAAACATTTGTTCTGAAACACATGACGCAATTTGCAGACCTTGGCAGATGACTGCGTAAGCAAAACTAAACCCGCTGTGTTGCTTTTATGCTACTGCACTTGGAATATCATCACCATCAATAACCATGGGCTCAGCACCCGTTGGTGCCTGATGCCTCTCTCACTATTTTCTGTCTTTCCCTGTGCAGTGCTGAGTGGCTTAGTTTCTGTAGACTAGCTCCGCACCAATCTACTATATGGGGTCTGCCTCTCCTATTTGGATTCTTTGACCAGGGGGTGCCGTTCCGGACACAAGGATGATTGGGAAGAGAGGGGGTCCGCCTAACGAAGAGATGAAGGAGCATTTTCGCAAGTAGGCTTGCAAACTTAGCGAGGAGGGCTTTAAACTAGGTTCGCTGGGGGACGGTGACCGAAACCCTGTGGGTAGAAAGGAACTTGGAGGCCGGGAAGAAATGCAAAGAGGAATGTACAACAAAATTGGAGCCCTGGTTCAAGTAGTGAGGGCGGGGAGATCGACTGGTTATCTAAGGTGTTTGTACACCAGCGCCAGAAGCCTGTATAACAAGCAGGAGGAATTAGAAGCCCTGGCTCAGTCCAAGAACTATGACTTGATTGGAATAACAGAGACTTGGTGGGATGACTCATATGACTGGAGGGCTGCCATGAAAGGGTATAAACTGTTCAGGAAGAACAGGCGAGGGAGACAAGGAGGAGGGGTTGCACTGTATGTAAGAGAGCACTACGATTGCTTGAACTCCAGTACATAGAGGGAGAAAAGCCTGTTGAGAATCTATGGGTCAAGCTTAGTGGTGCAGGCAGCGCTGGAGATGTGATGGTTGGTGTCTGCTACAGGCTGCCAAATCAGGATGATGAGGTAGATGAGGCTTTTTTTGGACAACTGAGAGAAGTTTCCGGATCGTGGGTTCTCGTTATCGTGGGGGACTTTAATTACCCTGACGTCTGTTGGAAGACCAATACGGCTGTACACAAGCAGTCCAGGAAATTTCTGGAGAATGTTGGGGATCACTTCTTGGAACAAGTGCTGATGGACCTGACCAGAGGTTGTGTGTGGCTCGACCTGCTGCTTACAAACAGGGAGGAACTAATAGGGAAGGTAGAGGTGGGGGACAAGCTGGGAAACAGTGGTCATGAGATGGTAGACTTCAGGATCCTGACCAAAGGAAGGAAAGAGAGCAGCAAATTACACACCTTGGACTTCAGAAAAGCAGACCTTGACTCCTTCAGGAACCTGATGGGCAGAATCCCCTGGGATGCTACCATGAAGGGAAAAGGAGTCCAGGAAAATTGGCAGTATTTTAAGGAAGCCCTATTGAAGGCACAGAAGGAAACTGTCCCGATGTGCAGCAAGGGAAGTAAATATGGTAGGAGACCAGACTGGCTTAATGGGGAAATCCTTGGAAAACTTAGGCACAAAAAGGCAGCTTACAAAAAGTGGAAACTTGGACAGATATCTCGGGAGGGGTATAAACGTATAGCTCTAGAATGTAGGTTAGTTATCGGGAAGGTGAAAGCACAACTGGAATTGTGACTCACGAGGCATGTGAAGGATAACAAGAAAAGTTTCTACAGGCGTGTTACCAAGAAGAAAGTGATCAGAGAGGGCATGGGGCCCCTACTGTAAGAGGGAGGTAACCCAGTGACAGATGATGTAGGGAAAGCTGAAGTAATTAATGCTTTCTTTGCCTCTGTCTTCACGGACAAGGACAGCTCCCGGACTAATGCGATAAGTGATGCCTTGTGGGATGAAGGTGGACAGCCTTTGGTGGGGAAAGAACAGGTTAGGAGCTATCTAAAAAGGCTAAATGTACATAAATCAATGGGCCCGGACCTAATTCATCCAAGGGTTCTGAGGGAGTTGGTGTATGTTGTTGACAAGCTCTTGGCCGTTGTCTTTGAAAAGTCGTGGAGATTGGGAGAGATCCCAGATGATTGGAAAAAGGCAAATGTAGTGCCCATCTTTAAAAAAGGGAAGAAGGATGATCCAGAGAACTATAGGCCGGTCAGTCTTACATCAGTCCCCAGAAAAATCATGGAGGGGCTCCTCAAGGAAGTCATTTTGAGGCACTTGGAGGAGGGGAGAATGATCAGGAATAGTCAGCCTGGATTCATGAAGGGCAAGTCATGCCTGACCAATCTGATTAGTTTCTACAATGAGATAACTGGCTCTGTGGATAGGGGAAAATCAGTGGATGTGATTTATCTGGACTTTAGCAAAGCTTTTGATATGGTCTCGTATGGTATTCTTGTTGGCAAGTTAAAGGAAGGTGGATTGGATAAATGGACGGTAAGGTGGATAGAAAGCTGGCTAGAAGGTCGGGCCCAGAGGGTAGTGATCAATGGCTTGATGTCGGGATGGCGGTCTGTTTCCAGTGGAGTGCCCCAAGGTTCAGTTCTGGATCCTGTTCTGTTCAACATATTTATCAATGACCTGGATGAGGGATTGGATTGCACCCTCAGCAAGTTTGTGGATGACACTAAGCTAGGGAGAGAGGTAGATACGCTGGAGGGTAGGGACAGGGTCCAGAGTGACTTAGACAAATTGGAAGATTGGGCTGCAAGAAATCTGATGAGGTTCAGTAAGAGCAAGTGCAGAGTCCTGCACTTGGGCTGGAAGAATCCCAAGCATTGTTACAGGCTGGGGTCCAACTGGCTCAGTAGTAGTTTTGCAGAAAAGGATCTGGGAGTTGTAGTGGACGAGAAGCCAGACACGAGTCAACAGTGTGCCGTTGTAACCAAGAAAGCTAATGGCATATTAGGTTGCGTCAAGAGGAGCGTTGCCATTAGATCCAAAGAAGTGATTATTCCTCTTTATTCAGCTTTGGTGAGGCCTCATCTGGAGTATTGTGTCCAGTTCTGGGCCCCCATTTATAGGAAGGATGTGGACACACTGGAGATGGTCCAGTGGAGGGCAACCAAAATAATTAGGGGGCTGGAGCATATAACTTATGAAGAAAGGTTGAGGGAATTGGGACTGTTTAGTCTGCAGAAGAGAAGACTGAGGTGGGACTTGATAACAACCTTCAGCTTACTGAAGGGAGGTTGCAAAGAGGCTGGAGAGAGGCTGTTCACAGTGGTCACGGATGGCAGAACGCGGAACAATGGTCTCAAGTTGTGGTTGGAAAGGTCCAGGTTGAACATCAGGAAAATCTTTTTCACTAGGAGGGTGATGAAGCATTGGAATGGTCTACCCAGGGAAGTGGTGGAGTCTCCATCCCTGGAGGTGTTTAAGTCTCACCTTGACAAAGCCCTGGCTGGGCTGATCTGATGGGTTTAGTCCTGTTTAGAGCAGAGGGCTGGACTCAATGGCTTTTTTAGGTCTCTTCCAGCTCTGTTGTGCTATGATTCTATCCACTATGCCAAATACCAGGGTCTTGATTTTTTTTGTTCATCGCTCATTCTGCAAATATGCCCAAATAGTTGTAGCTTCCATTTTATAACCTTCTGCAGCAGGTTCTCTTTCAACTGTATCTTTCTACATGACTCCTCGTTGGTGACCTTCTGCATCCATCCTATTCTCAGAATCTTTCTCTAATAACTCCTTTCGAGCACCAATATTCTTCTTTTCGAATCTTTCGTTATCACCCATGTCTCAGATCCGTACAACATGGTGCTGAGTACACACGTTTTCAGGACGCCCAGCTTCGTTCCTAAGCTAATTGCTTTGCTTTTCCAGATCTTATCCATCGCCTTCACATGCACTCTTGCTTTTGCTGTTCTAGTCACTGTTTCCTTTTTACAATCTAGATCATACGTGATGTTGCTCCCCAGATAAGTGAACTTCTCTACATTTACTTGCAATAGGATTTTAATAATTATCATTTCACAAACAGCTGAAATTTGACATCAGTGCTGTGTGTCTCTGTGGAACTGAGCTCCTTACTTTGTGTGGTTCAAAGCATTTGGTGGTTTGCGAGGTCTCTGACCTGAAAACTCTCACTGGTGCATTCATGTAGCGGTGCTTCTGTAGCAGGACCTAGCCCCCTGAGTCAGGGACCTTGGACTCAAGTAATTTTCAGTCCTGACTGCAAAGTTTGCCTTCTTGCTGCTACACCGTTTCAGGCCAAGTGGGCTTGGCAAACTTGCACAAAGATTGAACCAGACCCTGACCTCCCCACGCACTTGATATTTCTGAAGTGTTAGTGCCTCATGAGTGTGAATATGACGGGATAGGTCGTTTCTTCTCCTGTTAAGAGGCAGCTGTTTAATTCCTCCCCCTGGAAGTCTGCCAGGACTTTGGGCAGGGTGGCTGCTCACTCTCTTGCCCCCCACGCACACTGTTTCTGATGCAACTTGGTTGTTTTTTCTAAACTAAACCAGCTGATGCAGCCCCGAAGAGCTGAGTGCGTGGCAAGCCAGCTGGCTGGGAGGCCTTGTTGGAGAGATCAGAGCTGAGGGATTCTTGAGCAGCGATCTGATGCAGGCCTCTTTTTTACGCTCACCCAAGTAACAAGCAGGGGCTTGTTTGGGAGCTTTGCTGGGTCATTGAATGGAGTCATTGTTATCCAAACACTTACATGATTCAGAAGTCCCCAGTGCAGAGGCTACCCTCTCGCACATGCCCCTCGGTTGGGCCCTGCAGGTGCGCAGGGACAGCTTAAATCCCAGCTCATCCCAAACTTAAAAGAACAATCCACTGGTTTTGCTGCTGACCGTTTGAGATGTGTGGCAGGATCCTGGTGGCGCCGTGCTGTGCTGTGCTGGAGTGGTGCTCCATTTAGCAGTGAAAGGGGGGTCAGAAGGGTGAATAGGACCAGGGAAGTGAACTAGTGCTGCTTCCTGGGCTCTTCTTTGAGGATGTGCTGTCAGGCTTCCCCCAAAGATCACTGCACACTGTGGGATCTCCCTTTACAGTGGCCTCTGCCTTTCAAATTCTGCCCAGTTGCCATTTATTTGGTAACCTCTGTGTGCAGCCCGTGGGCTCCTTGGCTTCTACATACCCCCTTAGGTTCTGCTTAAAGCCATCCTTACAGGAGCCTCTTGTGCTGTGCATGTGGAGATGACGTCTGTTCCCTGGCAGCGCCAGGCAGGGAGGAAATGCGGAAAAGGTGAGCTCTGTGAGATGCCATTCGTTTCTCAGTCCTAAAACTGCTTCTCACAAGGACCCGAGTGGGCTTGGGAAGTGCAAGGGTGGCAGCAGAGTAAAGGCCATTTCTCAGAGCAGCTAACGCCCCTGGCATGAGTTGCAATGCGTGGTAGACCCAACTGTAGAGCAGGAACTTCCCTGCAGTAAGGACAGAGCACTTGGCTCCTTCTGTCCAGCTGCTGCCCTCCCTCATTTGAACACTAGCTCCTTTCAGTGCTGTCCCCGTTGGTGTCAAGTGCCGCCTGAGTTCTCATGCCAAGCCAGAGGGTGATGGCGCTGGGCCCCCTTGGCAGAGTTAGCTTGGGAAGGCAGAAGTGGCATTTTCTTGGCTGTTTTTCAGGCATCAGTGGGGCAGTGAGTTTCACTGTTCCCATCTGTGGATGCCCCCCTGGGACACTCGAGCTTGATTCTCGGAGTGTACAGTACCCACGCAACACACTTCTCTAGAATCAAAGCTTTCAAACACAATCTGTGCATCTGTGATGAAGGCAATGCAGCGTCTTCCTGCTGGCTAGGCTGGATTTCTGAATCTAACTCCTTCAGTGAAGAGCGTTCTCTAGGATTACAGCAGGAGATGCAAAAGTAGGTTCTTGGGTATCTTGGTCCTAACCTTTGCACTGTGACCTTAAGCAAGTCACCCTTGCTGTGCCTCGGTTTCCCCAAGTGTAAGGTATGCCTTCTATATTGCAATAGTATCTTCAGGCCCTAATCAGGTTTGGGGTCTCAGTGTGCTGGCCACTGAGCAAACACATGCAGAGAAATGATCCCTGCCTCAGGTGACCTTACAAACTAGGAATTATTGCAGAGAATGCATGCCGAGATCAAAAGGCATTGTGAATTTCAAGAATAGTAAAGAGCATTCTGATTGCACTCAGCAAGTGCTTTGTATTCTAGAAATCCACTTGCTTTGTCATTTCTGTCTTGAGTAACACCAAGAGTTTAGAAACTAGCCTGGTGGGAAACTTTACGGTTTGACGTTTGGCCCTCGCTGCAAATTTGTCTTTTTCCTAATGTAGATATTTCCCCTCCCCTGCCCCCAGCTGCGAAATCCACATTACAGATTCAGCATCTCTGTCTCAGAAGCGGTTTCTCCTCTGGTGCCATTTGATTTTAAAGCCCTTTTCAGATATGTCTGCCTTAGAGCTGGAGCCAACTCGGGCTAATCACATTGCAAGCATGTTAGAATAATAAAAATTAGATTAGGGAGGCACAGGAAAAAGATGCTGGATGGTTCAGTTCAGCAGCCCCTTCTTTCCTTTCCCGCTGTGGCTGGTGAAGAGTTCTGATGTGCTGAGCCAGGGAATGTTAGTGTGTGCATTGTGTGTGTGGGTGTCGGGTTTATTTGTGACACTTATTTGTGACTTTTGCACCTCATTGCAAACATGAGTGGCTCAGTCTGGGACCTCTGGCACTTCCTTGTAACCAGGCCCTGGCTCATACTCAGCATCTGCGTGCACTGGGAAGGGGTGGATGTGCACCGGAGTGAGAGATTCCCATGGGCTCTCCAGCAAATGTGATTGTACCCTTTGGGTTCCTGGGAATCCACTTTGCAGTAGGTAACTGTGCGTTTCTGGCATGCAGAAGAAATCAGAAGCATTTGTTTCAAAATTGGGGCAAATCTTGTGAGCTTCCTGGTGTTTTGTACTTTGGAAGAGTTGGTGCTCGTTGGCCCTTGTGTGGATAACAACCAAGGAAAGTGACGGCCTGTGGTGGGATGTGGCTGCTGGTGTAAAAATGAGAGAGCTGGAGATCAGTAATGGGCTATACAGCCGTAGCCTGTAACCTGGCCCAAACCTGCCTGGGAAGTGGTCTGTGCAAGACGGCGAGGGAGGTGGGAGAAGTAAGCAGGTGTTCCCACCCACGTACTCCCTGCCCATCACTGGGCACTAATGGACCTTGTTGGCAGCCTTAGCCAAGACCAAAAATTGATTGAACTCCCCTCTCCTCCTCAGAGGTGTCCTGGGCGCAATGCCCCCGGACACTGCTGATACCTCACAGAGCCTGTTAGGCAGATCAGCAGCCTCCAGGCTGTCAGTCTCAGGTGTCGTCATTCGCTAGTGTATGTTAAAATGAGAGCTGAGCGACTAGCCTGAGCAGCAGAGTTCCTCTGCTGGGAACAGGTGTCACTCCCTGCTAAAAATGAAACCGCTGTCCCTGCCTGCACTTTGCCAGCATCCCTTGGGACTCAAGAACGCATTCGGGTCTCCCGTGAGAATCTGGACAGCCCACCAAACAGGAGACCGGGAATGTGGCCTGGTGCCCTTCCAAGGGGGGAGGCGCAGGGGAGCTAGCTGCAGCTGGGAGTGGGGACTGCAGAAGCCCTCAAGTCCACGAGGCAGCAGGCAACGATTTAATCCCCTTCTCTCATGGGCTGGCTGGGTGCGAGGGGGTGTAGCAATGTGATTCTAAGAGGCGTAGGTTAGAAGGTGGGGAAGGGAGGCCCACGTGCTGCTGCTGCTGATGTGAGAGGGGATCTTGGCTAGTGGAGAGGCTCCTCTCTTTTGCCACTGCCTTAGACGCGCACGGAGGAGGTGGAGCTTTCCCCTGGAACTCCAGTTATCACCGTGCGAGAGGGCCCCGCTGGGGGAACGGCCCCATCTCTGCCCCCGTGCGCCTCTCCCAGAAAGGCCAGCAGAGTGGTTTGCCACTTCCCTGAGCTCCTTGACCAGTGGTGCATTTCCTAATGGCCCCAGCTGGGCCTGACCAGTGACTGCCTTCCCTGCCGCCACGCCCACCTGCTAACGCCGATTGAGTTCCTGTGTCCTGCACTCGCTGAAAGCCTCTCTCTCTCTCTCTCTCTCTAATTACAGGTGTAGCTAGGAGGTGCCACCATATGATAGCAAGTGACAACCGAGGTGTAGCCTGCCAGATGGATTCCCACACTCTCCACCCGGCGTGCAGGATGGCTGGCTGAGTCGGGCTGGGGGACACAGGCATTCAGAAGCAGCCAGTCCTCCTGAGGACGTGGCTGGGAGCAAGGAGTGGCGCGCGGGGCAGCAATAGAGGAGCGATGGGAATTGAGGACCATGGTTACTTGAGATAAATGGCAGACCCCTGGGAGTCTAACCTCGAAGCTGCTCGCTTTTGCTCTCCCTTGCTCTGCGCTGCCTGGTTCTTCTGCGCAAGCTGCTGCTGGCTGCTGCCAGGCTGGCACTGGAGGTCTCCAGGGCGGCTTGAGTGCAAAGCTTGAGGGGGCTAGGGGTGGGGGTGGGCTTCCCGCCTCACCATGATTCAGCTGTGGAAAGTGGTGCGGCATGTGCGACAGCTGGAGCTCCACAGACTCATCCTGCTGCTTATTGCCTTCAGCCTGATCTCCATGTGCTTCCTGGCCTACTATGTCACCAACAGCCCCAAGGTCAAGGAGCCACCGCCCCTGCCCTTCAGCGACTGCAGCAGCCAGCACAGGGCCCCAGTTCCGCCCCAGGCCAGCTGGAGGCTCTCCAAGTCTATTGACACCACGCGCACAGAGCCGATGGTGCTAGTCTTTGTGGAAAGCATTTACTCCCAGCTGGGGCAGGAAATTGTGGCCATCCTGGAATCAAGCCGGTTTAAATACAGGACAGAGATTGCTCCTGGCAAGGGGGATATGCCCACCCTGACGGACAAGGACAGGGGCCGCTATGCCCTTATCATCTATGAGAATGTCCTGAAATATGTGAACCTAGATGCTTGGAACCGGGAGCTGCTAGACAAGTACTGCGTGGAGTATGGCGTGGGGATTATCGGCTTCTTCAAAGCCAATGAGAACAGCCTGCTCAGTGCTCAGCTCAAGGGCTTCCCCCTCTTCCTGCACTCCAACCTAGGGCTCCGGGACTATCACATCAACCCCAGCGCCCCCCTGCTCTATGTCACCCGGGCCAATGAGGTGGAGCAGGGCCCCCTGCCCGGGGATGACTGGACTGTATTCCAGTCAAACCACACCACCTATGAGCCTGTGCTCTTGGCCAGCACAAAGTCTTCGGAGTCCATCCCTCACCTGGCCACCCACAAAGCGCTGCACGCCACAGTTGTGCAGGACTTGGGACTGCACGACGGGGTCCAGCGGGTCCTCTTCGGCAATAACCTCAACTTCTGGCTGCACAAACTCGTCTTCGTGGATGCCATCGCCTACCTGACAGGCAAGCGCCTCTGCCTCACGCTGGACCGCTACATCCTGGTGGACATTGACGACATATTTGTGGGCAAAGAGGGCACTCGCATGAAGGTGTCTGACGTGGAGGTAAAGCATTCTGGGCTAACCCTGGGCCACCTAACTAAGGACCCAGCTCCCGTCACGGGGTGCATTGCCAATCTTCCCGGAGCCGCAGGGCTTCTGCCATGCATGCTGTGATCGCAGACCTCCAGCCCATGGCGGCTACGTGTCCCAGAAGGTGATGCTCTCAATGGGGGTTGCCCAGATCAAGATGCTGCATTGCATTCTGGGACCTCTAGCCCTCATTGGCTGAACTTTACTCTTGAGGGAATTCTGCACCGGGGGTGAGCAAAATTTTGACATTTGGGTCCACCTTTTCCTCCCTGCAATTAGCAGGTCCTCTCAACCTGTCCAGTGTCATCCAAACAGTCAGAAATTTCATTTACGTTCATATAGGGGGAAAAAAAAAACCTTTTGGCACATATAAGAAAATCAGTCTGTGCTACGTAAAACCTTTATTCAGTGGTAGAGAAATGTGAATACCCAGACATGAAACAGTCACAGAGCTCAACAGTTTTAGGCAGATGGGTGAACCTGATGACCCAGCAGCCGCTCATGCTGCACCCTCTTTATGTAATTCCCCCACAGTGGGCCTGCCCGCAACTTTGCTCACCCCTGTTCTACACCACAGACAATTGGCAAATTTTGTGCACAGTAGTTTAATTGTGCAAGTTTTGTCAGTCTGTTAACATAGAGCTCCTGCACAGCCACAGATAGCACAGGCTTCTGGCAGCATGGCAGTGGGAGGTCACCCTGAAGCCCTCCCACCCCAGGGGTGGGCTGAGAGGATTCTGTGTGGGACAGCCTGGGTGCAGCTTAGGGGGATGTGTGAGTATAGAGAGATCCAGACACACAGAGGCTCTTTGGGCATGGGAGGTGTTTCCAGATGCAGGGACAATGGGCCTCTATAGGGGTTCTAGGAGAAAGTCATTGGGGCTGAGTGGGGGTCTGGGTGCTGAGGGAGTGAGGCCTGTGGGGGTGGGGGTCTGTGAGCTGGTAGCTGAGGATCAGTGTGGTAGGGGTCTGTCTGTCTGTGAAGGCTCAGGGTGGTGCAAGGGGTGAGATTTGTTAGGGGGGTTGAGTGCAGTGAGCTCAGCAGGAGGGTAGGTTGGGGTCTAGGTTCTGAGGGTTCCAGATGCAGGGGGTGGGGTTCAGATATGGAGGTCTGGAAGGGGTTCTGGGTGTATGAGGTGAGGCTTTGTGTGGGGCCCATATATGGGCAGTCTGGATGCATGGGGGTTGAGCAGATTGGGGAGCAGCTCCTCGTACGGTGACTCTTCCTCCTATGGCTGAGGAGTAAAAGGGATGGAACGCAGGAGGGTACTGAGCTGGGGGACTTCTCTGGAGATGGCTAGGGCTGTCTCAGAGCCATGTCTTGCAAGGGAAGAGGAATCCCTGTTCTCTGCCTCCACCAGCACAGCCAGGACTATTAGCGGATCTTGGTGCTGGATAGGAGCCACCAGTTGGAGTGTCCTGTAACCCCTGCAGTGATTTACTGCTCCACTGCCTGCTCCAGGTGCCTGAAATGATGCACCTATGCTGGTGGGGAGGTGTGTGTGACTGCTCTTGCAGCTCCTTGCACTCCTGTCAGAAAGTTATTTTTCTGCAAGGATGCAAAGAAATCTGCCCGGGATGTGAATTCTGTGCATGTGCAGTGTTGCAGAATTCCCCCACCCGTCACTGACAGGTTAAAGTTGAGAATGACATACACAGTCTGCTCTTTCTCATCTTTAATATAGCAATGCTGCCCATTGGGGTCCCAGAACACATTGCTAGTGTTTAACCGTCCTGGGACCTGTCCAGGCAGCCCTATGGAGCATGGAGAGCTGTCTTCTCTTGGATTATTCCACTTCTCCGCCCCCACTTCTGCAGCTAACCTGGGGTGCAGGGAGTGATGTGTGTCCAGAAATCCTGGGAGTGAGGGCCGGGGGAGATGCACAGGCCAGGAGCTCTCCCCATGGCCTCAGTGCTGGGGAGGAGGCTGAGGGGGGCCCATCTCCAAGGGTTGTGATCATGAAATTGAGGAATAAGTCAGAAAAGGCCAGGTCAGGGAAAGAACCAGGTAGGATCTGGGGAAGAAATGAGAGTGGGTGGAAGGAGACACCCTTCCAGCTCCCAGAAACAAGGGACAGGTATTTTAAGTAACTCAATAATTGTTTTGCCAAGTGGTTGCTGATAGTCTGTGCCAGAGGATTGTTTTGTGCCTGCGCCTGCACTTACATGTTGCCCCAGGCACTTGCAGCTCTGTTTTGGGGCACTTAGGCTAACTCAAAGGGACGCTGGTCTACTATCCCAGCCAGGAACAGCTCTCCCCATGCTTGGAAAGGTGGGGACCCCATTGCTAGCTGTTCAGAGCACCTACCCTGGGAGGGAAGCCGTTGGCCTAAGCCCTGGAGGCAGGAGGCATGTCTAATCTAGTGATTTTTGAAAGCCGACCCAGACCTGATAATTCAAAGATGTTTCATTTGGGGTTTTAGCTGTGTGAAATGGAGGAATAATCTGAGCTCTGTAAATGGAGAATCTCTGGCAAAACAGATAAAGCCACTTAAAAGGGCCCTGTGATTGCAGCTCCAGGAGAGGTTAATGAATTTTTATTTTTTACAGGCAAGTTTTTTAGGCTTTTCCCATGAATGCTGGATTTCAGAGACACCCCAACATCTGAGCAGATGCCAGCGGGTGGGGAGGGCAGATTAGAAACAACATTCCCTTCCCAATCCCAGAGATGATCGAGGTCTCAGGCAGGCTGGTTCGCTGCACAGGTCTGCTTTCAAGGAGCTGTGTAGACCTCAGGGAGGAAGAAAACCTCTGTTTGCTGGCCAGATGTGTGCCAGCTGTAAGTGACTTGGGCAGGGGGAATGTTCCCTTTTGCTGGGGCAACCATATCTCCCTACCCCACATACAGAACAGGGCTCTCCGAGGGCTGCCTCTCCAGCTGCCCCATGCTTCGGGGAGCCAGGAAGGAAGCAGCCGCGGTGCCTGTGCTCCTACCAGCTCCCCCAAGGTGCGGGGAGCTGGGAACTGGGCAGCAGCTGCAAGGATGGGACCCCTGCTCCCCACTCCTCAGGGAGCTGGGAAGGAGGGAGCAGCGGCCCCCATGCTGCCCCAAGCTTCCCCAAGCCTTGGGGAAGCGGCAAGGAGGCAGGAGCCTCCGGCAGCTTCCCTGAGCATGGAGGAGGCAAGAAAGAACTCCAGCCTTTTTAGGGCCCCCTGCTGGCTCCCCCTTCCTGTGGCTGGAGAGCAGGTACTCGCCTACAGTGTGTGGTCCCCGGCCAGCACAGCTGGTCAGGGAAAGGGTCAGCTGGTGGGGGCCAAACACAGGACGGCTAGCCCCTTTTTAAAAATAGACAGGGGTGCCTTTTTGGCGCCTGAAATACGGGACGCTGCTGCCCCATATGGGCCAGGTGGTCACCCTGCCTTCAGGGGGAAAGGTCCTGCTTGTTTTTATGTTACAAATATTAGCCCTTGACTACTTGCTGGCATGGGAGCTTTCTCAGCCTTCAGCCACAGGGTGAACTTTCTCCTGGTTGGAGTTAACAGCAAAAACACAAGTTTTTCCAGCATTCAGAGAATCGCTTCCCCTCACGTGTTCAGTATTCAGTTTCTTGCCAATCCACAGTTCTGCTCATTCTCCTGTTGACCACAATCTGCCAACCAAACTGGGCATCAGGAGGAGAGATTTCTAAGAGAGCAAAGCCCTGTTTTCTGTCTGATCTGCCTCCTCCTTCCAGGCCCTCCTGATGCATCGCAGATTAGCATGCCTCCCTAGAACCAAACCACAAGCATAATGTTTGCTCATGTGCCGCTCCCCAGGTCCCCTCTAAAGAACGTGGTGGTCTAGTGATCTGGTGAGCTGCCTTTTTCAGTGAGTCTGGGAGGTTGGCTGATGGTGTAGGCCAGTGTTTCTCAAATCTTTTTTTTTTTTTTTTTTTAAATAAAGTATCCCTTTAAAAAAAATAAGTACTCCAGACTTCTCTTGTGTACCCCTAGAGGTGCGCGTACCCCCGCTGAGAAAGGGTCCTAAGGAAATCTGAGGTCTTGAAACAAGTGCCATTCAACCTGTCCAGATTACTGTACCCTTTTCAAGAGTCAGATGGGCTTTACATACCACCAAATTACACCTCAAATAAAAGCTACTTCAGGACGCATGCAAAAGTATCACAAAAGACGACTACTGAAAACTTGCTGACTTTCTACCGTCTTATTATCAAATACATTATTTGGCATAGAAATATTGTACTTACATTTCAGAGTAAGGCATATAAAGCAGTAGAAAGAAGTCAGTGTCTGAATGAACTTTTAGCTCGTACTGATTTTACGAATGTTTTTTTTTTTTATGTAGCCTGTTGTAAAACTGAGTAAATCTCTGGATGAGTTGATGTACCCCTGTAAGACCTCAGTGTAAGCCCAAGGGTACATGTACCCCTGGTTGAGAAGCACTGGTGTAGGCCAGCGATTGCACTGCACAGAAGAGGAATTCAGACGACTGAGGGTGACCAGGGCATGGTGGTACAGTAAACCCTCGAAACGCACAATTGCAAGTTCTGCTTAACTCGCATTAACAGCTCAAAATCCCACTCCCCCTGGCCCTGGCTCAAACCCAGCCCCACATGGCCCTGGTTCAAACTCCCTGTGGCCCGGCTCACCCCCCCCACATGGCTCCAGCTGACACCCCCCCCACCGTTTCAAATCCCTTACGCTCAGCTCCAGCAGATACCACCTCCCACCCCCACCCTGCTCCAGTTCAAACCCCTGGTGCTCAGCTCCAGCTCAGCTTCACACCCCTTTCCCCCTGCAGCCGTAACCCACCCCAGGCTTAACCTTCTGTCCTCCTCCCACAGCCCCAACCCACTGCCAGGCTTAAAGCTCCCCAAATCTCCCCCTCCCCAACCCCAGGGCTTCCCTGTCAAAAGTTGCTCCACATGCTCCTGCTGCCTCCTGCTGGCAGCAGAACGTTCATTCCACCGGGAAAAACTCCCGCACCCGACTTACGAGAAATTAGAGTTATGTGAGGGTGTGTGGGAACGCAACCCTTGCATAACTCAAGGGACTGTTGTGTTTGCCCCTTGGAAAGCTCAGCCTGTCCTCGCCCAAACAGAGGCTATTAAACAATTCTCCTCTGGTGCTAGAGTGTCAGGACTCTGTCTGCATGAGTGCTTCCACCACTGCTGGCACAGTTTGAGCTGCACCCAGGCTGGAGCAACAGCGGGAAAACTGCCGATGGTTCCCAAAGCAGGTGCAGTCCTGTTGCCATGGAGGTGAATTCTGTGCAGTGGAAGCTGTCCCTTTGCGTGCGTGTCCCAGGCAGGCTCCAAGCCAAGCTGGACACTGCTTTCCTCCCTGTTGCTTTCCTCTATGTTAACGCCTCACATTTCTTCTGCATGTTCCCTTCCCCTCGGCCTTCCTGCTGCTTTCTTCTCCTCTGCCCCATTTCTTACCCATCTCCATTCAGCTTCCTTTGCTCTCTCCTTCTCTTGTGTTTGCTCCTTGTTGTGGTGGGGTGTGCATGACAGAGAGAGAGAGAGAGAGAGAGTTTGTGCTGAATAATGACCATCTCTCATCAGTGAAACGTTGTGTCTAAGGGGCCAGTTGTGAGGAGGACTGATCCATACGACAGTGAAGTCTAGGCCAGGATGCTGGGTTAGAAAAGAGAGAGACCTGTCTCATGGAGCTGGCAGCTGAAATAGCCACGTTGCACAAAATAGAGCCTGAGCTAATCTGCCTGCCGACTTAGAGCTCCTAACGCCCATGGAAAGGGCTGCCTCTGGGCGCCAGCATCCTCCGGCGCGTGTAGGGATTGCGTGGGGCGCTGTTCTGCACAGCCAGCCGAGGGAGCACACAGACCTTCCTTTAGAACTGCCACACCAAAGTGTGCTAAAACGAACACTCGGGAACCTCCCTTCTCCAGGTGTCCTCAGTCAGGAGCACCTGAGGCACAGAGGTGGAAGCAGCTCTGTGCACAGCCACTCTCCACCCCTGTGCTGCAGAGCTGCTTCCCCTGAGGCTTTTCCCCACTGCTCCCTTAGCAGCAGGGGACATGGTGCCATGTGGGACCCCAGGTAATGCTCTACTCCCATCCCCCTCTCGCCTGGTGCCACAGCACCCCTCTGGCCCCCCTGCCAAATCTGCAATCCGGCAGGCCCAGTTTCCCAGGGTTGCCGGCTTAAAGAGAGTCAAGTGTAACTAGGGCCCCCATGTAATTTTAAAGCCCCAGTTGCAGCCCCAGGTGATAGAATTTAGACATCATCTAGCTTGTGGCCACATGTCTGGGCAGCGCAATGTAGCTGTCCACCATTGGGGCCTGTCACCCTTCTTGGTCAGTTGCTGCACCTAAATCAAAGGCTGGAGGGAGGCACCTGAAAAATTAGGTTTGCAAATCCAGGGGACATTCTTCATCAAATTATGGCAAACATCAGGTCAGATGGGTTTGGCCTGGCCTGGTGAGTTATTGGAAGTGAGCTGCACCTGAATCCCAGGCTCGTATTTTGTGGAGCAAACATTGCTTGTTAGCCAGCAGTAGCCCTCTTGGGCATCTTAAGAGCAGGATGACGACATTCCAGTGGAAGCCTTTGAATGGTGGTGAGCACAGGATAGCCGTTAGAGATACTCAGGAGATTCAGGGCAGAATAAAGCTGGGGCTAGTTTGCTGGAGTCCAGGGGGGTGTTTCTGGCCTGTGAGCAGGCTGCTGAAAAGGGGAGCTGGGCCCACTGTCAGGCTTCCCCTTCTTCTACCAGCTGAGGAAGGTGTTGGTTTCTGGCTGGTAGAGGCAGAGCAGACTAAATTCAGTGTCATGTGAGAAGAGTGAGGCCCGGCCTGCAGTTGTCTGGTCAATTCACATACTGCAGGTTGAACCTCTCTAGTCTGGCACCCTTGGGACCTGACTGGTCCTGGACAAGGGAATTTACCGGACTATGGGAGATGAATATTGTCTAGCAGATCACCAACACTTCCTCTGCTTACTGGGCTCTTAGACATCTGGGGTAAATCACAGCTAAATAACAGCCCAGAACACTGAGAGCCAGGGCTGGTGTTTGTAAACAAGCTTTGTGGGACAGCGGGGAGTTTGGTCATACCCATGATAAGCAGTCATCCGGCTCACGACAGTCCTGCCAGATTATGGATGTTGCTGGATGAGTGTGTTCTGGACTAGAGAGGTTCAACCTGTAGCAAATGTAACACTGCTCCCTTCTCTGGCACCTTTCCACAGGGAAATGAATTACACTGTGAAACAGGGAGTGTAGGGGGAGAGAGAGAAGCCCATTGAGTGGCAGAGCTGGGATAAGAGCCCAGAGCTCCTGTGTGCCGCTTTCTGCTCTCCCTTCTGGTGTAAGTACCATCTTCCCCCACCCCCATTGCTCCTGACTCAGGGTCACTCACCTGAGTGCATCCTGAGAAGGTCGCTGTGTCCTTGGTCGGAGGAGTTCCCAGGACAGGCCCTGCTTGGCTGGTTGTTTCTCCAGCCTGTGCAGTGGGATGTGGCATGAGGGGGATGGGACCTGTACTGGGCTGGTCCCTAAGTGAGCTCAGCGTCGGGAGAAGCTCAGCACATCATTAAGAGCAGACTTGCCTGGAAAGCAGCATAATCCTGTCCGTAGTGTGGGCTCCCCTTGGTGCACCTCTTCCCCAGGGCTTCTCGGTAAGCAGCCAGCCTGCTGCCCGCTCTGCAGCAGAGCTGTTCAGAATTTATTAGCTGACAGGCGTTGTCATGGTAACCCAAGCTGGGCTGTAAAGCTCCCTCTGCAGAGGGACATCTGACCCTTTGCATCCTCCCTTCTCTCTCCCCTTTCGGCAGAGGGGAGTAGCTGGAGAGGGAGAGGGAAATGGGGCTGGTCACTGGAAGGTTGCCAGGGCAGGTGCAGCTCTGTAGCGTAGGGGCTACCTCCCCTGGGGTGCTTGGCTGGTGTGAAATGAGCCCAGCATTCCCCCTGCAGTGCCACTGCCCAGAACCGCCAGGGGGTCTGTCCAAAGCAGTAGAGGTGTTTGGGGCTTGTCTGCAGTCCAGGTGGTGTCGCTCGGGGCTGCGAGGGAGCCTCCGCCCCGAGGCGACACAGCTGCGCCGACCTCCGCATCGGCGTGTCAGTGCCGTGCCGGCAGACCCTCTCCCGCAGCCTGTTGACGGAGATGGAGTTAAGAGGGTGCTCTCCCACCAACACACAGCCTCCTCTCCAGGCCTGTGGCACCCGTGTGGCTGTACCAGTGTGACCCACCCCTTAGCAGAGGTTCCGGACGCTGTCCTATGCCCCAGTTTCCATGAGCACCATGGGAAGAGGAGCTAGGTCCTTGCCCTTCATCCCAGGCTCATTGGTTGCCCTTGACAGCTGAGGTGAGGAGGGAGCTGAAGTTTCTGGCTGTCCATGTTGGAGGAGAGAGGCCAGTAACCCCTTGCCCAGAGGGGTTGGGTGGCTGGTCAGTGCAGGCTCTGGAACAGCTTTGAGCACGTCGTTGGCACCCCAGAAATGCGAGGTTTGGTGAGGGCGATCAGCACCTACCCTGTGTCACCAGCCAGCACTAAGAGCCCATTTTCTGCCTCCTCTTAGCTCTCGCTGCGCAATGGGCACGTGAGGGGGAGGCGGAGTTCCCCCTCCAGCAAACCCAGTGTTTAGGTTTGCACTGAGCAGCTCACGCCGGAGGGCTCAGATGATAAACTCCGTCCAGCACTCCCTGGCCTCTGCCAGGGTGTGTGCAGTAGGTAGGAGGAGGAGGCGGCACTCCATTCTCTCTTGCCAGTTAGCATGGGCTGCTGTACTACTGTCCGGGGCATGGCCCAGTGAGCCCTCTGGACAATAGCTGTATCTGCAGTGGTTTGCGTGCGTGCCGGGAGGCTAGTAACGTGTGATCTGTGGGTGTGACTTTGACCACTGGAGACCAGTGTACCTAACCCCGTCCATGATGTGTTCTCCAGCAAGCTTTGGAGCTGGAAATGTGGCTGATGTAGGGAGATCTGCTCTGTGCCCGCGGCCCTGAGAAGCCGCCTTGCTGTGTAGCGACAATTAGCCCAAGACTGGGGTTGCTGGGCACCCCCTTCTCCTTCACCTTCAGAAAAGCTGTTCATATCTAAATGGCTGCCTGGGATTAGGCCATTTCCATCACCAGGCACCTCCTAATTCCCCTGCTCCAGCACTCCCGCCGGCTCCTGTTGCATTCAGAGCGCACCAGGAGGGCAGAGTAGGTGGGAGGATCCCCTGGGAGTGGGGGCTGCCCTAGATGTATATCCAGCGCCCCTGTGAGCTCTGGGTTCCTTTGGAAAGCCGAGTGCACTCCCTTACATTCATCCCTCTGCTAGCCTCGGATTCTCCTCCTTTGTCTCTGCACCCTGGGCTCTCGAGAGCCTGACCCAGTACAGCACACAGAGATGGGCTTTCCACAAGCCGGCTGGGAGCTCTCAGGGGGGCTGTCTTGGTGTTGGGCCTGGGATGCCTTAAGCTGCAATGGGGAGGTGAGACATGCTGCCCAGCTCTGTCTCAATGCGGGCATGTAATGGAATGGGGCAAAGGCATCCGCTCACCTGTTGGTGCAGGCTGGGGTCCCTCAGGGTGAGATTGAGGAAATTCCTCTGGGGCCTGGCCCTGCTCCATGCTTCGCCCAGGGCAACGGTTTTCAAGCTCTTCGTGTCTTTGGGCTGCGTGTGCAGCGTTGTGTGTTCCATAGGGCTGTCCAGGCACTGCGTAGGTGCTAGATGAGTGTGGGTTCAGCCCTGCTGCTCTGGGGTACATGCCTGGCCACGAAGGAGGACCACGGGATTCTGTGCTACTCCGCCTCCTGCCAGAGCTGACCTGCGAGCAGCAAAGCAGAGATGCAAGTGAGCAGCTGAGCGTGACTCTCTCCTTGTCCCTGTTGGACAGGCTCTCCTGAACACTCAAGCCAAGCTGAGGGCATTGGTGCCCAACTTCACTTTCAACCTGGGCTTCTCTGGCAAATTCTACCACACAGGTGAGTTCCTTCCTTCCACCCACCCACCCACCCACCTGCTGTCCAGTTGCAGGGCCCCGTTTTGGCCCAGCTCCCCAGCAGCGTGCCGGGGACAGCCCGTGCTTCTAACGTGCTGCTTGTCCGATGGAACCGTTTCCATCAGCTCTTGCGAGCTGAGCGAGGTGAGGCTGCCTCCAGCAGCAGGGTGGTGTCAGCAGGAGTGCACGCAAAACCGGTGCGGGAGGCTGTGGCTCCCCGTGAGTACTGCCCCTGCTGAGTTACGAGGGATTAGCCACTGCCCACCCTCCTGCTACGGCCCGTTTGCTCCCCAGGCACAGAGGAGGAAGATGAAGGAGATGACGTGCTGCTGAAACACAGGAGGGAGTTCTGGTGGTTCCCTCACATGTGGAGTCACATGCAGCCTCACCTCTTCCACAACGTCACCGTGCTGGCGGAGCAGATGAAGCTCAACAAGCAGTTTGCGCTGGTAAGAGGCCGCGTTGGTGGCCCGTGGGCTCACTGCACTCCTGAAGTATTCCTCCCTGGAACCAGGCCTGGCTCCTGCTGAGCCCAGGTACTACTGTGGCAATTCTACTGGGTCTGAGAGCCGAGCGTGAATCCCTGCTGGAGCCTGGGCCCTACTGCTTTCCCCCCTGAAAGCGTGACACCCGGCACCAGTGCCCACGGGACCGTGCCCCCTGTGTGGCTGTGGCTCACTGCCACGCCTGGCTCCCAACACTGCTCTGCTGGCTGTGGGCATGGAGCGTGGCGGCTGTCGAGTCACGGTATGCTACCTCTGCTGCCCAATTCAAAGCATTGTACCAACTCAGACTGCAAAGAAGCATTTCCTACTCTGTCCTTGCTGCCTTACTGAGGTTTTCCAGGGAACCAGGGGTGCAGTGCCCTCAGCTGAGCAGGAGCAGAGTACGTTCAGGGTAGGAACCTCGGCCTCCCAGAGGGTCACTTCAGTTTAAGGCAAGGTTCCTGTTGCCAAGTGGAGGAGGAGGCCCATTGGGAAGGTCTGACCTGCTGGGCTCACATCTGCTTGGTACGCCCAGCACAGGGCGTGCAGCTGAAATGGCATCCAGAGATCCCTTGGGAACAAGCCTCTCTCCAGCCTGCATGTGAGTTCTTGTAGCTGTAAGCCAAGCCCCGCTGGAGTAAGTCTGTTATTTCAGGCCCAGGTCATCAGGCCTCTTCATCCTGAGAAGCGTAAGTGCCCTTAACATCAGAGCATAGTCCCTCAGTGCTGTAACAACAGGTCACCTCTCTGCTTCCCCACTTACATATGTGATTGGATTTTCTTTCAGACTTGGGCCCAGAAACGTGGCATTCCTATGCAAAGAAATCCCACGGAGTGCTTAAACGCACTTAATACTGAGTGTCCTGGCCAGTGACCCTGGCAGGCCGTGACTCCACTGGGGGCACCAGGTGTGCTGTAAATCACCAGGGCAAAGCTGTCCTGGCTCCGGTCATCACCAGACGCATTCAGTGAATCTCTAGCTGGGAAACTGAAATATTTTCTGCTACTTTGTCGTAGTACTGGGCTCCAAGGCCCCAGGCCATTCTGCATGGCCCTCTTAGAATCCCAGGGCAGGAGGTCATCTAGTCCAGCCCCTGCCTAAAGCAGGACCAACCCTAACTAAGTCATCCCAGCCAGGACCTTGTCCAGACGGGACTTAAAAACCTCCAGGGATGGAGATTCCACCACCTCTCTAGGTAACACATTCCAGTGCTTCACCACCCTCCTCTTGCTCACTCCATCCGTAGCATAACCCTCTCCAAGCTAGAGCCCCTTCTCTCCACACCTGCCAGGCACAGGTCTGTTCTGGTGCCTCTCCTCTTGGCAGCTTTGGAACAGGATTTGCATCTTCAGCAGTTCTGGCTGGTTTGGCCATTGTAACCGACAGGGCTGGTGTCAAGCTGATGAATTAAGCCAGTTTGTCACAGCCCTAAGTGACCCATGGCTGCAGTCGCGCAGAGCACCGTGGTTGCTGCATGAGCACCTTTGCTTCCTGGCAGCACTCAGAGCTCCTTGTTTTGCACACTGCTGTGTTTCTCATCCAAGCGTTAAGCACTGAGGGGAAGTTGTGTTCTGCTTCCAGGAGCACGGGATCCCCACAGACTTGGGCTATGCTGTGGCCCCCCATCATTCTGGGGTTTATCCCATCCACACACAGCTCTACGAAGCCTGGAAATCTGTGTGGAACATCCAGGTGACCAGCACGGAGGAGTATCCCCACCTGCGGCCTGCCCGGTACCGCCGAGGGTTCATCCATAATGGCGTCATGGTGAGTGTCGCCAGCTGGGAGCATGGAGCCCTTTGGGCTAGTTGGGGGATGCATGGTGGTGGCAGCCAGCTGAGGGGGGGTTCTGGGTGGCCAGTGTTGAGAAGCTTCACCCCGTACCTTGAGGTCTGATCCTTCCCGGAACCATCAGGCTTTGGGTCTGCTCCTCGCGGTGGCCTCTCCTTGCCCTCTGTGAGGGGTTGCTACAAGCTGTCAGCCTCATCTCTAATGTTCCCTCTCTCCGGCTCCACTAGGTGCTGCCTCGACAGACCTGTGGGCTTTTCACCCACACCATCTTCTACAACGAATATCCCGGGGGCTCCAAGGAGCTGGACAAAAGCATTCGGGGTGGTGAGCTCTTCCTGACGGTTCTTCTGAACCCGGTAAGTTTGCCCACACGGTGGGCAAGGCCTGTTTTGAGTGTCCATGGTCAGTGTGGGTAGAAGGATGGCCTAGAGGGGTTAGCTGCCAGGGTGAGAGAGGAAGAGCTGGAGGGACCGGGCACTCACCTGGTCTGTGAAGGCTAATTCAGCCTTAGCTGCCCAGGGGGATTCTCGGCAAAGTGTTGCTCTGCTGCCCAGTTCCTGCCAAAGTTCGGGGCCAGGCAGTGTGACCCTTCCAGCCCTGTGCTGGGGGGAGGCAGCTGCGCTGAGCTGAGCCTGATGCTGGAGCAACTCTTACCCATGCTTCAGGCGCCCCCTCAAAAATGGCTGAGCCAAAAGTTCTTGGCTTCCTTTATTGCTTCGTGCATCTGGTTGTGCTTGTCTTGTCTTCAGGCACTGCGACAAACCCTCCTTTTGAGCCTTCCTTCCTAGGATGTCTCTCCTCCAGCCCCCTCCTGCCCAAGGCCTTTTCAAGAGGTCCAGGCCTGACACCATTGTTTCCTTCCCCTCCCTCCCCCAGGCGCCCTGCTTGAGCACACTTCTGAGTGATGCTTGTCATTGCGCCATCCAGACTCTTCTGAGCCTTAGGGCTTCCCACCTCGGCCCTTTTCAATCCAGAACTGTAAACGGTGTGGTAGGCTGCCCAGACTGTCAGGGTCAGAAAATGGAGGAGGCGGCGGCTGGAAAATGTCTTGCATCTCCCAGTCCATCCCTCCCTCAGTCACCTCCTGGATAAACTTCCCAGACCCTCTCTTTGCCCTAGAGGCACGTGGGGACTGAGTAGGAGCAAGATGTTCCCCTTTCACCTTGGTTTCACTTCCAAGATCTTCCCTAATTTCCAAGTCAGATTTGTCCTCTGTTAAGTCAGTTTACTCCTTGCGTCCCTAGAAGCATCCTGTTTTGATGTGGGTATTAGTTCCCAGTCAGAGTTGAGAGGGTGGTTATTGTATGTTCCACCCCCTATAACCAGCCTCACAGCTTAAGGGGAACCATAGATATTTACTCTTCTCTCACCCTTAGAAAGAGGGTGGAGCTCATGGTTCCAAGGAATGGTAGGAGGGAGAACCGCACAGTAAAGGCAATGGGTTTTAAAAAGGCAGACTTTGGCGAACTCGAAGTAAAATCCCAGGGGAAGCAAGCTGAAGGGAAAAACAGTTCAAGAGAGTTGGCAGCTTTTCAGAGACATTAATGAGTAGAGGAGCAAATTATCCCACTTGTGTAGGAAAGATAGGAAGTTTGGCAAGAGACCACCAGTACATCTTCAGTGACCTAAAATGCAAAAAAGAGTCCTTCAAAAAGTGGAAATTAGGTCACATCCCAAAGCATGAATATGGGCAAATAACACAAATAGGTGGGGACAGAATTAGAAAGGCCAAGGCACAAAATGAGATCGGACTAGCTAGAGACATCACGGGAACAAGAAAACATTCTACAAATCCACTAGACGCAGGAGAACAACCAGGGAGAGGGGAGAAGTGTTACTCCAGGGGGGAGTGGGGAAAAAATAACAAAATATGTGGACATGGAAGAGGTGCTTGAGCTCTTTATTTCAGTTTGCACCAAGAAGCTTGGTGGTAGTTGGATGTGTAACATCATGAATGCCAGTAAAAATGAGCCAGGAACAGGCTAAAATAGGAGAACAACAAGTTAAACATTGCTTAGGCAAATTAGATGTCATCAGATCACCAGGGCCTGATGAACTTCCTCCTAGAATAGTCAAGGAGCTGATTGAGGAGATGCCTGAGCCATTAGCAATTATCTTTCAAAAGTCTTGGAATACAAGAGAGATTCAAAAAGACTGGACAAGGGCAAATATAGCACCCATCCATAAAATGCAGAATAGGGACAACCTGGGGACTTGCAGACCAGGCAGTTTAACTTCTGTCTCTGGACAGATAATCACAGAATCCTCGGGCTGGAAGGGACTTCAGGAGGTCACGAAGTCCAGCCCTCTGCCTAATGTAGAACCAACCCCAACTAAATCATCCCAGTCGGGACTTTGTCAAGCTGGGACTTAAAAACCTCTAGGGATGGAGATTTCGTACCAGCCAAAATATACTTCCCTCACTGCAACTTGACACCATTGCTCCTTGTTCTACCATCTGTCGCTACTGAGAACAATCTCTCTTCGTCCTCTTTAGAGCTCCCCTTCAGGAGGCTGAAGACTGTTATCAAATCGCCCCTCAGTCTTCTCTTCTGTAAACTAAATCAGCCCAAGTCCCTCAGCCTATCCTCATAGGTCATGTGCCCCTGAATCATTTCATTGCCCTGTGCTGAACCTGCTCCTGCTTCTGTAGAGCACTAACCACTCAATTGTTGGTCTACATTTCTAATTTTTACCTATTTTCGTTCTGATAATGCAGTACATCATTTAAAAGGGCGCGCAGTCAACTTAACATTACATTGAATGTTTGTTTGTTCTAATGGATGGCCACTGACCTGGCTTAACTCCAAGCAGTTTTAGCACATGCCCCATATTTCACACAGGGAAATATGGTCACCTTTATCCGCATGCGTTCTATAATGGGAGGCCCAGAACTGGATGCAGAACTCCAGATGTGGACTCGCTAGTGCCAAATAGAGGGGAGTAATTTCTCTGGATCTGCTGGAAATGCTCCTCCTGATGCCCCTCCAGTATGCCATTAGCCTTCTGGGCTACAAATGAAGCAGTCGGTTTGCAAACATGTGGAACAGGGGTTCTCAGATGTCCTTGTGCCAGGAACCCCTTCTGACAGTGAGATTTAAGACATAACCCCAAGATGGGGGACTGAAACCCAAGCCTGGCTGAGCCCCACTGCCCCCATTGGGGGCAGTGGGGCAAAGCTCGAGCCCCACCACTCTAGGCAGGGTGGGCCAGAGCTTCAGCCCCAGACAGGGGGCCTGTAACTGAGCCTCCAGCTTCGGCCGTGGGCTGTTGGGGGGTGGGCTTCAGCTCTGGGCCCAGCAAGTCTATTGGCCCTGGCAACTCCAGTAAAGTGGGGTTGTGCCAGGCGTTCCCTGTAAGCGGGGCGCTTGTACAGCCCCTCAGGAGAGAGTCCGGTGCCGCCCAGCTGATTCAGCAGCGCACCCACAGGTGGGTTTGTGTTTCTCCTGGTGGTGCCCGTTTGCACGTCTCCGCACTGGATAGAGCTGGTTAGAGGCATAATCCCCCCCGGGGTCCCAGCCCACAACTTGAGCACTGAGTCAGACGATAACAAGGCCCTGCAAGAACGAGGCATGTCAGACCTTCAGCAGCAGGAGACGCGCAGGACTGCGTGTCTCAGCCGTGCTCTGGGGAAGCGGGCAGTGCTCAGCACAGCTGGCTGCCTCGCTCGAGGCCGAGACAGACGGTCACTTGCCCGGCCCTTCACCAGCCCTGCTGCAGTACTGCCAGGCCTTGGCTCCCCGCTGCCAGCGCTGTCCTGGCAGCTCTCAGGGGCGCGCTTGTCTCTTTCAGAGGAAACGTTCCCCTCAGCTTGAGGCACTTGGCTTTGGCTCCCCTCTGAGCCCCTTCTGTCTCTCTCTGTGGTTTCACCTCCTCCCTCCCCCACCATTCCCCCCTCGCTCCCCGGGAGCAGCGGAGGGCTGTGCCGTCAGCACATCTCACTGCTCTGCTCGCAGAGGGAGCTTTGCTAATAGAGATGTGGCAGCGCGTGGAGAAAGCCGGGCAGACGTGTGGCATCAGTGATCCATAGCAGACTTGGGGCGCGGCTTCTTTGCACTCCTCTGCCGCGTGCGCGGGAGTCTGAGTGCAGTGTCAACAGACGATGTTTGGTCTCCGGGCGGGCGAGCAAGCCGTGATCCAGGCTGCGGATAGCTGCTGTCACACGCCTGGCTGCGTTTCCTGCCGGCAGAGGGGGATGTTCCTGAGAGCTCGGGGGTCCTTCTGTTTGCGCTGCGTGTCACACAGGCCGTTGCTGTGCCACAGCTGTTTGCTCTGCATGCATAAAGACTCCCCCGTCGTCTGTCCTCTGAACTCCAGGCCTCTCTGCCACCTTCCTCCAAGCGCCTTGTCGGTGCTGAGCAGGGGCTGCCTTGCTGTCCCTCCCGCAGGGCTCACTCCCAGTTCATCATGGGTCAGAGCTGGGCAGGGCAGGGCAGGTCACAGGGGCTGGTCTGACGGGGCACGCATGCTCCACTGGTACAAGGCAGCCAGACTCGTTGGAAGAGGAGGGCTGTGCCCTGCCAGCCCTGGCCGAGTTGCCTGGCCGGGGATCGCTTATGGATAAAGCTGTTACCCCACTGTTCATGGCAGTCCTCAACCGCTGGCACCCCCACTGTAGGCCACATTAGCGGCCCTGGCCATGCTCCTAGCGAGCAGCTGGGGTGAGTTCCCCCCCACAGACAGAGGGTGCAAGCAGTGGCTGGGCGGTGATCGCTCAGTCAGGTCGCTCCCCCAGGAGCAGGAGGAGGTGGATGCTTTGCGGCCTGGGCAGTTACTCCTGAGCCCGTTCCTCCCACCATGCAGGTGGACCTGCTCCCCCGTCCTCATGGCGCTTCACCCCCAGCTTCCCAGCAGTGGCAGCCCACATGGTTTCTCAGACCCTTCTGGTTCCTGGGAGCGCTGTCCCCACTGCTGGCTCTGGCGTTCCAGCTGTGGGCATCTCCTGTTGGGCCCTGCAGCATTCCTGTGCCTGGTGGAGGCTTGAGCGTCACAGCAACTGAGGGTCACTATAACCAGCTAACACCTTCTCTCATCTCCCCACCGCCGGCAGCCCTACAAATCACGTGTGGGCCTCAGCTCGACTTCTAGCATTGTCCCGTGCCTCGCCTGGAGCATGAAACCCCTGGTCGTTCAGGGTGGGAACACGTTTGACTTGCAAGCTGCTGGGCTGGGGGCTCCTCGGAGAGCTCCATGGCTGTCTCTGGGAATGGACAGCCCATTGCTGTGGGAGCTGAGAGCCATGGTCGGTCCTCTGCTCAGCAGTCTGTTTTACCAGTGTCGAGTGGGCTCCTTGTTCCTGCTGTCTGCAGAGCTGGTAACTGCGCTGGGGCTTTGGCAGGGTGCACACTCAGAGTCACTCCTGGTCTGCTCTGCTCTTGGGATTTCCCAGGACTAGCACAGCAGGGGATACTGCGAGGATCACCCACTTCTCTCTCCCCCGGGGCACCATTGCCTGGGGCAGAGGTGTGGAGAGTGGAGCAGGAGTCCAGGGGGAACAACATAGTCTCTTGCCTTTGCCTCAGAGCCCAAGTGAGAGGCACATTGGCCAGGCCTTGGAAGCCGGAGCAGGCCTGGGAAGCCAGCAGCTTGTGTCTGGCAGTGGGTCGGGTGACCACGAGCAGGCTGGGAAGATGCAGGCCTGTTAGCTGAATTGTAACTGTTCCTTGTGTCCCCTGTTTGCAGATCAGCATCTTCATGACGCATCTGTCAAACTACGGCAATGACCGGCTGGGACTGTACACGTTTGAGAGCCTGGTCAAGTTTGTGCAGTGCTGGACCAACCTTCGCCTGCAGACGCTGCCTCCCGTCCAGCTGGCAAAGAAGTACTTTGACATTTTTCCTGAAGAGAAGAACCCACTGTGGCAGGTGAGCAGGCTGGCCTGATCTCCCTTGGCCCTTCACAGAATCACAGAATCCTGGGGCTGGAAGGGACCTCAGGAGGTCATCCGTTCCAGCACCCTGCCTAAAGCAGGATCAACCCCCACTAAATCATCCCAGCCAGGACGAAGTCAAGCCAGAACTTAAAATCCTCTTGGGATGGAGATTCCACCACCTCCCTAGGTAACACACTCCAGCGCTTCACAACCCTCCTGCTGAAATAGTTTTTTTTTTCCCTAATATCCAACCTACACTTCTCCCTCTGTAACTTCAGACCATTGTTCCTTGTTCTGCCATCTGTCACCATGGAGAACAGTGTCTCTCCATCCTCTTTAGAGCTCCCCTTCAGGAAGTTGAAGGCTGCTATTAAATCACCCCTCACTCTTCTCTTCTGCCAGGTAAATAAGCCCAAATCCCTCAGCCTCTCATCGTAGGTCCTGTGCTCCAGCCCCTTAATCATTTTCGTTGCCCTCCGCTGAACCCACTCCTGTGCGTCCACATCCTTTCTATACTGGGGGCCCCAAAACTGGACACAGTACTCCAGATGTGGCCTCACCAGTGCCAAGTAGAGGGCAATAATAACTTCTCTATATCTGCTGGAAATGCTCCTCCTAATGCACCCCAATATGCCGTTAGCCTTCTTGCCTACAAGGGCCACTGTTAGCTCATATCCAGACTCTCATCCACTGTAATCCTCAGCTCCTTTTCTGCTTCACTGCCACTCAGCCAGTTGGTCCCCAGCCTGTAACAATGTTTGGGATTCTTCCGTCCCAAGCGCTGGACTCTGCACTTCTCCTTGTTGAATCACATCAAATTTGTTTTGGTCCGACCCTCCAATTTGTCTAGGTCACTCTGGACCCTGTCCCTACCCTCCAGCGTATCTACCTGACCCCCTAGCTTAGTGTCACCTGCAAACTTGCTGAGGGTGCAACCCAACCCCTCATCCAGGTCGTTGATAAAGATGTTGAATATTCAGGACACCTTTCTGTGGCCTCTGCTGGGAAAGTAGTGGCGAGGGAAGGGTTGCCATGGTGACGCTGCCTCTCCCATGCCTGCGAGGGTCAGACACTTTGCCATGGGGTGTGGGCCTTGTGGCCTCCCTCTCCAGATCCCACAGACCTGGCCACGGGTGTGAGCTGTGGGGGCGGAGAGCCATCACTGGCCTGGAGGGGGTCCTGGGCAGTCCGGTCGTAGAGGCTGTAACCGAGGGGAAAGGCTGTCGGTGGGCGGGGACAGCTTGCCGACCTGTTAGCGCGATTGGTCCTGAAGGAATTTCACACGACCAGATTCATGCTGGTGAAATAAGAACAGGCTCATTCCATTTCACCCCAGCACAGCGGGTCCTGGCATGCTAATGAGCAGCTGAAATGAACGGAAGGCGAGAGTTGTCTGTCTGCCGGAGCTGCTGTGCTGGAACAGCAGCCGGGAGGGGGTCACATCTTACTTGACCACCACAGTGGGCCAACAGCATGTTTACTTTGGAGAGGAATTGTGGGTAACGCTTTCCAAGGGACTTTGGCTCCTAAATCACTTGGGTGCCTTGGGAGCTGTGCTGGTGCTTTGGTCTTTGTTGAGTGTCAGCAGGCTGCACTGCACGGTGGGGAAGTAGATGTGAATTGTTCCCTGCGCACTGTGCTCTATCCCCGGCTGCCGTCGCCAGTACCCTGATCAGTATTCCATCCCGTTCTCTCTGTCCTGCAGAATCCCTGTGATGATAAGAGGCACAAGGATATCTGGTCCAAAGAGAAAACTTGTGACCGCCTCCCCAAGTTCCTTGTCGTTGGACCCCAGAAAACTGGTAATTGTGTTAACTCCCTGACCCTGCCGCCTCGCTGCACGGACAGACCCTGCCTAGGTGTGCGCAGCAGCAGCGAGAGCTCAGGGTCTCCTGGCTGTGCCACCCGATGCACACAGCCCCCACCTGCCCGGCTGGGGCAAGAGCCAGACTTGGGGACGGGTGAGAGGCCATGTGCTGAGTCCCCGCAGGCAGTGCAGGCTCTGGGTTCACCCACGTGACTCCTGCTCTCTTAGGCGAGCTGTGCCCGTCACAAAACAGACTCTGGCTGAGCTGCTGCACAGGGCGTGGGATCAGCTCAGGACACAGGGTTGGTAACTCCTCGTGTGGGCAGTGGGTTGGCTGGAGAGCTATTGAGCAGAGGAGCCGTGCAGCCTCCCCCCCCAAGCGTCTTGTTCGCTCCCTGGCCTTGCCCTCCAGCAGTGTCCAGTGCTGGCTGCTTGTGTGGAACGGGGGCTCGGCCCAGCTGCCCTCCCCTCACCAGGGTGCGAGTGGAGCTTTGCTGGTGCCTGTGCCAGTGGCAGCGCTTGTACTCTGGGCCAGGGCCATGCTGTGGCTGCCTGGGAAGGACGCCTGGCTTGGCTGGCAGTCAGCATGTTGTCAGGAGGCACCAGCCTCTCGCAGCTCCACTAATAGCTGCTGCTGCTGCTGCTTGCAGGCACGTCAGCGGTGCACTTCTTCCTCACCATGCACCCGGCGGTCACCAGTAACTTCCCAAGCCCAGGCACCTTTGAAGAGATCCAATTCTTCAACGGCCCCAACTATCATAAAGGGATTGACTGGTAAGCATCTTACTTAGCGCTTGTGCGCCCCTTAGGGACTGGGCCTCGTGTTGTGCCCTCCAGAGTGAGCTGGGCGCAGCCCTCTGTGTGCTGTGTCTGCCCACAAGCAGCATGGGGACTCTCCATGCAGCCCTCACTCTCCTTGTCACCTGCTCTTGGAGCGGGGACAGGGCGCTCACTGGCCTCAGGCCTGGCTCCTAGGCGAGCACTCCAGTCCAGGCGGAGCGCATCCTCCTGGGGGTTTACTCGAGAGAATTGTACAGTGACGACAGGCCTTGAGGTTCTCGTCCGTAGCGCTTTCCGCCCGCGCGTGAGGCAGGGCTCAGCTTGTGTCCCCCTCGTGCAGAGAGGGGGAATCGAGGCACAGGCAGACAAAATGCCCATTCTGTGCCCCCCACGCCACTGACTCCATAGGCCTGGTCGCCCCATTCTGAGGGGCCAGTGGGCTGGTTTCTCTGCTGGATGGTGCTCCCACACGTACCCTCAAGTTCTCCTGGGTTGCTCTGCCTGGCAGGTACATGGAATTCTTCCCCATCCCCTCCAACGCCAGCACGGACTTCATGTTTGAGAAGAGTGCCAATTACTTCGACGCCGAGGCGGTGCCCAAGCGTGTCGCCGCCCTGCTGCCACGAGCCAAAATCATCTCCGTTCTGATCAACCCGGCCAGCCGAGCCTACTCCTGGTACCAGGTATTGCCGCTTCAGTGGTGGGCAGCCCGGGGCGAAGGGATTCCTGCGGGGAGGCTGGGCTGGTGCAGGAAGAGAGCAAGCGGCGTGGTTCCCAGGAGAGCCGGGGTGTGTGTGCGCTGTCCCAGCGCGGGGGCTGCTTGCGCTTCGGCTAGAGCACCTCTGGGTCCTGACCTCGCATTGTGTGTGTGTGTGTGTGTGTTTCCAGCACCAGCGCGCTCACAGCGACCCTGTGGCTCTCAATTACACGTTCTACCAGGTGATTACTGCGAAGTCCCAGGCCCACCTAGAGCTGCGCAAGCTGCAGAGCCGATGCCTGGTCCCTGGGATGTATTCGACTCACCTGGAGCGATGGCTGGCGTATTACCCCTCTGGGCAGGTACAGTGTGTGCCACAGTGTCTCCAGCAATTGTTTCGGCTCACTGACCATTAACGCGTGGGCACCAGCAATTCCAGGGGCGAGAGTCGACAGGCCCCGGAGCCCAGGGAGTGGGTGCCCCAGTCTTTCCCCGCCCACCCCATGCCCCCAACCTGCTAGCAACCCTGCTGGCAAACTCCTCCCCCCAGCAGCCACCACCTGCTGACGGCCCCACCAAATAACTCCTCCTCCTCCCCTCACCTGCCAACAGGCCCGCCCACTGACTCCTCCGACTCCTCCTCCCCTCACCAGCTGATGGTCCCACCAACTAACTCCTCCCCTTACTGGCCAACAGCCCCGCCCACTGACTCCTGCTCTCACCTGCCGTCAGCCCCACTGACTGACTCCTCCTCCTCCTCCTCTCCTCACTAGCCGACGCCTGGCTGACTAACTCCTCCCTTCCTCTGCCAATGGCCCCACCCACTAATTCCTCCCCTCCCCTGCCGAGGGCCCCGCTGACTAACTCCTCCCCCTCCCTGGCCAACAGCCTGCCAACTGACTCCTCCCCTCACCTGCCATCAGCCCCACCAACTGACTCCTCCTCCTCCTCCTCCCCTCACCAGCCGACGGCCGCGACCACTAACTGCTCCCCTCCCCTGTCGAGGGCCCCGCTGACTAACTCCTCCCCCTCCCCAGCTGACGGTCCCGCTGACTGACTCCTCCCCTTCCCTGCCCAACGGCCCCACCACCTGACTCCTCCTCCTCCCCTTACCGGCTGACGGCCTAGCCGTCTAACTCCTCCCCTCCCCTGCCGACGGCCCTGCCCACCAACTCCTCCCCAGCCAACAGCCCTGCCCATTAACTCCTCCCCTTCCTTGTCGATGGCCCCACCGACTAACTCCTCCCCTTCCCCTGCCAATGGTCCTGCCCACTGACTCCTCCCCCTCACCAGCCAACGACCCCGCCCACTAACTCCTCCTTCTCACCGGCCAGTGGTCCCACTTACTAACTCCTCGCCCTGCCCACTAACTCCTCTCTTCACCTGCCGACGGCCCCACTGACTGACTCCTCCTCCTCCTCCCCTCACCAGCCAACAGCCCAGCCGATTAACTCCTCCCTTCCCTTTACTCCTCCCCTTACTGGCTGACAGTCCCGCCGACTGACTCCTCCCTTCCCCTTCAGATGGCCCCGCCCACTGACACCTCCCCTTCACCAGCCGATGGCCCTGCCCACTAACTCCTCCAGCTCCCAGCACTGCCACCTAACAGACCCAGAAGGCCCGGCTTGCCACAGCCCTGCCTGGGTGATTTAGTTGGGGTTGGCCCTGCTGTGAGCAGGGTTTGGACTCCGTGAGCTCCTGAGGTCTCTTCCAAGTCTTATCTTCTGTGTTCTGTGAACTACTCCCACCTCCCGCAAACAGCTGTTCTCCAGCCTTTGGGAGGCTCTGGGGGAGAGCGAAGGCAGGGTGGTGCTGGGGCAGGAAGGGGAAGAGGCCAGGCAGCGGTTTGTGAAAGGGGTGGAGCGGGTGGGGACCTGGGGCACTGTGGGGGAGCAGGCCCTGGCTAGAGGGGAGTTGGGTGCATATGTCTAGGGGCGTACCTCTTGGTGCTCAGCCCTGCAGTAAGCTGAGCCACTCTGGGATCCACTACAGTGAATGGAAGGAGAACTTGTCTGCCTTTCCGGGGAACTGTGGGAAGGTGCTGGAAGCCACCTGGCATTGGAGCGATTGAGTTGGTATCCTCTCTGCAAAGGGGGCAGGTTTCCAGCCTGAGTACAGCACCAGCCTGCTGAGCCGTGCTGTCAGCAAAACCAGCTAGCCTGGGTTTAAGCCTCAGTTCAGCTTAGTGTCTGTGTGGAGACAGGAGCGGGGTCGGGGCAGCAGCCAAGTAAACTTTGCTGTCAAGACACCTTGTTAGGAGCTGGTTCTGCAAAAGGACAGATGACTGACCCAGAAACCCTGCTCCAGACACCACAGAGGGCCCAGCACACCAGGAGGGGAAGCAAAGGGCTTAGTTGTAAGCACGTCTGCAAAACTGAGGCTGAGGGCTGGGATCTGTGGTGTGAGCACAGGGCTGAGACTCTGCCCAAATCTCAGGTCTGCCGGGGTGTAGTTGTGCAGTAACTGGGGATAGTGACAAAGTGACCAGGGAAAGTGCTGTGGCAGTGACAGATGGAAAGTTATGTATTATTTATTCACTTAATCCCCATTACTACTACAACTACATCTGGGACCTGCTGGCTGGACTAGAAGCCTAGACATTCCCTTCCTGCAGAAGCAGTGGGATCTCTCCACTCTGCTTTACAAAAGCTACCTACCATAACTGGCAACAGAGACTTGCCTACTTTCCTGGCCCCATACTCCTGGCTCTGCACCATCCAGGTTCACAGCCAGAGTGGCCACAGGGAGGTGGAGGGGGTTTGAGGGCCCATTTAGGAAAGAATGAGTCCTCAAAACTGGTTCTCTCCAAAGAACTCCCCCAAGCACTAATGATATAGTGGGTGTAGGGAGAGGAGTTGCACAGAACAGGAGCCTGGCTTTCTGTAGCTGCAGCTTTGGTCTAGGAGTCTGGGCACATAAGGAAAAGTGCTTTAGGTCTTCCCTGGACAACGAACTAACTGCCTGGAGAAGGATTCTCCAGCTCTTTGCAAATACTCCACAATTCTTCACAATAGTTTGTGTCCGAGTGAGTTTTTCCACCAAGTGACCCCCTCACTCCCACCTGTTCCTGCCACTGGCAGATACAAGCCCCTGAGCCGGAGAGGAAAAGCGAGCAGCCTCTCTGATGTCTGCGTCCGTGTCTGCAGAGGAGTACATTGCTTCTCGGGAGTGCCTGACCTGGCATCTGGGTGGCCAGAAGCCTTTTGCCTTCTGGGACCAAGTTATGGGAGGATTTCCTCTTGTGTGCATGGTCCGGCTGGTACAGAAGGGCAGATGACTGTTGTCTGTCCCCTCAGGAGGAGAGAGATAAGCCAGAGCAGACCCCTGTGGGAAAGGGAAGCATCGAAAAGGATACACGGAATTGATGGGCTGGGCTGAGACGAGGGGCTCAGATGCTGGCTGTTGTGTGGGAACTGTCAAGTGCAGTGTCTGACACGCTGTTTTGAACTGCGTTTGAATTGTAAATGTTGGTTGCATCTGTTCTCTTCTGTCCAGAGGGCCAGCCCCTGCCCTCCCCCAAAAGAGAAGCAGCACTCTCTCTGCTCCTCAAGCCCCCTGAGGGTTTGGAAGCTACGGGCATTAGGTGGGGACACTGTTCCACAAGGGCTGTTCTTGGGGTTGGTGCCAGAGGCTGACTTTCCTCACACTCTGTTGTTTCAGATGCTGATGGTGGACGGTCTGGAGCTGCGGAACAACCCTGCCGCCATCATGGATAACATCCAGAAGTTTCTGGGGGTGACACCACTCTTCAACTACACCCAGTCCCTCAAGTAAGGACTCAGCAGTACTAGTATTTCTAGGCAACTGCATTGAGAGCTTGGCCTCAGGTGAGAGGGGATTTGATCTGTCATGAGCACTGCCCTGGCCTCCCTGAGAGGGAAATGCAGGTTGGCCTGACCCGTGTGAGTTTAAAGAAGCTTCTTTACTAGGCAACTGTGACCTAACATGCGTAAGCACTTGATTTCCAGACCTGGTTGGAAATTATCCACCTGGTCACTCAGCTTCACAAAAGACAAGAAGTTGCTCAGGGCATGTAGGAGAGGTCTGGTTACTGCACCCCACATTTGGACTCTGTAAAAAAAGAAAAGAAAAAGAAAAAAGTAACCTAATGTTGTCCTAGATCCCTCCATGAGCTGAGCCCATTGTGACCTTGACCCCGAAGTCATCAAAACTTGCTGTCTGAGTGGATGCTGGAACCATAAGTCCTTGAGTTTTTGTTCAGTACCTTGCGGTGTCACCAATGCACTGGTGGCTTCACTCCTGCTGTTTGACACACTCCAGATGATATGTTTGGGCTGTGCTGAGGAGGTCAGGTCACAACTTCATCTACACCAGGGTTCTCAAACTCTCAGCCCACGGGCCATCTATGCCCCAGGGATTTCCTCAGGGTGGCCCAGGAATCTTGGTGGCCCGGGGCAGGGATGGGGAGAATGTTCTCCCCTTCCTGCCACCCAGCCTCAGAGACTACCCGGCAAGCCTAGCATGGGGCAGCAGCACTCACTCCCCTTCCCTTCAGCTCCTGCCAATGCAGTGAGTTGGGGGGAGGCACGCCCCCTGCTGCCACCCAATGCTTGGCTCTCCCGGGAGTCCCTGAGGCCACATCCTGCAGAGGAAGCGGTGCTGTGGGAGAAGAGGGCGGGCGGTGGTGGGCAGGGGCAGAGCTTGAGGAGCAGGGCCAGGCGCACACACAGCCTAGGCTGCTGGGACTCACGGGCCAGACTGAGAAAGTGCTTGGGCTGCGGATGGCCCGGGGGCCTGAGTTTGAGACGCCTACTCTAGACCCAGGTCAGTTTTCAGAATTGAGAGACGTAAGTAGTGGTGTTCCCCTGGGGTCTGAACTGAAACCAGTACAAGAAACATTAAAATGGTCTGGGGAAAAGAGGTAAGCAGTGAGGTGGCAATGTTTGCAAACTACAAAATTTACTCAAGATAGTTGAGTCCCAGGCAGCCTGCGAAAAGTTATAAAGGAATCTCTCAAAACTCAGTGACCGGGCAGCAAAGTGGCAGACGAAATTCAGTGTTGTTAATGTTGTACATGCAAAGTAATGTACATTGGGAAACATAATCCCAGGTGTACAGATTAGAGGGTAGGGTCTAAACTAGCCATTACCATTCAAGAAAGAGATCTTGGAGTCTTTGTGAATAATCCTCTGAAAACAACCACTCACAGTGCAGTGAGAGTTTTAAAAACAAAAAAAAAAAAAAAAAAAAGAGAGAACAGAATATCAGGAGTCATTAGGCAAGGGCTAGACGGGAAGGTAAGTATCATATTGCCTCTGTATAAATCCACAGCGTGCCCATATCTTGAATGCTACATGCAATTCTGTTCACCCCATCTGAAAGAGAAGTATTGGAATTGGAAAAGGTACAGAAAAGGGCAGCCCAGTGATTCAGGCTGGGGAATATCTTCCATCCAAGCAGAGGTGAGGGAGACTGGTATTTTCAGCTTGGAAGAGACAGTTCGGGGCGATATTCTAGAGGTCCATAAAATCATAACGGTGTGGAGAAAATAAATAAGGAGGTGGAGTTCTTTGATGCTGGCTCGTGCCCATTCGGATCGGTGCTGCCTGCACAGCTGTCAGAAGGGCTTTCCCTAGATTCGCCTTGGAGCCCTTGGAACTGCATCTTCCTGGTGATATATTTCTGTCCCCACTGACCTGCTGCCTATTCAGTTCCTTCTTTCCACCAGAGACTGTCACTGGAGAGTTTGATCTCTGACTTAGATGTAGGTAGTGGTGGTCTTAGTTCAGATTGTGGTAGTTGTTAGTCAGTTTTATTATAGGGAGGTTCTGCACTCCATATCCCTCATTACCAAGGCATGCAGCAGCCCCAGGGGTTTAAGCAGTGCAGCTCCTGTGCCAGCCCGTGTCCAGAGGGGACCTGCTTGTCTGAAGTGCTCAGGAGAGGCCATTGGCAAGACACCTGTAAGGGCTTGAGGCTGCAGACGAAAAGGGAGAGAGACCTGCACCTGAAACTCCTGCTGGTAGCGTCTGTGTTTGGGCCCCAGTCTCAGGCACTGCTGCTGAGCTCCTTGGTGCACAGTGCACCAGCCGTGGTGCGGGTTGTGGCAGTACCAGGAAGGATGGTCACAAGGATCACAAGACGGCTCGTGGTGCGAAAGAGGGGCTCATCAGTGCGGCACTGTTCACAATCTCCGATGTCGCACAAGAAGGTGGTGGCAGATGGAGGACGCTCCCTAACCAAAACAGCTGGCTGAGACCCCAGCATGGTGCCTCACACTGGGGCACCAGTGTGACCGACCTGTCCATCCCACTGTTCACTCCGGCCTTGACGCCAGGCTGTCGAGTCTGGTCTCCCCTGCGCATCAGGTTTGATAGGAGAACTTGGACTTCCCTCCACTTTCAAGGCAGCCTGGGCCTTGATTGCCATTGGCAGCACAGGAGCCTCCCAAGCCTGGGTTTTGAGACAACAGCAGTCGGCGCACCCGACTGCCGCACTGTACCAGGCATCAGCACCACACACGCTGCTGCCTGCTGCACCCCAGAGAGGCTCCTCCCACAGCACCGACGGCATCTCCAGCACTGGCCCTGACGGCGGCACCGCCCCCCGTCCGGCACCAGGCTCACCTTTGCCCTGGTACATCAGAGCCTGCCCCCCTCTGGTCAGCCTCGGAATAGACTCTGAGCTGGGGATGGAGTTGTCCACTTCCTGTAGTGATCCTGGCACCAATCTCAGCTCCCCTAGCACTGCTCATGTCCTGTCATCCCCAATGGCAGGCACTGGTGCAATGGCCTTTCTGGGCACCGGGGCCTCCGCCAAGGTCAAGGACAAGTGTCCAGAGCTACATTCGTGGTTTCCAATGCCTGCCTCCTCCTTTGGAAACATCAGTGGCTCTGGAGAACCCTAGGGCCCCGAGCTTGACCCTCCAAGACCTTGTGCACAAAAGCGTGCATCCAGAATGACAGTGATGGCAGTTCTTCCACCATTGGGGCTGCTAGCAGAGGGCACCAGGGAACCTGATGGAGAGGCAGATCCTATCCCTCCTAGGGCGGCCTCCTCTTCCTCACCAACAAGGCAATGGCTGGCATTTCCTCACCTCTTCCATCTCTGAACTACAAAGCCCTCAACCTGCTCATATAAGTGGCCCAGAGCCTCAGTATCCCCACAGAGGAGATTGTCGAAGAACTGGATGTCATTGGGAATATATTGACCCCAGAGGATCCATAAGGGTGGCCTTTCCAGTTATCAAGACACCAACCCCAATGTGCTCTGGCAAACCCCAGCCGCCTCTACAAATAGTCAGGGTATGGAGAGGTGTTACTTCGTCCCACAGAAGGGTTACAAATACCTGTGCTCACACCCTTGACCTGGGACCTTGGTGACTGATGCAGCCAACCACAAAGACGGGCAACCTGGGCAGCCCTAAAGAGTTATGAGGCAGATAAGCTGGACCTTTTCAGTCAAAAGGTTTACTCAACTGAGGGCTCCCACTTCAAATATCAAACCAGCAGGAAGCGATGAACCACCATGTTTTTAATTTGTGGAACACGCTGCCTAATTCCAGGAATTATGTCCTACCATGTCTTGGCAGGAGTTTGCCATGGTACTGGAGAAGGGCAGAACTGTGGCTAGGACCTCCCTCCATACCACCCTAGACTTCACCCATTTGGTGTCGAAAACCATGGCCACAACCATCACTAATATGGCTGAAGGTCCTTGGGCTCACGGCAGAAGTCCAGAACACTGCAGGAGCGTTCACACGCAATACTGACCCCAGACTGTACTGTTTGGAGGACTCTCAGGCAATCTTGATGTCACCGTGCATCCATATTCCAGCACCCCAGAGGAAGCTCTTTAAGCCCCAGCCTTCCTCATTTTTTATCCTGGTCCTCCTGGCAGGACTATAACCAGAGGGAGGGACAAAAATAATTACAGGAGGTGTCTCACACAGTTCTCCTCCAGAGAGTGCCAGGGCTCCTTGAAAGCAGCTCCTGATCCTACACCACTCTTTTGAAGGTGTGTTTTTGGGGACGAAGCATCAACCCAAATCCTGGATCTTTGCCCTCCATTTTTAAACTATTTCATTTCTACCATGCCTGGGCCCAGATGATCTCAGAGGAGGACTATTCTATCCAGTTCGGTTCAGTCTCATCCTCCCATCCTGGTTCTCCATTCCTCCTCAGCAGCCCTACTCATGAGCAACTCCTTCCGCAGGAGGTGCAATGGCTACTCGTGCTGGGGGCAATGGAAGAGATTCCTCAAGAGTTCAGCATAGTGGCCTTTAACTCCCAATATTTCCTTATTCCCAAAGCCAAGGACTGACTCAGGCTAGTTCTGGATCTGTGACACCTCAATGCATTCGTAACAGTCCAGTTTGGTATGGTCTCTCTTGCCACCCTAATCCCCAGCACTGCTACACTGCCCTCAGTTTGAAGGATGCTCAAGTCCAGGTATCAGTCATCCTACTATACCATGGATTCCTGAGAGTCGTAGTCAGCAGCCTGCATTACCTGTTCACCGGCCTGCTGTTCTCTGTCTCCTTGGCCCCATGTGTGCTCACAGAGTTCAGGGTAGAGATGTCAAACTGCCTGCACAAATGCCAGGGGAGGAACTTCCCATGCCTGGCCAACTGACTCATCAAAGGCCAACCCTGGGAACAGGTTCTGGAACACAGGAGGCTGGGCAGAGCCACTCTCAGCAGAAGGGGCCTTATTCTAAATGTACTCAAATCCATGCTAATCCCAGTGCAAAACGGAGTGTTCTGGGGCTTTTCTGGACTCCCATGCTGGCAAGAGCCTACCTGTCTGAGACCTAGATTCGAGCCATCACAGGCCTCATCAGCAGCCTCCAGCAGTTCCCGCATCTCAGCCCATTCCAGCCCTAGCAAGGCACTGCATGAAGCTTCTCAGGCACATGGCAGCCTGCATGTAAGTCAAGTAGCACATCCCCTTTAGAGCCCCCCTTCAGGAAGTTGAAGTCTGCTGTCAAATCACCCTTCACTCTTCTCCTCTGCAAAATAACCCCAAATCCTTCAGCCTCTCCTCATAGGTCATGTGCTCCAGCCCCCTAATCACTTTTGTTGCCCTCCACTGAACCTATTCCAGTGCATCCACATCCTTTCTATAGTCGGGGGCCCAGAACTAACCGCAGCTAACCAGATCTGCTGTAAATGCTCCTCCAAATGCACCCCGATATGCCATTAGCCTTCTTGGCTGCAAAGGCTCACTGTTGATTCATATCCAGCTTCTCACCCACTGTAATCCCCAGGTCCTTTTCTGCTGTACTGCTACTTAGCCAGTCGGCACCCAGCCTGTAATAATACTTGGGATTCTTCCATCCAAAGTGCAGGACTCTGCACTTGTCCTTGTTGAACCTCATCAGATTTCTTTTGGCCCAATCCTCCAATTTATCCCAGTCACTCTGAACCCTGTCCATAACCTCCAGTGTATCTACCTGCGCCTTATCTTAGTGTGATCTGCAAACTTGCTGAGGGTGCAATCCATCCCCTCATCCAGGTCATTAATAAAGATGTTGAACAATACCATCCCTAGAACCGATGCTTGGGGCACTCCACTTGAAACCAATCATCAACCAGATATACAGTCATTAACCACTACCCATTGGGCCCGACCATCTAGCCAGATTTCTGTCCACCTTACAGTCCATGTATCCAATCCACGCTTCCTTAATTTATGGGCAAGAATGTTGTGGGAGACTGTATCAAAAGATTTGCTAAAGTCAAGATCTATCACATCCATTGACTTCCCCTTGTCCACAGAACCAGTTACCTCATTATAGAAGCTAACCAAATTGGTCAGGCACGACTTGCCCTTGGTGAATCCATGTGGACTACTCTCTATCACTTTCCCCTCTTCCAAGAACTTCAAAATGGATTCCTTGAAGATCCCCTCCATGATTTTTCCGGGGACTGAGGTAAGGCTGACTGGCCTATCATCCCCTTTCATGCCTTTTATAAGCATGGGCACTACATTTTACTTTTTCAAGTCATTCACGACCTCTCCCGGTCTCCACGAGGTTTCAAAGATAGTAGCCGAAGGCTCTGCAATGACATTTGCCAATTCCCTCAGTACACTTGGATGTGGTAATTCTGGACCCATACATTTGTGTGCATCTAGCTTTCCTAAATAGCCCTTAACTTGCTCTTTACCCACCGAGGGCTGCCCAGCTCCTTCCCATAGTGCATTGCCTAGTGCCATAGTTGGGGAGCTGACCTAGTCCATGGAGATTGAGGCAAAAAAAGCATTGAGTACTTCAGCCTTTCCCTCATCAGCTGTCACCAGGTTACCTCCCTGATCACCTTCGTATTGTTAATGTGTATAAAAACCCTTCTTGTTAACCTTCACATCCCTGCAGGTCCAATTGTACTTTTGCCTTCCTGATTACTGCCTGGCATTCTCCAACAATATATTTATACTCTTCCTTAGTCATCTGTCCAAGTTTCCACTTCTTATACACATCCCTTTTGAGTTTAAGCTCGCCAAGGATTGCTCTGATAAGTCAAGGTAGTTGCCTGCCATATTTCCATTTCTTACTGTGCGGATGGTTTGTTCCTGTGCCTTCAATAAGACTTATTTAAAATACTGCCAGTTCTCTTGAACTCCTTTCCCCTTTATATGAGCTTCCTAGGGGATCCTGTCCATCAGTCCCTCTCAGGGAGTCAGTCTGCTCATCTGAAATCAAGGATCTGTTTTTTACTGCTCACCTCCCTTCCTTTTGTCAGGATGCTGAAATAGACCATCTTGTGGTCGCTGCAGCCCAGGTTGCCACCCACTTCTATTTCTCCTACTAGTTTTAACCCTCTTTGTGAGCAGCAGATCAAGCTGCACATGGCCCCTGGTCACTTCCTCCAGCACTTGTACCAGGAAGTTATCCCCAACATTCTCCAAAAACTTCCTGGATTGTCTGCGTGCTGCTGTATTGGTCTTCCAATAAATATCTGGGTGGTTAAAGTCTCCCATGAAAACCAGGGCCTGTGATATGGAAGTTTCTCTTCGTTGTCTGAAGTAATCCTCGTCTACCTCATCTTCCTGATCTAGCAGCCTGTAGCAGACACCAACCACACATCACCTCTGTTGCTTCCACCTCTAAGCTTAACTCAAAAACTCTAAACTGGCTTTTCTCCCTCCCTATACTGGAGCTCTGAGCAATCATACAGCTCCCTCACATACAGCACAACTCCTCCTCCTTTTCTCCCCCGCCTGTCCTTCCTGAACATTTATACCCTTCCATTACCGTGCTCCAGTTGTGTGAGGCATCCCACCAAGTCTCCCTTTTTCCAATCTCCTCATACTCCTTTGACTCTGCCAAGGCCTTAACTCGTCCTGTTTGTTTCCCAGTCTTCTTGGATCTGTTGTTTTTCAAGGTGTGCTGCTACTGTGTATTCCAAATCCCACCTCCTTGTTGGGCCAAACTGGCAAAAAGGAACTGAATAGGTGGTGGGGCAGCCAGAACATAGGTCCACCACCAGAAGCATGTCACTCTGAGGCCTCCACAGCTGACGGGATGAGTACCACTAGGGGAAAATCTTCCAGTGATTGTGCAGGGGCGCACACACACACCTATCATAATGGACATGAGCAACACATCTCAAAGAACAGCAGTTACAAGAGATAGGTAACCATTTATTTATCCCTTCTCATAACACAAGAGCTGGAGTTCATCACATGAAATCAGTTGGCAGAAGGTTTAAAACAAAGTATTCACACACTGCACAGTCAACCTGTGGAACTCCTTGCCAGAGGATGTTGTGAAGGCCAAGGCCATAACAGAGTTAAAAAAAAAAAAGAGCTAGATATATTGATGGAGGACCAGTCAGTCAATGGCTGTTAGCCAGGCTGGGTTGGAATGGTGTCCCTAGCCTCTGTTTGCCAGAAGGTGGAAATGGGTAACATGATGGGATGACTTGGTGATTCCTGTTCCATTCACTCCCTCTGGGTCATCTGGCACTGGCCACTGTGATAAGGCCACATACTGGTCTGAGTCAGTGTGGCTGTTCTAATGGGGGGGAGCTCACCCATTGACGGGCCTGTTCTCACTGTTTGATTGGCTCCCAGACATGCCTTAGAACTGTTAGCAGAGGCATTGTCTAGCGGTAAAGGTGTCCGGTCAGATCTGGGTTCCTCTTCCAGCTCAGACATGTCTAGGGCCTGTGTGACAGCAGGCGTGTCATGCCAATCCCCAAAGGCTGCAACGAGACTTCCCTCGGGAGACCAGCTGTAGAGAAGTGTCAGGTACTGTTGGGCTTTCTGTGGGAGCACCAGCGATGGACTAGGGGCAGGTCACCCACCTTCAGCAGCACGGGCCACTGGCTTGCAACTCCTGAAGCAGCAAAGGTAGAGAAGCGACGTCTCCAGCGTGCAGCCATGAGGGTGCCTGTGTGGTAAGTTGGTGTGTGGCCCACGTTAGGGACAAGATGGAGGTTTGTGTAGTTTTCCAGGCCTGTGTTTTAATACTGTGACGTGCCCATGAGCTGAGACTTGAAGCACCGCGAGGAGCCAGCAGGTCACAGGATGTTCTCGTTTGTAAAATAACTGTTAAAAACCATATCAGTGTCAGTTCCGATGGGAAAAGCCTCCAAAATTAAATGTTCTTGTTCACCACCACATTTTGCATGACGCCGAATATGAAAATATCAGAGAGGTGGCCCAGTTAGTCTGTATCTTCAAAAACAAGAAAAAGTCCGATGGCACCTTATAGACTAACAGGTATTTTGGAGCATAAGCTTTCATGGGCAAAGACCCGCTGACAAACCTGCAAAAGATCTGTTAGTTTATAAGGTGCCACAGGACTTCTTGTTGTTTCTGAACATGAGGGTGACTTGACGCGCCTTGTAACCAACGTACGACTGATCCTTTTCACCGTCGGAGCCAAGAGGCACCACAAAAGGAACATAAGTGAAAACTGAATTATTAGATCTGAAGACGGTTGGAGTCAGCCAGAGGCTCCAGAAGGCAGACCCGTTCCCTTCCCTGGGGTTTGTAACATGTCGCCCTTTCAGGTTTGATGAAGCGAAGGGATTCTGGTGCCAGGTGCTAGACGGAGGCAACACTAAATGCTTGGGAAAGAGTAAAGGACGGAAATACCCTGACATGGACTCCTCGGTGAGTAGCCGGTGGGGCGATGGGCGCTGCCGGGAAGAGGTGTGGTGGGCTGAAGGAGCATTGTCAGTGGATGTTCTGAGTTACAGGGACTGTGTCAGTGAGGGCAAATAGCACCTTAAGCAAGTGCTAGACCAGGGCAGGCAAAACACAGCCCATGAGCCATCTCTGGCCCCCGTACCCTCCGGTGGCCCAACAGGAGCCCCTCTGCCTGCTGTGCACCTGCAGGCCATGCAGAATGGCTGGCTGCAGGAGTCAGGTGCATCTCTGCATGCCACATGCTGTCCCTGCCACCAGCACAGTCTCACACTACCATTGGCCAGAGCCCAGGGGGACGGGAGCGGTGCCCACCCCAGGGCTGGGAGGTGTAGCGAACACATGGCCCCCACAGCTGGCTGCTTGGAGCAGTGCGTGGGGGCATGACAAGCAGGGGCCTGCCTGGCACCCTCCCCATCTCAGATAGAAACTGAACCCTCTGCACCATCTCCCCACACCCCGGTCCCCTCCTGCAAGCTCCCTTCCACACCCAGCCACCCTCCCAGGCCCTGTGCCTCCTGCACTAGTGTCAGGGAAGAGTGATGTCTCCACCACTTACCCACTCTCCCCCACACCTGTGCTGGAGCCATGCGTTTCAAGGCAACAGCAGGCCTGCACCTGGCCCTCACCGGTGTGCGCTTGCTCTTCCCCGCAGTCGCAGCTTTTCCTCACCGGCTTCTACCGGGAACACAACAGCGAGTTGTCCAAGCTGCTGACAAGACTGGGGCAGCCCCTTCCCACGTGGCTCCATGAAGAACTGCAGAACTCCAGCTGGAGCTGAGCTGGACGCCCCCACCTGCGTCGGATGGCTGCGTGGTGCTGTCGGTCCATGTGTGTGAAAGCCAGGTGCAAGATACACTAGGGTGCTCTCCCTTGTCAGTCAAAGGGAGGGTGACAGGTGCCCTTCCCCATCGCTGCTTTGTCAGGGGCCAAGCAAGACTTGCACCCTGTGCGAATTAAGCCCCTAAGTATTCATGGTTTGTTACAGAACTTTATGAAAGACGTATGGAGATTGCAGTGTCGCGGCTGCTCCAGGACTGAGACTCCAGGCGTGCCCGGCCCTGCACCCAGAGAGGAGCACGCCCACCCTGGGAGTTCGGGGGTTTTCAGACCTGTGCCGCTACTGTCTGAAATGCTCAGGGCTGGAGGGCAAATGTCTTACGCTTGTCACACCTGTGGGTGGAGTTTGAGGCCTTTGTTGTTGCTGGGCAGGTGATAATCGCACTGTCCTAGCAGGCAGAGCTGAGCAGCCCCAGGAGGGCGTCAGCTAGGGAACCCTACCGGCCATAAAAGGCAACATTCCCTCTTCCTCCTTGCAGATGGAGATGGGCCCTGCTGCTGGTAACCAGTCTAGATCCCCTCAAGAACAGCCTCAGCTCAGGCTCCTGCTGCGGGGGTGGAGGGGATGTTGTAAAAGGGACTGGCCTGGGTGCAGCTGTGCCCTTGCGACAGTGTGGCCATAGGGCCAGGCAAAGGTTTGCAGAAGTTGTCATGAAGAATCTGCCTGTCCTCTTCCAGAGGGAGGAGACCAGAGGTGGCCAAATATGTCCTATACTCTAGCACTAACTCACCTGAGCCCATTCCTGCAGCCCCCGGGCCCCAGAGGTGCTAAGTTATGCTGCTAGGTCAGAACTGCAGCTTGGGGCTTAGGGGCTGCATCCCTCTCGGGTATTTCACTCATTGTTGATGGAGGCAGACTCGCCCCCGGCATGCAGGGGCCAGAAGAAACCAGGCCCCAAATCTAGTTCCCTCACGCTGAGTGGAATGCGGTTTAAGGGGCACAGCCGCTGACTAGCTCTTTGTTATCCAGTTTGTCCCTTTGACAGCCCTGGCGCCATCTGCTCCAAAGCTGCAGGGGCCATTCTTGGCCTGAGCCTGTCCCAGTGCAAAACTAGGCCATGCTGCTTATGAGTGAACGGGGTGAGTTGCCAGAGAGGTTCGTGAGAGGAAAAGCAGCTCTGCTGTTGGGGAAGAGGGGAGTTTGTCCAACCGCAGTAGCAGGTTTGTGCTTTCCTGTGCAGTCTCTGAGCTCAGCTGGAGAGCGGGGAGCTGGCCAGTTACAGGGCACTAAGCCTTACAAGACTGTGAAACGGCTCCTCCCTGCAGGTTTGCCCCTACTGCTGTCTGGCCTGGCTGTGTTCTGAGTCATGAACCTGTAACGTCAAACATCCCCTGTCCTGCTGCCTGGGGGAACGTGGGTGTGGCAACGGTTGCCCCTGCCCTGCATTGTACACAAGGGGTCTTGCTGCTATTTCAGACCAAGGAAAACAGTGTATGGCAACTTCTGCAACCATGCTGGGTTCCTTTTCCTAAAGGTGCGGGGGGGGACACTCTTTCAACCAAGCTTTTACAGGGAGCTGCAGGTATTGTGTACGCTAAAGGGTGCGTTTACCTTGGTACGTACAGGTCCAGCGTATGCAACACAGTATTTTATTCCATGTGCTCCCTGGAGAGGCAAACTGTGCATGCCCCAAAAGGAAGAGACCTGGAAACCCAGCTCCCCGCTTAGGACAGAGGAGAGCCCCACTGCCTCCCTGGAGTCGTGTAGTGTCATTCACATTGAATGATGATAATGGAGAAATTCTTGGCTCTCGCAACTGAGCACAAGTGTCTGTCTGAATAAAGGCTAGAAGTAGCACTCAGTGGGCTCAATAAATGTACCACTTATTTTCTATGAGCTGTGACTGGCTGGAGCGTTTGTCTTCGTGCTGTGCTGGGTGCTGCTCATGCCCCCTCCTGCACCCCATCCATGCAGCCCTGTGCTACCCTGGAGCAGTGCCCTATGCTGGGAGACAGGACGGGCACAGTGGGGCTAGGAACAGGGTCCTGCAGCTGTGCCATGACAAAGGGGCCAACATCCCAACCAGCTCCATCCATCATGGAGCCCTAACATTCAGCAGGGCTGCCCAGCCCGTGGCCCCCCCAGCCCCCCCAACTGCCCTTGGGAGACCTAAACGCCACCTGGGCTTGGACCAGCCCTTCCCACTTGTGTCTCAGTCCAACACTGTCTGGGTTACCAGAGCCACACAAAGGGCTCAGCTTTGCAGTCACTACTGAATTAGGCAGAAGGACCGCGACTCGGGGCCACCCCCCCAAGACTGTGCCTGCAGTCCGAGGGCCAAGCCCTTTACACCACGGTTAGCCCGCTGGCGGCTTGCACTCCAGCACAGACAGGCTGGAAGGGGATGGGGCTAGCCTCCCCCAGCCAAATACGGGAGGCTAGTCCCTTCTCCCACACACCAGGCAGCTTAGAATGCCCTTGCACACCCCTGGCCCCACCAGCGTCGGGGGGCAGGGTTAGAGCAGCTTCCAGCACAAACCTGCTGTCTCTGGGCAGGTGTGAGGGCCTGCCTGGGCACACCCCTGTGATGCAGCCTACCTGCAGCCCCCTTCCCTCTCACCTCTCCTTCCATGCATGGGTGGGATGTGCCAGTAGCAGCAAGCTGCTGGAAGCTGCTCTGGCCCTGATGTGGGAAGTGGGGCCCCACGGGAGGTTTAACTTTCCCAGGGAAGCACGGGGTGCAGAGGTGGCGCTAGGAATATTCCTGGTGCACAGGCTCCTCTGACGTGCTGCCTCACTCCTCCTGGGCTCCTGGCAGGTTTCCATGTTGGGGCAGCAAGTGGAGGCCCTGAACAGCCACCCACATGACTGGAGTAGAAACGGCTTTAGGGAGCCTGACGAGGCACAAGGTAAAAAAATGTAACTTGGTTAGAGCAGGAGCCCTGAGGCTGGTGGCCTCTCACTGAATACGGGCAAGCCCAGCCCTCTGAGGTGGCAGGTTACAGCACAAGTGGGAGGCTGGGGGTGCCGGTTTGCCATCTGCTAAGTGGGGAAGGGGAGAAATCCTCTTACTGAGCCGAGCTGCCCATAGCCTGTAAGTGGTCTATCCAGTCGGGCTAGCAGTGTGACAAGGCCCATGAGCGGGGGACGGGGACGGGGGCAGTACTGGAAAAGGAGGGCAGAACCTTGGCAGCAGATGCAAAATTACACACCCCTGGTAAGAGCAAAGAAGCTGGTGATGCTTCACAAAAATGGCATCTGATGGGGCAGAGGCACCAAAATTAAATGCCAAGTAACACCCAAGGCTGCCCCCCCCCCCCTCCCCACAGCCTTTTCTTTCCCCTACAGGGAGCCATGGGGGACAGTGTTGTCAGCACACACACACACACACACAGAGAGAGAGCTAGTCCATAGCCCACCGTGGCTGGTCCACTCACAGTGCAGGGTGGGCTTGCTGCAGCCCTGCCTGGAGGCGCCCAGCTCCAGGCAGCTAAGCATACCATGGCTGTGCAGGCACAGCGGTGACACTAGAGAGCCCCTCTCCTGGGCCGCTCGCTAACCTCCCCGTGGGGCGCAGCCAGGCAGGCGGCTCTGAGCTGCTGTGGCCTGGCACACACCCTGCTGCGCCCAAAGCCGAGGCAGGGGAACGCACAGGGAAGCCCAACGTGCAGAGCTCGCTGCTGCTCCCCTACAACGCTTGGTCTGAGGTCAGCCTTGGTACCCACCAGGTTCCTCGCCCCTAAGATGGATTCCAGGCCTCCCAGCTGCAACCAGCACCCCAATGGCTGGCAGCGCTTTACTAATCAGGCCGTAGCCGGGCTGCTGGTGCCAGTGGCGCCAGCACTCATCACACTGCTGCTGTTCAGGGCAGTTCAGCCTGCTTGTGCTGCAGCAGGCACCATTCCGCCCCCCCCCGGTAGCCCACAAGGCCCCCATGGCGCCGGCCTCCAACTGCAGGGCGGACACAGCTAAGCACTTGCAGGAAAAGGCTCTCAGCCTCCAGCACAGGTCCAGGCACCAGAGCTGAGTAGCCCCACAAGCAACAAGGCCAGAAACTTCCAAACCTGCTTTGCACCGTCTGCCCCACCTCACCTGGCGAGCTCCCATCCCCTCTGAGGCTCTGCTCTGCCCCTGGCCAGCTCTCAGCAAGCTGCTGCAGCCCCTTTCGGGGGCGGGGCCACGCAGCACAGCCCAGCCCAGCCCTAACTGCAGCAGAAAACAAAGCACATACCTGGCCCACCTCCCACTGGGCTTACAGGAGCACCAGGGGCTCTGCAGAACTGGGCTGGCACATGGCTAGCCCAGGCTTCCCAGTCAGGCCATCAACCCCATTAGCTCAGACTCCTTGGGAGCACAGGCTCCCCTGCCCTGCCCAGCAGCCTGTCTCCTGAGAGGCATCAGTCTCCTGGCTCCAGTACTTGATGGTGCCAATTTGCTGCCTGGTGCTCATGTTTAGGACCCACAGCCACACCTTGCACACACAGAGCATTTGCAGCTCTCTCTGGTGCCCTGTGCAATGCCGACAGACCCAGGTTGCTGGCCCCAGGGACAGAACCTGTGAGTATAGAGGCTAAAGCCCTGTACTCTACCACATGCGCGAAAAGCCCGCTGGCTCTGTAGAGCAGAGACTGCACTCACCCCAGAGGAGGTCTCAGTGCTGCTGGGTACTACATGCTTCCCTGGGCTGAGGAAGCACATCCCAAGCTTCTGAGACCTTCCAGCTGTTCTTCCCAGCCAATGCACCAGCTGTAACACCAACAGACCTGGGCTGCCGGCCCCCAGGGATAGAACCTGTGAGCATCACATCTAAGGGCCAGCGTGCTGGCCATTGGCTCACATGGTAGACCCTCTGGTCACAGGTTCTATTCCTAAGGCCGGCAAGCTGGGTCTATCAGCATTACACACACTTGGGGCTAGTGCAGCTGGGACAGGCGAACAGTCAGTGACCCCACGTGGAGGGAGAGGATTGGTGGCCAGCCTTCCTAACAAGCTGCCCCCAGGAGGTGGCCCTGCTCTGAGCCACCAACCCCTCTGCACAGCACCCACTCAAGAACTGGGAATCTTCCCCATCAGACCACCTGGCTGCGAGCACCACAGCTAAGCTAAGTCCAAATCAGGCCTGTTACCCAGGAGCAGGTTCCCATGACATGCAAGGGGACAGTGTAAACTGTGCGCGCCCTTGTAGCTAAGAAGGCTAACAGCATAGTAGGGTGTATTCGAAGGAGCACTTCCAGCAGATCTAGAGAAGTGTTTGTTCCCTCTACTTGGCACTGGTGAGGTGACATCTGGAATAGTGTGTCCAGTTTTGGGCCCCCAGTATAGAAAGGATGTGGATTTGCTGGAGCAGGTTCAGTGGAGGGCAACAAAAATGATTAAGGGGCTGGAGCACAAGACCTATGAGGAGAGGCGGAGGGATTTGGGCTTGTTTAGTTTACAGAAGATTAGATTTAGGGGTGATTTAATAGCAGCCTTCAACTTCCTGGAGGGGAGCTCTAAAGAGGATGGAGAGACACTGTTCTCCATGGTGACAGATGGCAGAACAAGGAGCAATGGTCTGAAGTTACAGAGGGGGAGGAGTAAGTTTGATATTAGGAAAAACTACTTCCCCAGGTGGGTGGTGAAGCACTGGAATGCGTTGCCTAGAGAGGTGGTGGATTCTCCATCCCTAGAGGTTTTTAAGTCCCAGCTTGACAAGGTCCTGGCTGGAATGACTTAGTAGGGGTTGACCCTTCTTGAAGCAGAGGGCTGGACTAGATGACCTCCTGAGGTCCCTTCCAGCCCTGGGATTCTATGAGAGCCAGGTGCGCCAAGGTTCACTAGGGGAGGGCAGAGTTTGAATTCACATTCGGTGAGACACCTGCAAAACCCTCTGGCCATGTCAAATCAGACCTTGCAGCAGCTTTGTTGCTCACCCATCCAGGGCAAGCAAAAAAAGGGAAATGCTGGAGCTTTTAGCAGGGATGTCAGGCAGGGAAGAGCCACACCCTGGCTTGATTTACAAACAAGCATGGCCACAGAACAAACAGTCTCCTAACCCGGCAAGTGCGAAGAAATAACCACTGGAACAACGTAACAGGCAGTGCAACCCCATCACTGGGGACGAGGATCAGAGCGGTTCCCTCTTACTATAAAACCCATTGCTCTTTTTTTTGGACTGTCACTGGAGACCATCTGGGTCAAAACAGCCCCTGCTGGGTACCAGAGCCCAAACGCAGCAGGAGCCGGAGAGCAAAGCTCTCCTGGTATTGGCCGAGGTTAATGAAGAGCAAAAAGACGTAACCAGGGCAAAGTGCATCAGCTTCTTAACTTCCTTTCTGGGTTAATCCTGCCAGGAGCCGGCAGGGCCACGGGAAAGGTGGTTTTAAAACACACAACAGCAGAAACCCTTCTCATTTCGACGGAAAATGTTCTCTGCAGCACATCCCCCACAGGCCCCTCTTCACTTCCAGAGCTGAACCTCTCCAGAGGAGACCATGCTAGCGTTTGGCACCAAGGTTGGGGAGAGCAGGTGGTGTCAGCTCTGGTCTGGGGGAGGGATAGCTCAGTGGTTTGAGCATTGGGCTGCTAAGCCCAAGGGTGTGAGCTCAGCCCTTAAGGGGCCATTTAGGGACCTGGGACCAAACAGATTTTTTTTTTTATTTTTATTTTTTTAAAAAAAAGGGAGCGTGCTCGGTCCTGCCCCAAGGGCAGGGGACTGAACTCTATGACCTCCCGCAGTCCCTTCCAGCTCTGTGAGATGTGTATCTTCGTATTTTTTTATTTAAATGGAGACGTGATATTCTAGGCAAGCCTCGACGAGGGAACCCACTCAGCAGGGAACAGTAAGACAGACCATGCGGGAATCCTTTTCCACTCTGCCAGGAGCCTGCGGGAGGAAGCCCAGCCCCAGCCAGCTCAGGTGCTGTCTACCGCAGTGCGGAGAAATGTCTTCTCCCGTGCTGTGCCAGGCAAAAGACCTGCCGGGGTTGGAGTGAAAGTGACAGCTCCCACCCGCCTCTAGCAGCCTGGGCTCCCCCAGGGGCAGCGCCGTGGGGTGGTGGAGGGGGCACTGCCGACTGCTGGCACCCTCCCCCAGAGCAGAGAGAAGAGCAATCTGTCTAAGAAAATGAGTGTTTAATCAGGAAACAAGAAGAGACAAGGGGTAAGAAATCGGTTACAGACCCCGGCCAAAGGAACACGATTGTACAACTCAGAATGACCAGGATCAGAACATCCCATGGAGCCAGCAGTGCCTGGCAGGGCCACTCTGGGAAAGGAGCCCAGGCAGCTCAGCCAAGCCTCCCGGCAGCTGAGCACAGTCCCAGGGCACAATGGTCCACGTCCCAGCCTCTCCCCAGAGCTGCCGCTGCAGGGAGTTGTGGAGGTGACTTGGCAAGGGAGGTGGCTGCTGCTACTCCCGTCGCAGCGTCTCTGAGCAGGAGAAGCTGCAAGGGACAGCCTGCGAGCTCTGGCTGGCCGACCCACGGCCCCAGCCTCCGGACAGAAGCTGGCATGTGAAGAAAGAGAGAAGCCCGTACAATAAAAGTTTACACGTTTATAAATGCCAAAATAAATATCCATTTGAAGACAGACTCTCCCAGCCCTCAAACACCCACACACACTGCAAACTGCCTGTGGGACAGCCTGGCTGGGGCGCCCACAGGGCAAACTCCAGGACCCACCACAGGACAGCCAGCTCGACTGTCTCATTTCTGCCCCCCGCCCCCAGCCCCCTGCAGCGAAGGCTGTGGCCCGCTGGGGGCCGGAGGAGGGGCCTGTGGAGCTGAGCGTGGCTCTGGAGAGGAATGTCGTGGTATAAATACGGCAGATCGGTGGTTTCCAAGGAGTTAAAAAACAACTGAAAGGAGGCGTAAGGAACAAAGGTGTGACCGGAGCCAAAGCCGCGAGCGCTCTGCAGCGTCCTGCCCGCCCTTATGGGGAGAAGGTGGTCATCTCCAGAGACACCCGCTGCCACAGCTCCTTGGTCTGCTTGCTGCGCTTCAGGTTCTGGAGGATGTCGTTGAACTGCATCATGCCCATGGGGGTCAGGCAGAAGGCGCTTCGGGCGCTGCGGATGGCGTTGACGAAGTCGTCGTAGTCAGCCGGGGTGAGGTGGATCAGGCGGTGGTGGATGTACTGAGGGGAAGGAGACAGCAGTCAGGCGTCTGCGCTCTCTGGCGGGCTGGAGGCCCCCCGCCGCTTGCGAGCCGAAACGCCGCAGGGCTCAGGATCCGACCGGCAGCACGGCTCGCACCCCGGGGAAAGCAGCTCCACCACCTTGCAGTGCAACAGGCGGCTGCTGCCGAGCGCAGCAAGAAAATGCCCCCCGTGGCAGCTCCACACACGCAGCCTCCAGCAGGCCGTGCCCCCGGGCAGGTTACACATCAGGCCTGCTTCCTCCTCAGCAGCTACGCCACACCCGCCTTGCGCTGCTCGGGGTCACACCAAGTCCCCTGCGGCAGTGCCCCAGCCAGCCCTCGCCCGGGCCGGGCAGGATGTTCCTCGCGTGTTGTGCAGGAACATTTCCTGCCAAACAGCCTCCAGGGCAGGTCAGTGCATTCAATGGGGACAGCCGTCAGTGGCCTCGCCCCTCTCAGGGAGGCAGGTTATCACTGGCCCTTTTGCCAGGCTGCCCTGGCTGGGAGTTTGCCCTGCTCTTAGTGAACCCCTGGACACCCCCAATTACACCCACCCAGAGCCACTGGCCAGCTGGCCTCCTCCACACCTGGGAATGGGAGTGCAGAAAAGGGCCCTGGAAATCTCCAGGGGGAGGCTGAAAACGCTGGGTGAGGAGAGCCAGGTCAGGCAGGAGATGTGGAGAGAAAACCTGGGGGTGAGAGGGGGCAAGAGGACACAGGAGGGAAAAATCAGGTGGAACAAGGAGCAAAGGAGGGGGCAGGCGGGGAACAATGGGGCTGTGGGGAGAGATGGGGCAGGCAGGGAGCAGGGCCCATGGGGCAGCGGGGGAAAGGCTCCCTCAAAGGCTGGAGAGGGGCTCAGGCGCTCCCAGGCAAGGCCTCCAGCTGGCAGGGTTGGGGGACGGGACGGGACGGGACGGGAACAGGTATTACGATGTGCCCTGGAGCCAGTCTCAGCACGTGAGCTAAGGCCCCTCGGGTGAGGATGCAATTTCTCAGCCGAGGCAGCGGCGGCGGCGAAGGCGGCCTGGCAGCTCTCTGGGAGCAGGGCTCGGCCGGCACCTACCTGCATGTAGGCCTGCTGGCACCGCTGCACCAGCTGGTGGAAGGCTGGCGTGCGCAGGTGGTTGTGGACGTGGGCAGGGTTGAGCCTCTGCAGCGCCTCCATGATGATCTCCTGCAGCACGAAAGGGCTCAGCACCCCCTTGGCTGCGCCCACGCAGAACTGATGGACGTAGTTCACACCTGCATCAGAGCACGCGTCAGGGAGAGAGGAGAGCCCCGCCCCGCCCCGCCCCGCCCCTTCAGCCCGAGGGTGACGGGAAGCCTGCCCTCCGAAGCTGTGCGCAGCGCATGCCCTGCGTGGGGCAAGGTGGAGACCAGAGTCACAGGCGCTCAGCGGGGCAAGAGCTCTCACCCACCAGTGTCCAGTGGGGAGGGGAGACCCCGGCACTCCTCCAACTTACATCCCTTTGCGGGACGTGAAAGGGAGCTGCACCGGGGCTGGAGAGCGAGGACTGTGCGTGGACAGGTGAAGGCCTTGGAAAAAACGGGACAATTTTGGAGCGTTTCATAGCCCCGCCAGCAGGAAGCTGCAGCACCTCAGGCAGTAGTGTCAGGCCTGCTCTTGCCGCCAGCAGGGTGGCTACCGCGGGGGCATCAGAAACGTGCCATTCAGAGCAGCGCAGGGCGGGGAAGTTGCGCCAGGGACATGCTGGAAGGTCGCTGGGTTTGCTGCTTGCCGGTGGGGTTCCCAGGCTCTATGGCCCCGGGGCACCCAGCCATGCACTGTCCCAGGCCCGGGCCCCTGGGCTGCCGGACCCACAGCTCCGGTGCAACCCGCCTGGGCTCCTCTCGCTTTCACAGAGTCCCCTTTTCAGCTGTGTTCGTTCTTGGAGAGTAAGTTGGCCGTCATGGGCCCCTCAGCGAGTGGGAGTTGCCTGGCTGTAGACAGGCTCAGAGGACACACGCACACTGCGGGGAAGGCAGGGGCCACGGACAATGACAACTAACCTCCTGCAGCCCCATAACCTAGCAAAAGCCACACAGTCACACAGCCCCTGGCAACTGCCTCCTTCACCTGCTCTACGCTCAAGACCACCATGGAATGGGCTGCGGGGGAGCTACGATTCTGCCCGACACTCCAGACAACGGAGGCAGAGGTGAACCTGACCAGCTGTGCCCATTCAGAGGCCTACTGAGTATCCCCTAGGGGTGAGAAAATGGGACCTTCCCCGCGCCCAGCTGCAGGCAAGTTCCATCGAGCATCCTGCTCCTTACCCAGCTTGGCAGCGAGTCCCAGGAGCCACTTCACATCCTCGGTATAGGGTGGGCTGCGGGAGAAGTTGTTGGGGTGGTCGTTGTGAGCTCTCCGGCCGAGCATCTCCAGGGCCAGCATTCCTGCAGGAGGGCTGGCAGTCAGGCAATCGGCATTCCAGGCTACCCGGCCGGGGAGATTCCCACCCCGGCTGACCCAGCGCTACAGCCCCTTCCCTCCAGACAGACATCGGACCCCTGAGAACACTCCCACCCTGCAAGGCAGCTCGGGCAGGCTCACAGGCATCGCCCCCCCCCCCCCCCCCCCCCAGGAGAAAGGGATCCAGTAAAAGATATTACCTCACTGCTGGGCCTCCCTCAGGCCCTGGGCCTGCCATGGCTACCCCACAGCTGCCTGCAGAGCTCCCCTAGCAGCAAAGAGCCCCGCACCACAAGTGCGAACACAAGCTGAGCCGAGGGCAGCAAGAAGCCCCACAGCTCCCCCATCTCCGAGCACTCCCGGCAAGCCGCTCCCCTGCCCAGCGCCTGATCCTTCCCACGTCCGAGCCCCCCTGCACCCGGGCTCTCCTTGCCCAAGGCGGAGATGCCGCAGGAACGGGCTTGTTACAGTTACAGCACCACATCAACTGCTATCGTCGTGGCCAACTGCAGGTCCTGGGCTGCCGCTCCCTGCGGCCAGTGACAGCCCCGGCGGGGTTTCTGGGATTATCTACTGCTGTGCAGCCAGCTAGCCCAGGAACGCACATGGGCACACGCACACACATGCACAGCCCCTTCCTCTCTGGTGCCTCCGGCTCCCTAGCTGGATTGGCAGCGGGCACTCCTCTCTCCTCCCCAGAGCTGGGCACAAGTGCCCTGCAGTACCCCCGGCTGTAACGAGACCACGTCAGGCCTGGCCACAGCCTGACCGCCAGGCTAGGAGCTGCAGGCGCACCCCCATCTCCCGCAGAGATACTGAGCGCTCGTTTGCCCCTTCAGAGCCCCTCTCAAGCTCCCGAGTGGCCATTGGCCTGTTCCCACCTTGCTCATCTACCTTCCTGCCTGCATAGCTCCAGCAAACTGACAGTGCCCAGCAGAGACACTGGGCAGTCCGACACGGCTCTGCCTTCACACTGCAGAGCCGCATGTGATGGTGAAAAGCCTTGTCCCTGGGACCAGGCTGAAAGAGGGGCCCGCTAACAGGAGGCCAAGGAAGCGCTAGGAGGACAACTTACAGTAGTACAATAGCGACATGCACACTAGGCAGCCACTGGCCCAGGATTACTCAGCACAGAAGCCCTACACTTTGAACTTACCCTCTGAAAGCTGAGCAGGACAAGAGGTGCAGGAGGAAGGAGTGACTGACTTCCAGCCATCATCAACAGCCTCCTGTCATACCTGGAAACATCTTCCCTCACTGTAACAGAACTTGTGGCTTGAGGACAGGCCTTATCAGCCACCTAAGGACCCACAGCTCCCAGTAAAGATGATCGGATTTGGCAACAAGCGATCGCCAGAGTCATCAGTGGAGCAGGGAATTACCACCCAGGGGTGAGAGCCTCCTGCAGTCCTGCCCCACATGCCTCCCCAGGAACCACAGGCCAACCTTACCGACTCGGTAGGCAGAGTGGAGGTAGTGCAGACCCTGGGGGCTCACGGGTTGGCTGTGCTGTTCATCCTCTGGAGGAAAGGCCCCCGCCACAAGGGAGTTGGGCTGCGTGGAAAGCGCCGTCAAGGAAGGCCCCTGAATTGCTGGGAACGTTGATCCCGCATGGACACTCCCTACTGGAGAGGGGAAAACGGCAGGTTAGAACATACCACCTTCTCCCTCGGGACCTCGCCCCTTCTCTGCCCACACCAGCCAACCGACTGCACCCCTGGCGCAGCCCCACAGACACACCTGCTGTGTGAACCAGACAAAACAGGGCTGGTATGTTGTATAAGAACCAGGGTCTGAGCCTCCTGGCGAGGGACCGTCTGCCTGCCTTCCTGGCCCATCCTGTGCCACGGGCGCTGCCACTCACTGACGGGCACCCTTAGATTTCCTCCCACCTTGGGCTGGAGGAAAACAAGCCCCATGAGCAGAGAGGACCACAGCTGAACAGAGAGGGCAGCACGAGTCATGAGAGCTGTTGGCTCCAGCACCTTTACTGGGCTTAGTGCCTCTGCGGGTGCCTTGCCATGGAAGGGGGCTTCTGCCCAGCAGAGCTCACCTGAGCTCTCCCTGTGAGCTGGCTGGGACAGACCTGCAAAAGGAATCCCACTAAGAAGTGTGAACCAGCAGATGAGGTGGGTCCCTTCCCCGTCCCTCCACCGCGTTCCAGGCGTCCCTCCAACATCAGTGACACTGAAAGAGCTGGGCACAGCGAGGGCCCTACTGGAGACCAGCCCCAGGTGCTGCCACATTTCTGACCGTGGAGGTGGTGGCTGCGCGCCCTCCAGAGCCTGCATCCGGACTCACATGCCAGCGGGGAAACCACTACGGAATCGCCGAGAGCTATGGTCTGAAGGCACTGAGGGGGCAGCTGCACGCACAGCGTGTTGTGTCACTTGTCTGGGACGGGGCGAATTAACACTGAGGTGGACTCAGCCGAGGGAGGAAAGACTCTCCCCGGAGAAGAGAAAGTTGTGGGATGTGACCGAAGACTTCAGAGCACACGCTGCCGCTATTCCACAGCCGCTCTGTAGGCAACTACATCCACATGGCTCCGCATGCCAGCCTGGGGAAGGGTCTCCGTTCCCCTCCCTGCACGCTTGTGGTTGTTGCTGGGTGCGTTACATATGAGACGAGCACGGACCTGGTGCTCCTGGACAGACCACGTGCACCTCGTGACAAGATGCATCCGAGCACCTCAAACAAGCAGACAGGAAGATGTCGGAAACACCAATCTCAAAGCTAAGGGACAATCCAGGGAGAAGGGCCCCTAGGGTGTGCTCGGGGCTGGGGGTGCGCTCTGAACGGAGCAGCACGCAGGGGCGAGAGGGTTTTAAAAACTAGAGCCCAGGCAAACCGCACGAGAACCCAGCTCGCGGGAGTCACGTGCCAGCAGTCGGAGGGCCAGGCTGTGCTTATTTACCAGGGCGGGCAAGCACAGCTCAAGTCTGGAACCAAAAGTACGGTGCTGGGCTGAGCAGACCTGGGGAACGTTAAGATCCTGAGTCTTCAAAGGTCCTCAGTCATTTCACAGCGATTAAAGGGAGAAGAGGAGCAGAAAGAAGAGCCCCTTCCTCCCTCCCTCTCCTCCAGCCGCTCAGCAGAGAGGCCAACGTGCAGCAAATCCCCTCGCGCCGGCTCCTCCAGGACCCTGCTGCTGGCCAGGCACGGGCAGCGCTTACAGACAAAGCCAGCCCCTTCACCGAGTGCACCGCTGCTCTCTCAGGCAGGGAGGGGCCCCAAAGGAGCAGGGCAGAGACAGTCTCACACAGCACTGCACGCCGGCTGCCAGGACTGCAGCGTGGCCGAGTCGCTCATACGCCGTCCTGGACGCACCTGCCAACCCAGCCCTGTCTCCTGAGGACGTGCTCGTGGGGCAAGGCCACTTCCAAGTTCACGGAAGGCTGAAGGCAGCTTTGGAAGTCTCTGTGGCAGGAACGTGCCTACCTCCTGCTCGCGATCTCCCAACAGCACAAACATGAAACACACCTTTCCCCACCCTGGGCCGGACTCCTGTGGGTGCATCTCTGGAGGGCAGTGCACACTTCACAACAGTGGAAGACCTGCGGCCAGGTGTACAGGCCCTGTCTGAGCTAAAGTAGGGAAGAATCCGACCCACACTTCTACTGCACACCGTCAGGGCCCAAGACACTCACTTGCGACGTTGGAAGACAGCGAGAGTCCTGTCTCAGCATGGTACGGGTGCACAGCAATCTGTGTCAAGGATGGGACAGGTACCCCAGGGAAGGACACTGCTGTAGCTGCCAGAGACGGTGTTGTTACAGAATAGGGATACTGCGCACCGATGAATGCTGGGTGGACACCCTAGGAAGGAAACTGGGTAACAGTCACAGGAACATAAGAACAGCCACACTGGGTCAGACCACAGGCCCAGCTACCCCAGTGTCCTGCTGCTGGCAGTGGCCAGTGCCCCAGAGGGAATGGACAGAACAGGGCGATTCTGAGTGATGCCCCCATCATCCAGCCCCAGCTTTTCGTGGTCAGAGGTTCAGGGGCACCCAGGGCCTGGAGTTACATCCCAGAACACCCTGGCTAACAGTGACCGACGGACTTGTCTTCCAATTCCTTTTGGAGCCAGTGGCCCTCATGCCACCTCCGATGAGTTCCCCCAGCTGGGTTCTGAACCGCTGCCTATTAATTTCTTTGGATAACCTCCAGTTTGTGTGTTACATGATGGGGTAACATGGGCTCCACACCAGTGCTAATGTTACAGTCCGCTGTCACATTCCCCACCAGCCCTTTTCTAAGCTGAACCACCTCACTCAGAAGTTCCCGACTGCCTCTGCTCACATGGCCCTTCCCCCGACAGAAGCTATGCACACGGCTGCCTGCGTTTGTCGTCACATCGCCCCAGGGACGCAGAGCAGGGCTGTTACCCCCATTGTACAGATGGGGGAGTCGAGGCTCAGAGACGCTAAGTGACGTGCCAATGTAACACAAGCACTCCGACGCTACTGCCCCGGTTTGCGCTTCCTCTTTTCGAGCCCAAGCCATGCTGGGCAAAGATACTTGGATGAAGCATTTGAAAAACAGACTAAGCACAGGATTGAACCACCTTCCAGCACACCCCGCTCTGCTGCCTAGGCTGGGACATTTCTGTACCATCCCCAGCACACTCTGGCCTGGCAGCTGGTACTACGCTCAGTGGGCCCGAGTCGCTTTATGGGCATTACTCAGCCAGAGTCAAGTGACTAAATCTGCTCGACAGCTGGGAAGGTTGAGTTACAGCGATGAAGTGACTGGCACAGGCCACTGAGTCAGTGGCAGAGCTGAGACTGCAGCTCCAGGGATCCTGCTTCCCACCCCAAGCTCATCCCACTGGACTGTGCTCCCTCTCCGAGGTGCTGAGCCAGGTTACCCCAAATGCAGAGGCTGACAGAAAACACAGGCCCCTGGCAGGGACTCACCTGGGGATACGCGGAGCCAGGCACAGGAAAGACGGCTGGGCGTGGCATGTGCTGGATTGGGTGGCCGATGTACTGGGGGTTACAGGGTATATGGGTCTGGAGGGTAGTGTAGGGGTGCAGGCCCTGGCTGTGCGTATGGGCCATCGCTGGCCCAGCCATCGTATGCTGCTGGTAGATGGTCGACCCCACAGAGATCACCGGCACGACCGTCGCTGCTGCTGTCACTGCAGCTGCCACCGTCACGGTGGTGGGCTCTGCAGTGACCCTGCTGTCCGTCAATCCACGCACTGCTTCCGCGGGTGCTCGGGCACCACTGGCACTGCAACCGGTGGCTCCTTCTCTCTGCGCCGGGGTCCCCCCAACAGTCTGTTCATAGAGCCAGTACCACTGGTGTGCCACTTCAAAGAGGACTTCAGGGTACACTCCGCCTCCTTTGGCAGCCTCCTCCACAGCCACGCAGGCCTTCTCCAGCATCAGGTTATCCTGAGAAAGAGGCAGAGAGTGGAGAGAACAAACCAACAGCCGCAGCGATGGGAGCAAGTGCCTGTTTCAGGGACTGAAAGGGGCCTGGGAACGACCGGCGCTGCCCAGAGCAGGCGCCCGGCAGGGGAATAACCAGCGACGCCCACGACGGACAGCACTGGAATCGGTGCTGCATGACTGGCTGCGCGAGGCAGGGAGGAGCCGGTCCCACGGATACCGTCTGGCTCCCTGGCACATCCAGGGCCGTCAGAGGTACGACTGCCCCAGGAGCCCTGCTCACCTGCTCCTTGCATTGCACCAGGGCTCTCTGGATCTCGTTTGGGTTCAGAGCATGGGCGTGGGGCAGGCAGCTGAGCGCCAGCTCAGCAGCCGCTCGCACCATGTTGGAGTCCCTGGCCCTGGAAGCCCGGTCTGCCAACGACGCCACTTCCGGGGGCGTTAAGTGTCCGTCCCAACACTCCACCAGAATGTTCAAGGCTGCGCTGCCGATCTCCATGGCCTGCCCTACAAGCAAAGGGGAGAGAAGGACAAGCATCGCACACCGTCCCCCATGGATGTGATCCCAGGCCCAGTCATACCCCTACTGACTCCAGGGCCAGCATGGACCACTGGGCTCACCTCCTCTGACCCCAGCGCAACACAGGCCAGCGACCACCCCAAAATATTCCCTAGAGCGGAGCCGCTAGAAAAGCAGCCAGTCTGGGGTTTAAAACGGTTCCTGAGGGCGGATCTACCACGCCCCTTGGCAAACCACTCAAGTGATTACAAGATTGCACCTGCTTCCAGACGCAACGCAGCTGGCCTCCACTTCCAGCCACCGGCTCGTCCCCGCAGGACAGGCGGGTTAGAGAGGCCAGGTCTCTGCAGGGGAAAGCCCCCAAAGTACAAGGCTTCCCTTGGCGAAGGCAGGTGGAACTTGCACAACGACGAGCAGCAGCAAGAGGAGCAGAATACGGTGTTGCCACTCACAGGAGTCAGCCCTCTACACCAGCAGCTCCTCCAGCACAGCACAGCACAGCACAGCTGGACTGCCCTGCCCCGCCCCTCCCACGCAGCTGCCTCCATCTCCTGTCCAGGGGAGCGCCCATAAACCTGGTGTTCACTCCAGTGGGCAGGACCGGGGTGGAAGAGGCATGTTGGAGGAGCTGCTAGTGTGGGGTGCTGGCTCCCAGAAGCAGCAGCTCCATATTCTGCTCCTTGTGCCCCTGCGGTTGCCAGGAGAGCCTTGCGCTTCGGTGGACACTAGTTTGCACTCACGGGTGCGTGTTTGTATCTGCGCAGGGCCCCAGCGCTGGCAGAGGCAGCCCTGGACAAGCAGAGCGCTCGTGCTTTTCCATCACCCTACCAGCGCCCCAGCAGCACTGGGGAAGCCTAGACACAGCTCCGTGCAGCTGCTCAACCAGCAGGATGGTACTGGCTGGACCAGAGCAATGGCTACACGGGAGGGTGGGAGGCAGCGATGGGCTAAGCCAGCCAAGCCTCCCCTAGTGTCCCTGTATTCATCTCTTGGCTGGCCAGGGCAATGCCTGGCTGGCTGCTAACAGACTCTTCTACAGGCCTAGGCACCTCCCAGCCTGAGAAGAGGGAAATTCATCAACAGTCCTTCAGCTTCCCGCTACAGCCCGTCTGGGCCCTCCCCGCCACAGGGCACAGCTAGTGGCAGGGCTGAGCGTGAAGAGATTCAGTGGGAAGGTCAAAGCCTCAGTCCCACTCAGCCACAACGCTTAGCAAGTCTCTCTCACCAGCGGCGAGCCCCAACGAGGGCCCTGGCCCGCAGAGACAGTCCTGTGGGGCCGTGTCGCCCCCGGACTTCTGAGCACCACAGCTGGACAGGCGGCAGTCACAGGACGACAGCTGCTTGTTCTCAGGCTGGTGTTCCAGGTGTGCTGCTCATGTTCACTCCACGCTGGATGTGTTGCTTGCCACATGCACTGGAGCCAGTTTTTCCCTCAGTGGCACCCAGAGGCGACCGACCCTAGTGCCCTGCGGAGAAGCACCCGCATGGCGCAGGACAAGGAGTGCCTGTCCGCTCTCTCCACCCTCAGTTCATTCTTGGTGGGGACTCAGGCAGTGGGGTAGGAGGGCAGGCCAGAGAAGAGAGGTGAGCAACACTTCTCAAGGAGGACCAGTTATGGAGAAAGGGAACCGCCTTTTCTCCTTCAAGCGCTTGCTCACATCCATTCCACATTAGCTGCGCTGGGGGACTCCAAGCAGGGCCCGTGAGGGTACGAGTTCACAGCCTCACTGGATGTAACACAGCTCTGCTGAACCCAGCCCCATCCCTGGCCTGCTCCTTGAAGATGGTGTAATGCGCCGTGGACGTGTGAACTGAAGAAACAGAGGAGCTTTGCAGATATCCTGGATGGGAACATGCGCCAGGAAGGACCCAGAGGACCTCTGAGCCCTGGTCAAATAAGCCCTCGTGATCAGCACGGCAGGACCCGTGCAAGCTTGTAACAACATGTCAGGAAGACCCTCCTCTTGAGCAAGGGGGTTTGTGTCGCAGTAACACACCAGCAAACCAGCAACTGGTGACTCTGCTTCTGAGATCAACAGTCTCAAACCCACAATGGGACTTGAGCCAGGGGCCAAGCACTGGACAGTCTCAGTGGTACTGGTGACAGGACACCAGGGAGGTGTGTCTTGATCGCTGCAGGAAATGCCCTGAGCCTGGTGAGAGCTGTGCCGAGCCTGCCTTCCAGGCTCTGCATGGTCACGGGCTGCTGGGACATCTCTTGGGATGGGAAGATGTGCCACTGCAATGGGTACCTACAACACAGTCCCAAGATGGGATTACACCCAGACCAGGCATGGACATCACGTGTCACATGTCATCTCCACACTGGCGCACGTGGACAAAAGTGCTAGAGGGAACACTAGTGCACACACGAATGGGTAACTTAACTTACTAACCGGAAGAGCTCCTGGCCCCTAACCAAGTGACAAGGCTAGCCTTAGCAGCAGCCCTCCAGCACGAAGGAATGGAGGGTGGGAGGAGCCAGTGGCAACCCCTACACCGCACCATGGGGGCACCAGACCAGCTCCCCTATGGATACCCCGAGGGACAAACTTCTTGCAGCGGTGCACGTGGCGAGCGCCTACCCACCAGGAAACGAATGTGAGCAAGCACTCAAAGCAGCAGCAAATTGTCCCCCGGCTGTAGTAAGTACTCTGGAGCATGCAGCTAGCCACAGAGGGCAGCAGCCGTGCGCCTCGGCGTCGTGCTGACCCTTACGTTGCTAACCCGACCGCAGCAGATAAAAAGCACATGAATAACGTTGCCCTGACCTGTTATCCAAGAGACGTGAGAGGAGTAGGTTCGAGAGAGCCAGTTGGGGGAGACGAAGTTGTGCAGCCCTAGTGCGTAGAGTCCAATCTCAAAGGCGCAGAGGTGGAGGTTGCGGTGAGGCCCCTGGTGCCCCCCACTGGAGGAGGGATGGGTGAAGATGGAGGTGCTGCTGTTTCCACCTGCCTTGATAAGGACCGTCTTGGCCAGCTCAAAGTAGAAGTGAGCAGCTGCTTCTGAGGGCTGGTTTGGGACGTGAGGTGCGTGGCTTTCTGGCCGCCTGCCTTTGTACCTGTCACGAGACGATCCAGGAGCAAGCACTCAGTTCGCTGGCTGATCTCTTCTCGTCGGGCTCCCCCAGTTCCCCCGCAGGCACTGCACGAAGCTCCCGGGGCCTCTGCACACGCCTGACTGCCGCCAAAGGGAGCCACCGCACTCTGCACCGGGGGAGGAACACGCCACCACGGAGCTTACCTGCCGACTTCCACAGTCTTCGCACGCGCTCCACCGCTGGCTCTCCGGCTGCCGCTTGAGGACGATGACCCCAGAGAGTCACTGGATGAGCTGCTGATGCTGTCGCTGTCCTGCCCTCTGCCCCAGGAGGTGGCCGCCCACCCGCCGCGAAGGGGCCGCCGGCTGAGGGTTGGCGAGCTGTCAGAGGTGGTCTCGGGAGCGCTGCTGTCAATGCTGGCCATGCCTACAGCAGCACAGGCAACAGAGGGTGTCAGTGGGTAAGCGCCTCTCCAGGCCCACTCTCACCTGACCAGATTACGCTGCCTGTGGCGCGAACGGCTTGTGCACAGCCAGGGAGGGCTTCGTGTCTCTGCAAAGCCCAGCCGGAACACAGCACAAACAAAACTAGCCAGCCCATGCAACCAGCACTGCACTGACTCTGCAGTCTCAAAATACAGAGGCCCCCGCAGCACTTCACTGGAGGACGAAGGGCACCTGCTGGACGCACCACCCTGCCACGCCCCAAGGGGACCTGGGGATGAGAATGGACCTCCGGCTGGCTGCATACGTACGTTACAGTACAGGCAGCGTGGCTCTCTCAGTGCAGAGTCCCCCTTGTATGTACAGCACTTTCCATCCCACCCAACGGTTTCACCACCTGCAACCCCAAGACAAGTTACACCGCAACTCCCGTCCCCAGAAAGAAGGCAGGGGGACCCAGCCAGTGAGCGAGTGGCCGCACACCTGTGTTTGGCACAGAGACCAACAGCAAGGTGCCCTGCTCTCTGGGCCAGCACGGACCGCTTCCATTCAGTTCCAACACTCCTCATTTGCCAGCCAGAACGTGGGCAGTGTTCAATGCAAGGGACTTTACAGGGCATGACCAGTGTCATCGCACACACCCCAACCGCAGTGGAGTCTATGGGCGGGTAAGAACTGTTTTTTTCCACTGAGAGACGAGACCGCCAAGAGAGGGGAAGGGAGGGTGAGCCGGTCTGTCCTGGCAGAGGGCCTAGCACAGCTTTGAACGCTGTATGATTTGGTCACCTCACCTGTGTGTTTCTTCTTCTGTCTCACAGGTGAGCCCCAACATCTGCCATTGTATCCACCTCGACTGCCAAGGGCCAGGCGACTGGGAACCTTCCCCTCCTGTTTCAAGACACTGGACTCCCCAGGCGCCTCACAAGGAGACCGCTGAGAGCTCTCTGGAGAAATGAGAAAGCAGCAAGGGAAACAAACGAACCTTGAAACAGAAGTGAAGCCAATTATCCGGGGAGAATTATCCAGAGAACCCCTCACGCCCTTGTAAAGACTTACATGCTGCTTCACTTGCTCATAACACACACACCCATGTCAGGCCCCCGGGGCTGCGAAGGATAATCTCCAGACCCTGGGGTTTGATACTGAGCACCCTTTTCTCATCACTAGGGGCACAAAGAGCACAGCTGGCTGGGTGCCTGGGCAGGGTCACGTCTCAGCTGAGGTAAGACAGAGTGCTCTGGTACCCTTCTCTGAGTCCCGCCTGCATAATCCTGTCCCTGGCGGAGAGGGAATATACTTTACATTACAGTTTCCCACACTGGGGAGGGTGTGAGGTGACCCAGCACACACCCGTTATTCCAGCCACCCAAAGAAAGATCCAGCCTTTGCTTCCAGCTCTCAGCCCCTGCCATTAAAAAGCAGGCGCCTGGTGAAGACCTACTTGGAGTTAGCTGCCTCCTGCAAAGGTTATTGAGTGTGGGCTGGGGGGGGGGAGGAGGAGGAGGAGGATGGGGTTAAATGGGGGGCTGGGGATGCCTGGTTTTGTGGGAGGGGAGACGCTCGTGCACGCAGGTGAGTGGCTGGCCCCAGCAACATGGGGCTCAGGCTGGTGGGCGGGCAGCTGGCCTCAGCAGCGTGGGGCTTGGCGGGGCAGCTCAGGCAGGCAGGCGGCTGGTGCAGGCAGCTCTGGGGACTGGCATGGGGCTCAGGCACCTGGTCACCTGGAGCTGTACCAGGCACCTGCAAGGGGCCACGAAAAACTATTGTGCTTATTTTTAATTTTAAAAATTTTTATATCAAGTTTTTGTGTTGGTTAAATTACAAATTGAATTTTGCTCTTACAAGCAGGGTTGGATGAGGGTGAAGAGGTGGTGGGGGGCGTGAGAGTGTCTCAGAAATCAAAAGGGGGGCGTGATACTGAAAGGTTTGGGAACCACCGCACTACGCTGTGTTTCAGGGTGTGGCCTGGCCACCTTCCCCTTCCCCTTATGCTCTTCAGAAGGACATTTCCAACAAGCCAAGGCCAGGGTCCAGCATACAGAAGAAAAGGGCTGTTTCTAGACAGCACTTCTGAAGGTCACATGTTCTACCTGCAACCACCAAGGACAATCCATGTTATCCCTAATTACACTGTGGTGGTAGCGCAGCTCCAGTGATTCCCTTAAGGATTTCAGTTACAGCATTTCTACCTCCTTCGTCATACTAAAACGTCCCTGAGCAATATTCTTCTATGGCTCCTTTTTTTTAAGTCGCATTTTACATTGGAAGAGCTTTAAACAAAGAGGTTTTAATGTCTTTTTAAATTGCCATAATTGTTAAAAGACAATGTTAATATTACACAATCACTTATTTTCCAAAAATTGTTTTTAAAGATTCTTTTCTGCAAAGACAGAACCAGAACACGCAGGACGGCGTTAGCCCAGAAACAAGAGAAGACTGCTAGGACACGCAAATGAAAGAAACACAAGAGAGTCAAAATCCTGAGCTGCTAACTGAGCAACTCAGGTGAGCTCATGGCTAAGAACCGATACTGAAATGAGACAGGTTGGACCTTAGTTCTGGCTCGGACAGCGACTATTGCGTGTTTTTGGGCAAGCCATTTAAGCGCTGTTTCTGCATCATGCACAGCTAAGGCTGTTGGGGAAAACTGTAAGCTGTGCTGTTTTACTCCATTCGTACATGGTCATGTAATTAAAAACTACATTGCGATGCATATGCAGAAAGGACAAAGCTACAGATGTGCACAATTCTTCCAGTTGTGCCAGGTTCCCACAGGGTCACAAGAGCCATTCACACTCAGCACCTAAAGTTCCCAAAGCTTTTCCCACGAGAGCTAGCGACACATTTCTGCCGCTCAAAACTGGAGGACAAGTCGTGGCATTAAGTCTCAGCTCTGCACAGAGCTGAAGCGTCCCAGCAGGAGCTCAGGGAGATGATGCCTCCACCCATGCCCCGTTCCTGGGCGGTGCAGCCCTCATGCTGCACTGAGGGGGGGCAGCTTGTATTTCTGCAGCCAGCCAAAAAGATTTATTTCCATACGAAATTTAGACTTCCCACCCTAGCAGCGTCAGCTGTCATGCTGCTCAAGAAAGGCCCAGACTTTTTTGTTAAAGAAAGGGAGAAGAATGTATTTTTCTAATCTCTTTTGTTCCTAATTTATTATCCGTTTTCTTTAAAAAAGCCCATTGTCGGAGACCAGGCCTAGAATGGTTCCCTTCAACAGCTCAAACCTTCACAGTTCCTGGAACTGAAGCCAGGCGTTTAGAATGGAAGCGCCTCACCAGCCTTTCCTGTAGCTACTGCTAGGGCCTCCTGCTACACCCAGCGTGGGCAGGAAGAGGTCAGAACAGAACGGCTCTCTGGCACTGCATGCCGCTCCCTCGTGTGTTAGGTGGTGCTTGCCACTAAAGCCAGAGCACAGAGCGCCGGAGGATACACTAACCCCCTTTCACCGGTACTGCCCACTCTCCTGTAGTTGCCTGTTCTGATCTGTTGATGTCAAAAGATGCCCCTGAAGCCGGACTTTTTTTTTTCTTTTATTTCTTTTAAATAACTTCGCAGCCCTGTAATACCAACATGGAAGACAACACTGGCGCAGTCTCTCTCTCGTAATACCAGTCAGGAACCCAGTTCCCGGTAGAGCTCTACGGACAGAAAGCCTGGAGAGTGGAGGGAGTTGTTTGGGAACACAAGCGTAGAGAAACGCTGGAAATGGGCAGTAGTTTCACCCTAGCAGCAAGGTGCAGTAGATGAAGGGGTTCAGTGAGAGTTGATTCTCTGGACCACTATACAAATCAGTCCCGGCCTCCTCCCAAGAGGAACATGGGCTTTTCCCGTTAGGAAGGACAGGGCATTCTGCACGTTCCCCGGAACAGCAGCTCTTACCCTGCGCGCTCTTCTCCACAAAGCTCTCCGAAGGGCTGCTCTGGACTGCAGCGGTTACACCTGCTTGTTGCGTGACCGATGTCCCTGGAAGCTGCTGGATAGCTGCGGTTGATTGGGCAGCATGTTTGGAAGGAGATTTCTGATTGGCTACTGTGGGCTTGCTGGATGAGTAGAAGGAACTCAGAGTCTGTGGCTTGTGCGTCTGGCTCTCTCTGTCTAGCAGCTTGTCTAAAATCTTTAATGGGGAAGAAAATGTTAGAGGCAGAGTGAGGAAATGCCCATTATCCCAAAAGATGTGGGCAAGGTACTAACTCCCCTTCTTATTGCCAGAAAATAAATTCTATTCGACAAGAACATCAAGAAAATACATGTCCAGATCCCTTAGGAAAAGCAGCTCTGTGATCAGCCAGACAGGTTCCATACTCACATGCCTGCACCACTCTGGAGGGGCAGACTTAAGAGTGCTGACTGCTCCTTCTCCATTTACATGCATCTTAAAAAGCCAGCAACCTGCCAGCATTCAACATGGGAACTATTCTCATGTCCATCAGGAGATAAAAAAGTCACATGTGGGTTCTAGTCAAAATTCTGTCCCTGACTCACTGGGTGACCTTGGCCAAGTCACTACGCTTGTTGAAAGGTCTGAGACTTCTACATACTAGAGAAATGCATGCTCTTATTCTCTAACAATAGTCTCTGATTCTTATCACTTTCCTCCTTTTATTCCTAGGGAACATTTGCATAAGAACAATTGATATTTTAAAAATGTGCCCATTTGTGGTGTTCATTTGCCACAGTTCTCAAGTAACTGATTTTGATGTCTCAGAGTACTGATGTCTACATTACTCTTAACGCCACTGGCACAGGACTGCAACACAAAACAAGGGAAAGGGCAGCGGAACAGGCAAACTCTTTTGAAAGCTAGAAATACACTGAAAGCACTCCAGAAGGGGCGAGCGGTTTCTTGCTAGAATGGGCTTCAGGGCTTTTCAGGCGGCAGCACACAATTGCGCAGAATGACGAAAGAATTATGTCCTTCTAAGTGCAAATAAGAGCTCCAGTTGTACCTGGGGCTGCCGAGTTCTGATACACAGTGAACCCTCGATATAGCAGACCCCCATTTTACCAGCATTGGTAGTAATGGATGTCCATGAACCGCCCCACAAAGACAACACAGAGTACTGTACTGTAAATGGTGATGCAGATGCCACCATCCTACCACCACTCCCACAGCTGGGACCGCGGCCACTGTGGGATCCCTGGCTGCAGCTGGGACCACGGCTGCCGCCAGATTCTTCTCCCATCATGGCTGAGATCGCCATGGCTGGGAAAGCTGCCACCACTGCTGGGTCTCCCCATGCAGGCAGCTGGGAGCTGGAAGAACCGCTGTGCTCAGGGCAGAGCATGGGCGGCTCAGCTTGGATCTGGGAGGAGCTGTGAAGGTCAGTGAGAAACCCTCAGATATAATGGACTTCTGTGTTAACAGACACCCCTCCCCCCATAGATAAATTATATCGAGGGTTTACCATACTGCAGGAGAACCTCAGAGTTACGAACACGAGTTACAAACTCAGTGGTCAGCCACACCCCTCACCGGGAACATTATCAGGCAGCAGCAGAGGTTGGCTGGTGGGTTTGGTTGGTTGGTTTTTTTTCCCCAAGCAAACAATGCAGTACCATGTTAAACATATGCTACTAAAAATAAAGGGGAAAGTGTAAAACAAGCTGTGACAAAGTAAGAACGCTGTTTCTGTGTTTGTTCCATTTAAGATAAAAGCAACATTTTCTTCTGCCTGGTACAGTTTCAAAGCTATATTAAGTCAATGTTCAGCTGTAAACTTTTCAAAGAACAGCCACAACCCTGTGTTCAGTTTCACTAACAGCCCCTAGTGCCAAGGGGTTTGTCAGGCTGAGGTTCTGCCGAGCGCCCTAAAACGCTTGTTACAATGTTCTGTTCTGGACTGGCACGGGCACAACGTGTGAAACACAACCCAGTGCCTCAAAGGGCACAGGACCAGCACTCTGGCCAGGCAACGAATACAGCCCAGCATCCCTGGAGCAAAACTATGCCTGCACCAAGGCAGATACAAACAGAACTGCAGCGAAAATCCAAAGGCACAGGCACCAGCACCCTCATGGGTGAGCAGGGAGATGCGAATGAGAATTAAATGCGAGGCGTGCTGCCATGCTGGAACGTGGGAGCTACACTCTGCAGAGTGACATACGCTCTGGGTTCAGATTTTGCACTGGAAGAATATTACAGGGCAGCCCCCAGGGCCAGGAGCGGAATATGCCGGGGGCGGGGGCGGGGGGGGGGCGGTAACTCCGTTCTGATCCCTGAGACACACGCACCTTTTTCAGTTTCGACTGGTCATCTTTGTAAGTGATCATCAGAGCCAGAGCGAGGTCCCCCTTCTCTCGCCGGGTTCCTTCGCACAGCAGGGGGTGCTCTGCTTCACTCACCGTTGTCTTCATGCCTGCAGGATGTGATCAGAAGGGGGCAGAGGGGGGAAGAAGTCGAGAGGCTTAGCAGTGTCTGATCCATTTTAGCGCCTTCCGTGGACTGGCTTTTCACCTCCCCCTATTGGCCAGGAAGGAAGGAAGGCAGGAGCTTGCCCTGTTCTGCTGGCTGACAATGCACATAGGTTATGCTCTGGAGAAGGAGCGCCGGAGTTTGTCGTACAGCTCAGTGCTGGAACTGCCAAGGGCCACAGCCCCTCACAGGCCCAGAGGTGAGCACCCAGGCCCAGCTGAAAACCCTGCTGGAGCCGTCGGAAGGGCAACACCAGATACTCGCACTCACGCTGCTCACACTCTTGGCTGCCTCCAGTTTCTGTGGCAGCCATTCAGAATCCCACCCTGAGTCTCTCTCTCCTGGGGAGGAGGAGGAGAAGGAGGAGATGAATAACCCTTCTGGTAACACCTTACGCACACTACTTTCAGCTCACATAGGTGACACCGCAAGCCTGCTGCACACATCGCCGCTGTCTTGCCAAAAACATGACTCGTAGGATAGGAATTCTGCATGACTCACCCATGCAGACCTTGAACCAAGTGACTGCTAACATCAGTGTCCCCCAGAGCAATTCCACTGCAACCCCTTCCAAACTTATTGCCCGTTAATCTCTTCAGGGTTCAGCTATGCATACCTGGCAACTCCTTCTGCCCAAATAACCACAAAGATGCCCGAAAACAAACAAACACTTTCCCTGCCCCTTTAACAGCCCACCTGACAATTCCAGTTCGCAGCTGCACTTCTACCCCCGGCACCTCCAACCTGACACCAGGCTCTCCCGCTATCCCAGTCCCAGACCCCGCCACCAGCTCTGCCTACAGCCCACCAAAAGACTCCCACTCCTATATCTGATGGCACTCAGGCCAACAGGTGTCAACCGGCTCCACCCCAGGGGCAGGATTCGAAGTGCGAATAAGAAAAGCCCCCCACCTGCGAGCAGGGGGAGAGGGCTGGATTCTTACCAAGAGCGGCAACAGCTGCCTCAAAACCGAGCTCCTCATCTCCAGGCATTTCATTATTCCAATTACGGCTTGGTGGCCTAGACCCTGTGGGAGAAACCACTGGGAAAACAGGAGAGGAGAGTTAGTGCCCAGCTGGTTCCACAGTAGAGCCCCAAAGCAGGAAGTATGGTCTGCCCCATCCCAAACCACCATCCCTGGTCCTCTGCTTTCTCCCTCTCTCAGCTGGACCGCTCCAACCCTTGCAAGCTCTGCTTCAGAGAGCGTCTAAAATATAGATGGAGATATACCTATTGCATAGAACTGGAAGGGACCTCCAGAGGTCATTGAGTACAGTCCCCTGCCCTTACAGCAGGATATAACAGTTTTTTTTTTAAATGTATTTGCCCCAGATCTCTAAATGGCCCCCTCTAGGATTGAGCTCACAACCCTGGCTTTAGCAGGCCAATGCTCAACCCGCTGAGCTGTCCTTCCCCTCTGCTCTCTTTCTGATGGTAAATGCATTTGTTTCTCTCAAAAGCAGCAGCAGTGGGATTGCAAAGATGTGTGGAAAGGCTCTATGACTATTTTAGGGGGGTGTTAATGGGTCAGAATGGCTATAAGAGCTCCAATGCATTTGTAAGACAGGCCAGCCAGAAAGGAGGTCTGTACCAAAAGTCTCCAGAGCCAGGTCGTGGGAGGAGCAGAAGCAGGTAGAATTGCAGGGTGAGCTGATAAGAACAGGGCTACCGTCATTCTAAGGGAGATGCAGATTTCCTCTAAAAGCTTTTGGTTCCCTGAGGGTCAGAGGTTAAGAATAAGCCCCTGGTGCCTCCAAACCAAGGGGGACAGTACCCGGAGTGCATAGCACATCAAATATGAAGCTGGCCAGCATAAGAGGCAGGACAGGTCGGTAATCACACAAGGTGCCTTCTCTCAGCTCTTCAGCCCTTCCTCGAATGGTGTTCATCTCGTTAGTGCCCAAAGGGATCTTCTTTAACAAGGCCACAATCTCAGACTCCTGGTATGCCAGTTTCACCTGAGGGACCCCATAGGGAAACAAAAAGAAGCCATCAGAACCTTTGGACGTAGAACTGGATCAAACAGAGGAATAACCCTGAAGTAGTTTTCATTGATTCATTTGCATACAACCCACCGATCTCATGAGGCTCCTGGCCTTCTCTCACCAGCCACACTAGTGAGAATGGTGCCAGGTGGAGGCAGTCCATAGTCTACCCACAACCTTCGCCTCTCCCTCCCTTTCCAAACAAGGACTCTACCATCCAGCGGCAAGAGAATGTCAGTCTTCAACAGGACATAGGAAGATGCACCCAGCCCAAAAGGTCACTTAGTCCCACCTTGTGCAGTACAACAGCTGAGAAGGAACACTCTCTCCACACGGGGGGCATACAAGCATAGAATCAGAACACACTGGAACTGGAAGGGGCCTCGAGAGGTCATGAAGTCCAGTCCTCTGCCCTCACCGTCTAGACCATCCCTGACAGGTGTCTGTCTAACCTGCTCACAACATCCCAGTATGTATCCCCTCAGCCAAGCCTGTCGAATTACAGCGCTCTTGTTCACTGCAGCGTTCCTTCCGCTTTTAACCCCGCAGAGGAGTGTTTCCTGTGCCAGACCCACATTTAATCTTCTCATCAGCACGGTTGAGTATGAGTGTACAGAATGTTGAGAACAAGTTCAGTCTTAAGTAGGGGCCTGGTAACTTCTGCACCTCCAGGGGCTTTTGTAATCTTGCTTGTCAGAAAGTGACAGGAGCAGCAACTCATGCAACCAAGATCTGAAGAGATCTCCTTTCTATCGCAGGCCACACACAGGCATGAGTTAAAGCACGTGAAGTTGGGCACAACTATTGCGTACACACTAAGATGCCTAAATACACAGTATGGGTCAGAGTGATAGCCTCTGCAGCTGTGAATTTAAAATGTGTTAGTGAAACCAGTGAAAACCCCGTGTGCAGCTGCAGAGTAGCTTTATTTCAGGTCAGTTTGGAGCGCAGAGAGAGGAGTTTCCACTGGTTTCATTACATCGTTCTACATTTCCCCGTTAAGGCAAACAACCGCCCCTTTCTCCTTTAGACAAGCACTGAGCTTCCTCTCGCAGACTTAGCCCCATGTGCCTGCAACATATGAGTGACTTTTGCTACACAAGTTCTAGGCTGCTCACTGACATGCTCAGTGCCCCCTTGGCGCCACAGATACTAGCTCTACAAGGACTCCTAAAGGCAGCAGCCAATGGGCAGATCCTGAAGAGGGAACACTTGGACACGAAGCAGGAAAGCCCAGCAGTGTGGTGCCGCTCACAGAGACTTGATACCTCCAGAGCTTTTGTGGATGCAGGAGGCCTCTGGAGCTCCAGGGCAAACATGCCAATGCGAAAAGCCAGGTTGTGGAATTCCAGCCGCTCACTCAGCACGGTCAGCAGGAAAGCAGCCTTGGTCAGGGTGTTGGTTGCCATCCATGTCTGCTTGCTAGTTGACACCTTGTTCTTCTTCCCCTGGGGAGGAGGCATCGTAACAGGTTTGTTAGGAAATGAACAGACCCTCATGGTGCCAGGATGTGCCGACAGGACACCTCCCCACTTGCACACTGAGGAGAATGCACATGCAATATTCTCGGGGTACTGCTCGTCTCTGTCTATTGCCATGTCACAGTCACAGTTTCTGGGTCATGAAACAGACCCAGATTTGCGCACACTATTCTTTTGGTGCAGAATCCCAGTTGCCACTGATTATGGGTGGCCCTCCACTGCCAGGCAGCTACCTACCCCTCCCTTCTTTGGCAACAAGATGAGGCCTCCTGCCCCCTCACAAAAACAAAATCTTACAACATTGGACCGATTTAGCAAGTAGATGCTGGCTCGGACAGACTATAACCTTCCCCCTACCAATGGCAGCGACAAGGCCAAGACGAACATAAGTGCCACATGGATTCCCAGCCATCCTTTCCTCACACTTCCGCCTCTCCACCCCAAGATCCCAAAGCTTCCCCCACCTCCAGAGGAGTTGCTCTAACAGGGTCCGAGCAACGGTGCCAGCTCCAAGGGAAACAGACTGACAGGTTCCCTAAGGAAGATGTGTGGGAAAAACCCACGACCACCAGATAAGTCAAGTGAACGTAGGCTTGTGGAACAACAAGGCCATTTTTTTGCATGAGCATTTAGCCAGGGAGCACCCGGCGACACCTGCCCCCTGGAGGCCTGTCTCAAGCAACATCACATGCAGTGTTTGGTTCTAACGGAAGGTGAACATCCATGTGAGACCATTGGCAGGAGCCGCTCATTGTTTCCCGTCTGGCAAACACAGACACGAGAGCAGGCCAGGGAGCAGAAAGCTGCACGACGCCCTGGGTCTGGTGAGGGAGGGATAGGAGGCTCAAAGTCCCTCCAAGTCATGGCAAAGGACCCACTGGCCTTTTCCAAAGGAGATGGCACTGCATCTGAGCCTTGCTGCTGGTGAAATTCTGTTCAGCTGCGCAAGTGCTTCAGTGCCCTTATCAGCGGTGCAGGTGTTCACAACCTGTGCGAGGTCACGGGGTCAGAGCTAATGTGGCACTGAGGCAACAAGCCCCAGCCCTAACTTTGACTCAACCTGGGGGTGGACTCCACACTGACTGGCTGCTAGTCTCACTACCGTTTCCTGGGAACAAGCAGCCAAACAAGGTTGCTGCAGGGAGCCGGCAGAGCTGTCCCCCACTCCGCTCTGAAGCCAACACGGCTCTCCCAGAAGGGGAGTGGGGAGAGGAGATGCCCTGAGTTACTGGGCTCCTTCTGCTCCTGTGAGCAAACAGATGACCCCTCACTACGACCTGCCACCTCCAGAGAGGCAGAGGGAGATGAATGCCCCTGGCACTGCAGAGGTGAGACTGGAAGAAGCAGAAGCGATGGAGGGGAACAGAAATCATGGGCTGGAGGATGGGAAGGCATGAGAGTGAGCGCACTCCTGCGGAGGAGGAAAAATTGCCTTAATTCGGGAGCTCTGGCAACACTAATGCCAGTGTCGTCACTGACTCTAGGGCCAGCAGCCTCAGGACTTCTCTGTCTGACTCATCTTTTTCAACTTTGAAGCTGCAGCCCTGAGCGTTCCTCCCTGGACTCCCTCCTGTTCCCCCAGGGCAGCTCTCTACCTTGGTTGGGGGCTGCTCCACCTTGAGATCTGGAGGGTTGGCCAGCAAGTCCCTGGCCAGGTCTACAGTCAGACGGCATGCTTCATTACTGTATCCATGTGCATAGAGAGCCTCTGCACAGGCAAAGAGGATCTGGAAACAAAAGGGACAGAGGGTGAGAGTTAATTCAGGCTCCTTGCAGCTGGTGCGAACCCCACCCTGACCACTCTCTCACCCGGTATCACTGAAACCAGAGTTAAATGCTGACCTCAGCTCCAATTTGCATCTAATGCACAAGTGATGCCTTCTCTTACGCTGCCCCTCTGCCTGGAACAGCTCTACGGCGTTCCCCAGCACGTCTCAAACACGGCTACCAAGGGGTCTGGTCCCCTTCCCTCAGAGGGCCAGCACAGGCACCACACCAAGACTGCAGGTTCTCCACGTGGTATGTTCTAGTTCAAACAGGAATGAAACCAGCAAAGTCCCGTGGCAGACATTATGCAGAAGGTCATCACAGGGGACCCTTCTATCTCCACAGAGCTCGGTCTATGCCCAGACCAGGGAAAACCTCAAACAAAGTGTTCATGGTTTCTACACAGTCCCCCTCCCATCCCCAGCATCCAAACACCCCGTCCTCAGTGCACTACCTCGACCTGAGCGCTGCCACTCCTCCACGGCACTCTAAGCGTACTGCTGAGGTTTGGACCCAGGGGGCTGGTAGCGCACACAACCTATGAGGATTGCCTGGCATTCCTTGTTACAAAGCCTTGTTTTCATTTGCTCCTCAGTCTGCCAACTTAACTTTTGGGGCTAACACATTCCTACGGACTGGGCGTGTGCCTCAGGCTAAGACAAGTCAATTTTAGATGTTTCAGCAATTCAGCCACTCCCAAATCAGAGGAAGGAAACGATGCTGGCTTTGTTCATGTTTAACATGTTCTTTAAGAGGCTCTACTGTCCCCGTCCCCCCCGGTTAGAAGCAGCACCTTGAAATTTAGGAGGGGAATTGCCTTTGTTGGGGCGTGCCTTTGGACGTTCCCATTAAAATCCACCCACACCAGAAGCTCTGAGAAAAGCACCATTTGCCTATGCTTGCAAGAGACTTAGAGCTTCGCAGCTCAATTCCCCCAAAACTCCATCCCCAGGGGCTTCAGCTTCATGCAACTTCCCTGCACTTCCGCCTCTGGGCTGCTGCAGCCAGGGCTGTGCGTCAGAACAGCAAGCAGGAAGCCTGCTTCTCCTGTGCTTTCAATGTCTGCCCAGCTGGGCTCAAGCCACGTGGAGAAGAAACCCGCTTAGTCTGAGTGAAGGGGTGACAAGAGCTGGACCTGGGGTATGGGGATCAGACTGCAACAGACACCTGGGAGAAGGGAGGGACTGGAAGCTGGAGAGGGACAGGGAAACTGAGGCTGGAAGTTGGAGGGTCTGGCTAGGCCACGAGACTACAAGGGGGAGCTGGAGCCAGCAGGTGGCAGGAGACAGACTGGATGAGGAGCTATGGGGAGGGGTGCCTGGGACCAGGAGAGCCAGGAAACAAGGACCAGTAGGGTGAGGAAAAGGAGAGAGAGAGAGAGAGAGAGAGAGATCTCAGAGTGAGCTGTGACGTGGGGGCAGTGGGACTGGCTGGGCAAAGACTGGGACAAGAGGTGGGGGAAAACAACGCTGAGATTGCACGTGCAGTCTGTCATCAATGAGTAGGGACGGGTTAATCCTGAAGTAACCTGAGCCCAGGTGAGTCAGTGGGAGTGAAATAACTTTTTTTGAACGGAGAATAATTGCAGTTTTCAGGGCTTTCATCTGTTCGGAAGGCAGAGAGAAAAGATGAAAGGAGAGGATGTCTCCCATGCAATTGAAATGAATCCCAGAAATACTCTGACCATCTCAAAATCAGCGAAAGCGATGTAAGTAAAAGGCAAAATGTATAGTTAGGTGCAACCAGGTTATGGTTATTTTGAATTTGGTTGGACTGGCTACTGCTGTTTGCTTGGTACCTTGTTTTGTTTGCTGCTCTGTTTTTTTTCGTTGTTTTGACTTGATGTTTTTCCTCCTGTAACTTTTAAGCTGAATCACAGGGAAATATTTTTCTCTGTGTGCAACCCCATGATTTACTTTTCTCCTGTTTTGTGAATAAATCACTGTTTTTAAGCAATTGATCTGATACCTGTGTCCTAAGAAGAGTCTGCTTATGCTCATGCCTTAGACTAAAAGCTCAGCTAGTAAATTACAGTTTGTGTGTCGAAGCTCTCTCCGGAAGGAGGGTTAAGAGCTTGGGGGTACCCCCACAGGAAGATAATCCCAGGTGTATCTTCCTGGGATAATCCCAGGTGTATCTTACCTGGGCGGCAGCAGCATACCTTCCAGGGGATCTGTAACCTTGGGAAGTTTTAAAGTAAAGCCTGTGTATGGGCAAGGTGGTTTGCACTTTTGCAGGCCCCCCACCTTCTGGGATCAGAGCGCCACAATGAGGACAGAGCCCTGACAGTCTCAGGGGGGGAGAGGACCTGAGCACCAAGACTGATCAGACAAGATGACTGTAGGCCTGAACTAGAACCGGTTGGGCCAGATTATTGGGAACAAAGAGCTGGGCTGACTGTGAGGACAACAGGATGGGATGGGGAGCCAGGACTGGCATAGGCAATCTAGGGACAGAGGAAATTAGAAACTGCTAGATGAGGAGACAGAAAAAAGCAGCCAGGGATGAGGGAAAGACAAGACTAGGCCAGGGACAGGCCAAGCTTTGGGGGACATGCGTAGAAGTGCCTGCAATCACTACAGCACACTGTCCTCCAGATCAGGGTCCCCTCTGATTTTTTATGACCTTCACAGAATAAATTTTATTGTGTGCACCACCACAGAAACACAAGTTGTCCACTGGAGCTGGTTGAGGGAAATCTGCTGATCACCTGAACAGCACCTGAGTCTCTGCTGGGTGGCCCCTCATGCACTCAGCTTAGAGCAAACTCTGCTCCAGAGCCTGAAATGGAACCTAACATCCCAAGTCTTACCCTGCCACAGAGATCAGCAAGGAAGAGCATAAAACCTGACCTAATGAGGATCAATATAATTAGCCCAACACGCTCTAGTCTCAGCCTCTCTTTACGTGACTTTGCAAATTGAATAAAATGTTCTTTTAACCTAGTTTTTGAGCGTACTGTATAAAGCCAGGGTCAGGGAACCTCTGGCCAGCAGCTAATTTCCATCCGGCCTGTGACTAGACCCCACACCACCAGGTGGCATATTCTTGCAGCCCGCAGGTGCAGGCACACCAGTGAAGCGCCACATGATGCCCCTGCCCCCATCGCTGGCTCCACAGCTCCCACTGGCTAGGGCCCATGGCAGCTACAGAGCAGCACCTGCAGGCAGAGGCAGCACACATTAAGCAGAGCTTCCTGGCCGTGCCTCTGTGTAGGGGTCAGACATGGCAGCTTCTTCCACGATCATTGCAGAGCTGGGGCAGGCCGTCGTCCTGCCGCGCCACCGACCAGGAGCTGCTTCAGGTAAGCACCAGCTGGCTGAAGCCCACACCTTGAAACTCCTGCCCAGATTGAAACCACCTCTCACACAACCCCCCCGCCCCCCTAAAAACTCCTCATTTTTGCCCCCACCTCAAGTGTCCTCCCACTTCTCCAGGCTGGAGTAGTGAGTGCTGGCTCACCCTGCTCCAGGCGACGAGCCCTGAGCCTCCGCACCTCTAAGAAGGGCTGTGCATACCCTGCAATTGATTTGTTCCTATGCGTCGCTGGCCCCTTGAAGGAAAAATGTTTCCCATACCCGATATCAGAAAAAAAAAACAAAACAAACTACACTAGCTCACCTCCATCCTGTTCTCCTGCTCCAGGGGCTTGATACCAGCAAAGATGTCCTGCTCCTCCTCATTCCCCCCCTCTGCTTTGTCCTCCTCCTCCTTGGCCACCTCCTGCGGATTCAGATAGTACACCTGATAATCATCATCTTCTTCTCCCTCCTCCCTACCCCCAGCTGCCCCATTCGAGCCCGCTTCCGGCTTCCGGTTGGAACCACCGCCATTCTCGTCTGCAGAGGGCAGATCGTCATCTCCGCTGACTGCTTCCTCCACAGGGTCCTTTGGAGCTTTCTTGGCTGAGGTATTGCTCCTGATGCTGGGCTCAGGCCCCTCCGAGAAGTACACGCCCCCATCATCTTCAAAAGTGTCCCTGTAGCTCCTACTCAGGGGACTCCCCGTGAAACTGAAGGTGTTACTGGCCTCCGCCCCCAGAGCCAAGCTGCTGTCATCCAGGCTCATCTCTGCTAAATCTGGCTCCAAGGAGCTGTCTTCACTGCTCATGCGGCGTTTCCCACTGTGTTTACTGGCTAAGCTTTTCCCCACTGGCAGCTTGGCCTTGCCCATGGCAGTCTTATAAACAGCCTTCTCTCCTTCGGCCGAAAGTCGGCGCAAAGCTCTCTGTGGGGCTTCAGAGACAACCTTCCGCTTCCCAACCAGCTCCTTAGGACGGACAGCTGGCTCTTGTGACGAGGGGTGTGACCTGTCCCCAGCCTGCAGAGAGCCTCCCCCAGGGTCCTGCCCATGGCCTCTGCCAGCTTCACCCACGGTCTCTGCACTTTGCAACCGGCAGTTCCTCTGCTGGACAGCCTTTACCCAGCAGAAGGAATTCTTCTTGTCAGTGCTGCTGTAGGTGATGCCAGGGATGGGATAGGCCTCCTCCCAGTTGAAGTAACAAGCTTCCACAGCTGGCTTGAAACCTTGGAAGAGTTTCTCCAGGGACTTCTTGTGCTGCCCCCTCTTGACATTATCTATGACTTTCAGCTGCCACTGTCTGAGCTGGCAGCAAAGGTCCCTGCGCCTGCAGGATGAGGAGACCGATCAGAAAGCAGCCATAAAAACATGCCAGGACAAACCACCCCTCCACCCCACAGAACCTCTTCTCCCCACCCCTGCTCCTCTCCTGAATTACCAGAAAAGAGCCAGGAGAAGAGTGAGCATGAATGAGAGATGCCAGAACCTCATTTTCTAGGCAGGCCTATGTCATGGAAGACAAATGCTGCCAAATCAAATGTGGGAATGGGTTGGAGATTGGGATTTGGCTGCGCAGGATCTCCCCATAGGTTACCCACCACTGATGTGACATTTGCACTGTGCTAAACCAGCCCAGGACTCAACCAGGGAGCTGCTGTACATCAGGAATAAGAATCTCTGGTGAAGCAGAATGAGAACGTTTATGAAGGGTTTAAATCTGCACTACGCTTGGCTCCCATCAGTGCTGCTGGTCCTCCTCTTAGGAGCACTAAAGCCAGCACACACCATCCAAGTGCCACGGAAACCACTTCTAAGTCGCCGGGGAAATCAAGTTTCCCACTGAACTCCTCTTCTGCTTTTGTCATTGAATCCCGAGTTGTGGGGAACAAAACTAACCACTGCCATATTCTCAGGATTTTATCAGGCCCACAAACAAAAGAAGGTACTGAGCAAAGGGTTTAAGAGTTAACACTAGGCCAGACAAAGGGAGCTCTACGTAACAGTTTCCACTGACCACTGAGAACACCCATTAGCTAGGAATACACTGACCGTGATTAGTTAAAGGAGCTAGCGAGAGCGGAACTACTCATAGAAAAGATGGCAGTGGAACAGTGTGACTCTGCAGAAGTTGGGAAGGCTGAGGGAAGTCTAACTGTGACCATTAGGAAACCGCACAGAGGGATGAGATTCAAACAAGTCAAAGGAATTGACAGTGGGCACCTTTCTGGTGACTCTATACAAACTGGAGGAGAACTGGAAATAAACCAGGAGGCACTTGAATTAGGCACGAAACCAAGCAGGAACTTTTAGCATTTTGGAACTCATCAGATGACTGAAATGTAAAGATAGACACCTACTATAAAGATGGGAAGAATTATTTGACCGGCCTTATAAAAGGAAACAACTCATGTTTTATTGACTACATAATATGAGTCATTTTTGTTTAAAAACTTATCCCCGATCCCCTGTTGCGCTCTGCTTGCATTGCGGCATACTTTAATGTTTTTAAACTGTTTCAGGCTGTAAACTCTAAGGGCAGAGTTCACAATGTTTTAATCTCACTGATGTACCCTACAAAGTTATGACTTTGTATTAATGTTCAACAACATAGCAGATTAGAAAGTGGACAAAGAACTAAAAATCAAACATGCCACAAAGAACATCCTGGCTTCATTCACGCCGACAAACCATGAGCTTCGCCTTTCTTGCTTATGACCTCTCCTAACAAACTGACAATTTGGGCGCATCATTAAACTGGATTTCAGCAAAGCATTTGATAGCACAGCCCAAGCACTGGGGAAATGTCTGATTAGTACAGTAAAGACTAGTATGAATGTCCCAGATCAGCTGTCCATACGAGGCTAAAATACACGCAAGATAAACCAAAAACACTGCTACTAACGCTGGTCATCTTTGCCATGGGGCTGGTCCAGTGTGCACACTGAAGTGCAATATGAAACAACGCAAGAGACGCTTAGCAAAGTATGTCAGTTATAAACCAGGACCTCAAGAAACAAATGATGAAATGATGTTGGTTAACTGAATCCGTCTGTGCACTGCCTGTCCAGAAAGGCACTTTCCAACAGGAGAGATTCGAAGAATGAGGCGCATAACTATACTTGCACGTTAAAAGGAACCAGACGGAAGAAATTATTCACTTCAGAAATTAGGGTTAAAAAATTATATCTATCTATCTATCTCACAGAGTAATACCAGCAATTAAAGCTGAAAGTGATTAAGTTTATCTTGGTGACAGCATAATCATTTGTCTAACGGATAATTCAATTCCTAGACACGCAAGGTAAGGAAGCTAAAAGTGTGCCTGTACCACAGAACGGAACAGTGGGGGATGAACTGGACTCTAAGAAATCCATCAATGATTACCTGACCACGGTGCTCACCTCTGGGGGCTGATGGTTGGATCTAGGACCGCCAGTCTCCACAGAACCACCATTTCATCGCACATGCTGGCACAGGCGTGGGCCGCCACTTCTGACTGGCCATTACTGCGGCCAGTGTGCCCGCTGGCACTGCTATGGGAGGCAGATGTTCGCACACTGTACCACCAGCCTGTTATCTGCGGAAAAGGGTAGATTCAATGCAGCCATGCCACTAAGCCCCGCCCTCCCCACATTCACAAAGGCAGGAGGACTTTTCATGTTTTAATGCTTTCTAAAAGCACCCTGGACATTAAAAGCTGGAGACTCAAACTGAGGGCTGGATGGAACCTCAGACAAGAATCAAAACAAGAGCGGACTGACTGGACACGGGGAAAAGCGCTACAAGAACACACTCTGCAGGGCAGTAGTAACTGAGTGCCCTGTGTACTCTGCAGTAAAGTGCACTGAGTGCCCCATGTGAAATGAGTTCCTTAGGCTCAGTCTGGTTCCTAAAGAACAGATGCCCAGATAATATTGACTTTCACAAATGGGTTCCCCACTCCAACTAAGGCAAAGGCATATGCTAGAGGACGGGGGGAGATGCACGCACTGAAGCAGTCCATGGTTACCTCTGTACTGCGGGAGAAACAACTGCAAGGTCCAGGACTGTCAGAATGACCTTTCCCCTTCCGCTAAATTCATACAACATTGTTATTATTACTACTGCTATTTGTAACAGATTTTAAAGTAAAGGCTCAGAGCTTCCAAAAGCCATTTTCTACCAAATACATGAAGAGTCTGAAACACTGCCACCCAACATACCCCTTAAACCAATACAGAAATAACAGAAAAACGAACAGGGTAAATTGCACTGACTTGGCAGAAGAGGCAGAGGGGACAGTTGACAAAAAGGACTGCAAACCACATACCACTGTTAATACAAATACCACTGGCTGACATCATGGGATGCCAGGGTGTTCTGCATATCACCACTTCCGCAACTAATAGCAGACCACAGCAGCTCACGGAAGAGCAGCTCCCATTGGAGAGAATGTGCCTCTTCTCCCAATGCACATAAAGATTGTGTAAATCTTCCCAAGCCATGAATTCCAATAGCATCAGTCATTGCCACTAACCGGCCCTCGCCGGCTGACCTGCTTCCCCAGGAGGGGCTGCATACCTGCTCGTAGGTCAGGCACTGGTCTGTCAGGATCTCCAGCAGAGGGGCTGCATTGCTGTCCCGTCTCTTGAACATCTCCCGAACGATGGACAGCAGGTTCCAGATCCCCTCCGGCTCTCGCCCTCTCAGGGGGCGCAGGAGACACGCCCACTCTGCAGCGGCTGGGGGCTCCGTGGAGGAGAGGTACATAGAGTTTACATCACTATGGAGTGAAAGGGGAGAGGGAGTGAGAATGCAGACAAGAGAGCACAGCAGCATAAAAATATGTTCTGTGCCATCCAACGTTTGCACTCTGAGAAAGGCTTTGACAAATGTGGTTAAACCTTGAGGTTTTTAAGTCCTGGCTTGGCAAGGTCCTGACTGGGATGACTTAGTGAGGGTTGATCCTGCTTGAAGCAGGGGGCTGGACTAGATGACCTCCTGAGGTCCCTACCAGCCCTGTGTTTCTATGAAATTCAGCATAACAGGAATCAGACAGGAACAGGCAAGTTCTATATACATTTTGCAAAGACTAAATGAGCACCAGAAAGGCCTTTTATCTACCGAGATTCAACATGGCAACAGACATGCACAGACAGAGAACATTACCTGGGAGAATGACCCAAAATTAAGCATCCTTAGTTTCATGGCACAATTACATGGTACAGTCCATGTAATAGCAAAGGTGGGCACTCTCATGGACTCTGAGCCCTTTGGAGAAAGGGATATAGTCCCTACTCTGAAGAGGAGGCAGGTTACCTGAAGACAACAGGAGAGGGCCCACAGAATTTGTGAAGGGTTTTCTTTATGTTGTCACTTAAAGTAGATTCATCCAGGTACCAGGTGCTTTGGTCTGAGGCTGAGGGACCAGCAGTGGGATCTTGAGAAAGAATGCACAGAGTTTGCAGGTGTTGGGAGAGATACCACCTACATCCCATAACCCCAGACACGGCAGGCAGCATACAAGCAATGTACCTTAACCTCATCCCATCCAAAAAGCAACCATCTCAGAATTGTTCATGAGGCCTAGAAATATATTGCAGTCATTACATAATGGGTTAATGGCAAACACCTTCCATTAAAAAAAGCCAACCTGGGTGATAGCTAAAGATTCCACCCCAAGTTTTCTTGTCAGTCTGAAGCACCAGCAGTTCCCTCCAGCAGCTAGGTGTTTACATGAACCCTCAGACTTACCCCCTTTCCCTTTCTTCCCACCACTATCTGAGGAGCAGTGCCCCTGTAATCCAGTGATACTGAGGGAGAGAGAAATGCTGGCTTCCCCTCCCTGAGGCACGTAACAGAGAATCAGACCAGGTACGAACTATTCAAATTACCTGGGGCTCCACACACCGTGTTGATAGCAGTGGACTGAGATGACAGCAGCTCATCTAGTAGGCGCTGAGCAGTAGGAAGAATCTAAAATGTAAGAGAAACATGTTGAATGTGACTTGAAAGTAAATCCGCACGTCTTGCCTTGTCCTGACAAACCAAGGAGCTACTCTGAGTTTCATTATGGTTACTGAGGGACTGTTGGCTTGTCAGAGCTGGTTCAAAACACCTGCCTCCAGGTTACCCTTCAGGGCTCCTTTCCTAGTTTTCAACCCAGGGTGCCTGCATGCCTGACACGTGAAATGGCCCTTTTAAGAACTAGGTGAGTGGAGGGAAAGCCACGTGCTCCTGAGTGGCTGCACTTGAGAGGCCTCCACCATTTTCTTGTATGCCCTCCTCTACAGGCTGCCTCTCTATCCCCCACCTCATTCCGCCCCCCACCTCAGTCCTTCGGAAGGTAAATGACACTGCCTCTGGGTTAAGAGGTGCTCTAAAACCTCAGCCTTTCAAGGAGCCACAACGCAGGGAGACCAGTACCAGAGGGGGAGCCCAGTTAGTCTGTATCTTCAAAAACAACAAGAAGTCCTGGGTCATCTTATGGGCCTTAGCCCATGAAAGCTAACGCAGGGAGGAAGGCTTGCTCTCCTGGTTTTCAAACCAGTACACAGCTGCAGGTTTGGATCCTTTTGCTACCTGGATTCACGCTCACCATAACCACAACGGAGAACGAAGATAGCTCAGACCTGAGTGACTTAACCAAGGGTCAGAGATAGGACTCTCCTCTCAACCCGCCCCCACTTTGCACAGCAAAACGCTGGGGTAAATGTGATCGCACACCTGAGACTGGAGTGTAAAATACTCACTGCAAACCCTCCTAGATAGTCAGAAATTATATAGGCCCATCTTCACTTATAAAGAGACCGATGGAAAACAATATCCACAACTGTTCAGTGGGGGCATTTCGTGTCTATGAGGCACCTGGAGAAACATGCTAGGCATTAGATAGCTCTTACAGCTTTTGCCATTACTGCACTTTGCAAGTAACCAAGAGGTGAGAAGTCGCTGGCCAAGTTAACCTCACATGTTGAGGGCCATAGCGCTGAGAAATGGCAGCTGGAAGGGAATAGTCACTGCACGCAGCAAATGCCTGAGGGAGCAATACCTCAGCAAAATAAACTTGTGCGCTTAGTTGAAATAGGGAGACTGGCTTCCCCGATGCAGGTAGCTCTAGGAAGGTGAACATGGTAACAGGCTCCAAACGCTGCATATGAGGGCTTTCATTTTCACAGCACACACATCTTCGACAGATTCTCCCAATAACTCCACCCCTTACACCCTGGCTCCAGTGGGCCACTTCCCCTCCAGACTTGTGAGTGAATAGCTTCCCTGTAGTGAGATACGCGTTTCTCATCAGCTGGAAATAAGGAGAAAGAGCCACCTCATGTGACAATTCAGATCTCTGTGGACCACCAGGGCTTCACAGAATCAATGCTTTACACTGGAGACACAAAGTACTCACAAGCAGCCACACGCTGGATACCTTGACCCCCAGCAGCTTGGGGCCTGTGTGCTGAGTTTGGGCATACCCTCCCTCAAAGACCCTCTTGGAAGTGAAAGTGATCCAGGAGCACATTAAACAGATTAAAATAGATTTTCCAATAAAACCTAAAAAAACTCTGTTGGGCAACATCCCATCAGATAATCTGGTAAAATGGCAATAATTAATCTGGGGTGGCAGCAGTCATGCACTGCTGGGGGAGACGATACACTTTCCATTACACCAACCACTCACTGGTATATACCATTCATTGATACAGAAGAAAGGCCAGCAGGTACTACCCATGCTTCTGGATGACTTTTTCTAACCACTGCCCTACTACCTAAGTCAACCAAACCTGAAGGGAGCAAGAAAGGCTGATCTGTCACATACACCCGCAAGAAGTGGTGTAACTGCTACTGGTTTGTGATCCATCTACAGCAAGGCGACAGTAGATGTACGTTATTGTCTTCACATCACTGTGATTGCTCTGTTCGGCGCTCCTGAGCAGTTTAATGAGAACAATGTAAGTAAGACTCCAACCACCAAAAGTATTAAAGTTCCATGAATTATGAATGGTACTTTGTGAGCATTTTGACAGTGTCCTAACTCCTAGTGGAAATAAGCTGAGCATTGAATACAAACACATTCAAAAACAGAGGAAAAGGGGAATTGTGTGGCTTAGGCTAGTGTTGCTCAGCTTTTCCAGGTTAGCATCCTTTACTCACAGCTTATGCTTTTGAAGAAGTCCTTACATTTGCTATACAAGTAATTTTTTTTTTAAATCAACAATAAGCCTGTGTGTGTTTCAAGAGGCAGACAGACAAACACTTAGCCAAGCAGAAGAAGAGAGGGAAAGAGGGTTTCTTTGCCAGCTGTGCTCCTGAGCCACTGGTTAAGAAAAACCAACTGAAGTGAAAATCTTACATCTCATCTTCATTGGTCTGAATACAGCCTAGGTTGGCAGAGACCAAAAGTTATTATGATCCAAGGACATCAGCAGCCTGTGTGAGAGTCCTGTGATATTTACATCACAAAGCCCATCACAGCTGTGCCCCTGCTTTGTAAACCTCAGCAGACACAGCAAGAGTGGACAGCTCAGAGTCAGAAACCGAACTGTCCTTTTACCCCTACCAGAGGAGTGGCTTCTCTAGATTAGGGGTCAAACACTGGTGAGGCAGAGTGATGGATATCACTGGCCATGCTCTGTATGTTCTGCAGCTGGTTCCCAAGACTGTCAAATCGGGCAACTGTAATCTGCACTAAATTCACACACAGAAAAGGCCACAAACACTGACTTGTCCTAGGAACACTATGCTCTTGTCCCTCGTTAATATCTTTTGTTCTGACAGATGTATGATATTCGTAACAAGGCTAGCAACCAGCAGGAGCATGACCAGCTGGGAGCTGCTAACAGGGCTGCAAACAGGGGAGTTTATCTGCGAGAGAAGATGAACCCCACTGAATCAGGCGAGGGCTAGTGGGTATGTTTCTTTCCTGAACTGTTTGAATTTGAATTTCAGATACTGATTGACCTCAGTTACTTGTGAGTAACTGAGTGCTAGGCTGAGTGTTTGAATTTTAATTTCAGCTTGCCAGGCTGTTTGTGTGAATTTGAGTTTCTGAATGTGAATTTCAGTTTGTTGGGCTGATTGCTTGAATGTGAATTCCAGTTACTGGGGCAGCGTGTGCGTGCGTGCGCGCCTGTGCAGGCGCACCCCTCCCCCCGTGACTCCCCAAGGGTAGGAGGGACCAAAGGAAAGAAGGCTTCACAAGCCAGAGGCTAGTGACCAGCTAGGAGCTGCAAACAGGGAAGTTTGCCTGGGAAGTTCGCCTTGTGGGGAGCCCCATTTTTTTTTTTTTAATTGTTTTGTTTCTCTTCTGCCCTTCAAGTCAGCTCTAATCTTCAGAGCGAATTCTCTGAAGGAAGTTAAAAATGGATAGTGAGAAGTAGATTGGTGCGGAGCTAGTTTACAGGAACTAAGCCACTCTGCACAAGACAGGGCACAGTGGAAGAGAACAGTGTTGGGCATTTACTAATGAAGTGCTGCCGTGCATACGCAGTACTTCATTAAGCAGTTCCCGCCCCCACGGCAACTTCAAAGTTTTAAACTCTGGAGTACCGGCGTGCGTCTAGCCGCGGCTCACACCCTGGTACCTCCAAGTGCCGGGTCAACTCTGAAGTCCCTTTACGTCTCAAAATTTTCAAAGTTGCCCCAGCACTTGGAAGTACCGGGGGTTAGCCGCAGCTAGACGCGTGCCCGTACTCCGAAGTTTAAAATTTTAAAGGTGCTGCGGGGGGAATTTGCTTAATGAAATGCTGCATATGCACGACAGCACTTCATTAGTAAACTCCCAACACCCTAATTACCCTCCTTCCTTCGAAGGAAGGTGGTAGTGTAGACAAGGCCTGAGTGAGGCAGACAGACACCAATGGGTCCTGAGCCCACGGTTACTGATAAGCCTGACAAGTCAGCTGTGTGACCTTCACCGCATGTGCTATGTTTGTTTTCCTCCCAGAAGACAGAAGGGATTTTGTATGTACCAAGTGCAAGCTGGTCGCCATCTTGGAAGAAAAGGTTAGAGGACTTAAGGTGCAAATATCAACCCTTTAGTCCATCAGAGAAGGACAAGAGTTCCTCAGTAGAAGGCATCGTTTAATACTGGAGGCACAGCCAGCTGAGCAGCCGATGAGGGCAGTAGAAACCGAGGAAGATAACTGGAAACATGTAACCTCCAGGAGATGAAAGCCAGTTCAGTTACCTCCAATTCTTGTAGAGGTAAGCAACCGCTTTCAGGTTCTCTGCACAGGTGATATAGTGGAGAATGCAGTGGCAGAGACCTCTCAGAGAAGGGATCAGAAGATGCCAGTGGCTAGAAGGCCTGGGATGAGTAGACCTCAGGATGGCAGTTCTACGGCCACCACCCCCAAGAGAAGACGACGGGTGGTGGTGGTCAGGGACTCCCTCCTAAGACGGACAGAGTCATCCACCTGCCGGCCAGACGCGGAATCTCAGGAAGTTTGCTCCTTACCAGGAGCTAGAATCCAGAATCTGACAGAGACTTCCAGAAATCAAACCTGCTGATTACCCCTTCCTACTTCTCTATGTAGGAACTAATGACACAGCGAAGAACAACCCTGAGCAGATCACTGCGGATTATGTAACTCTTAGAAGGAAGATCAAAGAATACGGAGTGCAAGTGGTATTCTCATCAATCCTCCCTGTTGAAGGAAGGGGTTCACGGGGAGATCATCGAATCACAGAAGTAAATGTACAGTTGTGCAGGTGGTGTCGGAGAGAGGGATTTGGTTTCTTTGACTATGGGACTCTTTCGGGCACAAGGATTGCTAGGTTCGTTGGGGGACGGTGACCCAAGCCCTGAGGTAAGCATGGAAGGAAGAAGGTACAACAAAGGAGGACCCCTGGTTCAAAAGGAGAAAGTAGGCCAAGCAGCTTATTATCTAAGGTGTTTGTACGCAAATCAAGATGCCTGGGAAACAAACAGGAGGAATTAGAGACCCTGGAACATTGACAGTAGTATGAGGTGATTGAAATAACAGACTCGCTGGGATGACTCATAACTGGAGCACAGTCAGGGAAGGGTATAAACGGTTCAGGAAGGACAGGCTGGGAGAAAAGGAGGAGTTGCGATTTGTGTGAGAGAGAAATATGATTTTCAGAGCTCCAGTATATGGAGGAAGAAGAGACAGTTCAGTGTCTTTGGGTTAAGCTTAGAAGCAGAAACAACAGAGGCGATGTTGTGTTTGGTGTCTGCTATAGGCTACTAGATCAGGTCGATGAGGTAGACGAGGATTTCTTCAGACAACTAAGAGAAACTGCCAAATCACAGGCCCTGGTTCTCATGGGAGAATTTAACTACCCAGACATTTGTTGGGAGACCAATACAGCAGCACACAGACGATCCAGAAAGTTTTTGGAGAATGTTGGGGATAACTTCCTGGTACAAATGCTGACCTGCTGCTCACAAACAGGGAAGAACTAGTAGGAGAAATAGAAATGGGTGGCAACCTGGGCTGCAGTGATCATGAAATGGCAGATTTCAGGATTCTCACAAAAAGAAAGAAAGGTGAGCAGTAAAACACAGGTCCTTGATTTCAAAAGAGGAAACTTCAACTCCCTGAGAGAACTGATGGGCATGATCCCCTGGGAAGCTAATATGAAAGGGAAAGGGAAAGGAATTCAAGAGAACTGGCAGTATTTTTAAAAGGTCTTATGGAAGGTACAGGAACAAACCATCCTGATGTGCAGGAAGAAAAGCAAATATGGTAGGCAACCAGCTTGACCCAACAGGGAAATCCTGGGAGAGCTTAAATTCAAAAAGGATGCGTATAAGAAATGGAAACTTGGACACATGACCAAGGAGGAGTATAAACATATGGCTGGAGAATGCTGGGGCAGTAATCAGGAAAGCGAAAGCACAATTGGAACTGCAGCTAGCAAGGAATGTGAAAGGCAACAAGAAGGGATTCAACAGGTATGTTAACAATAAGAGGGTTTTCAGGGAAGGTGTGAGGCCATTACTGGATGAGGGAGGCAATCTGGTGACAGATGATGTGGGAAAGGCTGAAGTACTCAATGTTTTTTTTTGCCTCAGTCTTCACAAACAATGTCAGCTCCCCGACTACAGCACTGGGCAACGAAGTATGGGAAGGAGGTGGGTAGCCCTCAGTGTGGAAAGAATGGGTTAATCGTTACTTAGAAAAGCTAGAAGCACACAAATCCGTAGGTCTGGATTTAAGGCATCCAAGGATACTGAGGGAATTGGTAGATATCACTGGAGATCCTTTGGCCATTATCTTTGAAAACTCATGGAGATGGAGAGGTCCCAGATGATAGGAAAAAGGCAAACATAGTGACCATCTTTAAAAAAAAAGGAAAGGACGACAATCCAAGGAACTAGAGACCAGTGAGTCTCACTTCAGTCCCAAGAAAAATCATGGAGGGAATCCTCAAAGAATCCATTTTGGAGCACTTAGAAGAGGGGAAAGTGATCAAGAGTAGTCAACATGGATTCACCAAGGGCAAGTTGTGCCTGACCAATCTGATTAGCTTCTATGATGAGGTAACTGGCTCTGTGGACGTGATATACTTTGACTTTAGCAAAGCTTTTGATACAGTCTCCCACAGCTTTCTTGCCCATAAGTTAAGGAAGTATGGATCGGATACTTGGACTGTAAGACGGCGAGAACACTGGCTTGACAGATGAGCCCAAAGCATACTGGTCAATGGCTCAGTGTTTGGTTGGCGGCTGGTTTCAAGTGGAGTGCCCCAGGGATCAGTTCTAGGGCCAGTACTGTTGAACATCTTTATTTATTACCTGCATGAGGGAATGGACTGCACCATCAGCAAATGTGCAGATGACACTAAGGTAGGGGGCCAGGTAGACACACTGGAGGGAAGGGATAGGGTACAGAGTGATGTAGACAAATTGGAGGATTGGGCTAAAAGAAATCTGATGGAGGTTCAACAAGGATAAGTGCAGAGTCCTGCACTTGGGATGGAAGAATCCCAAGCACTGTTACAGGATGGGGACTGACTGGCAAAGTAGCAGTACAGCCGAAAAACACCTGGGGATTATAGTGGATAAGAGGCTGGATATGAGTCAACAGTGTGCCCTTTCAGCCAAAAAGGTTACTGGCAAATTGGTGTACATTAGGAGAAGCATTTCCAGCAGATCTAGAGAAGTTATTATTCCCCTCTACTCAGCTCTGGTGACTCTCATCTGGTATTGTGTTCAGTTCTGTGCCCCCCAGCATAGAAAAGGATGTGGACACATTGGAGAGGGTTCAGCGGAGGCCAACAAAAATGATTAGGGGTCTGGAGCACATGACCTATGAGGAGAGGCTGAGAGATTTGGGCTTACTTAGTTTGCAGAAGAGAAGACCAAGGGGCAATTTGATAGTAGCCTTCAGCTTCCTTTAAGGGGACTCTTAAGAGGATGGAGAGAGACTGTTCTCAATGGTGACAGATGACAGAACAAGGAGCAATGGTCTGAAATTACAGAGGGAGAGATGTAGGTTGGATATTAGGAAACACTATTTCACCAGGAGGCTGGTGAAGGACTGGAATGCGTTGCCTAGAAGGGTGGTGGAATCTTCATCCTAGAGGATTTTAAGACCCGGCTTGACATAGTCATGGCTGGGATGATTTAGTTGGAGTTGATCCTGCTTTAGGCAGGGGGCTGGGACTAAAGGACCTCCTGAGGTCCCTTCCAGCCCTAGAATTCTATGATTCTACAAACCCACTTATTCCCATGGGAATGCTAATGACAAAATTTCTTCAGATGACTAAGCAACACTCTCCTCTCTCTTTTTAGGGCACAATTCTAATCCATTACCTGGCAACAAATAATGGTTCAACCACATGTATGCCTCCTTGGGTACTAGAAAGTAATTGGCCATTTGGGAAGGAAAACATTCCACAGAGATGAAAGCAACCCAGGATGACCTGAGTTTAAAAGAGTTCCACTGGTATAGGATTATGTCCACTTACCTGTTGCGGGAGTTCACTGATCAGGTACTGAGCAAATTTCTGTAGCTGATCTCTCTGAAGCCGAGACAATGATTCTGAAACAGGTGCTCGCAAGCACACTGCAGATGCCTGGAGAGACAGAAGATTTAAGAGTACTATTGTGAACGAGGTGAGGCAGAATTAAGCCCTGCCTACCAGATAATTGACTCAGTTCTTGTAATAGCCATATTTAAGCACAGGTACTGCTGCCAGGGTTGTAGCACTGGTTCCTGGCTCTATGTGGACATGACTTTTTCATATTATGTAAGAGAATGCTGTAGCCTAAACTCAAATCACCTATGACTTGGTTTTATACAACCTGCTTTTAAGAAAGGAACCTTTTGTCATGGACATTTTGCTACCCAATGTGCATAGGTTCTGTTGTTGTTAGTAGTTGCACAAACACCAGCAGAGAATTCATAAACAAACCTCTAAAACAGGCTGTTATTCTTTAGCTTTTGGCAAAGGGAACAGTGCTATGGGTCACCACTCCTTCCCTTTACACTGCGACTTACTTATTGATTCTAATGCTAAATTCAATTAATTACCAGCCTTTAAAAAGTAGGTCATACAGACAGCAAAGACCAATTCCATAAATTCTTTCCCTGTGCAGAACAAGATCTCCCAGCAGAAGCCATCCCTGAACTGGACCAAAGCACGCGCATTTCAATGAGTAAGATACCATTGCTAATTGACTGAGCTCTTAATCTGAAACTGGATGTCTGAATACAACAAAAACTCTTTACATGCAGCTTCCTTGCTGTGTTCAGTGTATGCAAATACCAAAATGCTCTAAATAATAAGCAAAACCTTTCTGGTGGGAGAGATGCAGGTTTGCTTCTGTCACATGGTGGTCCCAAACCACCTTCTGCCTCATGCTGTGAATCAGGAAACCCGCTGCCTATTCTCAGCCTCCCAGACCAAGTTTTGAATGCATTAACCAATTGAAAACGGCCACTGGGTTTAAAATACTTCGCTTCCACTGGGAGACTAAAGGCAGCACTCATCAGTTTAAGTACATGTTCATCCCCAGTGAAAACCACTGATAAATTAGTGAATTTCAGTGGGTAATTCGAACCTATTTATGTATTTAGATGGCCTGAGACTGATTAAAAACCAGTATGGACTAAACGTTTCATGGCAACACAGCATCTTTTTCCTTCCCACAGTCCAAAGCTGCTCAAAAACAATCAACTAAAGCAGATCGAACTGCAACAGAAGACTACTCTCTCCATGCATATATTTTGTGTGTCCTAACATTATGTTTTGCCTGTTTTCCACTGCAGCACCTCCTTCACTGTTGGTACTTTGCCCTGCATTGGCTGGGAAAGATTCTCACTTTGGGCATCAGACTGGAAGGTAGCAGGCATCCTAGTCACAGCATGTTACATGAGTGATTGCACAGGAAAAATCAGGAGTGATTGACATGCTGTGTAGGATGACTGAGCAGCACAACAGCTTTCAAACCACAAGAAATCATGTCCTTGCACATATTTCCAACACAACATTTACTCCATTGCTGACCTGTTGCAAACTGAAGGAACACACAACCCTAAACAGGGCAGGATGGGGTGGCTTATCCACTCGTACTGGGACACATGGCATTAAAAGATATTCTGCAACTTTGCGTCCTCCCTTAATTCAAATTGTGACTGCAGAGGGCTTGCATCGCCACACACAGACTCACAATGATCATGCCATTAGATAGGAAAAAGAATAACTGCACTGGAGAGAAGGAAGCTTTATGGAGCTTCCCCTATGACCATACAGGAAGACACCCGGAGAATGACAGAATTTTGAAGACCTACGTTGTGTATCCGGAAGAGACAGAGGGCCACTACGTGGGCACACCACTTTGCTCCAGCTCCGCATGTGCAGCTGCACGAGGTGATCCTGCATCGGTCGAACATCACTGCCACATTGTATGCACCTTTGGGCGGCACCATCTGCGGTGGTACCACTGTGGCACTGAGGTGGAAACCTGTTGGGAAAATAGGCCGAAGTTCCTGTCAGTGTGTGACACTGAAGCATTCAAAGGAACGCTTGAAGACGTGCACGTTAACACTACTCTTTACTGTCTAACAGAAATGTCCTTCTGATTATTTTAAACAGCAATCCCATTGGATCAGCAACTTGTCACGTCTTCAGCACCGGGCTCTTCCCATTGGGCGAATGTCAAATGTGCCACACAAACATTTTACCAGCAAGCTATTTATACCTTCCCTACAGCTCTGACCATTGTTATTAAAGCCAGTTCTGGACTAGCTGAAATCCCTTCAGATTGCTGAGCAGTGGCATTTTTCACAGGCTACCTCTATAGGCAAGACACACTGCAATCCGAGTTCCAACTTGTCCAGGAGGTCCACCGCAGCAGAGGGTCATTAAGAGCTGTTACAATGCCTTTAGGCTGCCAAAGGCAACATGTCTAGAAATCTCTTCCAATCCTACCAGTGCCAGCGGGCAACTTGTCTAGTATCTCACAGAGTGCATGAATGTAGACTAACAGATTCAACACAGACAAGTCTGAGTAATGCTTATAGGATGGAGGAAACCATCAGGGGAAATGGTGCAAATTACATCTCTGCCCTGATTAATGGGAGCCAACTTCAACGACCCTGGTCCAGCCCTCTACTAAAACCCCCAGGCCCCTGGTTCTACTAAAACTTCATGCATGTAAGAGATTCTCCCTGTGTGGGCTGCAGTAAGTGGACATTCCTTAGCCTCCAGCCAGATGTGTTTGTTGGTTCCTCAAATCCCTCTTCCTTGCCCCAACACCCAAGGGACGGCTCACTGTTCTGTATCAGGTCAAGCATCGCAAAGACCCTGTCCTTTTCCCCTGCATGGTGGCGCGCTCTCAATAGCTTTCAGGCTGGTGGTCTTTTGCCTCCATCTTTTCCATCAATACCCATCCAGAGCATAGCATCTATCAGCAATGGAGAAACTGAACACCTCCAAAAAATTTTCCCTTCCTCATTGCTTTGTTCTCCCATCTTCCTCCTCTGTACCACACGCCATTAGCTTCCCCAGTTTCTCAACATTTTCAGCAGATGTTTGAGTGCCTGTAAGTCCTCCTGCAGTTTACACTTCCCGTACAGACAGCCCCCTGGCTGATTCTGCTCATCTTCCAGAAACAGTAACAGTAAACAATGCCTACACTCCCAGAAGAGATGTAACTGCACCATATGTAGGGTCATCTATTTCATGGTTACAGGCATTTTTAAATCGTAATTTTCAAGATTTAAGCTATTTAAATCTGAAGTGTCACAGTGGTGTAATTGTAGGGCTCGAGAGGCACAGAGCAGTGAGGGAGCTGGGGCGCGGAGCCCACAATGTTGTTGTAGGGGAGAACGACAGCACTGCTATCCTCACTTCTCGCTACTGCTAACGGCAGCACTGCTTTCAGAGCAGCTGGAAAGTGCAGAACTGGGCTCCCAGCCCTCAGTCATAAGGCAGAGCCATCGGCAGCAGCAGAGGGAAGGATGGCCTGGGGAAGAGGGACGGGGATGGGGTAAGAATGGGGGGCTAGCGATGCCTGGCTTTGGGGGAGGGGAGGGGCAGAGCTCACGTAGGTGGCTCATGGGGCTTGGGTGGCTGACCCGCGGCTTGTATGGGCGGCTTAGGTGCTGGCAGGAGAACAGGCAACTCAGGGCTCTGGTGGGTGGGCGGCTGGGGCTGCACCAGACAGGCACTCACAAGGTGGGGGCTGTTGCTGTTAGCCTGGCCCATCCATAGTTGGCCTCCAGGCTGGGACAGGGCCTTCACAGTGTCTAGCACCCCAGCAAGGACTGCAGCTGGTCTCTGCAGGGACCGGCAGCTCAGCGGCATGCTAGCAGCCTATTCGGGGTGGAGCTGGCACCCAGGGACCCAAGGTCACATCCAGCATAGGGCTGGAACCAGCCTTCGCAGCTTGTCCCTGGGCTGGTGTCGGCCCAGCAGGGGTCAAGGTCTGGCATGAGGTAAAAGGGCCCCCGGGGTGGGGAGGCACTAAGGCTCTGGCAGTTGGCATGTGGCTTGGGGCAGGGCGGCACGGCTCCACTGAGTCTGCTACTCACTATTTTCCAGACAACTTTTCTTGCAATCAAATTCATAAATTAGTGCGCAATCCATTCAGCATTGATGTGGATGCATTGCAAGAACAAGCACTTGAAATAAAATATGATTCAAGTGCAAAAGATCATTTCGAAAACTCAAGTTTGAAGGAATTTTGGATAAAATATTTCTCAACGTACTTGGAAGCTGGAGAAAAAGCACTACCTATTATTCTTTCTTTTTGCCAATGTACATCTGTGAAACAAGCTTTAAGTTTAATCATGTTAAAAACAAAGAAATTGACTGCATGTGAAAAACAACATGTTGCGCACTTTCATCTTTCAAACCTAGGATTTCCCAGCTTGTGAAGAAAATGCAGCATCATCTGTCACATTAAATTCATTTTGTTTCTGCTGTTAAATTACATTTTTATTCAATTTGAGCCAAGAAAAGCTATTTGTGCTTATTTTTAATTTTAAATAACGTTTTTGTGTTTATTTTAAATTACAAATTGAATTTTTGTTAGAAGTGGGGTTTGATGATGGTAAAAGAGGTGGGGGGTGTGAGGGTCTCTCAAAAATCAAAAGGGGGAATGATGCCAAAAAGTTTAGGAACCACTGCCTTAGAGTAAGACTGTTAGGAATGGGCGCTGCAAAGAAAAGCCTAAAAATGTACCTGGGGAGCTCAGAAAAGGTTAAGCTAACCTGCTCCTGAGAGCAATAGGAGGTAAGAGAAGCTAATGGGACAAATTCAGACCTGAAACTGAATTGCAACAGAAGCAGCAGTTAGAGACCTGGGGCGGGGCGGGGGTGGGGGGGGAGGAGAGAGAGAAAAGATGGGGAATCTCTCCAGGAGCAGTGGGAAAAAACAAGTTTTTCATTGTTTGGGGTTTGGAAATTTTGTCTAAGCTGGTTAATTGTTCCTTTTGTTCTCTCCTGTAAACAAGAGTCTGACCCAGTGAAAAATCCTCAAGTTTTGCTTCAATTCATGGCTTTTTAAAACAACAAGTCATTGACTATACTTGCAAAAATACACTTGTTTCAGTAATAAAAGTTAGCCAATACTGATTGATCCTTTGTATCCTTCGGGGGCTTAAAACTGCCTGGCCATAGACATCTTACTAGAGAGTTCGCAGGTTCCTGCGTTATTCTCTGTAGGGTGCTCTTGTTATTTCTTTCCAAATCCTTGGGAAAAACAGGTTACAGGGTTTACCCATAGGAAAGAGATTCCAAAAGGCTCTCTTTCCTGCAAAGGGAATTTTGTTCACTATGTGGTTGCAGCTACTAACTGATTTCAGGGAAAAATGAAAGTCAGGAAAACTCTTCTGTTTCTGGGAATTGCAGAGAGAGGGTCTAGCAGAGTTTTATTTGGCTAGCCATTGAAGTGCCAGGCTGGGGAATCAGCCATGACAAACAGGCAAAGGAACAAGATGAGCACAGAGGGGAATGCAGGTTTTCTTCCCCTCTTGTCGTACATACAGCCCTCACCTTCACACATGGATTCATCAGAATTGCACATTTCATCTCTGCAGTACACATATTTACTAGCAGCATGAATTTCATTCTGCCATTAGAAAGCCAAGTTACTCACAAAAAATATTATCATTATGGTGACAAATGCATCACATGAAGTGTCCTCAGGAAGACGCTCAGATCCGATCATGCATCTAATTTTCAGGGAAGTGCCTGAGGGGCTTCAAGCAGCAAAGCAAGTTATCCAGACCTCCAAAGCTAAGAAGTGCAACAGGGAGTTTAACCCAGGATTCATCTGGTTTCAGGTCCTTTGTTCTAAACTCCAGACTACAAGAGTCCTTTGGCAAAGGCAGCTGGTCTTGAGGCTGTGTTCATACCATTAGTCGTTTGTCTGCACTAGAATCACAGATTTGAAAATCTCTACAGAAACCCAGATGCAGCATTCTTACCTATCTGCAGAGGGTCTTTGACAGCCCGCATCCGGAAAAGCTGTTCCCCCCGCTGGAACTCATCTGCACTGCCATTGGCCAAGCAGGAATACAGCCTAGGAAAAAGCACACAGAGTTCCCTTTCAAGTAGCCATCACTGGAGAAAGGCAGAGCTGCATTCCACCTGCATCCTATGGAAGCACTCTATGCTGACTGCTTTGAATACCTTCAGCCAAGGGACATGACAGAGTACTAACTGAGGTCTGGAGAATTTACATGGTTATTTGGGTAAGTGAGAGACAGATTGGTAAGTAACTGCCTCCAGAGTAAAGACCCACTGGAAGTTGGTCTATGGCCCTGTACCAGAAAGAGACAGACACCTTATTTAGAAACCGAGTCCAGCTGATGCACCACTGGACCAGGTCATCCAGCAGCCATCATAGTTCTCTAGCTTTTGTTTTTGCGAGGGATTTGTGTGGGGGGTGGGGCATGAAGGAATGTTACTTTTGAGAAGAGGGGATCAAACCTGAAGTTAGTATTTGAAGTCTGGGCCAGCAATTTAATATTGCACACATCTCAAAAATACTTGGTCATAGACTACGAGCTGTTCAAATTAATCTTTAGATTAAAATATTTTAAGATTGTGTTAACTGAATTCGTCCCAAAAAAAGTGTCAAGAGCACTTTTCCTCATGTAAAAAACAACAGTTTTTTAGAATTTAATTTGCTATGAAATATACGTGTATGCGTTTTGATCAGGTGCAGAGACATTTTTCATGCAGGCTTAATGCAAATCAACTAATTAGATTTTCTTTTGAATTTAAAAGATGAGAAATTTCATCCCTTTCTCCAAAATGGTTTATCAGAGCCAAAGGATGAAATAAGGGTTTAGAAAGCAACAGCTCTTTGCGATTTATGGTAGTTGTAACGTTGCTCTGACAAAAAGCCAAGAAGTCAGCAGATGCTATTTCAACATCTGGGGCTCTAAATGACAGCCCCCAACTTTGCTAATCTAGTGTTCATTGTATTTTTTGAACATTTGTACACTGTCATCCTCTTGGGTCTTAGATAAGAACATAAGAACGGCCATACTGGGTCAGACCAAAGGTCCATCTAGCCCAGTATCCTGTCTGCTGACAGTAGCCAATGCCAGGTGCCCAGAGGAGGTCAACCGAAGACAATGATCAAGTGATTTTGTCTCCTGCCATCCATCTCCCGACTTCGACAAAAGGCTAGGCACCATACCTTACCCCTTGCTAATAGCCATCTATGGACCTAACCTCCAAACATTTATTGAGCCCTTTTTTAAACTGTGTTAGAGTCCTGGCCTTCACAGCGTCCTCTGGCAAGGAGTTCCACAGGTTGACTGTGAGCTTTGTGAAGAAAAACTTCCTTTTATTAGTTTTCAACCTGCTACCCATGAATTTCATTTGGTGTCCTCTAGTTCTTAGATTATGGGAACAAGTAAATAACTTTTCTGTATTCACTTTCTCCACACCATTCGTGATTTTATATACCTCTATCATATCACCCCTCAGTCTCCTCTTTTCTAGACTGAAAAGTCCCAGTCTCTCTAGCCTCTCCTCATATGAGACCCGTTCCAAATCCTTAATCATTTTAGTTGCCCTTTTCTGAACCTCTTCTAACACCAATATATCTTTTTTGAGGTGAGGAGACCACATCTGCACACACTTTTCAAGATGTGGGTGTACCATAGTTTTATATAGGGGAAGTAAGATCTTTGTTTTATTTTCTATCCCTTTTTTAATTATTCCTAACATCCTATTTGCTTTACTAACTGTTGCTGCACACTGCGTGGATGTTTTCAGAGAACTATCCACTATAATTCCAAGATCCCTTTCCTGATCTGTTGTAGCTAAATTTGCCCCCATCGCATTGTACGTATAATTGGGGTTATTTTTCCCAATGTGCATTACCTTACACTTACCCACATTAAATTTTATTTACCATTTTGCTGCCCAATCACTCAGTTTGCTGAGATCTTTTTGAAGCTCTTCACAGTCTGCTTTGGTTTTGACTATCCTGAACAGTTTGGTGTCATCTGCAAACTTTGCCACCTCACTGCTTACCCCTTTCTCTAGATCATTGACGAATAAGTTGAACAAGATTGGTCCCAGGACTGACCCTTGGAGAACGCCACTAGTTACCCCCTTCCATTGTGAAAATTTACCATTTATTCCTACCCTTTGTTTCTTGTCTTTTAACCAGTTCCCAATCCATGAAAGGATCTTTCCTCCTATCCCATGACCACCTAATTTACATAAGAGCCTTTGGTGAGGGACCGTGTCAAAGGCTTTCTGGAAATCTAAGTATACTATGTCTACTGGATCCCTCCTGTCCGCATGCTTGTTAACCCCTTCAGAGAACTCTAATAGATTGGTAAGACACGACTTCCCTTTACAGAAACCATGTTGACTTTTGCTCAGCAAATCCTGTTCTTCCACACATCTGACAATTTTATTCTTGACTATTGTTTCTACTAATTTGCCTGGTACTGATGTTAGACTTACTGGTCTGTAATTGCTAGGGTCTCCTTTACAGCCCTTTTTAAATATTGGTGTTATATTAGCTGTCTTCCAATCATTGGGTACCGAAGCTGATTTAAAGGATAGGTTACAAACCACCATTAATAGTTCCGCAATTTCACATTTGAGTTTTCAGAACTCTTGAGTGAATACCATCCGGTCCCGGAGACTTGTGATTGTTTAGCTTATCAATTAGTTCCAAAACCTCCTCTAATGATAGTTCAATCTGGGACAGTTCCTCAGATTTGTCACCTATAAAGGACAGCTCAGATTTGGGAATCTCTCTAACGTCGTCAGCCGTGAAGACTGAAGCAAAGAAATCATTTAGTTTTTCTGCAATGGCATTATCTTCCTTGATTGTTCCTTTTATGTCCCATCGTCCAGGGGCCCCACTGCTTTTTTAGCTCTAATGTACTTAAACATTTTACTATTTTTTTTTTATTTATGGCTAACTGTTCCTCAAAATCTTTTGTGGCTTTTCTTATTACATTTTTACATTTAATTTGGCAGTGTTTATGTTCCTTTCTATTTTCGTCACTAGGATTTGACTTCCACTTTTTAAAATATGCTTTTTTATCTCTCACTGCCTCTTTTACAGGGTTAAGCCAAGCCATGGTGGTGGCTCTTTTTTAGAATTACTTTGAACAAAACCTTACTTCACTTTTAAAGTTGGGGCCACCCTTTACTGTGATTTTTCTACAACACCTTACTAAAAAAAATAATTATATCACTGTCTAACGGATCCTGTGACCAGCCATTGACATTTCTAGACATTTTACCAGGGATGGGATAGTATTTACCACGGCTGATGTTTTCCTAAGTAACACCATGGTTTGAGAAAAACTAGTTAGTCACAGTTTTTGGTATTTTCTATTTTAAAAGTTTCATTAATGACCACATTATACTTGATTTTACTTCAGGGTGACCGTACTCCGTGAGGATAAACACAGCACACCGTGGGGGGCGGGCACTATCGGGGGGTAAAACGGGACAGATGGTCATCCTGCATCAGGCAATGGCTGCACCCTTCTTCCCACCCAGACCTGAGCACCCCCAACCCCCACTGCTGCACTTTACCTCCTGCCCAAACCCCAACCCCAGCCTGCTCCTGCACCCTTCCCCTCCAGCCAGAGCCACACACCACCCGTTCCACTGGGGCTGAAGAGAGAAACAAGCCTTCAGCAGGCTCTTCAGGGCTCGGTGCTGCGGTCTCCAGAGGGGCTCTGGCCCTAGTCCTATGCTGCACAGGGCTCCGGGGTGGGGGTGGGGGCACGGTGGCGACCCCAGCCCCGCGGGACATCTGGAGATGCTTCAGCCCCACACAGGACAGGCTCTGGCCCTGGCCCGGGGCAAGGGCTGACGGGTGGGGAGGGTGGCTCCACCCTTGCACCAGGCAGGGCTCTGGCCCCAGCTCCACAGCAGTGGCAGCTCTGGTAGGGCTCCAGCCCCAGTTCCACCCCAACCCTGTAATGGGACCCCAGGAGGGGAGCTCTGGCCCCATGGGAGGTCCAGGGGGTCCTCAGCCCCGCACCACACAGGGCTCTGCCCTGGCCCTGTGATGTGGTGGGGGTTGGGGGGGCTTTGCCCCCGCGCTGTGCAGGGCTCCGGCTGCAGTAGGGCTCTGGTTCCACCCTACCCCTGCAGCGGGGACTCAGGGTGGAGGGGGCTCCAGTGATGGCCCCAGCTCCCCTGCTCCAGCCCCCACTTCCCCCTCCCCCAGCTCCGTCCGTGGCCCAACCACACACCTGAGCAAGGCGGCTGGGGCTGGCAGTGGCGTCCCAGGGGTGCAGCAGGCGGGGAAGCTACATTTTAAAAATGGCGGTGGCCAGAAAAAAAGCCCTGCGAGTCTCCAGCCAGCACACGAAAAAAAGTCACGGGGGCGGGGAGGAGGGAAGGTGGCAAATACAGGACAATCGGTCCCATTTAAAAAATGTTGGGATGCCTTTTTGGCTCCCTAAATATGGACCGTCCCACCTAATACGCCTAGTGGTCACCCTATTTTAGTCACATATTCAAACTGTGTTACACAAGGAACTAGATTTGCCGGTTAATTTAGAATTGTACAAATAAAAATAAAACTGCAGTGGCAGCACTACAATTATACTGAACACTGGAATGTCTGTATATATTTTGGCTTGGTATTTTCTCATGGAAGTTACATATTACGACTCACTTCAGTATTTAATCTTATAAATGAAAGTCAAAAACATTTTCTTGTATGACAATTCCAGTGCGGAGCTGTAGCCCAGAAGCTTGCAGAGTTGCAGATTATCAGTCCTGGTCCATTTGGGGGAGCAGCTTTTTTTTTTGTGCAGCTAGCACAGAACCTATTCCTCATCTTTTAATGTATCCAGTGTCCGGGGGAAAAAAATTGTTCTATGCTGGCTGAACACTGATGCAATTCTTTCCCCAACTTTCCCAGTTGAAACTGGGTCTAAAACCAGGTATTTACTGCACCCTGTCCTAACCTACTTTAGGAAATTGCCAACCCTGCATGTTATCATGGAGGCTTTGGAATTAAGCCTTCTTCAGGGACTCAGATTAGTTTTACAGGACCTTTACCAATTCCTGTGTCACTGGTTACAAAATATGTACCGTATCTACAGATTCATTGACTGTCACCAAAATGCTTAGTGAAATTTGCTGTCCTTTGGTAAGTTATTAGATGGCTTTTACAGTCATCACAAACCAGAATGAGATGCCTGTCTTCATCTATAGTTCTACTGTGGACAAACTGCTCTTCCTATAGGGAACTTCCCCTGCCCCAGAGGAATGTTTATTCTCATTTCATTAGTGAAAGGGGTCTCCGTTCTAAAGCAACTCCTGGGGCACAGCTTTACTAGAGGGCTCTGGCTGCACACTAAGGCTATGTCTACACTAAAGCAACCCAGTGACAGAAGTTTTGCCAGACAGGGGTGACAAAATACCTGGGTCCCAGAGGGGAAAGTGAATCTAAAAAGCAATCTGCTTTGTCAACAGGAGTTGCTTGACTGCCCAGCCACTGCCTCGACAAAACGGCCAACCAGAAGCACAGCAGTCAGGGTTACCCAGTGTCCAAGAAGCGCTGTCTGTTGACAGAGGGCCTTCCAGAACATTCACACTAGCTTTTCTGTCATGGGGAGCGGGATAAGGATGTCGACAAAAGTGCTGCGTTCTGTCAATCTGCAGTTGACAGAACACCTTGGGAATCAGGATGCTCCCCAAGTTTTGTTGACAACAAAAGCCTCTAGTGCAGACTTAGCCTAAGCATGCACACTTCTATCCCACAACTGAGAAGATTTTGTGGGAAATTCTTGAACAATCAATTCTTTTGGGATTCTGACTACTGGGAAAAAGCAGAAAGATTATTGATCAAATAACCATCAATATATTTGAAACCAAGTAAAGAATACTGTCACATGCCTGGCTCACCCCTTTTCTGCCCATCCAGAAGGTCAGTACCTCTCCAATTCTCGAATTGCCATGACTGAGGGTTCATCTAAACAAGCAGCAGTGAGACCTCAGCCTGGATCCATGGCCTTGGGCTCACTCTACAGCGCTAACAATATCTTTGTCACCGTTCGGCTGAAGTTGGCCCTTGGACCATGAAGCCTAGACGGAATGGGCTTCAGACCACGACATTATACCTACATAGTGGTTTTCAGTGCCACAGTACAAGCCCATATCTGATTTTCACTGCTGCAGACAGACTCTGGAAGACCTCTATAGGAATTCATGGCTTGTTCAGAATTCCAGATGTCTTAAATCCTGCCTCTTCAGCAACAAATTCAAACTAGGAAACCCTTCACCTCTCAAAATGTGCCTAATTTCCATGCACTGGAAGGGTACCAAGAGAGTAAGCGACCACAGTTTGATCCAGGACTCGGACTCTCCTATACACAGATTGATTTACTTAAAAGTTCACGTGACTGGAAGAGAATATATCACCTGATGTCCTCCTCGTTCTCTGGGAAGCTCCAGAAGGCGATCCGAAGCTGCAGCTGTTCGGGAACGGGTGGGTAGACTTTTTCCACCACCTCGAATGGAATGTGAAATGCCACCTGCTTTGCAGACAGTTCCACCAGCGGAATCACCAAACCATCTAACAGGACAAGGAATACTAGTTAGTTACCGTTACCCATTAGGTGAGACAAATTAATCAGAGGCTGAAAACAGAAGGGATGGAAGCAACTCCTCTTATTTCTCTCCTCCTGTTGGGTTTATACACAAGATTCTTCTGGAGAGTCACCTGCCAATCCAATGTCTGTTCACAACCCCAGAGCACTCTTGTGAACCCACCCACTTGCATGTGAAGAGCTCAGCTTGCCCAATGAGGCCTTAGTGACCCAGGTATTTTGTCACCAGCATATGCTGAATCACACCAGACTTTTTATTGAAGAGGTCCTGACTGCATTCATATTTTATATTTCTGGTTGAACCTGGTAGGTAGCAGCCTGCAAGTGGACAGGCCTTTTCCAGATGAACAACTGCATGTTTTCAGGGATGGTTTAGACAGTACTTGGTCCTGCCATGAGGGCAGGGGCTGGACTCCATGACCTCTCAAGGTCCCTTCCAGTCCTACTATTCTATGATTCTACGTTTTCATTGTGGCGTATTCCAGTTCCCCTCTGCTGGTTCTGAATCAGCTTAAGAGTCCCATGACCGCACAGACTTCGCTCATTGGACACACATGCTGTGATAGCACAACACAGGGATGCAGGTTTTTATTTTAATGTCTGGGGTTCCCACCACAGCTCTTTCACAACCACACTGAACCCTAACAAGAGGGCTAGTTTCTCCATATCTTAAAAACCTCTGTAAACATGTGTGGTGCACTCCCATCTGCACGCTCCTTGGTGAACATAAAGTGTATTCAGTTTAAGGATGGAAAAAATTAGAGGGACCCTTGGACAATGCCTCTGCACACATCCGTACAGCACCCAGCCAGCCGAACCCGGACGCTGACTGGGAGTATCAGGTATTGGAGTAAAACAAACATGAAATAATAACCTAAGAAGAGAAGTGCCTTAACAAGGGGGTGGGTGATGCAGCCAGATACTTTTTATCTAAGTGTATCAGCGCACAACTACTCAGGGTAGCAGAGATTCATTCTCCCTACAGCCCTGGGCCCTAAAACCAGAGATGGGAATGGCATTATATCCATTCACCTGCCCTGCACTGGGAAGCAGCCCTGGTCAGGCGTTGCCCCCGGCCCAGCATGTGCCTAATTAGCACAGTTTCAGTTACTCCATGTTTTACGTCCCTGACTCTCCCTAACAAGTGTTTCGAGCTGGTCTGGCAAGCAGAATATAAACGAACCCAAGCACAGTCTCTGCCTTCCCACCAGCCTCCAGGCAACATTTCAAAGGCAAGCCCAAGCACAGCTGTCAGCCAGCACTTTTCCCAGACTCTGCCCAGAGACAGCCCTCCAGCCAGAACAGGCAGCACTCCTAACTCAGAGGATGGGATAGGATGGGGTGAAAACGCAGGCAGAACAGCCACGGTACTCCCCAATATGAAAAGGCCTGTTCAACTGAGGGATTGTTCAAACACAAAGCACACACACAGCTTCCACACAGGGACGTTTCTGATCACCTCAGTACACTGATATCACTACGTATGCAAAGCAGCAATCCCTTTGAATCGAGGGACAGTTAATGGAGCCAATCTATTACAGACAAGCATTGTTTTCCAGCACCAGAGGGATGTGAACCAGTAACCTTAAATCTGCACCGAAGAAGGGTCACTATTTTGTGGTGCATTAATCCTATCATTAAATCTAAAAGATCCCAGCATAATTGAACTGCAAAGGAAAGGGGCTATCCCCTCATTTAATAGTGAAATAAGAGTTTGATGGAGGGGAGACCAGGCCCTTCTGATTTTCCATCACCTGCAACTGTCCAGCCATCAAAACCCTACGGTCATTCTCTTTTGTGAGACACAATGAAATTTTAAAAATCACATTTGTTACTATACCAGGTTAAAAAAAAAAAAAAAATCAGGCACAAACTAGCTCCTGAGATTGCTACAGCCAAGTTTTTTAAATCCTCCTGTTGTCCTTTCAACAGCACTTCATAGTGTGTCCGTTTTCCCTGTTTGTCTGTGTCTTTCACACAATGCCAGAGGAGAGAAGAGCCAAAACCACTGAAGAATGATTGTAAAACTGGGGATCTGGGACAACTGAAGTATTAGAAACAACTTTTATTAAGTATTTTTAAATTGTTTCTTCAGACTGCAACTTGAAGTGAATTTAGTGCTGGTGACAAACTGAATTGGTGACTGTTAATACGGTGGTTTATGTCAATGCTCAACCGGGGTATGTGTACCCTTGGGTGTACACAGAGCTCATCCAGAGGGTACATTAACTTAGTGTTTCTCAACATTTTTTATGAATAAAAAATGACTTATTTTACAGTCATCTAATTTTTATTTATCCTTTTTGCACAATCATAAGTACAATGGCAAGTTTATTGCCTATAGACAATTTCTTCCAGCCAACCAGTTATGATTAAGTTGTTTAAACAAATGTGTTGCAATGGTAGAAAAATATTGTGTGCATCTGAAAACTGTAGGTACAGGGGGTACTTTTAAGAAAAAAGGGGGGATGTGTTTTATTTTTAAAAATTTGAGAAACACTGGCTGGCTTATGTGATGTGAACATCTACCCACTAGGAATGGGAATGAGACCCACTGTAAGTGCTATGGTTAAGAGGTGCCATGCAACGCTCCTTGTGCAAGACTTCTGTATTTTTACATTTAAAAAAGCATTACTGAGAAAACGTGTTAAAACAAGAGAGCCTATACACATGCCAATAAGATTACCACAGTTCAGCTAACAGAGATTCTAGCGGGCACAGTTCACCGCTAACTGCAAATCCCTTTTCTTTGGCTGTAGATCCCTGGAAAATCTAGTTTGAATTAACACACACACAAGCTCACCAGGGACGTGGCTCCAAAGGATTAACAGAAAAAATGAATAGCAGCATGCCCCCCCTTTGCCACAGAAGGTACATACAGTGCCATAACACCACATACACAATCGCATTTTTGACAAAAGGTACCCACAGTTTAAAACAACAACAAGAAGTCCTGTGGCACCTTACAGACTAACAGATATTCTGGAGTATAAGTTTTCGTGGGCAAATATCCATTTCATCAGATGTTTAATAAAGTTTCAGATGATTCCACAAAATACGCTCAGGAGATTACAGAATATTGTCAGTCTGCCATAAAAACATTCCCTAAGTGGATAAAAGGGATCTATTCCTGGCTCTGCTAGAAGCATCTACTTAGCCCTTTACTAATTTTGATGCTTATTTGACTTTTTGGGTATTGTAGAAAATGCAAAACTCAGGTTTTAAGAAATAATTCACCTGCAAAAGGAATTCAACTGGTTGAACTGTTTGCTGGAAGCTGGGAATGCACAACGGGGGCGAGACTGCTTTACAATTGCCAGTTCTTTTCATCCCTCAGAAGCACGCAGGATTGGCTACTGTTGAGAGGCAGGATTCCAGGCTGACTTGACCTTTAGTCTGGCCCCATATAGCCATTCATACGTTCTTAAGAGCAATGTAAACAATCACAAAAAACAGTGTTAGAAGGGTCCACAAGCATCCTCTAGTCAGTGCTCCTCTGCAGCAAGAGACTGAAAGAGTACCTTCAAAGTCACACCCAGCCCTCTCCCGCTTCAGCTCAAACACTGCAAAGAAGGTACTCGGCTGCTTGGTAGACTGCGGTAACATATTAGGACACAGGGTTCCTGGGTTCTATGCCTGGCTGTGAGAGGGGCAGGCAGGTGGACTGAATTAGAGCAGTGGATGCTAACCACCCTGACTGTCCCTCAGGGCAGTGTGTGATTAAGTAACAGGTTCTACCATATTAGAAACTTGGATTCTAATCCAGTTCCACCTACATCAGCCTTGTGCAGCCTGCCCATTTTCTCATCTGTGAGACCCTGGGAAGGAGTGATAGTCACTGCTTTCTAAGAAGCCGTGGGCAGTAACAAGGTCTGCCAAGATGCACAGATGTTTTAAGAGCAGTTATCTGAAGAGAACAGCCCTGTGCTCCTTTCCACAGGCTACAGGGCATTTTGTGGGGAAAGGTAACTGTTACAAGTCAGGTGTACCTCACACGAGTCTGGGGATCTCTCCACAGAGGGGAACAAAAACTTTCAATGTGTTGATTTTGAAGCATTATCACACTATCAGGAACCTGGGAATTCTAATGATACAGGTTTGGGAGGATCCTCTCCCTATCTCAATTTTTCCTCTATTATATGGAAAAATCTAAAAAGAGATGAATTCTGACATGTGCAAGGAGGCTGTACCTCAGAAATCCCCTAAGTAAAAGACCCCATCTTTCATTACAAACTCTACTTGATGCATGCATGTCAGCCTTCAAGCCAATCTAACTCTGCATTCTCATTTTTAAAGAGGTTTGAAAACTGGGCATTGAACAGAAACTTTGCTGCAACTTCAACTATGGGAAATATCAGAGAAATGAACTGGATGATGTAATCTCTTAATCAGAACAATTTCTGTAGGTGAAAGAAAAGCTTTAAAGGTTACACAGATCTCTTCAGATATGGGAAAAAAGTCACAACTAAATACAAGGGGGAACATTGTTTAGCATAAGCAGCCAAGAGATATTTCAAGGGGCTATTCAGGGCAAAATGGACCATTGGTAACTCTGTAGTCATAGGGAAAAAAGCTGAAAGGGAGCTAGTGTGTGGTGTATAGATTACCGTATTGCAACAAGTCACAAATCCAGCGCTCTATTCAGTCCATGATTTTCTGTGTTGTTGGTGAGCCTCCCCAACAAAATGTGTGTATTATTGTGTCCTGAAGAGTCACTTCTGGGATCCTTCCAAAACATCACAGCTAATCTTGTACATGGTGAGGGCTGCTGTGACTAGCTAATATTTGTGTAAAGTAGTGTGTAGGACAACAATGAAAAAATGCTTTGCAGAATCACCAAAAAATATGAAAGCTAGCCTTACCAACAGTGTTCCCTCTAATGTCCCTGTGCAGAAAAAAATTGTTATGTGCAGCACCAACAGAAACACATGCCTCCAACAGTGGGCTCTCTGCAAATCAGTGGGGCAGCACCTGAATGTCTTACGGGTGGCTGCCTAAGAGCTCAGGTTAGAAGGAGCACAGCTTACCACTGGCAGCTTCTCAGCACTGCTTCTTAAATTAAAAAAAAGTCAATACTGCTGTTTAATACATGACAACCTCTCACTTGTCAGCCTGGGCCAATGTGCATCTTCACACCTCTCTCCTAATGACTAGGAGCTGAACAAAAGCCTGTTAAAAAAGGGGGAAGAGGGGCCTGGTGCCCAATCTGAATAGCAATACAGTAGGGGAACTGGAATTGTGAGGAAAAAGGAGGATCCTAGAGCAATTTAGAATGAATCAGACCCTGGAGGAGCCCATTCACACAGGGAGACAGCTGAATCAGACCTTGAAATCACAATGGATAAACTGTAGAGAAAAACAGGAAGGAAACTGAAGGAGTGGGTAAATTAACGTGAGATCAGGAAACCAATATAGGTTAGATATTCTAGATAAAGGTCAGGAGGCACGAAATCTAACCCACTTGACAGAAATATGAGATCTAATGATGAGAGGGAAACCAAAAACATCCTCAAGAAATGGAATAGATAGAAAAACTCAATGACTAGTGCATTCATTTTCCAAAAAAGCCTAAAATAAGCAATTAAAAACATGTGGAGGCATTCTTGTAATGAAAAAGGTAGCTGGGACACCCCAAAAGTAAGGAGGAAGTGATAACAGCTCTATATGGAAGAAACATGGATCTTTCTTGGTTATATTATGATGCAGGGTAACATTACCAGGACATCTATAACTCTAAAATTGTTTTTCTTAGTTGAAAAGGTGCCGAGAATCAGGTCAGGAAAAGGCGGGCCAGAGGAAGGCTGGAGACTAGTGCTCTGTCTACACCGGCAGTTGAGCAACAAAACTTTTGTTGTTCAGAGGTGCCAAAAAAGCCGCACGCACACAAAAAAGACTAACAGCTGCTACGCTGCCTGATCTTCACACCACAGCTGTTTTGACATAGCCATGTTGCTAAAAAGCTGTGCAGAATAGACCAGTGCTCCAACCTTGTCAGTAACACAGCAAACGTCAAATGACAATTCCACGGCACACCCACTTTTTTCAGCTCAATCTATTGCTCATAAATGTCACACTTACAGTTACCATGATTACAGTCTTAAAGAGGTTTTCAAACACAGTACCGTAGTGCATACACCACACTAAATAAGGATAAAATGCACATACATGTTTCAAATGCACCACAAAACACACCATCTTCACGGGGGTGGGGAACACCAGGCAGACATGGGCCTGGGTTTTCTCTGCCCTTCTTACTGGCCATAGTGAGGGGAATTGCTCATCTCAAAACCTCCTTGTGGGCTGTTCGTAGCCAGCTAGCAAGAGCAGCACTGTGTCCCCAACACCCCCCAACCAGCCTGGAGTCACAGATCATTGGGAGGATGGGTGGCGGGGGCGTGAATGGATGGCTGTGCCTCATCCTATTAAAAACCTGATGTGGGGCAAAGGAGTGAGGTTGAAAAAAAGGGGGCAAGTGAACACAAGCCACGTCAGGGATGCTGAGTAATTTGAGTAACCACTGAAAATTTCTTGCAGAGGTGGGGATAGGAAGGAGATTCCAGAGTGCAGGCTCCTCTCCTTGCGAGCCTGCTGGAGCCAGGATGTGGCATTTAAACTGTATCCCAGCTCCGAACAGGTTCCCACCCTCCCTCCCTTCGCCCTTGCCACAGCTGCCTCCCAGTGTGAGCACGCTCCTGCAGGGTCAGCATTTGACCAGTCCTGCACTAGCTGGAATGAGGGCACCCTTCAGCAAGGTCATCAATTTCCCCCTGCCCTGGCTCTGCACAGAGCCAAAGGGAAGAGAAATTGATGAAATTTCACCTCACACATGCACAGTTCTCATGGCACAGGTAACTCCCTTTGTCCAGCAAATTCCCTCATTCAGGATAGGTCACATCTTAAGTGTGCCAGATGAGGGAGCTGCAACTTGTATAAGCAGTAAAGAGTAGTTAACATGAGTATATGTATTTAATTGGATAAAATCAGCTATCATACAACAGAGAAAAAAATGAGGCCAAAAATATGACATTAGAAAAGTGGAGAGAAATAAAAGGTTTTAGAACTATATCTGGAGAAAAAAAACAAATTTTTCTCTTGCTAATAAAAAGACTCTTGCTAATAAAAAGACAGGTGGATGCAGTGCCGGCCAGCGAAGAAAATTTAGTTTACAAAAGTGTGCTTTGCAATTTCAACTGTAGCGCTTCCTTAACATTAACAATCTTCCTATGTTTCTCCAGGGCTTGTAACTGAGGAAAGAAATAGGTTATTGTGGAATGCTTTTTTTTTTTTTTTTTTTTTTTTTTTTTTTTTTTTTTTTTAAAGAAAGAACATCTCCATCCAGATGGCAGTAGTTGTGTGACCTAAGTCCCACCAGCAACAATATCCTACCATCTCCATGCTACTTCCGACAATGAAGTTAAGAAATATGGAGCATGTCCATGGAAACATTTGCTTCATTGGACTGTAATATGCAAAAAATTAAGTTCTCTGAAACCCGATATCATCTTGTTTTTTAATTTCCGTCCACTTCTGTCTCCGGTTTTGCTGTGTTCCTGCATATTTACTTCTCTCATTATTTCCTCCTCTCTGAAAAGTTACTTTCATATGTTTAAGAGTTACAAACTGCACCAACTTTTTTCTAAGTTTTAAACCCAGCACAAATTCATCCAGCAATATTTGTTTTTAATTAAATATCTGGGTTGAGATATGCAAAACCACCTTATGAACTACCAAAACAAAAAAGCAGTCCAGTAGCACTTTAAAGACTAACAAAATGATTTATTAGGTGACGAGCTTTCGTGGGACAGACCCACTTCTTCAGATCATAGCCATACGAGAACAGACTCAATATTTAAGGCACAGAGAACCAAAAATAGTAATCAATGTTGACAAATCAGAAACATATTATCAAGGGTGAAGAATTTTCTAGGTAATTATAGGAGCTCTTATGCATACTTGGCTTTATCTAATTCTTGACTCTCCCCCCACCTTCTGCCCCTCTACTCTCTGATTTGCTCACCTTGATAACATTTTTCTCATTTGTCAACCTTGATTACCATTTTTGGTTCTGTGTGCCTTAAATATTGAGTCTGTTCTGATACGGCTATGATCTGAAGAAGTGGGTCTGTCCCACGAAAGCTCGTCACCTAATAAATTATTTTTGTTAATCTTCAAATTGCTGCTGGACTGCTTTTTTGTTTTGATAGTATATAGACTAGTACAGCTACCTCTGTTACTATATGAACTACACTTCTGTAAACACATCAATGCCACTCATCGCCTGAGCACAAAATACAAGGAGAAGTTACTTTCAGAGACTCAATGATCAGAACCCAGAAAGACCACTGTTCATTTAAATACCAATCACCAACCTCCTCATTTGTCCCATTACTGTTCAGTATCTCAAAGAGAAACATTTAACAAAACAAACCAAAACAAAACACGCTTCACCTGTGGCCTGAGAATGAACATGGGAAATCGCAGCTTCAAGAATTTCCTTTAATAACAAGAAACTGAAAATAAAGTATTTGCTCTTTTTCCCCTCCACAGCTCTCCCTAACATGTCTGTCACTAAGGCTTCCATCCTTAGTCTGGTCTTTCCAAGATAAAGTAAGCAAAATGAGCGTCAGGCCTATGGGCCATTTATTCAGTAGCTCTCTCTATTCCTCAGCTATGCCAGCACTGGCACTTGAAAGAGATTCAGAGATGTTAAAATTACATCCCAAAAGACAAATGCTTTGCTGCAACAAGTGCCAGTGTGAACAGCATTTTGTTGGCAGCAGCACTGGCCTGATGACAGCACGAGCACAACTCATTGAGAGTGGATGGAGTTTGTCAGCAAAGGAACCCACAAAAAGCAGCTACACTGCCCAACTTTTAGTGATGTAGTCCTGTCACAAAAAGCTGCATCATGTGGACAAACCCCCGTGTCATGATCTTGCAAACTGATCAATATGGACAACCTCTAGATTCCTGGAGAGCTGACATGAATTAGGTTCTGTCTATTTGCATGGATCAGCTTGCAAGCCCAAAGCCTTGGGCAGGAAGCTTATAATAAGGCTAACCAAGCTAAAAACAAAACAAAACAAAAACAAAAAAAATGCTAAGAGGTAAAAATACATTTCACATAATGTTGTATTTGACTTAGTGTAATTCACCTGTAATTCTTCACACAGAGCTCATTACTGTCATTGTATGAATGTCAATGCTGAGAGCCAGACTATACACTAGACTGACCTGACTTTATATTTATTTCATCACAAAAGCATCACCACTGTATCAGAAGGGTAAAAGTGTCCTACAAAAATGTAGGACTGTCAATTAATTGCAATTAACTCATGGAATTAACACAAAAATTCATCACTATTAATCACAGTTAAACAGAATCCCAATGAAATATATTTAACATCTGGAATATTTTTCTACATTTTCAAAGATATTTTAGTTACAACACAGAATGTGAAGTAAAAAGTGTAGAATCAAATTAAAATCTTGAACGACTGCACCAAGGGAGGTTTAGGTTGGACATTAGGAAAAAGTTCCTAACTGTCAGGGTGGTCAAACAGTGGAATAAATTGCCAAGGGAGGTTGTGGAATCTCCATCGTTGGAAATATTTAAGAGCAGGTTAGATAGATGTCTATCAGGGATGGTTTAGACAGTACTTGGTCCTGCCATTGGGGCAGGAGGCTGGACTTCATGGCCTCTCGAGGTCCCTTCCGGTCCGAGTGTTCTATGATTCTATGAGCCAAACTGTAACACAAACTATTAGAGACGTAAAATTCCATTTAACTAATTAAATATGAAGTTCAACTGGTTGACAGAGTAAACAGAAGGGACAAGGAGGAGGTCCGGCCCCACTCCTGTCACAGATGGGCTGGAGCAGCCCCACCGCACCTGCCACAGATGGGGACTGCTCCATCAGAGATCAAGTGTCCCTGCCCACAGCGCTCCCGGGCCAGGCTGACCATGAATGAGGGCTGCTCTGGCCAGCCTGGAGAACCCCCCCACCTACAGTGGGCCCTGCGGGGTGGTGCAGCCTGAGGCCTGCATACAAGAAATGGAAACGTGGACAGTTGACTAAAGAGGAGTATAAACATACGGCTGGAGAATGCCAGGCAGTAATCAGGAAAGCGAAAGCACAACTGGAACTGGCAAGGGATATGAACAGTAACAAGAAGGGTTTCTACAGGTTATCAGAGAAGGTGTGGGGCTGTTACAGGATGTTACTGGAGGGAGGTAAGCTACTGACAGATGATGTAGGAAAAGCTGAAGTACTCAATGCTTTTTTGGCCTCAGTATTCACTGACCCAGTCAACTCCCACACGACAGTCCTAGACAATGCAGTATGGGAAGGTGGAGGGCAGCCATCTGTGGGGAAGGAACAAGTTCTGAGCTATCTCGAAAAAGCAGATGTACACATATCCATGGGTCTGGATTTAATGCACCCCAGGGTACTGAGGGAATTGGCAGAGTTTATCGCTGAACCTTTGGCCATTCTCTTTGAAGATTCTTGGAGACTGGGGGAGATACTGGATGACTGGAAAAAAGCAAATACAGTGCCCATCTTTAAAAAAGGAAAGGAGGACAATCCAGGGAACTACAGACAGGTCAGCCTTACCTCAATCCCTGGGAAAATCACGAGGGGATCCCTCACAGAATCCATTTTGGAGCACTTGGAAGAGGGGAAGTGATCGAAAGTAGCCAACACGGATTCACCAGGGGCAAGTCCTGCCTGACTAATCTGATTAGCTTCTATGACGAGGTAACAGGTTCTGTGGACATGGGAAAGTCAGTGGATGTGATATACCTCGACTTCAGCAAGGCTTTTGATAGGGTCTCCCACAACATTCTATTCCATAAATTAAGGAAATATGGTTTGGATCCTTGGACTATAAGATGGATAGAAAGCTGGCATGAAGGTCGGGCCCAACAGGGAGTGGTCAATGGCTCAATATCTGGATGGCGACCAGTTTCAAGCGGAGTGCTGCAATACCCAGTTCTGGAGCCGGTGTTGTTCAACATCTTTATTAATGACCTGGATGAGGGACTAGGTTGCACCCTCAGCAAGTTTGCATATGACACAAAACAAGGGGGAGAGAGAAAATCCAGAGTGACCTGGATAAACTGGAGGACTGGGCCAAAAGAAATCTGATGTGGTTCAACAAGGAGAAGTGTAGAGTCCTGCACCTGGGGCGGAAGAATCCCAAGCATTGTTACAGCCTGGGGACTGACTGGCTCAGCAGCAGTACAGCAGAAAAGGACTTAGAGGTTATGGTGCATATGAGTAAACAGTGTGCCCTTGTAACCAAGAAGGCTAATAGCATACTAGGGTGCATTAGGAGGAACATTTCGAGCAGATCTAGAGAAGTAGTCATCCCCCTCTATTTGACACTGGTGAGGCCGCATCTGGAATACTGTGTCTAGTTTTGGGCCCCCCAGTATAAAAAGGATGTGGATTTGCTGGAGCAGGTTCAGCGGAGGGCGACAAAAATTATTAAGGGGTTGGAGCACAAGACCTATGAGGAGAGGCTGAGGGATTTGAGCTTGTTTAGTTTACAGAAGAGAAGACTAAGGGGTGATTTAATAGCAGCCTTCAACTTCCTGAAGGGGAGCTCTAAAGAACAGGGTAAGAAAATTGTTCTCAGTGGTGTCGGATGGCAGAACAAGGAACAATGGTCGGAAAGTGAAGAGGGAGAGGTGTAGGTGAGATATTAGGAAAAACTACTTCCCCAGGAGGGAGGTGAAGCACTGGAATGTGTTGCCTCGAGAGGTGGTGGATTCTCCATCCCTTGAGGTTTTTAAGTCCTGGCTTGACAAGGTCCTGGCTGGGAGGACTCAGTGGGGGTTGATCCTGCTTGAAGCAGGGGGCTGGACTAGATGACCTCCTGAGGTCCCTTCCAGCCCTATGATTCTGTGGAGGTGGGGGACTGCTCCAGCCTCCACTGACTAACCGTAATCTGTGAGCCTCATCCATTCAGGGTGAGGCTTCCCAGTTAACTTTAACACATCCCCCCTCTTTATGGCTAATAATTCCACGCTCTTAGAACATAGCGCTGGGGATTTATTACTGGACACCTGACCAGGATGATGAGTGACTGAGAAATACTAGGAAGGTTAGAGAAGCTATTAAAATTAAAAACCCTCAATAATAATGGGAGATTTCAACTATCCCCACATTGACCGGGGTACACGTCACCTCAGGAAGAGATGCAGAGACACAGTTTCTTGACACCTTACATGACAGCTTCTTGGAGCAGCTAGTCTTAGAACCCACAAAAGGAGAGTCATTTCCTGATTTAGTCCTAAGTGCAGCACAGGATCTGGTCCCAGAGATCAATATAGCTGGACCACTTACCAATAATGACCATAACATAATTAGATTGAACATCCCTGTAGTGTGGAAAACACTACAGCAACTCAACAATATGGCACTAATTTCAGAATAGGGGACGTGAGGCACATCTCAAGAAGCAGGACACGTTATTGCAGGTCATTACTCAATCAGGGTTTCGGTGCTCTAAGCTGTGCTCTTCTTATTGACCTGACATCTGGTTGCAAAAAATGAGTAGGCAGCCTATACACTTCCATGCCACACCCCGGGGGAAACTTTGCACCGTTTGTGCTCACTATAATGGAGCACACAGCAGGCAGCTACAACCAGGAGGATACTGCTTTCATTGAAGTCTAACTGCAAACAGTGGCAGAGAATGTCTAAAAAAAACAAAAGGTACATTCAGCCACCACTCTGCACTTGGTCAGCCTCTTGAACAATTCTTCACTGTTGTCCAGCTCTATGGCTGGGTCTCAGTATCACTATTGCCAATTCAATGTCACCGATGGTAATTTTGCATTCGGAAAAGAAAATCCCTGCTTGCAACTTTCTGAACAGATCTGTTTTCTTAAAGAGGTGGACATCATCCGCCTTCTCTGACCACACCACACTCATGTAAAAAAAATGTGCATCCACAACCTTTAAAAGCATCCCTTTCAGCAAGGCAGTCTGATGTCACGACAGGGTATGTCAGGGTGTGCAAATCCCATGTTGAGCAACAATGGTTTAAGGGATCGCTTTGGGCTCAGCCAGCCCCACCTCACCACCCCCGCAGAAAACGTTGCATTTGCTGAAGAAACTAAAAGATGAGGAAATAGCACATTTGGTGGCAAAGCTGGAAATGAGCAGACCGGCAGCCCACAACTCCAACAGAGCAGATGACAGCATAGAATAGCTTAGAACATAACAATGGCCATACTGGGTCAGATCAAAGGTCCATCTAGGCCAGCATCCGGTCTTCTGACAGAGGCTAATGCTTGATATCCCAGAGGAAGTAAACAGAAAAGGTAACCATGAAAGCGACCCCTCTCCGGACATCCATTTTCAACTTCTGACAAACAGAAGCTAGGGACACCATCACAAACTATCCTGGCTAATATCCATTGATGGACCCAACCTCCATGAACTTATCCAGGTCTTTTTTGAACCTTGTTAAAGTCTTGGGTCTTCACAACCTCCTCTGGCAAGGAGTTCCACAAGCTAACTATGCGTTGTGTGAAGAAAATCTTCCTTTTGTTAGGTTTAAACCTGATACCCGTTAATTTCATCTGGTAACCCCTAATTCTTTTGTTGTGAGATGAGGCAACCACTTCTGTGCACAGTATTCAAGATGTCGGTGTACCATGGATTTATATAACAGCAATAATGCATTGTCTGTCTTATTCTCTATTTTTTTCCATGACTCCTACCATTCTGTTTGCTGTTCTGTCTGTCACAGCACATTGAGTGGATGTTTTCAGATAACTATCCACAAGGACTCCAAGATCTCGAGTGGTTATAGCTAAATTAGTCCCCATCATTTCGTATGTATAGCGGGGATTATTTTCTCCAATGTAAATTACTTAGCATTTATCAACATTAAAATTCATTTGCCATTTTGTTGCCCAATCATTTAGTTTTGTGACAACTTGATGAAACTCTTCAGTATCTACTTTGTTCTTAATTATTTTGAACACTTTAGTATCAGCATCACATTCTTCCACCTCACTGTTTGCCACTTTATCCAGATTATTTATAAATAGGTGGAATCTGCTTGGTCCCTGTACAGACCCTTGGGGGATACCACTCCACTCCTTTCTCCGTTCTGAAAACTTAGCATTTATTCCTACCCTTTGTTTCCTGTCTTTTAACCAGTTCTCAGTCCAGGAGAAGACCTTCCCTCTTACCTCATGACAACTTATTTTACTGAAGAGCCTTTGGTGAGGGACCTCAAAGGCTTTCTGGAAATGTAAGTACACTATATCCACCAGATTGCCCCTTACACACATGCTTATTGACCATCTCAAAGCACTTTAGTAGATTAGTAAGGCAGGATTTCCCTTTACATGTTGACTTTTCCCTGGAGCTTAAAGGTTCTGACACCACCGCCCTCACTTTGTGAGGGAAGGAAGGACCCATCCCAGAGACAAATCAGAGAGGGAAGTACCAACATAGGAAGTTACAGGGTAACCCCCTTTCACTTTGATTTCCCCACCAGGCAAAGACCTTGGACTGAGAAGATCCTGGGGAGGGAAGGAGGGAGGAAGAGACCCTAATCAGCCCTGATTGCCAGATTACTGGTAGCCCAAAAGGACCATAGATCAGAACACAGAGGAGTTGAAGGGCCCAGCTCTCCTCCCTACAAACCCCCTGGGCACAACCACTAGTTCACACTTCCCAATCAGACCCCAAGTGAGGGCCATTACAGAGACACATGTGCCACCTACAGCCCCACTGTAAATAGGAACCACATTGCAGCAAAGCCATCAATTATTTCCTGCACATTCCCAAGAGTCCCTACCCTTCTTAGCAAAAGGTGGTCAGTGGCCTGGCACACTTAGATCACAACTGCCCTGAGTGTGGATTTACCAGCTTCACATTCTTCCCTCACAAAGCAGCAGCAGTCTGGCATTGTCAGCATCCACACACTGACTGTCACTCACCTTTTCACGGTCAGAGTGGGTCTCAGCCTAGCATTGCTGCACTGCAGGAAGCAGGTCCTGGAAAGCGGCCACATATGCAAGTTCTCCAGACACTCCTTGTCTTCCCACAACCAAGTCACGATGCGCGACCTCCCCACCCCATCCCCGCCACAGTCTGCTTTTGAGGACCAGAATCAGCACTACACTGGGTTGTACAACTGCTGGCAACAATCGCTGCATTCTAGGGCTGCTTGAAGAATATTGCTATGTTGTATGGCGGCTTCTCTCCCAGCTCTGGAAATACTGTAGAATGAAGCTGATGATGCTGGCAATGCTCAGAATAACAGTGCACACCTCGGCAGGCTCCTTGCATCTCAGGTGACTGCGTAGCCATGGCTATGCCAGCTTTTTGGAACAAGGTACAAAAGTGTTATGGGTTCTAGCTGAGATCGAGCAGTGTGTGTGTGGGGGTGGGGGGGTGGTCAGAGGTACTCCCTACCCAACACTGAGTGCAGAAAGCGAGGCCCTGCAGAGATTTAAAAAACACCTTGCCTGTGAACAGGCGTGACTTTAAAGCTTCCCAAGGTCACAGATTCTTGGACTCTGGGAGGGTTGGCTGCCACAACCAAGTGAGAAAACACCCCCCAACTTCTGCAAGAAGGCACACTTGGACACCTTCTTGTGGTGACACCCTCAAGCTCTTAACCCCCCCTCAGGAAAGAGCTTGGACAAAGAGCTATAACTTGTTACTAGCTTCTGGCAGAAGGCAGACGCACACAGACAAGACCTTCACAGGCAATTGAAAAAAAAAACAGTGATTTAGGCACAAAACAAGAGAAAAAGAAAACATGGGTTGCATGCAGAGAAAGAATTTCCCGAGGATTCAGCTTGAAAGTTAGAGGAAAAACATCAAGTTAAAACAGTAATACAAAAGAGAAAAACCAACAGTCAATAACCAAAACAAAGTAACAAGCCAGATCATCCATCCAAATGGAAAACAACCAGAAAACCTGAACGCGTCTAACTATGCATTTCCCTGGCACTTACACCACTATGGCTGATTCTGCAACAGCCAAGATACTCTATTTCAACTGCCTGGGAGTCATCTCCCTGTCTGTCTGTCTCTCTCCAGTCCCCAGAAACAAAGGCCCTGGGAACTGCAATTGTTCTCAGTTTAAGCAGGGTTACTTCACTCCCACTGGGTCCCCTGAGATTCAGGCTACCTTAGAAGATTAACCCAGTCCCTGCACTCATTCATGATGGGTGGAGGATTGTGAGGAAACTGCATCATGGGATGCAGAAGCCACGTTCCCAGTTATGTCACCCATCTGTTTCTCCCCCTCCCCACTGTCATCGGGAAAATGTTTTTATTCCAAAGGGGTATTGAAGCCCTTCCCAAAATCCCCTGCCACAAGTTGCACTATGGGATAGCTACCTGCAGTACGTTCCTCTCAGCACTGATGCAAATGCTGTGAGTGAGGACACATGCCACTGACTGTGGTTTAGGCATGTGCTATCAACTTAATTACCACAGCAGGCAGATGTCAAGTCAGGCCTGTAGCGTAAACAAGCCCCTTATTGTTTTGAGTTTCGGAACGATTTGATTTTTTTATGCAGCAAGTGAGATTTTAATCCCAGGCATTGCTTGAAAAGGTATGCAAAACCAGAGTAGGAACATTCACCTTCTTCTACCTCACAAACACAAAGTTGCAGATTTTAAACACACGAATTTAAAAACATTTAAAAAAACTGGGTTGAGTTCAACAACAGGCACAAGTCAGCCAAGTCTACAGGTTCCAGTTTTGATCACCTGAGTTGCAAAAGCACAACACTTCTATCATCCTAGTCGGGTGTTTGGTTTTACCCTGAGCACTTAACTGGAAAAAAGTGGCTACGTCAATTTTCTCAAACTTTAAGACAGAACCCTTGTGCTACACAGAGACACTGCAGCCCGAAGGAATTTGAGAAAATCATGAACAACTGAAAGGTAAGGATTACAAACAGACACTGAAAACCCCTGACTACAGAGACCGCGTTTGGCCGCTGCCACATACAGGCATAGAGAACTCCCTCCCCATCAAGATGTTCACAGATAAATGGAGGAGTGTCTGAAAGAGGCAGGCTTCTGCTAACACATTGAACATAAGCATGGCTGAATAGTGGAAGGTTTATCTTGAAATGTCAAAAAAAGTTCTCCAAAGTTGATGGGACTTTAAAAAAAAAGAAAAAAAAAAAAGAAAAAGGAAAATCTATTAGCAGGGTCCAGCCCTAACATGAGAATTTAAGCCTGACAGTGTATCAATATTATACTGCAGCAGCAGAGTACCTACTAGAACACTTCATTAGGAACAGGATCCAGGTGCAGGCAAACACAGCATATAGTGAGAGGCTGGCAGCTAAGAGGGATTAAACTACTTTATTTCTTACTAGTCAACACTTGCCTCTTTCACACACACACGCACACACACACAGAGCTGCAGAGTATAAGTAGGATCAATAAGACATTGTGCTAAACCCCTGGCTGCATCTTTGCTTAACATAGCTGTTAACATTCACTGAATCCCATCTCTGACTCTACACCAGTTCCCCATCTATTCTTGCTCCTCTGCTGCCCACAGCAAAACCACTCACAGCTCTTATGTAAAACAGTCACGACCAAACTGCATAAAAGCTTCTTTTGAGATCTTCTCATTCCAATCCCCACCACCATCACCACCACAACTCGCCTACTTTTCAAGACAAAGAGTCTTCAGAAGAGTACACAAGCTGGTCATAGGTGATTATTCTTTTGTTAGCATCCACGGCAGACTTACAAAAAGAACAGTGTCTGCTTCTCCTGGACTTCAGGCACATTTATGAGACAAGGGTTCCTTCTTCTGAAGAGGAGTTCAGAATTTCTCTTCACTAGTCTCCTGGAGTTTCACAATGCTCTGCCACACAAGAACAGAATTAAACACCAGCAGCAGCAAATTGAGTGCCTGTCTGAGTGCTGGAGAGAAAACTCAGATGCTAGATCCATCAATATGAAGCTCACCATGGCTGTGTCTGCACTAGCCAAAAACTTCAAAATGGCCATGCAAGTGGCCATTTCGAAGTTTACTAATGAAGCGCTGAAATACATATTCAGCGCCTCATTAGCATGCAGGCGGCCGCGGCACTTCAAAATTGACACAGCTCGCTACCGCACGGCTCGTCCATACGGGGCTCCTTTTCGAAAGGGCCCCACCTACTTCGAAGTGCCGCGGCCACCCGCATGCTAATGAGGCGCTGAATATGTATTTCAGCGCTTCATTAGTAAACTTCAAAATGGCCATTTGCATGGCCATTTCAAAGTTTTTGGCTAGTGTAGACACGGCCCATGCTACGTATATGCAATACCCAAGATTTAAGACAGTCTGCGAACCAAGAATCTCCCCTCCAGGGTGTTAGCACAGCAACAGTCTACTATCGATGAAAGAGTAGCTGCCATACCTGCTCTTCCAGCACAAAACAGCCAGCACAGTAGCCAACAGTTACACTAAGTAGGGGATAGAATAAAAAAAGGGGGAGCTATCACAAATTAACTAAAGTATGTACTACAGGGAGCACAGTGGGCAATTCTGGGGTCCCAGACCTGACTACCCACAGGTACAGTGCGGCAAGAGTACGTTTTCAAGAGGTCAATCAGCAGTAGGTGAGAGCTGATGTGGGCACCCCTGTTCCAAAGCAATGCATCTCTAGGGAATAAGGGGGTTGTCCTTTCTTTCTCTTCCTGTTGCCAATATCAGCTAGGATAGTTTCGGCGGCAAGGCACTCAAAAGAATCATTTCTTCGTCACATACAATATGAGAACCTAAAAACAAGGGGCCCGGTTCACCACTCTCATAAGCAGAAGTGATCCCTTGGTATTACTGGAGGTCTCCCTTCCCCTCAGCCTGCTCCATGTTACATTTTGTAACTGCACAAAAAGGAAAGAAAAACCCAACTCCTGCAAATTCATAGTTCCAGGAGAGAAAGACGGGAGCATTCCTCCATTATTGAGCTCAAATCTGACGCTGGATGAGAGGATTTCACAGACCCTGTGAGTCCAATATCATCTCTCAGGATTACCAACACTTCCACTTTTTACTGGGCTCTTGGAAGACATTTAAGGGTAAACTGCAGCTAAGTAAGAGCACAGAACATTGACAGCCAGAACTGGCGGCTTGAAACAAACTTTATAGGACTACAGGAAACTTGGCCACACCCATGTTAAGTGGTCATCCTGCTAACTAAAATCTGCTGGATTACACATGTTGCTGGATGAGAGAGGTTCAACCATAGTTGGGATTATTTTTCCAGTGCACATTACTCTAGGCAGCAAGCTACACACATATACAAAGTAACTGCAGGGGATCTTCACTCTGAGGCAACAGAAAGCTTGTCCAAACACAAGTCAAATCTCATATAAAAAGAAGCAGAAGTACAACTCACATTTCCAATTTAACTCTACTGATTCTCCAATTCACATCTGTCCAACCTTGCCAAGGACGGTCAACCTTCTGTGCTGTGTCTGTACTAAGAGCCAATTTCTCAGCGATCCAGGCACACCAGAGGAGATCAATTTGTCTCTCAATGAGCTCAGATCCTAGAGAGAGAAATACTGAGAGGCCGTTTTCCCTCCTCTCCCTTATCCAGTCAATCTCAAGCATAACTGAGATCCAAAATGTGCCACTCCACATCAACAAAAACAATGCATCCACAGCTTGGCTAGGTTCTCCAGATCACATCAAGCCAAGAGAGCATTTTTCAATCCCCACCCCCGGTCTCCCGCCGAGGTTCATTTCAGAAAAAGAGCAGCAGTGGCAAATATCCACTGTTGCTAGTATCCTAAAATGAACAGCAGGTTTTTGTAAAGCCAGGCAGCGCTACGAATCAGTACTTGTGCCAGAGCTGGCCAAGGATGCAGGATAAACTGGGAAGAGTGCATTCTGAATAACTCCACTGCCAATGAAGCAGATGAGCTTCAGGCTAGTTTTTTTCACTACACTGCTAATGTTACTCTCTCTCCTTGTAGAAAAAGTGCTGCATAAACGTGTGTTGTATATTCCGAACACAGCAAACAAACAGCTGCTGTTTTCTTACAGGAATAGTCTGTTCTGCCAGTTATTTCCACTTCCCCACGCAATGTACACTGAGGCCACAGACCACATAAAATTAGCTACTCATAACATTTGAAATATCCCTGTTTCAAAGCGGTATCAATGGCGCAGATGAGCCAGGTGTTCTCCAAACACAAGTAAACTAAACGGTAGAACACAAACCAGAAAAATCAGATTCCACTTCTGATTCAATATGTGTCTCTATGGGAGACCCTGCTGTCTCCAGCGTATCAGGCAGCCTTCCAAAATACCCTGCAGCTTATACCTTAATTGTATCTCTTTTCCCATCAGTGTCAAGAGTTGTGTGCACCATTAATCTCCAGCTAAGTTTTTCCTCATGACTAAAGCCCCCTGCAGTATCAAACAAATGGGATAGCAAAAACTGAAGTGCTTTATTTCTGAATGAATCAAGAAGGCTAATTTCATTACAGTGGTTGGAAGAGAGGTGGTTTTAAGTGGGTGGCTCAGATGTATGCAGATTTTCACATCCAAGTCAACTCCAACTCAGATCAATAACCAAAAACTTACCATCTGAGGAGTGCTTGATGACCAACAGAACATGAATTGAAGCCAGAGCTTTAAAGGCATTTAGGTGTCTAAAGATGCAGATTGAACCTAGTGGGATTTCTGAAAGAACCTAAGTGCCTAATCATCATTAAAGTCAGTGTTAGATATCTAGGAACATCTAAAATCCAAGTAGGCCCATGTCCACATCTTTAGGAGCTTAAAAGCCTTCAAAAAACTGGCTAAAGGCCTGGAGAGGTGTCACAAACCCACTCAGAGTTATGGGCAACCTTAGCAGAGACATGAAGAGATGTGCACCATCTAAAATTAACCTTCCCCATTCCAGGTCAGGGTCCTGGCACACTGGCAGGGACACAGGGAAGCTTGCACTGCCACTACCCTGCGTGGCTGCTGTAGACCCAGTTTCCAAGGCTGTCAATCCAGACCTTTCCACCAGCCCTCCAATTAAGCCAGCAATTTGATTTTTCTTGGTCTAGCACAGGACACAGATGTGACCCCCAGTATTCATTACCTGATATCACAAAGGTTCAGCAGATTCCATCTCAAATGATCCACTGTTTGGTTTGCTTAAAAGAAAGATAAAGAGTGGGACAATGGTAAAGGGAATTGGTATGGCAGCTGTTAAAGAAAGCCATGGAAGCTGTGAAATGAACACCTTCCCATAAGACGGTAGTGAAAGAAGAGCTAACCACAAGCACACCTTTAACACTTGCAACGGGGAAGAGACAAGAAAGCAAGCACGAGAGCTTTAAGAGGTTGGGTCAAATCCATGCTGTGACATTTGATCCGTCAGACAGAAGGCCTCTCCCAATATCTATGCAACATCTTAGGGTTGTCTACATTTACAGTGCTGCAGCTGGCCCACAACTGTTTGGGGGGGGGGGGGGGGGCGGTCCTCCTTCCCAGTGAACATATTCCACTGCCTGCCTCTATCACTGCCGCCAGCAGCAGAGGGAGACCAAAGTTTGTGTTAGTTGCACTGCTACCCACTGGGTTCTGAACAGCAGCTACAAGAGGAAGAGCTTTGAACAGAGAAGTACAAGCAGCAGACAGCCCTGCAAACCCAAAACTAATCTGCATTCATTTACACTCCCTGCTTGGAAGGTTCTCTTAGTGACCACATGATCTAGAAGCCAATGGCTTTTGTTCAATGAAACTTGAGAGTCTGCAGAAGTCCCTCAGCAAACCTTATATCATCATCAACCGTGGACTCAGTGTCCGTTGGTGTCTGATGCCTCTCTCACTATTTCCTTTCATCTTTCCCTATCCAGTGCAGAGTGGCTTAGTTTCTGTAGACTAGCTCTGTACCAATCTACTGCATCATCTGTCCATTCTCTGTGGGGTCGGCCTCTCCTATTCGAACCATCCATTATGCCAAATACTAAGGTCTTGATTTTTCATTCATCGTTCGTTCTGCAAATATGCTCAAATAGTTGTAGCTTCCATTTTATAACCTTCTGCAGCAGGTTCTCTTTTGGCTGTATCTTCCTATAGAATTCCTCATTGGGCACCTTCTGCATTGATCCTGTTCTCAGAATCTTTCTATAACTCCTCCTTGCGAATGCCAATATTCTTCTTTTCGAGTCTTTCGTTATCACCTATGTCTCACATCCGTACAACATGCTGCTGAATACACACGTTTTCAAGACACCCAGCTTTGTTCTTAAGCTAATTGCTTTGCTTTTCCAGATCTTATCCATCGCCTTCAAACTCGTTCTTGCTTTCGCTATTCTACTTGCTATTTCCTTCTTACACTCTAGATCACACATTATGTTGTTCCTCAGATGTGAGCTTCTCCACATTTTCTAGTTCAGTGCCATTCACACTGATCTTCCTTCCTATTTCCTTATCTCCAAATACCATTGTTTTTGTTTTATCGATGTTCATAATCAGTCCATACTGCTTCCCTTCTTCATTTAACACCCACACTGTTTTCACTAGCTTCTCCTCATCTTCCTCAAATGATAACTATATTATCTGCGAACCTCAAGTTGTTAATTCTTTCCCCATGTACAGATATCTCTTCTGCCTCTTCCTTGATCTTGTCTGTCGCTCTCTCAAGATGTGCAATGAAGATACCTGGTGATATTTGATCTCCTTGTCTCGTACCTCTACTTGTTTTAAACCAGCTTCCCAACTCCCTGCATGTTCTCGCCGCTGCCTCTGCGTTATCAGATACCTTTCAACAACCTTATTAGTCTGCTATCCACTTCGTATGACTCCAACACCGCCCAAGTCACTTTCTGATCTATACTGTCAAATGCCTTTCGGAAAAAAATCGATGAAGCAAGCGTATACGTTTTTGTTCTTTCGTCGTGCTTTCTCCGCTATCAGTGCCAATATCTGCTGTATGGTACTTCTATCTTTTCTGAACCCTGCTTGCTCGTCTGTTATATGTTCTTCTACTGAGATCTTAATCTCTCAGTCAGTATCATCATCAGCACCTTACCTAGATGACTCGTTAGGGCAATCGTTCTGTAGTTCTTGCACTTCAATGTACTTCCTTTCTTGTGTATTGTCACTAGCACAGATCTTGTCCATTCCTTAGGTGCCTTCCCTTCTTTCCATGCTATATTACATAGTCAGTGTATTTCCTGAATCATGCTTTCTCCACCATATTTGACCATCTCTCCCATGATCTTGTCACTTCCAGGGCTCTTGTTGTTCTTTAGCCATTTCACTGCTTTTTCTACTTCCTCCTTTCAAACATCGCTCTTGATGCTCGAGGGAGATATCTCTTTCAATTCTCCAGTCAGTCTCTCTGAGACACTCTGGTCCAACTGTGCTTTGTATAGATCAGTGCAATATCTCAGCCATCGCTGCACAATCTTTTCCCTGTTCATGAGCACCTCTTCGTTCTCATCTTTGATCGCCACTGGCTTCAGCTGCCATCTCCTATTAATATTCCTAATTGTTTTATGCACCTCCCTGGTCTTACATTCACCGTAATACCTCTCGATATCTTCACATTGCTCCTCTAACCATGTCTCCTTTTCCTTTCTGGCTGCTTTCCTTACCTCACTGCATTTCATCCTATATTGCTGTTCTGCCATCTCAGAAACATCTCTTCTGATCTTCAATGCACTTTTCTCTTGAATCAACTTCAGTGTCTTCTGGATAATCTACTTCTTACTGATCTTTTCTTCTTCTGGAACAGTCTGCTCAATTGCCTCTTCTATCGCGATGGCTATCCCCGCTACTCTCTTATCTAGGGCTTTCTCTGTGGCAATATTCTTAATCTTCTCTTAGAGCACTGTTCTGTATGCATTCCCTGTTTCTTCCTCACATAGCCTCACCACATCTCTTCTTTTCTTAAACTGTGTCTTACATTTTCTTTTGAGTTTTATCTTGATGTTTGCAATCACTAGACTGTGGTCTGAGTCTATATCTGCTCCTGGGAAAGTTTGGCACTGCTGTACTGATGATATCCATCTTCTTCTTCTCAAAATCATATCTATCGTGTTCTTGGACTTTCTGTCATTCGATCACCATGTCCACTTCCTACAGTCCTTTTGTTGGAATCTCGTGTTGCAAATCACCACCTCATGCTCTGTGGCAAACGTTAACAGTTTTTCACCTCGTTCGTTTCTTTCTCCATATCCAAACCTTCCCATGACACTCTCCCAACCTTCATTATCTGTTCCAACCTTTGCGTTCCAATCTCCTCTGATGATCAACACAACTTTCTTCGGTATTTCCTCCACTGTCTTTGTCAAGTCTTTACAAAATAGTTCAATCTCTTCCTCCGTACTGTCCGACGTGGGTGTGTACACCTGAATGACAGATGTTGAATGGTTTTGCTTCGAATCGCGTGACCATCATTCTTGCACTCACCGGTTTGTATCCCAATAATGCTCTTCCAGCTGTTTTGCTAAGAAGGAATTCAACTCCTGCTTCATGCTTTGTTTCGTTTCCTGACCAAATGACTTCGCAACTGCATCTCTCTCCTGATCCGGTCCGACACATCTCTGTCGGTCCAAGTATATCGCATCAATATCTCTCCATTTCCTTCCGAAGCAGCTCTAACTTTCCAGTTGCCCACAGTGTTTGGACGTTCCATGTTCCAATGGATAGCATATGTGTTAGGTGCAATTTTCTTTTGGTAGCCCACTTATCAACCCAACCCTGATCGTTCCATTGGTATCGTGGACCTTGTTTATCCGGGCGATGTCCGAGCCTGCATCTTTTAACATTTGGTTGTACTGGCATCAGATTTCATTCATACTGTTGTTTGACGGTCAGCGCATCAACACACATCTGACCAACCCCACCCTTCATCCAGGCTTGGGACTGGCATGGAGCTCTCAGTGCTTCATGGTGGAGTTAAAGCTTATTTGCCACAGATGAAGTGATTTTCAAGTCCTGAGAATAGCCAGAATCTATTTGGTCAAGGTCGGAAAGGAGTTGTTTAGCATGAGATAATGAGCGACGGTATGAAAATGAAGATTACTCTGCTTACCTGTAATCAGTTTTTTAAAGCAAACTCTGCATATTCATACTCATGGCATACTTTGACCAGTGTAGCCTGAACAGCAGCAATCCAGTTACTAGCAGTGTTGGTTGGAGCACTTATGTGCCTCAATCACCCTTTCTATGAATGCTGAACATGCAAGGGCAGTATACTGTCACAGTTTCAGGGCTACTGAACACCTAAGGTGACCATATCTCCCTGTCCCAAATACAGGACAGGGAGATATGGGTGGGAGGGGCGGCTCCTCCCAGCTCCACCGAACACCAGGAAGCTGGGAAGGAGGTGGCAGCTGCTGGCCCTCCCTGGGAGCCCTGGGGAAGTGGCAGCCACCAGGGCTCCCCGGAAAAGCCATAGCTGCCAGCCCTTCTCAGAGCCCTGGGGAAGTGGCGGGGACGTGGCAGCTGCCCACACTCCCCCTGCTTCTGAGGCTCGGGGAAGTGACTCCTGCCAGCAGTTGCACCTGCACAGCTGCAGGCAGAAAAGATCAGTAGGAGGAAGGCCCAATTTGGAACAATTAGTCCCTTTCTAAAAAGGAGTCAGGATGCCTTTTTGGCATTCCAAAAATGGGACGGATGGTCACCCTGTGAACACCTGTATCCACCTCTGTGGTCTACCAAGGGCTCCCACTCTCAAACCTCTGGATCCCAGCTATTACTTCTGCTGGTGGAAACTCACACGTCACTCCTCCTCACCAGGGCATTTCCAGGCCTTAACAGTACAGGAATGGAACTGTGCTATCCCCAGCCAGCTACACTCCCAGAACAGGCCCGTGTCTGCACTTTGCTCTCTCTCCAAAGGCTTCCCAAGAGCATAAACGCCACACTTGAGTTAGCATTCACCTTTTTCTAGGCCAGCACACTTAAGGTCACAGCATTACAAATATACCATACTCAAAACAATACAAGATACTACACATCTGCTAGAACACTTACCAGCAGCCACCCCAACTCCAACCCCACACTCTGCAACTGGTCAGTCTTTCAAAACCCAGCACAGAGGTTACAAGTTCACAGCTTTCTCAGATTCAGAACCAGATCTTTATGCCACTTCAATTCTTTATACTGCTTGGGCCTTTGGATCGCCAAGGTCCAATAAAAACCTTTTCTTCTGGGATATAACTTCAGCCAGCACAGTTTTTTAATAACCAGTGGAGAATCTGGCTGCTATGGATTCCCCAAGAAATCCACTTAACACTTAATGTCCCAAAAGTCCCTTTCTTGTCTAGCACATTTCCAATATAGCTAGCCCTTCGAATCCTCAAGTCCCACATCACACACCCACCTCCTCTAGAGAGGATTCATACACATCCAGCTCTCAACACCTATTTGCATTTAGCACAAAGGCCACAAACACATTTAAACTTAGTTGAATGAGGTTCCCCCAGCATATTGCAGGCAATAAGTCACATGTGGGAAAAAAAGAGGGGGAGGAGAGTGGGCACTCCAGCTATTCAGTTTCTTTGGTAAGCAGGACTCCGAGGAGAAGGGAAAGTGGGGCAGATGGTGTGAACATGCAGAATCCATTTCATGAAACCCAGGCTGCATCTACACTCACCTTGAAGGTCAATGGATGTTACGCAATTTTTGGTATGCCGATTCCATACCAAAAATCGACTTGGCAGCCATCGACTTCTGTGCCTGTATTCACGGCAGAAGGCTGATGAGAGCACTCCTCCAGTCGACCTTCATTGCTACCATGCAGCTCAGGAGGAGCTCCGGGTTGACGCTGGCCCCGGAAAGCGCCATTTCATGTATGCGCAAAACAGCACCCCGGAAGACTGACCTGGAGCAGTCGCTCTGGTAAATGTAGATGTTGCCCCAGTTACACGCAAGTAACCTTCATTTCTTTGTGAGCCCTCTACATAGCCCCATTCACAGGACAAGCTAACAAGCAGAATTGTGACCCAGGCTGGGAGGACCACGGAATCCTAATAAAATAAGGTCAGAAATACTACCTCACCAAATTTTGTACCTGATGCAGTTTCTAAGTTTAATGAGTAATGTATAGTAAATAAGTGAATTGTACGCCAGTGTTGCTCTGCATATTTCTGTTAAAGGCTTATGTCTTGGGAAGGCCATGGAACCTGCTTTTGATCCTGCAGAATGAGCTTTAATTCCCTCTAACAGGAATCACTTAACAGGGTCACTAAGGCTGGTGTTAGACTTGCTATGGCCTAAGCCTTCAGTACTAGGCAGAAGGGTGGCAGGGCTTATGTGAGCTCAGGCTTCAGTCCACCCTCCTGGGGTCATGTAGTAATTTGTTGTCAGAAAGATAGTGATGCAATAAAGTTTGATGATCTCTGGCCATCCTGAAAGTCTGAACAGTGATAGGTCTCCCTTTACTCCTCTTATTGTTAGAGACAAATTTGTCCTAATATCTAGCACATGTAGCAGTCTCACTTGCGAGTAAAAGTAACAGAGAGAGAGCCGTGCTAGTCTATACACTATCAAAACAAAAAGCAGTCAACTAGCACTTTAAAGACTAGCAAAACAGTTTATTAGATGAGCTTTCGTGGGTCTGTCCCACAAAAGCTCACCTAATAAACTATTTTGCTAGTCTTTAAAGTGCTACTTGACTGATTTTTGTTTTGTGAGTAAAAGGTTTGAGGAAAATACTATTATGGATTGATTTATATGAAAGCCTGATATTACTTGTGTCAGAATCTTAAGTGTCCACAGAGAACGATTTTATCCTTCTGAAAAATAATCAGCAGCAAGTCCACCACATGCACTTGTAATTCACTCATGTTCCCTGCTGAAGAGCTATTAAAACAACTATCTCAATAGAAAAAAAGAACGAAGTACAGCTCTGAATCGGTTCAAGCAATATTTAATTGTCTAAGCATTATGTTTAAGTGCCAAAATGGTAGAGGATTCCTGACTGGTGGATATACATTAACATCTTCATGAACATCACAAATAGACTTGAAAACTGTGTCCCCTGTAAGCTGTTCATTTGGGTGACCACCCAGGAGCGATTCAAATGCTGCCCAGCTGATTAGCTGAGCACCCACAGCCGAAAGCATGCTTCTATTGGTGGTGTGCGCATGCACATGCCTTATGGCCACATAAAATTTGTTCTGAATATGGATGGAAAGTTAGAGAGAACATTGCCTGGTGGGATTAGTTTTCATTAGTAAATGTTAGTAAACTTGGGTTCCACCCCCACCCGCAAACCAATGAAAATTTTTTCATTGATGACTGAAAGAGACAACATATAAAAATGCTGCTTGAGCACATTTGCGTTTCATTTAAAGATCTCTACCTAGTTAGCATATTTTGAGAGATGACGTTGACTATCTGTGGTTTAATGATTATAGAGCTTTAACTTTTTGAACCTCAACACCTACTTTAATTAAAAGTTGAGAGAGACCTCTCCTGGAATTTCTCAGTACATATTACACTTCTAGAGAACAAGACTGTTCTAGTAGTCGCAGAGTCTTTCCGCCCACCCACCGAATCTAAAGATCTGAATGGCACACAAATTTCTTTTTTCTACATCAATAAGTCTAATATGAATGGCAGAGGTTTCTATCACTCTAGACATGTGAGCTACACCGGGCTATCACTGACACCTGGCCATCCACAGCACTATCAAAATTACTCTGGGCTTCTCTTGTTTTAGGTTAACAAATCTGAATGAAGAGAAATAAGGAAACACACATACATAACCCATTAATCCCAGATACTGATCCTTTGTCTCAGCCCGCTGACAAGCAGAATCTGCAAGAACATGAAAATGACCATACTGGATAAGACCAATAGTCCATCTAACCTGCCATCCTGTGCCAGAGCCAAAAGTCTGAAATGAAATAAAACAGAACAGGGCAATTAACGCTGTCATCCAGTCCCAGACAAGCATAGGCTTAGGGACACCAAGGCATGGGGTTCGAGTCCTATCTTGGCTAATGCCATTATAGGAGCTGTCTTACTCTGTACCTTCAAAAGCAGCAACCAGTCCTGGGACACCTTATAGACTATCTGTCAGTCGATACAGTGCCACAGGACTTCTTACTGTTATAGGAGCTACCCTCCATGAATGCAGCCAGTTCTTTTCTGACCCCAGTTACAGTTTTCATCTTAACCTCTGGCGAGTTCGACAAGTTAATTGTGTGTTGTGTGTGTGTGAAGTACTTGTTTATGTCGATGACCCCCTGTTCTTGTGTTACGTGAAGTAGTAAATAACATTGCATTATTCACTTTCTCCACACCAGACAAGATTTGTGTGGACCACTATCCAATTTCCCACCCCCCTCAGTTTGTTTTCCACTCTGAAGAGCATGAGCCTTTAGTCTCTCCTCACAGGGAAGATTTCCCACACCACAGAATCATTTCTTCTCTTTACCTTTTCCACTTCTAATTTATCTTGGACAGATGACTTGAGAGGAAGATAACACAATGCTCGAGCTGCAGGGGAGTAATAAAGAAGGCAAAAACACACCTGGAGTTGCAGCTGGCAACGGAGCTGAAGGATAACAAGAGGGTTTCTGTAAGTATGTTAACACCAAGAAAGCCATCAGGAAAAGTGTGGGAGAGGCAACCTGGTGACAGATGTCGTAAAAGCGGAAGTGCTTTTATTTTGTCTCTGTCTTTGCAAACAAGGTCAGCTCCCTAGACTGCTGCTCGAGGCAGCACAGTATGGGGAGAACAGCCATCAGAGACGAAAGACCACACAGAAGAACTGGGTATAGCACAAGTCCATAGGGCCCAATCTAATGCATCTGAGGGTGCTGAGAGAGTTGGCATCACCTCCATTTTGTGCAGAATGAACTTTGTTTTGTGCACAAGGACATAAAATTAGAGGGCCCACTAATTGTTACCCACATAAGTTCCCCATCCCACAGCAGATACACGTTCGGTAACTATTACCATTGATTCAGGTAATACTATGCTGTTACATTTAGCACCTTCTATTTACTACTTTTCTGTTAACACCTGCTGTAGAAATTTGAATTTGTGAGGTAAACTGTTCATGTCTGGGTTTTAGCTGCTAAATAACAAGTGCTGTAGTTCCCTCATTTGAGCCTGAGTGTAGTGGGGAAAGGGGAGAAATAAATAGGCACAGATGTTGCCAATGCAGAAAGACCCATAAACCACGGGGGAGAGTAAACAGCATGTGTTGAAGAGACTGCAGGAGCTGAAGTAGAACCCAGTTTGGTTTTTAGCAACTTTCCTTGGATAGAAAGATTGCTGGACTTCAGTGCTCAGATAGTCCTTGTATAAGGAACGCTCCGCACTGCACACGGATTTTCCCCAATGTCTGCATAAGCACCGATCTGCAAAAAGGAAACGAATATTCCTTGAGAATACTTTGCTAGCCAATAGCCTAGGTGTGGCTACACAAAAAAATCTCGCACTCCCTTAGGTATACGAGAAAGACTGACATTCTGTCAACACTATGCACAGGGCAATTCTGTGTCACTGCACGTCCTCAGGATTCAAGTGCCACACAATTCCCCCATCCTCCAAACACACAGAAAATACATTCTCCTGGAAGGGTGTTGCAGTTACTCCTGGTGTGGTATCAGAAAAAGAACAGCTATTGCTGGGAGAGAACAGGCTGAGCTGTAGACAAGAGAAAGAAGTGCCCCCCCGACCCCCGCACCCTGGCTATAGGGCTAGTGAGGAAGCACAGGATCTAGTGGGGCAAACAGTAATGGACACACAGAGCTGCTGGGAGAGCAGAACTGGAGTTCAGCAGGGCTAGTGTAGGAGACTATGCTGAATGGAAGGAGGGTGCAGGGCTACATGGGGACGGCAGGGAGGGAGCTTCAGGAACATGCTGATAAGCAGTGGCTGAGCAGGGTGCAGGGACACATGAGTGGAGGGGCAAATGTGCCTGACTTGGACAAGTTAGGAAGCAGCCAACACATGCGTGGTGGAGGTTCTTAACAATTCTTCCCCACACCAGATAAAATGCCTGTGCTCCCCACACCTCACAGCTCTCCAAGTTCCCAACCAGGCTCCTCCCTCTCCCTCACTTTCTCCGCTACCCCAGACTTCCCCAAACCCTTGCACCCTCTCAGGGGTGCAGGAAATACTTTTCTGCACATAGTTTAAATAAATGAGAGCTTTATGATAACATGCTATGGCATGGATGTCAAACCTTTTTTGAAATTTTTTGTTCTATATTGCTACAGGTATTTGATGAAAGATATTGTGTGGGGGGGGGAACTATCCAAATTGAACTGACACGATTACACTTATTTTTATGGTGAAAAATGCAAAATTTTAAAATATTGCGCACAGAATTTTAAGGTGCACAAGTCCCGCAAGGAGTAAAACACCCTTGGAGACAAGGACTATACCAAAAGTGGTCCTCTCCTACCATAAAACAGCTACCTGTGAGGACCTGGTTTTACTGAAATGTGTCTCTTAAATCCAACGATGTAAACTAATTCCGCAAGTAAAGAGAAGCGGTTTAGAGACTAACGATAACATGCAGAAACAAGATTTTTCAACTTTCTGAAATCTAAAATGAGACCAAAGCCATCAGGTTTTTTCAGAATTAAAACATGCGAATAAAAGCCTATTCCTTTTACATGAGGGGCCACTTCTCTTGCCCCCATTGTAATAGGGAGACCAACCTCCTCCCACAGCAGGCTCTCTTGAATTGCAATGGTGGGGGAGCAGTAGGAGAGGGATACGCAGCTTGGGACAGAAAAGGGCTTTGAACCGTATATAGAAATTACATGCAACATTCTCTAGAATCTACTTGTTTGACATTAAACTATTATCTGGAGACTAAAAGTGGGAACAGCTGTCCCCGAACGGAGGGACAGGGGGAGGAGGACCATAAAAGTGTTAAATTACACTGGACTGCAGCTCTGTGCCCTCACATCAAAATCTACTGTCTCAAAGTTTAGACAACGTTGTGGGTGCAGATTTCCAGAAAGGACCCCTTCTTCTGCTGATTCTGGAGTTATGAAAATGATGTTGAAGTGGATTACTCCAATTAGAGGGAAGCAAGAATGGATAAAGAATGTATGGATTGTCTGACCTCTGAACAGCGGAACAGACAACAATCACTCAATTTAGGCGTGGGGTAACAAAGATCACAGCTTTCATTTTATCCAGCACTCTATGAGCAGCCCATCTCTTTGAAACAGAAGATCCTCATTTCCGATCCTTGTCTCACAAGGAAGGCCCACCTCTCTCAGCAAAGCATGTCTTCTCAAACCTGATGAGTTAAACTTCGCCCTGAGCTGATTTTTAGACACACAGTCTGTCCTTACACCAAAAAGCATTTACTAATTGTCTATGCTCCTCAGGCAGCATCTGCATGACAGACCCCGCCATATCTTTCACCACAGGTGATTCTAAAATTGCACCATCGCAACTGAAAAGCTCACTATTCTCATGCCTAGAAATGAGAGGAAAACAGCTTTCTTCCAAGAAGATATCCAATCTCTGATCTCTGCATTGCAGCCTCTACCACCAGCGAATTAGACGGGTGAGCACAAAACACGGCAAAACCTTCTTGAGGAATCTAGCACAGGGTATCAATCTGTTTTTAGATTGGCTGAGCTGATGAGAACGCAATCCAAATTTTTTGCTAGTTGACAGTCCTTCCAATAAAATAGTGTATTTTTTGTCTAAGAGCTGCTCCTAAAATGTCCACTACAGGATAAGAAGAGTCCTCAATATGAATCAAAGGTATCTATAATATTCTTGTCATCTGACCCATGAGTCCATGGAAGAGCATCATACTGTACGAAAGCGATAAAGTTGAAACCAAGCTCCCACGCTTTCATCTGGAGAAATTAAATCCCCAGAGTCTGGACTAGATTCTTGGATCTTCAGTAATTCTTCTACCTGTGACAAAGCATGTTACAAATGTAGACAGTCAAGCAGGACTTTGATGGACCACTGGATCCAATTCCTTTGGATCCCAAGTTTGAACCACAATACAAGTCAGTGAATGTCTATTAATGTAGACTGGAATCTCCTGATGGGGTGCAAGAGAAGGGCATCCTAGAGCAAAGATCATTGCTCCGGTCAAAACCCCACATGCTGGTCCATCTGAAATACTTTTAACCGTATGGATTTAAAACAAATAACCTGGTCTGCTTATAAGAGCGCTCCTTCAGCTCCTTTTTGGGATCTGGGCCCACTCTTGGTTGAGAGGAAATGGAAGACAGTAACCTTCTATGATGAAGGAAGGATAAATGAGGGAAAAAATTCCTAGAGATCCAAAAGGAGTCTTTGATGGTAGATATCAAACAAACAAGTGGATTCCAGGGAAGAGTGAATGTGATAACTACACAGTTCAAAACACTTTTCTGTCCCATGCCTATTCTGTCCCCCAATCAGGGATGCAGCTCAAGAGATATACTAACCTCACCTATCCTTCCCACTTCTCTGGAGGACTATTTGAATGGGTGCCAGCAAAATCTCTGATTTCTGTTTCAGTGAGACACACATTCACTAGCAAACAAACCAGAAAGAGTGGATGAATGTTTACCATGACCACTGTCATGCTGTCTGGAGTGGATCAAATGAGTGCTAATCTCAGGTCAGATTCCCTGACTACGTCTACGTTAGAGAGTTTGGTAGACAAAACTGGGGTTTCATAAAAAAACACCAAACCAAAAAAAAACAAAAAACCCCACACGGAGCATCTAAACACAAAATGCATTTCGTCAACAGTAACTTAAAAAAAAAAAAAACCCACCCACCCACACACACACACCTGTAAACTCTCCTGGGGGCCATTTTGTCTACAGAGTAAATCAAAAGATTCTTATGTTTAGACATGATCTGTCCACAGAATTTTGTCAGAACATCTCTTCCAACAGTAACTGCTGTAGACAGATGCTTCTAGTGTAAATGTAGCCCCAGAAAACAGAGGTCACCCCAAAATGACAGTATTTATAATTAGGTTTCACCAAACCAGTAACACATCAACTCCCAGATCATGGTATTCATTTTACCAGAGACTCAGACACTCCCCTTAAAGCTCTCCAGCATATTTTACACCCAAACAAGACTTAGACTGCATCCACACTACAAACTTACTCCAAAGTTAACTTGAAGAGCAACTACACACACTTTTACTTCAAAAGTTAACTTCGAAGTAAGGGAGGCTAACTTTGAAGTTAAGTGCATGTAGACATTCTGCACTCCTTACTTCGAAGTAAGAAGTCCTCCAAGGAGCGCCCCCCCCGCAGAGGATGTAGACACCCTGGTCAGCACAGGTAGGGCTCTAAAGTAGGAAGCTGACACGGTGCCACAAGCAGGGGCAGCATGAGCTCTCCCTCAGACTGCCCCTGCGCAAAGCACCTGCCAGCCTCTGCACCCTCTACCTACCATGGCGTCATGGCAGAGCCCCCCGGCCCTCCCCGGGGGGCTGTGGATCAGGGGCCTGAGGGCTCACAGGGCCCAGCCAAGGGCTGTGCCAGGAGGGGACCCTCCTGGACTGAGGAGGAGCTGAAGGACCTCCTTGCCCTGTGGGGGGAAGAAGAGGTCCTTAGGCAAACAGTTGGCTGCCAGCGTAACCCCAAGGCCTTTGTCTGGCTGGCCAGCGGCCTCGCTGCCTGAGGCCACCCTGACCACCGGCAGCAGCATCCGCATTAAAGTCAAGGAGCTCCGCCAGACCTATGTAAAGGTCCATGACTCTCCCAGTCGGTCAGGGGCACAGCCCATGCACTGTCCCCCACTATAGAAAGCTGCAGACTCCTGTGGCTGAGGGAGGCGGCCACCCCAGAACCCGTCATTGACACCACCGCTCCCCTCCCCACGGACAGCAGCGAGCCACTCCGGTACCACTAGCCCCCTGAGTAGGGACCAGACCACCAAGACCGAGTGCAATGAGAAGGGCACCAGCAGCGGGACCCTTGCCATTGCTCTCCCCTCTGGGACACCTAGCTAGGTGTCGCGGAGCCAAGCCTTGCCCGAGCCCCGGGAGTCACAGCTGGTGCGTATGGGGCGACTGGGACGTTCCAAAGGACACGCACAGGGCCCCTCAGAAGAGTCCACATGCCTGAGGACTGGGGAGGGAACATAGGCCGACCCTCGCCTAGCAGGAACCCCTGGGCATCCGGGATCTCAAGGGCCACTGGGCAGCAAAGGAACGCGCCCCCCCCCGGGGTTGGAAAGCTATCACTCATCGGCCACCCCCTTCTGTCTCCACAGGTCCCTCACTGGTCAGCCACCACCACGCAGCTAAGTGGGCTGCAATCGCAGGGGGCCGGCCCATCGCCCCAGCCCGCATACCCAGACAGCCCTGGCTGGGCCTCCCAGAGACAATGCTGGAGGGATGAGGCCGCCAGCTGGGCTTTTATGCGGGAGATGGGCGGGGTGCTCCAGGACTGGCTGGTGATGGAGCAAGGGGTGTGGGCGAGGCTGGCCGGCAGCATGGACACCGTGGCCCAGGCCTTGGCCACCCGACTCGCCCAGCCTCCTGCCCCCTCACCAGGCTCTCCCACAGTTGCCCATCACGTGGTGGACCTGGCACCAGCTGAGTGCCTTGAGCTGGCCCCAGGGGCTGCTGGCCAAGGTGGGCACACCTGGCACAGGCTCAGTGGCACCCCTGCAGAGGCAGAGCCCACAGCACTCCCACCCCTGCCCTAACTCCGCATGGTACCACCCTCATCGCAGCCCTGCAGGGGGCCCTGAACCCGGGGCGGTGGGGGCAGCCATGGCCAACGTGGCTCCCAGCCCGCCATGCCTCTGGTCAACTGAGCCAACTCCTGGCCCAGCCCCCCTCCCAATTCAGTGCCCTCACCTAGGCCCCTGCCTCCCCACTGCCGACTGTTCCCCCAGTGCACACTAAATAGGTTACCACATGCCCGTTCGGTTTTGTGACGTACTTTATTCCCCACATTGAAGTTCATTGTTCCCACCCTAATCCCCCTGGTGCTTGGTGGGAGAGTGGCGTGGGGGGAGGAGTCAGGGCAGGCCCTGCGTGAAGGCCTGGCATAGGGCCTCCCAGACCCTGACCCCATCCCTCTGTGCCTCGCAACACAGAACAGCAAGTGGCAGCTCATAGCTGGTCTCCAAGTCTGCAGCCCAGCCCTGGATAAAGGGGTCCTGGTGACCCTCCACAAGGTTGTGGAGGGCACAGCAGGTGGTGATCACCAAGGCAACGCTCGGGAGGCTGACATCCAGCCTAATGAGGAGGCTGCGAAACCTCCGCTTCAGCCTCCCAAACGCCCACTCTGCTGTGCCCCTGGCACGGTTGAGGTGACTGTTAAGTTGTCCTGGGCTGGCGTGGTGCATCTGGTATAGGGCTGCACAAGCCACAGGTGCAGTGTGTACATGGTGTCAGCCACAATGCTAGGGGGCATCATGATGTCCCCGAGCAGGAGCTCCTGCGGGGGAGCATAAGTGCCCTCCTGCGTCCCAGCCACGAATTCTGGAATACCCAGGTATCATGGGCCCTGCCCAGCCACCCCATACACACAGCCAGGAAACGGCCCATCGCATCCACCAGGGCCTACAGTACCACCGAGTGGTACCCCTTGCTACTAACGTAGGCGCCCCTGCTGCGGTCCGGAGCCCAGATCACCACATGCGTCCTGTCCAGGGCTTCGAAACAACTGGGGAAGCCCAGGTCTGCGAACCTAGCAAGGGCGGCATCCAGGCCCCCCAAGGTCACAACGCGTCACAGGAGCACACTCGATGGCTTGGATGACCTGCGGGTGGCGAGACATCTATGACTCAGAGGTCCCCTCCCCAGGGTGTGTCGTCCATGGTGGGAGCTGGACATACCTCGATCAGCACTGCTCCGATGGTGGTCTTGCTGACTCCAGATTGGTGGTCAACGAATCTGTGGCTGTTGGGGGTGACCAGCCACCATAATGCAATGGCTACCCTCTTCTGCACTGGGAGTGCTGGATGCATCCAGGTGTCCTGGTGCTGGAGGACTGGGGCGAGCCAGTGGCAGAGGTCCTTGAATGTGTCTGGCAGATCACGTGGAAGTTCCTCAGACACCGCTCGATGTCCCAGTCCTCCAGCACCAGCGGGTCCCACCATTCGACGCTGGTGGCATATGCCCACTGGCGTCAGATGGGGGGTGGGGAGGTGGAGAACAGGGGAGGGGCAGCAAGGTCATGGCCAGGGCCTTGAGGCTGGGTCCCATGCATGCAACCCAGCCATGCTGCTGGCCTAGCAGAGCGACCAGCATGGCCAGCAGGCTAACCAGGGTGGAGAGGGCATCGTCCTTGGACGGGGAGTGCGCTGGCATGGTTTCCGGCTGTTCCCCCTGCACGTGCTCTGCTGCTGTCCGCGGCCCGGGAGCCTTCAGCATGTGCAGGCTGTGGGTGTTGGTAGAGGCCCTTTAAGGGGTCACCTGCCTGCGACACCAGAAGGGCTTGTTGGCCATGCGACCCCATGCCTGCATCATTTCCTGGCCCCTTACGTCCAAGTAGGGGCTACTTGTGTGTAGACACAACTTCAAAGAAAAGGGGAACCTGCTTCGAAGTAAACAGGGTACATTTTGCGTGTAGACAATCTACTTTTGAAATAACCAACTTCAAAGTTATTTTGCAGTATAGACACAGCCTAAAAAGTTACATAAACCAAAACACACCATTTCAGGTTCCCAACCCCAAAGAGTTGGGCACTTACCCTTAACTCATTCTGGGTCTAAAGACAGTGCTGGCAGCCAGTTCTCCAGTAAATTAAGGTCAGATCTATAGGCTAAGAAATAAGTTAGAGGGGCTAAAAGCAGGTAAAATACACAAAACAGGTGATACATTTTTAAGTCCACAATGATAGCAGAGACGTAGTCAGTTTTCCATAAGTCTTTCAGGGTTAGCCAGAATGACTTTGGGGATCTCTATCTATATAATCCAGGTCTATGCTCCAACTGCAGACAGCACTGAGAAGGACAGATTTTATGAAGATCCATCAGACAGAGACAAACATCTACGAGACCATTACCACGCATTCCTCAAACTACAATACCCACCTAAGGAACTGAGGAAACAGATTCATAGAGCCAGATGGGTACCCAGAAGCCACCTGCTACAAGACAGGCCTCACAAGGAAAACAAGAGAACACCACTGACCATCACATACAGCCCCCATCTAAGGCCTCTCCAGTGCATCATCAGTGATCTGCAACCCATCCTGAACAATGATCTTTCACTCTCACAGACCTTGGGAGGCAGGCCTCTCCTCGCCTATAGACAGCCTGCCAACCTCAAACAAATCCTCACCAGCCACTGCAAATCACAAACCAGTGACTCTAGGCCTGGAACCAGCCCCTGCAACGGTCCTCGCTGCCAGCTCTGCTCACATACCTACGCCAGTGACATCACAGGACCTAACATCAACTATACCATCAGGGGCTCCTTTACCTGCACATCTACTAATATAATATATGCCATCATGTGCCAGCAATGCCCCACTGCAATTTACATTGGCCAAACTGGACAGCCTCTCCGTAAAGGAATAAATGGACATAAATCAGACATCAGGAACGGAAATGTACAGAAGCCTGTGGGGGAACACTTCAATCTCCCTGGACACTCAGTGGCAGATCTAAGGGTGACAGTCCTGAAACAAAGAAACTTCAAAAATTAAATGGAGAGAGAAATCTCTGAGCTGCAATTTATTTGCAAATTTGACTCCATTAACCATGAATTAAACAGAGACTGGGAGTGGCTCACAGCTTATAAAGGCAGTTTCTCTGCTCTGGGTGCTAATATCTCCCCATTAGACTCTGACAAAGGCTCACATCCCCCTGTCTGACCTGACTTCTTTTTTGCTCTTTTGATAAGTGCTGTTGATACTGGGCCATTTCCACATTGCTGAATAGACCTTGTCAGCTCTGGCCGTCCCTCTTACTGGGATCCCACTCTTTAAATACCCCTCTGAACCCCGCCCCCGACTCATGCATCTGATGAAGTGGGTCTTTGCCCACAAAAGCTTATGCTCCAAAATATCTGTTAGTCTGTAAGGTGCCACAAGACTTCTTGTTCTCGAAGCTACAGACTAACACAGCTACCTCTCTGATTTCAGAACTCTATGATGATGAGAGAGTGGAAAAGTTGAGTCCCTCTAAGAATGCAGATGGTCCACCTATACTCAAGGAAGAAGTAAGAAAAGCTTTGAAATGCATGAAAAGAGGAAAAGCACCTGGTCCGGACAAACTCATGAGTGAGATGTTTGAAGCCTTAGAAGCCTTTGGTATTGAAATAATTATGAAACTCAAACGATATTTACAGTATAGGGCACATCCCAGAAGACTTATCAAGATCTGTTTGTATTGCCTTGCCGAAGAAACCATGTTCAACTTAATGTGAACAGCATAGGACAATCAGTCTTATGAGTCACATGACCAAAATTCTTTTGAAGATTATTATGAACCGGATTCAAAATCAGCTACAGTCTGAGATCTCTGATAAGCAATGTGGATTTGTGAAAGAAAGAGGTACTGGTAACGCAATCTACATTTTAAGGTCATTAATCAAAAGAGCACTGGAAGTTCAAAAGGACTTATATTTGTGCTTCATCGACTATGAAAAAGGGTTCAACGGAGTAAAACACATGAAGAAATGATGAAACTGTTGGAAGAACTGGATATAAATGGGAAGGATCTGAGAATAATTAAAAACATCTACTGGGAACAGACAGCAGCCATCAGGGTCGGAAAAAACCTTAGTAGATATGTGAAGATTAAATGAGGAGTGAGACAAGATTGTGCTCTTTCACCTGATCTCTTTAACTTGTACAGTGAAAGAATTATGTACAAAATAGAAGGTCTGCCAGGATTAAACATTGCAGGACGTAACATCAACAACCTGAGGTATGCAGATGATACTGTTTTAATAGCAGAACGTGAAAAAGATCTTCAGGAACTGGTTAACACTGTCAATAAAGAAAGCGAGCTGAAGGGACTCAAGCCGAACATCTCGAAGACAGAAGTAGTGGTTATTATGACGACGAAGGTACTGCCAACATGTGAGGTACTAGCAAACGGAACAGTTCTTCGTCAAGTGACTAAATTCAAGTACTTCGGATCCCGTATCACACCCGATGGTCGGTGTTTAACTGCAGTGAAACGCAGAATCACTCACACAAAAGCAGCATTTCAGAAAATGAGAAGCATTCTCACAAACAGATCTTTATCGTTGGAGATTAGGAAAAGAGCGCTGCGATGTTATGTAGAACCAGTCCTCATGTATGGATGCGAATCACGGACTATCAGTAAACAAGCTGAGAAGTACACTGAAGCCACAGAAATGGGGTTTTTAAAAAGGACGTTGTGCATCTCAGGGACGACCAAAAGGATGAATGAGTCTGTCTGAAATGAAGCCAACAGCAAGAGAACACTGTTAAATAGGATAAGAACAAGGCAGGCAAAATTTATAGGCCATACAACTACAAAGTCTGCACATAAAAATTTAGCGACAACAGTGACAAAGTATAAAGGAAGGCGAGGACAAGGTAGACAACGTGAGAAAAAACACTGGAGAGTATCACTTCATGGTTGCATTGCCACACTACTGTGGAGATGCTCCAGAGTACTCTTAATAGATGGGGTGCAGGGCTATGATCGCCTGTGCTAATCAGCATGGCACGAATGAATGAATCTTGCATCTGGCACACTTCCCTGAGAAGGATCTTTTCTTCTATCCACTTTTACATGTTCTTCACAGACTAGGAGCTGACATCTTCTGTATCCACACAGGCATTCCATTGTTAGCTGTGCATGAAGAATGCAGACAGTTTGAATTCCCACTAGGAACTCAATCATCCCTACTTTGAAGTTAGCACTTTGAGTAATACACCTATAGCCATGCAAACGCCTAACATCACATAAAAACAGAAGTGAGAACAAATTAGTCTGAACATGTAACACTTTGCTATTTACACACTTATGAACAGTCCCAAAACACTGTACTGTACTGAGGTCCCTTCCAGCCCTAGAAGTCTATGATCTGTTGCAGTACCACCTTCGATAGACTCATAACCTCTGTCTCAATAAAAGTTTGTTTAATTTTGTCCTATGGAACCAGCTTGGCAATATCCAAAAATCAATCAGACCAGAAGAGCGACTTCCTGATTCTAGAAGGAGTCTCCTTACTAGGGCCAAGTTCAAATACAACCAGAACTGGTGAGCTTCCCCCTCTCCCTGGACAGAGATGGCCTCCTAAGAAAGAGGCCCACCACCACCAAAGATGGGGTCTTTGCAGTCACTATAATTGCCTTGTTCTTCTCTTGTGGATTGACCTCAGAGAAAGTCTGATACCACTAGGTCCTGCATGTATATATGTAGTAGAGTCTTAATCTTTGGATCCTTTCCTCTCCCAAATTCTTTAATATGCAGCACCAACTACATGGATATATTTTCCCTCCTCCATACTTGCTCAGACTTTCACAGAATCACAAGGCTGGAAGGGACCTCAGGAGGTCATCTAGTCCAGCCCCCTGCTTCACGCAGGAACAACTCCCACTAAGTCATCCCAGCCAGGACCTTGTCCAGCTGGGACTTAAAAACCTCAAGGGATGGAGAATCCACCATCTCTCTAGGCAACACATTCCAGTGCTTCACCACCCTCCCGGGAAGCAGTTTTTCCTAATATCTACCCACACCTCTCCCTCTTCAGCTTCTGACCATTACTTCTTATTCTGCCATCTGACACCACTGAGAACAGTTTCTCACCCTCCTTTTTAGAGCTCCCCTTCAGGACGTTGAAGGCTGCTATTAAATCACCTCTAAGTCTTCTCTTCTGTAAACTAAACAAGCCCAAATCCCTCCGCCTATCCTCATAGGTCTTGTGCTCCAGCCCCTTAATCATCTTTGTTGCCCTTCGCTGAACCTGCTCCAGCAAATCCACATCCTTTTTATACTGGGGGGGGGGCCAAAACTGGGCACAATATCCCAGATGTGGCCTCACCAGTGCTGAATAAAGAGGAATAACTACTTCTCTAGATCTGCTTGAAATGCTCCTCCTAATGCACCCTAGTATGCTGTTAGCCTTCTTGGCTACAAGGGCACACTGTTTACTCATATCCAGCCTTTCATCCACCATAACTCCTACGTCCCTTTCCATCGTACTGCTGCTGAGCCAGTTGGTCCCCACCCTGTAACAATGCTTGGGATTCTTCCGCCCCAGGTACAGGACTCTACACTTCTGATTGAACCGCATCAGATTTCTTTTGGCCCAGTCCTCCAATTTATCCAAGTCCCTCTTGATTCTCTCTCTAGCCTCCAACGAATCTACCTCTCCACCTCTGGCAGTATCTGAGGCTTGTTGGAGGTGTGCTGTCTCATTTCCAATCAACTCTGTTGACATTTCTGGAGTAAGATAGCCTGAAGCCTCTTCCGTCTTTCCTTCTTTGCTCACATCATGAAGCTCACGCAAAACAAACATTTTGAACGGAAATGCCCTTCACTGAAACGTGATAAACATCTTGTATGTACATCAGACACCAGAAACAGAGCAGGACATGAAATGTCTCTTAAATCTGGACATATCTGCCTTCAGTTGAACTTAGAAAACTCTTCAGCAATCTAAAATTATAATTAACCATAACTGACTAATTCAGTCATTTTATGCACCTAGCAGTATTTCAGAACAGTTCCACCTTTGTTCAGCCAGTCATCGTTAGAAGATAAGGTAGCTGGAGCACCCTGCTCCTTTTATACTCTGTCCCAGAAACACTGACATTCACTGAGGGAAAGGGTAAAGGTGGCATTGGAGCAGTCAAAAACTGTAGCTAGAGTTGTACTGCTCAGGCTGCACCAGAGCATCCCATGAGTGATAAAGAGGGCACAAAAAAAAATGGTGGAATAATACCCCCAAGCAAGGAGAAATAGCACCTTAAATATTTAAGCTAGACCGGACAAAGCACTAGAAAAATATACACCCTCCCCCGCCCACCGGCATTCAGGGTATAAGACAGATAACCATTTAAACTAGCAGAAAGACAGATTCAAAAAATTCTGTAGTCCAAACTCTTTCCAATATCAATTAGTCATGAAGATGATTTTCTTTAGGTAAGAAAACTATACAACTGAAAAACTAGTCTACATGGTAGCTGTAACTAACTAGAAAACAGACTTGACTGTGAACAATAAATCCAACATACTGAAAAGTGAAGCCTGAATATTCCATAAAGGCACTCAATATTCACAGAGTCAGCAAAATTTTCCTTAGCTTATTTACTCCAAGGAAGAGTCTGGTTCCCTCATAAAAATTGAGAAGATGCCAGTGAGAATGGTTTGACCACATGCTGGTACTGTTTTCATTAATATATCTCAAAAGAAGCCAGATGGTAAGTTGGTTATATTTACTGTTAAGGCTGTCTCACTTTTTCCATTCCCTGGCTAAATCTTCCAACTGTGAAGACATGCATATCCTCCAATTCCTTAAAAATCACAAGTCTAGCAGACAGTCACAATTAACTCTTTACAGTAGTGGAAAAAAAACCTCAACAAGATACCCCGTGGTAATCTACATCTGTAAAATCAACGAAGAGTCCTGTATGCCTTAGAGACTACCAGATTTACAAGGGCCTCCCTGGACATTCAGGAAGGGATTTCAAAGTGACTATCCTTCTACAAAAATTCTCAAAACTTGATTAAAGGGAAACTGATGAATTGGAGCTCATTTGCAAATTCAAAACTGTGCAATGGCCTCAATAAAGATCTTAATTGGCTAACACTCTGAAGATGCAACTTCCCCTCAAGGGACATTCACACCTCCCCAAGAGCTACAATGAGGGGCCACAATTCACCCTGAATGAGCACCCTAACTTGGAGGAGATTACTGCAAATAAAGAAGTTCTCTTACATACATGCCTGCCTTTATACTTCCACTCCAGTCCCTCGGATGAAGTAGGTTTTACCCATGAAAGTTTGACCCTAATAAATCCATTAGTCTAAGGTGCTACAGGACTCATCATCGTCTTCACAGCGATGGAAGCTAAGTCGCACCCTCTGATAAATTAGATTCTGGAACACTAGGCCCTTTTAGCCCTTGCAAATCATCTAGGGCAATATTCATCTCTTACCAATATTTCCAAAAGTAAGAGCATGGCCATGATGTATGCAGAAACGCTTACATATTGCATATGGCTGCACAGGAGATAGGGCAAGAATTGGTGCCTCCGGTTCCCCACCCACCCCAAAATCTCTTTATTTTTGGTTACTTCCATCTGGAAATCATGCAGGATGGGTGGATTATGGCAGAGAGATTCTCATTACACATACCTGAAAATTCTGGATAAGGTTCCTTTTGTTACATCATCACCTCACAGCCTTCATTTTACTTTATAATCTAACATATCATGGCATTTATGCCCCTTTTTTAAAATAAAAACATCTCTCCAGTTTTCTCCCTGCTCCTGCAGGATGGTATCTTTCCTTATACCATTTCTTGTTCAAAAACATCTGCATTATTTCTTTTCTACGTTATTCCCTCACTCTCCATTTTCCCCAGCATCACTCACTAGGAGGGCCTGCAAAACTTTAGTAGATACCTGACTGAGAACTAACAAAAGAATGATACAAGTTGAACCTCTCTAGTCACACTATCACACCTAAGCTGTGTCTACACGTGCACGTGACTTCGAAGTAGCGGCACTAACATCGAAATAGCGCCCGTCGCGGCTACACGCGTCGGGCGCTATTTCGAAGTTAACTTCGACGTTAGGCAGCGAGACGTCGAAGTCGCTAACCTCATGAGGGGATCGGAATAGCGCCCTACTTCGACGTTCAACGTCAAAGTAGGGGCCGTGTAGACGATCCGCGTCCCGCAACGTCGAAATTGTGGGGTCCTCCATGGCAGCCATCAGCTGGGGGGTTGAGAGACGCTGTCTCTCCAGCCCCTGCGGGGCTCTATGGTCACCGTGTGCAGCAGCCCTTAGCCCAGGGCTTCTGGCTGCTGCTGCTGCTGCAGCGGGGGATTCATGCTGCATGCACAGGGTCTGCAACTCGTTGTCGGCTCTGTGGATCTTGTGCTGTTTAGTGCAAGTGTGTCTGGGAGGGGCCCTTTAAGGGAGCGGCTTGCTGTTGAGTCCGCCCTGTGACCCTGTCTGCAGCTGTGCCTGGCACCCTTATTTCGATGTGTGCTACTGTGGCGTGTAGACGTTCCCTCGCTGCGCCTATTTCGATGTGGTGCTGCGCAACGTCGATGTTGAACATCGATGTTGCCAGCCCTGGAGGACGTGTAGACGTTATTCATCGAAATAGCCTATTTCGATGTCACCACATCGAAATAGGCTACTTCGATGTAGGCTTCACGTGTAGACGTAGCCCTAGTGGCTGCTGAACAAGAGAATCTGCCAGACCATAGGAAGTCAATATTGTCTAGCAGCATTACTATAACACTTCCACTATTCACTGGACTCAGACATTTAGAATCACAGAATGCTAGGACTGAAAGGGACCTTGAGAGGTCATCAAGTCCAGCCCCCTGCCCTCATGGCAGGACCAAGTACTGTCTAGACCATCCCTGACAGACAGCTACCTAACCTGCTCTTAAATATCTCCAGCGATGGAGATTCCACAGCCTCCCTAGGCAATTTATTCCAGTGTCTGACCACCGTGACCGTGAGGAACTTTTTCCTAATGCCCAACCTAAACCTCCCTTGCTGCAGTTTAAGTCCATTGCTTCTTGTTCTATCCTCAGAGGCCAAGAAGAACAAGTTTTCTCCCTCCTCCTTATGACATCCTTTTAGATACCTGAAAACCACTATCATGTCCCCCCTTAATCTTCTTTTTTCCAAGCTAAACAAGCCCAGTTCTTTCAGCCTTTGATCATTCTTGTTGCTCTTTTCGGGGCCCTTTCCAGTTTCTTCACATCTTGAAATGAGGCACCCAAGACTGGACACAATACTCTAACTGAAACCTAACCAGCACAGAGTAGAGTGGAAAAATCACTTCTCGTGTCTTGTTCACAACACACCTGTTAATGCATCCCAGAATCACGTTTGCTTTTTTTGGCAACAGCACCACAGTGTCGACTCATATTTAACTTTTGATTCACTATAACCCCTAGATCCCTTTCTGCTGTAGTCATTTCTAGACAGTCTCTTCCCATTCTGTATGTGTGGAAACTGACTGTTCCTTCCTAAGTGGAGCACTTTGCATTTGTCTTTATTAAACTTCCTCCTCTTTACTTTTGGCCATTTCTCCAATTTGTCCAGATCAATTTGACCCTATCCTCCAAAGCAGTTGCAACCCCTCCCAGCTTGGTATCATCTGCAAACTTAACAAGCGTACTGTCTATGCCAATATCTAAAATGTTGACGAAGATATTGAACAGAACCAGTCCCAATACAGACCCCTGCGGAACCCCACTCGTTATACCTTTACAGCAGGATTAAGAGCCATTAATAACTACTCTCTGAGTATGGTTATCCAGCCAGTTTTGCACCCACCTTACAGTAGCCCCATCCAGGGGGAAGTTAGAACTAAACACCACCACTGAACAAAGAACCAGGACTGGTGGCTGTAAACAAACTTTATGGGATCATGAGTCTGGCCAAGTTTCCTGTGCTAAGTGATTGTCTGGATTACAGATGTTGCCAGATGATAATGTACTGGACTAGAAAGGTTCAACCTGTACAAGATACTAGACATTCTAAAACAGAAAAGCAGTCCAGTAGCACTTTAAAGATTAACAAAATAATTTATTAGGTGATGAGCTTTTGTGGGACAGACCTACTTCTTCAGATCATAACCATGGCCAGACACACTGAAGAAGTGGGTCTGTCCCACGAAAGCTCATCACCTAATAAATTATTTTGTTAGTCTTTAAAGCGCTACTTTACCACTTTTTTGTTTTGATAGTATATCGACTAGCAGGGCTCCCTCTCTGTTACTAGACTTTCTAAAAGTAATGTTCAGATCCCTTCTGTACTTTAACAGGTTCAAGAGGCTGGAATTCCACACTCAGATCCTGTCCCTAGATGTAGCTTCATCTTCTGTGACAGGTATGTTGAATATATGGAGATTTACCTCTCTCACAGAGCTGGAAGGGGACTTTCAGAGGTCAGAGTCCAATCCCCTGCCCTCTTGGCAGGGCCTATCACCATCCCTACCAGATTTTTTTTTTTTTTTTTTTTTTTTAATATTATCTATTTGTCCCAGATCCCTAAATAGCACCCCCAAGGGCTGAACTCTAAACCTTGGGTTTAGCAGGCCAGTGCTCACACCACTAAGCTATCCCTCCCCTCAAACAAAGCAGTACATTCTAGCTGTCCTAACCCAAAGGCTCATGGCTCTTACAACCAGAAGCAAGCTGAGCTCATGTCTGCTCTTTTATCCACCCTCACTTCCATGTGTGGCTCTTGACAAGCTTTGGGAGTTTCTCCAAGGAAAGTGCACATGCTGCACATACAAGGTTGTCACTGCACTATACTCCCAACAGTTAGGTTGGGGGGGGGGGGGGGGGAAATCACTCAAATTTTTCTATCGCACTTTTCCTTGCAGCATATTTGGATTCTACCTTAATTTTTGCCTCATTATCTTAAATTTCAAGTGCCTGATATAGCCAGATAAACTGGCTTAAAGTCCAGCCAAGTTTTGGAGCAGTAATAGGAAACCACATCATGGCTGCGCCAGTGAAATATTTTTGCCAAGAAAATTGTAAACAATTTTAAATACAAGCACTTTGTCGGCTCTGATGAATCAATTTCCTTTCACATCCCCTGAACTTTAAACAGCTGATAGAATTATTGGTTCCTCTTAATTTCCAGTGATCTGGAGAATTTAGAAACTCCCCAGGGAGACAAATCTATTCAGCAATTTAAGGCTTTCGGAGAAATTAGCTGACGGCTTTGCCAAAATAGTGCTTATGCTTTAAAACTACACTTTTACTAACTTAAGAAGTTGGATTACGAAGATTTCTTATTAAATTTAAAAAATGTCAAATATGTGATAAAAATGTGTACCATTAACTTTGGGGTTTTGTGGGGGGTTGGAAAGAAGTGAATGTATTGAGGTGGGGTTTCAACTATAAGTATAATGTGTTTGCATTTTTTTACTCTGATAAACAGAGTAAACAGTAACTTTTATAATTGGGTTTTAAGCTTAAAACAGATTTTAGTGTGTCTGCGAAATGAGCTGTAAATCTTTAATTACAATAATACCCCTTGGAAAACACATTCCTACACTTCAAGCACCAAGAGAAATCAGTTTTGACTGCAGGGATAGGCTACTTTTGAGATATGGAGAGACAAAAAGAGTTTCAAGGTTTTTCTGAGGCTACGTTAACAGTGGAACTTTTCGAATCCAAGATACCGGTACAATTTTTTCCAAGTCTTCACAAAAATACCCACTGCCTGTCAAGTCACCGTGACATGTCATGAGATTTATAATATGACACAAACAAACAAGAGAGTGCAAGTGCAAAGACATCCAGCTTGTACTGGAAAGCTAATTTCATTATTAACTACAGTAAACCCTCAATACGCACAATCAAGTTGCACATATCTCAGGTTAAGGGAACTAAGGCCCCTGACAGAAGTGGGGAAATGCTCCTGTCAGGGCAGCAGCCGTGAGTCAGACTGCAGTCCCTGATGGTAGCAGGGAAACCGCTCCTGTCAGGGGCAGCAGCCACAAGTCAGGCTGCTGCCCCAACAGAAGTGGGGAAAAAACACTCCTGTTAGGGGTGGCAGCCTGACTCACAGCTGCCCCCTCACTCCCCTCACTGCTGTCAGGGGCAGAAGCTGCAAGTCAAGCTGTCGCCCCTAACAGGAGCTGTTTTCCGATCTCTGGAGTGGCAGAAAGCTGGGAACCAGGTGGCAGCCTGGCCCTTGGCTCCCCTCCACTGGGGGAGCTGGGAAACTGAGCAGGGCAGCAGCCCTGGTTAGTTTCCTGGCTCTAGGAGCAAAGGGGAGCCAGGAGCCAGGCTGCCCCTGGTTCCCGGCTGCCCTCCACTGGCTGGAGCCAGGAAACTGAACAAGGCTGCTGCCCTGCTCGGTTTCCCTCTCTGCAAGCCAGGCTGCCCCCTGGTTTCCAGCTCTCTGCCACTCTGGGAGCTAAGAAACAGACCAGTCCTTCTGGGCTGGTCAGTTTCCCAGCTCCTGCAAGCCCAGGGGAGCCAGGAACCAGGCTGCAGCCTAGTTCCCATCTCCCCTTGACTGGCATGAAAATTCCAGTTATGTGGGGGTTGCAGAAATGCAACCCCCCATGTAACTCAAGGGTTTACTGTACCTATCTCACCATGATCAAACCAAGTAGTGGCCTTTCCCAACCTCCCAAGAACACCCAAAACTTGTCTTCAGAATGGTGCTGGTGAGCCCTCAGTGAGCCTTCCTGAGCACCTCCCCTTTCCTCAATTTTGTTGCAAGTCTTCCAGTAGCTTCAACTTTTTTTTTTTTCGCTTGTCTGTTTCTCTTTGTATCTGTGCTGCTCCCACAATATAAGAGAGACACAACGCAGGCAAAGGAATACCTTTACCGGACCAACTTACAGTGGTGGAAGAGGTAAGCTTTCAAGTTTTACAGAGTTTTGGGGTTTTTTCATGCGTGTCAGATCTGGATAAAGCAATGAAAGCATCCAACCCAAATACAAGGCGGGACAGATTGTTCAGTGTAGGGGTATCATACATGTTGTAGGAAACCACTTAAAAAGGGGCAGGTAATTAACACAACTGTCAGCAAACAGGATATGTTGCTGTATAGCATCTCTGCTAAGTCCACACGCTTTAGTATGCAGCAGAGTTATGAATTTAAGCTGGCCTGTCTTTTGAAAGGGTTAGGCAGATTTCCTTTAACGGCCAGGATTAAGAAGTTGCACACTGAGCGATGGCTTTGTTAAAAAAGCGTTCATCGAAAACACACACCAACTCACTTGCACCATTTCCCTGCGGGTTCATTTGAGAGGGCAGTGATGTCTGGTTTCAGGATTTAGCCACTGGCTGTGTTATACCCAGTGTTGCCATAGGGATGTGCAGGACCCATGGATCTTGAAAAGTGCACTGTAGGGGTGTTGATCATTGCAGCATAGATACGTCTGCAGGTTTTGCACCTGTTGTTCTGATCAAGTCTGGTGCTACTTGGAGTTGGTGGGTCATGGTCTGGGAGGAGCCAACGATGTAGGTGAGATTGGGGACTGTGTCCTGAGGTATCTCTGTCCCATGCTCTCCCTTTTGGCCTCTGAACAAGCCCCCACTGAGCACAAGCTGAAACGGTTTTGTGATACCCCATACAAGTTCTGGTGTGAGGTGGTCAAGGACAAGAAGGGGCAGAGGCAACAACATATGGGGGAATACAGGAGGGGTCATGCGCACACACCCAGCACTGCACCACTTTCAGAGGAAGAGGTGAGCTGGGGCACATGGCTGGTGCCCCCTGGACTCTTCCTCACCAGTCACCGCTGAACAGGGGTGAACTGTTTGCGAGTTCCCTTTCCCCCGCCCTGGGACTGAAGCAAGTGACACGATGCGAGCTCTCTCTGGTGTAGTGGATCTGTTTGGGAAAGGTGGTTTAAAATACAGCTAGGTGTGTATCCCAGAGTGTTTCCTCATGTGGAGCTTTCACCTCAGACTAGTAAGAATACTGCGCTCCTCGCAGCTGGATGAATCAAAACCTAGTATGACCGGAGACTAATCAGCTGCATTGCATAACACCCAGGCCAACAACCTGCTCTGAGCCATTAGGACTGCCTTCAATGGTGATCAGATACAAACACACAGCAGGCACGTCCGTTTTCCGAGTACCCTGAGAGCAACCCCTACGCATTTCTAAAAAAGAAATCCTGGACATTACAGCCAGCCCCTATGTCTCTACTCAGTTATACCAAAGAATGGCTGTTTTCACAGAGAACTTCAGTATTTCAGGAAAAAGCCACTTGGCATATTTAAGCCCCTACACTGAGGGTGTGTTTGCTTATGCATTAAGGGAATTACAGTATAGTTAATCACCCCATATCCTAAGAAAAACACAGTGATCAGCACACATTGCACTACTTCACCGAGAAAGAGGGGCTTGGTTAAAGCCACATGTCCCTCTTCACTCTTGCCATTACTGACATGTCTTTTCTGCATCTGCCTGGTAAACAGGCTTTACTTCTCAAACCCCATCTGAAAGCCTCCCTTCCTTCCGCCCTCCTAATACTTCTCACTAACTAAAAGATACTGGGAGGCAAAGCTTGCATGAAAGATGATCACAAAGTCAAGCTCTTGAAGCAGATTGCGTTCACCCTATTTGAACCAGAAACAGCACAAATACAGAGCACAGACCTGTATAACATGAACTATTGTCAGTCCAGTCTCATGAAGTAACTAAGCCATTTTGGACCTGAACCCAAGCTCAGGGGGCCACAATTTATTTGTAACATCAACTACTGGTCAGCTAAGAGAGTTAAATATTTCCCACACCATTTTAGAATGGTTAGCGCATCTGAACACAGCTCAAAAACCCTAGAAGTGGAGATTTAAGGTAGCACTTAGGATACTCTTTCACAGTTTTAGCTCTTCTGACTGCAAGTGCCAGGACTTAAATTGTGTAAGAGGCAGTAAACTGGGGCAAGAATCATATGTTCCCCACACCTATAAGCATAAACATCAGAGCAGCAAGTCATTCCATGCCACTGTTCCAACTGCTGACACAAGACTACACTGGGAGCAGAGCTCTGGGCAGGAGCCGGCCTTATACGGCTGTGACAGCAATATAATTAGTCGCTCCTTGCTCTCCAGGCCCAAAGCACCAGATCATACCAGTGGCCCAGGAGAAAAAAAACTGACAAAGGTAACACCACCTCTACTGATACCATTTGGAGAAGTACTATACACAGGACCATGGGCTATCCAAGCAGAAGGACAAACAGAGAAGGCACAAAAGGAAAGAAGCAGGAAAACAAAGGGGGCTTAACAGTAAGTCAGAATTTAAGATCAAAGAGAGCCTCATGCCCCGTGTTAAAAACACCTTCCACTCAGCCTCTAGAATGAAAGGTGCGATTCCTTTGTCATTCTTTTGGAAACTCGGGCTAACACCTGTGATCTCCAAACGTCCAGCAAACGGAGGATCTCTAACAAGGTTGGAGGGAAGAGACACTAAGTGCTAAGAGAGTAATACAGGAAGACCTCTATATAAAAAAGGCGAGAGATAATCCAAACCAAGTCCAAGTCAGAAACCCACAAGACACTAGTGAAAGAAAGGGAAGCACAACTGGAGGAACTACAATGTTACTTATGTCCAACCCAACAACAGTTAGTAGAAAAACAAACCTCTCCCCGACAACTTTTTATTCTTGCCTCCCTGTTCTCATTCGTGGGAAAGGAACACATACATTAGATGGTCTCAAGGGAGCCTAGAAATAACTACCTTGGGCTTCTACAAAGAGAGGGGAGCGGGATGCAGGTACAGAGGCAGGCATGTGCTTTAGATGGCTATTCACCTAATAGAAAGACACCCCAAAAAGATGGCGATACCACTGGGTACAATCTGAATCACAAGCACAAAATGCTGAGTTTGGGGGGGGAACTGAGTTGCTCCTGTGGCCCACATTTCTGCACTGAAGATTATTACCATAATTATAGTGCCCGGGGCCTAGGGGACCTCGTCACGAACCAAGCCACCCAGTGGTAGACACACTGCAGACACCAAACAAAATCAATCCTGACAAATCAGTCCCCGCTAGTGACTCCCCAACCTCCCCAGGCAGTCCAGAAATCCAAGAACTGATTTCTAATTAGATAGCAGCAGGGAAAACTGATGTTAAAGAGCCACTGACACCTGCAAGACCCACCACAAAACAGGTAAAACACTCCCTGACCAAGAACCACTGGTCTAGACCTACTGTGGGTTGGAACCACCTGCCATTTTACTGGGGTCACCAGGGCCAGGATTAGATGTACTGGAACCCAGGGTTGAATCTGAAGCCTGAACTCCATCCCCAGGCTCAAACTGAGTTCTCTCCTCCAGACCACTGACAACAAGACTTGGGACTGTGGCCCTTCTCTCTTCCTACCTGGGGTCATGTAGTAACTTTGTTGCCGCAAGGGGCTGCTGTTCAGTGAAGTGTACCAACTCCTAGTCTAGGTCTTCTGATACCAGGGACCAGTCTTCTGATTTCTTAAAGTGTCCCAGGGAGAGCTCAGGAACTGGTGCTAGTCCACAGACTGGATGTTGAGCAACAGTGATCTAGAGAAGCCTATGTACTGCTACCATCCAAGTCCTCCCCTTAACAACACCCTGCAAGGAGGCCTATTCTTAGCAGCCTCTGCTCCTGACCTCTTATCACATTATGTGCTTTCATGGTCTTGTCTAGTTGTTACAAGGGTTCTCTTTACAGGAAACTGGGTTTTGCATGGTAGTCACAAGCATTTTAATAGTTGCTGTATTAATAGATTAGGGAGCAGTAGTGTATTATGTTTGTAGTTCTGGGAGAGATGATTTGTTCAATGCTGAAGTAAGGTTTAACAATTTCAGACGTGAGCAGGTATGTTGTATCTGTGAGATCTATGCGCATACCTTCCCTTGCCACAAACAAAAAGACATTGAGGAATTATGTTCAGGCCATGCAATGTACATGTAAAACTTGCACCACAGCAGCAAGCTATGCCGTGTGCATTTAAAACCACCACCACCCACAAGTCCTTTTTAACTGTATGTACTGCACCACAGAGGCACTAATGCAGATTCTAGCCACAGACCTCTGTAGGATGGAGAGCAGTAAAACATAAAAGGGACAGTACGTGAACTTCAGAAAAGAACACAGGACAGCTTTCTGTTGCTGCTTTTAGCACTTAGTGTTTGATCTACATAAACTTTTCATGTGGTGTGCGTTTTACAGGAAGACTTTGTAGGACGAAAGAGAGGGGCGGAGTTGCTCTCTGGATCCCATTAATTCTTTGTCCTGACTAACTAATGAGAATTACTGTCCCCTTTACAACACATCTCACAAATTTAGACACACTTCTGTCCATAAGAGAGTCTTCTCTAGACACTGTTCATGCCCTCAGCCTTTCCTGGTGTCTCTCTGCCAAACCTTCCAGTGTTACAGATGCTCTCCTCTGACTCACTCCTGTTTAGTTTTCCAGAGCAGGGCCCCCTATGTTACCTCACTAGGTATTCCCAGTAATCTGGCAAAGGTTTTTGCCCAACTGACACAGTATACTGTACTCTGTACCACCTTCAAAGGAACCCTATCTACTTGCTACTAACATTCTGCAGCGAATTAGGATGCTTTCTTGACAACCACCTGCTGCCACAATTGGTCTGCCCACTCTCCAGCCTTCCGTAACATTCTGTACAACAATAAAAGTTGGCCATTAAAAAAAAAAGGGGTCTCTCCCCCCGCCACCCCAAAGTCCTGAGTTGCCTTTGTCAGACTAGAGTTTTATCGCTAGACAGCGCAGAGTTCTTACCAAAGCCTTTCAGGAAAAGTGAAAATGCACAACTACAAACTAAACATAAAGGTCTGGGAATGCAAAACTTCATGGCTCTTCAGTATGGCTGGCCGCCTCTGGAAACATTTGATAAGCATCTGTCCTTGAGTGACCTGAGACAGACGAGACTGGGGATGGGAAGACAGGAACAGGAAAAACACAACAGCTGTGCACGCACAGGTAGGGGACGCAATTTGGGCTTTTTTTGGCTAAGTTCTACCACAGAAGTGTTTACATGAACACAATATGCTTGAAAAGATATTTGGTACTAGAAATATTAGGGTGTATTTTCAAGTGTAAATAAAATTTTTAACTATATTAAATAAACTAGAAGGTAAGTGTTGAGACCACTGAGGCACTTGCTATTCCTATTACAAAATAAAACATTGCCTTGAAGCTCACTGGAAAAGGAGGTTGGACACAGTCCTTTATGGCTAATAAGTGGAATTAAATGACATGGGTGGAGGGAGTTGTGCATTATTTGTTACAGGGCCTTGGTCTGCTAAATTCCAGAAATTTCTGGAACATAAGAAAGTCATTTAATAACATGGTTCAATAGAAGACTGGCTAGCTTAACTTGTGTTTCAAGGTGCCTGTTTTTCAAACATCTTGGTTAGAATGAAAGTTGCTGATCAATACCTCAAACAGGCAAACAACAAAACATCAGGTATAAAAGAGCATCTTTCTTCCCTTTCAAGCACATTGCATAAGATGACTTGGAGTTACTGCAGAGAATTCTTTCCCAGGTGTCCAGCTTGTGGATCTCACCCATATGTTCAGGGTCTAACTAGTAACACAGAGGTAGCCATGTTAGTCTGTAATCTAACAAAACAAACCAGTCGTATAGCACTTTAAGGACAAGCAAAATACTTAATTAGGTGATGAGCTTTCGTGGGGCAGACCCACTTCCTCTGATCTTGAGATACCGGCCCCATGAAAGCTCGTCACCTAACAAATTCTTGTGTTAGTCTTTAAACATCTAAATAATCACCATATTTAGGGTGGGGAAGAAATTTTGCCCCAATCAGATAATCAGACTCCAAGGGTGGTTTCACCGTCCTCTGCTGCATGAAGCACGGACCATTTGCAAGTTTAAAATACCATAAAATGGCAGATTCTCAGAAAAACTATTTAAATAATGATTTGAAGACTTCACTAACTCAGCCAGAGGTTAGGGATCTACCACAGTAGTGGGTGTGTGAGGTTCTGTGGCCTGCGAAGCGGAAGTGGTCAGACTAGATGATCATGATGGTCCCTTCTGACCTTAAAGTCCAGGAATCTAAGTAGTAAGAACAAGAAGTTGAATGGCCTGAAGTAATGAAATCAACAATTCTGCTGAAGTAAAATGTACATTAGCAAGAGTTGTAAAATAGCAAGTTAAGGATTTTATTTTTTCTGAAAAGCTTTGACTGCAGTGGGAATATTTTCCTGAAATTCCCTAATGAAGTCTTTACCAGTTCAGATGAATTAATGAATGCTGAATCTACACTAGGAAGTAGTAGCACCCATATACGGGGGGAAAAATTACTTAAAAAAAGCTAAAAATGCATGAAGTTGTTGAAAAAAAAAAAAAAAGAGTGCCATCCAGAATACAGAGAAAGCATGACAAGGTCTTTCCCACTTGCTCATACTGAGCAATTAAAATGAGATGATGGTTTGGCAGAAGCCATTATCCTAAACGTGAAGTGTAAGCGTTCATTCAGTAGAACTAAACATTGCTGAAAAATACACCTCTCAGTCCTTAAATCACAAAGGTCAAATATTCTTCCACAACCACCCAAGAAAACAGGGCAGACATAGCTTTACATCACTATGGGAAAGCTCATAAGCAACTGAAAACCTGTCCTCAAAGAATAGTAACAGAGAGGAAGCCGTGCTAGTCTATACATTATCAAAACAAAAAGCAGTCAAGTAGCACTTTAAAGACTAGCAAAATAGTTTATTAGGTGAGCTTTCGTGGGACAGACCCACTTCTTCAGACCATAGCCAGACCAGCACAGACTCAAGAGTAGTTCACTATCAGACTGGGAGTATGTACCTAGCAAGATCCCAGAGAGGTCTGTCCTGGATCCAGTGTTACTCAATATTACCATTAATTCAGATAACAGAGCAAGGAGTATGCTTATAAAATATGCAGATGGTACCAAAGCGGGAGGGGCTGCAAGCACTTTGGAAGAATGTGAGCCAATAATATCATGCAGTCGTGAAAAAGCTAATCTTATTCCAGGTCTTTCTTACAACACTATCTTGTTAATAAGACACAGAAGGCAACTGTTCCACTCAGCAGGAGAACGGTGTCCAGTTGGAAGTGCTACAGTAAAACAAATCACAGGACTTCTAAGAGTGGCCAGAAAAAAGCAATAAAGATTTATATAAGTCAGTCATGTTTAGCCTTGAGAAAAGATGACTGAGGAAGGACTTCATGGATAGTCTTCAGATAGAGTAAGGGTTGTCATAAAGAGAGCGGATTAATTCTCCATGTCCAATAGAAGACAGACTAAAAGTAATGGGATGAACCTGCAGCAACTGTGAAGCTAGCTAAGCTCTGGAATAAGCTTCTAAGGGATGTTGTGGAATCCCATCATTAGAGGATTTTAAGAACAAGTTGGACAAAACACTTGCCAGAGATGGTCTAGGTTAATTTGGTTCTGCGTTAGTGCAGGGGGTGGATTTGATTACCTCCCTGTATTCCTTCAAGCCCCACACGTCTATGATTCTGTGACCAGCCCCATGGTAGATGGGCTCAGTGAAGATAAACAACTTTTCAGTAACTCAGTGGAACTCAGGAAAATCCAGACTAGATTTACAACCAACTGCCATAATTACACTGTGTTCATGTGCACTTTGATTAGATGATTATGCTTATGAAGTTAAACAAACTGACTGTTTTACATTGCACAGATGCACCTCAACTGCTGCTTAAAACAGACAGCGCAGACTTTATGCTACTCTAGCACCTCTCTGAAGTTACTCTCCTGCCCTCCGGAACATCAGTCTCCATTAACAAACAAAAGGTAATGCTCTAGTAGTTATGAGTACAAAGAAAACCTCAAACATGAACCAAAGTAACCAGCGTAGCTCTCCACGTGAATTTGCAGAAACCCTGGAACTATCACTCAGAGAAGTTCAAACTACCCCCTCCTCTCAATAAAGGCATTAGTAAGTGATTGCTCTCTTTTAACCATTTATTTTTCACGTTCGAAAGGAGAGGGAGGATCACAGAACCGCACAATCTGCTTTGAGTGGTTTCTCAGTTTGGCACCATCAGTGAATGACAACTCAGAGCAGCCCATGTCCATGACAGTGCCCTGGGAGGGAAGACCACCAGCTGGGGCAGCCTTGGTTAATCAATTAAATGAGATCTTTACATCCTTATTCTGCATAATCCATGACATCACCTCATTTGGGCGACTTGTGGGCAGCCTTTATTTTTGGCGGAGTTTGAAAGAGTACCCTCACCGTTTTTTCCCCCGATCTGCCATGTCATCCCTGGCCCTGCACAGACCATCACACCCCTGTCTTTCTAGAGCTAGTGGGGACTAACACCAGCTCTCCAACACCCTCACCATCAGCGCATTAGTATGTGCAACCATGTTTAAACTGAAAAATGCAAAACATAAAATCCATACTATCTATATGCTCTTGCATCTACCTACCAGTATAACATGCTACCCCCTGGGAGTGTCCAGTACTGAAACCAATATGTATCATAGCAGCAGCAGCTCAAAAATACCATTCATCTTGCACTTCCATTCACCAAGATTCACCAGCTCATCTCCCCACCCTCCTGTCATTCTTAGTCCCACGACACTTGGCAGACACACACAAAGGAGGTTAAATATCCTGGACTAGTGCCAATGTTCAAGTTCATTATGCAGGGAAAAATTTGGCTGCCACGGAAAGATGAGGGTTTAACGTAAAATGCATTTTCTGGTCCTAATCTAAGGCCAAGTGGATGTGCATATCACAAAACTACTATTTCAGCACAACATATGACAAAACAATATTCTCTGTTCAAGAAGGACCTAGGTTTGGAAAAGCAGGAAGTGCTGTAGTTCAGGTGGACAGAGGTGCAGTAAAGAAGTTGTGGAGCGCGCAGAAACAGAAAAGCAGGTGAGGTCACGCAGGTCAAAATTACTGTGGAGGGACACAGAACAAAGAGACACAGACATTATGTAAGCAAGCTTATAACAGCTTTGCAAGCACTATGCCTGGGTCTAGCCAGTATGATAAATATCCGAGTTTTGAGATAGTCACCTGAGGAGACAAGCGATTTAATATAATTATGCCATAAACTGACTTAATACAAAGGTGGCAGCTCATATGAACAGTCAGCTACCCCATTTGAAAACCCACTTTGGGGCTGGGCTGGTAGTGGACATTGGGCTAACTGTCAGTAGAGCAGGAATATCAGCAGGTTCGGGGCAGAGCTGACATATGATGAGCTGAGTCACTTCTTGCAGTGAGGTCTCCACACCTGCCTGCTTAATGACCACTACTGGAAGTTTGCTGTAGGCACCAGCAGGGTAAAGAGAAACACAAAAGAATGAACATGGCTGCGGTACACAAACACACAGGAGCCTACAAACAACCTTTATGTATCAGTGTACTCAGCTGAAAGCAGCTGGGAGCCTGTGATTACTCACTCCCAATGGTTATGTACTTTGCTTATTGCAACACAGGTTTGTTTTTTTCCCTCTCCAGATTCCCCAAGAACGACCTTGACAAATGGTATCTAGAACAGAACAACACTACAGAAAACCTGCACTAAACAATCTCCTCCAATATGCAAGCATTACTTCATCCAAGTTTCTAGCACAATTTTGTTCAATCTCTACTAAAAGCTGTCCCTATGAGGTACCTGATTTTGGCTCATGCCAGCATGTCCTAACTTATCTCCATGTTTCCCCATTCCCACGCAGCTCAGAAGTTTCAAACTCCCAGAACACCCTCGTGAAAGTAGGAACTCTCACCTTTCATTCTGACAGTGGGGGAATTGGGTCCAGCTGATTGCTTCCTCCATCCTCTCCAGTTCTGACAAAGGCTCTCCGCCTCAGAGATGAAGGAACAAAGAGAGTCTTCCTCAAAGCGGTCAGAGTCTTCAAAGGAAAACCTTTCCCCGTCCTCCCACTCCGCAAACATGAGTTCCATCACATCCAATAGACGCGAGGAAGAAAAGAAACAGACCTGCTCACTCAAACAGGTAAGTGACCATGATGCCAGGAGAACTTTTATCAACAATTGAAAGTCCAGCTTCACTCAGGTCCCCGTACTGCAAAACCAGGGAAAAAACAAAGAGCAAAAACTGTTTCCAGTAGGGAGAGCAGAAACATGACAAAAAACAAAAACAAAATCACAAGGAAAATGCATAAAAATCCCAAGATACCAAGTTCTTTAAAAAGTTAAAAAACTTTTATGTCCACAAGACATAGTGAACCCCAAGACTCAGTCTGCTGAATGATGCTTCCAAATATGACACAGGCTTGTGTCTGACAGACCCAGGAAAGTCTGATGGTTTCAGCTGCAAGTGACCCAGAGAGCCTGATGTGGGAGGGGGAAGGGTGGTTTGTTTCTTTTAAGTTTCACACTAGGAAAATATATTTCTATAGATTAAGATCTCCCTGAGGTTGTGCTTTTCTCCCACTACAAGTGGGGAAAAATGCTTTCTCCCCATCACAAAAAAACAACAGCGGGGAGCTGGGGGGGGGGGGGCACGTCCCTGTATTTGAATAGATGTAGAACCACTCCAGCTCTTGCGAAGGGTTGCAATGGGGGATGCTCTTCGGCGCAGCCTGAGAGGCAGCCAGGGGAGGCTGTCGCAGGAGTAGCAGCCCCGGGGTGGAGGGAAAAGCGAAGTGGGCACCAGCTGGGCAGGGGAAGGCCGGAAGGGAGCAGCGTCAAGGGGCGGCCGGAGCGAGCAGGGCTCCGGGGAGGAGCCGCGCCCCAGGAACCAGTACACAGGGTGGGAAAGGAGCGGCGGCCCCAGGGGTCGGTGCCAGGCAGGAGGAGGAGGAGGAGGAGGAGGGAGGCCAGCAGCAGTCCCCACCCCCGGCCGGGAACGAGAGGAGCCGCGCTCCGGGGGTCAGTGCCGCGGCGGGGCAGAGGGCTGGGGCTGCGGCTCGGCGGGTGCGCAGGGGTCAGCGCGGGGGACGCACGAGCCAGGGGAGCCGGAGGGGAGAAGCGGAGCCCGGGGCGGCTACCAGAGCGCCGGCAGCCTCTCCTGGCCCGTGCCCGTGGGGCGGCTGTGGGGGCTGGGACCGCGCCGGTCGCTAGCGGCCCATGGCACCGGCTCCTCTCCTGGCGCAGGCAGCGGCCGGACTCCCCTCCCCGCGCGTACGCTGGCTGCGCGCCTCCCCGCGTCACCCGCCGACCCCGCTTCCGGCTTCCGGCTGACGCGACCACTCCCAGCATGCCGCGGGAACGCGACGGGGCTCGCGCGGCATGCTGGGATCGGTAGTCCCTGAGGCGAGCGGCCGCCCGCGCGGCATGCTGGGACCGGTAGTCGCCGCGCCTTGGCCGTGTTCCGAGACACGTGCTCCGCGTCGTGGGGCTGAGCTCGCTCGGGAGCCGGGCTGCCGGATTTGCACGCGGGAGAGAAGGGCCCCGCCGTGGGAGCGGGGGGTTCCCGCAGGATCCCCAGCCAGGAGCAGGGGACCCCGCAGCGGGGAGCCGGCTGGGGCCTGAGCCCGTGCCAGCAGCAGCCCCAGCAGCAGGGTGGGATTTCTCCCACATCCCCCCTTTATGCACAAGTGTCCAGCGGGTCATCTGTGTGTGAACACGGGAGGTGGGACTCGTCCGGGAAATTCGGGCCAGTCCCGCGCATTGCAGGATGTCTGACGCCCCTGCGGGAGACAGACCCACTTCTTCAGATCTGGAGGTTGTTCCTCAGCTCCTGTTGTCTGGTGCCCCCCCCCCCCCCCCCCCCCCGCCTGAGCTACGCAGGTGACATCGTCATCTGGACCCATGGGAAGGAGGCTCTTGAAGAGTTCCACTGAGATCTCAACAGTTTTCAGCCTTAGCCTGGACCAGTCCACACAACAGATCCACTTCCTGAACGCTACAGTGCAAATATTTGATGGTCACACGCACCACCCTGTACCGAAAACCCACAGTCTGCTATACTTACCTACATTCCTCCAGCTTCCATCCAAAGCACACCACGTGATCCTTTGTATACAGCCAAGCACTAAGGTACAACCACATTTGTTCTAATCCCTCAGACAGAGACAAACACCTACAAGACCTTTACCAAGCATTCTTAAAACAACTATACCCACCTGAGGAAGTGAGGAAACAGACTAACAGAGCCAGATGCATACCCAGAAGCCACCTGCTTCAAGGCAGGCCCAAACAAAGAAAAATAACAAACCGCAACAGGCCATCACCTCTCCAGTGATCAACAGCCCATCCTGGACAATGCTCCCTCACTCTTAGGCCTGGGGAGGCAGGCCTGTCCTCTCCTACAGACAGCCCACCAACCTGAAACAAATTCTCACCAACTACTGAACATCACACCACAGTAACGCTAAACAAGGAACCAATCCCTGCAGCAAACCTCGGTGCCAACTCTGCCCACATATATACACCAGCGATATCATCACAGGACCTAACCACATCAACCACACCACAAAGGGCTCATCAACCTGTGCATCTACCAATGTAACATTTGCCATCATGTGCCAGCAATGCCCCACTGCAATATACATTGGCTAAACTGGACAGTCTCTGCATAAAATAATAAATGGACACAAATCAGATATCAGGAATGGTAATATACAAAAACTTGTAGGAGAACACTTCAATCTCCCTGGACACTCAGTCAGATTTAAAAGTAGCCATCCTGCAATAACAACTCAAAAACAGACTTCAAAGAGAAACTGCAGAGCTGCAATTCATTTGCAAATTTGACACCATCGATTTAGGATTGAACAAACAATGGGAATGGCTGGTCAACTACAAAAGCAGTTTCTCCTCACTTGGTGTTCACACTCCACATCAACTACTTGAAGTGGTCCATGTCCGCCCTGACTGAATTGCCCTTGCTAACTCCATCCTTCCTCTTGATTGGTACTCCCTTATTTTCTTGCACCTGTATATTTATACCTTCCTCTGGAATTTCCCCTACATGCATCTGACAAAGTGGGTCTTCGCCAACGAAAGCTTGTGCTCCAATAATTCTCTTAGTCTATAATGCGCCACAGGACTTCTCGTTGTTTAGACAGGGATAGGTAATTCCTGAGGGGAGCAGACCCTCCATGGCATGCTGGGATAGGTAACCCCTCAGGGGAACAGGAAGATCGCTGTGCATGCTCGGATTTGTAATCTTCTGCCTGGCACCAGCTCAGAGTGAGGGTGATCCAGGGTACCCCATGAGTCAACAGTGTGCCCTTGTAGCCAAGAAGGCTAACAGCATACTGGGGAGCATTAGGAGCAGCATTTCCAGCAGATCAGAGAAGCTATTATTCTCCTCTACTCAGAACTGGTAAGGCCACATCTGGAGTATTGCATCCAGTTCTCCCCTCCGCCCTCTCCCCCAGTTTATAGAGGATGTGGATGCACTGGAGCAGGTTCAGAAGAGGGTAACAAAAGTTATTAAGGGGCACATGACCTATGAGGAGAAGCTGAGGGATTTGGGGTTATTTAGTTTGCAGAAGAGAAGACTGAGGGGTGATGCGATAGCAGCCTTCAACTTCCTGAAGTGGGGTTCCAGAGTGGATGGAGAGACGCTGTTCTCAATGGTGACAGATGGCAGAACAAGGAGCAATGGTCTCAAGTTAGAAGGAGAGGCATAGGCTGGATATTAGGAAAACTATTTCACCAGCAGGGTGGTGAAGCATTGGACTGCGTTGCATAGAGGGGTGGAGGATTCTCCATCCCTAGAGGTTTTTAAGTCTCGGCTTGACAAAGCCCTGGCTGGGATGATTCACTTAGGCAGGGGGCTGAACTCTGTGAGCTCCAGAGGTCCCTTCCCTCCCTAAGATTCTAGGAGAGAAGAAGGGGCACAGTCCCACCTGTACAGCAGGGAGAGCTTGTCCCCAGCAGGATACATGTGGACACACACACAGACAGCTGGCCAGGACCCAGGGCTGGCAAAGCTCCCCAACAGAGTGACCAAGCAGCCAGTTTTTGACCAGAACACCTGCTGGAAAAGGGACCCTGGCAGCTCCCTGCAAACCAGCCAGTCCTGATGCTGCAGAGCCTGGGCAGGTGAGTGCTCCGGCCTGGGGGCTGAGATGCAGGAGGGAGCGTGGACTCTGGGGTAAGGTCAGGAAGAAGGGATTTGGGGTGCAGGAGATGGCACCAAGTTTGGTGGGGAGGGCAATCCTGTTCTCTGGAAGCAGCCAGCAGGTTCAGCTCCCAGGCAGGGGCCATGGGGTTCTGCATGTTTCTCCCCTCCTGAGCACCAGCTCCACACTCCCACTGATGGGTTCTCGGCCCATGGGAGCTGGGGGGTTATGCTAGCCGCACAAAAGGAATGCCTCAGAGCCTCCTGCATCTGTCTCCTGCCCTAGCAGTGCAGTGCCCCAGAGCAAGGCAGCCAGGTGGCCTGTCCTAGCATTGCTGAAGGGAAGACACCCAAGGTAAGCACAAACCCTCCCCACCAAACTTGGTGCCCTCTCCTGCTCCCAGATCCCTCCTTTCTGGCCCCACCACAGAGTCCACACTCCTGCCTGCATCTCAGCCCCTGGGCCAGAGCCCCTCCCCAAACCTGAGGCCTGTTTTGCATCCCAAACCCCTCACCTTCGGGTCCACCCCAGAGCAACTGTAACCACTGACAGGCAGACTTGAAACTGGGACCCCAGGAGCTCGGTGCAGCAGCCTCTGCAGTTTGAGCTAGAAGCCCACTGGCTCTCAGCTGAGGCTGGAGAGGAGACTCACTCTCTCTCTGTAAGTGGTCTAGGTGCCACTGCATGAGAGAGTGAACCACACCTCTAGGCATGTGGGTTACCCAGGCACCACCAACCCAGAACCTTCGCCCCACCGCACCTCAACCCCCGTCCCACCCCAGAGATCTCTCTCGCACTCTGAACCCCCATAGCCCTCACCTCCTCCGGCACCCCAACCTATAGCTCCCTCCCGCCTTCCAAATCCCTCAGCCCTGCCCCAGCCTGGAGCCGCCATCCTGCACATGGAATCCAAAGCCCCTCGCCCACACCATATCCCAATCCTCTGCTGCAGCCCAGTGAAAGTGGGGGAGGCTGAGAGCGAGCCTCTGAGGGAAGGGGAATGCAGCGAGTGGAGGGAGGACCTCGGGGATAAGGGCAGTGCCGGGAGGTTCCGGTTTGTGCCAGTGGAAGGTTGGCAATCCTGCTCCCCAAAGTGCAGAAAGACGGGCACTGCTTTCTCCCCTTTCCTGCCCTCCACTCCATCCTGAGGCTTTTGCTCCTCCCCACTCATCCCACTTAGCTGCGCCCCTCGCGCCCAGGCGCTCTGCAGTGATGCCATTTTTCCCCCTGCCACGGGAACCACAGCGGTGCACCTCCCTCCATCATTCCCCCACTGCTCTTGGAAGAGGATCCACAGCCTGGGTCCTGGCCACCCACGTTAGGAGTGTCACACTTCAGACACAGGCCGAGCCCTGAAACATGGAAGTCACCCACTTTCCCAGGGGTACATCCCCATCCAGGGCCTCTCCAACTCTTGCACCCAGGCCCCACTGCCCTTGGGGAGGAAGAACTCCTCCTGCAAGTTGCAATACAATTTGTATTGCTTCTTGCTAACAGGATCTTCTTATGTGGGAACATGGGGCAGAGTTCCAACTCTGCTGCTGGGCAAGGCCCCTGCACTGGTAGGATTCCTCAGCATTGGCAGCTGTCCTGCTGCTGGGTGAGTTCATTGTGTTCTGGTGTCAGTAGTCAATACCTTACCCATGGACTAGAAACTGATTGCCGGTAGGCAGGGATGCTGTCCACAACCGTGGGGTTAGCCAGAAGTCTGCCTATAACAAGGGGGAGGGGGATTTTTTAACAGCTGTTAGAATGTCTGTCTAAGAGAGCTCTGGCTCCAGTAAGTCTCTTTGTGCATAGAGGCCTCTCTCCATGTGTGTAGCAGAGTGGAGTGCCAAGCTAGGCAAATGATTTGACAGTGTAGCCAGAGCACTCTTTGCAGGAATAAAGTATCTTTTTGAAGGGTCATTCTACTCTGAGCATCACCATATTAAACAAAACAAAACAAGCTTTGTTCAGCAGATCCGCTTGCACATGTATCAGTCACTCATTATCAATCATTTTAGCGACTTAAAGTTTTTAGTATCAGAGGGGTAGCCGTGTTAGTCTGGATCTGCAAAAGCAATGAGGGGTCCTGTGGCACCTTACAGGCTAACAGAAATGTATGAGCATGAGCTTTCGTGGGCAAAGACCCACTTCGTCAGATGCAAGTAGTGGAAATTTGCAGAGGCAGGTATAAATAGGCAGGCCAGAGCAAGGTTAACTCAGTCAGGGAGGGTGAGGCCTACTACCAGCAGTTGATCTAGAGGTGTGAACACCAAGAGAGGAGAAACTGCTTTTGTATTTAACCAGCCATTCACAGTCTTTGCTTAATCCTGAGCTTAGGAAGTCAAATTTGCAGATGAAATGCAGCTCAGCAGTTTCTCTTTGGAGTCTGGTTTTAAAATTTTTTTGCTGTAGGATAGCTACATTTAAATCTGTTATTGTGTGTCCTGGGAGATTGACGTGCTCTCCTACGGGTTTTTATACATTGCCATTTCTGATATCCGACTTGTGTGCATTTTATTCTTTTCCGTAGGGACTGTCCAGTTTGTCCAATGTGTATAGCAGAGGGGCATTGCTGGCATATAATGGCATATATTACATTGGTAGATATGCAGCTGACTGAACCTGTGATGGTGTGACTGACCTGGTTAGGTCCTGTGATGGTGCTGCTGGTGTAGATATGCGGGCAGAGCTGGCACCAAGGTTTGCTGGATGGGTAGGCTCCTGGGTTAGAGTTGCTGTGGTGTGGTGTATAGTTGCTGGAGAGACTCCACCAATACTCCACCAGTTCTAATGGCAATTAGGATGAACCTGTCCAGGATTTCATGCCACCTAATGTGGTATTACGCTCTAAAAAATCTAAACATTTCTTCCACTGTTCACTGGCAGGTATCTCAGATATTGACTGGGTATGTAGGAAATTCATATACTTACTTTTACAGGGATTTTTACTACTTGATAGCCTGTTAGTTTATTCTTTTAATATCAACTGAGAGAAAGCTGTGCTAGCCTATATACTATCAGAACATACCTGTTCTGGTCTGGCTATGGTCTGAAGAAGTGGCTCTGTCCCACAAAAGCTCATCACCTAAGAAATTATTTTGTTAGTCTTTCAAGTGCTACTTGACTGCTTTTTTGTTCTTTTAATATGGCTGCTTTGCTCTTGTCAGAGGTTCCCATTAAAGCCCCTCACAATGGCCCCAATCCTGCAATACTTGGACACGTGCTTATCTTCAAGTATGCAAATATCCCTGTTGATCTCAAATGAAATTCTTATGTTTAAACTAAAGCAGCACCTACATAAAGATGTCTGGGATTGGAGTCCAAGTGTGTCTCTGAAGGACAGAAAGCCATCCTTTTAAATAAATATTTCCTTATGAGAGAGTGATAGGTTTACACAATAATTCAAGTCTCCACTATGCAGACTTTTTCTGTGAGAAAAGAGATTTCTTTGGACCTGTTTTCTTGCTAGCGAAAGAGATGCTATTAATTAACAATTGCTGCTGTAATTACTCTGTGCTAATAATACAGTCAAATAATTGGGTAATTACTGTGCATGGTCCCTTGTACAGTGTCAAGGGGAAGAAAGAGAAGATTGGTTTTAACGGAACATGTGGGCCTGGATCCTCAGTTGGACTAAACGGCTATGTCTTACTGACTTCCCAGGAGCTGTGCCAATCTACACCATCTGAAAATCTGTTTTATGAGCAATACTTAATTTGTGCCAGGCCTTGGCAATTCAGATCCTCAGCAGCTCTGGACTTGCTGCATCAGTTAGGAATTGAAAAAGTTTGCTTGGGCCTCAGCACCTCTTTCATTACAAATTAAGTGCCAATTCTGAGCTTTAATACAATGAACTAGACTTCTGTCCTAGCTTGCAAAGCAAGAAGAAAAGGATTCTCCTGCTGGAAGGAGAGTGTATTGTCACAAGGGCTGTAGCCTGTCAGCAGCTGGAGAACTGAGGTCGATCATATTTCCTTTTTTTCCCTCTTGCATCCTTTCCTGGGAGTCATATTCCACCACCACTGTGATTAGCGTGTTCATCAGGTGGTTTTCCTGACCACTGTGGATTTGGTATTACTTGATAAATCACGCATATCCAAATTCCTTGGCTGGATGACAGCAAGGGCATCTGACATGAATCACGTGAAACATCCTTCTCTTTTTAGCAACAAGTAGAACAGTTTTGTTAACAGTCCCTTGATTAGGCAGAAGAAAGCTTAAAGGCAAGGAAGCCTCCCTGACTGGCCCTCACATCTAGAGTGTTCTCCTGTCAGAAGTACATTGTCGCCTGAACTGTGTTGTGGATGCACTGTCTGATAGCCATGTGCTGTCAATAAAGGAATCTTTACTAAGTGGTAGCTCCTGCTTTCACCCCAGTCACAAAGTTTTCTTCTGGAGTTTAAGACAGCAGCACTTGGTGGCCCTGATGTCTGCTCCAGGTCTGAGCATAAGCTTGTTAGCTTTTAATCTCAGCTTTCCAAAGTGCATCCAGCTACTGCAAAGGTGGGAAGCCTTACCAATACTGCCAACAATAAACATAGTCATGGATAGCATTCTTTTGAACCTGCTGTGCCTTAAAAAGATTATGGGGGTCTGAAGAAATAAAACTCACAGTTGAAACTTACAAGATAAGTCTGGGGAGTTATCATGCATGTTTTATGTCTGCTTGGAAGAATCTCTACACCAGAGTATTTGTTCTGAGGCAGTGGGAAAAGACATACTTTTACGGAACTGTACACAGAAAACAACCCTGATGGTCAGATTCTGGTCTGACATGGGGCCTTGATATTAAGGTACATTAAAAGTAATTGATTAAATAGGTGGGCATGTAATGTGTCACAACTTAAAAAGCCTGCTGATACTTGTAGGTATCCTGGCCAGTCTTACATGCTGCATGCCCCATTGCTCATGCTTATCAGACACCAGGAAACAGTCTAATTCTTAGGGGAGAGAATGGAACTTCCTTCCTTCATCTGATGCACTGTGGATAACAGAAGGGGACTGCAGCATGTTCTCTCCCTGTGGAAAATAAGCGTAGCCCCATACAGACTTCCCCTCCTTATATCTCCAGACACGTAAAGTGGAAGTTATGGGACTGTTGAGTGAAGTGATGTTTTATGGTTTTCATGGGACCCTCAGGGAGATGATAGCATGGAAGGTGCAAGGAGAGTCATTAGGCAGATGGCATGAGGCCAGAGGTTTGGAAAAGCCTTTCAACAGGCAAGAAATGTGCTGCTTCAGGCTGGTACAGAGCATCCAGTGTGTGTTGCTTTCTCCTCTAGCCAGCAGGGGAGTAATACAGTTGTGATTATGAACCACCATCATAGTAGGGAAGTTCCTTTCTGTTAATTTTTCCAGCTGTATGCATTGCATGAGGCAGGGACACATTTCCCCATCAAGTTCTCCCCATAGATAACGAGTAAAGTTATTCTTGAGGACAGCACAAGAAACTACATCTGACAGTTTCAACACCTCTCTCCACACCTCAGGAGAAAATTCCACAAAGAGCCCTGCGGAAATGACTCACTAGTCGGCGAGTTTTCCTTCTTAGGAGACTATACACACAGTACCACAGTATTTAAGAAAGGGAAAGAGCATTAGAATAATCTTGCTGCTCCTTCTCCTGGAATGCATTGCCTAGAGAAGTGGTGGAATCTCCATCCCTAGAGGTTTTTAAGGCCCGGCTTGACAAAGTCCTGGCTGGGATGATTTATTTGGGTTTGGTCCTGCTTTGGGCAGGGGGCTGGACTTGATGACCTCTTGAGGTCCCTTTCAGCCCTAGGATTGTAGGATTTATACTTGCACTTCCAAATTCTCAGACATCATTCTGTCCCTGTTTAGGGGACACAAATGAGTTCTTGTATTTGTTTGTTCCAAACCTGAGCCATGTGGACTGCCTGTAAAATTACATGGATAATTTCAGGTCAGCCTTTTACCTGTAATCAAGTAGCTGTGATACATTCAGGTAAAAAGCACATTGAATGGGAAGGGGAGGTTCCTCTCCTGCAGGGAGATCAAGGAATCCCTAGATTTAAGTCATTAGCTTCTATTTTCAGTGCTTACAGCTTTCGCTAACTAGGCGGCTGTCTCCAGTTGAGTTGACTCAAGTGCTCCTGACAGATTAGGAATAAATCTCTCTTTGCAGTGAGCCGGGCTAAGAAGAAATGCAGTAATTCTCATTTCTGAGAACCTACCATCAGGACTGTCCCTAAGGGGGACTCCCCCGCAGGCCCCACCCCCACTCCACCCCTGCCCTTCCGCCAAGCAATGGGGGCCAGAAATTCTGGGGGCCTGGCATGGAGAGGCAGCAAGGGTAGGGCTCCTCCTACATTCAGTGCTGTGGTGGGTACCAGAGTGCCCCAGCAGCCTCCTCTGCGCCACCGTGCCTTCCTCTCCCGGCCTGCTGCACCTCATTTCTCCATGGTGGCGGGAAGTGCCGTGCCATGCAGCCAGGGTGTTCTGCTTCCCACTGCCGCAAGGAGGGGTGGGGGGCCCGACCCATATTGCTTCTCTGTGCCAGGCATCCAGGTAATTTCCCTGAGCTGCCCTGGGACCCATCCATAGGATGGTTGAAGCATCCACCACAAGGACTCCCAAACCAAAGGGTCTGGGGTGGTTGCCCCAAACCATCGTATGGATCGGGTAACACTGCCTACCATCAGTCACTGTGATTAAACTGAGGGTAACCTCTTGTGTACTTTGGTAGGGTGAAGATCACTGGCTTCTGCAGAGAGAGAATGAGTCCACCAGTAGGATAGAGTTTGTGTTTTCTTCTGGGCCTTAGAGCCTCAGGCTTTGGGATCAGGTTGAATAGGGCTGCCTTTCTCAGGGCTTGTCTTCAGACAGACACTGCACAAGTTGTGGTGAGGCTAGGATCTGCAGAAGTGGGTCTGTCCCACCAAAGCTCATCACCTAATAAATAATTTTGTTAGTCTTTAAAGTGCTACATGACTGCTGGTTTGTTTAGTTAAGGGTACTGGGGCTAGATAAAATGGGACCCGCCGGTGTGCCATCAGAGGAGTTAAGTGAGCTTGGCATGCCAATATGCTTGTCACAGTCGGCTCCACCTTCCTTCTCTTACATGGAGACCCATTCCAGCAGGCAGAACCGCCTTGTTGGGTCTAGAAGAGCTTTCTTAACTACCCTGTCACACACGCTGTGTAAACCCCCGATTGCAGCAGCCCTGTGTAACTGTTTGTGGGCTGACTGTACCTGCATCACACATGAATGTTAATCATCAGTGAGCTGTTAATTTTCCCCTAGTGCTTTAAGTGGAACCTCAAAGGCGCAGATGGTAACTAATGAGCTGGGATGCATGGGGTGGCTCAGGCTAGCTGATGTTTTAGGCATCAGGGCTTCTGGCTTAGGGATGCAGTTTGATATTATCCCTTATAGAATCCTAGGGCTGGAAGGGACATGAGGAAGTCATCTAGTTCAGCCCCCTGCTTCAAGCAGGATCAGCCTCAACTAAATCGTCCCAGCCAGGACCTTGTCAAGCTGGGACTCAAAAACCTCTATGGATGGAGAATCCACCACCTCTCTAGGCAACGCATTCCAGTGCTTCACCACCCGCCTGGGGAAGCAGTTTTTTCCTAATATCCAACTGTGGTAAACCTGGTGGTAGACCCTTACCTGGAAGCTTCCAGAGCCTTCTAGAAGGACAGTATACTGGGTCCTGTTGGAGGTCCATGGAGTGGGCGGGCGCAGCACGCCCACGACTAAAAGGCCCCTCTTAAAGGGAGAGGGAGCCCATTAAAAGACATGGCCCCAACAAAGTGCGGGGGACAACTCAGGAGAAAACAGGGATGGGAGTGGAGGTCCAAGGTTTAGAAGGAGGGAACCAGAAGGGGACACCGAGCAGAGAACCCCGGACAGCGCCCACTGCCCCCAAAGGTGTCGAGAGAGCCAGTGGACGCCGCCCCACGGAAGTCTACCCGGATTCGTGAGCAGAGAGCGGAGTGGAAATAGGCCCCACAGTCGCAGGCCTCCCCCCCGGCCAGCCTCTTCTCCCGAGTGTTGTAAATGGCCACCTTGGCCATGGCCAGGAGGAGGCTGACGAGGAGGTCCCGCGACTTAGTTGGGGCCACGGATGGGGTGTGCTAGAATGAGGAGGTGCGGGGAGAAGTGCAGCCAGAACCTCAGCAGGAGGTTCTGGAGGAGCCGGAAGAGGGGCTGCAACCTGGCGCACTCAACGTAAATGTGCGCCAGGGTCTCCCTCGTGCCACAAAACAAGCAGGTGTCGGGGAGGGGGTTGAACTGCGCCAGGTAAACGCCCGTGCTCACCGCCCCATGGAGGATTCTCCAGCCAGTGTCCCCGGCGGGCCACGGGACCAAGGTAGAATAAAGGCTGGCCCACCGGGGCTCCCCACCCTTCGAAGATGGTAGAAGGTCCTGCCACTTGTGGTCTGGGCGGGACATGAGGGTGGGATAGTGGAGCGTGTGAAGCACGAGCGTGTACAGATGACGTCGGGGTGCGGTTCGGAAGGGGACCAGCTGCAAGGCGTGCAGCCAGCTGGGATGATGCAGGGGAGGGGGGCAGGAAGGCTCACGGAGCCGGGGGCCCACAGAGAACTCCGGAGGGCCAGGAGTGAGAGGGGGGCAGGGTGCACCCTCTCGCAGGACCCGGCGTAGGTAGACGTGAGCAGCGGGTGGCAAGGCAGCCTTCACCTCCTTGAGTACGCGCCGGGGACAGCGAAGGGGGGAGAGCCCCATGTGCTGGGCGAGTGCCGGGGCCTCCATCCTGTCTCCCCGGTCGTAGTCCAGGAAGTCTCCGACCCTGGTGATTCCACCGAGGACCAGCCTCCAGCACACCGTGGTGGACTCTGCCGCCTGCACACGGAGGTAGGGATTGTGTAGCAGGGGCTCCGCGAGCAGGTCTTCCCCTGCGGCAGCCCCTAAGGGCCTGGAGACTGCGAGCAGCCGCCAGGTGCGGAGGAGGTCCTGGTGGAAGGCCGGCAGCTCCGAGAGGTCTCACAGATGGCCTCTCAAAGGCAGATAAAGGAGCTGCCGGTTGTATTGGAGCCCTCGGAAGCGAGGGAGGAAAGCGAGCACCAGTGTGCTCCACGCCGGACTATCTGCACTATTGCTGTTGAGGAGTCCCTGCAGGGCCCGGAGGCAGAAGACATGGACCTGAGTGCGGAGGCAGGTCAGGCCCTGTCCTCCCTCTTCCAGGGGGAGATAGAGGACCCCTGAAGGGACCCAGTGCAGTCCTGGCCAAAAGAACTCCAGAACTACCTTCTGGAGGGCGGCCAGGAAACCCAGGGGTGGGACAAGGGTGTTGAGACGGTGCCAGAGCATGGACAGGACTAGTTGGTTAAGCACCAGTGCTCTCCCTTGTAGGGAGAGACACTGGAGCAGCCCCGTCCACCTCCGCAACCGCTCAGCCACCCTGCCCTCTAAACCCTGCCAGTTTTCTGGCGGAGAGGGATGCGTGGCAGATAGGAAGACGCACAGATAGGACAGCGGACCCGTGCTCCACCGAATGGCCTGAAATGCGGGCGGGAGGCGGCCCACCTGCCACCCAGCCCCAACCACCAAGCCAGCGCTCTTGACCCAGTTGACCCGGGCAGAGGAGGCCACCGAGTAGATGGCTTGGCAGGCCTCCAACCACACCAGGTCTCCCACGTCCTGGACCATGAGGAGTACATCATCAGCATACGCCGACAGGACCAGCCACAGCTCTGGCTCATGGAGCACCAACCCCGTCAACCTTCGCCAAAGGAGACAGAGGTAGGGCTCGATGGCCAGAGCATAGAGCTGGCCTGACAGCGGGCAGCCCTGATGCACCCTTTGCCCGAAGCTGACCGGAGCGTTCAGGGTCCAGTTGAGCTTGACCAGACACTCTGAGGCAGTGTACAGCACCTGGAGAAACCCGATGAAATGGGTTCCGAAGCCAAAGGCCCGCAGAGTGCCCAGTAGATACCCGTGATCCACCCTGTCGAACACCTTCTCCTGGTCCAAGGAGAGGAGGGCGAACAACAGACGATTCCTACACCCAAGCTCCAAGAGATCCCCGACCAGATAGAGGTTATCGAAGATGGTGCAGCCCGGGACGGTGTAGGTCTGGTCAGGGTGGACCACGTCCTGCAGCACGGACCCCAAGTGATGGGAGATGGCTTTGGCGATTATCTTGGAGTCCGTGCAGAGGAACGAGATGGGACGCCAGTTCCGAAGGTTGCGGGGGTCCCCCTTTTTGGGCAGCAGGGTGAGGACGGCCCACCTGCATGACAGGGGGAGGACCCCTCTCTGCAAGGACTTGGCCCAGACGCTGAGCAGGTCTGGGCCGAGGACGTCCCAAAACACGCGGTAGAACGCCACGGTCAGCCCGTCCATGCCCGGGGATTTGTTGGTGGGCATGAGACAGAGGGCTTCCGAGAGCTTGGCCAGAGTGAGAGGAAGCTCCAACCGGTCCCAGTCACCTGTGCTGACCAAAGGGAGTTTGTCCCAAAGCACTCTGAAGGCATCGGTGTCGATCGGATCCGGGGAGAAAAGGGTGGCGTAGAAGGCGCGAGCCCTCTTGCACATCTCCGCCGGATCCGTAAGAGGGGTGCCATCGTCCGCGAGGAGGCAGAGGATATGTTTCTTGGCACCCCTCTTTTTCTCCAGGGCGTAGAAGAAGCGGGAGCCGCGGTCCATCTCCTGGAGGAGCTGGATCCGCGACCTCACAAAGGCCCCCTGCGCCCGAAGGGCATCGAGGGCCCTGAGCTTGTCCCGCTTCTCCCAGTACATGCCGCAGAGGGGTGGATCCCTGGGGCTGGTGGCCAGGCACCTCTCCAGCTCAAGAACCTCCCGCTCCAGCTGTCCTATCAACGCATCCTGCCACCGGCTGGCCCCCCGGGTATAGTCGCGGCAAAAGAGACGCGTGCGCACCTTTCCCAGATCCCACCACCGCCGTGCCGAGGGAAAGGCACACCGTTGCCTGCACCAGGCCAGCCAGAACTCCCGGAAGGACACCATGATGCCCACATCCCCCAGCAGGCTATTATTAAAATACCACTTGGCTGACCCCTGCTTCCCCGGTGAAAGGGAAGCCTTCATGGCCACCAGCTTGTGGTCCCAGAAGGGGGCCAGCCGCACGCTGGAGGAGTGGGCTCGGGAAAGGTGTGGCCAAGTAATATAGATGCGGTCCAACTGGGAGCGTACAGATTTGTGGCGCACCACTCGGATGTAGGTAAAGACGGTATCCTTGTCCAGGTGGGGGCTGCGCCAGATGTCCACCAGGGAGCGATGATTGACAAGCTCCCTGAGGACATCCGCAGCGGCCTGGCACTGCTCAGTCCCCGTACGGTCCCGCTCCTCGAGGGTGCAGTTGAAATCCCCGCTGAGGACCAAGCACTCGTGAGGATCGATGGAGTTGAGGAAGGCCGCCGCCTGCCGGAAGAAGGATGTTCTCTCCGGGCCAGATGTTGGGGCATAAACGTTGGCGAGGTGGAGGGCCAGCCCCTCCACCCGCACCTGGAGATACAGCAGGCGGCCCAGCACGACCTCAACGCTCCCCAGCACCTCGGGCTGCAGGTCTGGGGAAAACAGGGTTGCTACCCTGGCCCAATGGGCCAAGAGGTGACTAAGGTGGACCCCGTTCTCCCCACTCCAGCCGCCAGCTGGCTTCGGTGGCCAGAGTAGTGTGGGTCTCCTGCAAGAAGGTGACCGAGTACCCCCCCTCCCAGAGGAAAGAGAGTACTCGGCACCTGCGGAGGCCCGACCCGCAGCCCCTGGCATTTAATGAGGCAAAGATGATCGGCGCCATTTGGAGGGCTGGGGAGGATCCTCGCTGGAGGGAGCACCGACGGCCCCTGTGGGGCCACGCAGCAAGCTGTGACCGACGCCAAAGGTAATTAAAGCTTCATGGAAGCCGTGGGCCCGGTGGTAGGACGTGGCGTCCCTCCTCCCGGTCTCCCTGCCCTCTTTTAGAAGGGCCCTCAAAGACTCCAGGATGGCGTGGAAGTGACCCCAGCGCTGGAGGACGAGAGCGACCTTCTTCTTGGACCCGCGGACGTCGTCCAAGAATTGGTGTATCTCGCCCACCAGCGCATGGGGTGCTGGGGTTTTAGGGTGCCGGAGATCCGTCAGCCCCGTTTTCTTGTAGGCCCCGCGGCCGGAAAAAAGGTCAAAGCGGGGAGTAGGGTCTAAGTTCGGGAGGGATGGGGGCGGCAGAGGAAGAGCAGCCCTGGAGGTGCTGGGAGTGGGTGGTACGGCAAAGGCCTCCCGGTCGATCACAGCTTTGGGGGCAGACGTGGGTGGACAAGTGTTGAGGGGCGGGGTGGGGGGAGGATGAGGTTTGGAGGGAAAGGGTCTGAAGGAGGGGGAGGGGGAGCGGGGGGAGGAGGAAGGGGCAGGAGTGGCGGAAGAGGGGGAAGGGGAGGGCCTCGAGGGAGGAGGGTTACAGGTTTTTGGATGGGGCATTGATTGGAGAGGGGAGCAGGGGTGGGGGTAGAGAAGGGGGCCAGGGTGGGAATAGGGCCTGGGATGGCAGCGGAGGAGATCTCGGGAGGGGGAACTTCCACGGGCAGTGGAAGGAGAGTTGGGGTTAGGGGCACGGTGCCCACGCACTTGGCGGCAGGCACCAACGGGGTGGTGGGAATGGTGGTAGGGTCTTTGGGTCCAAGAAGGGAGGGAGGGCATAATGGGAACACCAGCTGTCCCGGGGCGTCCGGGGGCTGACCAACTCCCGCTGGGGGTCATCCCCGATTGAGAGGGGGGCCGTGCCTGGCGACGTCCCAGAGCAGGGAAGGGGGGCAGTTAAAGGGGTGCTAGTGGACAGGGAGAGGGGGAGCAAGGGGGGTGGGGAGTAGAGGGATGGCCCGCAGGCCTCCAATAGAAGGCCGTCCGTGTCAAGGGCTGCTGGGGTGAGACCCAAGGCCTCGACCTCCTGCGAGAGAAGGGCAAGGCCGAGGCTTACCTCCTCCGGACACACCACAGGGGCAAGCTGGGCAGCGGCCGGAGGGGGGGGTCGGAGGAGGGCGAGGGGATGATGGAGGCAGTCTCTGTTTTTTGAGGCTCCGGCTCCGGGACAAAAGGGGGGATGTCCTTTATGGCCGCCACGGTGACTCCAGCCACCCCTGGCAGACGGTTGGTGGCCGGGGGTTTGGTGGGTGGGCTGGGGCTGGCAGCTCTTTTTGGTGCTTTGCAGGGCACGCATGCCCTGTCCTCCGACGGGGTGGGGTGCTGGGCGCGCGCACTTCCTTTCTTCCTTTTTTCCCCAACCAGCACCCAGTCCTCCGAGGAGGCGGGGGCTGGGTGGCAGAGAAGGAAGGGCCAGGGGACTGAGGCAGCAAGGAGGGAGGGAGGAAAGGAGGGGCCGGGACAGCAGGGGGAGGGGACGGCCCACCCTGGGGTGGGCCCTGCCCAGGTCCTGCCACCAGCCCTGCCTCCCTCTCCTCTGCGGGCCTGGCTCTTGTGCCTGCTCGGGCGCCAGCGCCCGCTTCTTCCTGCCCGGCACCATGCAGCCGGGCGCCCTCCGATGTCCGAGCAGCGATGGATCCGTCCAGGACGAGAGGAGGAGGGGCGGTCCCAGGGCCTGTCGCGGTCAGGGCGCCACCGGTCTCGTGGCTGGCGCCCCCTGGGTCGGAGGAGGTCCCGGGATCTTCTTTGTGCCGGGCCAGGGGGCAATCCCTCCGGACGTGCCCCGCCGCCCGGCACACAAAACACCGGGCCTTCTCCAGGGTGTAAAAGACCTGGTACTGGGTCCCTTGATAGGGCACCAGTATAGCCCCCTCCTGGGCTACCCCGCCCTGTGCTGCCACCGGCGACAGTTGTACCTGAGCCTGCCGGCGGAGAGAAAGCACATGCCGAAGGGCGGGGTCCTTGCAGCCTACGGGGAGGGGGCTCAGGACTGACAGAGGCCGGCCCAGGGCCGTGAGGAAGGGCAAAAGGGCGGAGCTGGGGAGGAAGGGCAGGACGGAGGAGAACACCACCCACACGCCCAGGTCTTCCAGCGGCTCCAGGGGCATGTGCACGCCCCCTACCGCCAAGCCCCTCTCCACCGCCTCCTGGGCGGCGGCCTCCAAAGCCAGGAAGAAGACGATCTTCCGAAACATCCGGAAGGCCGCCACCACGGCCGCGGACCCCACCACCCGTGCCAATGCCCGCACGTAGGTTTCTACATGGGGCGAGGCAGCCACCAAGAGGCAGCAGACTCTGTGCCTCCCGGTGAGCGCGGTGAAGGGGCCGCGACCGTCGGGGGTGGTAGTCCTGGCAGGGGCGGAGGGAGCAGGGTGCGAGGCGGCAGCCGCCACCTTGGTGTACGATCTGGGGGCCGAAGAATCGGAGCCCCCAGGCGCGGTGGTGGAAGAGGGGGGCAGGGAGAAGGGGGAGCCGCGCCGGATGTTGCAGCAGCTGGGATAAGAGCCCCCGCCACGGGAGGTTTGGCCTTCTGGGCGGGGCTCTTGCCTTTCTTTTTCCCCTGGCCCTTCCTGCCCTTTCGGGGGGTTGGGTTTGGGGCGGGGTCACCGGAGGACGCCACGGCGGGGGTGGCAGGAGCCCCGGAGCCTACGCCCGCGCCCTCGGCCGAAGAGATGGCAGGGACCCCGGCGGCCCTGGACGAGGAGGCCGCCATTTCAGAGGTGGAAGGGGTGCCAGTGGAGGGAAGAGGGAGGGGGGCATCGCCAGATGGCCCCCGGTGGTTGTAGAGGCCATGGTGAGTAGTGCAAAGCAAGGGAATTTATTGGGGTGGGGCACTTTAAGAAAGAGCGGGGGAGGGGAGGAGGAGAGGAGAAGGGAGGGAGGAAGTGGCTACCCCTCCCCCACCGGCCAAGCTGAGGACCTGGTCAGGTGGGGGTGGGTTGGGAGGAAAGGGAGGTGCAAGGGGGCCACAACTCCCGGCACAGGGTGGTAAGCAGCTCCTGCTACTGCACTGGGATGTGTGGGGTGGGGGGGATTCAATATTTGTAAGTGTGGGGAGGTGAGTGAGTGGGAGGGGAGGGGAGGGGAGGGGAGGGGCTCAGGCACCTAACAGAAGAAGGGGGGAGCGTGGGCACACGGAAGGGGGGGCAAGGTGGAAGGGTGTCAGAGCCAACCAAAGGAGAGGGGGGTTGGGGGAAGAGTGTGCCCACGGGTGCCTGAGGGTGGGCCCACAGCAGCCACTGCAGAGCCCCACAGGAGCGGGAAGGAGGAAGGGGCAGATGATTAGGGTGGGGCCCAGATGGAAAGGGCCCCAGCAGCAGCTGGGTGTGGAGGGGGCGGGGTGGTGAAGGAGGCAGTGGCTGCAGGAGTGAGGCAGGGACCACACCCTAACACCCCACCCCCAACTATGCAGCCACCCCTCTGGAGCCCCAGTGGGGAGGGGCCCCACCACCCAAACTCACCACCCCAAGCCACTCCACAGCAAGCTGTGGGGGAAGCCCAGCCGCCGCCCCAGAAAGCCCCTTACCTCTGGAGCAGTGAGGATGCAGCGGCCAGTGGATGGAAAGGTGGGCCCAAGTAGAGGGCCAGCAGAGTCCCCCCCCCCCCCAGAAGATGGAAAGAGGGGGTAACCCCCTCCCCACCAAGAGGCAGGGCAGCCGGAGTCCCCCCTCACACCACCCACGCAGCAGGTCCAGAAGAAACTAGCTGGGGGGGTGGGGTGGGAGGGAGACGAAAGCAGCCTGCCTAAGGCAGGGAAGAGAAGCTGGCCCAGAAGGGGGGCCAAAAGACAGCCCCAGGGGGGCCTGAAGCAGCCAAAGGCTGCCCACCCCCCAGCACCTCACCTCCCAACCATGGGGCTCCCCAAATGGGATCCCCGTGGCAGCCCTGCAGCCTGGAGGACAGAGTGTTTCTGTTCCCTGTCTAGGCCCAGACCTCCACTGGTCAGATAGGCCCTGTGCTCCCTATAAAAGGCTCCCCATCTGGTGGCGGGGGGCAGGTTTTGGGAGGTGCACCAGAGGAGCAGGAGCAGAACAAAAAGGTACCACAGGGAAGTGGTGGGCGAAGTGGCCCAGGGTGAGGCTACTACTTTGGGGGAGGGGTAAAGATCCTGCCGGTTGCCTCTTGTTCTCATAGGGACCCTGGGCCGGAGTCTGGGGTAGAGGGTGGGTCTGGACTCCCCCCACCCTTCCCCCAAGGGATCACTCGGCTGGAGCAGGCGCGGGCCTGCAAGGGGACTGGTATTATTCTCCCTGTACTGGTCCTGCCTATGATGAGGATGACTTGCGATGCGGAGACCCCCGCCTTTGGAAGGGCCTGGGCAAAAGGGGGGCCTCCGTGAGTCTCTGAGGCAGCACAGATCTGCCAGGAAGCGCAGGGACCCACGGAGGCTGACAAGGGACTTTGTCACACGAACATACACCTCTCCCTCTTCAACTTCAGACCATTGCTCCTTCTTCTGCCATCTGTCACCACTGAGAACAGTTTCTGTCCATCCTCTTTAGAGCTCCCCTTCAGGAAGTTGAAGTCTGCTATTAAAGCACCCCTCAGTCTTCTCTTCTATAAACTAAATAAGCCCAAGTGGTCCAGATGTCTGATTAGCACCTCCCAGAACAGATTCTGTTTTCTGAGCTGGAGGAAGGACAGAGGAGCGTTGGGAGCCAGCAGAAGCAATACAAGGACATGCTGAAGGCACACATGAAAAAGTGCAGCATCGGTGTTGACACTTGGGAGAGCCTTGCCCAGGATCGTCCCCAGTGGAGAGTGGTAATCAATAAGCAGGTGGCACAGTTTCAGAGGTCCCCTTGCAGGGCAGACTAGGAGAGGCAGAGAAGAAGAAAAGAGCGTCAAAAATCTGCTACGCACCCATCCATCCAACAGCTACTGACACCTGCCTCTTCTGTGGTCAGACCTGCAGCTCCAGAATCGGGCTGGTCAACCACCAACACTCATAAATAGGATGGTGACATGAAGTCATCCTACTCGTTATCGAGTGACTGCCAAGAGACCTGTGATGTTCTTAGGAGACATTTGCACCCAAAATGCTCTTTGTCTCTTATTCCCCTGGGCTCAGACACAGAGCAGAAGGTGCCTGCAGGGAGCTGCAAGGGGTTAAGCCAGAGATGGGAGGATAAAGTCCAGTTTCTTCTAGCCAGATTAATCTCCTGCAAGCATGAAGGATTTTTATTGCTGGAGGTTTTCTAGCACTGAATTCCGAGTTACACCAGCCCCTCGCAGGCAGGATAAAGATGAGGAAGTGAGAACTGCCAGGCTAGGCAGCCAGAGAGGCAGGGAAAGAGTGAGGCTGACACAGAGATACATGCCTAGAACAAAAGAGAGGCTGGAACAGCCAGAACAAGGGAGTGGGGAGAGCCAGGGCAGGACTCGGTGGCAGCAAGAGGGGAGGTGTGGAAGCAGTGTGAAAGGCTGAGGGCTGTACCCTGACCATTGGCACTTGCCTCCTATCGTTCTGAGGGTGGATCAGCAATCTGAGAGGCATATTCTCTTCCCCCTGCTCCAGAACAAGGACACAGAAAGGAGAACGCTAAAGTGCAACATGTTGGTGTGCTGCTCCAGCCCTACATCCTGGGAGCGAGGGAGAGGAGGAGGCAGCTTAGCTGAACCCAGCAGAAGGGAGAATGTGAAGCCTGAAGAAGCTTCTGGCCTCTTGGCTCAGGAAGGATGGAGCTCCCCAAAGCTCCCAGTTGCCTGGTCCTGCTGCTGAGTTTGTCACGCTGCCTCGGATGTGCAGAGGTAGGAGGGGTTTTAATACCGCTCCCTGTAATGTCACATGACTTGTTAATGTCCTGTGTAAGTGGGTATTACTCTTATCCGCTACACTCTCTGAAGCACCTCAGCCTCTCCTCTCTGGGGACCACATGGATTATGCAGGGAGGAGAACTATTTATCTCTTGCCTAGGAAATGCATAATCAGCAGGAGGCTGAGAATGATGCATAGGATGCAGCTGCGGCCGCTTTGACTCACATTTTCTCCAGCACTGCACTGACCAAGAAAGGTGGTCTCGGTCTCGGTCTCGGCCCATTGCCGACAGACAGATACCTCCCATCACTGTTGTGGACTGATAATTTACAGCTACCTGGACCTGGGGCCAACGCTGAAGGACAGGCTGTTTGGATTCATACTGAAATGTGAGGGAGCTGACTCCAGGCAGACTAGTATTAATCCAGCATTTTACATGGAGACTGGCCTGGGCAGCCACAGCCTGGGTGAGCTGAGAGTCAGGAGACAAGGATTCTGGTTCTGTCATCTGGCTTGCTGGGGGTGGGCTATGGGCAAGCCCCGAACTCCTGTGCCTCAGCTTGCCCATTTCTGAATTGGGGAGAGTCACTCCTGGGGCTGGAGGGTGCTTGGAGATCCTCAGATGACTTGCCATCAAAGTGCCAGGCACGGCTGGTTTCCTTTCCGTTGTGGGGCTCTGTGCCATGAGAGAGAGAAGGGCGCCCTGCTCAGTGGAGTGTAAAAGTCTAAATGCTGCTTACCCGCAAGTGCTCTCCTGGCTCTGATTTTAGTGCTACCCCATTGTCCACAGGCCCTGTTGCTCAGATTCAGTTCTGGCATAAGTAAGTCTGACCCCTGTTGAAACAAATGGGAATTGCCTTTGCTGACTCCAAAGATGAGTGAGACCCATAGTCTTTAATAGAGCAAAAAATTAGCTTCGATCCCAAATTGTTCTCTTCCCCTTTTCAGAGCCGGAGGTGAAGCTAAGAGACAAAATCATGTTGGTTCCAGTCAGGAGTGAGAGAGAAAGAAAACATCCTGCTGAATAGACTTACAAACCTACATGTGCCTGGCTGTAGATCAGTGCTCGTTTCTTATGTAAAAGCTGCTGGTTATATAGAAATGAACTGGAATATAAGGTGCACTCCAAAATGAATGCATCTCTTTATCTCCCTATGTTACCACTGATCTGGGAAGAGCTTATACCTTCCTGTAAACTGTGAAAGCACCAGGTCACGGCAGAGCAGAAATCTCCCTTCTCCAGCCAGCTGCAGTGTTGATACAAACAGAAATCTTCAAATCTCACCTCAGTACGCAGCTGGGGCTAGGCAGCAGCTGCAGAAATCTCAGAGCTTTGTGTCTTATCCCTTGTGCTTGTTCCTAGTAAGTCAGATCCTGTGTGGTGTGGGGCATTATTGCATTTCGTCAAGCACTGAACTGTATAAAAGGGGAAAACCTTAAGACCCTGCTGAGTTCCCTCTTATAGACAGCGTTTTGCCTGCCTCTCCAGGTGAGTATTAATCCCTGAGAGCAGCATCTCAGGAGGTTAGATGTCATCTCTGCAGACCTGTCACAGACATCGCAGGAAGTTGGTGCTCTGTCCTTTGTGCTGCGAAAGAGGGAAACACTGCTAATACATTTTTAGAGGGCACAACAGGTTTTTCAGTCTCCCCCTTTGCCCTCTACATCTTGCTACGGTCCCTATTTCTGCCTTCCACTCCCCTACGGCTCCCCAAGCACTTGTATAAATTCCTTAAAATGATGCGCTACCAGGCAGGTGTGTTTCTCCAGAGCACTCAAGACCGAGCAGATTTCATGACTTGCCCATGTTTATGTCACGGGATGATCATCTCTGCTTTTGCTGTTTCTCTCCCAGGCTTTCTTGGGATCCCAGCCCAGTCAAAGCCATCTGCAGAGTGCAGGTAAGAAAAAGAAGTTATTAATTTAGTCACCAGTCAGATTCCTCACTGCTGCAATGATCTGAGACTGATAAGCATGGAGCATGCTGGCTTGCTCTCATCCTCTTTCCTCATTTTCCCATTTTCTGTTCTGCTCAGCACATGGATTCTTCTGTTTCCCTCTTTCAACGTTTCCAGCCTCATTTTTTCCTCATCTCTAACAATGCTGCAGTTCTCTCTTCATCACACGTTTTCTTTCCCTTTCCCCTCTCTTTGTCTCCTTCATGTTCTGGCCTTTTTTAACCTATTTTTAAAAGTATTGAGGTCTCACTGACCCTAGTCATGGTTTTGTCAGAGAGTTCAGCTTAGGCCACAGATAGCAACATAATGTCTAGAGAGTCACTTGGAAGGCTTTCTTCACCGTGTCTCTGTATCTGCTAACGTACATGGCATCAGATCCTGTTGCAGCCGGCCTTGCAAACATCAGTCTGGTGTTTTCTAGGGCTGTGTCAACACTAAGATAAAACCAAATTTAGTAATATCAGTTTTGTAACTCTGGAATTATAAATTTGATTGACTATCCTCACCTCCCCACATTCTCCTCACAAAGTCAACTTATTGCTGCCACACTTAATTGGCAAACTTCAACTGTTGCAGTAGTGCATTGCGGAAACCCATCCCACAGTTCCCTCATCCCTGTAGCATTTTGGGGATGCTTGCTGGTCTTTGACATCATCTTCCCACATTGCATTTTCGTCATTCCCCTCCTATGCTAAGCAAACATCCATTTTTCCCATAGGAACAGGGTGACCATCCGTTCCAAGTGCAGGACTCTACACTTCTCTTTGACCCGCATCAGATTTATTTTGGTCCAATCCTCCAATTTATCCAGGTCACTCTGGATCCTATCTCTGTCTTTAGCCAGCAGAGGCATGTCCACACGGCCTCTGCGATGCTGGTGCCCCCTTCTGCCGGCACCAAACTCTTGCTTGGCTATGGTAATGAGCTTTGGGAGTATGCAGATGAGCAGCCACTTGCAATCCCGAGAAACTCACTTAGCACAGCTCTGCTGCCAGTGGCGCTGGGCAGAGTCCTGTGTAGACACAGCCCAAGAGTGCAGCTGATCCGATCCAGCTGCGTGACAGCGGTGTGCCTAGTGAAGACATTCTCTGGTGACCGTTAACTCTCCCATCAGCATTAAAACCTGCCCTTTTGTGAGCAGTTGAAGCTGTGTTATGAGATGAGCATTCCCATCACCATAGCACTATAAACATGAGCACTTATGTCACAGCAACTTGTATCACTCGGGGGGTGGTTTAGTCACACTCGAGTGCCGTAAGTTACACCAACAGAACAGAAACTGTAGTGTAGATGTTGCTTCGGACACACAAAGGAGAGAGTCAAATCAACTATAAACAGCTATCAGGACAGGTTTTGGGGCTTCTTGTTATGTTATCATAGAACAGCTAAGAAGAACAGAGTATGTCATATCCCTTGTCCCCCGCATCTAAAATAAAAAAAAAAAAAAAAAAAGGCAGAAGTGCCTCAGTGGAATTCACATCATCTCGCCTCCTCACCGTATTTGGTGGGAAAAGGGTGCTATTTCTTGGAGTTGGTCCTGGATTTCTAGCTTTCTTGGCCATTTCTTGCAGATTAATAGAAGATCCAAATACGTAAAGGGGTAAGAGAAGCAAAACAAATACACATTCAGTGAAGCACATCTTTACCACGGACCCAAAACTAAGTTATTTATTTGCCAACAACCCAAAAGTCAGGCAGGGAGCCTGCTGTGGAGTTTGCATGTGCTAATTTACATGAGCATTATTTACACCCTGGTTGTGAACATAATTCATTTATTTGATTCCTCAGAAGGCTCTATTTCACAATGAAGCAAGACTCAAGACCACATTATGGCTGACTGAATAACAGTTAGCCTGTTTCCACCTGTTATCACAAGACCCTGAGACCCCATCAAACAATCTCAGCTAATTGAGAAAGTGATCACATCCCAAAGAAATATTCCAGTCAAGAAACTCTGAAGAATGCTGATACACCAGACCCAAATGCTCACTGGTATTACTTATAACTCCTTCTCCAACGATACCACCACTGGTAACTCCTGGTCCCCAGGTACTTGGGAAAGTAAATTTTCCTTCAAAAGTCTCGTGTGATATTAGGGAACCTCCTAAGCAGTTTGTTCACTGTCTTTGAAGAGTTGCTTCTCAGCTGGCCCAGGGACTCCTGTTTAAGTCTTTCCTTGTACGCTGCCTGAAACACAAAAGAATTAACCTCATTTATTTTTTGAAGTGATTCATGCACGCATCCCAGCAACATTTCTCATCATAGTCATTTCAAAAGCTTATCATGTCCCCACTGAGCTCATGGATTGCTTTCAGAAGCCAGTGAATGCTGTTTATTTGAAATGCAGTGCGGGAAAGATATAGTGAGCATCACAGCTAAATGCAAGATGCAACAGACTAGTTAGTGTAAGTAGTTAGTACATAATCTAATAGAGGGGTGAGCTAACTTTTGACGCTGGGCTCCACTTTTCGTCCCTGCAGTTAGCAGGCCCTTCCCCATGAACTCCCTACTGTAATCTAAACAGACAGAAATTCAGTTTATATTCATATGAAAAAATCCTTGTGGCACGTGTAAGAAAACAAACACACACAGAACGTAAAACGTTATTGATTGGTATATAAATGTGAATACACATACATGAAAACTGTAACATATTTCAACATGTTTAACGAGATAGATGGGCCTGAGCCCCAGCAGCCGATCGTGCTGCACCCTAACTTATGAAATGTCACTGCCCTGAAAGGGCCTACTCGCCCCACTTTGCGCCCCCCTTATCCAACAGACCATTCAAGACTGATTCAATGATCCAGACCTCCCACGAGGCACGTTTCAAAATTCCTGGATCCTACACAAGCCAGTCACAACATGTGGTGTACTTCATCCAGTGCACTAATGCCCCAATATGAACTGTGCGGGTGAAGCTAAACCAAAGGTCACCAACCTTTCTGTGCCCAAGATCACTCCCTAAACTTAAGGGCAATCCAAGATCTACCCTGCCTCTTCTCTGAGGCCCTATCCTTCCATCCCCCATCTCTCCATCAATCACTGTTCCCCACCCTCGCCTACTTATACCAGGCTGGGGTCAGAGTGGAAGGGAACTTTGCACTGAGGCAGGGGCTTGGGGTGCACGAGTGGGTGATGGGCACAAGCTCCGAGAGGAGTTTGAGTGCAGCAGGGGGCTCCAGGCAGAGGCAGAGTGCTGGGGTACAGCAGGTGCTGGCTCTGAGCAGGAGGTCAGGGCTAAGGCAGATATTTGGGGTGCAGGAACAGTTCAGGTGCAGGAAGGAAAATGGGGTGTTTGCTCAGAGAGGGGTCAGGGCTGTGTCTTGGCATGCATGAGGAACGGGGTGCTGACTCTTAGAGGAGGGAGTCACGGCCAGTATTCCCTGTAAGCTGAGTGCTTGGGTGGCTGCTCAGGAGATATTTAGGTGCCGCCCAGCTGATTAGCAAAGAAGCCACAGCCACCCACAGCTGGAGCATGTGTTCTATTGCTGGGGCACATGCACATATGCCACAGTGCACATAACAAAATTTATTCTGCCCACGGGAGGGGACCAGGGGGTGGTGCTTGGCCTCCTGTCAGGCAGCACTTATTGCAGGCACCTCCCAACTGGCTCCCTGCCTGTCTCAGGACCGTGATGTTTCCAGAAGAGGCCAACACACCCCTATGGCACTGGAGGAGCAGGGGGCACACATGGCTCTGCATGCTGCCAGCCTTGCCACATCAGCCCCCTTTGGCCACAGCTTCCCATTCCCAGCCAATGGAAGCTGCAGGGAGGACAGTGCGTGCTTGCAGGCAAGAGCAGTGTTCTGAGACCTCTCTCTCTCTCTCTCGGGCTGGGGCTGGAGCAGGCAGAAGCCTCACTTCACCACCAGAGATCATGATCAACTTCCCAGGATCTACCAGTTGATTGTCATCAACAATTTGATGGCCACTGAGCTAGACAATCACTATGCTCTTGAGTAAAGTCACAGAGGAAAATGATAAGAGACAAATGCACCCTGTCTCTGGTGGGTGACTCCCTTTCACTAAGCAATCACTTTACAGATGATCTATCAGTCATCACCCTCAAAGGAAACCTGCACACTTTCAAAGGATGAGCCTAGCAGATAAAAATCATAGACCGAACAAAGACACTGGATTTATGGTTTACAACAACCTCTAACCCACTAAGCCCCCTTTTAATTCTCAACTTGAATCATTCTTCCAAATGTGTGCTAATTATTTATGCTAAACACCTGTTCCATCTTGTATTTACCTATGACACTGGGTACTTTTTCCACACCTAAAGAGCAGCTGTACAGCTCAAAAGCACGTCTCTTTCACCAACAGAAGTTGGTACAGTAAAAGATATTACCTCCCCCATCTTGTCTCATTTGAAATTGTGACATTAAGGGCACTGATGACTTAACCCCCCCCCCAACACATATTTCATTTTTTTGGTTTCCTACTGTTATAAGTAACTACAAGGTTTACTGAGATAGTACTAGTATGGAATGAAAAATATTGTTTCCTGTTAATTAAAGTCTTTCACGCAGTACAAATTTAAGAAAAGGCATAACTGAAGAAAAACAGAATTGGCAGAATGACTTAACAGCAAGTGTAGTACACAAAATTATTTTTAGGAGGGCTTTCATACTGACTAGATTTTACATTAATGTGTTCCTTTAAGAAAGAACACAGTCTTACTGTCTCTCTGCTTTGCTTTATTGCTTTTAGATCCTCCCTTTTCTCCAGATTTCTCTCTCTTCCCACACACACAATCATCACCCTGTACTTTTTGGCTTGTTCCTTGCAATCACAAGTATCTCTCTACAAGCCTCAGGAAACAATTGTCAGTAACAGAAGATATGGATTTTTTTTTCTCCCAGCAGTGACACTTGCAAAAAAAAGCACTCATCATTCTCGGATGCATTTGCGGGAATATGGTCAGCAAAACACAAGTAGTAATTCCTCCACTCTACTCTGCACTGATTAGGCCTCATCTAGAGTACTGTGTTGAAAGGAAATAGTGAGAGCGGCATCTGACACCAACGGGTGCTGAGCCCACGATTATTGATGATGATGATGATGATGAGAGTACTGTGTCCAGTTACAGGCAAACAAAAATGATTACAAGTCTACAAAACATGATCTATGGGGGAAGACTGAGAGGGGACATGATAAGAACTTTCAGGTGCCTAAAAGGTTGTAATCAGGAGGGAGAGGGAAAAAAACCAAACATTCTCCTTAACTTCTGAAGATAGGACAAGAAGCAATGGGCTTTAACTGCAGCATGGGAGGATTAGGTTGAACATTAGGGCTACGTTTACACTAGCCCCTTCTTTTTGAAAGGGGCATGGTAATGAGCAAGGTCAGAAGATGCTAATGAGGCACTGCAATGAATATGCAGTGCCTCATTAGCATAATAGCGGCCACGGCAATTTGAAAGTGCCGCCTTTGAATCGCGCGCTGCCCATGTAGACGGGGGGGGGGGGCCTTTTGAAAGGACCCCCCAATCTTCGAAAGCCCCTTATACCTATTTGGTTTTAGGAATAAGGGGCTTTCGAAGACTGGGGAGTCCTTTCGAAAGGAACCCATCTACATGGGTGGTGTGCGACTCTAAAGCGGCACTTTCGAATTGTCACGGCTGCCATTATGCTAATGAGGTGCTGCATATTCATGGCAGTGCCTCATTAGCATCTTCTGACCTTGCTCATTACCATCCCCCTTTCGAAAAGAAGGGGCTAGTGTAAACATAGCCTAGGGAAAACTTCCTCTACCTATCTCATAGAGCTGGAAGGGACCTTCAGAGATCATGGAGTCCAGTCCCCTGCAGTCACAGCAGGGCCTAGCACCATCCCTAAACAGATCTTCTTTTTTTAAATGTATTTACCCCCGACCCTTAAATGGCCCCCTCAAGGACTGAACTTGCAAGCCAGGATTTAGCAGGCCACGCTCAAACCACTTCCTGTAAGGGTGGTTAAGCACTGGAAGGCCGTGGGATCTCCATCATTGGAGTCACTTAGACAAACGTCTCTCTGGGATGCTCTAGATTGGGGTGAGCAAACTTGTTACATTGGGCCCCACATTCCAGCCCTGTGATTAGCCAGGGGCCCCACAACCTGTGGGAGGACCATAGGAAAGGGGGGGGTGTTTGGGGAGAAGGCCCCAGGAGAGTATGTGGGCGATTCAAGGGGTGCCCCAAAGAGGGAGCGGTGCTTGAAGGAGGACCTCAGGGGCTCAGCTGCATCACCACCTACTCCTTATAGGCATTGCCCTTGTGCTGCTGGCCATGGAACTTGGTGCTGCTGTAGTGAAGGGAGGTGATGGCCCCAGGCTGCGCCGTGGTGTTGGACAGCGGTGGCACAACGCTGAAGACAGCCCTGCACCCCAACAGGCAGCAGCAGCACTTGCTCCACGTTCGGCATTTTGGGAAGGGTCCTGGACGCCAGCATGCAGGCACCGACGCGGTCGCCTAACAGAGCCAGGAGCTCACTGGCTGCCCCTGCCGCCTCTGCACATTCTGACGCCCAGCAGCCAGGGTGGTGTGGGGTGGTGGAGTTGGTATTCCCTTATCAACAGCAGCAGCAGCAGAGGCCCTGGGGAAGCAGAGGGGGAGGAGCCAATTGTGCTGCACCCCCCCTTTACAAAACGTCACCCCCTCCACTTTGTGCACCTCTGCTCTAGGTGGTGCTTAGCCCTGCCATGCCTGCAGAGAACTGGACATGATGATCTCCTGAGGTCCCCTCCAGTTCTAATATTCTATGATATCCATTGCTCCCCAGTGACAGATTAGGACCACCTCTCCCAACACTACATATGTAAGTGGATGCTTCTGAGCAAACTGAGCAGACATGGTTTAGTACAGGGGCAGGCAACCTGCAGCCCCAGAGCCTCACGCTGCTCTTTAAGGAGTAACTTGTGGCTCCCAGGCACTGCTGCCCTGACAGCCGTTAAACCAATTAAATTTAGTCCAGTTATTTCAGCCATGGCAGGGTAGGGAGCCACCTGTGTTGCATGGGGTGGAGGGGTGAGCAGAAGAACTGAGGGGAGGGGCAGGTAAGTCTGTGCCTGCTGGAGCCATGCAGCCCTGCTGAAAAGGAGGTGGGCGGGGGAGGCGGCTGTGGGGGAGGAGCAACACCACAGGCATAGCTAGAGGAGCTCAGTGGCTGAGGCAGGCTAATCCTGGAGATGGGGGGGTGGGTTTGAGGTTGAGAGGGGTTAAGCCTGGAGACAGGGTTAACAGTTTTCTAACTGGTACAAATCATTGTGTGTGCATTGTTCTTAAAATAGGGGTGACAAAAAGTACAGTCTGCCATGATTTATTAAGGACTGTCTCATATTCACCTGCATTGCGGCTCTTGAAGTATTGATTTTGTACCTGAATTTGAAATAATGGCTCTTCTCACTATTTTAGTTGCAAACCAAACACCAGTTGTCTATCAGCATCAATATTTCTGATGTATCTGAAGTATTTTTTGAAATAAAAATTTTAATCTGCATAATTGGAAAAAGTCCCTTAACTCAGTCTGAAGACAATTTGAGCATAATGATTTTAATGCTTTATGCATCCCAGTGGGTTGTTTACTACAAAGACTGACAAGCCAAAAAATCCAGCTATTTGAGGATTTGTGGGAAGGGCTCAGAGTCCAGTCTCACTGCCTTCTCCCTTGCCTTGCACAGACATTCTCCCATTGTTAGGGACCAACACTAACTTGTAACTTTAAAAAGCAGACTAAGCAGTCTGCCCCTCACTCTATTGGGGCTGATGGCAGGCCCAGAACTAGAGCTGAAAAGTTACTACGTATAGTGCAGATTATTCTACAACACATGATTTATCTTAACCAAGAGGTTTACACCCCTCATTTAAAACTCTCTCTGGATGCAGAGGTAAGCAGTTTTCTACAGCTCACCACTGCAGAGTCCATAGTTATCAGACTGTAATTGACTTTAACCTCCCTTTTATATTGTACTCAACATCTATTTAGTCTGCAAGTACACCAGCAGTACTCGTCAAAGATTGGTAAACATCTAAGTACTCATATCAAATGCTCTCCCACACACAAGAAGCAATGCATGTGTGATCTGGTGTGCATTAATCTCCCTCCCCCAGGTCAGTACAAGGCTAATAAAACTGCACAGTGAGTTTTCTAGTAAGAGAATCCCTCCCTCCTTGTCACTAATTTAAGACAACCGAAGAGGCACTAATTACATCTGCCTTTGCCACGCAGTCATAGAATGTCTGGATCTCCTTGGCACAAACTGCATCGTTGAACTCATTCCGCTTCCAGCAAGCCATCAATAACGACATTTCTGTAATGCACGTTGCCTCTGGAAGAAAGAGATACTGCAGTAAAAAAATACGTTACTTCAGAATACTTCATATTAATAGTCTCTGTACTGCATAACTCCAAGGGAAGAGAAAAAAACAGGACAGAAGAAATCTCAGCATTTCTTTGCTCACAAGATGCTATGTGTATCCTATTAAGTCCGAGGATCTGAGCCATGACAGTTAACTGATAGCCAATCAGTCTTAATGATACCCAGCATTTACACTGGGCTGGGGAACCCCCAGCCCGTGGTCTGTATCTGGACCACAGCTTGTCTGGATGCAGACCCAGAGGTTCAGGTTCCCTTCCACAGCAACTGGCCCAGGGTAGAATGGAGATATTGGAGCCCCCATCTTTGTGGGACAGATCAGGCAAGCCACAGCTGGATGCAGACCACAGGCTCTGCCGGGGCTTGGGGAGTAGGAAGCGGCCCTGGGCTCTTTCTTGCTGTTGTTCCCCAAGCCAGGCGAAGGGGAGGGGAATCAGCAGCGGCCTCAGCAGCCTCCCTGAGGCTTCCTACTGCTACTCTGATTGGCCATAATTCTGAGCAGCAGAGGGCAGAGCTTGGGAGCAGACAGAGGGGGCACAGAGCCATGTTCATCTGGGACTGAGCATCCCCATCACCCAGACCCTGTGCCCCTCAACTGCTCCTGCACCAACTCCCATCCAGACTGCCCTCCCTCCTAGAATGGTGTTGATACTTGGGAGAACCTGTCCCCAGTGGAGAGTCGTAATCTGTGAGGGACTGGCACAGTTTGAAAGTCTTGCCATAGCACAGATGAGGAGAGGCGGAGAAGAAGAACAGAGCAATAAAACTGCTCCATGCCCCTCCAAAATCAATCAACACCTTTCCCTTCTGTGATAAGGCCTGCAGCTCCAGAACTGGGCTGATCAGCCATTAACGGACTCCCAAACATGTCTAAGGTGCCACAGGACTTCTTGTTGTTTTTGAAGATACCAACTAACGTGGCTACCTCTCTGATACAAATAGGAAGATGACCCGAACACGTCCTATTTGCTGTTGAGTGACCATCAAGAACAAGCACATCAAACACATGGCCCGTGGGCTGCATGCGTCCCGACCGATTTTTCTTTGTGGCCCGCTGAGAGGCCTGGAGGTGGGGGGAGAGGTGCAGACAACAATGCACATGCAGCAACCACCACTGTACTTGGCAACTGCCCCTAGGTGCCCTGCTGTCCGCACACCAGCAACAAGCCTCACTGAGAGGCTTGTGGGGGCGGTGGGGCAGGGAAGAAGCCTCAGCCAGTGCTGCCTCCCCATTGGTTGGAGTTGTCCCTGCCCATCTGCTACTGGAGGAAGGGCTCCATGGGCCCAGCACACTTGGCTTGCAGGGAGCTGGGGCTGCCTCCTACTCCTCCCAAGCCAACATACCAAAGGTGGAGGTGGCCGCAGCACAGCCAATGGGAGTGGAGCAGGGTGGGGGCTCTGGAGTTGGTAAACAAGCACCATGCTCCTTGTTGTAGCGCTGGGCAGATGTGGCATCGTGTATGTGTGTCCGGGGGAAGGTGGGCAGGCAAGCCAACATTGCCCTTTGGCAGCAGCATCTGGAGGTTGCAGTCAAAAAAGCAAACAGGATGTTAGGAATCATTAAAAAAAAAGGTGATAGAGAATAAGATGGAGAACAACTTAATGTCCTTATATGAAACCATGGTATGCCCACATCTTGAATACTGTGTACAGACGTGGTCTCCTCTGCTCAAAAAAAGATATATTGGCATTAGAAAAGGTTCTGAAAAGAGCAACTAAAATTATTAGGGGTTTGGGACGAGTCCCATATGAAGAGAGATTAAAGAGATTAGGACTTTTCATTTTAGGAAAAAAAGGAGACTAAGGGGTGATGTGATAGAGGTATATAAAATCATGAGTGGTATGGAGAAGGGGGACAGGGAAAAGTTGTTTACTTGTTCCCATGATAGCGAGACTAGGGGACACCAAATGAAACTAATGGGCAGCTGGATTAAAACAAATAAAAGGAACTCCTCCTCACACAATGCACAGTCAACCTATGGAACTCCTTGCCAGAGGAGGCTGTGACGGCTAGGACTATATCAGGGTTTAAAAAAGAGCTCAATAAATTCATGGAGGTTAGGTCCTTTAATGGCTATTAGCCAGGATGGGTAAGGAATGGTGTCCCTACCCTCTATTTGTCAGAAGCTGGGATGGCTGGCAGGAGAGAGATCGCTTGATGGCTACCTCTTCGGCCCACTCCCTCTGAGGCACCTGCACTGGCCACTGTCAGCAGAGAGGATACTGGGCGGGATGGACCTTTGGTCTGACCCAATATGGCCATTCTTATGTCCCCTTGTGGGGTGCGGCAGGTTATGGGGGAAGTTGTGGCCCACCCCCTTTAAAGTTAAGTTTGGCACGGGGTTTCTGCATCTTCTGTCTGCAGCCCTGGAGGGGGCGCCCAGTTATGGCTGGGCCCTCGCAGTGTGAGGCTGCTTTCCTGCTCCCTCTGGCGGCTCTGGCGGCTGTCGGGGTGCCCTTCTCTCACTGGCTTCATGCCTCAGGCCGCCTCCAACCCTCGGTTGTTTAGTTCCATCCTACAGCTTCGTAGCATCCTGGGCCCACAGCAGCAGTGCTTGGGGTGGCTCTTTCAGTTGGTCTCTGGGTGAAGTGCACAGCCAAGCTGTGCCAAGCAGGTGGGAGTGTCTGTGGGGAAAAATCCAGTGTGTGCAGCTGGGATGGTAACTGGTTTGGCACCTTTGGTAGAAGCAGCAAAGTCCCAACACCAAAAAGGGGGCCGCCCTCATAAGGCTGCAAGCAGCAGAAACCAGAGGTGGGGAGGGCCTCACACTTACACTTATCCTTAAATTAAAATATGAGAAAATTATCATGTTGCACATCAGTTTTATGAACTTCCTTAATAAGCTTATAAAACGCCGTTCGCAGTGAGCATTACGTTCTCAGCGGCGCTTACTGCGCTATAATCACACAAGGCCTGGCAAACGTTGCCACACACACACACCTGCAACACAACCGGGACACAGAGGCACTGAAGTGGCCCTTCGACGACTAACGAGACAATGGATTAGGCGGGACAGACCCACTGCGCAGACCAGAGCCGCCGCGGGACGGACTCAGCACTGAGTCTGTGGAGCGCCGCGTGGCCGCTTCTCCGTTGCGACAGCGCAGACGGGCACTGCGCCCCCCTGTGCCGACCGCGGCGCCCCCCGCCCCGAGAGAGAAGTTGGACCTTCCCACCGACGCGCGAGTCCCGCGGCGCCCCCGAAAGCGACCAGCTGCCGCGTGCGGCCGCGGCGGGCTCCGAGCGGGACACGCCTCCATACCAAGGCAGATGCGGACACAGGTACCGCCCTCTCCGCACGGGCCCCCCACCACGGTCAAATACGGTAACCCAGCCCCGCCCCCCCCCGAGCGCCGACCACCTCGGAGCCGAGCCCGGCCCGGCCCGGCCCGGCCCGGCCGCACTCACCGCCCAGGCGCTGCCGCCGCTCTTTCACCTGGTCGGCCAGCACGAGCGGGAGGGGAAGGCGCTTCCTCCGCCCGGCGCCCAAGCGGCCCAGGCAGGCCGGGTACACGGGCGCCGCCATGGCCCCCGCGCCTCAGGCCGCCAAGCAGAGCACGTGACCTCGCTCGGCCTCGCGAGAAGTGACCGGAGCGTCGCGGCGCCACCGCGCCCCCTGCCGGCCGTCTGCAGCCTTGGCGGGCAGCGCCTCGCCGCGTGCACGCAGGCTGCGCCCTTCCGTACACCACCCCAGCGCTGCAGCCTTCCCCGTGGGGCCCTTCCACCCTGTTCACCTCCTCGCCCCACCCCCGTGCCTTGCAGGCGTGTTGCGATTCCAACCCTGGGTCACTCCCAGGGCCATATAACTTCCCCCAGCCCCACACACCCAAAACCGCCATGGAATCCTCACCCTGCACCCACCTCTGTTCACGCACACAGAGCACGAGCCGGCATCGCGTCTCACTGCATTGCAAAACCCTACCGTGTGCTATTGCTCACCCTGCACAGCCACAGCCCAGCCGCATCCGCTCTGCAGCGCTGCAGGCGCAGTGATGCCATTACCAAACTCCGCCGTGTCCAGGCTGCGGCAGAGCCATGCTAGGGACACGAAAATCTCACCGTGTTTACACTGCTTCCTTAGGCCGTGGGAAGATGGGAATTCGCAGTGGATGGCTAAGGGAAGTAGGAGTGTGAGCCAGCCCTCAGGCCCTGTGCAGTTGTGAAGAACGTAGCTGCAGCTGTCAGCAAACTGAACTGAGCCTCGGGGTAACTGCTAAAGGTACACCAACAACAGATTCAGTGCAGGGCACGTGTGGCATTCTCTCTTCCATAATCCTGACTACACACAAGGTGAGAGCATATTTTGTGAGTCATGACAGTAGCTTTGGAAATTCACCTCCCCTTCCTTCCTACAGCAGCCCCACAGCCTGCGGTACCAGACACTCAGTGCCCAAGTGGTTTCACTATTGACATGCTAAACCCAGGGTTGTGAACTCAGTCCTTGAGGAGGCCATTTAGAGATGTGGAGCAAATAGATTAAAATAAAAACCTGTCAGAGCTGGTGATCAGTCCCCTGCCCTTACAGCAGGACCTGAGTCAATGACCTCTGAAGGTCCCTTCCAGTTCTATGAGATGGGCGTACCCCCATATATTTTACAAACGATTCCACTGTAAACAAGGCCTTAAAGATGCTTTCCCATGATTCCACTTACAGAGCTGTGAACATGTTCCACACTGCTGCTGTAAGTCAATACTTGCTTCATCCTATTTCACCTGATCGTGCTAAGCAGCCAAGACCTTCCCTATAAAACCCACTCCTGCTGTGCCCCTGCCGCTTGCTGTCAGTTAGCATGGTTGCTGCATCCCTTCTCCAAACTTCCTGACACTCCCACACAAACCTCTGAAGAGCCACTGAAGGCTCTGGCCAGCACATCCCATACTCTCTAGCGAGTCAATCCTTCTGTTCTGAGCAGCTCCAGCTCCATGGGGATGTTTTAAAGCCTGGAACCCCTCATATATTTGATTGGGTTCAGAGCACCTGCCAGCGGGCTCTCCCCCAAGAAATGCAGTTCATGCAGGAGGGATGTAGACTTTGCTAGTGGTTATCGAGCCCCAGTCACATATAACGGGTTCTGCACGGGGACAGGGCAAGGTAGAGGTAGACAATGATACAATAGGCAGTGAAGATGGGGACACACAATTCTCAGGTGCATCTGTGTCACACAGCATTCATCATCCATGTTAGCCATCTCCTCTCATCCCAGAGTCTTCTTGGGCCAGTACTGGAACTTCCCTCTATTATCCTTCAGAGGACAGAGAAAGAGAGCACCATGGTTTTCTGAACCCTTCCCTAGAGCTCACACTGAAAAAAGTGGGGGAGGTTTTCCAGTGCTAGCTTTGGATAAAACAACAAAATTCAAGGTATTGGTTATGGCTGAAATGCTCAATCATGGCTCACAAAACATGCCCCAGTTACTTATCTTGTATGTAGAAAGAGATCTTGCTGTCCTTGCTACAGCTGGTCAAGCCATGAACTCCTAGGCTGTTCTTGATGTTTGTTCACTGTGATAAATCTCTCTGCAGCCATGACAGAATACCTAGAACCTTCTCCTTCCAGCAGAGTCACACTGAACTGTATTGGCAGCTGTGAGAGTCCAGCTCAATTAAGCTTTTATTTTACAACGCATCTGAGTTTCACTCTCATTTGCTGATGTTTTCCTGTCCTGGGGCCAGCTGTCCTCACTTCCACACTCACAGCAGCAACTGCCTGGCCTTGCATAGGAGAGCATCGGGATGGCCTATTGGAACAGAGGGGTTGAAGGCCTATAACACTTCCTAAAAATGGGCAGATCTTATTCCAAACCCATTTATTAATAGTGACAACCACAGAGCCCTGCAAACTTGTGTATATCTGCTCTACATCCATGGGTATCTGCAGACAGGGCTGTGGATAGCCACTACTCATTTTTGCAGATAAGGATGCGTACACACATCGTGTATCTAAACCCTGCAAATCTGCAGATATCCACTTTATATTCATGGGTATCCACATTTGTGGATGTGGATGCAAATATCCCTGGATTCCTTTTGCAGACGGTAATATCAACGTTGTATCCATGCAGGACTCTATAACTATAAAATCTAATCTCAGATTTAAACAATCCCAAAAAAAAAGGGGGAGGAAAGCTCCAGAGAAAGAACAACAGCTTCTTCGCAATTACACCTGTCTGCTTTATATGCTTTTCTTGGCATGGAGCCTAGAATGGGCTGAAAACATTGGCCTGAGGAATTCATGAGCAGGTAGAGATATGTACGTGACAGTGTCAGCATGTGCCATGGAGAGATGCTTGCAGTGAAAAGGTGACATGCTGCAGAACAAAAGAGGACAAAATTCAGGCATGGTGGTGGCTCCAGGCTGTACACCACACCAGTAATAACAGAACCACAAATGGAAGGGGTAGAAGAAATTCCTACCTGTCAGATGGACTCAGAAGGGACCTGGTCTAGTTGGCAGCCTTTCTGAAGAACACAGAGCTACATGCACCACTGTAAATCCTGGCAGCACAACCCAAAATATGCGAAGTTCAAACTGCATTTTCAATCTACTGATCAAAAACTTGAACAAGCATGGTTAAGAGTGGGACTGTCGCCTGAGTCTCAACCAATCAAGGACATGGTAGAATAACTGGACGAAATTATTGGGCTTGAACAGAAGCATGAGATTTTCAACTCAATTGTTTGTAGTTAGTTGTATGTGCCTGAAATTGGCTTAGACTGCAAGAATCTCCTCCATCAAAACTATAGTGATGTTAGCACCATGTGATAATAAATCCATCCATCAGATGAGACCAAGTCGTCATATGCCTGTTTAACAGTTGAGAAATTATGCTAAATCTTCTTCTGTCTTGAGTAACATCCACAAGTAAGTTAAAATCCCAGGGCAGTTAGCAAAAGGCGTAAGGGCTGCCTCATTTGCTCAATATTTTGAGCCCAGCATTTTGAATATGATGCAAACAAATATATGCATGAAGACTATAACTCCCTGATTCGGTCTGCTTCAAGACCACCCAATCTATTCCAAGACTTCACATTTTATTTTGAACTGCCCTGATCCTTCTCAGTGAATCCAACTTGCTCCAATCTGTTCCACGCTGCCTGTTGCTGATCCATTAGACTTCCAAACTATCCATTTGTCTAGGACTGCCTTAGCTTTGCACTGGGCAGAATTGATGCTCTCTCTAAGCATCTTGGATCAGATAATCACAAATGGAGTTTAATGGGAAAAGTTATCTCCCCTCTACCCAAGTCATTCCATTTGACCCATATTGACACTTGGATACCACCATGTAGCAAGAAAAATGTAATCTAAGCTGCTACTGCCATCCCAATCAGACCCCAGCCCTATGTAATTCCCAGTGTATAACCCTGAGCCACCTACCCCGATTTGCTCTCAGGTGCTCCAGGCTATCGCAAATCGATCCTGATCCTAAACTGCTTAGAACTACTTTATCCAGGCTGATCTAAACTATTCTGTGTTATCCTTTATGCTCCCTCATGTCTACCTGAATTCTTCCAACTTATGATTTGCTTTGATCTAGTCTGAGATATCCAAATTAGCTTCTACCTACCCTGCACCACCTCAAGCCTAGCCATTTTCTAGTACAGACTAGTACCTACTCGAGAGAAACGTTTGGGGATAAAAATCTGAGTAATCACACACATTAGGATACATCACATTAGGGCTTTAGAAAATAATTCCATGGTACCACTGTCCTCCCCTCCTGCCCCCTGCCTCAAAGCCTGCAGTGCCACTTATCTAAGTACAAGCTCTGATACAGTCTGAGTCAGCAGCAGTGCAATTTATTAAGGCATGACTCATGCGTCAGCTCAGCTGGTCTTATTACTAAAATGATTTTGTGTCTGATTAACTTCAGCAGGTCAATGGAGGTCTCCGAGTAAAATGACTCCTTGGACACTTCTGATGAATAAATTTTCTAAGGGGCCCTAGGGAGCTATCCATCATCCGACTCAAAGCAGCCTTTATGTTAGGAAATAAGAGACATGTAATCATTAGAGAAGTGGCTCTGCTTTGGGACTAGTAAGTAGGTGGCAAGGACAGGGGGTTTGTTGTCTAATATGGGACAACTAAGTGAGTGAAATCCTGGCTGAATAGATTCCAGGTCCTAATACCTTGGCAACTGTTCATTTACCCAGTAACTAATGTTTCCCAATCCAGCCTCAGGGAGGGAAGAAAAGCATTCACATATTAAGTAACCAGCTGTTTCACTCATCAGACCACTTTGTGCACTTCGGACAGAGGCGGCTCCACTCCCCGCTCCTGCTGGAGTTTCTTGAGGCCCAAGAGCCGCCTCCATTAAGAGGATTTTAAGGCCCAATGTTTCAAAGTTCTGGGCTTGAAGACCTTACACATTAGACAGCAATCATGCAAGTATCCTTCCCCCAAGCAAATAAAACAGGCTGAATGGGGGTCATGTTTTGGCATATGTTTGCCGCATTTCTAACAAGTCAAAGCCTGGGGAGCCAGGCATTCCCCAGCGCAGAGGCAGACTGAAAGCCCTGCCTCAGCTGTTGCTTAAAACCGTCTTCTTCAAAAGGCAGCTACCTGTTCCGTAACTGGTGTTCTTCAAGACATGCTGCTCGTGTCCATTCCAATTTGGGTGCATGCAGGCCAACGCCTAGGAGGTGGGGTCGGAACCCCGAAACGAGTGCAGGACAGCCCTGCCCACTGCAGCGTCTTCCCTAGCGTGCTGTGAACGTGTGAAGGGAGGACCAAGCGGCCACGCTGCAGACGTCCTGGAGAGGGACTTTAGCTAAGAATGCCGCAGAGGACGCCTGTGCCCTGGTGGAGTGAGCCCTGATTGGCGGAGGGGGAACCCCCGCCAGTTTGTAACACTCACTGATACAGGCTACTATCCAGGGGGAGATCCGCTGAGAGGAGACTGGGTGTCCCTTCATCCTGTCTGCCACTGCAACGAACAGCTGCTCCGACTTCCAGAAGGGTTTGGTCCTGTCCGTATAGAAGGCCAGTGCCCTCCGTACACCCAAAGTGTGTAGACTCTGCTCCTTAGGGGAGGCAGGGGGCTTTGGGTAAAACACCGGCAAGGTGATGTCTTGGTTCATGTGGAAAGGGGAGACCACCTTAGGCTGAAATGCCGGGTGGAGTCTTAGTCTAACCTTGTCCTTGTGGAACACCGTATAAACTGGGTCCACCATCAGGGCCCTTAGCTCTGACCCCCTTCTGGCTGAGGTAATGGCCGCCAGGAATGCCACCTTATAAGTAAGAAACCACACAGAACAAGAGGTTCAAAAAGGGGGAGCCATCAGCTTAGACAAAACCAAATTAAGGTCCCACATTGGGAGGGGGGCCCGAACCTGTGGTCTGACTCTCTCCATTCTCTTCATAAACCTTTTTATCACCGGGTCTGAGAAGACCGAAAACCTCCCGTTCCCTGGGTGGAACACCGAAATGGCTGCCAGGTGCACCTGTAGGAAGGATACTGACAGCCTCGCCGGGCTCAGAGCCAGCAAGTAATCTAGGACACTTGGTATTGTGGCCTCTCCCGGGGACATCCCCTTTTGGGTGGCCCAAATGGTAAATCTTTTCCATTTGGTTACACATGCTACCCTTGTAGAGGGTTTCCTGCTGTTCAGCAACACTTCCCTGACAGGTTTGGAGCAGGCCAGCTCCACCGGACTCAGCCATGGAGCCTCCATGCTGTAAGGTGCAGCGCTTGGAGATTGGGGTGCTGCAGTCTCCCCCCCTCCTGTGTCAGCAGGTCCGGGCACAGAGGGAGCTTCTCTGGAATGTGAGTGGACATCTCCAATAGGGTCGAGTACCAGTGTTGTTGAGCCCAGGCCAGGGCCACCAGGGCTACGTCTACACGTGCAGCCAACATCGAAATAGCTTATTTCGATGTTGCGACATCGAAATAGGCTATTTCGATGAATAACGTCTACACGTCCTCCAGGGCCGGCAACGTCGATGTTCAACTTCGACGTTGCTCAGCCCAACATCGAAATAGGCGCAGCGAGGGAACGTCTACACGTCAAAGTAGCACACATCAAAATAGGGATGCCAGGCACAGCTGCAGACAGGGTCACAGGGCGGACTCAACAGCCAGCCGCTCCCTTAAAGGGCCCCTCCCAGACACAGTTGCACTAAACAACACAAGATCCACAGAGCTGACAACTGGTTGCAGACCCTGTGCCTGCAGCATAGATCCCCAGCTGCCGCAGAAGCAGCCAGAAGCCCTGGGCTAAGGGCTGCTGCCCGCGGTGACCATAGAGCCCCACAGGGGCTGGAGAGAGAGCATCTCTCAACCCCCCAGCTGATGGCCGCCATGGAGGACCCAGCAATTTCGACGTTGCAGGACGCGGATCGTCTACACGGTCCCTACTTCGACGTTGAACGTCGAAGTAGGGCGCTATTCCTATCTCCTCATGAGGTTAGCGACTTCGACGTCTCGCCGCCTAACGTCGAAGTTAACTTCGAAATAGCGCCCGACGCGTGTAGATGCGACGGGCGCTATTTCGAAGTTGGTGCCGCTACTTCGAAGTAGCGTGCACGTGTAGACGCAGCTCAGGATTACTGACGCTCGGTAACCGAATTTTCAACAGCGTTGGGTGGATGAGCGGTATCGGTGGAAAGGTGTACAGCAACGGGCCCGACCAACAGATGCTGAAGGTGTCTGCCCAAGAACCTGGACTTCGGTTCTGGTAAGAGCAGAACGTCCTGCACTTTGCATTGAGACGTGTGGCAAAGAGGTCTCCCTGGGGACGCCCCCACCTCCAGAAAACTGAATTCAGTACTTCTGTCTGTAATGACCACTCCCGGTCCATGAAGGACCTGCTGAGGTGGTCTGCCAGAGAGTTGTGAGTCCCAGGCAGGTAGAACGCCCTCAGGAGAATCTGGCGCTGGATGCAGAAATCCCAGAGCGTGAGGGCCTCTAGACACAGAGGCGACGAGCGTGCACCCCCTTGTTTGTTTATATAGTACGTTGCTGTGGGGTTGTCTGTACTGACTGCTACACAGTGCCCCTTCAGCTCATTCTGAAACACTTTGCACGCCAGACGAACTGCTCTGAGCTCTCTCACATTTATGTGGAGATGAGCGTCCATTTTGCCCCACAAGGCCTGTGTCTGGCAGTCCCCCAAGTGTGCTCCCCAGCCCAGGTCTGATGCGGCCGTGACCAGAGAGACGGAGGGTTGTGGAGGTTTGAAGGGTACCCCCATGCAGACTGACCTGGCCTCCAGCCACCAGTGTAGTGTCATCAACACTTCGTGGGGGACTGTGACTAACATGTCTACGCTGTCCAACAGGTCTGTATACTGAGGCGAGCCACGTCTGAAAGGGGCGCATTCGTAACCTGGCATGCTGGACTACGAACATGCATGCCGCCCTGTGTCCCAACAATCTGAGGCATCTCCTGGCTGTTGCGACTGGGAACCTTATTAGGGCTTGTATGCAAGCCGCCATTGCCTGGACCCTGCTGTGTGGCAGAAGCGCTCTGGCTTGCTCTGCGTCTAGACGTGCACCTACGAATTCTATGACTTGAGTCAGTACTAACACAGACTTCGCCTCATTTACTAGAAGGCCTAATGTGTCGCACGTTGCTCTTATTAGCTGTACATGTTGCGACACCTGTCCTTGTGACCGACCCCTGATCAGCCAGTCATCTATGTACAGGAACAGATGCACACCTCGCCTGCGTAAGGAGGCTGCCACTACTGACATGCATTTGGTAAAGACTCTCGGGGCTGAGGAGAGTCCGAACGGGAGGACTGTAAATTGATAATGGTCCTTCCCTAGCACAAATCTGAGGAACCTCCTGTGAGGCAGATAAATTGCTACATGGAAATATGCATCCTTTAAGTCGAGAGCAGCGAACCAATCCCCTCGTTCCAGCATTGGGATAATTATTCCCAGGGATATCATACGAAACTTTATCTTTCTTACAAATTTGTTGAGATTTCGTAGGTCCAAGATGGGCCTCAGCCCCCTTTTCGCTTTTGGAATGAGGAAATAGCAGGAATAAAATCCCTGTCCCCAGAATTCCTGGGGGAGTTCCTCTATAGCCCCCTTTTGGAGGAGGATTCCTACCTCGTGTCTGAGAACTCTCTCTGAGGAGGTCCCTGAAGAGGGACGGGGTAGGGGCTTGTGAAGAGGGGTAAGAAGAAAATTGGATAGCATATCCCTTTTCTACTGTGCGGAGGACCCACTGGTCCGAAGTTATGCTGCACCATGAATGGTGGAATGGGGATAAGCAGAGTGAAAATAAGCCTTGGGCTGGAACTATGGGAGTGGGTGGTACAACGCTCTCGACCGCCCCGTCAAAACTGGTGTCTAGGCCCAGGAGGGGTTTTAGGGTGGCCCTGGTCCTGCATTTGGTGACCCTGACACCTCCTATTATGGCAGCCCCTTCTTCTGTTCCCCTCCCATTGCTACTGGGAGAACTGTCTGAACTGGGGCCTAGGATTAAACTACCTTCTTTGGGTCGCCGGTGTGTACAGACCCAGCGAGCGTCACGTGGATTGAGAGAGTCTTTCATACCATGAAGTCTCTCATCCGTTTTCTCTGAAAATAGAGAGGGGCCTTCAGAAGGGACGTCTTGAATGGACTGCTGCACCTCTTGCGAGAGTCCTGAGACCTGAAGCCACGCTCCCCTTTGCACGGCAATACGCAAGGCCATAACCCTAGTGGCTGCATCAGCTGCATCTAGGGCGGCCTGCAGCACTGCTCTGGAAATGAGCCTCTGCTCTGCTACCAGGGCCGTAAAGTCTGTCTTGGCATCCTGTGGAAGCAGTTCCGCGAAACGGTCCATGGAACTGGCCATATTATATGCGTATCTGCTAACCATGGCCTGCTGGTTAGCAATTCTCAGCTGCAGGACACCTGTGGAGTAAACTTTTCTACCGTACAGGTCTAGTCTTTTGGCATCCTTGTTCTTGCAGGAGGGCCCTTGAAGCTCCTGTCTCTCCCTATTGTTCACCACATCCACGACAAGAGAGTCGGGGGAGGATGGGTGAACAGATGCTCATTTCCCTGTGCCAGGACAAAATACCTGTGTTCATTTTTCCTAGCCGTGGGCAAGGCTGAGGCCAGGGTTTTCCACACTATCTTAGCTGTGTTGGCAATTGTCTTTATAATAGGCAGTGCCACCCTAGACGGTGCAGAGGTTGAAAGGATGTTAGTGACAGGGTCTACTTCATCCCTGACCTCTTCTGCTTGTACCCCCAGGCTCTGGGCGACCCTCCTCAACAGTTGCTGGTACGTGCCTCCATCCTCCAGTACTGGGGATGTAGAGGACCCAGCTAATGCCTCATCTGGAGAAGACGAAGATGAGGCCAACATACCCTCCTAACCTGTTGATCCAGAGGATTCTGGCACCGCTACTTGAGTCCCCGGCACCACACTCTGTGGCGCCGTGCTCGGTGCCTGGGGCAGAGGGCCCCCTAGTGCTCTTTGGTGTGGTGTTATGAAAACAGGGCCACTCTGCACTGGGGATGGCACCGGTTCAATCGGCGCTGGTGTCCATTGCACCACAGTGCCCGGTGCCCGTACTGACGGCACCCATGTTTGGGTCGCTCCCAGCTGACCCGGTGCCGATGTCGACACCGGAGATGGTGCTGGTACTGCCATCGGAGCCGGTGCCGATGATTTCCCTTGCTCCTCCAGCGGGGCTCTGAGGGCTGCTGTCGGCGCCGATCTTGGCACCTGGGGAGTGCCTGGCACCCTGAATGGGAGTCCAGCAACTCGCCCTTGCTCCACGTGGATCGCCCACGGGGTTCAGAAGGGCCACTGTGGTGCCCCCAATGGTGCCTGTGCTACTCTCCTTCCAGGGAGCACTGGGAGCGGCGCTGGTGCCCACTGCGTCGGGATGACCTCATACTCCCACTCCTCACTGAGCCGGAGTAAAGGGAGTCCGATTCCGATGTGGACCCTGAGACCGACGAGTATGGTGGTGCCAAGGGTCCCGTGCTTCTCATTGGTTCCTGAAAGCTCAGTCCCATCTGCATGGTGCCAATGGATTGTTGGGGGTCCCCCTGGCGTCGGGAGCTGTGCTGGGGTCCCTGGAGCCTGACCCGGTGTCTGGAGCAAGGGTGATGAAGACTCCCGGTGTGGTGTTTGTAACGGCACCATAAATTGCAGGAAGCCTTGAGCAGCACCAAAGGCCTCCAGCGTTGAGGGCAGTCTGGGAGAGCGCAGGCTCCTGCCTCACGCTGAAGTCGACGCCAGCACTTCGTGACCCCACTCACAGTGCGCACTGGGGACTCTCCAGACTCCTGTCTTGAAGAGCCCTGATGCCATCTCGTCTTCTTGCACAGCACCAGAGACCGATTCTTGTGGCGCTGGGAGGCACTAGGCGCCGAGTCCAACTCTCGGCGCCGGGAGTCCTCTCATGGCACCGATGGTGCTGGAGCCCTCTGCGTTCCCACCAAGGAACCCTCCGGGCGCAAGGCTGACTCCATAAGGAGAACTTTTAGCCTTTGAGCGCTATCTTTTAGAGTCCTTGACTTGAAGGCCTTGCAGATGGAGCAACGCTCTTGGAGATGAGATTCACTGAGGCAGCCCAGACGAGCTTTATGCGGGTTACTCTTGGGCATACATTTGCCACCCGTAGAACAGTTTTTAAAACCCGGAGAGCCAGGCATCACCTGGTGGTGAGGCACCGAGAGGGTTAAAGACCCACCTCGGCTTACTAAGTGCTAATTTCCTACAGTAGATAACAAAGTGAACCATTTACAACTAATTAAAAACAACAAAGGCTACCAGCAAACCCTCAAGAAGAGTTAAGATCCAGCAACCGACAGCGCAGCGAGAAGGAACTGAGCGGGGGACAGGTCGAGCGGTGCATATATGGGTGGCCATACGGGCACCACTCCAGGGGGCGCCACACCGACCCTAAGGCTACCAGCTGGGGCAAAAAGCTTCCAGCAACTGGGCATGCGCATGGCACACACCCAAACTGGAATGCACACGAGCAATCACTAGAAGAAGAATAACTATTTACACTATAATAGGGTACTAGCTAAAGAACTGAGCAGAGAAGCAAGAGCTCCAACAACCTGCAGTGTGATGAGAAGGAACTGAGCGGTGTGTGTGTGTGGGGTGTGCGTGCATAGATTGGTCGCCATATCAGCGCCACGCCAATCCTATGGCTACTCGCTAGGGCAAAAAGCTTCTGACAGCTAGCACACCCAACTTGGAATGCACACGAGCAATCACTTGAAGAAAAGTAATTATAATCTTCCTTTCACCATCGACTGTACTGCAATTTCCTTAGCCCTTGCATGGACCCTGACTTCTCCACAGAGCTCAAGATAAAGAGGCTTCAAGTAGCACTGACTTGAGCAGAGATACTTATTAAAATTACAAAAAGCTGAAGTGACCTAAATCCCATTTTCAAATGCACCTAACTCACTCAAAAGCCCATGTTGGTTTGACTTTTGCTGAAACTTAGTCATTTAATCACTTTTGAAAAACGAGACCTGGGTACTTTTGAAAAATATGACCTGTCAGCTACCGTAACTGCTGCAATGGTAAGAGAGAACAGCGCTGACCACAATTCCACTAACTTCTAAACTGAACCCAAATATCACAGAATCTCACCAGTGCTGGGAACGCTAGCAGAATGATGCAAGGAACCAAGGACTTCCCTGTTGCTGTGGCTTCATTTGAGGGAGCTTTGCCAACTTGCAGCATTGGAAGGGACCTGTGAGGGATGGATATATATTTGCTACGTTAAGCTCACTTTGCCTAAGGCCCCTGAAAGCTTTGGACGACAGTTCATTCAAATTAGACTCAAAATACTTTATGTAAAATTTTATTTTGTCCTCAGGAGAAAAAAGACAAGTCCTTAAAATTGTCTGTCTGTCTCCATAGAACAGGTCTTAAGCAGATACAAAAGGCAGGAAAATAAAGTTATCTGTAAGAAATGGAACCTGACCTTATTATCATTCAAAGTCACAAACAGTAAAACACCTCCCAGGGAGTGACTATAATGCAATGCATTAGAATCTACCAACCATTCAGACATATGGAAATAACACGCTATAAAATGTAACAGTCACCTAACCTGGCTGCTGCCCCTGCTGCTGCTGCGAAGTGCCTTCTTGCAGCGTAGCTGGCACAGGTGGTTGCACAAGGGGCAGAATGATTGGGGGTGTCGCACAGAGGTGTAGATGCCCTGCGTGACAGGACCAGCATTGCCATTTAAGGTCTTCTTGTCCTGCCCTACCTATGTGAAGGGGAGCTCCAGGGCTTGACAATTATTGCCTGGAACAGGGTCTCTCTACTTTTCCACCATTGAGCAGAATTAATTTTCTTTTGTACACCAGCGTGGAGGTGATGTGCAGTACGTCACCTTCACATTGCCGCACATAAAAGTCACGTGGCAGGGTGGGGCCAAGGGTTCAGTGCGTGGGAGGGAGTTACGGGCTGCAGCAGAACGTTGGGGTGCAACGGGACGAGGGGTCCAGCTGGGTATGCAGGTTCTGGGTTGGGGCTGGGGAGTCGCTCAGGTTGAGCTGCAGGAGGTGGTATATAGGTGCTGGGTTGAGATAAGTGCTTTGGGGTGCAAGAGGGCGCCCAAAGCAGGCAGTGGGGGATCAAGGTGAGGACTTAGCCATACCTGGGCCGCAAGAAGCGGTCCCTTTCCCCCAGCTGTGGCAGATCAGTGCTGGGGCTGGCAGGGAGGGGCTCCCCTTCCACTGGCCATGGAAACACCAGGGCTTGGGGAGACAGATCTCTCCCCGCTGCAGCCCTGAGCAGTGCTTAACAAGCAGCTGTGCAGCTTAGGCCTGAAGCAGAAATGATAACAACTCTGCAGCCTCAGAGGGAGGATTCCTTCTCCTTCTCTCCTCTGCAGCCAGCCAGAGGCCCTGTAGGGGAGAGTTTAGGCACTGCTTATTACACATGAGAGTTATACTTCTAACACACAGATAATAATCCACTCATATTAGACCAAAGACACTGGGGCAGTTACAGCCAATACAATCTCTTCTTTTATTGATACGGGCAGCTTGGATGTAGAAAAGGGTACAAAAGAGTGGAGAGCATTAAAAACCAGATTTGGGAGAATGCCACAGTGTTATGAAGGGAGCAGAGAAGTCAGATAATTTAAAGCAAACAGACTAAGATATAATGCAGCGTTATTAATAGGATAGAGAAAGGCCACTGGTGGCATTACTTAATGCAGTCAATAAGCAGAGCTCAGGTCTTGGAGTCATACAGAGTGGAGAGCAGAATGATACAGTTGTTGAAGGATATCAATAACATGGGGGCAGTGGTGAGATCACGCGGGGAGTTGGGAAGTTGGTTTAGAACAAGTAGAGGTCCGAGACAAGGAGATCTGATATTGCCGAGTATCTTCACCACACATCTAGAGAGAGCAATGGACAAGATCAAGGAAGAGGTAGAAGGGATATCGGTGCACGGGAAAAGAATTAACAACTTGAGTTTCACGGATGATATAGTTATCACTGAGGAAGATGAGGAGAAGCTAGCGAAAACAGTGCAGGCGCTAAACGAGGAAGGGAAGTGGTATGGACTGATTATGAACATCAATAAAACAAAAAGAATGGTATTTGGAGACAAGGAAATAGGAAGGAAGATCAGTGTAAATGGGATCGAACTATAGAACATAGAGAAGTTCACAGATCTGGGCAGCAACATAACATGATCTTCTAGACTGCAAGAAGGAAATAGGTACTAGAATAGGGAAAGCAAGAGCGAGTTTGAAGGTGATGGATAAGATCTGGGAAAGCAAAGTGATTAGCTTAGGAATGAAGCTGAGCATCTTGAAAATGTGTGTATTCAGCAGCATGTTGTACAGATGTGAGACATGAGTGATAATGAGATTTAAAGAGAAGGATATTGGCATTTGACAGGAGTTGTTATAGAAAGATCCTGAGAATAGGATGGATGCAGAAGGTCACCAACATGGAATTATATAGGAAGTTACAGCCAAACTACAACACAAGTTACAACTATTAGGGCATATTTGCAGAATGAACAACAAATGAAAAATCAAGACCCTGGTATTCGGCATAATGGATGGTTCGAATAGGAGAGGCAGACCCCACAAGGAATGGGTAGATAATATAGTTAATTGTTGTGGAGCTAGTCTACAGAAATTAAGCCACTCAGCGCTGGACAGGGCAAGATGGAAGAAAATAGTGAGAGAGGCATCAGACAATAACAGGTGCTGAGCCCATGGTTGATGATGATGAGGGAAACACTCAAGTCTAGTCACTGGCAAAGCCAGTATCAGAAACGGCTATTAGTTCTGAAATCTAGTGGAAGACAGGCAAGGCCTTGCTGAATAGTTGGAAGGCTCAGGAAAACAGATGATTTGTAGGCACCTAGGAAAAAAGATGAAAAATGGCAGGCAATAGGAGTTGACTGAACAAGTTATGCTACGTTTGTGTACCTGACTGAACAATAAGTTTAGTTAGTAAATAAAAAGCAGACGATAGAACATGTTTCCATTTTAATAAGGCAGCTGATAGGATTCCATGTGGCAGTCTCTTAAAAACCAAGTTTAATGGAGTTTGCCAAAAATGACTGAACTAGATGGAAAAAAAAAATGACCACAAGTTACCAATGATACAATGTCAAGTTAGGAGGAGATATCATATGATGTCCTTTAGAGGTCTGAGTTCATCACTATTAATACTTTCATTAAGGACTTGGAAGATGGAAACAAGAGCAAGGGAAACGATTATTTGAAGCTGGGAAGGAGTATAGATATTTTGGAAAATTGGATTAAAATGCTCTATTCATAAACTGAAAAAAGGAAAATCAATGAGAGAAAAAGAAGCTTAGAGAAGCACATCTGCGAAGGATTAATCTACTGTGAAAACCAGAGAGCAAAGATACAATGCATATAGGCATGAAACAGCATCTGGTCACCATAATGGAGGATAAATTAAATAAGCCAATAATACAATGCTACAGCAAAAGAAGTTGTATTAATAGCAGTAATAAATACAAAACATTATTGCACTTTCATTAACACTGACTATGGGTATGGTTCAATTCTGAATACTACATTTTAAAAAAAGAAACGAGTGTTCAAAATAAAGTAACATGAAGACTAAATGATTTTTGAAAATGGACCTTTGAAAGGAGTTTTAGGAAGGTGAGTGTGTTGACTCTGAAAAAAAGACTGAGGGGAGACATGCTACATGTCTACAAATTGGTTAGAGTGTTGGTCTAAAATCAGCTGTCATTAGTGCATGGAACACAGGATAAGTAATGAACTATACTCACATGGCATGTGGATGTCACACATGCTCTTGCCCACAGTGTGGGGGGGAGAAACTGAAGTTCCTTCCACATCCTGATCATTCTGAGATTTACAGGGGTAAGAAATATCACATCTGAATTGATGGTTTTGCCAAGAGCACTAAGATGGTCCTCATTTAACAGATGTGAGCTTCGGCTGATGGCAGGGTAGGGAAGGGAAAAAAAGAACTATGAAATATACTATGTCTGAGGCATATTCACTAGAAGAGGGAACTTTTACCACTGAAGTTCCATCACTCTTCAGATATTAATTATCATTTCATCACAGGACAAGCTATATATTTATAAAAGCTGGGCATTTATCATTACCCCTGATTTAAAAAAACACCCACCTAAACAGGAAATAAGTGCCCGGTGAAATAAAAATCATTTACAAAAATAATACTGGATCTGTGGAATTACATCCCCTGAAATGAAACAGCTTAGGAAACTTCAGTTCAGCCTCATCAGGCCCCTCTCCCAAGTCATTTGGCACAAAGTTTAATACCTTTTTGTCAGAAGCAAATTACGCTGAAAGCAGAAGGAGATTGGATTCATCTCTGACCCCACAAGATGGTGCCTGCAAGACACTGATGGAAATCCATCGTTGAGGTGTGGTGTGTGTAAATGGCCTGATTAGAGGCTATTCTATGACCCCATAAAAGGTCTGCAAAGTCGGAATGAGATTAAAGATGAACAATTCTTCTTGTGTTCTGAAACAGTGGCTTTAGAGACAGGTAAGAGTTCCTACCCTCGCAGTCTTCTGTGTAAAACCGAGCCAGGTTCAATGCTGCCTGGTCCTCTTCAGGAAGATCTCATGCATATAATCCCAAAACTTTCCTTGATGAGACTCATTCTTGTGTATCATGGCTGTAAGGGCCTCACCCTGGTCAAGATTCTGCCAATAATCCTGAAGCCACATCTCCTTCCAGCTGAAACAGAAAAGAGGAAAAGAATAACCAGCCATCAGAAAATGAGGGGTCAGAAGCTGAACCAAGACTAGTACTGAATTCCTTTCTCACCTAAGCAGGGACTAGGATGGTCAGAGGTTGAGGAACCTCATTATTCTTAAATATTGCAATTATTAAGACACTGTATTCTTGCTCTCTCAATTAGAGAGTCTCCAACTTTTTCTATTGGCGACCCCTTTCACACAGCAAACCTCTAAGTGCGATCCCTCCATTTATAAATTAAAAACCTTAAAGTAGTGCTAAATATATCATACATTTAGCTGAACAGTTATAAAGAGAGAAGTAATTTTAACTAGTTACTGTTTAATACTGAGGAAAGATCTGAAGAAACTGTTAATACCACTTTTTAAAGCACACTTAGCACCCTATTTCCACACATTTCTTTGCTACTTCTGGATGCAGACACTGACTTCAGAGCTAGATGGCTAGAAAGCAACAGCTGCAGCCAGTTCGGCAGGTAGCACTGCCAGCAGCAGCAGCAGCAGCATACTGCATAAGGAAGAGTGGCAATGCTGTAACATGCTACCCTTACTTCTGTGTAATGTTTGACCTCTGCACTGAGAGGCCTGGCTACACAGGGTGGGGATTAAGCAAATTTTGGGTGGCTATAGCCCCTGTGAGCCCCCCACTGTACCACCCCTGCATGTATGTTTGATCGTTTATACATATTTTACAAATCTCCGTATTCTGATTTGTCTGCGGTTTAATGCAGCTCTTCAGCTACTGAACAATCAATGCCTCTAATGTCATCTCAGTCCCACCTTTTTAGTCTTAAAACAACATATCTGCAAACATGACACTACAATCCTCAGATTCCCATTTCCTTAAAGAGGGGTGATAAAAAAAAATACTTGGTTTAGGAACAATACTGCATCATATGTTTACAATACTTTTGAAGTAAACATACCACAATGCAAAAGAAATATGTACAGAGTTTTCTAAAACACTAGATTTAAATTACGTACTTTATAGCAGTTGCTGTGTGTCATGCAGGTATTTGTGACCTCCGTGTAATAATCTCATGATCCAGGTTTGAGAATCCTTGCTCTATATGTATTTGAAGCAGCAGCTACGTAAATTCCCTTCAGAAACCATAACACCCCAGTATTGGTTTTGGAATGTGTTTAGATTTTGTGGTTTTAGTGGTAGGGCAAGATACTACACAGACAGCTTTGAAGAATGAAGGTAGGCTATACTTGAGTCACCATAGCCAACGCCCTGTCACGCACGGAGGGCACCGAACTTTCCCAGGTCACTGGCTATGTGACCCTGCTCAGTTCAGTCGGGAAGCAGGGAGAGATGTGATGGCGTGCCAGGGTCTGAGAGAGAGAGAATCTGGCTGGATGTGTGTGTGACAGACTGAGCAGCTAAGGACCATCCCCTGGGGCTGTACCCTAAGTTGACAGGTAACACCTCTGTCCCTGAACAAAGAGCAGGGAGGAGCCAAGCTGAGTTTTGAATCAGAGGCAGCTAGCCTGTGCTGAGGGGAAGCTAGACCCAAGATGGGGCACCCCTCAGGCTCCTCTCCCCAAGACGGGTTGGAATGACTGTCTCTGCCTGCTGTACTGACACCTCTGCACTGAGCTGTGTCTCTGTCGACTAATAAACCTTGTGTTCTACCTGCTGAGTGAAAGTCACTCCTGCCTGCAGATGGGGTGCAGTGCAAGAGAGGAAAGGGTTTGATTCCCTTGAGGCTTCCAGTTACTCAGCTTTTTCGGTAAGCCAAGTTCCTCAAATTTTGTCACAGCATGAACTGCACTGTAACAGAACGTATGGCACTTCCCATCCCATTCATGATCACGTGAAGCATCTCCTGTCCCATTCATATTCTGACAAAGTATGCCAAAACTTTACCTAGGTAGTTATTGAGGTCATTCCATGACTAGCTAAACCTGACAAGTTCCCGATAATCCCAATCATTCAACCTCTCATGAAATATGTTCTCACTTCAGCCAAGCACGATCACAGATTTTGGCCAGAAAAACAGAAGGGCATGCCATTTCAAACCTGGCCATCTCAGCCGCACAGCACTTATTGCTTATCCTCCATGCCAAGCTCATTTACTTCCTCACCCCCTAGCAATGGGTACAGCATTTCCAGCACCAATGCTACTCATCATTAAGAAACCTTCAGGACTTTGTGACCCAGAAGCAATCCTCATATGTGTAGTATAAGAGTCTGAAAAGATACGTACAGTATAGTCAGAGCAATATTCTTTGTGAACATTCAAAAGTATATACACATTCCAGACTGAGAGAATTATTTTTCCTGTTACCAGTAATGCCACTTGAAGTGGAAAGTTTCTTCAGAGTATGTCAAGATGGATCCCAAAACTCACCTTTCAGAGCTGATCAATATGCACAGGACTGTGGGTACAGAAGCTTACTCTTGCAATCAAACCACCTCAAATCTCTTTAGGAGAAAGCAGCATTCAGATGTACTGAGACACCACACTGCTTACCAGCTAATTATAGTTCTGTTCAAGAAGCCCTTTTTAGTCACCCCACGTTGTATGTCTTTTGTGGAACTGAATTTGAGTGGAAATGGAGAACAATCATTTGAGATATTCTTCCAAGCCCTGAAAAATGGTGGGAGAATAATGGATAGGGAAGCATGCTGGGCCTGCATTTTGCGGATATGGAACACTAAAAAGCTTGTGCTCACATGATTGGAGCAGTGTCATGGATGGGCATACAATGTTCAGGAAGACAGGCCCGAGAAAACAGGTGGAGAAGTTGCACTGTATGTAAGACAGGAGTATGACTGCTCAGTGCTCTCGTGTGAAACTGGAAAAAATCCTGTTGAGGATCTCTACGGTTAATCAGTCTTACGTGAATAGTTTATACACTGGAAGTGGCAAAAGAAATTTTCAACAGCAGAGCATGGTTCAAGAACGGCCAGTCTGTATAGTGGCTGGCAAGTATCACTGTATGATGGCTGACAGCTCGTGTCAAGTGGATTGGCCAAAGCAGCTTTTTGGAATCCTTCAGGATGAAAAGCATTAAAAATGATTTTACAAAACCAACATTCATACAATACCTGTCCCCTTCCGAGAGGTCTTCAATGTTTCCAAAGCCAGGGGCTGGCATGGGGCATCCCATGTGCGTGAGCTCAGCTATGTGGGGCTCAGGAGCAGGCACTTTCCCACGAGATCTTTTATGAACCCTCTCACCAGCAATTCGGATGTTCTCCTTGTCACAGACAAAACACTCAAAGCCATTCAGGTAATTGGGCAGAGTCATGTCATTCACTCCCCACTCACGCCTCTCCATGTTCTCCAGCAGAAATTGGTTTGTAATACCTCCTGGCTTCTTATACTCTAGGTATTTCAAATACTCCTCTTCGTTCCTGTCCAGGAAGTTAAGGAACTCTGCTAGCTCTTGAGGGCTTCCAAAATCATCCACTAGGATGATGGAGAGGTTATTAGGCATCCAGTCCCGCACGGACGGGGAACCTCGGTATACAGGGATGGCACCCAAATGCATTGGACGCCACAGCTTCTCAGTCATGTAGTCATCGCAGATGGCATTCTCCATGGCAAGATGAAACTTGTACCTGGAGATAAAGCTCATGAATTCAGAATCCTCTGTTGTAGCTGTAGAAGTGTCCCTCAGCCTTTCACTGGGAAGCTCTCGGTTATTCAGGCATTTACCATAGGAGTCTACCTAAAATAGTAACAATCATCTTTACAAAAGTAATTTCTTGCATTGCTTGGGAAAAAGCATAGAACCATGTCCTATACTCACCAGTGGAGTGGGCTGGGGCCAAGTGGCTCTCCTTCCCCTTACCACCACTGGTGAGTATGGGGCTGGGCCCAATCCCTGCTCCTGGCTCCTAGCACCACCCCCAACCCCCTGCTAAACTCCCCAGATGCATTAATTGGGGGAAGGTACTTGGGGAAACAGATAGAATTGGGTCAGGGTGGGAAGAGTCAGAGCAGGAGCAGATGGGGTCGGTTGTCCCAGACCCAGCAACCCTCTAGGGATGGCCCTGACCCCACTGTGAGTGCAGAGGTATTAACAGGACACTTCACCTTGAATGGCCTCTTAGAGTATGCGTAAACTTCTCATGCTAAATAATGTGTTCTACTTTGTATTTAGCTGAGATGGTCAAAGTACATTTCCCACAAGTGAACAGCCCTGTGTAGCTTGTAAGCTTATCTATCTCGCCAACAGCAGGCGATCCACAAGCTGGTCTCTCGTCTCCTGGGACTGACAGAGTTACAAGAATACTACATACAGTCAATGAAAAAGGAAATCTAAAACCCCGAGTTAACAGTAGATCTAACGTCTACAATCTGGAACCCTCTCTGAACACAGTTGTTTGCATTTATGCAACTGAACAACTGCTGAATGCTATTTCACCTCCTTTACATGTACGCTAAACTGTGTTGTTTGGCTAACAAGATTGCTAGCAAGAGCGTTCCTATATGATTTAATGTTGCAGGATGGCCCAGGATGGCCCTGGTGTTGAAAATTAGACAATTTTATCACCAGCCTGGTCTTCAACGTGCTTCCTGTTACAGTCTATTACCCCATCAGTATGAAACCAGATACGTTAGAAGGGGAAATGAGATCTTTAAACCCACACTGGGTAGGCCCTAATTTTCCTCTGCCTGAAGCTCTAGACCATGGTTTCCCAAACCGAGGGGGCATGAGGTGACCTAGCGCCCCCCCCCCCCCCGCAAATCATTCTCCTGCACCTGAAAAAACAGCCATCCTTTGCTTCCGGCTCTCAGCCCCTGCCATTTTATAAAAAGCAGGCAGCCTGCAAAGACCCACATGGAGCTGGCTGACTTCTGCAAATGAGAGAGAGTGTGGGTTGGGGGGTAAGACGAGGAGGATGGGGTTAGATGGGAGTCTAGGGGTGCATGGCTTTGTAGGAGGACAGGGGACGGGTTCAGGTGGACAGCTCACAAGGCTTATGGGGCTCGGGTGGCTAGCCCCACCAAAGCAGGGCTTGGGCAGCTGGCCCCAGCAGAATAGGCCTTGGATGGCTCGGACTGATGGCTGGCCCTGGCAGCATGGGGCTCAGACAGCTTGGGGTGGCAGGTGGGCAGATGGCCCTGGCAGCATGGGGCTCAGGCGGAAGGCTCGGATAGCTGGCCCGCAGCTGGTCTCAGCAGCACGGGGCTCGGGCAGCTAGTGGAGAAGTGGACAGCTGGCCCCAGCAGCGGGTGGCTGGCCCTGGCAGTGTGGGGCTTGGGCAGGTGGCTCTGGCAGCTCAGATCTCAGGCAGGTGGACAGCTGGCGTGGGCAGCTCTGGAGGCTGGCACAAGGCTCAGGCAGCTGGGGCTGGACCAGGAAACCACAAGGGGCCAAGAAAAAAATTACGAATTGAATCTTTTGTTACAGCAGGAGTTGGATGATGGTAAAGAAGAGAGGAGTGGGGCATGATGCTGAAGAGTCTGGGAACCACTGTTGTAGACCAAGAATGGGCAAACCTTCCCCTCAGTGGACTGCAGCAGCTCATGGCCCACTGGGGTTCCATCTGTGGCCCCTGGTTTGCCTGCCGAGGGAAAGAGGCTATCCACACACTGGGACACCTGCGGGGGGAGAGCGGCTAGCGGCAGGCGCAGATGCCTGTGGCGGCAGGGGTAGGAAAGGACAGCCCGCAAACATGGACCCCTGCGGGGGACAGCAGCTACCCGCGGGCCCGGAGCCCTGCGGGGGGAAGCTGGTGCCCGCACACGTGCAGGGTCCTAGACAAAAGGTCTGCACCCCGGAGGCGACGGCCGTGCCGGGCTCCCCGCCGACGCCCAGGGCTCCACCCGGCCCCTCACCTGGATGTGCCTCATGAGCTGGCGCACGTAGCGGTCGCGGTCGGAGGCCACGTCGCAGTGGGACTGCAGGTAGAGCACGGGCGCGTAGCCCTGCCGCCGCCAGCGCCGCTTGAGGTCGAGGGGCGGCGCGGGGCGGCGCAGCCAGGCCAGGCTGGGCAGCCACTGCAGGCTGAGCGGGTAGTGCGACTGGCGGCGGAAGGTGGCCGTGTAGTTGAAGAGGCGCAGGCCGGGCGCGTGCGACAGCAGGTAGTTGTTCATGGGCGACTCCTCGTGGAAGAGCGCCCAGGTCTGGTGCGGCAGCCGCGGCAGCGGCGCCTCGTACGCGCGGAAGTCGGTGCCGTAGAAGATGATGGCGGCGGTGCGGCGCTGCGGGGCCACGCGCCGCCGCCGCGTCACCAGGCAGGAGCCGCGCGCGCAGTCGATGCGCTCGGTGTCGCCCGGGAAGTGCGGGAAGAGGCCCGCGCTCCACCACAGCAGGATGGGCAGCTCGCGGTTGGGGCGCGCGTCGCCGTTCCCGGGGCCCCGGTACGAGGCGGCGGCGGTCACGGCGCCGAACTCCACCGCGGGCAGGCCGGTGCTGGGCTGGAACGGGGAGCGGCCGCGGGGCTCCGGCGGCCCCTCCGCGGGCTCCGGCTCTCCGGCGGCGGGCGGCCCGGCCCCCGCGGCCAGCACCGCGCCGCACGCCAGCAGCACGTTCGCCGCCAGGCGGCCGCCCCGCGCCCCCATGGCCGGCGGCTCCGCGGTCGCGCGCGCCGCGCCCCCCATGCCCCGCCCCGCCCTTCCGCTGCGGCGCGCGCCCCCTCCCAGCCGCCCCCGCCCCTCCGCCGCGCCCCCTTCGCCCCGCCCCTCCGCCGCGCGCCCCCTCCCAGCAGGCCCCGCCCCCTCCCTCCGCCGCGCGTCCCCTCCCAACCGGCCCCGCCCCTCCGCCGCGCGCCCCCTCCCAGCCGGCCCCGCCCCTCCGCCGCGCGCCGCCCAGCGCCGGAGAAGCAAATCCGAGCCTCGCGGCCGCCGCACAGGCTGGCGGGACCTTCGCGCGGCGCCTGCGCTGCAGGGGTTTGTCCTCGCCGTGCTCAGCCGCGGGGCGGCGTGTTCTGCCCCCGGCCGCAGCGCTGCCCCGGGAGCCCGCCCGGCCGCAGCTGTGCTTTGGCCCCCCCCGCGCCCGGCGGGCAGGGGAGTCCTTGCGCCCAACGGGCGTGATTTCAAGGGAGGCGCCCTGTTGCCCCCGCTTCTCCTGCGTGGCGGCGTGAACCGGTTCTCCTCGCCCCGAACCAACACGAAGCGCTAACGCCCACCCGCATCCGAGAGGGGAACGGGGTCGGGAGGAGTCCGCCGGGGTTCACCGGGAGCCGGTCACGCCTGACCCATCCGAGCGGCCTGAGCGGGGAGCGGCTCGCTCTGCGGACTAGCGCCAGGTCTGCTCTGTAAAAGCTCATCGCCTAATTAGCTCAGTCTGTCCAGTGCTACGGGACTGCTTGTTTTGTGCCGTTAGGATACAGACAACAGTATGTACAGTCTGTGCTGCTGAGCAGCAGCTATACCGACCTAGCTCCTCTGTGCCCTGGCCGCCGCTCCTCCCCCAGGCAGAGTACCCATCGCTAGTGCTGCAGCCCGCAGCACAGGTCAGTGTTAGACTGTTACGCAGAAAGAGATTGAAAGAGGCCATTTAGGGGAAGCAGACAACTGTGTGTTACAACTTGCTGTAATGAGCCGTGAAAACAGTGCCCCCCCCCCCCCCCACGAGTCTGTGGTTTTTAGCATGAGTGATGTTACTAACTCAGGATCTTTGTAACCAACTGGTTTTAAGCTTGTTAAATATGCCAAAAGAGGGCAGGCATGGTGAGCATGGTGTCCTCCACCCAGCTTCTGAGAAGAATACCACTTGGGCTGTAGGGTGCAGCCGTCGCTGAAGCAGTAGTCGCTATTATGGCTACGGCTATAGCAAACTAGGCACAGTATTCTAAAATATATATGTATTGTTCAAGCCAGCTAGCCACACTCATCTGGCCAAACGGGCATGTATGGCTTGCAGGTTGGGCATTGTGGCAGGACTTAAATTTCCCACCCCATTGTTGCCTATTTGGATGCTCCAGAATTGGGAATCCCATCAGCTGCTGGTATTAGGAGGATGAGTATGTTTGCCATTAGGTGTGGCAATGAGAATGCTAAAAAAAAAAACCAAAAACCTGCTGCTTGTTGTCGTCCTTGTGGAGTGTTGGGGTGTGTGCACTGGTGAGTAACTTGTCGGTTGTTGCTGAGCTTAAACTGAAGCATTTTGAAGTGATCCTCACAGGAAGTTCCAAAAGCAGACGTGCAATCTTATTGTTGAAGGCAAGGCCAATCCACTAGAATGCATCTCCCTCCCTTCAGGTGGCTTTCCTTTCCAAGAAGGCATAATCACCTCCATCCTCTTTTAGTTCGTCCTCATTAGACCAGCAGCTCTCACTAAGGGGCTACAATTTCAATATCAGAGAATTGGCAGGACTCAAGAATTAGGGTGTTGTTTTTCTGGGCATTCACTATGCTGAAAAATCTATAAAGGTACAGACATTCCAGTTGGTGAAATTCATTGTCTTGTGTCTCTTGTTTTGGCCACAGACCTGAGTGATCCCACTGGATATGTTTATCTTGTCAGAAGTGTGCAGGGTGCTCAGCTATATTGCAAACACCCAAAAAGTAAGTGAAAATGGGACAATGCCAATGCACTTCAGGTTTTGTCTACCAGAATGACACAAAAAAAGCTTTCAGACAACAAAAGCTACGTATGGGCCCAGCTCTGAAGGCCCGAGCTTATGTCCCAGAATGGCTCCAACCTCTTCCAGAACAATGCAGCTAGTAAACAATGCTGGAAGACTCACCTTGGAACATACTAAAAGAAGAAACCATGTATCTGAAGACACCTTTGCTTTTGTTTATGCTCAGCAATGGAACATTTTTCTGATGTTCCCATCTTCTCAGGAAATCCAGCATGCCATCAGACACAATAAAATAATAATAAATTACAGGCCACCAGGCCCAGAAAGGATTCCAGTTGACATTTTTAAAGCTGGTAAAACAATGCTCTCGTACAAACTTTGCAAACTCCTCAACAACGTCTGGACCGGGAAAGAAATTCTACTTGACTTTAAGGACAGCAACATTGCTACAATATTCAAGGAAGGGGACAAAACCTTGTGAGGGAAATAGGGAGGTATTGCCTACCTCTCTTTTTTGCTGAAGATCCTTGGCTCAATCCTTTTAAACTGTCTGCTCCCCCTTGATAAATAAGTACATGGAACTATACACATTTCATTGACCTGGAAGGGACTTCAGGAGGTCAGCAAGTCTAGTACCCTGCTCTCTTGGCAGAGGCCAAGCACCATTCTGTGCCTGCCTTTTTTTTAAAATCTGTTTGCCCCAGATCCCAAAATGGGCCCCTCCCAAGTTGAACTTGCAGCACAGGGTTTATGAGGCCAGTGCTCAAACCACTGAGCTCTCGCTCTCCTCTTTGGGGAGGGGCTTCTCCCTGAATCACAGTGTGGCTGCAGGCCCTACTAGTGCCCAGCTGACGTGATCTTCATGAAGGGAGAGGGAATGGGGGGGGGGGGGGCTGAGAGGGGCTAAGCCTGGGGTTGGGGAGCATTTTGGGGCTATTTGTGTTCAGGCCCTGAAACGTAACAAATTCCCATAAGACCGTTGATGCAAAGAGGTTGGCCGCCCTTGATCTAAGATCATGAGAACTGGCAGCAGTGATCCTTCTGTATACAGATGAGTGTGTCATTCTCACACCCACAAAGGCTGACTTGCAAAACACATTTAATCCTTTTGCCAGATGCCTGTCACAGACTGGGTCTCTCTCTCTCTCAACATCAGGCAAATCAAGGTATTCTGTCTCACCTGCACGAATTATGCTTTCTACTCCACAAATTCATCATTGGCCAAGACCCTTGGACAATATCAACCATTTTCCATACCTTGGCAGCTGCCTCTCCCAAACAGCCAGCATTGACAGAACTTGAGTACAGTATCCATTGTGCCAGTACATCCTTCAATGAGTACTTTCAGTATGTCTTCAAGGTGCTTACTCGGTCGTCTGCGAGCCCTTCTGCCCAGGTTTAAGAGAGAGAAATCTTCACTCTCCCAAAAGCGCATTCAGTTATCACGTGGCACCTGCTCAGGCTGTTAAAACTGTGCCTTACTGCTGTCCAAGTGCCCTGTGTACAGTTTTATGAGCCAAGATTGCAAGGGGGGAGGCCATGTCTCGGGCTCACAATGACATTTTTCCACATCCTCCACTCCAATTTTGGAAAGAAGGTCCCTGCCTGCAGCTTTTTGTACAGGCCAGAGTTTCTGAAGATACATGCATCATGCTCCTTTCCAGAGCATACTGCGCTGTCTGTGAAATGACCATGGTGATCCACAAGTGCCTGCAGCACCATCAAGAAGTATTCCTTCCTGTTGAGGTGCTCAGTGGAAAGGTGGGCTGGTGCTAATGTCCGCATGCATGTGCCATCTATGCTCCCCCCCGCACAGGTGGGAAACCCCCATGTCCACAAATCCAGCCACTATGTCATGCGCATTTCCCAGAGTCACAGTCCTCCGTAGGAGAATATAATCTATTGCCCTGCATACTTGCAACAGTCTATCTTCAGCAGTAGATTTTCCCCACTCCACACTGATTTGCAAGTGACCGGTAACAATCACAAATTGCCGGCTAGCTTCCAAACAGCAATCTCCACATGCTTCTCCAAGAGGGCGGCTCTGATTCTGGTGTCCTTGCACCGAAGGTGAGGGGCCTAAAGTTCTGAAGCCATTGGGTTTTCCTATTCCAGAAGCATTGGTCTACCGTGTACAGTTGCTACAAGTACCAAATCCAATGACAGGTAGCCTCTGCCCATATTGTGCACACTGTCAAACTCCTCTGAGTCGTCGTCTTGTATCAGTAGAAGATGATCTCCGCTGCTGTGCTTGAGGTCCCAACAACAATTAACAGAACATGCAAAAGAACTGTGTGATCCGTTCTCTCTCGCTGCGGATTCCAGCGTGTACAGAAGGGAATGACAGTTAGAAGAAAGGTGTGAAAGCATGTTGGAAGCCCCAGAACAAAGCGATGCGAGATATTGTGCAGTGTCCCAAGATCCTTCCACACCTAGCAACAGATGATGTGCCAGGCGCTATGCGATACATACCCAGAGTTCATGACTGTCACTGTCTACTGGGTAGCTAAAGATGTGGACACAAACTGTCGACAGAGGGAGCAAGTATGCCATGGTGGCTTTTTTTGGTGACTGCCGTGTGTTGACATTAGTTTCCTGTACAAAACTTAGTGTAAACATGCCCTAATAAAGAGTAAAATAAAAGAGACTGGTACAGAAGAGCCAATCAGCTCTTCATTTTTGATAGCTGCTAATACAAGAACAATTTAGTGGTCTATTACAACGTTAATCACTTCTGCCTTCCCACCCACTCTTTTCCTCTCCTTTTCCTTTCCCCCTATGGCAGGAGAGGTGTTATCGGACCATTTGGAATGGTCCCTTGAAATCCATTCCACCTATTTAGTTGTGACATTCAGTATGATTCCCAGACCTGAAAAAGAGCGCCATGTAGCTCAAAAGTTTCTCAGTACAGAGTTGCGGAATGAAAGCTACTACTTCTCCCACCTTGTCTCTCTGGCTGCATCTACACTATGCGTTAAAATAGAATTCAAAGGGGTTAGCTTGATATTAAAAATGTCACTGTCTTCACTGTAGATACCATTAGCTTGATTTAGTGAGCCCTAGTACCAATGACAAAATGTCGATATTAGGGATAGCGTCAATTTCATATTTAAAATTTCAAATAAAGGCTAGTGTGGAAGTGCCATGTCCTCAGTCTGAATTTATTAGTCTCCAGAAGTGTCCTGTATGCATCCCACAAAGCTACGCAGTGACCCTCCACATACGGCTGTTTTCTTCTCTGCTGCTCTCCATTCACGTGCGCAGGAAGAAGGTCACAGGAAACCTGTGGATTTTTGATTGAATTGTAATTTGAATTTGCATTCAGCGGCACCCAGGTCTGAAAATATAAAGGGTGCATGTAATGAAAAAATTCCTTTGCGCATTGCATTACATTGGTAGCAATTGCATCAGTAGCCATCTCCTGCAATCGTGAGCACTCTGGGTAGCGATCTGCCTAGTTCTTCTCAGGCTCTCAAGAGAGCCCCAGTGTAGACCCAACAGGACATTCTGGATCTTCTTGCAATTTAGGAAGATTAATCAGTGGTGAAGAGACTTCGGGTGGCCAAGAGAGATGCAGTAATCTATGAGCAGATGTCATGCGACATGACCCCCAGAGGTTACTCCCAGGACTTTGTGCAATGCTGGGTGAAGGTGAAAGAACTCCAGCAGGCCTATGAAAAAAATCTGGGAAGCCAACCAGCAGGCTGGGGCAGCTCCACTGATCTGCTGCTATTATCAACAGCTGCACATGCTTATGGGGAGCAATCCCACCACAGAGCCTGGCATGAATTATGACACTTGTGGAGGCCCTGCTCTGGCGTCCAGGGTGAGCTGAGAGGATCTGGGTGTCCCAGAAGCAGGTGGCAATGGAGAGGAGGAAGGGGGCAACAAGTAGGGGACCGAGAAGGTTCTTCCTGACAGTCTGGAGCTCTTCACCATAGACCTGGAACCAGTCCCCTCCACGCCAGTTCCCAAGCCCCCTGGACCAAGTTGTTCAGGTGCGTATTTATTCTGCATGCTAGAAGCAGGTTGTGGGTGGGTATAGGTATAGTTTTGGGAATGGGTGGAGGTTTGCTATGGATCTGTGCCCCTCAGAACAGCGTGTTAATATTTTTTTAGATGGAGCGCTTTTCCTTTTTGGAGATCTCCTTAAAGGCCTCATCCAGGCACTCTTGTATTTTTTTTTTACAAGGTTCTTGGGCAAGCCTGACTTATTGTGGCTTCTACAGTAGCACCCCTTTCCATGCCAGGCAACCAGATAGCAATCTGGTGTCATGGTGCCACACAGCATTTTAGCAAATTTTCCAGGTTTGCGGTAACACAGCATGAGCATGTGTTCTTTACCCATCTCTGTTAGTTTTAGGAGGGTGATGTCTTCTTTGGCAACCTTCAGAAGTATGGGAATTTGCACTGGATTTTTTTTTACCATGCTTCCTGCCCTTTTACATTTCTCTGGAGCAGCTGGCAGGCGCTCTGTTCCCCACCCTCCAACATGGATTTGCAGGCTCTCCAGGTCCTCTCCCTTACATGCGCCGTTCTATCCAGCATTTGTTTTTACTTTACAGGGCTCCCCCACGCCATTTGGCTGCTGGGCTCTGCGTGGCCTCTCTCCTCCCATGTCCTTTTCCACTCAGCATTTCTTTTTACTTTACCGGAATCTCCTGCCCTGCCCCAGGACCCCTGATGGTTTCCCCTGCTTTGCAGCACTCCACCTTCCCCCCCAAATCGCAGACAATGGCTTATAGCTTACCATATCCACAAAGAAATGTGCTGGATAACTGATGGTAAATAATGTATTGCGAAATGCATACTTAGAATCACTTCCTTAATAAACCTTTAGTGGTCTTCCAGAAAGAAACTTTCCCTGATAGTCGACACAGAGACTATTTATTCCTTTGAAAGCACATTGTGTGAATTGTGGCTATTATGACCTTCACTTTCCAGCTGCCATGCCCAGCATGGGAGACAGGTTGAGAAAGAGAAAAAGGTGCAAGCAGGATCTCATCCTGCAGCACAGGGAGCAGAATGAAGCAGAACAGAGCAAGCTGTCAAAAGACACTGCTCACTGGCATCAGAGTAGAGCTCAGTGGTATCTGAGCCAAGCTGAGTTTCAGCAGAGAATGCATGATTTACAGCAACAGCAAGCGGCAAAGCAGAGTGGGACTGCAGCAAGTTTCATAACGGCAGTGATGGACCAAACGGAGCTCCTGTGCTCCCTGCTGCAGCTGCAGAGGCACTCCCAAAACAGCACTGCAGGAGCCAATGCCTGCTGCCCAGAGTCCCCTGAAGATAGGTCACCCATGCTCTGTCGTTGCAGCCCCTGAACGTGAGGAGGGAGGGCAAGAATAGCCTGCCCCTCTAGCCCCAAGGGCCAATGCAAAATGCTATTCAAGCAACCTTGATAATGCTTTGGGGGTTGGGGCAAATAGATTTAAAAACAAACATCAGGGTTGGTGCTTGGCCCTGCCAAGAGGGCAGGGGACTGGACTCGATGACCTCCTGAGGTCCCTTCCAGGTCTATGAAATGTGTATCTCCACTTGAACCTCTTCTCCCCCACAAAATAAAATCATTGCGTTGAACTCAGTGTGATTTTGTGGCATGTAGGAGTGGTAGGGGGAAGGTTGAAGGCACAGCTACCTGCCACATGCGTTCTACTTGCCATAACTTAACATCCTCCCACCAAATAATTCATTAAGACACAGTATGATTTACTGGCACTATGACAAAGAAATCCATCGGTAAGAATGTGTGTTACAAATCATTCATGAAGCTATGTTTTAAAGTGTCCCTTATTGCTGCTGCCTCAGCGTGGTTATTGGTGGATGGTTGTGTGGGCGGCTGTAAATAAGCCCTGCCTATGGACTCAGCTTCAGACTTCCAGATGCACAGGAAAGTTTCCGGCCTAGATACACAAAGGTTATGCAAAATAATGCATGCTGTAATCATTGTGGGGGTATTAGTTTCAGAAAGGTCTGACCAGATAAATAAGCATCTGAACCTCACTTTTAAATGGCCAGAGGTGTATTGCACCACACTTCTGCACTTGCCAAGTCTCTGATCTCAGTTTTCCTTGCTGCAGTCCAGGAGTCCTTTGCAGGGCTTCATCAGGCAAGGGACAAGAAGGTAAGCAGGGTCGCCCAATATTACAGTGGGCATCTCCACCTTGCCAGTTGGGATTTTGCAGTCTGGGAAAAAAGTCCCATCCAGGAGCTTTCTGTACAGCCCAGAATTTCAGAAGATCCGTGCATCATGAACCCTGACCATCCAGCACTGATGTGGGTGAAACGGCCTTTGTGATCTACCAACCCCTGTAAACCCATGGAGAAGTACCTCTTTTGGTTTATATACGCAGAGGCTGGGTGGTCGGGGCCAGGATGAGGATGTGCATGCCATCAGAGTTAGGAAACCCAGGAGCAGCAAAGCCATGCAGCACATCTCCCAGGGTTATGGTCTTCTTGAGGAGATGCTAATAGATTGCATGGACCACCTGCATCACCATGGCCCTGACTGTCGATCTGCCTACCCCAAATTGACTTGCTACTGACCGGTAACATTCAGGCATTGCAAACTTCCACAGAAAAATTGCCACTCACTTCTGAGCTCTTCAGGCTGGTCTCATTGTCCTGCTGCTGCACTTCAGGGTGGGAGGCAGCACATCAAAGTTCCACAAAAGTGGACTTGCGCATGCATATAAGTTCTGCACCCACTGCTGGTTGTCCAGGACTCCAAAACGTGGTGCCACCAGTGTGTGCTGGTCTCGAGTCCAAAACAACTGCTCCACTGTCAGCAATGCATCCAGGACAGCCAACAGTTACGAGTTCTTGGACCGCAGTTGTGAGATTTCCTCTTCAAACCCATCAGCATCATGCTACTGAACCGTCGCTGAGCTTTGTAAGTGCAAGACAGCCAGTGTACTGATGAAACAATGTGCGCTATGAGTTGAAGCATTTGAGGGGACATGCTTGCACTGGCAGAGAAAATGCTGCAGGAAATGATGTGATCTGTTCGCTTTCACACAGTTACTGGGTACTCTGAATTCTGGGACACTGCTTTGCATTCTGGGATTCAGACATGAAAACACCCACAAGGAATTGGGGCACTGTAGGCTAGGTACTCCCAATGCTCCGCTCACACTGTCGAACTTGCATAGGGCAATGGGGACATGGAAACTGGACATGGAAGAACAGTGGGTCCAATTTCAAGAAGCTTTTTGGACACATTCGAATTCATAAGAATGAGGTTAAAATTGGATTAATTAAAAATCAGATTTATCTCAGTGTAGATGCAGACTATGTTTTAAAGGCAACCTATTCAAGACCAGTTTAAAAAAAATACTGTCTCATAACTGAGGCATGGGATTCACTAAGGATTAGCCAATTTTATTTTAAACATCAAAAGGGTGTGATGTTCATGTTTCAGGGTATGCATTAACCCTGTGTTAGGATTAGAAAGTTCACCTGCTAGCAGTGGATTCCAGAGTTGTTCTACACTTTCCTCTGAAGCAGCTGGTACTAGCTGCTGTTAGAAGATATAATGGGTTAGGGCAGCAATTCTCAGACTGAAGCTTGCAAGCTGCAAGTAGCTCCATTATCTCCTGCAGCTTTTTGCCGCACATATTAAAATAATGACATTATTTGATGCAAGTTATTACTCAGGATGCTTTTACTAGGTTATTAACCAACAATAGTTGATAAAATACTTGATCATTTAGTTGAGACACTCTTTTTTAACATATACACAAACTACTCCTATCATACTGTTTAAATATGAATATAGTACTATAGTCAATGAAACAATTCATGTGGCTCTTTTGGAAACCTGATCACTAATTTGCCTCATGAAGTCTGAGTATCACTAGACTAGAAGTTCTGACACAATGAGGAAAACAAATGGTTGTATTTAACAAAACAAAAAAAGAAAGCTGTGCTATTGTGATCAGAGGTCCACCACTTTCTCAAATACTTTGCTAAGGTTAAGAGATTGGTTTGATAGCATGTTAGTAGCAAGGAAATTTTAAAGGCAGGTACCAGTTGCAGATTTAAAAGTTAAAGGAAGTGCCAAGAGCAAAATGTTAGTAGGAAGACTAATTACACAATAGTTATTAGACAAGGTGGACAAGGTAATATTTTATTGGACCACCTTCTATTGATGAGGCAACTTAGTACAATAAGATACTACCTCACACACCTTGTTTCTAATACGTGGGACTGACATGGCTGTAACTGCACAGCATATATAATAGGTTAAAAGAAAAGATAATTTAGTTTTCCTCAGCTTCTTTCCTGTCCTGATACAAAGAAAAGAAAAAGGAACAAATAAAATAAAAATAAAAAGAAACAAAAAAGTCATGAATAGGGAAATTATAAGACTTGTCTACACCCAAACTAGAACAAAAAAAAAAAACAAAAACCAAATATGGTGTATTTTACACTATTATTTTAGTGCAATCCTATCTGCAGAGTATGACTGCCCTATTTTGATTTGCTAAAATCAGTACAAAAATGGACTTAAGTTGACATGAAGTAATTTTTCCGAAATAACTAATGGTATGAATTAAAGCAGATGTTATTTTGGTTCCTGTGTGTGAGTTGACAAGCTCTTCATTGAGAATTAGAGCAACTAAATTGAAAGGATTAGGTGAATGCAAAGCAGAAATTACAACTCTGAATCATGAGATCCACTTTCAGATGTGTTAAGGCAATGACTGTCAAGGTGGTCTGCTGAGCTGTTCTAAATTATGGTCAGTTGTAAAAGAGCTTTTGGCTTAGATAAGACAGTTCCCTGGCGCCGAGAAGTGTTGCTCATGTCGATTCCACTTCGGGTGTGCGCTGGCGCATGCCCAGTTGCTGGAAGCTTTTTGCACTCGCCAGTAGTCCTAGGGTCAGCGTGGCTCCCCCTGGAGTGGCACCCGTATGGCATCCCATATATGCACCCCCTCTCCCCCTGCTCAGTTCCTTCTTGTCAACTGGTCTGTCAGTGGGGAAGGCGGTTGGGTTTTGGAGTGGACATGAGCAACCCCTCTGAAAGAACACCAGTTACGGAACAGGTAACTGTCTTTTCTGCTTCGAGCGATTGCTCATGTGCACTCCAGTTTGGGTGAACGCAAGCCAACGCCTAGGAGGCGGGGTTGGAGCCCCGGAAGGAGTGTAGGACAGCCCTGCCCACCGCAGCGTCTTCCTGCGCGTGCTGCGTTAATGCATAATGTGCTGAAAACGTGTGAATGGAGGACCAAGTGGCCACCCTGCAGATGTCCCGGATAGGGACCCTAGCCAAGTATGCCGCAGATGACGCCTGTGCCCTGGTGGAGTGAGCCCTGATCGGGGGAGGGGGAACCCCCGCCAGTTTGTAGCACTTTCTGATACAGGCCACTATCCATGAGGAGATTGACTAAGAGGAGACTGGGTGCCCCTTCATCCTGTCCGCCACTGCAACAAACAACTGCTGAGACTTCCGGAAGGGTTTGGTCCTGTCCATATAGAAGGCCAGCGCCCTCTGGACATCCAAGGTGCGTAAGCTCTGGATAGAACACTGGTAAGGTGATGTCTTGGTTAGTATGGAAGGGGGAGACCACCTTCAGCAAGAACGCCAGGTGGGATCTCAACCTGACCTTATCCTTGTGGAACGCTATATAAAGTGTGTCCACCGTCAGGGCCCTGAGCTCTGACCCCCTTCCGGCCTAGGTAAAGGCCACCAAGAAAGCTGTCTTGTAACTAAGGAATAACATGGAACAGGTGGCAAGGGGTTCGAATGGAGTAAGCCATTAGTGTAGACAATACCAAATTAAGGTCCCATGCTATCGGGGGTGGGGGAGCAAACCTGCGGTTTGACCCTCTCCATTCCTTTCACGAACCTTTTCACCAGAGGGTCCGAGAAGACCGATGACATCCCAGCCCCAGGTGAAACGCTGAAATAGCTGCCAAGTGCACTTTCAGGGAGGTTAGTGACAGCCCTGCCTGGCTCAAGGCCAGTAAGTAGTCTAGAATACGTGGTATTGGGGCCTGCCCCCGTGATAGTCCCCTTTGAGGAGCCCATAAAGTAAACTGCTTCCATTTGGCTACATATGGTGCTCTCGTGGAGGGCTTCCTGCTGTTTAACAATGCTTCTCTGACAGGCTCGGAGCAGGCCAGCTCGATCGGTCTCAGCCATGGAGCTTCCACACTGAGATGCAGCACCTGGAGCTTGGGATACTGCAGTCTCCCCTCCTCCTGTGTCAGCAGATCTGGGCGTGACAGAAGCACCTCTGGGTCGCAGACAGACATCTCCAAGAGGGTCGGGGACCCGTGTCGTCGAGCCCAAGCTGGGACCACCAGGATAACTCATGTTTGGTCCAACCAAATTTTTAACAGTGTTCGGTGGATGAGAGGTACTGGAGGGAAAGTGTAGACCGGAGGTGCCGACCTACGAATGCTGAAGGCGTCTGCCCAAGAGCCTGGGCTTTGGTTCCGGTAAGAGCAGAACGTCCAGCACTTTGCGTTGAGATGGGTGGCGAGGAGATCCGGGGACATCCCCACTTCTGGAAGATTAAATTCAATACTAGTGTGTGTAATAACCACTCGTGGTCCCTGAAGGATCTGCTGAGATGGTCTGCTTGGGAGTTGTGAGCCCCGGGTAGGCAGAACGCCTTCAGGAGAATCTGGTGCTGGATGCAGAAGTCCCAGAGCGCGAGGGCCTTGAGACACAGGGGTGACAATCGTGCGCCCCCTTGTTTGTTTATATAGTACATTGCCGTAATAATGTCTGTGATGACTGTGACACACTGCCCCTTCAGGTCGCTCTGAAACACTTTGCACGCCAGCCGAACCCTCTGAGCTCCCGCACGTTTACATGGAGCTGAGTGTTCGTCTTGCTCCACAGAGCCTGAGTCTGGCAATCCCCCAGGTGAGCTCCCCAGCACAAGTCCGAGGCATCTGTGACCAGGGACGGGGAGGGTTGCGGGGGATTGAAGGGCACTCCCATGCAGACCGACTGGGCACCTAGCCACCAGCGTAATGCCATTCACACGCGTGGGGGGACTGTCACCAACTTGTCTCTATTGTCCCTGACAGGTCTGTGTACTGAGGTGAGCCACAGCTGGAAGGGGCGCATTTGCAATCTTGCATGCTGGACTACGAATGTGCATGGTGCCATGTGGCCTAAGAGCCTGAGGCATCCTCTGGCCGTTGTGGTTGGGAACCTGATTAGTTTGTGGATGCAAGATGCCATGGCTTGGACCCTGCTCTGGGGCAGGAAGGCCCTGGCTTGCTCTGCATCTAGGCAGGCGCCCATGAACGCTGTGACCTGAGTTGGGGCTAGTACGGACTTTGCCTCGTTTGCTAGCAGGCCTAATGTGTCAGTTGTCTGTCGCATCAGCTGCACGTGTCGCACCACCTGTCATTGCAACCAACCTCAGCTCAGCCAGTCGTCCAGGTGGGGGAAGAGATGCACACCCCTGCCTGCGTAGAAAAGTCGTCACTACTGACTGACATTTGGTAAAGACTCTCAGGCCCAAGAAGAGGCCGAACAGGACTGTGACCTGGTAATGGTCCTTCCCGAGCACAAACTGGAGGAACCTCCTGTGAGGTGGATAGATTGCTATGTGCATATAGGTGTCGAGAGAGGCAAACCAGTCCCCTCATTCCAGCATTGGGATAATTATGCCCAGGGATATCATACAAAACCTTATCTTTTTCACTTATTTGTTCAGGTTTCGCAGGTCCAAGATTGGCCGTAATCCCCCTTTCGCTTTCGGGATTAGGAAAAAATGGGACTCAAACCTCTGCCCCTGGAATTCGGGGGGACTTCCTCTATTGCCCCCTTTGTAGGAGGGACTTTACCTCCTGCCTGAGAAACATCTCCTGAGAGGAGTCCCTGAGAAGGGACTGGGAGAGGGAGTCAGAAGAAAACTGGACAGCACAGCCCTTTTCCACCATGCGGAGGACCCACTGGTCCGACGTTATGCTGCACTATGCCTGGTAGGAGGAGGACAGGCGGGTTGAAAATAAACGCTGAGCTGGAACTGTGGGGGTGGCCGGTGTGTCACTCCCGACTGCCCCATCAAAACTGATGTTAAGACCCCGGTGGGGTTTTTGGTGGCTCTGGCCCTGTCTGGTGGCCCTGACATTTCCTGTTATGGCAGCCCCTTCTTGCTCTCCCAGGGGCGCTCCAAAGGAAGCGGTCGGTGCCAATCTCGGCACCTGGGGAGCAGCGGGTGCCCTAGTAGGGAGTCACACAGCCTGCCCCTGTGCCTCAAGGATCACCCATGGGGTCCAGAAAGGCCATTGTGGGGCACCTTGGGGGGGCATTTGCCACTCCCCCCCCCAAAGGGCATCAGGACCGGTTTTGATGTCCATTACGCCGGGATGATCTTGTACTCTGAGCTGAGCTGGAGTAAAAGGAGTCAGACTCTGATGCTGACTACCAGTTGGCTCCTGCATGCCCTGTACCACTTGATGTGAGACACCGAGGGAGGCGACTGTTTGTGGGGGTCTCACCGGCGTCACACCAGGGCCTCTACAGACTGTTCTGGTGCCTGTGTCTGGGGCAATGAAGACTCCCGGTGCGGCATCGGTAATGGCACTTATCTGTAGGAAGCCCTGTGCCGTGCTAAAGGCCTTCGGTGTCGAGGGCAGCTTGGGAGAGTGTGGGCTGCTGCCTTGCAACTGCAGTCGACGCCCGCACTTAGTGACTCCAGTCATGGTGCGATCTGGCGGACACTCCCGAGGATTTCCGTCTCCTCCTTCTTTCCTGGGATAGACCCTGATTCCCCCTCCTCTTCTCGCGAGGCACCAGGGACTGGCTCTTATGGTGTCGGGGGACACTAGGCACTGAGTCCTGCTCTCATCGCTGGGAGCTTTCTAACAGCACCGACTGTGCTCAAGGGCTCTGCACTGACGATGCACCACTCTGAGCTCCCATCGGGGAGATGTCGGGTGCAAGGCTGATTCCATTAGTAGTACCTTCAACTGTTGAGCTTTGTCTTTCAAAGTCCTAGGCTTGAAGGCCTTGCATAAGAGCAGCGTTCCCAGAGGTGGGCCTCACCAAGGCAGCTCAGGCAAGCCCTATGCGGGTCGCTTTTGGGCATTTGTTTGCCACCTTTTGAGCACGTTTTAAACCCCGGAGAGCCAGGCATCCCCTGGCGCCAAGGCAGGTTAAAGTGCTGCCTCAGCTCACTATGTGCTAAGTGGAACTATTTACAAATGAATGGCAACTATCTAAACTATTTAGAGCTGTTTTCGCTATCAATGAATTTAAAAGTAAAGGCTACCAGTGAACACTCAAATATGAGCAAGCTCCGGCAACCGACAGCACGGCGAGAAGGAACTGAGTAGGGGGGCAGGTTGCGCAGTACATGTATGGGCTGCCATATGGACGCCACTACGGGGGCGCCGCACTGGCCCTAGGGCCACTGGCTAGGGCAAAAAGCTTGTGGCAACAGCATGCGCCAGCGCACACCCAAACTGGAATGCACATGAGCAGTCACTGGAAGAAGAATTCTTGGATATGCACATGCTTTAAAGAAAACGCCTGCATCTAAAATAATCCCTTTTTCTGCCATTTTAGCTGCTGCTACATGTGCCTGGAGTTTCTCTGGTGTCAATTCAACAAGTGATGAAATTTATGGCTAGCCAAGTGCAGTATGGTAGCAAACATATAGGAGGACAAATCCAAACTGCTAAGTGACTTGCAATTATTAAAGCAGTGTGAAGGTACAGCCAAGGAGGGATTTGCTATTAATAAACGTAGTTCCAGGTCATGTAGAGGAAACAAAAGAGCAAAGAGATGAAATCAGAAGTAACTGAGCAGCAGGACTCATGAAAGCAAATGCATTTTCAGCCTCTTGACGTACTTCCCAAATATTACTTTGTAACCAGACACGCCAGGTGTTGCAGAGAGACTGAGATGAAAATACAAAGATCTTTGTCTCCTGACATCATCCACTAAATGGGAAAAATGCACATTTATTGGTTTAGGTGACAGACTTAAAAAAATATTGCTGACCTTTCCATACAACTTTTCTTATACCATCTGGAAATGATATAGGATGTCATAAGGTCAGACTGATGTGAGTCTTGCCTGCTTTTTAACCAACACAGGTGTGTTAGGATGGGAAGATAAGATTCAAAGGAGAGCTGAAGAGAGAAATTTTAGACTGCTGCATTTTACTCTTTAGCATTTGTATCACAGTTGTGCACAGGAGGCACAGCCAAGGACCCACTATACTAAGTGCGGGAGAGACAGAACAAGATTACTGTCCCTGCCCCAAAGAGCACCTTGATTTTAAAGAAAGAGTAGATACGTTGATCAGAACACCTCTTGCAATCCAGTTTCATAGTTTAGGTTGTAAACTTAGCATCTGCACCAGACAAGAAAAAGTGTCTTTTACGCCTACAGAAGTGAATGGACTAAAAATACCGTGGGTTCTTCTTTACCTTCCTTTGAAGCAGAAGTCCAGTAAAACCTTACATGCTTATGCCATTTCCTTCTCACGAACCCTTCCACTCATTGCACTGATATGCAAAAATCACAGCTAGGAACATTTAAGATGGTGGTTGTTGATTCAGCTGGGCAAATTGTATAAACACTGAAACGGATCATATCACAAAACTCCTGCAGGCACAGTTTATTCCAGATAATTAATGTACAAAGCCCATCACTTATCTCAAATTATCAGCTCAGCAGTGATTCTGACAAACATAGGGACATGCCCTCTGTAACAGATTGGAATCTCTCCAGAAAATGTGTCATGGCAAACTAAATACTGATGGGTATTTAGCAAGGACTGGCTTACGTTTTCATACACAGATTGCTGAAAAGATCACTTTTATCAGGGTTAAATGCATGATACTTATAATTTAGGCTACAGAAGGAGATTCAAATTAAGTGTAATGCACAGATTACAAGTTTAGTTCACAAGAGTGCTGTTGCTAACTGCTGTGTTTATTTGAATTTCAAGAAAATAATTCTCCTGCCATTGTAACAATATGCTGGAGTATCATTTCTTCGAGATATGCTGAGAAGAACGGGGTCCATAAGATTCTGACTATAGCTAATAATATAGCGCTGTTTCCAAGTATCAACTGAAATGGTTATGGAAATAAACCAAAAAGCAGTTGTAATTTAGCCAAGCCATATCACAGGGAAGGGAATGTTCTTAGCAAAATAAGATTCAGAAAGGGAGGAAAGTTAAACATATCCAAACAGGAACTATTACAAAATACTGAACTTGACTGGCAGCAGGTTGGATTATAATCACTCACATAGACCCCAACCGTTACCCTTTCCTCCCTCCCTATCCCTCCAAAATACAAGGTTTGGAAAAATAATCAGCAGTGTTTATTTACTAACAATGACATAAAATACATCTTAATATATTTTGTTATTTCTTTACAAATTAAGAGATGCATTGGAAAAACAAGAGTGAAGAAAATGGAAGGTTTACTTATTCCCCTCTCTTATATTAATACTAGAAATTAGTATTGTGGATGTCTGTGTTTGCTAAACACGGTACTCATGAGAAGCTATCAGTTAAAAATCCTCTTCTTTTGGTTGGATGCAGTGTGGGGTAAAAAAAAATGTCAGCCACATACGTACAAAAATGTTGAGGAATTGTCTACTACATCTTAAAGTTGTCCATTACAGCTCTTACAGTCCCCTTTGTGTGTAGTGATAGGAGGGAAGAGAAACTAGTGGCAGTAGAGGAAAAACAGGTTTACGCACACATTAGGTCATGGAACTAAAACCACTGAGCCAGGTTTTTTGTTTCTAAATAAAACAGGTCTTACACACAAGGACCCTACTTTGGGAAGCCAATTCCAACTAAAACACATCCTCTAACTGCACCCAATCTGTTCACCCATCATTTTGCAAATCCTCCTACTTCTCTCTCATCTTCAGTGCTGCTGCTCCCCCCAACTAAATCCTAGGTATTGTAAGAGCTCTGTCGGTATTAAAGTAAATTACCTTCTTTTCACAAATTAATGAACAAGCCCTTAGAATTGGATTTAGACTTATTGCTCTCTTTTGCAAGAATCTTCTCTTCCATCCTCACAGAGCGGAAAGGCAGAGCAGCCAGCCACAGCTGATGGGCTCGTCTGTGTGAGGTATTTTAGATTAACAGGCTTACCAAAAGTTGGTATACAGATGGATCAGTAGGTAGAACACAGCTATAAGCAGACTGGGCTGAAGATATTCTTTCCACTATGGCATATTCCCTACAACTGAGGTCAGGTACTTGGTATTACCTTCTGCAGTGTGGGTTAAACTCCATTCTTGTTCCTGTGTCCCCCCTTCCTCGCGCTCTGCAGTAAAAAGCCACTTCAAGCTTGCACAAATAAAATCCTTGCTTAATTTGCTTTGATTCACCCTAGTCTGAACAGAAAACAGCCACCTTGCCACTCAGGTCCTGTTCCCTACAGCCCTTTGTCACCTTGCTAAAAATAGTACCTATTTAAATTGAAACAAGGAGGCAGGTATGATCACTATGAATAGGACAATGCAGGTAGGAGGTAACAAAACAAGTGAATAAAAAGAGGCCATACAACATGTAAGGGGTAAGACCAGGCTCCACAAAAATTAAGTCTGGGGAGGCTGCTGTCCCAAGGAACAGAAGGTTGTGCAGCTGCCATTCATGCCAAGAGAAGGCACTGATTCTACACCTCTGCCATTTAGCAGCTGTTGATTGCTTTTTAATCACCTTTTAAAATTACTCCACTACAGTTCTGCACTGCAACGCTTAATACAAGAGAAATGCTGGAAGGACTTCTCCTACTAGCCCCTAGTTAACAGCTCAGTTGATTTTTTCTTTTTTGGGTCAAATGAAGATACAGGGCCACAAGCTGCAGCTTGAACTCTGCATATTGTACTTTCACTTAAACTAGGACGGGGATTTAAAAATGCTTAGAGACATTTCAACTCCCACCATCTGGCTGAGTGGCATGCCTCCCGTATTCCGCCACCTGGCTCCTCTTTGCCCTTGGAGCACGCGCGCGCCCACACACAAACACACAGCAACAACTAGGAGTTTTGAAGAGTTAATCGCTTTTTCACCCAATGCTGAATCATGTACAGTGAACTGAGAAACTACATTCATTACAGCAGGATCAGCGAGCACAGGGGGTAGATTCCTGCCAAGTACAGGAAACAAATTAGAGACAGGTAAAAGACCTGGGTTCAAAGTCCCTTTTTCTGCCCTCACCAAGCAAGTTTGCATCTCTCTCAAATGGAGCTGGGAGAGGTTGCAAGCATCTTTGCTTACGCAACGTGTATTAAAAATTACAGAGTTGTATAGATTTCTGTGTTGTCCTTCTGGAGGGAGGTGGGCCTTGGAGCAGGTGGCTAGTGGAGACTGAAACGTCACTGCTGGAGTCCAGCACCTCTCCTTCCTCTAGCTCAGTAGCTGCCGAATCTCTTTGTGCATATGACAGAGGAAGTCCACATATGAAGCCCCCCCACTCATGCTCTTGTCCTCCACCAGAAAGTGTCTGAATAGCATCTCCAATTTATCTTCTTGCTTCACAATGATTAACTATAAGCAAACAAAAAAGATTTGAGAGTTAAGTCTCGGCTAGTAAGCCTGATACATAAAGAAAACATGCAAGTGAGATAAGAACATTGAGCAACAAAGAAATCCAGAAAGAGAAATCACTCCAGCCACACACTAAGGACATCTTCATTTCTGTGACTAAGGTTAAACTTCCAGGAAGCATAGGAATATTGGAGTAAAACAAATCAGCAGTCACGTAGCATTCTAACATCTAACAAAATCACTCATTAGGTGATGAGCCTTCCTGGGACAGACCCTCTTCAGAAGTGGGTCTGTCCCGTGAAGGCTCATCATCTAATAAATTATTTTGTTAGTCTTTAAAGTGTTACATGACTGCTGTTTTGTTAGAATATAGACTAACACAGCTACCTCTCTGTTACTATGCAGCATATTAGAGTGTCCAGGGTTGGCTACGCATTAAGGGGTTTCTAGAAATTCCTTTTTTGGCTTGGTGACCAAAGCAGAGGAATTCTACTCTTACAGTGAACAGAGCACAGGACTGGAAGGTCAGGAGACCAAAGTTCAATTTCCAGATTGGCTACTGTCTAATTATAAGAAGTCACTTAACATTTGGTTTTCAATTTCCCAGTCTGAACACGGGGAAGTCATGTTTAGTCACTTCATACAGTAGTTTGAGATCTATGGGTAAAATGTACTATGTAATCAAAATACATGTGGAATTTAAGTGTGGTTACACCCAAGTGACTAAAAATCCCAACTACAGGAAGACAGTAAGGTTTAAAAATGTTTGTGGCTGGAGAATAGTAAGCCAGTCGTTCTGATAAGCTGAATATCAGCGCTTTGTAACACAGTATCAAGTATCAGCGGGGTGCATTAACAAATTATATGCTTGTGGTGAGGTGTGATGGAAGACAGGAGGCTGATGGAAGAGCACCTTCAGCCACCTGACAGGTATATCACTAGCCCAATGCACACACCAGTTATGCTAAGAGCATTTGGATTCCTAATTTTGTATTTCTTGTTTCAGAAAGCCTTTTAAAGGTTTGATGGGGGATAAGCAGTAATGCACACAGCTCTGCAAATCTGTGGCTGCTTTATATCTGCAGATAGCCACGTCCACAGATGTGGCTTCTGTGGACCATGCTTGCAGACTGTGGATGGAGGAAGATCCAAATTTTCTATCTTGAGCCTTGCAAATCTGCAGATATCCACAGACCATATTTGTTACATCCACACAGGGTTTCAGCAATTCAGCATATCCCCCGCCCTCACAACTAGAGAGAGACAGCAGAAACTGAAACAGGGAAACCTGTAAATCCACTTTCAAAATGAATTCTTTAATTTGCTACTGTGTGGAGTAAGCAAGGCTTTCTGCCACTTCTCATGAGTCCTGACACCCTTACAGCAGCACTGTGTGACCCAATGGCTATGTCATTACCTTCCTTTCTATTACAAAAGCTCAACTGAGCACTCAAGTGTTTTTTCAATAGTACAGTATATGGAATTTGGCACACTCAGGACTAGAAATCAATCATGTGTAGAGGGTGAGGTAGTCTCTCTGGTGGGGAGAGGCTGTTCAAATTTTCCCTGTTCATCTCCCCTCTGAGCTTTTCTGTGCTACACATTTATAAAATATTCATCTCAAAACCCTCACCTATTTCTAAGAACAGCTCCTAATTCTTCTAAGGCTTTGAAAGCAGCTCAGATGCCTCTGGGCTCAGAGTTTCATAGCTGAGCTGGAAGTAGAAGGGATGTCCTCCCTTTACACATCCCTGCTATCACTGCTTCAGCAGCAGGGCTTCATAGGAAAATCATTCATCGCTGTATAACTGATGGATAGCTTATACCATCACTATGAAATATGGCTCAGTTATTCCATGACCGTTACAACATTTACTCCGTTTAATGTTTTCGGTGAGATCACATATGGCTAGACCATGACCTATGTAGCTCAGTCTACTAGTTCTAATGCCCTATTCTTTGCCCTGCAAATCCACGGATATCTGCAGATGATTTTTGTGGTTTGCAGCTTGGAGGCTTTTACAAATTTTGTATCTGCAAAAGGCTCTGCGGTACATGCTTGCTGGAGGGAGAGGCTGTCATCCAGCCTTCAGGCTCCAACAGCCCCCTGAATCAAATAGCCCACTGGGCATTCTGGGAGTTGTAGTCCCCAGCTTCTTCAGACAGAGAAGGAAATATGACTTAATCCTTGTCCAGTGAGCCAAGCACAGCATGCATTAGAGCTGCTGCAGGGTGTCCAAGTCCCCCACTGGGAGGGGCAATGCTTCACACAGGTACTGAGGATTGTAGCTTCCCTGCCCGGAGCAGGGAAAGAGGTACACAGCAGGGGTGGAGCATGCAGAAGGAGGTCTGTGGGGTGATCAGGTGTTCGACAGAGCTGTCCTACACTGACCTGTGGAGCTTTTAGTTGAGCCCTGCAAATCCACAGATATCCGCAGACAATTTATACAGATTGTGGATCAAATGGGATGCAAAGGGCTCTCTGTGCGTATAGGACTATCCCCTTGGGACACTAACAGAAAGTAGAGCCCCAGCCAAATGTTAGTAGTAAGTGCAGTGAGCTGGAAATGCAAAACAGCAGCATACTGGAAATGAACATGTCTGAATCAGCAGCAGAAGGCTTACAGTGGGTTTGATATTACAGACTATGAAAGTAGGGTTGGTGTCACCTATGCAGGAAAGGCAGTGGAGGGAGATTAAAGAGCCACCACAAGAGGCCATGTTCTTTACCTTCATGTGACGGGATCTTTGTGCCTGGAACATGTCGATGATGGATCGCACTTTCTTAGAGAATGGGTTTTCCAAGACTGGCAGGGTACTCTGAAATTACACACAATTGTAGTACATCAAAGACTAACAAAATAGTTTATTAGGTGAGCATTTGTGGGACAGACCCACTTCTTCAGACCACAGCCAGACCAGAACAGACTCAATATTTAAGGCACAGAAAACCAAAACTAATAATCAAGGTGGACAGATCAGAAAAAAATATCAAGTTGAGCAAATCAGAGCAGAGGGGCAGAAGGTGGCGGGCGGGGCGGGGGGGAGAATATCAAGAAATCTGATTTGCTCACCTTGATAATTTTTTTTTTCTGATTTGTCCACCTTGATTACTGTTTTTCATTCTCTGTGCCTTAAATATTGAGTCTGTGCTGGTCTGGCTATGGTCTGGAGAAGTGGGTTTGTCCCACGAAAGCTCATCACCTAATAAATTACGTTGTTAGTCTTTAAAGTGCTAGGTGACTGCTGCTTTTTTTTTTTTTGATAGTATATAGACTAGCACAGCTTTCTCTCTGTTACAATTGTAGTACATGTTGAACTTCTCTAGTCCAGCGCCCTCCGGATCTGATCAATGCTGAACCATGGACAGTCAATACCGCCTAGCTCATTACCAACATTTCCACTGTACCGGGCTCTTAGAAGACACTTGGGGCAAATTAGAGTAAATAAAAGCACTGAACACTGAGAGCTAGGATTGGTGACTGCAAACAAACTTTATGGGACCACAGGAAACTTGGTCACACCCAGGATAAGTGGACACCCAGTTAACTTAAATCAAGTGAGATGACAGATGCCAAATCAGTTTGTGTCAGAACAGAGAGGTTCAATATGTAGTGTCAATAACCAGTTTTGCTACCGTCTTTGTAAAGGCTCAAGTCCACGCCTTCAGAGCCCTCTAGCTACTTACTAGACAAGAATGAGTGAAGTCATTGGAAAGCCTTTTTTTAAAAAAAAAAAAAAAAAAAAAAAAAATCAGATTTTCCAGCAGAGGACAGAACTATTACCCCATTTGTCTGACATACCAATGTTCTCCTCACTGAGTGGCTTGGTCAGATAAGCTTCAGGAACTATTTGTCCAGCTAGGCAAGTGGCTAGCAAATCAGCAGGAACACTGAAAGTGAATAGCTTAGATGTAGCTGGCCTCTTAACAGTACTTATCAGCTAGGCAAAACTGGCTAACACACTAACCAGAGTGAACTTCTTGGGTTTAAAAGACAGTGAAATGGGACTGAGGTCTCACTTAGAACACAGCATATGACCATATTATTGGCCATATTGTGACCACTTTGCTTCATGCATGGACATATTCTTCCTGAGTCCAGATCAGCTTTCACCTATATGTACTTACAAGGGAGCATGAACCATCTCAGTGTTACTGTTTTCACCAGACTACCCAAAGTTACCTGCAGTCCAGGGAAGGAGGAGGAAAGCTGCTCATCTTTCCTCCTCTGGCCCAAGCTTACTAGGAAAAGTCAACAGCACCAGGCACTGGAACTGCACTGCTAGGGAGCCAGGGGCCAAACCACAGCATAGGGCAGCAGTGAGGAACCTTTTCTGGGCCAGGGGCCACTGACCCACGGGAGTGGGGGGGCGGGGGGGAGAAATCAGCTGGGGTCCACACAAGTGAGAAGCAAGAAACCAAGGCCCCCCCACCCCAACCCGTCACTGATGTGGTCCCCGCCTGAAAAACGAAACAAGACAACTCTCCTCATTCCCCTTACATGCCAGCCCCAGAACCTGGTGGGGGACCAGGGTTAGGAGATTTTGTGGGCCCTCCTAGGTTCTGGAGTGGGGCCATAAGTGAGGGGTTCTGTGTAGAAGAAGGTGCAGGAGCAGAGTGGAGTGGCACCTGAGCGGGGGGTGCAGGAGAAGTCTGAGGGTGCAGGGTCTGGGTGATGGGGGACACTTATCTGGCACAACTCCCCAGGGTGTACATGTGGCTCTGTGTCCTCTGCCATTCCCAGATACTGCCCTCTGCTGCTCTGACTGGCTGCAATTCCAGCCAATCAGGGCAGTTGGGGAAAGCCTCTCAAGGGAGGCAGGGGGAGGGACGGGACATAGGGAAGGCAGTGGGGGGTACAGCACATGGAGCTGCTTTTTTCCTCGGCCAGGCAGAGACTCTGGGCTGGATTCAGCCCCAGCTTGCCTGACTCCAGCCCACGAGGCACAGGGCTCCACACCGCCTAATCCACAGATCTGCTAGACAGGAAGGTTGGGAGCAGGACCTACTGTTAGTAACCCCCTTCCCACACACCTCATGGGATGCTGTGGGAGCAGGTCTGTAAAAACCTCCCCACTGAAATCGCGTGCAGCTAGCAGCAAGAGAACACTGCAGCCCCATGCTGGGCTTCAGCCAGCTTTCCCAGACTCGCGTTCATCAACAGGGATGTAAGCAGAGTCCAAGCTGATGTTCACGCCAGCGAAATCAAACAAGTGAAAGGTGCCTTCCCATGGCAGTTCTGCAAGTGCTCAAGGAGATTTAGAATGAGAACCTGCTGAAATGGATGCTCACTGGGAGCCCTCCACACAGCCTCCTCCTCGTCTGTTCCCTGCCACCCAGCTCACCAGAGTGCTGCTGATGTGGCTGAAGGATGATACTCCAAAGAGGTTCTGGATCAGACTCTGCTGCACGTTCACTCCTACCCACACGAAGACGTTCAGGCCGTTCTCGAGTAGGTATATGTCGCCCTTCGAAAGTCGCTCCTCAGAGCTCCGGATTGCTGCTGGCAAGGTGTCGCTGTCAACATCTGCTTTGGTCTGTTCAAGTATTAAATGAATTGAGCCGCTTGTTAGACACTCTCACCCTGTAATATTTAGCTGGGAATTGCAGGTTGTTACAAAGCGAGGACTACATACATGCAGCTCAGTCCGAGGAGCCACATTGACGCCTGCCTCCAGGTGTTCAGTTTTTGTGACTCATAAGGTCCTAAAGAAGGACATCAAATGTACCCATCTGCAACCAGCACTATTACCTGCAACCCCCTCCCCCCACCCCAGCTGGTTATCATGTGCAGCAGATTAGAGATGATTTACTGCTAACAAGAACAGATGGGTCTCGTGGCTCCAGTACCAATACTTTACTGTCCCAACATTGAATCCAGGGTGGGGGATGGGAAAGGAGCACCTTCTGTAGCTAGCATTGCACCAGGGGTTTTCCCACTGATTTAAGCAGCAGCAGCAGAAAAATCCCATCCAGTTCTTCCAGACTTGCAAAGACTGGGTTTGTCACGTAGGATGCAGCAAGAGAATTCTGTGGGCTGCAAGAGTGCACATAGGACCCTGCTCACAATTCCCCCACAGGGTCAGAGGAGGATTAAAAAAAAAAAAATCAAATTCACATTGTGTGACAATAAACACAGCACTCGGGACAGAAAAAAGCATCAGCTGGGTGGCAGGTCTCAACTCCTCTCCCATACCACTCTTTCATCTTCCAGGGATATGTTACTTTACTTTTCTTTTCTGGGCAGAAGAGGGAAGGTGGAGTCTCTGGAATGACAACTACTCAGGGTGTATACCAAGGCTCACATGTACTTGGAACATAAGCACTTACCAGAGGCAAAAGCCGGGGGTAAAAGAAAACATTTGTTTCTGCTACATCCATGGAGCTGACTAACTGGCGAATGTAGGCGCGGTCATCAGTGGTGACTTCTGCCCCAGGCTGTAGGACATCACTCTTCAACACACAGTTCAAGTACACAGGAAGCAGCTTCATGCATTCAGGGAGGATCAACTACAAAGAGCAAGATTGGCGGGGTGGTGGGGGAGAGAGAGAGAGAGAGAGAGAGAGAGAGAGAGAGAGAGAGAGAGAGAAGTGAATCAGCCACCTCACAGAATGACCACAAAGAGTGGCAAGCTTAGAGAACGGATCAATGGATCACAGTTTAGAATTCTGGCAGTCTATTTGTTTTTACATGTGTGTAGTTGATTCAGGCACTAACCCTCTTTGGATTATTATGGCATCCTTAGCTGTTTAAGGGCCTCGATGTTGAGATTCAGACCAACCTCTCTGCCCTGCCCCCATGATTCTCTTAACTGAGAAATACTGTCATAGCAGAGCCATACAAAGGATGATTGCCAATAGTGGAATAAATCTGAAGAGGCGCCACTCAGAACATTTAAAAAACCCATGGTTAAAGTTTAACACACCATTAAATGTTTATGTTATGCCATTCAACGAAACCCACTATCCAAGGAATGGGATCTTCTGCTATGGCAGCCTGTATTTAAGAGGTCAAGTATCATGTGAGGTACCAGATGTTAAGAGTCACAGGGCTCGTGATGTTACAAGTTTCTGCTGAAGAGGCACGGATTTGGATGCCTCAGTGTCAAGAAAATCTGCCTGCAAATCACTCTGAACTGAGGCACCTTATAGACTAACAGACTTATTGGAGCATAAGCTTTTGTTGGCGAAGACCCACTTCGTGACTAAATGCATCTGATGAAGTGGGTCTTTGCCCATGAAAGCTCATGTTCCAATAAATCTGTCAGTCTACACAGGTGCCTCAGGACTTCTCATTTTTGCAGATACAAACTAACCCCTCATACTCTGAGCCGAGCTTTTTTTCCCAGCTATCTGGTTATAAGCCTGCATCCAGCTGTGAAGTAAAGCACTCCACCCAGATTACCCAGGATGGGAGGAGTTCCCTCCTCAAACTGAACCTCCCTAAACTGCCATTCAAACCAAAGCCCAAGCAATCACCTGGCCAGCAGAAGAGGGACTAGCACAGTTTTTTCGGTAACACGCCAGAATCTGTGCACACTGGTTGATCAACGTGTCTCGCACGGTCTTGACTGGATTATTCAGAACCCCACGATATGCTGCACAGGAAGGGATGAAAGAAATTAGCAGGGATGTTAAACTATTAATGGCACCATTTAAATTATAAAGTGGCCTCAAATCTTTACCACAGTCAGGCTTGGAAACCCAGATGTTTCCAGGTCTCCAATGGGGTAACATGAAGAAGTTAGTTTTACTTCATTTTCCTTTGTGGGAGTCTACACATTCCTACTGGAAATGAAAACCTCATTTACCTTGTTTGAATACAAACTCTCCCTGGTCTTCCCACTCACAGCCTGTAGCACAGTCAGACACTTCTGGGCAAAGACAACTACAGAGCCTGGCAATTTCATTCCCTAAGGAACCCCCAGAGGTCTCTTGAATGCAAGTGACCCTCTCTTCCTCTTAGGCTGTGTCCACATTCCAAGATAAATTCAACATTTAATAAATTCCATTTTTTAATTTCGTTCTTATGAATTTGAATTTAAGTGTCCACAAACCTTTTGGAAATTTGACCCACCGTTTCTCCGGGTCGAGTTTCCACATCGCCTTATCCAAGTTCAACTGGGTGAGCAATGCAGTGTGGGTAACTATCCCACAGTGCCTTAGCCCCAATTGCTTGTGGGTGTTTCATGTCAGAATCCCAGAATGTAAAGCACTGTCCCAGAATTCAGAGTACCTAGTAACCGCCTGAAAATAAACCGGAGATCACGCCATTTCCTGTGGCATTTTCTCCGGTATGACATTAACACATCCTCAAAGGCTTCAAGTCATTGCACACATCATTATGGCACCTTCCCAGATGGTCACGCAATTCTGCTTTCTATTAAAAAGCGCAATGATGGTTCAGTATGATACTGAGGATGATGCTGGTTTTGAAGAGGAAATCTTTCAACTGCAGTCCAAGAATTCACAACTTGCTGGCTTTCCTGAATCCACTGATGACAGTGGAGCAACAGTTTTGGACTTGAGAGACCAGAACATGCTGGTAAGACCACATTGTTGGAGTTCTGGGATGACCAGCAGTGGGTACAGAACTTTTGCATGTGCAAGTCCCTTTGTATGGAACTTTGTGATGTGCTGACCCCCGCCCTGAAGCACAGCAACACAAGAACGAGGCCAGCTTTAATGGTTCAGAAGTGAGTGGCAGTCGTTCTGTGGAAGTTTGCGATGCCCACAAAGTTAACTGTCACTGGCAAATCAATTCGGGGTGGGCAGATCTACAGCCAGGTCTGTGGTGATGCAGGTGGCCCATGCTACCTGTCGGCATCTCCTCAAAAGACTGACCGTGGGAGACGTACAGGCCATAGTGGATAGCTTTACTGCCCAGGGGTTTCTTAACTGCAAAGGGGCAATAGATGGCATGCACATCCCCATCATGGCCCTGGAGCACCTGGCCTGTTAAGTATATTAACAGAAAGGGATACTTCTCCATGGTTTTGCAGGCCTTGGTAGATCACAAAGGTTGTTTCACTAACTTCAAATGTGGGATGATCGGGGAGGGTTCTCGATGCGTGCATCTTCAGAAATTCTGGTCTGTACAGAAAGGTCCTGGATCGGACTTTTTTCCCAGACCAGAAAATCAAGATTGGTGATGTGGACATGCCTATTGTGATATTGGGCGATTCTGCTTACCGTCTGCTCCCTTGCCTTATGAAGCCCTACACAGAAGCCCTGAACTGCAAGCAAGGAAAACTTCAGCCACAGACTCAGCAAATGCAGAATCCCGATGGTATGTGCGTTTGGCCATTTAAAAGTGATGTTCAGATGCCTATTGAACTGTTTGGACCTTTCTGAAACTAATGTCCCCATGGAGATTACAGAGTTCATTATTTTGCATAACGTTTGTGAATCCAGGCAGGAGAATTTTCTGTCCACCTGGAATTCTGAGGCTGAGGTCACGAGCAGGGCTTACTCTCAGCCATCTATATGGTCAATCACCAATTATCATACAGCAGCAGCAGCAATCAGGAATGTTTTAAAAAACAGCTTCATAATAGCAATGTACTCCTCTCTTGTAACACCAGCCAAGCCCCGATCCCCAAACTGATCTGTGCTCCCTACCAAATGTGAACCTATAAATCAGACTGTCTCTTACTGAACAAATGCTTTTACTTGGAAAGGGGTTAAGTTGCAGGACGCAGAATGGATGTGGAGGGAGGGTTATTTTCCTAAAAAGGGCTTTCAGCCCTCTGCCCCCAAGCCCCACCTGGCTTGGTTCAGTCTGCTGCAAGTCCTCTGTGGACCTTGGTGTAATAGCAGGCACCTGTGCTATCCCCACCCTCTCCACCTCCACCCGGTTTCCCACAATGATTTGTGCACCCTATCACTCATGCATACCACAAATCACACCGAGCTCAAAAGAGCAAGTTTATTTTGCGGGGCGGAAAGGTTTAAGCAGCAGGGAAGAGAAGCATTGTTGGGGTGGTGGAATAGCCTGCAGTGGCCCTTGGGGCTATAGTGGCAGGCTGTCCTTGCCCACCCTCCCTTCCCTCCCTGTGTTCATGGACCGCGATGACAAGGCCTGAGCAACCTGTCTTCAGGGGACTCCCAACTGCTGCAATGGGAGCCCCTCTGCAGCTCCAGCATGGTGCGCAGGACCTCCGTTTGGTTGCTCACAGCCATTAGGAGCTTTGCCACATCCTCCCTCTGGTTTGCCGCTTGCTCTCTCTGGAAGTCAAGCATACTCTGCTGCCGCTGTGCCGTGCTCTGCCCCCACTGTGCCGTGTTCCTTTTCACGTCACTGGTTTCTGCTTCAGACACTCCATGTGCTGTAAGATCAGATCTTGCTTAGACCTTTTGTGCTTCCTCACCCTGCCTCCCACACTGGCCATGCCAGCTGGAAAGTGAAGGTCAAACTGAGATACAATTCACACTAAGCCCTTACCCACGGAATGAATGGGTCTGTCTCTACTATCAGAGAAAGTTTTTCTGCAAGGCTGCTTAAGGCTTATTCAGGATGGGATTCAAAGTGTGCATTGCACAAGCCATCATTTACCACTGTTATCCAGATTTCGTTGTAGACTTGGTAACCTATCATCTGCTGTTGGGAGGGAAGCGGCGCAAAAAAGGGAAAGCCAACTGGTGCCCTGGGGCAGGAGAAGAAGTTTTTTCACCCATTCCTGGAGCAAGTCTCTGCAAAGAGCAAGGCCCAGCAGCCATGTGGCAAGGGGAAAGAGTTCGATTCCAGCCACGGGGACAGCTGCGTGCGGAGGGATCCCTGTAAAGTGGAAAAAAATGCAAGGGGGGAAGGCACAGAGAGCTTGCAATCTGCACAGAGTCACGAGGGAGATGGAGCACCTACCGGCCATGTAGTGTGGCAATGCACTCCAGGGAAATGTCAAAGGGCAGGAACCATGGGAAAAAAAATCCAATCCAAATTCCCATGGTTCTTCAGGTTGCCAAAGACAGCACCAACCTCGTAAAACTGAGAGGTATCGACAAAGAAGAGCTGCTCATCCTGTGTGACCACAAGCCTGGAAAATCTGCCAAAATGCTGCGCTGCGCCATGACACCAGATCACTATAGGGTTGCCTGGCATGGCAAGATGTGCTACTGTGGAAGCTGCAGTAAGTGAGGCCTGCCCAGAAACCTCATGCAAAAAACAAAAGATTGCCTGGATGAGGCCTTCAAGGAGGTCTCCAAAAAGGAGCAGCACTCCATCCCCAGAAATATTACACACACTGTCCTGAGGGTCACACATCCATAGAAAACCTGTACCCATACCCATGCTTATACCTATGCCCACCTGCAACCCGCTTCTAGCATTCAGAAAAAAATACTCAAACAGCTTGGTTATGGGAGCAGTGTAGAGGGCACCGCAATAGAGGGGACCAGCACAGAGGGGACCCATTCCAGCTCCAGGATGAAGAGATCCAGGCTGTCGCAAAGAAGTTCCTTGGGCTCCTGCTCATTGCCCCCTTCTCCTCCTCTTCAATGGCCTCTTCCTCCTGGGCCCCCAGCTCCTTCTGGATCATCCCACACTCCAGACCAGGGCCTCCACAAGTGTCATCATTAATACTGGCTCCATGGTGGGCTAGCCCCCGCTAAGCACATGCAGCTGTTTGTAATAGTGGCAGATCTGTGAAGATGACTGACCACTGGTTGGCTTCCCCGACTCTGTGATAGGCCTTCCACAGTTCTTTCACCTTCACCCAACATTGGGTAGTGTCCTGGGAGTAACCATTGGCGGTCATCTCGTGCAATAGGTAATCACAGACTACTGTATTGTTCTTGGGCACCCTAAGTCTCCTCACCACTGATTCATCTCCCCAGATGGCAAGAATAATTTCCTAATGGGTCCACCCTGGGGCTCTCTTGCAAGCCTGTTAACTGCTAGGCAGATCACTACCCTGGGTGCTCATGATTGTAGGACATGGCTACCGACGAGACTGCTACTGATCCGGTGCGGTGCGATGGGTAAGAGAATTTTTTCATTGCGTGCGCCCTTTGTACTTGCATGCCTGGATGCTAATGAATTCAAATGTAATCTAAAATCTGAGGGCTTCCTGTGACCTTCCTGCACACATAGATGGAGAGCAGCAGGGAAAGAAGTGGCCATACATGGCAGGTAACTGAGTAGCTTTATGGGATACATATTGGACACTTCTGGAGGCTACTAAATTCGATTTAAAGACATGACACTCCCACGCTGGCCTTTATTTGAAATTTTAAATTGGAACTTGATGCTACATCCACCTGGTTCTGACAATATTATGATATCAATATTAGTGCTCCCTAAATTGAGCTAATGATATTTACAGTGAAGACTGACATTTTAATAGCCCACTAACTGCCTTAAGTTTGAATTTATCTTGTAGTGTAGACGCAGCCTAAGAAAGGAGAGCACGCATGGCTCCTGCAGGTCCAGGAAACATTTCATTTGGAAACAACTACAAGTCCTGTGGCACCTTACAGACTAAGATATTTTGGAGCATAAGCTTTCATGGGCAAAGACCCGCTCTGTCAGATGTATCTCCAAGCTTATGCTCCAAAATATCTATTAGTCTGTAAGGTGCCACAGGACTTGTTGTTTTCAAATGAAAGGTTTCCTGGAACTGCAGGAGATACATCTGACAAAGCGGGTCTTTGCCCATTAAATCTTATGCTCCAAAACATCTATCAGTCTATAAGGTGCCACAGGACTTCTTGTTGATTTTGAAGATACAAGCTAACTCAACCACCTCTCTGGTAGATTTCATGTGTGTACTTTTAATACACACTGATCTGGGACTGAGAGAATGGTCATTGGTTTAATTCCTGTGCCTCGGATCTGGGAGCAACTTTGTTTCTTCCATGCCAGGAGCAGAGGAACTCAACATGAAAGTGGGGAGAAGCACTTTGCTCCCGGTGTGAACATATGCAGGTGGCAATAGCTACTCAAATACCCTTCCCTCATTTTGTATAGATAGTCCACAGACCAGTCTTGGCAGCTGACTCAATAGGCAGTAAGGCTGTGATTTCTGTCTGTCCCTTGCATCCAGAGTACTGCCATCACATCTGTCTGGAGGACTCCAAATACCAGAGGAGCACAAATATTGGACAACTCCAACCCCCACCTGCCAAAGTCTGTGGTGCGAGAAGGTAAAACGTAAGCATCCCTAGATATGAAAGAGAAGTATAATGTAATAGCAACTGTAGCGCTCCCTCTGAGACAGTCTCTTACCAAACTTAGCCAAGTAATTGATGAGCGTGTCTGTCTCACAGTTCCGATAGAGGTCAGCAAGTTGTGTGCAACAGTTGAGGGAGAGGTTGTGAATGCGGAGTCGCCGCTGTCCTGCGCAGCTTGTGTACAGGAGAGCACACTAGAAGAGAGCGGCACAGAATAGTTAAACAGAACCCAGCCCTGCTCTAGGAAGCAAATCAGCACATCTCATCTGGAGTGTAACCTCAGTCTACCTACCTGAGAAAGGCGAGGTGGTTTAAGGGTTTGGCCGGCTGTACTGCAGAGCTAACGACCCGTCATTCCCTCTGTTGAAAAGCTAGTGTTTTTTTTAACCAAAGCACTTCCTTCAGCTATGACAGCCTTCCTCTGAGGCATTAAAAGGCACTTAACACTCAAATCCCACCCACCTACGACTTTCTGCTATTCCATAGCAGGCTTGGACAGCTAGAGAGACACTTAGGAGGATACCGGTCTAATTTTACAATCAAGGCCAAGAGGATTATGCAAAGAAGAGGCTGGAAGGCAATAAAGGAATGAAAAGCTTCTTTAGATGGGGGAAGGTTTCTAGGGAGAACTGGCTGGGAGAGTCCTGGAAAATGCCTTGCGTGGAGGGCTCTGAAGGGGAAGTGGAATGGGAGAAAGACCCCAGAAAACCATTGATCTATGAGGTAACAGCTTCCCATGTATAATTTGCTACCTGGTTTCTTCTTTTGGAATTAAAATCCTTTTCTCAGCAGTTCATATGGCTGCACTGCTATGGGGTTCTACTTGGTTCCTCACTATTTTGAGACCCTCTCCCATTCCAATGCCGATGGTCCACAGAAAGAACAAGTTTTCCATCTTCCAGCATTAACACAGGAGGAAACTTTCACAAGCAGTTCCCTCTCTGCGCAAGCCACAGCTGGTTCTGTGTCTCCCCATGGAGAAGGTCTAGTAGCATGCCATCACATATTTGAGTTTGAAAGCTCTCATCCCATCCTTTCCCTGCAGACCGTCTTCAGCCTCACCTGGAGAAGTGCCCCACTATCTTCACTCAGTTTGTCATCATGTTTGAATTCCACGGTGATGGTTTTATCACAGTCCAGACCCGCCAGCTCCACATCTGTGGTGTTGCTCATATAGAAAGCACCAAAGAAGTCAGTTGCACGTATACCTGAAAGGGAAAAAAAGGATACCCAAAAAGGTGAACAAATCACATGTTATAGCAGTCTAGCAGGCAGCATTTGGGAAGGTATGGCAGCCTGGTTCAATCGGGGACACTGGAGATTTCTTTCTATAGCATTTCATTTTGCATGCCCATAATCGTGTGGACTCCAGAGCTTTACGAGGGCAGAGTCTGCAGCCTACGCTAAGTATGCTCCAGGCTTTGAGTGTGTCTGATCCTTCCCACTCCCTACATATTTACTGACGAGGTTATTAAGTCCAGACAATGCCAATGCCCACCTGTACTTGTGCGCACCCTCATGACAGCATCAAATCCAACTTCCTTCTGGACATCTTTGCGCAAGTCATTCAGGAACCGTTCCTGGTCTGTCTCCAGCTAGAACATAAAGCACCAAATCAGGCCTGACGCACCAAAACAATCCAAGTTGCCCTACAGGCCTCCGCACACACAGACCAGAGGTGCTCAAATCCTTCCTTCCCCCAAAAGATCAGAGCCACCTCACACATCTCACTGCTCCTTTCCCCAACTGCCCTGGGAGCCACCTCCCTCAAAGATCCCTAGTGAGTGAACACTACACTCATCCCTCGCTACACGAGCACAATGGGGTCCTGACTTTCTGCTCGTAGGTGAAAACTCGTAAGAGGGACGCTAAATTGCTATTCAGATATGTGTAACAGTCTGATTGGTTCTAAGTGCTAGGAGTAGAAGCAGGTGGCGCTGGTTACAAAAGGTAAGTGAACCTGGGTTTGGGGGGGGCGGAGAGGGTGTGAAAGGCTGGGGGTAGTTTGGGGACATGAGTGGGAGAGAGGGTTTAAAAAATGGTGGCGGGTTGGGTGGGGTGGGGTTCAGGCTGCTGCAGGTTGGGTCTGTGGGGGTCAGTGGGGTTAAGGTCTGCGACAGTATTGGTCTGCGGGACTAGCAGGGTTAGGCTGCAGTGGTTCGGGTGTGCAGGGTGGCAGGGGTTTAAGTTTCAGCAGTTTGGGTGTATGGGGGTCAGCAGGGGGTTTAGGTTTCGGCGGTTCAGGCGTGCAGGGGGTTTAAAGTTGCCCTGATTCAGGCGTGCGGGGACTGGCAGGGGATTGAAGTTGCCGCCACTGATGAGTGCGGGGGCCGGTGGGGGGGTGTGTGTGTTAGGTTTCGGCGGTTCAGGCGTGCGGGGGGGTTTAAGTTGCCGCCGTTTAGGCGTGCGGGAGCCGGCGGGGGGTTTAAGCTTTGGTGGTTTGGGTCTGCAGGGCTGGTGGGGGAGGTCAGGCTGCAGTGGGTTGGAGCCAAAGGGAGGGGGCAAGTCTCGTATTAGTCGGGGGAGTTCATTTGGCCAGTGAACAAAAGGTCAGAAAACGTGTCCCTCGTTTAAGCGAGTACTCATAAATAAAGTACTCCTTTAACAAGGGATGGGTGTACCAAACAATATCAAAGTGTGTGTAGGGAACCCTGCACTTTGAAAATTGACGCAGCTCGTTCAGACAGGGCTCCTTTTCAAAAGGACCCCGCCTACTTCAAAGTCCCCTTATTCCTATGAGCAGATGGGAATAAGGGGACTTCGAAATTGACGCGGCTCGCCACCGCGCGGCTCATTCAGATGGGGCTCCTTTTTGAAAGGACCCCGCCTACTTCGAAGTGCCGCGGCCGCCCGCATGCTAATGAGGTGCTGAATATGTATTTCAGCGCTTCATTAGTAAACTTCGAAATGACCATTTGCATGGCCATTTCGAAGTTTGGGGCTAGTGTAGACATAGCCAAAGTGTTCTTCAGATGGTAATTTAAGATACCTAAACTAGCACAAGCTGGAATGTTAAGTGTCTCAAAGGAGTCAGCACAGCTGGGAGGTTCTGCCCTGTAGACAATACACTGGGATGACAGCTGCAGGGCAGATAATACTCTTCATTTTTATTAGATTTTTCATATTGTTAAGAAAGTATACAGCACGGGTTCATTCTGGTATAAAGTCAGTCAGAAATAGAAAGCAACAAAACCACTCAAGTTACAATTTTGAGATTCAAGTTCAACACAAGATCTTCACTTACAGCCCATGCCACATGAAAAAAAACAGGGAACTAAGTGATGGGTTTGTTCATTTACATGGAGAAGGTGTTAGGATGACCCAAGAAAGCTCTTACCTGGAAATATGTGTACTTATAAATGGAGCCACCTGTCTGGTAGGGAACCACTCCCAGTGTTGCCACATCCAAATACTGGTTTGGGAAAAGAAACAGATCTACACAGCAGCCCTGGGCCACACAGTCCTTGGCTAAGTTGCTGTAGAAGCTTGTCTGAGGCTGAAACAACGTCTAGGGAAAACAGATGGAGCATAAAGATAGAAAGAGAGTGGGGAAAAAAGGAAGGTGAGACCAAAGGAACTGCAAAAACAACACAGGTATTGCTTCATTGCATTGAGGTACCTTAGAATCAATGAAAATTAGGGTTGTAAGAGACCTTAGCAGGTTATCTAGTTCAACTCCCTTCTCAGTCAGGACCAACCCCAACTAAATCTTCCCAGCCAGAGCTTTATTTTGCCAGGGCTCAAAACCCTCTAAGAATGGAGATTCCACTTTCCCATGGGGGACAGCTACAATAGTTACTAGCTGTAAATCTTCTATATCAATGGTGTACAGCTTCTTAGTTACACAGTTACTAGGGAATTTACCTGGCATTGTTCAGTCCTTGTGGGGGCTCAGGGCAGGGAGGAATGCAGATGTCAGGGCTAGGGGCTGATAGGTGTGTGTGTGGGGCTCCCTGGGGCCACTCTTGCTAGCTAGCAGCTGATCCCTGGGGCAGGCAAGGGTGGCAAAGCAATGCCTGCTCCTCAGGGCTTGGGTAATTGCTGAATCACTGTGGTCAGTCTGGGATTTAACTGTCCCTTGGGCTTGCTGCCACCTACCCCCTAACGTCATTTATGAGTATAACTATCCTTAATGCCACTCTCCACCTTCTGTTTGATAATGAACAATCACATTCCACTCATATCTCATTACCCTGCAACAACCAAACCCTGACCTTGCTTTCAGGTAGGGTAGAAGCAAGCTGCACACCCAAGCTACGTCTACACATGAAGCCTACTTCGAAGTAGCCTATTTCGATGTGGAGACATCGAAATAGGCTATTTTGATGAATAACATCTACACGTCCTCCAGGGCTGGCAACGTCAGTGTTCAACATTGACATTGCACAGCACCACATCGAAATAGGCGCTGCGAGGGAACGTCTACACGCCAAAGTAGCACACATCGAAATAAGGGTGCCAGGCACAGCTGCTGACAGAGTCACAGGGCGGACTCAACAGCAAGCCGCTCCCTTAAAGGGCCCCTCCCAGACACACTTGCACTAAACAGCACAAGATCCACAGAGCCAACAACTGGTTGCAGACCCTGTGCATGCAGCACGGACCCCCAGCTGCAGCAGCAGCAGCCAGAAGCCCTGGGCTAAGGGCTGCTGCACACGGTGACCATAGATCCCTGCAGGGGCTGGAGAGAGAGCGTCTCTCAACCCCTCAGCTGATGGCCGCCATGGAGGACCCCGCAATTTCGATGTTGCGGGACGTGCAACGACTACACGTTCCCTACTTAGACGTTGAACGTCGAAGTAGGACGCTATTCCCATCCCCTCATGGGGTTAGCGACTTCGACGTCTCGCCGCCTAACGTCGATGTTAACATCGAAATAGCGCCCAACACGTGTAGCCGTGACGGGCGCTATTTCGAAGTTAGTGCCGCTACTTCGAAGTAGCGTGCACGTGTAGACACGGCTCCAGTGAGGTGGTCCTAGTGAATATCATTTAGGAGGAGTTCTTGAACAAACAGACGCACAAATGGAGACAAAGACAGATGCACAAACTCTCTAAAGTATACAAAAGATCTTCCCCCTGGGGTTCTGGATTCTAGTACTACCCACTCTTGTCCCCAATGTCCTTACAGTGAACACAGTCAGCTCCATACGGCAAACCAAGGGGAACAGAGAAGCCATTAGAGAGAACATTTCCAGTTAGCTCCTATGCAGCCTTTACATCACCTCAACTCCTTCTAGGTTATGCCAAAGCAACAAACTTTCCTCTAAGCAGCACATCAGCGCTAACCTTTTCCTTATCTGTGTTGATCAGCTTCCTGTCATCTCTGTTCTTCAGCTTCCCTGGGGCCTCTGCAATGGGCAGCGAGGTGTGAAAGATGAAGAGCTTGCCAGCACACTCTGCAGCCTGCAGGGGAGGGGATGAAATTGCTTAGGTGAGAAACAGCTGATGAGGGACAGTGGATTTCTCAAGAAGAGTCTCCTTGGGATTATATTAAATACCAATATTATCGCTGTCTGGTTCTCTATCCTAGGCAGGTACTTAAGCCTTCACTGATGTGACCAAGTAGTTGACCTACCTGTCTGAGATTAACAGCAGCATGTATTGTGGGTGAAACAGAAGCACTGTCATGGGGAATATAGTGGATTTTAGAAAGTTTCCTCTGCTTATAGTTTTTCAAGTCGCTATTTTATGCCCAAGATACTTTCAATGGTTCAACTGCCAGCAGGTAAATCCCCCAGTCCTTAGACATTCATGCATGGGATACTGAATGGCTTATGTTTGCATTTTATCTTCATGCAAGTGAACATGGATAACAATTCTCATGATCAGGAATGAGCAATGCTTCCTATAGAATTCTCACATGGCTAGCCAATGGATCCACACAGAAAGTTGGGTCGGGTCGGGTGTTGTGATGGGAAATCTTCAGAAATGGTCTATGTGCTTTGAAAGAGCGATGGTGGCAGGTCTGGACTGTTCTCTCTGAATCATACCTGAAAAAATTGCTAGAGCATCTAACAGAGGAAACATAAGATCACAGTCCTAAATCACTTTAGAGGTCACATGGCACTTTTGTAACAATGCGAGTATCAGCCCCAAGGACCTAACCAAATTTCATTTCAGGCAATAATCCTAAATCACATGTGAAATCCTGTGCTGTTTCAGTTGCGCAGGTTATTCTTCATTTTCTACAGTACACAATTAATTGAGGCTAAACTGCTGCCAAAATGAACTACAAAAGTGGCTGTATCTCGGTGATGAGGTAAGCATTCCCTACTCTTTGTATACCTACCTCAGGGGAGCAACAATCTTTTTATGAACAGCTCTGAGATTCTCTAAACAGAGGTGGTTCGACTATAAAAACAGAATCTTCAACAGGATAGTGACAGAGAGATAGAATACAGATTAACATGGCTATCAAAACAAAAGAGCAGTCAAGTAGCACGTTAAAGACTTAAAAAATAATTTATTAAGTGATGAGCTTTGTGGGACAGACCCACTTTAGATCAAGCTGATCTGAAGAAGTGAGTGTCCCACAAAAGCTCATCACCTAATAAACAATTTTTTTAGTCTTTAACGTGCTACTTGACTGCTCTTTTGTTTCAACAGGATAAACCAGCTCTCCACAACAGCATGTCAACCAACCTTCAATGCCTCCATTCCGGCCTGAATCACTGGGGCAAAGACCGTTTCTGTTTCTCTTGTGTCCGCAAACATTTCTGGGATCTGGTCCAGCAAACTGCCAAGGAAGGAGGAAAAGAAGAACATTCAAAGGGATTCAAAGTTCACCTGCTAAATCTGCAGCTGGTGACCTTTAGGCTTAAGGTGCATTGTAAGTAATAATTACATGACTAATCCTTCTCTAACCCGCATGCTACTGAGTTTCTTGAACTGATCCTTACTCTACTCCATCCACTTCCTCTGCCTCTGTGTGTCTCCTCACTGCACAGTCTATGGCCCCAACTGATGCTGCTTCTAATAACTTCCACTTTTCCTTAGAAGTTAAGACCTGGGCTCCCTATTCTTGGTCCCTCACAAACACCACAGGAAGAAAGAGGGCAAAACCTTGTTTCTAGGTTAAAGGTTCTATGGTCTTCTGTTCATCCCCATTCAGCTGCTTCACTGCACAGCTTTCTAAACTTCTGGGTTCTATGTTTCAGTCTCACTCAGTCTAGCCAACCCCCACACCCTCCAGCACTCCCACCTTAACATGTTTATTTGTTTTATGTAAGCCATTCACTCAGTGCTCCTCAGAGAATTCATTTTGCCTGCACTCACCTGAGCACACAGCTACTAAGTAGTAACCTCACAAACTGACTTTGTGGATTCTGTGGTGGTCACCTGCTCTCTAGGACAGGCAAACAGTCTTCTCTAAAGAAGCCTTTCCCTTTAAGTCCCATTTTGCAGCCTCCTCCAGTTCTGCCTCAGTTCTAATGAAGCAGGCTCAGACAACCATGACAACGAAGACAAGTAAGGCTGTATCTCAAGATGGGCACCTGTTGCTTGTATCTGTCATGTGCTGGTTATTAGCTGTCAGCGTTTTAACAAACCAGTGCATATAAACCTTTGTAGAGGGTATCAAAATTGCCACTTCCTGGCACCCCAGTCACCTAATTTCTGCCCATCCACTGGGGACACATTTAACATTGAGTTATGCCACAACACTCCTAAAAAGACAGGATTCAGGAATGACAGCCAAGCAATGTACGTCTGGGCATTATCAGAGCTGAAGCCTGTTTCTACACACGATAGGCCCTTGTGACAAGCTATTCACCGCACATTTCTGCCTCAGTCTGCGTTACCTGACAATAATGGTCCTGGACTCGTTCACGTTCACCAAGAAGCCATCAAGCAGAGGCACAAACATATCAGCTACATCGGACACAACCATCATTTGGGGCTGTGCCAGTGAGCTCTTCACATTATAGAAGTGCAACACTTTGTTGTAAGTGACAAAGCCCACCCGAATGGCTGACTCTTCCATGTTGCCTTCCCTGTAAAACAGAGGCACTTACTGCATCACAGGGGCCATTGAAAGTACAATTGCTGCAATATGCAGAGTTCAACAGAACAACCCAGGACTAGGGAAAACGAAGGGAAAAGAAAGAGTAACTCTACTATTGTTCCTAGTGACAGACAGACAATGTTAAGTGGCTCCTCTGTTGGGCGCAGACTGAATGGGCAACTGCTCTCAGCCACTGGTGTCCAAAAACGATTTAAGGGTTTGCCACAAACCCCCTCTCCATCCCAGGCGCTGCCCGCCAACCCTTCCCCTGCCTTCCCTCCCCCAGCCAGGCACTGCCCCGGTGCATTGCACCACACAAGCTTTTCCCACCATGTGGTGGGGTGTGGAGCAGTGGGAGGGGCCCCACACTTCGCCACACGTGGCAAACGGGGAGCGTATTGGACACCACTGCCCTAAACGGTCCCTTCACGACAGGCTAAGTCATGCCGCTGGGCCAATGCCACTGGCCAGGCTCATGCATTTTGTCACCAGCAGTGAAAGCCCTCTAAAGAGTGTCTCCTTTGCAAGGCACAGAGCCATGAGAGCTTCGCTGTGACTGTTGGCTGCAACAGTTGCAAACAAAGGAGCTAGTTACCTTGGCAGGTAATCCAGGAGAGACTTTAACTCTTCACAGATCAGCCTCACCAAGCCACTCTTAACAGCATTGTAAGAAACATCAATCATGAAAATGAAAGCAGGTGGGTTGGGAAACTTGTTATTCTGTGGGAAGATGAAAAGAAAAACATCACGCCATGCTTAAGCAGCAATTATACCAAGCCTCTGCTACCCGGAGCGGTGAATGCCATCCAAACTCCAGTGACCTTTATTTAGCAGTCTAATAAAGAGTAGAAACAGATACAGTAGACCCTTGATATCCACAAGAGTTATGTTCCTGGAAAACCAGGTGTAACTCAAAATTTGTGCAAGTCAAGGGGGAGAGGAGGCAGGGCCACCAGCTCAGCACCAGCAGCCACTGCCACAGCGGGGAGCAGGGGATCCCCCATTAAGGGGGAAGAAAGCTGGCAGAGTACTTTGCTAAGCCAGCTCTGCCCTGGGGTGCTGCCACTGGGGAGGCGAGGGAGTGGGGATTCCCTTCTTAACAGGGATCCCCCCGTTAAAAGGCTGCTGGCTGGTGGAACAAAGCTCCTGTGCCCCAGACAGCACTCAGGGGAAGAGCTGTTCCCCTTTGACAGGGGATCTCCGCCCCCTCTGCCTGTGCAGTGGAAGCTGCTGCCTGTGGCTGAGCTACTGGAGCTTTGCTACCCCAGCCAGCAGCCTTTTAACAGGGGGATCCCTGTTCACAAGGGGTTTCCTCCGATCCCCCCACCCAGAGACGGCACTCAGGGGAAGATCTGGCTGTGCCAGCTCTGTTCCCCTTTGACAGGGGGATCTCCTCACCCCTCGCCTGTGTGGCAGCAGCGTCTATCTCTGGCTGGAGTGTCCAAGGTCCCCCTCCAAACACGCTAATGTGAGATATGCATATGTCAAATGCACATATCTTGGGGGTTTACTGTACTGGCATTTAATTTGCTTCTCTGCTCTCACCCAATTAATTTAACTATGTCTGAATCCCAGCGTCTGACATGTCACAATCCTGCAGGAAGACCTCGAAAGTCACAAGCCCTCGAAGGAATGTGGCATCACTCAACTGAGCAGGAAAAACACACCTGGGGTAAAGAAAGTGCATGTTTACATGGACCAGGCTGGATGGAGTGTGAGAGAGGAAGGCCGGCAGGATTTCCCAGAACTCTCACGTCCTAGAAGACTTTGGAAGCTACACACTTTAGGGATTTAAGAGGTGGCAGACCTGGTGGCAAGATGTGAACAGATGCAGGGATGACAGGACAGAAGTAAGCTGGGAAAAAGCTTAGGGAAGACCGTATACCCCCACAGTCCCAGTCAGCTGATTTGCTTCAAGCATAGAGACGTGTTTGGCTATGTTGCCAGCTCTCAGCAAAAATGAAAAATATCATCATGGCCAGTAAAAAGCTGCAACATTTAGAAAACTCTTTTCCCACCCTTTTCAGCAAAAAGAGGAACACTTTTACTATACAATTCCAATGCATGCGTCATTCCCCAAAAAGCATCTGAAACGTTAGGATACTGTTTACACTGACAAATGTGTGGAATCTGAAGCAGTTGAGTTTTCCAGACTATTCTAGTGTGTCAAATACGTAATGAGGTTTACTAGCCTGGCGTCTATAAAACCGTTGTTACAAAGTGCGACTGCTGCCAGTAAACCTGTTGGGGCTTGCTCTAACCCATTAGTCTCCATCCCCAACTGGAACCTTCTTCTCTAGTAAGTGACAGGCTACAGGCCGCTGCCACTGTGGAGAGACGGTGTGTATTTTCCAAACTATGGTCTTCTTTACTGGTAACAATTACTGGTATTATGCAATTTGCAATCTGATTTATGTCACAGTGGAAAGCATGTAAACTCTTACCTGCTTCAGATGTACAAAGAGATGCCAAGGACTTATCAACCTAGACAGTCACACCAGCTGATAACAGCATCCCCTTGCTTTCTCAGAGATGCGGTTTATTTAACATCACAGCACTACACTCAATGTACACTATTGTACCTTACAGTAGCTGGCTGTAGCCAAAAACTCATAGGAGCCCAACGATAACTCAGGTCGATCATAGAAATCCACTCTCCTGCCAGTATGATCCAAATGCTGGAAGTAGTGAGGAGGCACTAGGGACAAAGAAATCAAGTTTTAGGCACACTTTAGGCAAATTTTAGTTAATACTTTCACTGTCAGCAAACTGCAAACCTTTCACTGTCAGCTGCAGTGGGCATTCAGCTACACCAAGGGAAAGCTGGTCTACGCTTTTGCACTGCTGTGCACATGACCATGACTGAGCAATCTTTATGGGCAGTCTCGCAGCACTGACAGACTCAGATGTGCTCAGAAACGTCACTACAAAAATGCATCTCGTAACAGAAGCTGGGTGACTTCACAGGATCTCCCCCAACTAAAAGATTGTGTTACACATTAAGAGGTGCTGATATCAAGCGATTCAGAGAGGACCTGGAGACCAGTCAGAGGCTGAAGGCTCATCAACAAGCTGAGTTCACTGTGTGCCATGTCTGTAAGAGACGAGACAGAGCTACCATGCTGCATACACAGTCTTGGGGGCAGAGTGTGATACAGTCATGACTCTGGCACAGGAAGGGCAGTTATGGTGGGTCAGGGCCATTATGGGGAAAGCACTGTTTGTGGAGCAGTCTGCTGAGGCTTTGCTACTCGCAGGGAGCTACTAAAGGCTTCACACCATACATGTCAGGCTAATTACTCCGTGCAAACCAAAGAGTTGGGGTGTACATGCCTGTGCCCAAATGCAGTGTGGAAGAAGTTGAGCATGTTCCTAATATGTGCTTGAGGGAAAAGATGAAATGAGAGGAGGGCTTCTCCTAACAGACTAGCTGCAGAATTGTGGGAAGCTCTTTTAAGGTTCAGAGGTCAGATACTGCCTTGCACTACTCCTCCAGTGACCAGGACAGTATCTGCAGCATAGAGGGATCTGGAAAAGGGCTGCAGATAAAGGAATTTCTTTTTTGTATTTTATTTAAACCACTCATGGAGTGTTTTGAGAATTGTAAGGTACAATAGGTGAGTAATAAAATCCAGCAAAATTACAAGAACTGCCTAAACAAGCTTACTCTGCCCCTTTGAGCATTAGCATTACCACTGCTCCTCATATAAAATAACATTTTACAACCTTAAACATGTGTCAAGGCTTGCAGTTCTGTGTGCTGCTCTGTGCAGCCTAGAATGCACGGAAGTCCTTCATATGAGAAGTATTCAGTAAAGTTATACTACTAAACCGAGAGTAACAGAGACATGGACGTGTTAGTCTGTATTTTATCAAAACAAAAAAGCGGTCACATAGCTCTTTAAAGACTAACAAAATAATGTATTACGTGATGAGCTTTCCTGGGACAGGCCCACCTCTTCAGCTCTGTAGCCTTACCAGAACAGACTCAATATATAAAGCACAGAGCTCCAAAGATTGTTATCAAGGTTGACAAATCCAATAGAAGAGCAGAGGGCAGTGTGTGGGGTGGGGAAGTAAGTGTTCCATCAAAGTATGTGAAAGAGTCCTTATCATGGGTCAGGTAACTGCTGTCCCTGTTGAAACCACATGTTAATGTGTCACATTTGAACATGAATGTTAGTTCCAAGCACTCTCTCTGTAGACAGTTGTTAAAGTCTCTTGTGTTCTGGAGAAAAAAGAGACTGCTTTTTTGATTTACTCAACCCAGAGTTCACTGACTATCAACTTACAATAACAGTGCAGAATAATCATCACATACAGACCACTGCCATCTGCCTCTGCACTGAATGGCACTTAAGCAGGCTGAAGTGTTAGCTGAAAAGAAGCTACAGTGCATGCTGCTGACTAAACTGTGGAGAGAACATTAATCCACTTAAACGCTAGTCATAAGAACAGCCATACTGGGTCAGCTCAAAGGTCTATCTACACCAGGATCCTGCCTTCCAACAGTGGCCAATGTCAGGTGCTCCACAGGGAATTAATAGAACAGGGGTCAAAGCGATCCAAACCCCGTCACCCATTCCCAGCTTCTGGCAAACTGAGGCTAGAGACACCATCCATACCCATCCTGGCTAACAGCCATTGCTGGGCTGATCCTCCATGTATTTAACTCTTTTTTGAACCCTGTTATTGTTTTGACCTTCACAATGCCTCTGGCAGGGAGTTGCACAGTTTGCACATCAAAAGTATTCTCAACTGTGGAAACAGAGCAAGCAAATTAACAAGATACTATGTGTGTCCAATGATGGAAAAGGTATCATTTGAGAATTAATGTGATCACTGAACTACACACCACTGTAAAGCAAATACACATGGGGTATAGTCCAACTTACTTGTGAAATCTTAACATTAGCATTTCAGACTTGAGCACTTACCTGGGCCTCAAGGTATTTTTATGGAGTATTCTGAAGAATAAAGAATTGCAGTGCAGAAGCCCAAAAAGGGTGCTCTACACTGCTCTAGGTTTGTTATGCCACGAAGTCACATCTAATGAAATAATTTCTTTGCAACTCCTTGAACCATCTTTCAGATTTCAAAAAGAAGGCTTACCCTCAGTGACGCAGCTGCAGAAGCAACACTGGAATCTCCTTCCACCCTCAATAAACTGCATAAAAGGGCACATGTAGGCTTTGCACCGATTGCACCGGAGAGGACCAGGTTCTCCATGGTCTACTAAATAAGGAGGGGCCTGAGGAAGGAAAGACAGGTCACAGAGTGATGGGAGGGAAAGCATATATGGGCATCACAGAGTTTGAAACTTTCACCAGCCAACTATGCAGGGCTTAGCTTTTTAACAGCTGTAGAGCCCCAGAGTTTGGAATACATATCTTATAAGCCTCATGGTCTCAAGCTTGTCATGCAGGCGTTCTTTTGTGGGCTGTGGGTGTCAGTCAGACGTGCTGCGAGCACCAAAAGAAGGGGAGAAGGATTAAATGCACAAAGCATTTCCTTGGATGTTTTTGTGCAGTTGTGGGAATTCATTTAGTACACATAAATTAGGTGGCTCATAAGTGTTTGGACTTTGTATTGGTGCCATTCAAAGATAACTTCTTTCCCCCCCTCTAAGCTCCTGTGCTGATATAACATCCCACCCTCTGCACTTCACTCAAGGCTCAGGGTAGTAACATGAGACGTCTCCTTCTACATTAATTCTTGAGAACAAAATCAACTAGGTCAGAATCTCTCAAATGCCATCTTCTCATTCTCACACCAAAAATAACTCCAGGCAAACCCATGGCAGAAAGGCTTATAATGACTACAATTAATTCCCATCACAAAGGCATAAATATCAGCCACTTCACTTTATGAAGCACACTTAACTCTTGAATTAGTTGCAAGAGATTGGAAAAAAATTCTCAGTGTGCAATAAGTAACCAAATTTTAATTAGCTGCTCAAGGACAAGAAAACATGGGTGCCAATTTTCAGACTGCAATCCCATTATATCAGTTAAGATAACTACTGTTGCGACGATGATTGTCTAAAATATCTGTTTTGTTTGGGATACTTTGGACCACCAAGCCAAGCTTACTCATTTTTCACATAACTATTTTACAGTAAGCTGGGACATGGCGGAGTATGAAATTACAATACCACAGCCACCACCAATCTGAGAGCCTGATCAGAGATTGGAGTTTCAAGAAAACAGTTAAATCAGTATGTTTTGGGAATAATAGCCATCAGGTTTGAAACCCAGGTCAGATCACGCTAAACAGTACTAGTTAGGTCCTCTCCTACTGTCGCATGCTCACTGTGGTTAGGCCCACAAATATTTTGCTCCTTGTTTCTCCCCAAGCCAGTGGAGAGCTTCCTGATGGGGCTTGAAAGCATCTTCACTTGGACCATTCACTCTGCAGCAAATCCGGCCTCTCAGCACAGGACACATGCCTGGGCTTACTTTAGCTCAGCTCAAAGTGGAAAACCTATCCTTGTCTCTTGTAATACCTAGCAGCCAATGAAGGCAGGTGGTCGTATGTCAAAATACCCATGGTTATGTTTTAAATTCAAATCGACAGTTACTCTGCTCAACAGCATAAAAAATGCACACCCCCGAGCACAGGCACCAACTCGCTGGGTGCTCAGCGTTGGAGCACCCACGGGAAAAAATAAACTGTGGGTGCTCAGTGCCCTCCAGTCATCACTGTTGGCTACTGCTGCTGACCAGCTATGCAGCAGCTTGGGAAGGAACTGGGGAGGATGGACAGTCGTCAGTGTGCAGAGGACTTGGGGAAAGGAGAGTGAAGGAGAAGCCTTGGTGCGCAAGGGGGTGGAGCACCCCCAAGGAAAATAAAAGTCAGCACCTATGCCTCAGTGCAAGGGCTTTGCCGAGCCAATCTCCCGGCAGCCTGACCAAAGAATGCTACGTTTCTGCTCAGGTTGGTGGGTTACTCAGGAAAGGAAAAATCCCATCCATCCCTGTAGGGCACATCTATACTATGGCGCTGCAGCACCAAAGCTGCCAGCTGCAGCAGCCAGTGTACATAAGCCATGTATGTACATCACTGATTATGAACTGAACGGTATTTAAGTGCAATCTTAAAGGGAGCCCCTTGGCCTCTGCTCCTCCTCCTCATTCATTTTTGTGTGTGTGTGTGTGTGTGTGTGTGTGTGTGTGTGTGTGTGTGTGTGTGTGTGTGTGTGTGTGTGTGTGTGTGTGTGTGTGTGTGTGTGTGTGTGTGTGTGTGTGTGTGTGTGTGTGTGTGTGTGTGTGTGTGTGTGTGTGTGAGAGAAGTTTGCAAGGGCAGATAAATTATGTCACATTCAAAACACTGAAGCCATGTAAAGATTGTTTGCTGTTGCCTGGACAACCTGCCAGCTGTATGTTCAACAGCACTGGCAAGCACAGATATGGCTTTTCTGCAGTGGAGGCTTTTAAAGACATTTTTACTCCTTACAATGTGCCAACTTATTCCAAAGAGCAGGTTCTCTCACATAAGGGCCAGGATAGTCCTTCACTGCTGTAAGATCCTTCAGTGAGTTTTAGCTTTTCAAAACATACAACGATAAAATTCTGTCCTAGGAAAGTTAGGCACTCCAATCACGACGTTTGTGGGTACCCTATTTCACAACACACCCTTAGATCTGCTCATCCTGAGTGCCATGAATGTCCTTAATTCAAGCTGCATTCTGATAACTTTCCAATCACTCTTGCCAGTAACTCGTACGCAAAGAAAACATTCTGGAATTACAAATATTGATAAGCACCCTTTATCCAGCCAAGCCAGAGCAGGCAGCGTAACACTCTTCAGAGCTTAGCAAACTCATCCCCAGTAGGAAGGTTTGATTTGATTAAGAGAACACTTGCAAGCTGTAGGCTGCATTCACAATTCAAACTGCACATCACAACTGGGAATAGGGACTGGTTGCCTGTCTGGCCTTTAAATGATACAACTATAGATGAAAAGTCAGATCCCATCTCTTCTCTCCCCAGTCATGGACCACATCCGTGACAGACAGTCTATCTTCTTGGGACTGGTGGTTGAACTTTGCCCATTCCCGTTTCTGCTTATCCCCTTGAACAGCTCAGTTTTACTGCTTTACCCAGTCCATTCTCCTGCCCCTATCTGCAAGCAGCTCAGTTCTCTACACTACACAGTAAACCCTCAGGCTACGTGGGGGCTGCACTTCTGCAAACCCCGTGTCACTCCAATTTTCATGCAAGTCCCCCTCTCAGGGCCAGCAGTCGCATTAACCTGAGACATGTGCAACTTGATTGTGTGTATCTCCAGAGTTTACCGTACTCCCCTTTAGGCCCTCCTACCATCATCCCTCCTGGCAGTTCAATGCTGCCCATGCTGGGTATCACCCAGCCCACCCCCTGCTTCCTCTGGTTGCCTCGTCCAGAAGCCAAGAAACCGGGGTGTTTTCCTTGCCCATGCAACACACTGACCTGTCTCAGGCCTCAGGGCAAGAAAGAAAAAAAAAAGTGACCATCAAAAGAGAACCACACTCTACAGGAGCGCACATTCGCACACGCACATGAATGCACACGCATCCCTCAAGGCTGCAGAATCAGGTTACTTCCCGAAGCTTCAAATCCTTGCTCACCCCACCACCACACCGTCAAACATAGGTCACATCGGAGGAGCAGGTGCTGGATTTCAAACATTCTGGATTTATCTGAATGCCTCTGTAACAATCCCAGTTCTCCTTCCTCACACCTCATACACACAATCTTAGTTCTATTTACAGGGTCTTATTTCTCTCAACAGGTGCGGCATACTCGGCTGAGCACCCATTTGTCAGCCCGGCCCCTTCACAAGGGAGGCAGCCCTTACTCAGAGTCAAGAAGTTCCCAGAACCAGCAGGCCATGTGAAGTCATGAAACAGCTTTTTGCACTAGGCCACATTTTGCTGGACATCACAAACCACATTGATTTAAAGCATAGTCAAGGTCTGGAGAATGAGCACTGGTCTGTACTTAATACCCCACTTGCACAGAATCTGTATGGCAACCTCCCCCTCCACACTGGGCCTCTGAAATGAGGTCGCATCCAATTATCACCTGTAGCTCATTTTATCTGTCCTCCTAGGCACCACAGTACAGAATCAATGCCAGGACAATTCAGATGATCAAAACTGAGAACAGATTTCCAAAAATCTACAGACTGCTTTTTAAGTGACAAAAAAAAATTGCAATAAAACCAATTCAGAGTGCACTACTTGATGGATTCCCATGTACACTGAAGGCACCAAGACACTTACTGGCTGAGCAGGCTGCACTACTCAACTTAAGACACAAGGCCTGCAAGGACACATTGAATTCATGGTTAGAAGCAGCAATATAAAGATGAGTAATCAGGCCTGTAACAACAGCACGGATTCATGGCACTTTTCTTTAACCTGCTCCTCAAACGAAGCTTCCCAATAGCCTTATGAAATAGGTAGTGGTTAGCCACACTTTACAGATGCAAAGTAAAAGCAGTGGAGGAGTAAGAAATCAGAGCAGAGACAGCCAGCTCTCAAACTCCTGAACCTCAGGCCTGTGCTCTCTCCACCAGTCCCCATGCTGCTGTGTACTCACACAGGCATATCACAGCTAACTGAGGGCGATTGGATACAGAAACTTTCTTGATTTCACAGCTTCATCTGCTAGAAAAGATTTCACCGCAGTGACTGAAGCCATTTTTGGTACTCATGGCAGAGCAAGCCAAGGGGTCCAGAGGTGGGGATCCAGGTAGAGCCAGCTAAGTGAGCAGCGCTGCCAATGAACAGTTTAGCCACATGGTATTTGACCTGTTTGGTGGGAAGTGTGAGGAGGGTGAAGAAGAAACTAGTGGACTCACTGCTGATTAAGTGGTAAACTATCTACCAAATACAGTGGTCAGATTCTTCACTTCTTTCACAGAACACAGCCCAGACCACTTCTGCCTCACTATTACGGTGCACATTTGTTGAGGACTGATGCTTGCTTAGTCTTCAGACTCTCAACTCTCCTTCCACAGAACTTTGAACGATCTAGCACCCACAGACAACCAACCACTGAAAAAACAGATACCAGCAGTTCAGAGCCTCTCAATGGCAGGTCCAGGATGTTGCTCTTACCTCGTTGGTGGGCAGTGTAGCCAGTGGTTTTATGACAGCAGCAAGGGGAACCTGGGACTGTTTGGCCATATCAGAGGTGCAGGGGATGTTGTAAGAGGTGCATCTTATGTAGCGTGGGCTGGCATTACCTGGAGGCAGAACAGAGGTAGATACAGGCTTTTAACAAAGGTTATAGATTTCTGTACCCTAAATATCTCCTGAAGAATAGGTGCACAAATACTAGCAACCTGGAAGAGTCGACTGTGACCAGCACTGAAGACATTATCATTCAACAACAACTTCGTTGGACTGATCATGTGGTTTGGATGTCTGATCAGTGCCTCTCTGAACAGTTTCTGTTTTCTGAGCTGAGGGAAGGACAGAGGAAGAGCCAGTGGAAGCGATATAAGAACATGCTTAAGGCACACATGAAAAAGTGCAGCATCTGTGTCAACACTTGGGAGAGCCTTGCCCAAGGCCGTCCTCAGTGGAGAGCAGTCATCCGTGAGGGGGTGGCACCGTTTGAGAGGTCCTGTGGCTGTGCAGAGGAGGACAGGCAGAGAAGACAAGTGCATCAAAAACTGCCCCACACCCCTCAAACAGTTACTAACACCTGCCCCTAATGTGGTAAGACCTGTGGCTCCAGAATCAGACTGATCAACCATCAACAAAACAGGAGAACAACATGTTATCAAGTGATCGCAAAAGAAAAAGATGATTTCTATAACAAACATCATGAGCTACATATGTGCAGTCACAACGTAGGGTTCCCTGCTCAAAGGTTAGTAAAAATTGCAAAACAGCTGCTGTCTGGAAGCACAGAAAGCGACAACTAGAGAACTGGTTTCTGTAGCTCAGAAGGGAACTTACGCACTTTTGAAAACGTGGGAGCAAGAGCTGTCCTTGTAGCCAGACGTAACGCAGACAGATACAGGGAAATCCTTCCTTTCCTCACTCACCCCTCAAGCTCGAGGAAAGCCTTCCATTCACCAGAGGAAACATCACAGCACATTTCTAGTCCAAGACTCTCTTTTCCCGTAACACTTCCAATGTGCCTCAGTCCTGATGTGCAACACCCTTGCTGCTCCAGTATGGGTGCATCCCACTTGTACTCAAAAACACTGCTTGCACATCCATTCCAGTGGAGGTGTACGCATGCTCTCACAGCTGCCGGAATTTTTTTCCCCATTGTAGTATCCTTTGGGTCAGCTCCAGCGCTCTGGTGCCACATGCTCAGAGCACCGCTACAAAGGGCCCCACCGATGCCACACCCCTTCAGTTCCATCTTATGGCTTGTGACAGTTGCTGGAACTTCCCTCACTGCTGAGGTAATTTCTCCCCATGGGCTTTTCCCCCCTTGTGCTTCTCTGTTACAGTTTACTTCGTAAGCTTTGGACGCTTTTTCACTTAATTGGAGAGGCTTGTCTGCTCCCCAGTGCCGGAGCATGCCTTCATCACCAGGCCTCTAGCCCTGTACTTCCTGTGGCAAGTCAAGCTCCTCAAGCGACCTGTACTTGAGCTGACTGAAGTGCTCAGGGGAAGCTCATGAGACAGACTGTTGCCAGATCTGTAGAGGTAACAGACCCTGCACTAAGACAGACTAGGAGACAAGGCTGAAGGGCCTCCTCATGGAGGCAGCCCAAAGACCAGCATCTGAGCTGCATTCAGACTCAGCACCAAGTACCTCAGCTTTGGTGTGGAGAGTGCCTGCAGCCAGCCAAGAACCCTGGCACCAGCTCTCCTTCCCAGTGCCTCAGAAGCAGCATCGTAAGCACCAGGAGACAAGCTACTCCCAGTGCTGAAAGGCAGCAGGCCAGGGAAATAAACAGCCTGATGCTGCTCTTTTTCTGGCACTGCAGCAGCCGCTTCTGCCAGCCTCAGTACCATCACAAGCTCCGCTAACTTTGGCGCAGCAAGTGTATCCTCCAGCAGAGTACAGGTCAGTATGGAGAACCGTCGACATGTGTTTTCTCTAAATTTTTCTACCCATGGGCCAAATAAATTTTGTCATATGCATCAAACTGTGTGCAACTGCGCACCACCAACAGAAACACGAGCTGCTGGCTGCAGGTGGTTGTGGTAACCAGCTGGACAGGACATGAATTTCTCTGGGGTGGCCGCCCAAGAGCTCAGCTTACAGGGAACACTGCTGTCTACCAATGTTCCCTCTGCTCTTTCATCCACGTATGGAATAATTTATGTGCACTGAGATACATGCAAATGTGCATCACCAGCAGAAACACGAGCCTACCTGCGGGTGCTCTGCTAATCAGCTGGGCAGCTTTGAATCTCTCCAGAGTGGTCACATGAGCACCCAACTTACAGGGAACTATACCGTAAAAGCACAGAGGCACCTGCGCTGCTAGAGACCTGCTTGCTCTCCCAGTCCCTGAAGAGTCTGGACTCTGCACTGCGGAGACGCCCCCTGCTTTCACATGGCACCCCGGACACCCTAGGGGAAAACCCTTTTGTGGAGTCTTGGCTCAGACTTCTCTGCAACATCATTCACCAGCAGCAATGGGGGTAAGCACCACCTTGGCCTTCCCATCGCAGCTCGTCTTCCTCCTCAGTCTGACGCGGGATCCTACTCCTCCCATCATCAGAGTGGGACACACACTTCCCCGCACCGCTCTTATTCTGCTGTCACCTCACGGGCTATGGTGCCACTGAACATTTGGCCTCCAGGATGACCATGGGGGACCAGCACTCCTGCATTAGCCGTTTTGGAACCCATGCATCTGAAGAAGGGGGTCTTTGTCCATGAAAGCTTATGCTCTTAGAAATCTGTTAGTCTATAAGATGCCACAGGACTTCTTGTTGTTTTTGTGGATATAGGCTAACACAGCTACCCCTCTGATACTCCACACCTCAAGATGACCACAAGGCCCACCAGGACTTTCAATAGTGAATGCACTTGATCTAGGGTATCCAAGCTGAAGTGGTCAAAGAGATGACGTGTTGTTTACTCAACATTGTCAGCAATGATCCCTCCAGACAGGCTCTGCCCCTTAGCAAGATGATCCTGGACTAGGTTAGAGCCCCCGGCAGACCTTCGCTTTGCTCCATCCTACAGCCAAAAGTAGAGAACACAAATACTCCATACCAGTCAAGGGAGATGAGCCGTTTTCATAACCTCTCCAAGAGCTTTAGTGGCAGTACCATCCAATGGGGGCCCATATCCAGGAAAAGCACCCCAAAAAACTGGACTTCTTTAGTCAAAAAGTTTATTCCGTGGATGAGCTATTACTCTGAACAGTGAGACGGCAAACATTACTAGATGGCTAGGTTTGTAGTGTGTGGAAAGAGATGCAAAAGTGTAAGTACCTGCTCCTCCGGGGCAGGGGCAGGAGAGGAGGAGGAAGAGAGGGAACAGTTCTCTTCACCAGAGGAAGAAGGGAAAGACAGTAGCTCAGGCCTCCTTGCAGGCAGCCTAGGATGCTGCAGACTCTGTAGCCAGATGGACAGCCATAGTTGTTAGAGTGCACAGAAGGTTGCAGTTTTGTGGGTTTGCTCCAGAGTTACAGCAAGCCCTCCAGGATCTTCTGAGGCCCCCGGTGGCTGATATGGTGATGTTGTGTTGGATACACCATGTCCAGAGCTTTAAGGCTTTCATGCAAGAGCATGAGCCCTTGCTCCTTCCTGTTCACTTAGGGGGAACACACAGGCCATAATGTCCAACATAAGCTGTAGCTTTGTTTTTGATCAGAGGCCTGAAATGCGAACAGGCACTCTCACCTGTGAGCAGTTCCAGTACATTGTTGAGCGTGGACCTATTTGTTACTTGCAACAATCAAGTGTCATCAGTTCTGCGCCCTGAGGGACTTACCAGGCAAAGTGGAAGTAATTCTCCACCCGACCTCCCCACCATGGAGTTCCATCTTCATAGCACTAGCTACAACTTATTTTGGGAGAGTAACTGAATTGACATAAGCAACATCTTGAAGAACAACAGTTATGACAGGTAGGTAACCATTTCTTTCTTCTTTAAGTGCTTATTTGGGTCTATGCCATTCTAGGTGACTCACAGCAGTATTAATGGAGTTGGGCTCAGAGTTCATGGCCATGCAGCTTGCAGCTCTGCACTGCCAAAGATAGCATAACTTCAGGCTTGCTGGGTAAGTGCACAATGGGAAGTGAATGGTCACACAGGCGGTCAGTTTGCAGCCCTGTGCTGGCATGTGGGCCAAGAAGGCCACAAACGAAGCCAGTGCCTTAGTCAAGTGGTCAGTCAGTGTCCCCTGGAAGAGGCCCTTGCACCAGCTCATATCAGTAAAGGACACAGGCAACGATCCAGCATGAAATGCTCTGAGCAGACGATGTGGAGCCTTTCATTCTACCCATCGCCATATTGAGCAACTGCACCGAGTTCTTAAATGGCTTAGTTCTGATGAGGCAGAAGGCAAGTGCCTTCCTGACATCCAGATGTGCAACTTGCACTCCTCTTCTGACTTATGAGATTTCAGAAAGGAGACAGGCATGTACATGTCCTGGCTGGTATGAAACTGTGAAACATCCATGCGGCCACTACTGGACCATGTCCTTGCAGAATACTGTAAAGAATGGCTCCAAATAAGACCCTTGATCTCAGAGATCCAGCGGGTAGATGATATAACAACCAGGAACAAAAACTTCCAAGAGAGAAGAGCAGCACAGGAAGCCAGAGGCATGAAGTGGGGGCACCCACGAGTCACAACAGTATCACATTTGGGTCGCAGGGAGCAGGTAGATTTTCATACAGGAGATCAGGTCCAACATGGCCTGAAAACATACCTCCAGAAGTTGGGAAACTACCCCACTGAACTTATCATTGTTTAGCCTTAATGTTTAATTTCTTTTAGTTTACTAGCAGGCTTAGGATGTCGCAGGTGGAACGTACCAGACCAAAGCTCCACTGATCCTGTTCAAAGATCTGCCCACTGGGACTATCTCAAGCTATACTACTTACAGGTCCCTAAGGCTCAAAGACTGAAGCAGAAGAACTGCTAGTCCTTGCTAGGCAAGGGAAAGGCACTAACCACCGCAGTGATAAGAAGCAACTGAGAGGGCACGGGCCTGGCAGTACCTAAATACCAATGAATGAGCATGGCACTCAAGGCTCCACAGACAACCTTATGGATACGGTTAAGGCAAAAATCCCCAGTGGCCACATGTAGGTGTGCACATACCCTAGAACGGAATCCACACGAGCAAGCACGCAACGAAGAACATTTTTTCCTCTCTAGCATTCTTTGCTATAGTAGTTCTGAGGTCTTCCCCAAGAAAGCATCAACTGCCTTTGCTTGATTAGCTTTAGGAGGCCAAAACGCACACTGGAGTTCACGTTGAGCCTCTGCTCATTTCACTTATGACCTAAATAGCATTTGAACTTTGGCCTCCATTGGTACAAAGCTAGCGCATTGGCCCCTACACCACAAAAGGAATGTCCCTCAGACTTCTGCATTAAGAATGTACAACAATAATGTAATTGGATCTTTCGTAATGTCTTTGTTTGGGAAGGACTCATGTAAGGAGGGAACAGTGTTTTACCTTGATCTTTCACCAGGAAATTGGTTGTAACCAGGGGTGGGACCTGCCCTCTAGTGCCAGTGATGAATGGCTCTGATCCGCGGTTATTTTTGTCATCTTCAATTACTTGGATCTAGAATGGAAAGCAGCATGTTAGCTACATCAAGCTCCATTTCATAGTGACATGGGGGTGGGGAGACAAAATCTAGAGTCTAGACCAGTCACACAAGGATTGGGACAAATTACTAGCACTAAGAACTGAGAAGCTAAACTTAATTTAAGCTTTACCAAGCAGTCAGTTTTTAATATTTCTGAACTGGGAATAAGATAGGAGATGGGGTTATTCCAACAAAAAAAGATTTAAACCTCTTTTGCAGTATTGCAAAACCTCCGTTTTGTTTTAATTATTTTGAAGACTGGCATGTTTTACATTGAAGATCTGATCTGGACTCAAAACAAAATTTGGGCCAAGAAAACAATTTCTAACAGCAGTCTGTTACTTATTGCTTCCCAGGATACCCTGTTGCCACTACAGTAACAACCAGGTATCTCTGACAACTTTGTTATAGAATGCAAACAACTTTCAGCTTGCACTTCCTTTCTTGTCAGCCTTTTCTTTCTGAGCTGTGCAGCTGACAGTTGTTCTTCCCACAAAGTGAGGCTGTTATCTCTGATTAGGCTCTGATCTAAAATATGGCAACTCTGAAGGAATTTGATCACTTCTATGTATTGCTCATGCTAGTTCATATTTTGAGCTTCTGGGACACCAGGCCAGTTCATAACTCAGACTGTTACAGATCATTCAAGCTGAGCTTGTCAGGATGGCAACAGTATTAAAGCCACTGCTTACCACAATAAACTTGTTGAAGAATACATCTAATTAAAGGTTATGCATTATGAACTAAATGGCACTTTTGGCTTAAGAGTTTCCACTGAACTGTACAACAGAATGGGAGATAAGAGTATTGAGTCCCTTCGACTTTTACAATTCCAATGCCAAATCTAGTAGAAGCATTTATCTGGCACTGACCCCACTAAACAATCCAGTCCTCCCAAATTATATGCTCAGTTTTACAACCTGTTCTAACATGCAGAGTTTTATAGAGCAGAAGTTCTTGTTACCCTTACACAATATGTGCTGTGACAGTGGAATGTTCAGCTCTAAGAATCAGACTGACCATTGCAGGGGAAAAAAAATCTCTTCTTAATACTCTACAAATTAAATGAAGTTTGTGTCATCACTGATTAGATATGCATCACGTGAGCAACTTTCACTAATGGGGCAGAAATGATACAGGGGTAACAGAAAATCAAATCCACCATTTCATTCTAATTCAAAGGTGGATACTTTCTGTTTAAAAGAGATTTGAGGAACATTTCTAATTTAGAATTTTAATGTTTTAATTGTTAATAATGATATAGAATCACAGCTAATTAAAGAATGTTTATCACTCCCCATGCCTCAGAGGAAGTCTGCTAAGGAATTCAGATGAGAAATTATCACTACGAAATGGTTACTTCAAAAGCGAGACAACTGCGTCAAATGCTGGCCCTGTACTGGCTCCTCAAGAAGGAACAGTAACCAAGCTCAACTTACGCAGGTGAAGACTTCTATGAAGGAACAAAGTGTGTACACGTAACACACATGGTATGCAGAGAGAGTGGGTAGCTACTCATACTGCATTTTTCATGTCAGAGATATTCCAACTGGAATTTGATGTTGGTAGATATTTTGCTGTGAAGGCTCAGGCAATGTAGAGTGGAGACATTCTTCATAATCTGCTTCCAAAGTGTTGCCCACTTTCTATTGCCCCTTATTTCATGACAAAGGAAATGATTAAATATGAGTGCCTGTGTGGTGTCTATTTTATTCAGTTTGATGAGGTAAGCAGAAACGGGTGGGAAAGAAGGATAAAGGATTAATGCTGCAGGGTTAAGTAAAGTGAAGTTTATGCCGCAAGCATGCAAAGGTGGTCAACACACAGATAACAGTAAACAGACACCGCACTTACTGGGCTAGGAATTGCATCTGGGTCTATTCGGTGCCTGGGTTTCTGCTGCGGTGGCAGCTCACTGAGTTGCTTTTTTTTGTTTTTAAAAAAGCAACAGAGTGCCACAAAAAGAAAAACAAAGAGTAATAAAACAAAAAGTAACAGTGTTACTTCTCTCTGCCCAAATTTACACCACTGGAGTTAGATCTATACATTTGTACAATCATGCAACAAGACGGAAAGAACACATCTGCTTTGATACTACACATGAATCCGAGAATCTGTCTTGCCACTGAACTGTTCTTGAGCTCTGAACATCATGTTGGCAGACAATAGCTAACATGCTTCTTTTGTTAGAATTTGGGGATTTAGGCTATAAGAACATGCTGCAATGGAGGCAGTTTCTTGAGATTTAATTTAGCAAAAGAGGAGAGAAGCAAGCAAAGTTATTAAAATACCCCCATTCCTTCCAAAAAGCAAGTCCTTAGCACAAACACAATCAAAATTAGAAGAGTTTAGGATTTCTATACTGTTGTTTAGATCGGGGATATTGTGAAGCCAGATTAATCTTACACCTGGCTTCAAACTACTGACCAAAACCATTGCCTTGAAAAAGTCTGTATCAGAAACAATTTAAAAATACCAGCTCAGGCTCATCCTCTACTCCTCCTGATTCTGCTAACAGGCAGCAATTATCAGGGGCTGCTGTTTCACAGTGTTGTTTGCCTGCACTTCCCTGCCTGTTTCGGGAGCCTCCCTTCTGTTGAAGATTCACATTTGAGAAATAGCTCACCCTTAAACTGCAAGTGTCCCATGATTCTTCACAGAACACCCTTGGCAGCAGAGTTAACTAGCTGCTTTGAAGTTACAGCTAGGGCGGACAGGAAACACATTTATGGTTATACCTTAAAGCAGCAAAATACCAGCAGAATGCCGCTGGGCTATGTCTACACTACAGAGCTCTTTCAAAAGAAGCTCTCCCAGAAGATCTCTTCCAAAACAGCTTCTTTCGAAAGAGAGCATCCACACAACCTCCCACTCTTTCAAAAGAACAGGCCAGGGATCGAAAATGAAGACTGTTCTTTTGAAAGAAGCACCCTGCGAAGCATCTACACACATTTTCTTTAGAAAGACGCTTTCATAAGGGGGAGCGTCTTTTCCTGAAACGGGAAAACAGGAAAGGGAAAGCTTTTAAAAGAAGCTCCAAATTCTTTTGATTTAGTTTTGAAAGAGTTCTTTTTATATGGAGAGGCACCCTGGGATCTTGTGAAAGAGCCCCCTTCTTTCAAAACAACGTGCTAGTGTACACATAGTCCAGATGATTTTGTGTATTCAATCAGATTCTGGTATGACTGCGTAACAATATGTTTACAAAGAATGACCCACCATACTATAAACAAGCTCTTCAGGCCTACTCAAAGGAAGTCATCATTGGTTTTTAACTCAATTATTTCTCTCACAGAAGATGGATAAGAAAAAGTTCAGTGACACACAGAGTTAGTGTAGTTTTAGGAACTGCGTCAGTCAACTCTTTTGGATTGGAAGATGGAACTTTGTTCTATCAATGAAGTAGGAGGGTTTGAAAATTCAGGTGACAATGCCCACAGAATGCGTGACCATATGTCACGAGCTGTGCATAAACCAGCAGATGTAAGCCCTTCCGAAGAGCCACGAACAGAGAGGTCAACAGACAGTGATCAAATTCTGTTCAAAAGGGTAGTGCTGCTTTGTGAGTGACAATATGCACTATTTTGACAAGTCAGCAGTCACTTGGAAGCCCCCCATACTTTTTCTTTTGGGGTAATAAGCTTGCAGTCTGATGAGACTCCTCAAGAGAGGGGATGAATGTTGTTTCTGAGGAATTCTCCCCTTCACACATGCAAAAAGGGAACAAAGCAGCACCCTGAAAATGAGTGCCATCATTTCAGGATTCCCAGTGTTATAGGGCTAATGAGCAGTAGCAAAACTATACTTGTGTTGTAACTACCATCCAAGGTTCTAATCTCCTTTACAAACAGTAGTCTATGACCCTCTGAGACAGTAAGTATCCCTTTGCCATGGAAAGGGAAACAAAGGCAGAGAGGCTTGTGTTCAAGGCCACAGACTGAAATCAATGATGAAGTTAGGAACAGAACTCAGATTTCCTACAACCAGTTCCATGCACTAATCACTGGATAACACTGCTCCTGGTACAGAGATTATATTCTCAGAACGTACTTACATGGGCAGAAGTATGAAGAAAAAAGTCAAGCGCCAGAGCCCTGGGGCCTGTTTTAGGCAGGTATCAGTTTCGTTTATAAGACAAGGTTCTAGGAGGAGGAACACGTGGGTGAGAACAGAATTAACTTACAGGGCTAGGAATGGAGTCCGGATCTAAGCGTTTTGGTGGGGGAGGTGGTGCAGGTTGACTCCCATAATTTGGTGTTCCTGGATAAGGGCCAACATAGTTTGGTTGTGGGCCCCTAACCTGTCCAAAGGAACCTGAAAAAGAGACAACAAAATGAAAGCACATCTAATTGGTACTGGTACAGCAGCTAACGCAAGGTGTTCTGGCCCATCACAAGAACTCCCTGAAGCCACTTTCATACAAATACTAGTAAACATTTTCTGAATAACTTGTTCTTGTCATTCTAATCCAAAAACGGACAGCTACCCATCCTTCAAGTAGCTACGACTGAAAAAAGTTATCAGAATTCTTCAGTTGTCAACTGTGTCACTAGTGGAACTGTCCAGACTTAATAGTGAGCTAAGTAATCCATCTTTGGATCCTGTTTCAGAAATGGGGAGAACTGGTCCTTTAAGCAAGTAGTATTAGATCTGCATAAAAGCTTCTGAAAAAACAAAAGCCATGCTACAGGTCTGGCTAACAGACCCCATACCAGACTAACAAAATAAAGAAATACTAACAAACCTTGCCACCAAACTTGTGTTGCCTGGGATTAGCCCAAATTAAACCTCTGCTATTCTCATTTGTTTAGTTTTTAAACTGCATGTCATCATTGCAGTTTGCTTTACACCTTATTAATGGAAATTTCTGGGGTGATACAAGATCTATTAGATGCAAGAGACACAGAAGACAGTGCACAGGTAGACAACTATAAACCTGTTACTACTCCTATCAAAGAAATAGTTCTTCCCAGCAGTGTTCTTAAACACTTAGGCCATGTCTATACTGCCACTAATGTCAGCAAAACATGTGTCTCTGACCACAAATGACAAGCATTTTACCAGCTTAAGTATAGTGTGCAGAACGCTATGTCATTGGGCAAGCTTTGCCCAATGCCACAACTACCACTGCTCATTGGGGGTGGTTTGATTATGTCAGTGGGAGAGCTCTAGCCTGACAGCAGAGACTATTCACCTTGCAGTGGCACTGCTAGGTTGGCTCAGCTGTGACTGTTGTAAGCTCACTAGCACAGGCATGACCTAAGAGATATGGCCAGTGATAAACTCTACCGGACAGATAGTGGCAAGGAACTTCACCCAGCCAACTGTACAATGATGCAGGGAACATCTTCCTGATCACTGCAGCTAGCTATCAACATTAAGGGTCACAATCATTCTGTGTTTTCATTCAGGGGAAAATATAACTGAAATATATCAATTAATTCTTCCTGAACACCCTTGCAGTGAAGTGTACTTCAAAGGAAGAAAAATTCAGAGAGATAAAGTCACCTAATCAAAGAGAGAACTTCAGTCAGGGTTAAAACTCAGGAGTGTGCATCCCCTCCTCTGTATCTATACCACTCCGTAACACAGTGATCAACAGCAGGCACCACAACAGGATGACTACTACAGTTCTGATGTTTAAACGCTACTTTTCCTTAGTTTTGAATGTACTGCTCTGTAGTTCACCAAGACAGAAAATTCAAGGTGAAAGGAGAAGGAAGAGACAGCAGTCCACTTTTAACATGTTACAAACCTCTCCATGCTTGTCAGGTATGCATTTTAATCCACAAGCACTGGTATTTAGCTTTTGTGAATTTCCTATTTTTGAATATTGAAGAAAGCAAATGTCAATTTAACCAAAGTGCAACACATTTACTATGAACCACAAATGCTTCAGGGCAGGAAGACCAGTGTAAAGAACAATGCAAACATAAGGTACTAAATGGTTTGTAGTCCAAGTCAGAATAATTCCAGTCTAATTCAGTTTCACTCAGTTTGCACCAAGAGTGACCAAGCAGCACTGAGTAAATACTAAATCTCCATTAGAGAGACAGCCAGTGGGGTGATCTCAGGACTCTCTTCTAAGTTCTAAACAAGCTGCAGAGAGCACTCTGGTGAAAGCAACACGTCAAGAGACAGAAATCAGGAACCAGGCACTGTCACACCTAAAAGTCCATGAGTCCATGGTTTCCTGCAATGCAGAGAGATCTTCCATCGCGTGCACCTAGTGCATTTGGCAGGAACATCCTTCCTAAAGGACAGAGAAATATTGGACTCTTTAATTACTGCCTCTGTCCTGGATGACTGGAACACACAACCAATACCAATGGTTGATGCAGACTGACCATTACCTTATATTAAGACTAGAAGAAGAGTTGGGATGACTTACCATTCTGTTGCACTGGGTATCCTGACTGGGAAGGGTATGTGGGAGGAGGAGGAGGTCCCTGGAGTCCCGCCATTGGAGGTCCAAGGGGAGGTCCTGACATGGCTGGATGAGGTGGTAGTGAGGACACATGATTAGGCTGGGATGTTGGTAATCCAGTAGGAACTTGTCCAGGTAATGGTGAGCCTTGTATTGTTGGAGGTCTTGGGGCCCCTGCAGTAGGAGGGTAACTGGAAGGTCCAATCCCCGTGGAGCAGGGAGGGGGGACAACACTGGCGGCTTGGGGGAGGCGCTGGGCTGACATTGGTGGACCAGAAAAAGCAGGTTGCGTCAAGGAAAGACTTGGAGATAGGCTGGTAGGAGGCAATCCATGGGACATATTAACAGAAGGGGGTGTTTGGCTTGAGGAGTAAGATGCGTAGAGACCAGATCCTGTTGCAGTAAAGCTTCCTGAGGCTGAAGGAACTGATGTTGAGAGACCTGGTGAGCAGAAGCATTATCACCATTATTTGCTTTCACACAAATGAAACACACCTAGATTAAGAGAGCACAAACAAAATCCATGCCCTCTAACCTAACCTTGATTGCTTCAAACTACAATCAGCTCCTGAATCCAAACAAAAATGTACTGGAAGCTCATCTGAAACTGGGGAAGCAGGGAGGCTGGGGAAGCTGAAGTTTCCAAAGAGGTCCAGAACAATGATCACTCCCCTCCCTCCCATATGGTCTTTGATCCCTGGAACATATGCAATTTATTTCATGCTGTTCAACTTTGTGAGTCTTTCCATTAATATTAAGGCCACTAAGCAGAGGGCAAACCAGACTGAAAAGCTAAAATGAATTTTATCTTCTACCACTGGTACTTCTCCTTGTGAGGCTGTGTCTACATAACAGGCCTTACAGCAGGAGAGCTGTATTGTCTCCAGCATAGTGTCTCTTAGCTAGGAGAAGAAAGCTCTCCTGCCAGAGTAAGTAACTCACTCTCAACAAAGCGTTGGGAATAGTCACTTCTGCTGACATAGCATGGTCTACACCTGCACTTCTGCTGGTGAAACTTATGTTGGTAGGGAGTGTTTCTTTCGGAGCCCTGACTTACAAAAGTTTTACCAACAGAAGTTCAATGTAGCTAAAACCTAAGCATGCAAGACAGACTATATCCTTAATGCAAATTTCCTTGTACCAAAATGATACTAGCTAAAGGTAACTATAAAAACAAGCAGCAGTCCTGTGGCACCTTATAGACTAACAGATATTTTGGAGCATAAGCTTAAAGACCCTTTGCCTGCAAAAGCTTATGCTCCAAAATATCCGTTAGTCTATAAGGTGACACAGGACTTCTTGGTGTTTTTGAAGATACAGACTAATGTAGCTACCTCTCTGATAAAGGTCATACTAGTTTATAGTGGAAAATTTAAGAAAGATATTTCACTAAGTGTGTACAATAGAATTTGCAAACTTAAATCTCACTTGTTTTTCCTCCTAAAAATACGAAGTGCAATCATGCTACAGTACAGACTAAGCTAAGCAAAACTGTGTTAAGACAATTCAAATTCAATAAAAGTGTTTTCACACAGAGAAAATCTAGTTCCATTACAATCTCCAACTTTCTATACAAAGGCAATGTTTTGCCAAATATAATAGCAGAAATGACACAACAGAGAAAAGGGTACCCAGGTTCAGCCTGCTCTGGTAACTTCCTGTCACTATAAGATCTCCTGAATAGTACCCTAATACGCAACGTCTAGGAAACACCACACCCTACTAGAAGAGGGTAACTGCCACACAAAACAGAAATGGCTCCACTAGCAAAATACAAAACACACAGAAAGCAATTACACATACATAACTCTGAAAGACACAGTAACTCACCATAGCCCAGTCCAGCTGGGGGAGGAGCTGAGGTTGAACTGCCTATCTGCATTCCTGCCATATGATTGGTCAGTTGCTGCACACTGGTTGGAGGAGGGCCATATTGCTGGAAGGTAGCTGGCTGGCTAACAGGTGTAGGTGCAGTGCCTGGTATGAATGGCTGAGATGCAGAGGGCCTGTGAGGGGAGAGGAGAAAAGAATACAAACATTAACAGTCCCTTCTTTGTGAGGAATTACAGTTTTCCACGCTTTACAAACTGTGACTATTCCCAACACATACCTTCTTGGTTTCAAGTTCTAAGAAAACAAGAATGAAGCAGTGTGGCCAAGAAGTCTGACGTACAGTACAAATACAGCTTCTGCATGTCTTTCAATATGCTGTAACACTGCTCTCAAAAAATCCAGGGTTTCTTACAACATAAGAAGCAGATTCAGCTCCCAGTACAGAGTGCTTTTGTTTTTCCCACGTCAGGCACAGCACTGTCTTAGAATTACTGCTACAGTGCACTGGCATAGGAGCAGTGTCTGCATTGCCAAGTGGGATACCTGCTTTATACTTTTCATTATCACTCCTCCCTAAGTCTGAGCCTGGAGAAGCTGCCAAACTAAGGTGATCAGCCACTTTGGGCAACTGGCAAAAGGAAATGCTTAATGTCAATCACTGGAAACTATTACAGCCAAGTAAAAGAAATGCTGTTTGGCTCCATAAAGACCCAGGCCCAGCCAGCCTCCAAAACATACTGGCATGATGAAGAAGAATACATTAAACTCCAAACGGAACATAAAAAAGCCAGAATCAATATTGAAAAAAAAAAGTTACTCCCACAAGGATGCAGATGGTGAAGTTTCAAAGAGAAGGATGATGAGCTCAAGCTAAGACAAGAATTAATGCTAATGTAAGAAAATAAACATATGGATGCTGAACAGGCTACTGGAGTTTTAAAAAAGCCTGATGACATAGGTCCACTACAATTTAATGTTTTTGAGAGGATGCTTTTGAATAGAACAACAATAACTACTGACAGCCATTCTTTGCACTGTATTGTAGTGTCTAGGTTTACCACACAAGTCTTTCCAAAAGCTTTCCAAAGGCAAAGATTCAGACTGCATAGCAAATTCTCTCTACTGTGAAATGTTATATATACTTATTGCATCATAGCATGGAAGACTCTTTCTACGATCAATGTGTAAAATCCACCATAGGAAAACACATTGTTAACTTTTGGTCCTGCACAAAGCAGCACATTCTGTTCATGCAAGAAGGATTTAAAGACAATACAAAGTGGTTACAAAAGCCAATAATAAAAGTTTAAATAAGGCCGAAATGATGGCTTAATAAAAAGGGGGAGGGGAGAGAAGTTACTTCAGAGCTCAGTGACTCATTTGCCACATCGCTTGGGTTGAGAGTTTGAGCGCTCTGACTTACGAACAAGTGAGACTGTCCACAGGCAATAACCACCTACTTTCTAATGCCTCAGTATGTTTTGGTCTTTGCAATGAATGGAATTTGGATTCCTCTTCAGGAGCTAAGACTTAGAAACATTTGTCTGAATATTAAATAGCCACTCAAAGATGGTCGGTTTAAAGTTTGCACTCTTTCCTATTCACCTGTATTTTAAGTACATGCACATTTTTAAACATGGTCTGCACCAGAGTGTCAATGTTCTCACCTAAAAACCCAAAGATATCAGCCCTGCACTCATGAACAACCGAACACAGGTAACATGCAAAACGTTTCAGAAAGTAACGTTATAGTTTCAAGCTCATGAGATATTATTCTAAAGGAGTAAAAAAGGCATTTTAGCTTGATTTTCAAAGGGGTCCCCCTGTTCCCACTAATGCTCAGAATCTGAGATGTCTGCTCACTGAGTTTTGATATTTTGATTGCATTCCTTTCTTTTTCACATGTTGTAAAAGTAGCAGGAAAAATCAGAACATACTTCAAAACATCTTTATTACAGAAGGCACAAAAGAGACGCAAAGTTGGATTCTCCCCCCCCCCCCCCACTTTTTTGGGGATGGAAACTGGGGAGGGGGAAAGGAGACAGAAGTAGTATTGTGCTCTCGCAGCTTGATAAGATTCAAGGTGTCCCAAACCTTTCCTATGACTTGCTCTTCTTGTAAGTACCTTTGCATCTGGACTGCTGAAGATGTAATCCCATTCTGCACATCTCCTTGCCCAAACTGACTATATGCTGGCTGGGCAGCAGGAACAGCTGCTCCAGAGGTTGGAAGGGGAGCTCTTAATGCACCTAGGGAGAAAGAAAAAAATTAATTGCATAGATTACCAGGTACCCACAAAACTAAGGTAAAAAGGAGGTTAATGCTTTGTGAACAAGGGCTAAATCCACACTGGAGGGGTGCAAGCTATAGCACATGGGCCACATCTGGCCCCTCAGTCACCTATGTCCTCACTCTCATGACTGAGTCTCAAAACTGCCCAGGGTTGCACCTATGCCAGCTAGGGGGCCTATGGTCGTGCCTGGTATGGCATACTACTGACAGGACTCCTGAAGAGTTCTCCGTACCACCCCCTAGAGCCTCTGCCACCTCCCATGTGCCCCCCTCCACCACATCAGTAGTATCCGAACTCATGGCACTCATACAATTTCCATACCCAGCTGTGGTTCTCAGGCCAAAAAGTTTACCCACCTCTGGTCTACACTGACCTTTTACCGTTGCTGAAGCACTAGAGTTGCTCCATTCATAGCAACAGTGAAAGCCCTAGCATGAACAGGATGACAGCACTTTTAGACACTGTGTTGTCTACCCCTACTCATTAGAGATCTAGATGACATCTGGTTAAGCCTCAGCAGTGGAAGTGCACAAGCAGTAGCTCACTAAAGACCAGGTTCAAATTCCCGTCCCATTTTCAGTAACAGGGGTGTGACCCCTCATGTTAGCAGCTATGTTATTTTTAAACCCAAGGAACAGAAGTGGTGAGGTTGGACTTCATGTCAAGATCAGATCACTTTCTATATCTGCACTGGCAGATGAAAGGCATTTGCTGACATAATTTATAAAATTATTTCCTGACACTATTTTTTTTTTGTAATACAGTTTGGGAACATGCTCAAACAGCAGTTATTGTTAATTTTGAATGTTAGTGGTTAGTGGACTTGGTCTCACATCAAACTGCTTCAGTTACAGTGTGGACATAATTCGGAGAAACTAAGACCGCCGCCTTCCCTAGTAATTCCACACTACACAGGGCAATGCCAGAGAAGTGTTTGCTGCTTCTACCACCAAAACAGAATATAAAATCATAGGCTTGGTAGGATCATGCAGAAGAACACACTTTTGGACACTCAGTAGTTTTATATGAGCTGCCAAAAATCTCACTGAATGCCCTATCTGCCTTGCCTCACACTACCAAGAACAAAGGGACATCTAAGTTTACTGTCTATACCATTCCTTCTTTTACACACCTCTAATAAGTCACATTTCACTTGTGTCCTCTCTAAACTACACAGTCCTAATGCTTTTCATCTTTTCTTCCCACGCAGAAGTCTCTCCAGGCCTCTAATCATTTGAGTTGCTCATCTGACCCACTTCTATTTCTGCTGTATCTTTTCAAAATGGGCGATTATTTGCACTTAACTTACAAAACGTTATGCCATTTTGGGGTCTCCTTATCAACCTGTTAGGAACTGTGGATACCACTTTACCTTGTGCCTATCCCATGCATCTGAAAAGCATATCTAGACTCTCTCCTAGAAGATCATAATGGGATAGCTCTAATGTTAGCATAGCTTGAAATGCATAAACATGTAAAATGAAGTTAAAAACTTTGTCGTCAGAATTCAGTCTCTAGCAAATATATCCCCACTAGTCATGAACACATTTCTTTAATTGTTTCCTGGTAATTGCTCCAAGAAATCACTGGAAAATATTTACTTTAAAAAGCTGTTGGTCAAAATTATCTGGAAATATTAGTGTTGCAGCTTAGAAGGAACAGTAAACCCCTTCTTACTTTCTGCTGAAGACATTGGCTTTCTCCAGTGCAGACTCCACAGCAGTAACAGCCTATCTACTGGAGCACTTCGTTTACCAGCTGCACTGTCCTGAGACATTTTGACAAGAATCTCACTTTTTCTTTATAGTGAAATTGTTTTAGCGGCTTTGGTGCAGTTTTGACCTCAAAATGCTCTAAATGAACAGGGCAGACCATTGAACGTTGCCTGATTTAGACCTAACTATGTCTATCAGGAATTTCTATTAGAATTCTTGCACACACACGCATGCATTTTTTTTTGGAGGGCTGGCCAGAAGTATAACACCCAGTTCCAAATAAAGTGCATCTTCACCGCTTTGAAACAAAATATCCACCTCAAATACTGACATAATAGATTTTACAAAAACACTTAGAGAAACTATGTTTGCTGTATGGACATCAGGACACCAACACCACAAACACTGCCATACAGAGAAAGCCATTTACCTAGGATATTAGGAGCAAGAGCAGGAGTATCAGAATTGGGGGAAGCAGGAGAGCCCTTCAAAGGGAACCCCAAAGGAGGAAAGTAACCTGGAAAAACAAAAATACACCAGCAAGTAAATCCTGAGAGACAGCACTCAGAGGTGAAGTTGATTATGCCAGCTGAAATAGTTTAGAACAGAGAAAGCACTACAGATAGAGCCATGCTACATCTGTTATACCCCACAAATCCTGAAACATACCCTATGCTCTGCTACTCCATATTACTATTCCATTGTCTAGAAAGTACAATGGGCAATTAACTAACCATTGTAGATAATGCAGACTTCCCTAGTAGCAGCCCTGATCAACATCAAGTAAGTCAGCAGCAATCTGACATTCAGAGAATTCCATACACTTGCTTTTCTCAGTAAAAACTTACCAGAAAAAGCAACTGTCCAGTATGAAATACTCAGACAAGCTCAACCCATGGCAGGTTTAGTCCACATTCTTCTAACAAAAACTAGCTCAGTCAACAGTGTAACATCATGCCTCTAACCCACTTAAGTGAAAACTAGTGGCATGGAACTCCCTCCACTCTCCGACCAACTGGGACTATTACTACTGTAGAAGTAGCGTCAGCAAATGTGATTCCCTCTCTAAAAGTACAGTGTAGCTGTCACTGTTTTCTGTCTTTTGAGATCCCTCTCCACTGTTTTTAAATACAGCTTCAACCCAAGTCTGAGATTACATGACAATTTCTGCCAGCCCCTTACAATTCTCAGCTGAATCATGGCCTCTACACCACACAGAGCCAATGACTCCTACTCCCACTACATGAGACACACACCTTGGTATCTTGTAGGAGCAGAATAATGGCCAAAGAGCTGGCCGAAAAAAAGGAAGAATGAGAGAAGGTAGCTGGTCAGCTCTGGAAGGTGATGCAAGAAGTAGAGCAAGGGAGAAGTCTTTTTTTTTTTGAGGGGTGGGGCAGGGGGATGACAAAAACAAACAACACTTCTGGAGTCCCATTAAAAGTTGCCTGGAATTTCCATTCCAATGCACCTGATGGAGCGGGTCTTTGCCCACGAAAGCTTATACTTCAAAAATTCTGATAGTCTATAAGGTCTCAGGGGACTTCTCATTTTTGCATTTCAGCTACTATACATGGCAGTGCATGTATCCAGTCGCTGACAACATAACACCAAGTAAAAAGATAATAAAATTACTTCACCCTCAGGTGAAAGTGCAGGAATATATGCCAGTGGTTTTGTGTCCCCTGGACTAAAGATCAATAATAAATTTAAATTGGATCAATTATTTCCTCTGTTCTCCCCTCATGCTGTGTTGCGCATGTCCCTCCAATTCCCTCCTACATTCGTGTCAGGCAGTCATAGAAACAGATGTCCACTTCTGGCTCCTATGTTAAAACTCAGAGCATTGTACATTTCTTCTCTCCTCCGCCTGTGTCACAAACAAGCTTTTTACAAGAGCTACTCACCAGCATAAATTGACAAGTGCTGGACCAATAGATTAAAGGCTTTGGTCCATGAAATTATGTGCAGAAGAGGTATGGTGCACACCATCAGGTAATTAAAGTGCCCTTCTCATCATCCCACTAATATGCTTCCACTATGATCAGAGAGAACCACCTCTAAGTAGGACATAGAAAGTAGACCCCATGGTTCATTTAACCACTCGCCTCATCTTTATTGTAAATTGTTGTTCTGGGTTGTGAGCACCTGCCCACTGGAACAAGTCAGATCAAACTCACTGCACTTAGACCAACCAACTGCTGGCATTGACAATTTCCAGTCACTACTGACCTGAGCTGGTTTTGGTCTGGGGCCCTAGGGGCAAAAAGGTTGATATCCCAGTATCACCAATTTACTGAGGCATTCAGTATTGTTTTTTCAGCTACATCTATAATTAAGCAGTGCTTTATTGCTAGTGCAACTAAAATACAACTGAGCGGAAAGGGGTAAAATTTAGAAGATAGCCACAGATATTGGAAAGAGAAATATTTTCAAGCCCTATAATCACTGCAGTATCAGACTGTGAAAGCCACCTGGCAGTTTCATTTTCTAACAGCAAAACTGGAGAAGAGAGATGTTATCTTTCCTCCCACAACTAAAAACTTTCATATACTGATCAAAGTAAAAAGACAAACATTAAAATGAATTGATGAAAATTAATGAAAATTTGAACTACTGTCATCTTAGAAGCGATTTCAATCATGTGCACAACTTGTTATGCTACTAAACAGTGAAGGGGTAAAGGCGGTCAGTAGTGGGTATCACATTAGGTACCTATGCCCAGAGTGACAGAATTTGAGTCCTGCAAGTTTAACTTTTCTTTTTTTAAAGATATATTAAAATGTAGTTTTCAATTTTTTTATGAAGAGCAAATTAAAGGATAAAAATTACGTTATTTGCTTATCGGTTTCTTTCCTCCATCATAAGCTATAACAGAGTTGTGCTTTTTCATGTGCTTATCTGCTGATTCTGCACTATTGTTACAGCAGTGCTTGTCTTGAAGATGGAGAAAAATGACATCTCCCTTGAAAATAAGATGCAAAATAAAAGCAGATCTAATTTTGACTATCATTGACAGTACCCCTTTAAATTGGTAATGTATTTATTTATACTGTGGCCACATATCTACCACTTGTTTTGCCAAACTTAGAGGATTCAGGAGTAAAAATAAATGAATAAATACAGAACTGCCTCAGTCACATACCTGGTATCAGCCTGTTACTGCCTGCAATACAAGTTTCGCATGGATATTGCCGTGTGTATTCATGCTCCTGGAGCATGAGTGGGGGAATTACAGGGAACAAGCTGCCACTGGGCCTTCTTAACATTTAATTTGCAGGCTACTAAAAAAATTAAATCCTACTGAGCTGGTCAAATGCTTTTATGCAACCAAATGGTAAGCAACACCGATGCTGCACCACAACAAAATCCATCTTTTGCCTTGACTTCTGCTGAGTTAGCTTGCAGGATCTTTTACACAGAAGAGAAATTATACTATAAAATATGCATTTAGCTAACAGCAGATCTCATGTTCTGGAAAAGCATATCCAATGCACCCAAAAACTCACAGGGTATTAAGCTGCTAAAACTAGATTAATAGTACCTTGTGGAGGGGCTGGCTGCTGATATCCTGGCATTGGACCATTGTAAGCGCCATACTGAGACTGATGAACTCCAGGCATTTGTTGCCCTCCATAACCAGACTGTTGATATCCCTGATACCCAGGTTGTGGCTGCCCGTAAGGAAGCCCTGTGTGAGCTTGCTGGTTTACACTCATTGTGTTCACATCCCCAAGCTGGTCTCACCTGCAAGGAGGGGAAAAAAAGAAAACACGATTAGCCAGCAGTAGACCAAAACAGTAACCCTTGCTATGAAAATAGCTGAGCAGGAGCTACCCTACTAATAACCCCAAGATACCAAGGAGGAAACACATTTGTACAAATTTCTCGCTTGTCTTCAAGAAATTGCCTTTGGCATTACCAGGAGAAGAGAATTCTTATCTAGATAAAGAAAATGCTTTACAATGGATAAAAGCGTTTGTAACACCACTTAGAATCACCATAAGCTCACTACTACTACTACTACTACTACTACAGTCTTGTACTCTGAAGGTGGGGGGAGAACAACAGTCATGTAGTACTTTAAAGCGTAAAATGATTTATTAGGTGATGCGCTATCATGGGACAGACCCACTTCTTCAGCAGAGGTCATGTACAAAATTCTTCTCCTCTTCCCTCTGTCTCGGGACAAAAATTCCAGCTGACTCCAGGAATACCCCAGTTGCTGTCCTTCAATCTCAGTAGACCTTCTCCGTGCTGTCAGAGGTCTTCCCTTTTTTCATTCTCCTTCCATATGAGAGCTTCGTGGACTATGCTGGATGAGGTTTTCTGGAAGTGAGGCCTAGCCATCCCCACTTTCTTCTCTTGATTTCAATGTAACTCACTACCTGCTGTAAAATGCCTCAAACGATACTTAGCACTGTAGAATTAACAACCCTCACACTAACTGCAAGAAAAATGTCTCCCCTCTCCACCTGCCACCATTTCAGATACAGAAATGAAAGAAATAAAGGCATCATGCCCCAAATTAACTGATCAGGAGCAGAAAAGGAACCCCAGTATTCAAGAGCTCTACCCAACCCACACACACAGCCCTGTGTTTGGTCACTCACATCTTGCTTCCTTGATACAAGTGGATGCACGCTAATTATATCAAAGTTCAAAGTATTCAGAATTCAGAACAGGGTCAAGATGACATTTTAAAAAAAATTGTTTAGTAATTTAAATCCTACTTATCTCCTTACCACAATAAGAAATTGACAAATGATCATGGGAGATTTCAAATTGAAGTAGAAGGAATCACAAGCTAGGAGAGGTGCCAGATCAGGAAAGCCAGGTAATGACAGGAATCGGAACGAGGCACTTTGATGGTTAGGAATCTTGTAGAATGAAGTGACTTCTCATTCCCTGCTTTCATATGCATTTAAAAAAAAATCAACTAACTGAATAAAAAGACAAAGTAGGCAGCACTTCAACACTATGGTAACAGACAATACACAGACTGGAGATGGTCACACTGGTGACAGCTTACTCCAGAGAGAGAAAGTAGACCAACCACTTCCTGATTGGTTCACAGGCAACGGAGAGCAAAGGATCCCCATTGTTATTTTACACTAATATACGGGTTGTATTACCATATTATATAGACCAGAGTTACTATAAAACTTTGTTTCAAGCCTCACAATTAATGATGCAATGACTTAGTAATATGCTGTTGTAAAATAGAAGAAATACAAGTGCCTGAAAGTTAGGAAATCCAAAGACAAGTTACATACGAACTGTGAAAAGTGCAGCTATGAGTATACCAAAGAGCTTTAGCTTGTCACCCCAGACTCTGTCTTTGTGAGGCATATCATCTGTGGCCACGGCTACACTAGGAAAAGAGATATGTTAAATGTGTTTTAGATAACATGTTAAAAACCCGAAAACGTGAGACAAATGCAGCCTTTAACACATATTGGCTACGTCTACACTAGCCCCAAACTTCGAAATGGCCACGCAAATGGGCATTTGGAAGTTTACTCATGAAGCGCTGAAATGCACATTCAGCGCTTCATTAGCGTGCGGGCGGCAGCGGCACTTCAAAATTGACGCGCCTTGCCGCCGCGCGGCTCGCCCCAACGGGGCTCCTTTTCGAAAGGACCCTGCCTACTTCGAAGTCCCCTTATTCCAAGGGATATAAGGATATAAGTCCTACGGAATAAGGGGACTTCGAAGTAGGCAGGGTCCTTTCGAAAAGGAGCCCCGTTGGGACGAGCCGCGCGGCGGCAAGGCGCGTCAATTTTGAAGTGCCGCTGCCGCCCGCACGCTAATGAAGCGCTGAATGTGCATTTCAGCGCTTCATGAGTAAACTTCCAAATGCCCATTTGCGTGGCCATTTCGAAGTTTGGGGCTAGTGTAGACACGGCTATTAGCTGCTTGGGGTGAACCCTAAAAAAGGAACATAAGGATCACCTCAACCAGCTAATACATATATAACAGTAACTGCTTTGATTACCTTAGGATTTTGACATGTGTTCACGAATGTATTTAAACACCAATTATCCTAGTGAAGACAAGGCCTGTGACAGCTATCCCAGCTTGCCGAACTGTTAAATCCAGGGTGCCTAAGCTCAACCAGGAAGCTAAGAGACTGGTGAGATATTAGATGCTATCTGTAAAAATGTTACCTGAGAAGTAGATGTAGGTTGAGCAGCCCATCTGTACAGATATAAATTCTCTAAGATCCATACAGACCACATCCAAAGGAGAACTGGACGTTACATCTGCAGTCAAGCCATATCCATAGTACAGTTAGCCTGATCATGTGGGGGCGGGGGCAGGAATAGGCCAGTGGTTAGAGCATTGGCCTTGTAAACCCAGAGTTGTGGCTTCAATCCTTGAGGGGGCCTTTCAAGGGTCTAGGGTAGGTTAGATTTCAAAAAAAACTGTCCAGGATTGCAACTGGTTCTGCTGTACATGCAGGGGGCCAGACTCCATGACCTTCCAAGGTCCCTTCCAGCTCTATGAGATGTGTTCAGCTCCATGTTTCAATGCTGCACTAGGTTGTATGTATTTGTGGCTCCTGGAAGTCCACTACTGTGATACTTAAAGGGATGAATATTCCTATATTAAACTTGGTATATTTAAAATACTAGGTAGCAATTTAAATAAGAAGTTGGCATAGAGGTAGGAAAATAATTGTTTTGTATGTAAAGTATAAATAATGGTACTATTGTCTTTTACCTTCCAGTCAAGAAACACAGCTCTCATTGTAATATTATATTAAATCCACAAAGATGTAAAATTAGCACGTGCCTTTTTTTATTATTATTATTATTATTATTATTATTATTATTCCTCATGTTTGAAGGTAGCCTACAAGGTTTCTGGGGAAAAAACTGCACTTGTTTTTTGTATATGTGCACTGGCAAGTTATGTATCAAAGAGACTGGGTCTTAGAATTTCACACTTAAACATGGTTAGACATCACTTTACTACTTGCTATGCCAGGATGGGTAAACACCATCCCACAGGCTGAATCCAGTTCACTAGGGTTAGTCCATGGCAGGTCCCCACCTCTATATTAAACTGTGCCTCTGCAGGTATTGGGTGATCACAGCTCTTGTTAGCCACTGATCATTGTTTGTGGCACAACGGGAGTGGTAGGCACCGGTATCCTGGTCTATGCCACTTCTTGCAAACAGTGGTCTGCGGCCAACAAGCACTGCAATTACCTGATATCTGTGGAAGTGCAGATAAATATTGCAGCAACAGCCTGCCCAGGACTAACCTTGGCAGGACACAGCTTTTTATACCCCACTCCTGCACTTCCTAGAGTACCATTATGGAGCATTAATGCAGAAGTGCTAACACAGTCACATCTCAACAGTGCTCATTCGTGACAATCATTAGGTTACTTCAGTTTCTTGTAAGACAGCCCAATAAGGCTATGTCTACACAGCAGCCCTATTCCAAAATAGCTATTTTGAAATAAAGCTGCTACATACAATGTATTTCAAAATACCACTTAGCTATTTCAAAATACATTGTCTAAACACAGATGCTATTTTGAAATAAGGGCTATTAGGAAATAAGTGCTATTTCCTGCCTTAACAGAAGGTTTATTGAGTTTATTTTGAAATAGGGTTACATAGTGTAGACGGCATCCAAGTTATTCCAAAATAACAGGCGTCATCTCAAAATAACTTGGCTGTGTGACCGCAGCCTAAATGTCCCATTTAAGCAGGTTTGCTATAATAAATTTGAACATATGAGTATCTCTTGTACCAGACTTCTAGTTTCTATAGCACTGAGGCAGCACAGACTATAGGAGGCAGGTGCAGAAGACAACCAGTGTGCTCCATATATAATCATGTAACTGTGTAACACACGATAAAGGAGAAATGTAAAGTGACATGGTGGGCAAATCCCTTTCTCACAGCTAATAACAAATCCGTTAATATATGTACAGAGAAAAACATTCTTGTCTAAAAACCTACTTAGTAAATCGCATGTAATGTACATGCACATAACTACATAGTAAACTGCATGTAATGTTTTTCACCCACTGGTTATTAAAAATGGTTTGTGTGTTGGTCCAGAACAGACAAAATTAATCAGTTCCCTTTCAGAACTGAAAACTGACTTGGAACTACCATTTCTTCACTACCTCTCTAGAAAGGACAGAGAAGGGACACAGGAATAAAAGTCCTTCCTTTGGTAAGATTCTGCCACCACTTCTATAGGTCCCACTTTCAACAAGGAGAACTCCTCTACTCCCAGCAGTTTGTGAGAGGGAACCCCGAAAAGGGAAAGGGAAGCAGAGATGGTATTTTGGTATTGTCCTAAAGTTGAGTATCCCCACTCAAACTTCAAGACCCAGCAGTCCAAAGAAATGGCTTCCCATCTCTGAAAAATGGGGACAACAGTGTTCCCTGAAAGGAAGACTGAGGATCTGGATCCTCAGAGACTGATTCAGAGGTCATTCTCAGACATGCTGCAGGAGTTGGTGCTGAAAAGACCACTGTGAAATATCTTTGGGTATGTCTACATTATGATATAAAGTCAAAATTAACAAAGTTGAATTTATGACACTGGATTTTATAAAGTTGAAGTTGAGCGTCTGCACCTGCTCACAAAGTCAACTTAGTGCATCCCTGTTAATCACCAAAATTTGACTGTTGCAGCAGTGCATTGTGGGAATGTATTCTACACTCCCCTAAGCCCCGTTGCATTCTGGGGTTCTTTGGTGCTGCGTTACAGCAAAAAATTCCCTACAAGTGGTTGTGGGAGCATGATCTCATCTTCCCACACTTCACTGCCTTCAAAACAAATGGCCATTTTTCAGAAGCCTCTTTCCCCAATGAGATATTTTTGAGTCATCTGCATCAGGGAACTTTTAACCAAATGTGCCCCGACAACACCCACTCACCTTCCCTTTGAAGCCAAACAGCCAATTTGCAGAAGGTAATTAGGAAAAGTGGGGAATCCAAGACATCTTTGGTGTCCAGATGTTAGCACCACTCAGAAGATGAGAAGGAAAGACAGAATGCCTCACTTTCTAGTGATTAGTCTCCCTTCCCCCATTGAAAATCATGTCAACAGGCACCCGGATTACATGCTGCAACGTAGCGATGGAATGCCAAAGGACTTAGGTGCGTAGTAAAGTTATTCACTGTGTGCGAGAGGGAAGAAAGAGAGCCCAGAAGCTCCATTCACAGTGCAGCAAGCCAGGGAGCTGTCAAACCCACGTATTAGGGTGTCTGGTCTCCAGCTGTCTGTGCGATGCTGGCAGGAACCTCAGTGGTCCCCTCTGATGAAAGAACACCTGTAAAATGTCTGCCTTCAATATGGCTGTACACCTGCATTCTCCCCTCAAGGAATCTTTTGCCTGCGAATAGCAATCGTGCCTTTCCTTGTTCTGTGCCATGCTAACAGGCACCTCACTGGTCCCCTGCGGAAAGAACACCAGTGTGTTGAACAGCCACTTTGAATTCAGGTCAGCACCCAGGTGGACTTGCAAAGGACTGTGCTATGCTAACAGGTACCTCAGTTCTCCCCGGTGAAGAACACATTTCTTGGGGCAGGGCACTAGGTCAGTGAGCTATTTTCCCCTTGTGAAACTGGAGCAAGTAGGACACTGTAGAGGCTGTGCAGCTCCCTGAGCCACATGCTTTGGGAAGTGGTGGGGGGGGCCAGACCAAACCACAATTATTTGGTGGGCCAGCCCGCCAAAACCTCAGGAACCTGGGTCCCTTCTGAGGCTCCTATTAGCATGATGCAGCACCACGGTATAAGGGGGGGCCAGCCCCCAAAAATCTTTGCTGCTGGGGGAGACTTCCCTCCATGACACCCAGCCCCCAAGTTTTTCCTGCCTTTGAAGCCTTCACTGTGTGTAAGCCAGGACATGCTGTTGTCTGGAAGCATGGACCGCAATGCACAGTAGGTGCGTGTGTTTGCTGGGGAGGGGGGCTAGCCACATGGTGTGGATGCTCAGGGGATAGACCCCTGACTGAATGGCTCCTGTAAAGGAGGGGGACTGCCCCCTACAAATGTGACCCACGGAAAAGAAGTTTCTCAGCCCCTCATACAGCATGACCCCCACAGCCTAGCTGCCACGTGCTGTGCTGGGGTGGAGGCTAGCTTGCAGGACTAAATGAGTCCGTGACTCTCCTGATGGCTCCTTGCTGGAGCTCTGTAAAGTAGCTACCTGCAATCAACACACTGATGATAAATGAATTCAAAATTCTGGGGTTCCATTTCCTACTTCCTGTTCACCTGGAGCAACGACTTGAAAGGACACTTTGAAGGGCGTTGTGGGACAATTTCCAGGGCTAATAAAACTGATTTTAACCCTGGTTAATCTACACTGCTCTAGCTCAACATTGCAAATTCAATTTTTCCAGTAACTTTGTTGGAAAGCCAGCAATACAGGAGTTGGAGTTACAGACACTTAGAATTGGCTTACTGACCACTGAGGGTATAGATGGTGAGTTTATAAGATTGACCACAGAACCTTAAATTCTACTTTATGTCCTAGTGTAGACCAGCCCTTAGCGTCCTCCAAAAGGGTAAGCATCTCAGACTGCATAGGAATCGGGATTACAGAGGATTGTGCCTTCTGGTCAAGCACATCAAACCTGACCCCTTGTTTTCAGGGCTGGGTTGGCAATCAAGCATTAGATTTATCAGTGCAACAAAATCTCATATAGGCATGGGCTAAAATAAAGCCAGGAAAACCAAATTTAGACACCACGTTGGACCCAATACATAGAATCAAGCTTCACAGAAACTGAATCAGCAACGGCAAAAGGATTTCAGACATCTCTGACCAGTTAACGAACATCTTCTGAGAGAACTTACTCCTTCAGTTTCAAGTTGTCAAATAAATATGGGACTTCCTGGTCAAAGCCATTAGCATAATCGCCAGAGCTTCAGTCTGTTGCCTGCAGAGCTACATTGTGGAAAATCTTGGTGTCAAGTAGAAGAGGAAATGGAGCAGCTGAGAGCTTTTTCAAGGGATAATTACAAGGGGCACTTCCTAGAGAGAGAGAGATCTTAGAGCCCTTGGGGGGGCTTCTCTGAAAACAGAGAATCAATGTGCAGTTGCAGTCAAAAAAAAGCAAACAATGTTGGGAATCATTTAGAAAGGGATAGCTAATAAATTACTTTGCCTCTATATAAATCCATGGTATGCCTGTATCTTGAATAATCTGTGCAGATGTGTTTGTTTCATTTTAAAAAAGATATCTTGGAATTATTCCAGATAATTCCAGTTCAGAAAAGGACAACAAAAATTGTTAGATATATGGAATGGCTGCCACTAGATGAAAGACTCATAAGATTACAACTTGGAAAAGAGATGACTAATGGGAGACATGACAAAAGTCTATAAAAATCAAATGGTATGGAGAAAATACATAAAAATTATCTAGTCCTTCCTAAAACACAAGAACTAAGTTCACCAAATGAAATTAACAGACAAGAAGTTTAAAACAAATTAAAAGAAATATCTATTGCCACAATGCACAGCCAACCTGTAGAACTCCATCTGGAAATGCTGTGACAGCCAGGACTATAACAGGGTTCAAAAAAAAAAGAACTAGGTATTCACGGAGGACAGGTCTATTAGCCAGGATGAGTAGGGAGGGTGCACCTAGCTTTTGTTTGTTAGGGCTGGGAACAGGTGACAGGGGGTGGATCATTGGATGATCTCCTGTTCTGTTCTTTCCCTCCAGGGCACCTGGCACTGAACACTGACAAAAGACAAGATACTGGGCTAGATGGTGCTTTTGTCTGACCCAGTATTGCTGTTCTTAAGTTTCTAGGTCTCTCTATTAGTGACTTGAACACTATCTGACTGAACATCATAACACTTCTGATCCAGGAAAAGATCAAGAGGCTTCAATTACTTTGGAGGAAACACTGTGTGTCTTATCATTTAAAGCAGGTGTAGGACAATAGGACCCAAATCTCGCAGGGTAGACCATAACCAGAACATCCTCTACCTGGGTAAGATTTAGAGTCTAACATGGCACCAGAGGATCTAAAAATTCACACATCTGAACTCAACACCACCTGAAATAGAGGGGTGGCAGCGTGAAAGAATTGGTTCTCCTCAGGCAGACAAGTCCATGGCACCAACCTTAACCACACACACACACAAAGTGAAACTCACATATTTAACAGCACAAGTTTGGCTCTGAACAGAAGACTGCATGATGCCCGAAGCTCATCTGCAAAAAAGAAAGCATTTTGAAAGAAGAGTTCCGACAGATGCTGAAATTCGAGGCTTGCCACACAGGGAGGTTCCAAGTCAGTCAACACTCCCCTTCCCTAGAGCCTTGGGAGCAAGTCAGCTCTTTTATATGTCTAGTCAGACAGATCTGATCAGCCCAGATCCATCCAAAGAAGCAGCTGCATATTTGTTGGAGCACCTCCTTTTCTTATCGGGCAGCTTATTCAAACTGCTGAAATCACAGGCGGTGCTTTCTCCACCCAAAGAGTCTGACCTAAAATTAACGGAACATGTTACTGTTCCTTTAGAGGCACTTTACAAGCTGCGATTTTACAGTGCAGAAGACAGAAAGATATAGATGGTACTCTACCCACGTGGGGACTTGGTGCATCAGATTTATGAGAACATCCTGATGAAACAGGTACCGGAGCAGAGTTTTACTAATTTTATGCAGTTTTCCACAAGCCCTAGCAAGTATTGTAGCTGTTAGCTGAAAGCTCTTTCCTAGGGCACAAAAAGGCATGCTCATGCTCTTCTAAAGCAGAGATCACCACCTGACAAAGAAAGTCATCTCCAACCTTGGCTTGGTCAACTTATCCATCAACTTGGCAAAACCCAAGATGACCTACACTTACAGTAATGTGATAAAATAGTTGGAAAATTCAGATAAACTTCCCAGCCTAAACCTAGCTTTAAATTACACAACAATTTAAAAAACAACAAGAAGTCCTGTGGCACCTTATAGACTAACGGATATTTTGGAGCATAAGCTTTCGTGAGCAAAGACCTGCTTCGTCAGATGCATGAGTGGAGGGTTCCAGAGGAGGGTTCAAAGAGGGAGCCTCAGACCCCTGACTACCCCTCTGATATTTACAAATATTTTAGATATTGAGAATTATATTTTTGTTTAATGCAACAGAAGAAGGAAGAGGATGGCTCTGTGATTGTCCAAGATAAAGGAGAGGGAACTAAAAGACTAGTAGTTTGGTCTATTTACACAGGGCACAGATGGAACCCCAACTATTTAATCAGGAAGGTTCTACAGCCACTTGTAACTAACTGTAACAAGTTACAACTATGTAACTACTTCATGGGTATAGGAAATTATCTGGACTTGCTTCCCTGAACTTTGAACACTTTAGTACATTTGATAACAAGCTGTAGCTATTTAAGATTTGTACATGAGATTAGGGTCAGGAAGAAACCTCTCTCATAGAGCTGGAAGGGCACTTCAGAGGTCATGCAATCCAGCCCCCTGCCCTCACAGTAGGACCTATTACCACCCTGACAGATTTTTTTTTAATTTTATTTTTTTCTATTTGCCCCAGAACTCTACATGACCCCCCCTCAGGGACTGAACTCACAACCTGTTTAACAGGCCAATGCTCAAATCACTGATCTATGCCTCCCACCCGAACAAACAACAATGCTGAGGGTAAATTAGTGATGTGGAAATGTAAAACCAAGATATACAACTTACTAAAATTGTACTAGCCATACCTCTAAGTGTTTTATTTTCTTTATATGCTGCATCTCTTTGCTTATCCTTCACGCAGTATTCTTCCCCAAGGGCAAACTATTCCTTCTTACATTTGGTACAACACAACCACATTTTGAGTACTATCATAAAATCACTTTTTGCAAAATGGAAGACATTCCAAATTAATAATTTTCCCTGTGCAATATATCTTTTCCATCTGTCTGTCACTTTTGGACAGTGAGTTCTTCAGAACAGGGATGGTTACTATACTGAGTCTTACTCAGCAATAAAGATATCAGCCTTAAAAATAAATTCTCAATACAATGAACTCACTCCTAAAGGAGCTAGACATTCACATCTTCCCTTGTCTCTTTTGTAAAGGTTTTGAGGTTGACAACAACTTTGGTCATTCTTTGTAATCCACTCTTTTTCAGTCACCTTCAATTAACTCTAGGATTAGTGACTTTCCTTCCAACAACAACAACACTACAGGAAGAAAACTGTCCTTCGATTAAGAAATAACAGTCAAAGAAATGCTAGTGTCACAAAGGTCACGAAAGAAATAAAATAATCCATCAGACATCTTCTGATGACTAAAACAACGAGAAGTCCTGTGGCACCTTATAAACCAACAGATTTTTGGAGCATAAGCTTTTGTGGGCAAAGACCCATTTTGTCAGATGCATGTAGTAGAGATTCCAGCTGGAATCCACTCCATGCATCTGACGAAATGGGTCTTTGCCCACAAAAGCTTATGCTCCAAAGAATCAATTGGCCTACAAGGTGCCACAGGACTTCTTGTTGTTTTTGCAATACAGACTAGCACGGATACCAGTCTGATACTTCTGATCACTATTGCCCAGAGACAACACACCCATGGTGAAAAGCAATCTGCAGTCCATGTTAGCTTCAGCACACTAATGGCAAGCACTCCTCCAAGTCAGTACCAGTTTGACCATAACAAATGGGTCCTTGTAGATACAATGCACTGTAAACAAATATCAATGAACAATTCAGCTTCTTCCTTCATGAATTAATTCTCCATCCCAAAGCAAAACCAGACATACACAGAGGAATGTGCACATTTGCACTTCCAGAACAGGTGGTAAGAAAAAATACAATTTTCCTTTATGCCACCAAGATGTATGGTGGAAGCAAAGTTCCTTGTCAAAGAAGTGATTCAAAGTTCCTAGCCAGTACAAGGTCTCTCTCAACCCTCCATCCAAAACTTACTGATTCCCCATAAGGAAAACAATCAAATCCTGAGCTTGCAGAGACCACATGATCCAATCTTTTATCAGTGAAGACAACCCAGAACATCACTTGTTAGGGTCCCCATAAGTAACCAATAGTGTCTTTCCTAGAGTAGAACAACAAAACACACAGCATATCTAAGCAGAATCTCCTTTCCAAGAAAAAATACCTCTTGTCTTGTGACAAGTTCAGCTGCAGACGAGCCACCAGTGTTTCAGGCACTATGTTAATTAGTCATGATCTGAGCAAATTTGGCTGAAGTAATGCTTAGAACAGCAGTTGCAGCAAGAAACCCATCTCCTGTTTCGGGATTATCACTAGACAAGATGGACTAAACTCCACCATGAACTCTAGGGACTCCACACCAGCCCCAAGCCTAGACGGAGGAGGGTTGGTCAGATCTTCAGAATGAACAATGAAGGAAAAGTGAAGACCCTGGTATTTCATACAATAGACGGTTCGAATAGGAGAGGCAGACCCCACAGGGAACAGGTCAGTGATATAGTAGTTTGGTGCAGAGCTAGTCTACAGAAACTAGGCCACTCCACAGTGGACAGCGAAACATGGAAGAAAATAGTGAGGGAGGCATCGGACACCAATGGGCGCTGAGCCTGTGGTTGCTGCTGATCACGATGATGAAGATGAACTATGGGCTGGTGTTAACAAGAGTGAGATACAGTTTTGCAAATCTTCCTTACCGGAAACAAGATTTCTAAAGTTATCCACAGCAGGAAACACTTGTCAGATTTTTTTTTCCGTGACAATATTCAAAAACTCGTACCCAAGTGTTCTCACACCCCAAGAGACCAACCTGTATCCTAACCCAGAAACCAGCTCCAGAGAGGTGAAAACGCACCCAGGCAGCACAGGGCAGCCAGCCCCCGAGCGCCGCGCTAGAGCGAGCGTCTCTGGGTCCCACACGCCGGCCTCATCCCTCCCCTCCCCTCCCGGCTCACCCAACTCGGGCCTGCAGCTACCCGCGAGCAAAGGCGCTGCCAGGCCCGGACCGGGCGGGCGGCTCTCAGACACCTTCCCCAGGGCCGGCCCCGGGATTACGGGCCTTCGGCAGGCGGTCGCGCGCAGCCAGTCCGTCGTCAGCGCGGCGGACAGCGTCCCGGAGGGCGACCGGTGGCGGCCCCTCGGCACGCGGGGCCGGGCCTCATCACCGGAGCCGCCTGATCGCCCCCCAGAGGAAAGACCCCAGGCCGGAGTCTGCCCCACTCACCGGCTGCTCCGACTCGGCCCTCCCGGCGTTGCCGCACCGGCTGCACTCCACCGCCTGGCCCGCTTCCGGTTCCCGGCCTGCCGCTCCCACCGGAAGTGCCCTTCCCCCGCCTGTTCGCTGCCACGTCCTCACTCGCGGCCAACCCCCGGCGGCCGCGAGGCCCAACCTCCGAGGACCCGGATGTTGCGCAGACGCCGTGGCGCCGCGGCTGCCGGGTACCCCTCCCTGACGTTGACGTCACACGCCCGCCTGGTCTCTCCCGCCGGACGCCCATGTTCATGACGTCACGGGGAAACGGCGTCGAATCAGCGATCCCCGTGGATGGACCCGCTGGCGCTACAAGCTGCTCATTCATTGGGCCACAAAGCGGGGTCACCAGGCAGCCGGACAGTGGGGTCCGCTCGCCCTAGGGATCAGCCGCTGGGGGTGGAGGCCGCCAGCCAGTGGGGGGGCCGCAGACTAGGCACGTAAAAACGTCCACGCCGGGTCAGACCAACGGTCGTGCCAGCCCAGTATCCTCTTTGCTGACAGTGGCCAACGCGGCTGTCCCAGAGCGCGTGGACCCAACAGGGAACCTCAAGCGACCTCTCTCCTGCCAGCCATCGCCCGCCTCTGACAGGCAGCAGCCAGGGACACCATCCCTCGCCCGGGCTAACAGCCGTTAATGGACCTAACCGCCATGAATTCATCTGGCTCTTCTCTGAACTCTCTTTCAGTCCCAGCCCTCACAGCCTCCTCTGGCGAGGAGTTCCGCAGGTTGACTGTGCGCTGCGTGAAGAGGAACTTCCTTTGATTGGTTTTAAACTTGTTGCCCATTAACTTCATTTGGTGTCCCCTAGTTTTGACATTATGAGAACAAGTAAATAATTGTTCTGTTGCCTCCTTCTCAAGGTGGCACAGTGGCAGTTCGTGCCCGGTATGCAACGCTGGCCCAATAACACACCGAGAGTGGAAGAAGAATCTTTATTTGGCATGCCAAATAAGGCACAGGGGGATTTCTCCTCAAAGCCTGCGCGCCTTGCAACAAGAGATGAGCAATACTTATACCTCTCTCCTCCTTTGTTCATCCCCCCCTCCTAACAAGCCAGGGGAGAGTTTCTCATCATTCCCTTATCCACTCCTCCAGTTCAAACTGAATTCCTGCTGCTCATGACATTCCGCTCTGGTAATTCCCTATTAATCAGGAGGTAAAGTACCAATAGATTATTAACAGAATATAAACTACAGGGAGGTAGAGTTATTCGGTCGTATAGGATATGAACAGGATTTCAGTAACAAAACAATGCTGAATTTCATGAGAAAATTAAGGAGGATTCACTAACAATGCTAAATACAATATTGAACCTCATGGGAACATCAGTAAGCATTCATTTACAAAACAACGTTTCTGTGAGTACAGAATATAACAACATTTCTCCCCTTTGAGAATACTCAAGATAATACTCAAGATGTCCCATATTGAGTCTTCTCATGGGGGGGAAATGTTGGCAGGGGAAACGTTGTTATATTCTGTACTCATAGAAATGTTGTGTAAATGAATGCTTACTGATGTTCCCATGAGGTTCAATATTGTATTTAGCATTGTTAGTGAATCCTCCTTAATTTTCTCATGAAATTCAGCATTGTTTTGTTACTGAAATCCTGTTCATGTCCAATACGACCGAATAACTCTACCTCCCTGTAGCTTATATTCTGTTAATAATCCATTGGTACTTTACCTCCTGATTAATAGGGAATTACCAGAGCGGAATGTCATGAGCAGCAGGACTTCAGTTTGAACTGGAGGAGTGGATAAGGGAATGATGAGAAACTCTCCCCTGGCTTGTTAGGAGGGGGGATGAACAAAGGAGGAGAGAGGTATAAGTATTGCTCATCTCTTGTTGCAAGGCGCGCAGGCTTTGAGGAGAAATCCCCCTGCGCCTTACTTGGCATGCCAAATAAAGATTCTTCTTCCACTCTCGATGTGTTATTGGGCCAGCGTTGCATACCGGGCACAAACTGCCACTGTGCCACCTTGAGAAGGAGGCAACAGTTCCTTGTTCACTTTCTCCACACCATTCATAATTTTATATAACTATCATATCCCCCCTTAGTCTCCTCTTTTCTAAAATGAAAAGTCCTAATCTCTTTAATATCTCTTCACAGGGGACTCCTTCCAAACCCCTTATAATTTTAGTTGCCCTTTTTTGAACCTTTTCTAATGCCAATATATCTTTTTTGAAATGAGGAAACCCACTTCTGCAAGCAGTATTCAAACTGTGGGTGTACCATAGTTTTATGTAAGGACACTAAGATATTGTCCATCTTATTTTCTGTCCCTCTTTTAATGATTCCTAACATCCTGTTTGCTTTTTTGACTGCTGCTGCATACTGCATGGATGTTTTCAAAGAACTATCCACAATGAGTCAAAGATCTCTTTCCTGATGAGTTATAGGTAAATTAGCCCCCTATCATACTGTATGTATAGTTGGGGTTATTTTTTCCAATGTGCATTACTTTACATTTATCTACATTAAGTTTCATTTGCAAACATATGGAGAGATACCTATCTCATAGAATGGAGAGGGATCTTGTGAGGTCATTGAGTCCAGTTCCCCTGCACTCACAGCAGGACCTATCACCATCCCTGACAGTTTATTTTAAAAAAAATATTTGTATCTATTTGCCCCAGATCCCTAAATGGCTCCCTCAAAGGCTGAACTCACAACTCTGGCTAGTGCTCAAGGCACTGAGTTCTCCAGTGCTGCTGGCAGCTTGGGAAAGCTGCACACGTGCCCATTTTCAGCCAACTCCACTCAATCAGTCCAAATATCAGTTTCTCCACACTCCATGAAACCAGGGAGGATTTCAGCATGTTTTAAAACAAGGGTCCCATCTACACTTGGCTCCTTAGTATGATTTATAGCTGCAAACACTTCTGGGGAGGGGAAGGAGAAACTGAGATGGCATACTGTCCTACACAAACACGCTTTTTGATACTCTAGTGATGTCTCTTTTATAGCAGCCACAGGTTCTTTACATTCTCGCAGCTTTGTATAGCTGTAAAGTAAAGGAGAGGGAGAGACTGAAAACCTGTAATAGAAGGCTCTGGCAAGCCAATAGGAGGCTTAAGAGGTAGCTGGTATAAGACTGGGAGAAAAATCCCAAATAGGAGCTGAGGAGGTTCAGACCTTGCCAAATTAGATCCCATATGTGCTTCAATTTACAGCCCCCATGGCTCAGTAATCCCTTTAAAGAAAACATCCCCCTTTGGGCTACAAACTCTTATGCAGGCCTGCCAACAGGACAGGAGGAAGAGTGACAGTTGAACTGGGTCTGGGAGATTCAGGGGCACCTGTGCTCTCACAATCTGGCAGCCCTCCTGTCAGAAGGGCAGCAGGCAGCCCAGGGCTCCGCCCCTTCTGCCTGAGGCCCTGCCCTTTCTGGGGGTACAGAGCAGCACACGCCTCACTGCACTTTGCCCTGGGGCCCATCGTGACTGTTGGTCCCGCTGCCCTTTTTGTGCAATGCTCAGGAACATCTGTACTCTGAACAATGGCCCCATGGGCTCTTCATTTCCTGAGTTTTCAGGCACACACATACCTCAGCCTCCCTTGTAGGCTCATTCTAGGGTTGTTGAGGGGTCCACTCGGTCTCCAGTGGAGGACAGAGTAACCCCAGGGTTGTTCTTATTTATGATTAGTCTGCTCATGTCCCTCTAGGGCTGGGTCTACACATGCCCCTTCCTTTCGAAAGGGGCACGTTCATGAGCAGGTTCGAAAGATGCTAATGAGGTGCTGCAATGAATATGCAGCACCTCATTAGCATAATGGCAGCCACGAGCGAACAGTTTACCAGTGATGCTTAGGAGGGAGATTCCACTGTAATTGTTGCGGTCGCTTCTGTCTCCTTTGTTCTTATACCAGGTTACAATGTTAGCGTTGCACATAACCTGTGGAACCTCTCCCTCTCTCCAGCACAGGCACAGTAGCTCATGTAGGGGTTCCAGGAGAGTGTCTGTGGCACACTTGTTTACCTCTGGTGGTATACCATCCTGTCCCGGGGCCTTTCCTACTGCAATGCTGTTGATGGCTTTCTTCAGCTCATCCACAGTTGGTTCCTGGTCCAGTTCATCCATTACTGGTAGGAGCTCGACAGCATCGAGGGCTGTATCAGCCACAATGTTCTCGCGTGAGTACAGCTCAGAGTAGTGCTCGACCCAGCACTCCATCTGTTTGGCTTTGTCAGCAATGACTTCACCAGATTTGGATTTCAGAGGTGCCATCTTGTTCTGGGTGGGTCCTAATGCCTTCTTGATGCCCTTGTACATTCCCCTGAGACTACCAAAGTCAGCACTGGTCTGGATGCTGCTGCATAGCTCTAGCCAGTAGTTGTCGGCACAGTGCCTGGCTGTCTGCTTAACTGTTTTTCTGGCTGCTCTGAGTGCTTGCAGGGTACTCCGGCTTGGTAAGTGTTTGTACTCCAGGAGTGCAGCGTGCTTCTTTTCGATGGCTGGAATCATCTCATCGGAGTTAGCTTCAAACCAGTGTTTCTGGCTCTTCTTCCAAACACCGACAAGGCCGTGTTGTAAATTGTATCCCTCAGATGCTGCCATCTGGATGTCACATTGGCAACCCCAGGGCTGCTGCGCAGATTCTCCTCGAGGATCTCTCTGAACTTTTCGGCTCTCTCTGAGTTTGTTGTCTTTCTGGCATCAATGCGGGGCCTTCCAGTTGGTTTAGAGTTGTACAGCTTCTTGGGAAACACCTTGAGTTTGGAGCAAACTAGCGAGTGATCTGTATTGCAGTCAGCACTATGATAGCTGCGTGCCAGAAGGACATTTTTGAGGTTATCACGTCTAGCGATGACCACGTCTAGTTGATGCCGTGTTTCGAGTGTGGGTGTCTCCATGACACTCTGTGCTGTGGCTTGGTTTGGAAAAATGTGTTTGTGATGCAAAGATTATGGTTCATGCAAAGTTCGAGAAGATGCTGTCCATTTTCATTCATTTTTCCCACACTGAAGTGGCCTAAGCAGGAAGACCATGAGTCACGATCGGCTCCAACTCTTGCACTGAAGTCACCCAAAATGTACAGTTGTTCGCGAGCAGGTATTTGCGCTATGGCAGCACTAAGCACGTCATAGAACTTGTCTTTTACTTCCGGTGCAGCATACAGGGTTGGAGCGTAAGCGCTGATCAGGTGGACAGGACTGGCGCAAGTTTGAAGTATGACCTGAAGGAGTCTTTCTGATCTGCCCATGACTAATTCCACCATTTGTAGAAGGGTGTTTCTGATGGCGAAGTCAACACCATGCTCCCTGGGTTCTTCTTGGGCTTTACCCTGCCAGAAAAAGGTGTGGTTCTTTTCCTTTAGAGATCCCGAATCTGCAAGTCGCGTCTCTTGCAGAGCAGCAATGTCGACTTGGAGCCTCTTCAGTTCCTCATTGATGACATCAGTCTTTCGGGTGTCGCTGATGTCCGGAAGATCTTCAGTCATACCGGTCAGCATGGACCGCACATTCCAGCAAGCAAGCTTAAAACTTTGATGGTTTCCTTTTCTTGTTGATTTTCTTATTGGTTTGCCTGGTCCTCAAATTCCAGTCACTTGTCAGGTTTGGGAACCTTAAGCCTCACACACCCAGTGAGGCAGGTGAACTGTGGCGGGACAGTACCCTACTGGCTGGGGGCTGCCCAGCTTGAGGCGGGCAGTGACTGTCCAGTGAGATGCGATGATCTCTCCCACCGTCGAAGGCAACCCCTGGCGCTCGTTCTCTATGCCAGTCGAGCTAGAGCTTATAACCGGTATCTGTTACCTCCTGTTTTGGTTCAACGCTGTTAAATGATGCTGGAGTACCTCTCCAGGAGCGAGCCTGGGCAATTTTTTGGGACCCTGGGCTGCCCAGACGCCAGTGTTCGCCTCTCGGCTTTACTGTTATAGTCCAAAGGAGAGGATAACCTCTATGTCTGTACCAGCTCAGGTGCAGGAGTTGCTGGGTCAATGCCAAAAGTTGGCACAGAACCGCCTTAGGACACCCCCCTGGATTTTCTGTCAGGGTTTACTCCCTTAGCCTTGCTCCTTCCCAGGATAACCCACAAGGCAGTGGGGCAGCCTAGGTGTATGTCTACAGTAATGAAAAATGCACAGCTGGCACTTGAGCTGTCTTGAATTCAGTAGGCTAAGGGGCTGTCTAACTGTAGTGTAGGTATCTGGGTTCTGCAGCCAGTGCTCTAGTGTCCTGCAAGGTGGGTGATTGAGCCCCAACAGCTGCACTGCAGTTAAATAGCACAAGTCGGCTCACGTGGGCCAGTTATGGGTGTTATATCCTCACAGTGGGGGCTGGTGGAGCTGAATTGCGCTATTCCCCAGGCTGCCTACTTGAAGGGTCATGGCTGCGACTGCCAGTGATCCTCTCCACCTGTGACTTAGCCATGCCCCTGGTGCTTCAGGATCTGAATTAATGAGAGGATGATAATGATGAGATTTCATAAGGTGTTGATGGGAATAGAGTTGTAAGAAAACCCATGCAGGAAACTTAAGTGAGAAAGCTGAGGCACAAGGGCAGTCCCAATTAGATCTCTGCTTAAATACAAAATCTCTATCTGCATCTACATCCGTATCTGCATAAATGAGCCAAGGCTATCTGCATTCCGATCTACTGGTACAGGTACCTACACATGTAAAGTGGGTATCTGTGGATTTGGAGGTCTCTAGTTCCTCTCAGTTACAGAAGGCAGATTCCAGCACCACAAAGAATCATTATAGCTGGCAGCTTCCGTAGCTGCAATGGGTGCCCAGGACATCTTCCATGCCTTGGCAGGCATTCTGTACCCCACAGTGCGCTGCTGAGCCACGTTCATGGCAGTGGAATCACAGATCAGTTTCTTTTCCCCAGTCCAGCAGAACAGCCTTCTCGTGCCAGAGAAAGGTAACTTCCCTGTCTCACTGAGGGTGAAAGACACATCGGCTATCCTCATTGAGGAGCAACAGAGAGAAAGCTTAGAACCTGATCTGTGCAGATAATTGCATCTAGGCTGTATCTACACTTGGGGTGTGTCTACACGTGCACAGTATTTCGAAAAGACCGGCCCTCTTTCGAAAGCGTGAAGGGAACGTCTACATGTACCATGAACTCGTTCGATGTGAAATCGAAGGAACGCAGCCCAGACATCGAAAGCTGGACCCCGATCCCGCATGGGAAAAGTGCCACCCGTCGAAAAACAACATTGAAAGAAGTCACGTGTAGACGTGCCACAGCCCGTTCTTTCGAAAGAGGAGTCCTCCACGATGGCGCCCCAGTCTAAGCGCGGAGAAGCCCTGCCACACCAAACGGAGCTCTATGACCTGCGCGTCCGGCCGCTCTTAAAGCTGCACGGACCCAGAAACCCCGTGGCAGGAAGCTGAGAGCGGGCAAGATGCGAAAGCACGAGCTCCAGGCAGCACACCATCTCAGCTGCACCCGACAACACAGAGAGGCACATGCCAGTGCCCAACAGTCCCCTGAGCCCCGGGGTCCCCCCTCAGAGCCCCCACAGGGCTCCCAGGGGTCTGTCCCTGAAAAAAAGAAAAGGGCCCCCTCCTGGACGGACTGCAAACTGAGAGACCTCCTGGGCCTCTGGAGGGAAGAGAAGGTCCTCTGGAGATGGGGGTAAAGCGAAGGAACACCACTGCCTTCGCCCACCTTGCCTGGGGACTGACCAGTCAAGGCCACCCGGAGCAGACCCCGGAGCAATTCTGGAGCAAAGTTAAAGAGCTCCAGCAGGGCTATGCCCGGGTCCGGGACGAGGCCGGGCGCTCAGGAGCAGGCCCCTCCACCTGCCCCTACTATAGGGAGCTCCATAACATCCTGGGGCCCCGGGACAGCTCCCCACCAAAAGCAGTCCTGGACAGCTCGGCAGACCAGCCCGAGCCAGAGGAGCTGCAGGAGCCAGGACCAGCCAGCCCGAGCCAGGGGGCAGACACCACCCGGGAATGGTCCAGTGAGGAGGGTGACCTCGTCATCGACGTCCCCTCACGGTCGTCCAGCTGGGCCACAGGGAGCCAGGCATCCCCGGAGATTCTCGAGGTCCCCCCCGGTAAGTGCACAGCGGGGCCAGCACGCCTGCAGGTAGGGCAGGGGTGGCACCCCTGACAGTGGCCTGAGCACAGGCCCAGAGGCCCAGAGCCACACACCCCGGCCAGCCACAGCCCGGAACATGCCATCTGCTCCTGCCAGCGCCACCCAGCACCTGGACCCGTGGACAGTTCCAGGCAGCCAGTTGCCCAGTGGGACGCCCGCAGGCCAGCCCACACCCGGGAATGGTTCCAACCAGGGGGGAAGCCTGTGTGCACTTGATGCCACAGGGGTGCCATGTCCACCATGGCCAGGCCCTGGGAGGGTCGGGGAGGCAGGGCCCCAGGGGGACAGGGTCCCGGGGGGAATGGGGACGAGGTCCTGCTTGGAGACTGATATGCTATCCCTCACCCCTTGCAGGTGCAGCAAGTGAGGGCCCACGCAGTCCATCAGTGTCGGTGGTACCCGAGAGCCCCCCAGTGGCATCGGACAGATGCTGGGCACCCTCAGCAGCATCGTTACGCCGGGTGCGCAGCCGGAGGTCACAGTGTCGCCCGGTGGGTGACCCCGCCAACCTCCGCCAGGCGGAGCTTATGGAGCACCAGCTCCGGCTGGAGGAGTCCGACCTGGTGTGGTGGAGGGAGGCCGGGGACAGGCTCATGTCCCGCCTGGACGCCATTCATGGGACTTTACAGGAGCACGTGGGCAATGTGGCCCGGCTCCTGGCCCTCCACACCCCCCCTCCAGCTGCCCAGTCCCCTGAGCCCCCCGCAGGGTCCCCCCCAGAAAGGTCCTACCAGGGTCCCCTGCCCACCCCACACTCCCCCCAGAGTCCTCCACCCCACCTCACACAGATGCCCCCCCCCACCATCCCACCACGCCCGTACCTTCCAGTGCTCCCCGCCCCATCCCGGCCCCCCATGGCACCAGCTCCCATGGAGGAAGGGGATCTCGGGGCTGGTGTAGCTCTTGGCCCACAACCCCCTTGCCCGAGTGACCCTCCCAGTTCTAGCCCCCTCCCAACCCCTTTCTGAGTTCAGGCCCCCTCTCCCAGTTCTAGCTCCCTCCCTACCCCCTTCCGAGTTCAGGCTCCCTGCCCCCTCTCCCAGTTCTAGCCCCTGCCCTATACCCCCCACACATTGTACACAGTTGAACTTTTACACCAGTTTTTTACAGTTTATTATTGATAAAGGTTTATGTTGTGCACCACTACCTGTGTCCTGTGGTCCCATGGAGGGGAGGCATGGCATGGTGGCGATGGCGGTGCATGTGGTGGGGGGGTGGATGTATGGGGGGAGGGGGAGGTGTGGGCATTGAGGTGCTCAGTGTGGCCCCGGAGCGAGACTTGCACAAAGGGCCTCCCGGATCCGGACACCATCGCGGTTCGCCTGGTGGCTGGTGACAGCAGCCAGCTGCTCGAACCCCACAGTGGCTTCAACTGCCCACCCCTGGATGTAGGCATCCCCCTTGGCTAACACAATGGTGTGGAGGACGCAGCAGGTGCCCACCACTTGTGGGACATTGTGTATCCCCACCTTGAGGCGGGCAAGAAGGCACCGCCACTGCCCCTTGAGGCGCCCAAAGGCCCACTCGACCACATGCTGGGCCTGGTTGAGATGGGCATTGAAGGCCTCCCTGCTGGGGTCGAGGTGGCCAGTATAGGGCCGCATCAGCCATGGCAGTAGGGGTTATGCCTCATCCACAACTAGGCATAGTGGCATGGTGGTGTCCCCAACTGGCATTTCCTGCTGCGGGATGAAGGTGCCGGCCTCCATACGCTGGCACAGGCCAGAATTGCAGAAGACCCTGGCGTGTGTTCACCCTGACCAGCCCACGTTGATGTCCGTGAACCGGCCTTTGTGGTCCACCAGGGCCTGGAGGACCACCGAATGGTAGCCCTTCTGGTTGATATAGCGGCCGGCACTGTGTGGTGAGGTGCAGATGGGGATATGCATCCTGTCCAGGGCACCAAAGCAGTTCAGGAACCCCAATGAAGATAAATCCTTGACGATGGAGTCCAGATCCCCGACGCAGATGACCCGGTGCAGAAGCATGGCATTCAGGGCACAGACAACCTGCAGGGAGGGAGGCTGTGCACTCTCGTGAGGGTGTGGCAGGGTGTTCCCAGCTGGCGACCCTCTCCTGCCCCCCCAACCAGCAATCCCCTTTCCCAGCCCTCCCCCCCGAGGGGTCCCTGTGTCCATGGGCCCCCTTCCCCCTTTCCATAGTGGGAGTGAGCTCCGGGCCTGGCTTACCTCCACGAGCACTGCTCTGACAGTGGCCTTGCCCACCCTGAACTGGTGACCCACTGAGCAGTAGGAGTCCGGGGTGGCCAGTTTCCACACCACAATGGCGACTCACTTCTCCAGGGGAAGCGCAGGCTGCATGGTGGTGTCCTGATGCCTCAATGCAGGTGCCAGCCAGTGACACAGTTCCTGGAAGGTGTCCCGGCTCATGTGAAAGTTCCAGAGCCAGGTGACATCATCCCATTGCCCCAGAACCAGTCGCTCCCACCAGTCTGTGCTGCTGGGGTGGCTCCACAGACGCCAGGGTGCAAGGGGGCGGGGTGCAGGCTGGGCACGCTCCATGTCCTCAGGGGGGCTATTCTGTCTCCCAAGGAGGAGGGGAGTGGCTGCGGCGACAGTGCAGACAACGTGGGGAACAGTGCCCACGATGTCTGCATCCAGTGAGAGGAGCAGGGTGTCGTCGGCCATGGTGCTGCTGTGCTGGGGTCCTGCGTTGCTCCTGGCAGCTCGGCAGGCCTCGGCTAGTGCAGGGCTGGGGAGATGAAGGGGGGGCCCTTTAAGGTGGCGGCTGGCTGCAGGCCCCGGAAGGACTTGGCGGCCATGAGACCCCGTCCGCGGCATCTCCGCCTCCCTTCTTTCGAAAGAGCGCTCGGACACATGTGAACGCTCTCTTTCGAAATAATGGGATGGGGTCTTTGAAAGAGTGGGTCGGAACTGCGATCCGCCTTTGCTGCGTGGTCGTGTTCTTTTGAAAGATGGTATATCGATTTCTGAATTTCAGTTTTGCTCTTTCAATGGTGGGCTCCCATGTAGACACACCCTTGCATTCCTCTTTTGAAAGAGGTATGCAAATGAGTAATTTGAAAATGCAAATGAGGTTCAAATTTGCATATCTGACCCTCATTTGCATGTTCTCATTTCAAAATAGCTTATTTCAAAAGAAGAAAACCAGTGTAGATGCTGCTCTTATGAAAATAAACCCCATCTTCAAAAGAATCCTTCTTCCCCTTTTCTATGGGAAGGATTCTTTCAAAGATGGGGCTTACTTTCGAAAGAGAATATGCAAGTGAGGTGTCAGATACGCAAATTTGTACCTCATTTGCATTTTTATTCACCTCATTTGCATACCTCTTTTGAAAGAGGAATGCGAGTGTAGACACAGCCATAGAGTAGACCCATTGTTTAGGAGCAAGAGTAGAAGATGTGGCTGTCTAGGGCTGGGGTGTCGGGGAATCGAATCAGCTCTAGTCTGCCTGCGTTTCCAGTGATCAGTCTAAGGCATAGCTTGCTAGCAGTGGGGGAAAGCCCAGTAAGAGGAGCTCCTGCCAGTGCTTACAGATATAAGGAGAAAATGGTTCTCCAAAAGTGATTACATTCAAATTCCCTGAGCCAGGTGCTACAACTAAGCCTGCTGGGAGGGAGTTTGATCAAGTGTCATATCTCTTTCTGCAGCTGTCATTTTTATAACCCCGCGTGGTGGGTGAGCCCAAGAGTCTCTGAGGGAGTGAGGGAGAAATATCCATTTTTAATGAAATGCTTACAAGAAATCCTTCCCACTTTAAGAGCATGAGACAAAGCTCTAGAAGCAGACAGGAGGTGAGCTATTTTCAGCCACACGTTGTGGAGAGATCCATGGAACGTGGTGGGTGGGGGGAGAGGGTGAGATTGACATGACACATGTGAAGGACAACTCTGGCCCCCTACCAAAAGCAGAATCCAATACCTATTCATAGGCAGCAGAGCAGCTGAGAGTGCAGAACGGCAGGGAGGGCTCAGCTCATTGGTCTGAACTCTCCTCTTGTGCTGGAGGGAGAAAGTTAGGCGAGGGCTTTTTGGGGGACTCCAGAGGAGGTTGATGCCATTTTTGGAGATGGAAGTGGGAGCTGCCACCCCGTAAGAGCTGGGGTTTTGCCTGGAAGAGGAGAAGAGACTATCAGAGAAGAAAAGATACCAAATCTGCTGAAGTCATGGGAGCTGAAGATGAACTGCTGGTCACGCTGTCTGGTGGGGCCCCCTGGGGCTTCCGGCTGCAGGGGGGTTCTGAACAGAAAAGACCCCTTCAGGTGTCAAAGGTAGGACTGGAAGAAGATAACTGTTTCTAGAGCCAGGCTATGCAATTGATCCCAGGTTTGCAAGGCGAGTCAGACATCTCCCACCATTATTCAAGAATGCTCTGGAAACACAGAGGCTTTGAAAGGAGATCTTGGGTGGGATGGTCTGGCAGTGCCCAGAGAAGGGTGAGAGTTCTGAAAGGGGTGTTGCTGAGATAGAAATAGACACCCAATGGGCAGGTGAGGCTCTGCTTTCTTCCACTGATGCACATCACTGCTCTCCACTGTAGAACTGAGATAATCTGGACACTTCAAATTCTGCACAATTCTCCTCATTTGCAAAGAAAGTATAACAGCAGCAACAGTGCAGGGGTGAGAGCTCTTATTACTGAGGCTTTGTGATTTGTATGATACATCCAGCAGCACATTATGAAGTATGAAAATCATTAACATTGTTTGACAATGGTCAAATGAAAGGAACAAAGCCATTCTGTGATGCAGTGCCCATGGGTTTTCTTTAGCTGCATTTGTGCACTAAATTGCAGAAGTCTACCATCACATTGGGTCTCACAGCCACCAATGCAATAGAATTGCTTTCTAAGCTGAATGAGTGCAGCGGGCATTGGTTCAGGGGACTGAGGGTAGGAGGGGAAAGGATGAACAGAAATGAAGATGACCTGTGAATTACTCTCTCTCTCTCAGCAGCAGTTGCTATAATTCTCTCTGTTCTCTGTGCAAAGTGATCATTGAGGTCAGGGGTATGGACATATGACAGCTAGAAAAACCATCCGCTATATTAATACACAATTACTGCCTTAGGCTTGACCCTAGGGTATTTGTGGATGTCATGGCAGCGGAAGCAAGGACAAGAACATGGGATAACCATCAGCTTCTGGTTTCTTAGGAATCTTGTTCCTGGAGAAGAGCATTGGCAAAGGGTTTGTTCTGTAGACATTCAGCCAAATGACAGACTGTCTTAGCTTGGTCCCCAGCTACAGGTCCCTAAAACGGGAAAGATGACCATCGCTAAAGAGAGAGAGAACTTCTTCACAAACTCAGGAGTCCTGGGTGCTGTGGGGAAAAAAGCCAACACCAGTGGTCCTACCTATCCAGAGAGTCTGGGCAGAAAAGTGGTTTTGGCGTCCCCATAAACTGTGCAGAGTCCCTCGGGTTAGTTTGCTTCCAGTTTTGCATGGCACTTGGGAAGGGGCTGTCCGTTCAATTGGGCTTATTGCATGCAGTCAGGAAGGGAGCTGCCATTGAGGTCAGGAAGATTAGACAGGAAAGGAAAGGTGGAGGAGTTGCACAGTAGGTAAGGGAGAAGTATGATTGCTCAGAGCTCCACTATACGTCTCAAGCAAAGCCTGTTGAGAGTCTTTGGGTTAAGATTAGAGGTGAGAGCAACAAGAGTGATGTATTGGTGGGGCTGTGCCATAAACCACCAGACCAGGCGGGTGAGGTAGACAAGGCTTTCTTCAGACAACAATCACAAGTTTCCAGATCACAGTGTCAATAACGCTGATATCTGCTGGAAGATAAATGGGATTGTCCACAGACGACCGAGGAAGTTTTTGGAGAGTGTTGAAGCAACTTCCTGGTGCAAGTGCTGGAGGAACCAAATACGTGCCATGCTTCTCTTGACCTGATGCTCACAAACAGGGAAGAATTAGTAGGGGAAGTAGAAGTAGGTGGCAACCTGGGCAGCAGTGATGGTCAAGTTCAGGATCCTGATCAAAGGAAGAAAGGAGAGCAGCAGAATATGGATCCTGGACTTCAGAAAAGCAGACTGACTCCCTCAGGACAGGATCCCCTGGGAGGCTAATATGAGGGGGAAAGGAGCCCAGGAGAGCTGACTGTATTTTAAATAAACCTTATGAAGGGTACAGAAACACTCTATCCTAAAGTACAGAAAGAATTTCAAATGAGGTCAGTCAGCTTGGTTTAACAGAAGAATCTTTGATGATCTTAAACACGAAAAGGAAGCTTATAAGACATGGAAACCTGGACAGATAACTAGGGAAGACTATAAACACATCACTTGAGTATGCAGGGGTGTAATCAGGAAGGCCAAAGCCCAACTGGAGTTGTAGCTAGCCAAGGATATGAAGGATAACGAGAAGGGTTTCTAGAGGTATATTAGCAACAAGCAAGAAGAACATTAGGGAAAGTGTGGGACCCTTACTGAATGGGGAAAGAACCTAGTGACAAATGATGTGGAAAAAGGTGAAGTATTCAATGCTTTTTTTGCCTTGGTCTTCACAGAAAAGGTCAGCTCCCAGGCTGCTGCACTAGGCAGCACACTATGAGGAGGGGAGCAGCTCTCAGTGGTGAAAGAACAGGTTAAGGACTATTTTAAAAAACTGGACATACACGGGTCCATGGGGCCAGACGCAATGCATCTGAGGGTGCTGAGGGAGTTAGCTGATGTCATTGCAGAGCTTTGAAAACTCGTGGTGATTGGGAGGAAGGCAGTCCAGATGATTGGAAAATGGAAATGTAGTGCCCCTCTTTTAAAAAAGGTAGTTCTGGGAACTACACACTGGTCAGCCTCATCTCAGTCCCTGGAAAAATAATGGAGAGGATCCTAGAGGAATCTGTCTTGAAACACTTGGAGGAAAGGAAGGTTTTCAGAAACAGTCAACATGGATTCACCATGGGCAAGTCATACCTGACCAACCTACTTGCCTTCTATGACGGGATAATTGGTTGTGTAGATATTTTGGGGAAGGCAGTGGATATAACTTGACTTTAGCAAAGTTTTTGGTATGGTCTCCCATGAGCAAGTTAAAGAAGTATGGCCTGGATGAATGAAGTATAAGGTGGATAGAAAGCTGGCTAGATCATCAGGCTCAACAGGTACTGATCTGCCACTGATCTGGCTGGCTACTTGGCAGCTGGTAGTAAGCTATGTGCCCCAGGGCTTGGTCCTGGGGAAGTTTTTTTTCTACATCTTCATTAATGAACAGTGATGGTGGGATGGATTGCACTCTCAGAAAATGTGCAGGTGACACTAAGCTGTGGAGAGAGGTAAATGTGCTGAAGGGTAGGGATAGGGTCCAGAGTGACCTAAAGTAAGCGGAGGTGTGGGGCCCTTACTGAATGGGGAAGGAACTAATGAGAAGAATCCTGTGCATTGCTGCAGACCAACTGGCTAAGTGGCAGTACTGCAGATAAGGACCTGGGCGTTAGAGTGGACGAGAAGCTGGATGTAAGTCAACAGCATGCTCTTGTTGCCAAGAAGGCTAATGGCATGTTGGGCTGCTTTAGTAGGAGCATTGCCAGAAGACTGACGGAAAACAATTATTTCCCTCTATTCACTAGTGCAGCCACACCTGGGCTGCATCTACACTTGCATCCCTCTTTCAAAAGAGGCATGCAAATGAGGGAAGTTGAAAATGCAAATGAGGTGTGGATTTCCATTTTTTTATGGGAAGAAGGGTTCTTTCGAAGATGGGGTTTGCTTTCGAAAGAGCCATATCCACACTGCTTTTCTTCTTTTGAAAGAAGCTCTTTCAAAAGAAGAATATGCAAATGAGGTGCCAGATATGTAAATCTGCACCTCATTTGCATTTTTGATTTCCCTCCTTTGCACGCCTCTTTCGAAAGAGGAATGCAAGTGTAGATGTAGCCCTGGAGTGTTGTATCCAATTTTTCACTCCCCACTCCACTCCAAAAAGTTTGTGGACAAATTGGAGAGTGTCCAGTGGAAGGCAATGAAAATGATTAGGGCACATGACTTATGAGATGAAGCTGAGGGAATTGGGCTTATTTAAGTCTTCAGGAAAGAGTGAGGTGGGATTTCGTAGCATCTTTCAATTCTCTGAAGGGGTTTTCAGAAAGGATGGAGCAGCATTGTTCTCAGTGGTAGCAGATGACAAAACCAGGAGCAGTGATTTCAAACAGTGGTGCAGGAGGTCTAGGTTGGAGGTGAGGAAATAAAAAGTTTCACCAGGAGGGTGGTGAAGCACTGGCATGGGTTGCCTAGACCGGTGGTGGAATCTCTATTCTTACAAGTTTTTAAGCCCGGGCTTGACAAAGCACTGGCTGTGACAATTAAGTTGGGGATGGTCGTGCTTAGAACAGGAGGTTGGACAAGATGACCCCCTCATATCTCTTCCAACCTTAATCTTCTAAGATTTTACATTCTTTGTAGAAAACTGGATACAGCCTGCACCAGACATGTTTAAATGGCATTAGAATATTTTTCATATTATTCCCATATTATTGTTCCTTTCCTAAGATATCATGTAATTTTATTCGTATTTTTGTGTGTTCCTACCTTTCCAGTACCTTGAGCTAACATTTTTGTTGAGCTGTTCTCAGTGATGCTAAGAACTTTCTTTACAGTTGCAACTAATTTTGAGCTCATTAGTGGGTACATGATTTAAACTGTTCTTTCCAACATGTAGTCAGTGTTTGTCTCAACCGAATAATGAAACAACTGAAAAGTGGAATTTGAAGCCGCTTCTCCACACAGGAACTAAGGCATCTTATAAGGAGAACACACAGCTTGACAAGTTGTTTCCAACCTTGTGGCTACATGAAGGGCTCCATTGCAGCACTGAAGAGGAGAGGTGGCGGGCTCAGCTGATGTAGAACTGACATAGCTGACTTCTGTGCTTCTCCGTCTTCCACAGCCTCTGGCTTAAGGGACATGCTCACAGTGAGTTGCACTCTGGCTGTCAGTCCTTTGGTGCTAGAGTCAATCTGATGTAATTATTGTAGCTCTGAGACTGCTCTAAACTAAACCAGGAGGCAAACAAGACTGGTCTCAGGATCAGGGAGATGCACACGGCTCACCAGTATCCAGTGAACATAGGACTATCAGCAGATGTGAATCACTAATATTAAATTGGGACAGGGCCAGCTTTAGTGATGACTCAGATCCTAGGTTAACTGACAGACGTCATACCTAGCATCTCACAGCCAAGCACAAAGACAGTTAGGCAGCATCACAACTCTCAGTCACAGCAGGGATGGAGAGAGTGTTAAAATAAACGTGTTGAAGTCAATTAACAGTCAAAAGGGTAAATGGTTTGACCTGTGACTGTGAAAGTTACCCCTAAAGTCACCCAGTAATAAATAAGCTAGAGGGGCAACAGATTTGATAAACCAGCTGCTCAAGCAGATGCCCTTCCACATTGTGGGACAGAAACAACGTTGCTGGCAGCCTAGTGGGTAGAGGCCAGGCATGCCAAATACCTCCAGGCTACACAGCTGCTTTAATGGTGTTCAGAGTGCTCTGGAGCTTGTTTTATGGCCTTTCTGCGGTTAGGTAGGTACTGCAGCTGCCAAATCCAGAAGGTGTTTTGGAAGCAGTGCTTGTGGAACTTAGTTCATGGGGTATGAACAGAAAGCTCAGACAGCCATGCAGGGTATGTGGCTTGAGCATAGAGACCTGCAAGCTACTCACCCAGCATGGGACTAATGCTGGGTAGGATTAGCCCTGCTACTGAGCTTTAGGAACAAGAGACTCCTGAAATTGCTCCACTCCTCCCAGGTGAGGGGAGGGAGTTAGGTTTCTTTGGTCCAGGGGAGAAGGTGAGCTGCACATGGACAACCAAATCCTCAGCTGGTGCAAATCTGCAGAAGCAATTTACATTAACTAGTGGTCCAGCTCCCAATTCCCTGGGCATCCCCAAGGCTCAGGCTGAAAGGCAAGGAAAGAGCACATGCATGGGTACACCATCTCAAAATGGAATAGAGATAGAGGAATGGCTGGACGAGCAACTGCAAAATCAGAGAGACTGTTCCATGCATTTTATGTTAGTTTTGCTGTGAACATCTCTTTGGGCTTGTCTACACTTGCCCCCAACTTCGAAGGGGGCATGTTAATCAGGGCAACAGGAGATTACTAATGAAGTGCTGCAGTGAATATGCAGCACTTTCATTAGGCTAATTCTGCCCCACGGCAACTTCAAAGCATCAAACTCGGAAGTGCTGGCATGCATGTAGCCATGGGCTCTGTGAAGCGTCCGCGCTACTTTGAAGTGCCTTTACTCCCCAAAATTTTGGTATTATGCTGCTTGCCCCAGGGCTTGGTCCTGGGGTTGTTTTTTTCTACATCTTCATTAATGATCTCAATGATGGTGGGATGGACTGCGTCCTGCCTGTTGGGAGGAGAAGCCATAACATTTTGGGGAGTAAAGGCACTTTGAAGTAGTGCGGGCACTTTGAAGTGCCTGCGGCTACAGGCATGCTGGCCCTTTGGAGTTTGACGCTTTGAAGTTGCTGCACGGGAGAATTAGCCCAATGAAGTGCTGCATATTCACCGCAGCACTTCATTAGGAATCTCCCATCACCATGATTAACATGCCCCCTTCAAAGTTGGGGGCAAGTGTAAACAAGCCCTTCAGGGTCATGATTCAGCAGCTCAGTAATTCCCACTAGTGTCCCTGTCTAGCTCCTCACAGTGTGCCCTTGGAGATAATCCCACTTCCAGGTCTCTCGCTTAACCTCTCACTTAGCTTCCTCCCTTTCGACTCCTGTTCCCCTCCCCATAGGAGCCATACAGACGGTTAGGTCTCAGGTTTTGCCCACATACTAAGACTATCCCAGCTTTGTGTCGACCCTTCTCCGATATCTCCATCCTTTATAGTCAGTCCAGTCACAGACAAGTAGATGCTCCTGTCCCTGAGGAGGCCCAAAGCTTCTTTAGTGGAAGGCTCCCCATGATTGCAGTGGGAGTCCCCAAAGGCTGATCACATTCCTCCGTCTATCCATCTCTAAGGCTGCCAGCCAAAAGGTCCTGAGACATCAGCAGGTTCCTGATAGCTCTGAGTACCTGGAGTCAGCCTGAGTACCAGAGATGGATGCTCCCCTTGCCTTATCACCTGCCTCTGGTAAAGAGTTTCAGATGGCTTCCTCACCACCACTGTGCTACAAATCTACAGGCTGCACGTTCCAACCAAAGCAGCCATGTCCCTTCTCAGCAGATTCTTTACACAACAGCCCCACTCAGGCCAGTGGCACTCTGCAGTTTGTGCCTGTGTCCCTCTCTGGGGATTACAGCTTCAAATTCTACTGGTTTAGCTGGTAGATCTGGTTTCTTCTCAGCCCTCATGGTCTCTCCGACGGAAAGTACTGTGCTTATGTAGTGTACTGTGATCCAGCCTGTTGGGGTAGTGCTGACGGATTCCAGCTCAAAGCACAGATCTTTATTTTAAGCTTGCATTTCTCTATTGGCTGCAGGAAGCTTATAATACGCAGCACTGGCACTCAGAGCCATTTCTGCGGACTAGTTTTTGTCTCTCCTCATTGTTCCTGGTGTTATATTAAACTCTGGGGCTCTGAGCTAGGAGTTCCACAGCAAAGAGTTCTCATGGCATCCTTGGGAAGTGCAGGCTTTGTCTGGGACCCTGGCCTGGCTTTGGGCAGACACACAGGGTTTTACTGTGCTTGGTATAATCCACCCTGTGCTCTTTTGCTTTTCCCTGCACCCCGTCCTGCTGGCAAAAGATAAAGTACTGACAATGCTGGCGACTGAAGTTACCAGTTTATCCCTGGAATATGTGTGGCATGTGGCAATGCAAAGTCTCCCACAAAGCTTCATCACGGGGGCCCCAGAGGAATCACCCACTGTAATTCAAGCCTAATGACCACTCCGGCTTTGGCCTTTCTGCTGCCAGCAAGAAGAGTGATCATTGACAATTGTACCCATTTCTGCAGCCCGCAGGCCCCTGGCTGAAACCAACTGGCACTTTCCACATAGGTCACCAATTAAAGGCCAATGGCTTTTGGCCCCTCTTGTCATGGGCCTCATTCTCCTTCACATTACTGCAGATTGACATCAGATTGACAGTTACTCCATGGCATTCAGTGTAGTTGTACTGGCACACAACCTGGAGCGACATAAGGGGCAGCCGGGCCCCAGAGCTGCATTCCAACCAGCAACTGACAGGTGAAAGGCCGTTATATGAAACTGCTACCAATCCCTTGAGCTACTCCAGCTTTTGTCTTCCTGCTGTGAACGTGCCACTGACTCAGAATGGTTCTGTTTCCCACTCTTCCTGCCCATAGCTTGGGGCCTGGTCCCATCCTTCTCCTGGCCTTCTAGTGCTCTCCTATTCCTGCGTTCCCTGTGCTCTGCTTGGCCACCCTCAGGTCCCTGTCTCTCCCACGCTTTCTTTCCACAGCAGCAAAGCTCCGCTTCCTATGAAGAGACATTTGTCTGGGGCTAGATCAGCTTCTCCAAATAATAGCCTTCTGAGGGCTTGTTTCTGCCTCCGTGGATATCAGTGGGAGCAGGATCTGGACTGCAAGTGGGTCTTGGGGATGCTTCACATGATCTGATTTATGTTCAATGAATCATTTGTATCCCAAAATCTGGGGCTCTCTGCTTGCTGACATGCACATCTGACTCCAGCCTTCATATAAGAACCTGATATCTTGCTGCTTCATTCTGTTTCAGGTCAAGTATTTATCTAATGCCTTCAGTAGCTATTCTAGTGTGTATGGCATTATCGCTTGGCAACGTTGCTGCGTCTCAGTTCTCATCTTCTCCCCGCAGTGAAGTAATCAAAAACCTTTCTTCATAGCTTCCTTTCAGTCTTCTTTGGCCACTTCTGTGTACAGTTGTGTTTTCAACCTCTGGTCTGGAGCTGGGCTTCTAACTTAGAAAATCAGAGCTGCTGGTAAGCTCCGCCAGCCCAAATGTCTTTTCAGAGTGGTCTGTGTCTGCTGATTTCTGGTTGAATGGACTGGAGGACTAAACCCAAATAATGTGACCAGTTCTACCCTCACACTGGTGCAGACGAGAAGAAAGCAGGTATATGTGAGATCACACTTGGGCCCTGTATATCCCCACCATCCCCAGCCCCATGTCACTGATCAGGCCTTCCATTACTAACATGGAAATAACTTTACAAAGGTAATTCATGTTTCACCACTGATGCTCTTTGTTTTGTCTTTTGCTCTTCCTCATCTTGGCCGCCCAGAGCAGGCTGCTGGTTTCATTCCCTGGTTTGCCTGCCCACTCTAACACAGCACTACTAGGAGTTCCAGTGTTGTACAGCCGTTCTTCCATTTAAACAAATACGTTCAGTGAAACTTAACACAACCACCCTGCCTCTGGTCAAGCCCACAAGCCGCTCAGAGACCCTGATGCTGGTAAAACTGCTGGTGCCAGTGAAGCCAACAGCCTACGCTGGCCCCTGAGCAAAGGGGAGGCAGCTCTGCACCCCCAGAAAGGGGGATATGGAGGACAGAAAGGGAGTGGCAGAGGACAGCCGGCCCTCAGCATGGCGCAAAGAGTGGGGCATCCCCCCAACCCTTACTGCTGCCCAGGGTGTGTGACTTGTTGCTCCGTCACAGTGCTCCAGCAGTGATTTAAAAGGCCCAGGCCTCTGGCCACCCCGACAGCTACTGTAGCAGTGGCTGGAGTCCTGGGCCCCTTTGAATTACCGGGTCCCCTGTGCAATTGCCTCTCTGCTCCCCCATTGGCAGGCCTGGCTGGTGCCATTTGTTTACATGTCGGTTCACAATACAGAGCCACATTCCTGCAGGCTTAGGGACCCAGCAGCAGGCCCTGAAGTCGTCAACTGGTGCCACCCCCACAGGTGCCAACTTCCTCCTTTGCCCAGAGGTGCTCAATGCCCACTCGGCCCCAGCTCCCACCCCACCTTTCTGCCCTGCCTCTTTCTGTCCCAGCCCCAGGCCCCATCCCCACATCAAACTTTCCCCCAAGTCCCTATCCATGCCCCACCTCTTCCTGCCTTCACTCTGTCCTGGGCTGCCTCTTCCTACCCAGTTCCACCCCCTCCCCCAGCACACCCTGTCCCCTCCGCTTCCCTCCCCCAGTGCCTCCTGCACACCAGGGAGCAGCCGATTGCAATGGACAGGAGGCACTGCAGAGAGGGGAGGAGTTGACTGGCGGGGCCACCAGTGGTTGGGAGGTGCTGGAAGGGGGTGTCGATTGGTGGTATGGATGTGTTGGGGGAGGGGGAAAGCAGCAAGTGACAGAGGAGGGGTGACAAGAGGCAGACAGGACGGGGCTTTGGGGGAAGAGGTGGAGGGGACCTCCGTGGGGGCGGGAGCAGGGCTGGTTAGATTCTGACTCGTCTGCTGCTAGAGAGTGGCCATGTGCCCTTTTAAGCCCTGTGCTGATTTTTCTTCTTTTTTCCAAAGTGTCCAGTGTGTTCTGCTAGCTTGGTTAGCTGGCAACAGCACATGGCACAATGCCCCTTTTGTCCACAACGTGGGGCGCGCAGAGCCAGGGCGGCAGGTTTGTAGAAATTCTGGTGCTGCCAAGAACAGCTCCTGCTTCACTATTGGTTCTGGTGTCTGCCGAAGTGCCTGGCAGAGGTGGGGGGAAGATGCCCCCATCCCGCATTGAGTCCCACCTATCAAACAAGCATGTGCTGCAGGAGCTGCCCGTTGGGAGGAGAAGCCATAAACTGTAACCAAACTGCTTGTGGTTGTCCACAGCACAATTCCTTTCCTAAGGGAGGCTGGTGCAAAGCAGGGAGCTTGGGTGAAAGGCCTCAAGAAGGGCCATGGGCTCTGATTGGACTAGACATGAATCCACTGGGTTACTGTCAGGGCATCTCCACAATTAATGCTCCAGTCTGTGTCACTCCACACATACCGCTCGCTAAATATAGTGCACACTGAAGGACAGATGCTGCCAATTCACATCTGACTCTCTCCTACATTCCACTCGCACTCTGTTCCCAAAGCTCTGCTGAAATCCCAGGAGACATGTCCAGCCAGCACTTGGCCCCTTCATCTCCCTGGAGCTGTAAAAGAAAAATTTGCCTGGCTCTCCTCCCTGTCCTACACCCTTATTCTCTCTCTCCCCTTAATCTCTTCTCCTGTCCTGTCTTCAGCGCTTGCTTCCTTCACCTATTTTTCTTTCTTCACGTGCTTTTCCCTCTTTCTCAGTGGCCTTCTTCTCCCACCCTGTGGCTGATGACATGTGATCAATCAGAGGCACTGGCAGAAAAGAAAGAAAGAAAGAAAGATGTGAATCTCCAGGGGTGTGGTTGAAGGGAGGTCACTGTAGCCAACCAGGCTCGGGTTCCCCAGAAACGAGGCTGCACCCAGAAGGCGGGTGCTATATTTGGTTTATTGAAAGCACGTGACACCCGCGGCGGGGAGACGCTGCAGTCACCCATGGGGGAAGACCCGACGCACCAGAGCTTCGCTCGGGGAGAAGCAGGCCTCCTAACACAAGCTGATAAAGCTGAACTCATTAACACAAGATTGCCTAAAATTGCCTATGCATTTCTTATCACTATCTCTTGTGGCCTACTGCCAGCATAGCCTTGAAGTCTTGGCAAGCGCGCCTTATTCTCCAGCCGTTCCCATGGCAGTTATTTTGCAGCTTTTCACCTTGCACAGACTGGTCTGTTTAGATTCTCCTGAGGATTCACAGAGGGGTCGGACTGCGCTCTCGACCGTTACAATGTCTTCTTGCACCCTACAGTCACTTTTACCTTTCATGCTAATGATCACAACTAGAAGGCGCACAGAGAGCAGCTACTAAGGGTGAGCCAAAGGCGAGATTAATGCACAGACGCTAACGCACAGCAAATCCCTGGATGGAGGCACTCATTCAGAAGAGGCCTTAGTTCACCTCATTCTAGTATCAAGATGCAGGAACTAACACTTGAGCTTCTGAGGCTATGTCTACACAATGAGATAAATTCGAATTTAAGGCAGTTAGCTCAGTATTACCACGTCACTGTCTTCACTGTAAACACCATTAGCTCGATTCAGGGAGCACTAATATTGGTATTGTATCATTGACGGCTGGGTGTGGCATCAAGTTCAAATTTACAAGTTCAAATGAAGGCCAGTGTGGAAGTGCCCTATCTTTGAATCGAATTCATTAGCCTCCAGGGGTGTCCCATATGTATCCCACAATGCCCCACGGTGCTCCGGTTTGGCCACTTCCATCTCTTTTGCTCTCCAGATGTGCAGGAATTAGGTAACAGGGAGCCCATGGCTATGGGGTCATGCTTGTATGAGAGTCTGAGAAACGTCTTTCTTTGCTACCAGCACTGCGAGCATATCTCCCCGTTAACAATAGCCCCGACACAGACTTCATTGTTCTGTCTCTACCGCCGCTAGTGGAGCACTTGTTTTTCATTTCTGTGCTGGCGCCAGCCTAGTCGTGCTGCACCATGTGGCAGCTAAGCTGTTGTGTTTGTAGGCAAGGCTGAGAAACTTATTTTCCGTGGTTTACATTTGTGCAGGATGCCCCTCCCCTCCCTCTCCCACTGGTGCCATGCGGTCAGGATCTCTCCTGCACCCAACCACACCACGTGGATGGCGCCTGACCCAATAAAAGGACCATACCTGCTATTCACTGCAGACCATGCTGCCAGGCAGCACCAAGTCCTGGCTTGTACATGGTGAGGGCTCCAAGGGTGTGAAAGATTTTTCAGGTGCTGGCTGTCACCCGGGGGAAGTGACCCCCGTCGGCCAAGATTTTCGGGGGCTTGCAGCCACCGAGGGGCCATCTCAACTGGCCCTTGAGCCACGGATCCCCCCACCCACAAAAATATTTTAGGGGCTTGCTGCCACTGGGGGAAGTCTCTCCTAGCTAAGACTTGTGGGGGCTTTCAGCATCCAGGAGCAGCCAAGGACCCTGCACCTCCCACCCAAAAAGATTTTCGGGGTCCATGTCAACTGGCCCTTCTTCTTCCAACCCACCCAACCTCCTCATGGAATGAGGGGGTCCAGCACCCTGACAGTCAATTGGGGCTGGCCTCCACACCTGAGCACCACCACTTGTTGAAATTTGGGGAGCCCCAGCCACCATGTTGGACAACTCTGTGTAGTGTAGTGGGAAGCCCAAAATCTTTTTCCTAGCCTTTTCTGTGCTCTTTCTTCAAGCTTTGGCCCCCTTAACACAGGGAAGAGCTTAAGGGTTAAGCTTAAAGGTGGTAGCAACAGAGGTGATGTTCTGGTTGGTGTCTGCTATAGACCACCAAATTGGTGGATGAGGATTTCTTCAGACAGCTAAGAGAAGCTTCCAAATCACAGGCCCTGGTTCTCATGGGAGACTTTAATCATCCAGACATTTGCTGGGAGACCAATACAGAAACACACAGACAATCCAGGAAGTTTTTGGAGAATGATGGAAATAAGTTCTTGGTACAAGTGCTGATGGAACTGACTAGCTGTGGACAACTTGACCTGCTGCTCACAAACAGGGAAGAACTAGTAGGAGAAATAGAAGTGGGTGGCAACCTGGGGTGCAGCAACCATAAAATGGTAGATTTCAGGATCCTGACAAAAGGAAGAAAGTTGATCAGTAAAATACAGAGCCTTGATTTCAAAAGAGCAGACTTTGACTCTCAGAGAACTGGACAGGATCCCATGGGAAAGGAATATGAAGGGGAAAAGAGTTCAGGAGAACTGGCAATATTTTAAAGTCGTCTTACTGAAGGCACAGGAACAAACATTTCACTGTATAGTAAGAAACGCAAATATGGTAGGCAACCAGCTCAACAGGGAAATCCTTGGTCAGCTTAAACTCAAAAAGGATGCATATAAGAAGTGGAAAAGTGGAGAGTTGACTAAGGAGGAGTATAAATATATGGCTGGAGAATGCTGGGGAGTAGTCAGGAAAGCAAAAGCACAGTTGGAACCGCAGCTGGCAAGGGATGTGAAGGGTAACAAAAAGAATTTCTTCAGGCATGTTAACAGTAAGAGGGTTATCAGGAAAGATGTGGGGCCTCAGTTTTCACAGACAAGGACAGCTCTCACACTACGGTATTAAACAGAGCAGTATGGGAAGGTGGAGGGCAGCCCTCAGTACAGAAGGAACAAGTTAAGAGCTACTTAGAAAAACTAGATGTACACAAATCCATGGGTCTGGATTTAATGCATGCAAGGGTACTGAGGGAATTGGCAGAGGTCATTGCCGATCCTTTGGCCATTATCTTTGAAGATTATTGGAGATCGGGAGAGATCCCGGATGATTGGAAAAAGGCAAACGTAGTGCCCATCTTTAAAAAAGGAAAGAAGAACAATCCAGGGAACTATAGAGCAGTCAGTCTTACCTCAGTCCCTGGAAAAATCATGGAGGGGAGCCTCAAGGAATCCATCTTGGAGCACTTGGAAGAGGGGAAGGTGATCAAAAGCGGTCAACGTGGATTCACCAAGGACAAGTCATTCCTGACCACTCTGATTAGCTTCTATGATAAGGTAACAGGCTCTGTGGACATGAGGAAGTCAGCGGACGGGATACACCTTGACTTCAGCAAAGCTTTTGCTACAGTCTCCCACAACATTCTTGCCCATAAGTTAAGGAAGTATGGATTGGATATATGGATTGTAAGGTGGATAGAAAGCTGGCTTAACGGTTAGTCCCAACGGGTAGTGGTCAATGGCTCAAAATCTGGATGGTGGTCAGTTTCAAGTGGAGTGCCCAAAGTTCGGTTCTGGGGCTAGTGTTGTTCAACATCTTTATTAATGACCTGGATGAGTGACTGGATTGCACCCTCAGCAAGTTTGTGGATGACACCAAGTTAGGGGGAGAGGTAGATACGTTGGGGGGTAAAGATAGGATCCAGTGTGACCTGGATAAATTGGAGGACTGGGCCAAAAGAAATCTGATGCGGTTCGATAAGGAGAAGTGTAGAGTCCTGCACTTGGGATGAAAGAATTCCAAGCATTGCTATAGGCTGGGGACCAACTGGCTCAGCAGCAGTACGATGGAAAGGGACCTAGGGGTTATGGTGGATGAAAGGCTGGATATGAGTAAACAGTGGCCCTTGTAGCCAAGAAGGCTAATGGTATATTGGGGTGCATTAGGAGAAACATTTCGAGCAGATCTACAGTAGTTGTTGTTCCCCTCTATTTGGCATTGGTGAGACTGCATCTGGAATATTGTGTCCAGTTTTGGGCCCCCCAGTATAGAAAGCATGTGGATGTGCTGGTACGGGTTCAGCGGAGGGTGACGAAAATGATTTTGGGGCTGAAACACATGACCTATGAGGAGAGGCTGAGGGATTTGGGCTTATTTAGTTTGCAGAAGAGAAGACTGGGGGGTGATTTAATAGCAGCCTTCAACTTCCTGAGGGGGAGCTCTAAAGAGAATGGAAAGAAACTTTTCTCAGTGGTGACAGATGGCAGAAGAAGGAGCGATGGTCTGAAGTTACAGAAGGAGAGGTGTTCGTTGGATATTAGGGAAAACTACTGCACCAGAAGGGTAGTGAAGCACTGGAATGCGTTGCCTACAGAGGTGGTGGAATCTCCATCCTTCGAGGTTTTTAAGTCCTGGTTTGACATAATCCTGGCTGGGATGACTTAGTTGGGATCGACCCTGCTTGAAGCAAGGGGCTAGACTTGACAACCTCTTGAGGTCCATTCCAGCCCTATGTTTCTATGAGTAGGCGGAGGGACAGTTGAGAAGACACAGACTGCTGGGTGAGCCCAGGGCACAGAAGCTGTGTAATGGACTGGGAAGCCAAAAACCCTGCCTCACAAAATTTATTTTTCCAAAGCCTTTACTATCTATTCTTTCTTCAAGCTTTGCATTGTTCCTATTTTATTTTCAAGGATCACATGCAATCAAGGAAGCAGGGACAGTGGCTGGAGGACCAACTGAGAAGACTCAGACACCTCCTGCTTTTTATAAAATCTTTGATAATTCAGTCACAGCTGCAGTTATAAAAAGCAATTCAGTTACAGAAGCAAGAGATTTCAGTTCATTTGGTGATCTTCATTGGTACCCTGCTTTTCCTTCCTTCCTCCTGGAAAAATGGCTGTTTGCTTTCCATGGGAGCGGAATGAGGGTGATGCAATGTGGGAAGATGATATCACATACCCACAACCTTTGCAGGGCCTTTTTCCCATGCTGCACCAGTGAAAATACCCAGAATGCTACAGGGATGAGGGAACTGTGGGATAGGTTCCCACAATGCACTGCTGCAACAGTCAATGTTTGGGTTTGAGTGTGACAGGCAATAGTCAACTTTGTGGGGAGCCCGTGGGAAGGTGAGGATTTGACTTCATAAAACACGGCGTTACAAAATCGGTTTTGATAAATTTGAATTTATCTCGTCGTGTAGACGTAGGCTGAGTGAGAATGTCCACAATGGATTTAACACACTGTAGTTTATGTATGTTAACTTCACAGCTTCAGTTTCCCTTAACTCCATGAACAAATGATCCCCCAAAGAGTAAAAGATTGGGAAGGATGGCCTCTGAGTGAGACAGCAATTTGGGTATGGTCATTTTTAATATCTTTCAGGGCAGAGGTGCAAGGGAAAAGCAATAAGTGTGGGGGGAGGGATAGCTTGGTGGTTTGAGCCTTGCCTTGCTAAGTCCACAGTTGTGAGCTCAATCCTTGAGGACACCATCGAGGGACTGGGGCAAATAGATGTCAGGGCTGGTACTTGATCCTGCCAACAGGGTAGGGGACTGGACTAGATGACCACCCCCCCGCAAGGTCCCTTCCAGCTCTAGGAGATGTGTATCTCTAGTTATATCTCCCAAAGAAGAGCTACTAAGCTATCTAGTTTTTCACTACACCTTTGTGCCAGACAACAAAGCTACTCACTTTTGGGGCCTATTGAAATGTGTTTTTACAGTCATCTCCAGGCATTCACAGACTTTATTCAAACTCATTTTTTCCTTGCTCTCTAGGACAAAATCATACCCTATCAATAAGCAATAGGAAAGAAACATGTATGCTTAGGCTGGCAAAACAGAAAGGGGATAGTTGAAAGCGTGATCTTGGCCAAGCCAGTCACACCCATTGTGCCTCTGTTCCCCTCTGCGGTACAAGGCTAATGACACTTCCCTGCCTCCCTGCATATCACAAGGGTAACAATACCACAGACTGAGTCACTCAGAGCCTGTGGGAGGAGGGGCTTTAAGTGCTTCAGAGACAGTAGGGAGGTACCATGAAAGCGTAAGTGCTGTGTGTGAGGGACTGTTCCAAGAGAAGGCATTTATGATTAATTTACACTAGAAACACCAATTCAGCTTCTGCCCTCAAACACTTATGCCGGTGACAGAGTTAAGTGGGAATTTCACACTGCGACCAGTTCCCTGCCTGCCCCTAGGGGTTCCTGTGCTTCCCTGTGTACCTCAGAGATGCACAGTGGCCCCTTGGCTGCCTGGGTCTCCCCAAAGGCAAGGGTCTCTGCTGACTGAGCCATTCTCTTCGTGGCCAGAGGGGTAAGGCAGGCCCCTTCTACAGGTTTCAGGCTGCTCCTGTTGGCCCAGCAGGGTGACCCCCCATGGGAGGGGTGGGGGAAGTCCAATCCCACCCACTACCCAGGACTCTGGCCCAGGGTCCTTAGGAGAGGGCAGCAGCTAGTGGAGCTCTTACCTCCGCCCGACCATCGCATCCACTCCCTGGCCATGCCACCCCCCAGCCACTTCCCTCCGGTGCCTTACTGCTCTGCATCCTCCAGCCTCCTCCCGGTGCGCCTCCCAGCTGCCTAGGGAGGGTGGGGGGAAGCCTTTTGCTGGAAATCCAAAGGCCTTAACTGGCCACAGGTGCTTGATTAGGAGCCAGCCTGGCTAATGAGACCAGAGCTGCCTGCCCTGATTGAGTTTAGTTAGGAAACGGAAAAGCAGTGGCCCAACTCCCAGTGCACCGGCCTTCTATCGGGACTTTGTATGGGACCTGCTTCCGCTCCTTGATCAGTTCACGAATCCGGGCAGAGCTCCTCTGGGCAGCGTCCGCTGGCTCCCTCAACACCTTCAAGGAGCAGTGGGCGTTGTCCAGGGCTCTGTGCTCGGTGGCCCCTTCCAGCTGCCTCATTTTAGCCTTTTGTCCCCCACACCCGTCCCTGTTTTCTTTTTAGTTGTTCCCCGAATTTATTGGGGGGCTGTGTTTTTTTAATGGAGCCCCCTCAAAGGGGATCTTGTAGCTGTGGCTGGCATAAGCCCCAAGTCTCCAATAGCATCAGGACTTTGCAGCCTCCAGGCTGTGTTCTGCCACGACACTCATATCAGCCCTGAGGGAATTGTACAGTGTTAGGATGGCACCAAATGGCACAACCTCAGGATTCCCCCAGGACTATCGTATCAGAGGGCAGAATCAATCCATACCATTGAAATTAGAAGAGAAGAAAAAGGGTGTATACAGCAAGAAAACCAGGAGCTGTAAAAACCTCTCTGCAATGTACCTAACTTCCATTTGAGTCAGAGCGTTCAAAGATTAACTTTAAATCGCCGCATTCTAACTTAACAGGTGCCAAAAGGAGCTGATGATAAAATGGTAGCAAACGTTCATATGCAGGTCACCCAGGAGTTCCCATCAGGCTCCATGGCCGCCCCTTGTGCTGGGTGATATATAAGCAAAAAAGTTTGCTCCCCAGAGTCTGCATTCGCTGAGGAATAGTGTCTTATTCCGGGGGGTGGAGTCAGGGTATAAAACACACCTCTGGTTTAGACACATCTGCATTTCTTGTATTCTCGTTGTCATAAATGAGCAAGGCCCTGATTTAGGAAAGGTCATAAACAGGTGCCACAGCGTACGTATGTGTGTCACCCCCAGAAGTGAGTGAGGTCTCTAGATGAAGCCTGAGAGAGGAGCAAACACCTCTGGGTGTCATCTGGTTTTGGAACTTGCTCAGCGTGGCAGCAGCTGGTGCCAGAGGGGCTGATTTATTTCTTTCGGTGGCAAGCCTAGTGCAAGAGAAATTGAGGCAAGTGTGGTATGGAGCAGTGTTCCCTGTAAGCCATGGTTTCCCAAACCGGGGTCATGAAGAAATTCCAGGGGAGTGGGGGGGGGGTTGTGAGGTGACCCAGCCCCGCCCCCCCCCAGCATTCCCTCCACCCGAAGAAAGATCCGGTCTTTGCTTCCAGCTCACAGCCGCTGCCATTTTATGTGGGTGACCCAGTGCAGCTACTATAAAAAGCAGGCAGCTGGCAAAGACCCACATGGAGCTGGCTGCCTCCTGCAAATGAGAGTGAGTGTGTGTTGGTGGGAGGGAGGAGGAGGAGGATGGGGTTAGATGTGGGGCTGGGGGTGCCTGGCCTTGTGGGAGGGCAGGGGAGGGGCTCGGGTGGGTGGCTTGCGGGGCTTGGGCGGCAGGCCAGCTTGCAGGACTCGTGCGGCTCAGGTGGCTGGCCCCAGCAGAGCAGGGCTTAAGCAGCTGGCCCCAGCAGCATGGGGCTTGGGCAGCTCGGGCCAGTGGGAGGGTGGCTGGCCCTGGCAGTGCGGGGTTTAGGCGGCTGGCCCCAGCAGCATGGGGCTTGGGCAGCTTGGGCTGGTGGAAGGGTGGCTGGCCCTGGCAGTGTAGGATTCGGGCGGCTGCCCCAGCAGCATGTGGCTTGGGCGACTCAGGATGGTGGGTGGGCAGCTGGCCCCAGCACAATGGGGCTTGAGTGGGTGGCATGGGTGGCTGGCCTGCAGCTGGGGTGGGTGGCTGGTCGGTTCGGCAGTGCAGGGCTCAGGCGGCCGGCAGGCACGTGGACGGTTGGCACCAGTGGCATGGGGCTTGGGCAGGCGGCTCTGGCAGTGCAGGGCTCAGGTGGGTGGGCAGCTGGTGCAGGCCGCTCTGGAGGCTGGCATGGGGCTCAGGAAGCTGGCCAACTGGGACTGCACCAGACAACCACAAGGAGCCACGACAAATTATTTGTGCTTATTTTTAATTTTAAATACCATTTTTATATCAAGCTTTTGTGTTTATTTCAAATTACGAACTGAATTTCTTGTTAAAAGGGGGTAAAGAAGAGGCAGGGGGGCATGAGGGTTTTTCAAAAATCAAAATCAAAATGCTGCAAAGTTTGGAAATCACTGCTGTGAGCTGAGCATGCGGACAGCTGCCCAGGAGAGATTCACGGGTGCCCAGCTGATTAGCAGAGCGGCCACAGCTGCCCACAACCAGCAGCACGTGTTTCTACTGGTGAGCACATCGGCACATGCCTCAGTGCACAAAACAGAATTTATTCTGCTCATGGATAAAAAAAATTAGCAGGACCCTGGTCTGGGTAGCAGAGGCCAGATAGGTACATGGTGCTCAGTGAATTGGTGGGAGGGGAAGATTGTCTGGGTTTCTTTTCCTCCAGAGGAAGAAACATGGTGCCAAGCATAGGGGCACCGCAGAGAAAGCCCCACATCAAGGGGTCCTCAGCACTGGGGCCTCCTGCTGAGAGCTCACTAACATGGCTTCTGAAATTGACAGGAAAGGGGCTGCTGGGGGCTCCAACCCCTTCCCCCCAGTGCCAATGCCGGGTTCAGAGAGGATTTCCAATTCGTTTTGGGAGTAAGGGAATTTCAAAGTCTGGCGTGTATTTCGCAGCGCCCGCAGCTAGCCTGCCTGTCAGCACTTCGAAGTTAGCAGCTTTGAAATTCGTGCAGCTACCATTATGCTAATGAGGTGCTGCATATGCAGCGCAGCACCTCATTGATATGCCCCAGTCCGCGTCATTTCCATGCCCCCTTCGAAGAAGGGGGCTAGTGTGGACACAGCTGTAGTGTGGATTCTCTGCTTGTTATTTCAAAATAAGGGGCCTTAATTTGAAATTGGCTCTCGGTGTAGACCAGGGCTAAATCATGCCTGCACCAGCCCCAGCCCTGCTGGGGAAAATTCACACTGGCAGAAGCAGGAGTAGCTCCCATTGATTTCAAGAGTTGCTACGTCTTCTCGTCTCAGTCACACAGAATGCTACTCCTGGAGAGCTGTGCTTATGTCGCAGAACCCCTGAATATCACCTTGCCACAGTGACACTGCTCATAATGCCTGGTTGCTGATCAGCTGGCTCCCAGGGCCTGCTTCTCTTCTCTCTGCAGTCCCCCTCTGGGGGAACTACACTGGCTGCAGGGGAGTTACTTCTGCGTCACAGTAGGGAAAAGGAAATTAAAAGACAATTAAAACCAGGCACCCTGTGTGCAACTTACCCCACCAAATAGCACCATTATGTGTAGCCCTACAACATGGACATATCAGTCAGTAACATGGACATGGCAGTCAGTAAAGCAAATAGGATGTTAGGAATAATTTAAAAAGGGATAGAAAATAAAACGAAGAATATCTTACTTCCCCTATATAAAACTATGGTACACCCACATCTTGAGTACTGTGTGCAAATGTGGTCTCCTCACCTGAAAAAAGATATATTGGCATCAGAAAAGGTTCAGAAAAGGGCAACTAAAATGATTAAGGATTTGGAACGGGTCCCATATGAGGAGAGGCTAGAGAGACTGGGACTTTTCAGTCTAGAAAAGAGGAGACTGAGGGGTGATATGATAGAGGTATATAAAATCATGACTGGTGTGGAGAAAGTGAATACAGAAAAGTTATTTACTTGTTTCCATAATACAAGAACTAGAGGACACCAACTGAGATTAATGGGTAGCGGGTTCAAAACTAATAAAAGAACGTTTTTCTTCACACAGCGCACAGTCAACCTGTGGAACTCCTTGCCGGAGGAGGCTGTGAAGGCCAGGACGCTAACAGAGTTTAAAAAAGAGCTTGATAAATTTTTGGAGGTTAGGTCCATAAATGGCTATTAGCCAAGGGTAGAGTATGGTGCCCCTAGCCTTTTGTTGAAGGCGGGAGACAGATGGCAGGAGACAAATCGCTTAATCATTGTCTTCGGTTCACCTGGCACTGGCTACTGTCAGCAGACAGGATACTGGGCTAGATGGACCTTTGGTCTGACCCAGTATGGCCATTGTTATGTTCTTATCCATGGTGGCACGTGGCACAGGAGCATTATGGGCAGAGAACAGGGTGTTGTATGGTGGGGAGATTTCAGGGGCACTTCTCTGCCCCTCCAAACTCATGGTGCAGGCATCCTTGGCTAGGAGTGGGGGAACCCACCAAAGGTGTTGTGACCTAATCCACTCAAATAACTACGTGCTGATCCGTGCCTGCTCTGTCTGCATTACAAGGGCCCCCGCAGTGCAGGTGTCTTTTCTTCTGGCCCTATCCCAAGGGTCTAGAGGTAAGAAAGGGAAAAGCCTCCTGTGCACATTCTAGCTGCAAGTCCACAGGAGAGACAGTTTCAGCCATCCCAGTTGGGGGAGCTGAGACACGGCCAGATAAACGGCTAAGTGCCCGGCTCCCTCCGTGCAAGCACAGACGCCCGTTGGAGCCAGGGGCTGGAGTTCGGGAATGAGAGGTGAGGAGAAGAGCAGCCAGGTGTTAATTCACACCAGGAGACTGGACTCTGCCTAAGGAAGAGCTCAGCTGTGCACCTGGCAGAAGGAGCCCTTCATGGGCGCTGAGAGTCATGAGAGGTGACTGAGGTGCTAAGGCTCCACAACCCTCCTCACGGCCCTGGGTGCTTTGCTCTGAGCGAGCGCCACCCCTTGCCTTTGTGTGGCTTGACCGGGCACACTTTGCCGAGCAACAAGTCAGTCAACTGAATTCGACTGTCTCCTTCCTCCCCACCCCCTCTGTTCCCCTCTTCCAGATCCGCAGGAGAAGCAAAGCCTGCCGGGGGGGCTTGTGGGAGAGCGATGAGCTGGTGTCCATCAACGGGAAGCTCTGTGCTGGCCTTTCCCACGCCAGTGCCATGCACCTCATCGACTCCTCCAGCGACACGCTCCGCCTCTGCGTGAGAAGGTAACGGCCACTGCAATGGGCTCCGGGCAGGGAGCAGCTGCAGGGGGACAGTCCCCAGCAGTCCAGCTCCGTTCTGCATAGCAGAAGTCACACAGCTGGCGGTAGGATCAGGGTAGCTGACACAAGGCAGAGCAACTGTGGCCTCGTGCACTGGGCATGCAAACAGTATGATGGAGGACTTTGCATTCATCCAGGGCTTCCTGGTTGTCCCTACGCCTGCCAGGGCTGATTAGACTACACAGCAATAGTGGGGAGCGGAACTCAGGTCCTCCTGCTCCTGCAGCTTTGTGTAAGAGAGTCACCGTTAGCGATACAGGGAATATGACTCATAGCTGGGCAATTATGATTCCATTCTGCAGCAGGCAAGTGGTTCACACAAGACAGCTCATCACAGTTAATAGTAACATTAGCGACTGCTTTATTTTGGAAAACCGAGTACCCTGTACAACTGAATTTGACGACACATAAGGAAACATGGCATGTGGCATTAATTACAGCATTCTATACTGAGGCCAATAATGGGATGGAAACAGAGGCATAAAGAAGTCAGAAGCGTGCATCTGGACATGTCCCTCTGGCCTGCAATAGGTCCAGCTGGCTCAGGCCCTATCTAGCGGAGCTCAGAAGCAGGGGACTAACTTCAAGCACTCAAGTAGGCCCATCAACTTCGGTGGAGCTGTTGCTGAGTATTTAAATAGATGGACATAAGAAGGGACAGACTGGGTGAGCTCTGTATTTACCTCTGTTTCCTGTCTTCCAACAGAGGGCAATACCAGGTGCCCCAGAGGGAATGAACAGAACTGGGGAATCATCAATTGAGCCATCCCCTGTCACCCATTCCCAGCTTCTGGCAAGCAGAGACTAGGGACACCATTCCGGCCCATCCTGGCTTGTAGCCATTGAAGGACCGATCTTCCGTGCATTTTATAGACCTATCCTCCATCTATTTATCTTTTTTGACCCTTATTATAGTCTTGGCCTTTACTATATCTTCCAGCAAAGAGCCCCACAGATTGAGTGTGTGTTGTGTGAAGAAATACATCCATTGGTTTGCTTAAACCTGCTGCTTATTAATTTTATTTGGGGTACATGCACACTACAATGCCCTTCTGAAAGGCAGTCTTTCAGAAGCTACCCTTCAAAAGACTGCCTTTCGAAAGTGAGCATCGACACAGAAGAAGCAGGTTGAACCTGCAAGCTGTCCCTTTGAAAGACTGGCCCGCTCTTTTGAAAGAGAGCATCCACACAGCTACAGGCGCCCTTTAGAAAGATCAGGCCAGGAAACACCATGGACAGGGTCATATAGTGGACCAGCACTTCTGGGCCCTGCAGCCTTACAGGGCCTCTTAACAGGCTTCTCCCAAGCACCCTTGCTCCGCACATGCTGAGGCCTGGAAAGCTGCCACAAGCCCCGCAGAGCCCAAAGGTGCCTGGAAGCCAGTCCCCATGGGTGTCCAGCAGCAGCTCCTCCTCCATGAGCTTGCCATCCTCAATGCTGTGCTCAGCCAGCTGGCCATGTACTCACTGTCACCCTCTGCCCCCCCTTGCTGGGGCTCTGGAGCCCCTCGAGCTGGGATCCCACTGGCACCCCTCTGGATAGGAGGCCAGGGAAGGAGGCCAGGCACACTCCGTCATGCCCTCCCTCCCTCCCGTGCAGGTCATGTGCACCATCAACACCATGCTGCTGCAAAGGGTGGTCCACATGGGGGGGACGTGGAGGCAGTGGTTGCAGGATTCGCAGCACTCAGCTTCCCAAATTGCTTTGGTGCCTTGGATGGGACGCACATCCCCATCCACGCCCCCAGAATGCAGCACTGGCTCCTCCATGCATGGGAAGGGCTATGACTCGGTGGTGCTGCAGGTACTGGTGGATCCAAAGGGGATGCTTCTGGGACATGTATATGGGCTGGACACATGATGCCTTGGCGTTCCAGAATGCCAGCCTCTGACGCCGAATGGAGGCCAGGACATACGTCCCGCCCCAGGAGCACCAGGTCGGGGACGTCACCACGCCCCTGTATATGGTGGTGGATGCCACCTACCCACTGCAGCCCTGGTAAATGCAGCTATATACTGACCATGCCAACCCCACCCAGGAGCTGTTCAACAGGTGCCTGAATCAGACTTGCCATGTGGTGGAGCGGGTCTTCAGGTGCCTTAAGGGCCAGCAACAGTGCCTCCTTGTGCAGCTTGAGGTCGCCCTCCAGAATGTCCTGCAGCTGGTGGGTCCCTGCTGCATCCTCCACAACATCGTGGAGGGCAAGTGCAAAATATTCCCCCCCAGTGGTGGGTGGCTGAGTCCGGCCCTGGGTTCAAACAGCTGGCCCTTCCACAAGCTGCCAGGCCCACCAGGAGGCCTTCGCACATGGGCCACGGTGACCCCCACCCACAGCACTTCCTGCAGGCCCCCCCACACATACACCCCCAACTTCCTCCCTGCCCCCTCTCCACAGCCACCTCCCACTGCCCCACCAACAAGAGCACAGGACACAGGGTGGTGCAAAAATTAAACCAACGTTCACTATCAACTTTGTGTTGTCTAACAATATCACAACAAAACTAGCTACAGCCGGGAGTGGGGGCAAACGATGTACATTGTGGGGGCTGGGCAAGAGGGAGGCACTGCAACCGGTGGGGTGACGTCAAGCTGAGGAGGAGGGGGTGTTACTCCAGGATGAGGGTGGGTGGCCGTGAGCCCCTTCAACCCCAGTCTGGGGACCCCAGTGGGGCTAGAAATGAGCAGGCAGCGTGGGCAGATAGGGCTGTGGGGGCAGTCTGGTGGGGGTGGACTCAGCAGAGGCAGGGGTGGGGGTGGGCTTGGCAGGAGGTGGGCTGGGGGAGCAGTCGGGCCAGGAGCCCTGAGTGGTCCTGCAGGACCGCGGTTATCTCCCGCAGGTGGCCCAGCAGGGTGTCCCATACAGCCCTCTGCCGCGCATGGTGTGCCTTGACCATGCAAAGTGCGCCGCTCTATCAGCTCTGTCCGGCTACTAGTAGCATTGTCCTTGCTGGCTGTCACCGTGCCCTTCCGCTCCAGGCTCCTCGTGGTGTGGGTGGGGGTCGTGAGTGGGCCCCCACCTTTGCCAGGCTGTCCAGGACCACAGATGGCTCAGGGCTTCCCGTGGTGTGTTTGCAAGGATGGAGAGGAGAATACAGTCAGTACTGTGTTACGGCACGAGGGCCCTGCCCTCCCCACCGTGGGTACTGGCCCCTGTCCAGTGGCAGGTGGCCATGGGGTATTGCACTTGCCACAGGGGGTCCCCACCCATGTGGGGCAGTCCCCCGCCACAGTCCGACCCCATCCCCAAGCCCTGCATGTGCAGCTCATGGCACTGTCCAGAGGAGTGGGTGCTGGACGTTGCTGGCAGCTGTTGCAATGTGCTGGGAGCCATGGCTGCCTCTGCTGTGTCTGGCCCGTGTCTGCTAGGAGTGTGGGTGGCCCACTGGTGGCTGTGATGCCCCTGCCCTTGGGCTGGGGTGTGTGCCTTGCCAGGTACGTATTGGAGGGTCGCTCACCAAGGGCCAGTGATGCCTGTCTGCCCATTGCCTGGCTTGACAAGAACTCAATCACAACGTCCCCCATGTCACTTGAGACCTCAGTGGTGGCTTCTGGCTCTGGGTGCTAGGGGTGTTCTGTGGGGCTGGGCTCCTCCTCATCCATGGGGTGTGGCTCATCTACTGATGAAGGGTGGAGGGGAGCTGTCCCTGGGCCCCAGGAGGTAGTGGAGCTCCCTGTTGTAGTGGCAGGTCCTGGGACCTGCCTCTGAGCAGCTGGTGGAGTCCCAGGCCTGGGAGTATCCATGCCACAGCTCCTTTACCTTGCTGTGTACTTGCTCGGGGGTGCAGGCAGGGTGTCCTTGGGCAGACAGACCTTTGGCCAGGTGGGCAAACACAGCCCCATTCCACCTCTTCACCCCACTGTCCTTCAGCACCTTCTCCTCTTTCCAGAGCCTGAGCAGGTCTCTCAACTTGGGCTTGGTCCATGAGGGCGCTCTTTTTTTCAGGGGCTGCCCAGAGTCCTGCAAGCCCTTTGAGGGCTTGTGGGTATAGGGGGGTGGCGCACTAAGGGTGTGCTGCCAGAGCTCGTGAATTTGCTGCTCCTAGCATGCTCTGAGCTTCCTCACATGGGGTTTCTGGGTCTGTGTGGCTTTAAATGCTGTCAGACACAGCTATCATAGAGTTCTGCTGCCACTGGCCAGGGTGTCTCCATGCATCAGCTGGCTGGCGCTGTGGAGGACTGCTCTTTTGAAAGATCAGCCTGCAGACCATCTACACGTTTCCTTTTGAAAGACTCTTTTGAAAGGGTGCGCTCTTCCTAGGACAGGATCAGAGGAACACTTTCAAAAATGGCACCACGGTCTTTTGATTTCAGATCAAAAGAGTGCAATTTGTGTATAGATGCTCTGCATGCTCTTTTAAAAGATGGCTGGATTTTCTGAATGTACTTGCAAGTGTAGACACCGCCTTGGTGACCCCTAGTTCTTGTGTTATGAAAAGGAGTAAATAGCCATTCCTTATCTAGTTTCTCCACACCGGTCATGATTTTATGGACCTTTGTCATATCCCCTTTCATCTCTGTTACAAGCTGCAAAGTCTCAGTCTTATTAATCTCTCCTCATACGAAAGCTGTTCCAGCCTCCTAATCATTTTGTTGCCCTTTTCTGAACCTTTTCCAATTCCAACATATCTTTTTTGAGATGAAACCACGACATCTGTGCACAGTATTCAAGATGTGGGTGTACAGTGGATTTATACAGAAGCAATATGGTATTTTCTGTCTTATCTATTCCTTTCATGCTGATTCCCAACATTCTGATTAGATTAGACTAGATTTTTTGACTGCCACTGCACGCTGAGTGGATGTTTTCAGAGAACTATCAACACCGACTCCAAGATGTCTTTCCTGAGCGGTAACAACCAATTTAGACCCAATTATTTCATATGTGTTGTTGGGATTATATTTTCCAATGCGTGTTACGTTGCATTTATCAACATTTCATTTCATCAGCCATTTTGTTGCCCAGTCACTCAGTTTTGAGATGTTTGTTTGTAGCAGATCACAGTCTGCTTAGGACTTAACTATCTTGTGCAGTTTTATATCATCTTCAAATTTTGCCACCTCCCTGCTTATCCCTTTTTCCAGATCATTTATGAACGTGTTGAATAGGTCTGGTCCCAGCACAGTCCCCTGGGGCCTCTATTTACCTTTCCCCATTCTGAAAACTGGTCATTAATATCTACCCTTTGTTTCGTATCTTTTAATCAGTTTCCATGACAGCTGACTTTGCCTAAGAGCCTTTGGGGGAGAGCCCTGTCTAAAGATTTCTGAAAATCTAAGTAAACTGTATCCTCTGGATCCCATCTTGTCCACACGCTTGTTGACCCTCACAAAGAAAACTAGGAGATTGGTGAGGTGTGATTTCCCTTTATCAAAATCATGTTGACTCTTTCTCAGTATATTCTGTTCATCTGTTCATCTGACAATTTTGTTCTTTACTATAATTTCAACCAGTTTGCCCACTACTGAAGTCAGGCTTCTGGCCTGTAATTGCCAGGATCACCTCTGGAGCCCTTTTTAAAAGTTGGTGTCATGTTAGCTATCTTCTAGTCATTTGGCGAAGAAGCTGATTTAAATCATAGGTTACAGACTGTAGTAAGTAATTCTGCATTTTCACATTTGAGCTCCTTGAGGTCCTGGTGATTTATTACTGTTTAATTTATTAATTTGTTCCAAAACCTCCTCTAATCACACTTCAATCTGGCCACTTCCTCAGACTTGTCAGCTACAAAGACTAGTTCAGATTTGGGAGTCTCCTTTAGGATTTAGGGCTCAGTGGATTAGAGTGCAGTCCAGGTCAGAAGTAAATCCTGTAGGTTAGAGATGGAAAAGCCCTGGTAGGGCCCATCACCTCCCTCTGCTTGAGAGTGAAGGTTTCATTCCATCGTACCCCAGAGTGGACGGAGCACTAGTGAAAGGCCCTGGGGAGAAGACTTCTAAGCTGCGTCTACACGTGCACGCTACTTCGAAGTAGCGGCACCAACTTCGAAATAGAGCCCGTCGCGTCTACACGCGTTGGGCGCTATTTCGAAGTTAACTTCGACGTTAGGCGGCGAGACGTCGAAGTCGCTAACCTCATGAGGAGATAGGAATAGCGCCCTACTTCGACGTTCAACGTTGAAGTAGGGACCGTGTAGACAATCCGCGTCCCGCAACGTCGAAATTGCTGGGTCCTCCATGGCGGCCATCAGCTGGGGGGTTGAGAGATGCTCTCTCTCCAGCCCCTGCGGGGCTCTATGGTCACCGTGGGCAGCAGCCCTTAGCCCAGGGCTTCTGGCTGCTTCTGCGGCAGCTGGGGATCTATGCTGCAGGCACAGGGTCTGCAACCAGTTGTCAGCTCTGTGGATCTTGTGTTGTTTAGTGCAACTGTGTCTGGGAGGGGCCCTTTAAGGGAGCGGCTTGCTGTTCAGTCCGCCCTGTGACCCTGTCTGCAGCTGTGCCTGGCATCCCTATTTCGATGTGTGCTACTTTGACGTGTAGACGTTCCCTCGCTGCGCCTATTTCGATGTTGGGCTGAGCAACGTCGAAGTTGAACATCGACGTTGCCGGCCCTGGAGGACGTGTAGACGTTATTCATCGAAATAGACTATTTCGATGTCTCAACATCGAAATAAGCTATTTCGATGTTGGCTGCACGTGTAGACGTAGCCCTACAGTGATAAAGTGCCATGCCGGCTGATGGTCTCTGTAGCATGGGGCCTAAGGGCAGCTGTGGTCAGACAGGGAAGATAAGGACAGGCCAACCATGGCAACTCAGTACCTGGTCTCCGCTAGGGCTCTGAGACATTCTATTGTGCTCACCTGTGTTCCTGGGCTCTTACCAGTGATTAAGTGTGACAAAAAAAGGCCTTCTGAAGGTGTCCAGAGTTTCACTCACTAGATATCACACACCAGAGCCCACCTGTTGGCTACAGATGCTAGGACAAACTCCTCTGGGACAAAAACAACACACTTCAAATTAACAAACTGAGACAAGTATCAGAGGGGTAGCCGTGTTAGTCGGGATCTGTAGAGCAACGAAGGGTCCTGTGGCACCTTATAGACTAACAGAAAAGTTTAGAGCATGAGCTTTCGTGAGTTAACTCACTTCAGATGCTGGCCAGATGCTGGCCAGAAGTGAGTTAACTCACGAAAGCTCATGCTCTAAACTTTTCTGTTAGTCTATAAGGTGCCACAGGACCCTTCGTTGCTCTACAAACTGAGACAGGCAGCCTCCCTTCAGGGTGCATGAATCAGCTGTCCAGAAGCTTCGAGATAACATTACCAATGGGGCTTGCCAAAGGCTGCTGCTACTATGTCTGAGGTCCTTAAGCCATACTGATGTGCTCATGCAGCACACTGTTCATTTTCTTCCCAGTGGGTAAGTCAGTGTGTGGATTCCAGTGTGGGTTTATAGGAGTGAGATATGGGCCCTAAGATAGGGGATTCCCAGGTTCTGGTCCTAGTTCTGACCCTCCCCATAACCCTTCTGCCAAACACAGCCAGCAGCAACCAGGGCCAGGTTCAATATCTAGGGAGTCCGCTTCAACAATACACCACAAAATTGGCTTGAGCTCCCACCCAGTAATCTGGGGAAATTATACGCCATCCTTGGTTAGATCTCAGAGGCAACACTTCCCCTTGCACACACAGAGCCTGAGTGTAGAAAAGAAACTTTTCATGAAAGGCGAGCAGTCACCTGACATTGCTTTGGGACAACGGCACAAGCAAGATTCATAACTGTGATGCTGTGAGCAGGACACCCAACCCAGATTGTGTGCAACAAGGCCGTCCCCCTCATGTTCTTGAGTTCTAAAAGCAAAATTCCTCTTCTGTTCCCTCTCTCCCCATCCCTGACCCAGAGTGGTTGTCCTCGGCCCATGGGGACCCAGGGTGCAAAGGTGTCTGTGTGAGTTCACCTCCCACCCAGAGAAGAAAACACCTTCCTTCCTCTAGCATCTGAACACTTGTTCTGGGTGGCCATTGTTCCTCACCACTTGGCTGCCCTGCCGCTGCAATTCATTTCCACTGGCTGCCCCGCTAGCCATGGTTCTGCTCTGCTGGCCATCCCATGGGCCATGGTTCCTGACCACCTGGCTGCCTTGCCAGCTGCATGCTCTGCTTACTGCTTAACCAGCCACTTATTCATCAGCCAACTATCAATCACCTTCCAGTGCCACTGCCTCTCTGCTGCGACCTTTGCACCTTTCTTACTGATACTCAGCTCTTTACAGGTGAGGCAGAAACACAGCCCCATCTCCAAGTATTGGAGAGGTAGCCGTGATATGTGTAGCTTTGAGAACAACAAGAAGTCTTGTGGCACTTTATAGACCAGGTGTGTCCAACCTGCGGCCCGCAGGCCACGTGCGGCCCTGGACAGCTAGTAATGCGGCCCCCCAAGATTGTAAACTTTTAACATTATTATGTGATTTATATACATTAACTATATTATATATTTTATATGCGGCTCAAGACACTTCCTCGTCATTCAATGCGGCCCAGGCAAGCCAAAAGGTTGGACACCCATGTTATAGACTAACAGATATTTTGGAGCATAAGCTTTCGTGAGCAAAGACCCGCTTGATCAGATGCATCATCTGATGAAGAGGGTCTTTGGCCACAAAAGCTTATGCTCCAAAATATCTGTTAGTCTATAAGGTGCCACAAGACTTCTTGTTGTTCTTGAAGCTCCATCGCCAGTGATTTCTTCTCTCATTGGCTCCTAATACAGTCTCTGACCAGTGGAGAGGAGGAGGGTAACTCAGACTGGGGACAGTGGGACTTAGGGAGAGGCCTCACTTCCTGGCTGGGACACCTGCCCCACCCCTACTCTCTCAGTAGAGTCTGGCATTTGAGTCCCTGGCTAAGCTTGCTCCTCTCAGCTGAGGGTGGCCCTGCCCATGGGCTGTGCTCAGCGCACTTCTTCTCCAGCAAGCAATGAAGATAACATTTCACTCTCCCTGCATCCTGTACTAACCCACTTGGAGCTGCGCATCCCTGTCTCCTAGCTACCAGTGCAGAACAGGTGTGTTCATGGCAACACAGGTTGCTCCTGACCTCTCTCTGCCATCCCAAGCCAGCAGTCTGGATGGGCTCATTCAGACCCAGTTCACATGAGTGATGTGAAGTTACTTCCAAAAGAGATGCCAGAGGAAGGGAGGGAGGCAGGGCAGGAAGGCCGGCACCTCTCTGGTTTAGGAGCTACGGGGCGCTGGCAGCAAGAGGCAAGAGTTGCTCTGGGAGGCCGTAGGAGGGAGGGCACAGAGGCCTGTGCAGCTCTGAGTATTGTGGTGCTCCTAACAAGAGGCAGCAGCAACGGGGTGCGAATGGGACAGTTCTCTGTGAAGACGTGCGTGTGGCCAACCCCAGGGCAGTGTTTGAGAATCCGAGCGAGAGCAGCGACGCCCCATTGGAAGCCTGTCCGATCTCGCAGCAGGTCACCCTCTCACTCAGCGCTCTCCCTTGCCCACTTTGCGCCCGTGGGCCCAGCCAGGCGAGCGGTCGGTCGGGGCAACGGAACGTGCCTAGGGAGCTAGCCAGCGGGCAGCAGAGTGCGTCTTGTGGTGCTGCAGGCGCTGCCGGAGTTCCTGGAGCAAACCGAGCTGCTCGCCTCCGGGAGGCTTGTGCTCTAATTACAGTACATAACAACGGGATGAGATGCACTGCTTCTCTTCTCCCCTGACCACAGGGTGCACCGTGCCAGCCCACTGCTCTCGCACGTTAGCCTGGCCCTGGCTCAGAGAGGGGGCCAAGCGATACATGAACGCCCAACGGCTAAGGGACTGAGAAGCCTAAGGCTCGTTTTCAAAGGGATTAGACGCTTCGGAGCCAAAATCCCCCTGGCACCAGCTGGGCTGAGGCTCCTGTGTGCCCCAGCCCTTTGACAGGGAGGGTGCAGGTGTCTGTCATTTCCACTTGTGTATTAAGTAGGATTTTCAGGCCAGCCAAGCACCAACTTACCTTTTGTGAAACTTTAAATTCAGGGGAGACCCCCCCTGCTCTGAGCACTTGCAACACAAGCCTACACCCAGCCCCACTCCACTACGAGGCTCACGGGTAAAGTTTGTCCTCTCAGCGCACAGGCTTTCCTTCCTCAAGCATGTATTGGTTTGAAAGGTGAAGCCTGACCTCTGCAGACCCACCTTGCCCCTGACCATTGCCAAACTGCCAAGGCCTTCCCTAGTGTGGGCCTGATCGTGAAGGTGCCCCTGTGCATAGAGGGGTGGGTGCTGCACCCAGCCAGCATGGGCGTATGCGGCAGTGGGTATGGTGAGGCCTGGTTGAGGTGAGCAGAGGGCCCTGCACACTTGAACCCTGGGGACAGGCCTACCTGGCTCTGTACACGCCCAAGCTGTGCCTCCCACATCTGATGCTGCCCTTTTAGCAATGCAGCATCTCTCTACCTCCCTGCTGCCAGAGCCTGGCACTGCGGCACGTCACTTCACACCACCATGGCAAGTGCAGACACACCCTGCCTTCCGCAGCGTGCGGCTATACCTGTACTGCACGTGCTGCTGTCAGTCTCGACACGGCCTCCTGGGAGCTTCGATCCATCAGGTTCTGGGCAATAAGAGCAGCAGGAATGGTCCCCCACTAGATGTGCGGTCAGAAATCAGCCTACAGGGCTCAGTTACAGCTCACCCCAGCCCAGCTGGGATGAATGTGCAAAGAGGAAGCGCCTTGGGAGCTGTGAGGCCTGGAAGCAATTGGCCTATGAGAAGTATAACAGTCTCCAGCGTCTGTGAAGGAGAAGAGGGGTGGCTACTCGCCATTCCTGTGTAGCAGGTGCAGCCAAGGTTCTTTGCAGCACAGCCAAGCCAGGAAGCAGAGAAATGTCAGTGATGAATGGGCCCTGACAGGTTCGAGCTGCACCTGCCGACAGTGGGTTTGAATTTGGCCAGTATCACCCAGAGAGGTGAGATGCTTCAGGTCCTCATCCCTCCCCATGCTGAGTGCCACCCTTCTGCACCTCGAAATCCCTCCCCGGCCTGAAATTCACTGCCCCTCCTCCTTCTCTCGACAGGGCGGCTGGTGGGGACCCATCTGGCACACGGCTCCTGCACACGCCTTCCCCTGGGCAGCTGCGAGTGCTGTCCCCGACCTCCCACATCAGCCCAGAGCTGGCCGGTCCCCCAGCCACCACCCCACCGGAGACACAGAGCAGGCGGCAGCAGCAGCTGGGGAGCCTGACCTCGCCCCCCGACAGCGAGGCCTACTACGGCGAGACGGACAGCGACGCTGACAACATTGCCCAGGAGAAGCACCGTCGGGCTCGCAAGAAGAGCCCTCGGTCTCCACCTGGGGGGTCCAACAACAAGGCAGGCGAGACACAGGATGAGGTGTCCCTGTCGGAACTGAGTGGCTACGACAGCACGCTGGAGGCAGCGGCGCAGGCCAGAGAGGGAGAAGGGACCACACCTGGCGCGGCCAAGAGAGAGCTCGTGCCTCAGCCCAACGGCCACACGGACACCCCTTCCTCAGAGAGTGAGGTGCTGCTGCAGCAGCCCCCAGCAGAGGGCTGGCAGCTCTCCCCAGAGGCCATGCTCCTGCCCCACGCCACCAAGACCATCCGAGCCGAGCGCCACCTCATCCCCATGGTGGGGCCAGTGGAACACCCAGTCGATGAAGATTTAACTACCACCTACACAGAGAAAGCGAAACTAGCCAGTAAGTGCCTCCTCCCTCCCCCACAAGCAAGTCGCAAGACTCCATCCATCCCCAGCTTGATTTGGGTTGAAAACCTGAGGGAGGCGGCGAGTACTGGAGCTCTCTGGGTTAGAAGGGTGCTGATAACACCTGTGCCCCATGGAAGTGACTTGGGGTGAGTCCTAAGCCTGGTTTCTCCCTGCCTAGCCTGGGGGGCGGGTAGGCCCTGGGGACAAGGCACCTTGCCATTCACTCTATTGTCACAGTTGTGTTCAAGCAAAGGCGTAATATGGATAGCCTCCGAGGGGTCACGCCCAGCCCGCATGGTTAAGGAGAGCTGCTGTGGTAGCGACACTGAGGACAGAGAATGGAGACGGTCTCCTCCCAGGGCCAGCTGCCAATAGCTGTACTAATCCCTTACATCGCCTTAGGGCTGCCAGGACCAAGGGGGCCTGTCCACTTTCCTTCCCCTTTGGAGAGTGATTTCTCGCAGCCTTGGTAGCACCAGCAGGAGTGTGAACGTGTCTGCATGTGGTGATAGCTGACCAGGTCCAGCAAGGGAGATTGCTTCCCTGGCATGGGCAGCGTGGGCGTGGGAAATCTCAGCCAGATTTGAGCACGCCCTCTGGTGGGATTCCCCTCGCTCGAGGTATTTACACAGGGACAAAACCCAGAGAAGACACTAGAGGGAACAACCCAGGTGATGGACTAGACCAGCATGGCTACACTTCCCAGTAGTCCTGACCGACTCAATTTTGAGCCCAAGCCCCTCCTCCATCCACACACGAATCAGTGTGACTCAAGTCCCCAGGCACTCAGGACTGGGGAGCTCAGTTCCTGCTGGGGCGTGAGTCACAGCCTGAGTCCTCAATGACTTGGGTCCAAGCCCTTTTGGTTTACAGGCTGGCCAGAGCTCAAGCTGCAACCCTCCCAGTCAGGCCTGTACAGCGCAGTGTGGCTGTGAGATCCAGGTCCAGCCATTGTAAGCCCAGTGTCACAATGCAGTGGGGATGCTCACATGCAGGCTTGGCCATCCAGAACCCTTAGTCCAGCAGACTTGGGTTTACATTGCAGTGTAGATATGCCCAAGGGGATGAGCTTTGTACCACCTTCTTCTGTAGTCCTGATTCTGTGTTTTTCTACTCAGCCGCCACACACTTCATAGATTAAATTGAGCAGGTGTCAAGGTTCATGGGAATCAGGGCTGGGTGAGAACTCCAAAGTACCCAAGTCTAATCATCTCAGGTGGCTGCTCCCACTACCTTTACAGGTGTTGAACATTTCCACAGTAACACATCTCCGACTCCTGTGATCGTTGCTCTGCTCCTTGCTCTTACCATGAGGGCATTTTTCCATATACAGTAAACCCCTCAGATACGTGCAATCAAGTTGCGCATCTCAGGTTAACATGACTGCCGCCCCGACAGGAGTGGGGAAAGTGCTCCTGTCAGAGGCAGCAGCCTGACCTTGGACACCCCTGACAGCAGCAGTTTTCTGCTCTTGTCAGGCGTGACAGCCTGACTCACGGCTGCTGCCCCAACAGGAAACTGCTGCTGTCAGGGGCAGCACCTGCAAGTCAGACTGCTGCCCTGACAGGATTAGTTTCCTGGTCCCCAAAGTGGTGGGGAGCTGGGAACCACGCAGCAGCCTGGCTCCCGGCTCCCCTCCACTTGCAGAGCTCAGAAACTGAGCAGGGCAGCAGCCCTGGTTAGTTTCCTGGCTCCAAGGAGTGGAGGGGAGCCGGGAGCCAGGCTGCCCCTGGTTCCCAGCTCCCCTCTACTGTCTGGAGTCAGGAAACTGACCAAGGATGCTGCCCTGCTCAACTTCCCCTCTCTGCAAGCAAAGGAGAGCCAGGAGCCAGGCTGCTGCCTGGTTCCCAGCTGCTTGCCACTTATGGGACCTGGGAAACTGACCAGCTGCTTAGTTTCCCAGGTCCCACAAGTGGCAAGCGGCAGGAAGAGGGGAATCAAGCTGCCTCATGGTACCCGGTTCCCTGTACTCTGGGAGCCAGGAAACTTACCAGTCAGTTTCTTGGCTTCTGATAGCCCAGGGGAGCCAGGAACCAGGTGGCAGCCCGGTTCCCACCTCCCCTCGACTTGCACAAAAATTTGTTATGTGGTGGTTGCAGAAATGCAACCCCTGCATAACTCAAGGGTTTTACTGTATCTACTCTAAACTCACTTTGTTATTATAATCTTAAAGCCGTTACTCCTTGTATTCCATTCCTGGCCAGCTCTCCTTGCCTATTCCCCTTAGCTTTCTATCAGTTCCTCCCAAGAACTTGTACCAAGAGGTTGTGGAGAAGGAGAAATCTGGGTCCAAGCTCCCTTAGTTTTGGACATCTTACCTGCATCCTGCTAGCCAGGCAGTATTTTAACTCCTTACCTGGTGACAAGGCAAGAGCCACCATTTCTTTAGTGTTGTGATCAGTGCAGCTCTATCAATGTTGTACAACAGTATCTATCATCCAAGGGCCATAAACTGCTATACAATCAATTAATTCACTTCTACAGCCCCAATGCGAGGCAGGTCATTCCTTTACCTCTGTATTACAGATGGGGGAACTGACGCACAGAGCAACTGCAAGACTTGACTGTGGTCATAGAGCAAGCTGGGAATAAAACCCAGTAACCCTGACTCCCAGTCCTCTGCGCTAACCACTACATTTGCTCCTGTTATTAACAAATATTTCCAATGGCCAGAGATTGAACATGAGATGGGGAAGACTGAGTTGCTACACAGAAATTCTTCCCTGGGTGCCTGGCTGGGCTCTTGTCCACATGCTCAGGATCTGATTGCCATGTCTGGGATTGGGAAGGAGTTTTCTCTGGGTCAGATCAGCAGAGCACCCGGGGGGGGTTTGCCTTCTGCAGTGGCGGGGGGGGGGGGGGGGCACGCTCACTTGCTTGTTTGAGCTAGTATGAATGGCGGAGTCTATGTAACTTGATATCTTTAATGTATGATTTGAGGATGCCAGGAGCGCAGCCTCAAGTCAGGGCTACTACAGGAGTGGGCAGGTGAGGTTCTGTGACTTGTGACAAGCAGCAGGTCACACCAGCCGATCATGATGGTTTCTTGTTCTGACAGAAATGTCTGTGAGCCAGTGTTGTGAGGCCACTGATGCAGCTGTTTTCCTCCCTTTCTCACAGAGAAGCTGCTGTCTCTCCTTGCTCAAGGGAGGGTCTGGAGATTGCTCCGGAAGTCAGCACCTTCCTGAGGGTAGGGCATTGAGCTTTTGCTTTGCCCCCTGTCAGAAGGCAGACTCAATCCAGCAGCTGCTCTCTTAAATCAGACCCAGCATGGCAGTACCGATGATGCCAGGCCAGGCCTTGCCTGGTTCTGTTTGTCCCACAGCCTGGTCAGAATTCACCCCAGCTTAGGACAGCAGCAAAAAGAGCGATTCCTACCTCCCCTAGGCTGAACCTATTTTTTCCCCTTTGAATAATGTACAAGCATGAGATGCATGCCGAGAAAGGCATGCCCAGCTGCTCTGTGCCACCCGATAGGCTAGTGCTGGGTGAGTAATGTCTTTATATCAGAGCTTATTTCCAAGGACAGTCTCAGCACAGATGGCTCCCAGGGAAGCCACTGTTTAAAGCAAAGCATTTCTGATGGCAGAAGAATCTCCCATGGCCGGAGGTGACGTAAGGATGCTGCTAGCTACACGGTGGGTTCCTAGCACCATTCAAGGCTGAGCTAGTACTTTCCTTTCCTGACGCCCTCCCTTTTGGAGTCAGGAAGGGAAGTGTGTCTCAGCAGGTGCCCTGAAGGAAAAGCAATTGACGGTGGCCATTTTGCCTTTTGCTGGGCTGCCTGCGAGGCTGGAACCAAGCCTCTCAGCCTTGGTCAGGCCATAGCATACTGGTGTGGCCATTGCCAACGCAGCAAAGAGCATGTGAGGGAGGGCTGAGAGGAGTGAAGGCGTGCCCATGCCGCGGTGAGCAGAATTAGAGAAACTCCTGCACCTGAAAGAAATCCATCCCTCAGTTTGTGGGTTAGGTGGCACTCTGGGATACGTTGGCTACCGCAGGAGCATAGCTGGAGGCACCCTAGGGGCCTACCACGTCCCACGCTGCAAGGGGGCTCAGGCCAGCCAGCGAAGCCCCGAAGGGATGTGGTGCTGGAGCGGAAGGGTGTGTTACCGTAACGCGTGCTGGAGCCCTCTGACCCAAAGGGGTAGATTGAGACTGTGGTTCAATCCCAGCGGTTTTTTTAAAGCAGCCTTGGTTCCGTGGCGATGGGGTGGGGGAGGAAAGGGTGATTCAGTAGGTCAGGAATGGGAGCACAGGGCTGACTTTATAGTCAGTGAGACCATTAGAGTCAGTTTAGATTGTCCAATCAAGTCCCTGCCTTTTCCAGAACATCACCTTGTCTCGGTCTTGCTCTCAGTGTCTCAACTGCCCCGGCACCTTGGCTGTCCTGGAGCTGCCGCCAGCCTGGGTGGAGGTGTTGGTGGCAGCAGGGGGAGGCTGATCCACAGTGGACGTTCTCTCCCAGGGGAGAACACCACACATCTCACCAGAGCGTGTCCATCCTTAGCCTCAGTCACTGACCCCTGCCCAGCCCCTTCAGGTGTAAATAACCAACCCATTTCCTACTGATACTCTGATCCAGAAGCTCCTTCTGCTGCTTCTCTTTTCTAGTCTAGTCCTCCCAATCTCTGTCTCTCCTCTGAAGGCAGTTTTGTTGCCTTCTTTGTATTCTAATTTTTCAGTGTCATTCTTAAACTGTGGAGATAACCAGCCACACGCACAGTTCCAGGCTGAGTTGCAACAGGGCTATGGGAAGCATCTTCCTTCCTGACAGGTGAACTCTCAGTCCAAGAACAGGTGACTAGAAGAACCCTCATCCACAAGTCCAATAACAACAATGGCCTTTGCTGCAAGAGTGCTGCCCTGGAAAGAGCTAAGCCGAGGACGCTATCTCCTACTTGTCCTGGGTTCCTCGCACCCACATTTGCAAAGGTGCTGTTTATTTCCTCCCCCTCGCACACACATAGTCCTTTACATTCTTGGCCACACTCAACTCATGGCATACAAGCCACTCCAGCTCACGTTACAGGTCAAGTCGCGACGCCCACCCCCACGTTGACTACCCATCCAGTTTTGCGGTGTTAGCAAATCTGATCACCGTTGAATTTACACCTTCATTGAAGCCAGTGGGAGCACAATTAAATAACAACAAGAGAGCTAATGCTCACCTATCTGATGCCCCAGTTGGAGGCTTCAAAGCGTAATCTTTGTTCTTTGTCATCCATGTTCTAATGCATTCTCATAATTTCCATCTGGCTGGTATTTATCCAATGGATACGTTCCTTAGTCATTGTTGCCTTTCGCTTACATTCACACCTGTGCAAAGCGCATGTAAAATTCACCACCATTTTCAGCAGCAGTATTCTTCCACATTCATCCATCATAGGTGTAAATCGCAGCAGAAGGAGCAAATGAAATTTCACTAGTGGAAGATTTGAACCCATCGGTGTAGGGCAGTGCAGAATCAGGCCTGTTATGTGGTGAGAGGCATGGTCACTAAAGAAACTAAGTATCGGAGGGGTAGCTGTGTGAGTCTGGATCTGTAACAGCAACGAAGGGTCCTGTGGCACCTTATAGACTAACAGAGACTAAGGTTGGGCACTGCAGTGGTAGCAGAGTTAGGGGATCAAAGGGGACTAAGAAACTAGGGAAGTCTAGCAGGAGCAGAGAACAGGATTACAGCTGCTGGCGCTAGCAGGCTATCAGGTGCCATGGTTCTCCAAAATTGTATGATAGGCAGAACTAGGGGAAAGTTCTTAATCTAAAAACATTTTGACGAAACATGCTGGGTCAGTGACACCAAACTGCTTTAAGTACGTGTCAATTTGGCCACATTTAATACACACATCCACATATCTCATAGAACTGGAAGGGACTTTGAGGTCATCAGGTCCAGTCCCCTGTACTCACCACAGGACCTATCACCATCCCTGACAGATTTTTTTTTCTTAAATTGCTCATTTTAGAGAGAAAAAAAACCCTGGAAAACCCCGAAACATTGATATGTTCTAAACAAATGTTTCAGTGTTTGGACTGAATATGATTTTTTGTTTGGAAATTTCCCCCTTCTGAAAAATATTTAAACCATTAAAAATGCTGAAAAAGGGAAACAAAAACAACTTTCTGATCCATGGAAAAATTTGAAAAATGTTTTAATTTAAGCCAAAGGTTAATACATCTCTTTTTTCAGACTTGCTACCAAACTGAAAACTTTGTGATTTCCCCCAGCTTGAGTGTTCCCAGACCACAGAAAACCTCTGCACCACTCTATGCTGAAAGCCGTCTTTTGCCAGTTTGTTTCCTCTCGTTCATTTCATTAGAAGAGTTCATTTTATTTTTGTGAATAGTAGAGATGGATTAAGATGCGGAACTGGTTCAGTGCTTCCTACCTTCCTCACAGAGCTTCCAGCCCCAGGCAGAAGACAGATAAACCTGTTCAGGGCTCTGGTCTCAGCTTGTTATCTTGTGATAGGAATTTAAGTCAGTGCATAAGTTCTTCAAAATATCTCATTTAAACTTATCAGTGGGACTATTTTTAGCTCCTAGAACTCAAGTCTTTCTATATATGGTGTGGAGAAAGGGAGGGGAGAATTTCCTCCTCTTTGACATGGGCCCAGCTGCCTAAGTGGATTCACTGGAATTACAGCATCCTGCACTGGAAAAGTTTAGCCATTGCCCTGATGTACAGGCCACACCAGTCAGTGTAATGAGATGCACGTAAATAAATACCTTATGCAGCGGAGGGTGTTTAAAATTCCCTCAGGGTGGTGACCTCACCTCACTGCAGCGAGGGTGACCCTAACAGAGGTTTGCACCACGGTCTGTGCTTCGTTACTCCCCACAGGGCAGCTGTGACCCTTAGTGACTACAGTTATACGGTCACTAATAAGACTGAGAAGTGCTGCTGCTGAGTGGGGCTCTGTAAGACCAATGGGTGCATTTTGGGGGTGGAAGGCGTGAACCAGCTATACCTCCAGTCTCTGTCCGGTGGATCTCACCTGAGATCTGTTCCCCACCATTTGGAGCAATGATGAGCAGTGGCCTTTGGTCCATGTTGGTCAGTTTGCAGGGGAATCAATCATCCCCATGACTGAATCAAAACAGAGGTGCCCAACGCCACGGGCTTGTCTATGCTGCCACCTTCCTTCGAAGGAAGGATGGTAATTAGGGTGTTGGGAGTTTACTAACGAAGTGCTGCTGTGCATATGCAGCACTTCATTAAGCAAATCTTCCCCCCCGGTGGCAACTCCAAAGTTTTAAACTTTGAAGTACTGGCACGTGTCTAGCCGCAGTGCACCCGCCGGTACTTCCAAGTGCTGGGGCAACTTCGACGTCCCCGTACTCCTTGAAGTTACCAAGGCAGTTAGTTTGAAAGCACCAGCAGAAAATAAGCAGATAAATAATAAGCAACAGAGATTAATGAAATCCCAGGTGATCAAAATAAAAAAGCAGTCAAGAAGCATTTTAAAGACGAACAAAATGATCTATTAGGTGATGAACTTTCGTGGGACAGGTCTGTTTTGTTTTGTTAGAATACAGACTAACACGGCTACCTGTCTGTTACTATCCAAGGTGATCAGTCATGGAAAGGTAAGAGGCTTAATAGCTGAAGGAAACACAGCGCACACAGCACACACTGGCTTTAGTAAGAGAATTCATATGGTTCCACATGACCTTCCTTTAAGGCAATGAAAGCCATGTGGATTAGGTGGAACCACTGTACAATGCTACACAATTGACTAAGAACAGACTAGAGAGAATAGTTATTAATGGCTCATGATGTCTCACTGGGAGGGGGTTTTGACTGGAGTTCTGCCAGTGTTTATTCTGGGTCCAATAGTATTACTCCTGCCTTGTCCCGTGGCCACCGAACACTAATCTATCTCAGGCCTGTCCATCTCCATGTTATGTGCCTGCAGAGAGAGGAGGATTTACAACAAACAGCACTTCCCCTCTTCTCCCAGCAGGTCCTCTCCTGTGTGGCTCTGGCTATGGTGAAGCAGAGATATAATTTACAACTCACATGGACATACTCACATGAGTTCTGCTCACTCTAGCAAGCTAAAAATAGCAGGTTAGCCAGGGCTGCACAGGCAGCAAGACAGAGATGCTGCCCTGAGTAAGTACATAGGGTTTCAGATGGGATTGCACTTGCAGAGGCTTGCTCCCTGTGCCAGCCCGCAATGGCAGTTACAGGGCTATTTTTAGCACTGTAACTCTATCCAAGTCAGCCCAGGTATGTCTCCCATGCTGGAAATGACACCTCCGGTTCCAACGTGGACATTGCAATCCTCTCAGGGCAAGCACTAGGTTTCTTTTGCAGCCCCGAGCACTCTGTGGTTAATCAGGGGGGACAGTTAGTAGCACTAATACTCATTTTAACGAATGGCTTGCAGGGGGAGAGTGGAGAGTAGAGCCCCTTTAGCAGTATGCACAGCAGTGAAGGAGTTGGGCTGCTGGTTCCCCAGAGGATGGGCTATTTAAACGTAGTGGGAACTTGACAGATGAGAAATGGGTTGACGTCAGTCACATGACAGAGACCAATTCAGAAAGACTCAGGGCTACTCAAATGCACAGATACAGACAGCGAGTACGGCTGGCTACAGCACACCAAAATAGGTACTGCGCGTTACAGTGAATGACACCCAGAACATGAGAGCAACAAGGTGGGTGAGGTCATATCTTTTACCGAAACGACTCGGGTAAGCGCAAGAGATGCGCCTTTGAGAATGTGGTGCTCTTTTCCAGGCCTTCCACTTTGTGTAACTCGAAAGCATGTCTCTCTCACCAAGGGAAGTTGGCCCAGTAAGAGCTATTCCCTCACCCACCCGGTCTCTCCAATAACCTGGGGCCAACGTGACTACAACGCTGAGCAGCCAATGAGAATATAAACCAGTGAGGCAGCACTAGCACAAAAATGCAACAGACAGACACCTGCTTTGTGCTACTCCAGCGAGCCGAGGCAGCTATGAACCTCGCAAGAAGAAAGTCTCCCCAGCTGTAGCCTTGTCCCAGAGTGGTACGTTGAGGAGCCTGAGTGCGAGGTGGTGCAGAAACAGCACTGTCCACGCATGCAGGTTTGCAAGCCCATGTGCTTGGGGACACTTTGGCATCCAATGCAGCGAGACGGGCACCCTCTGCCAGGAGGGAAGTTGCCTGAGGGAACAGCTTGCCCCTCAGATCAGTCAGCGCCCCAGGCGGAAGCAGTGTGCGTCACATGACTTTGCAAAAAGTAGAGACACCTCCCCTCCCCCTCTCCTTGGTAGAACTCTCAAGTATCAGCACAGGCCGTAAGTCTTCACAGCCAAGAGTTTCCACAGTGAGTAGGTACTTGGGTTATACTTTAACGAAGTTTGATTTGCAGAAAGAGGCAAGCACTGTCCCCTGAAAGTCAGGGCCCCCTGTGATGGTCTCTCAAATTGGGCTCCCAACAATCACTGGTCATGTTCGGAAATTTTGACACCTGGTAGAATTAAGGTCCTGTCTCAGCAAAATGCTTCGGTATAGATGGCATTTTAAACATGCACTTAAGTACAACTTCAGTAGGCTGTGAGTGCTTTGCTAAACAGGAATGGACGTAAGCGCAAGCATGAAGTGAATCGTTTTAAATGCTTTGCTGAATGGGAGCTTGAATCAGTAAACCGTCTTTCATAGGCGATGATTGTACTCCAATGCCTCAGATTAGGAAAAGAGCTTTTTTGGTCCTGAGAGCTGTGCCATTAATTTAAAGAAAGTAATATGTTCATTATTTATAAGTATATTGTTTGTAACTCCATTACTAGTTGTAGGTTGATAACCTGGCACTAAATAGTGTAAAGCCTTGGACTCCAGGGGAACCTATTCAGCATCTTATTTTGAAATTACTTCTAATATAAAGGACTTGAAGTTTCCATGACCTCTAATAACTGAGCGAGGGAGTTACCTCCAACATCAGTTATGGAAAAATGGCATTCAGGAACAGAAATCCCTGGAGAAATGGAATTCCGGGGCACCATATGAAAGAGCAGCATTCCACAGTCATTCAATTACACAGGAACAGAGTTCAGTTTCTGATTTTAGCGACACAGATGCCTTCTTTGATGGAAATTGCTTCACAGAGCTTCTTAGGACTTGTTTTTTTTCAATAGTAGCTCCCACTAGCCCTTATTTGTCTGTGGCAAACAAATGAGCCCGCAGTATTAGGTCTGTGAGGGGTTCAGCCCGTTTTTTGTGTTCACGCGCTTTTGTTTTTAAGTCCCGATCCTGCAATAATATCTGCGTATGTTTAACTTTAGCACAGTAAGTAGTTCATGGTACTAAAGCTAAGCATGCGCAGGAATTTTTTGCAGGATCAGTGCCTAACTGCATTAAATTACTCCTTATGCAATACTTCTGCAGAATGTAATAAAACTGCGTAAGTTACTCCTTATGCAATATAGCATGTGCTAAGGGCAAATCAATGTTCTATAGAAATCAACTAAAAGGTTGCTATAGAAATGACCCTCAAAACACATAGACTTAAGTGGAATTATATCCTTCCTGTAGAATTTTCACACTGCTTGTTTGAATGTGATAGAGAATGATATGCCTGCTACAGACTTCCATAAGTTGGTTTAAACTAGGTTAAAAGGTTACTGTGTTCTAATAAAGGTTACTGTGTTCAAGAAAGATGTGGAGAAATTGGAAAGGGTCCAGAAAAGAGCAACAAGAATGATTAAAGATCTAAAGAACATGACCTATGAAGAAAGGCTGAAAGAACTGGGCTTGTTTAGTTTGGAAAAAAGAAGATTAAAGGAGGACATGGTGGCAGTTTTCAGGTATCTGAAAGGGTGTCATAAGGAGGAGGGAGAAAACTTGTTCTTCTTGGCCTCTGAGGGTAGAACAAGAAGCAATGGACTTAAACTGCAGCAAGGGAGGTTTAGGTTGGACATTAGGAAAAAGTTCCTAACTGTCAGGGCAGTCAAACAGTGGAATAAATTGCCAAGGGAGGTTGTGGAATCTCCATCGCTGGAGATATTTAAGAGCAGGTTAGGTAGATGTCTGTCAGGGATGGTCTAAACAGTACTTGGTCCTGCCATGAGGGCAGGGGGCTGGACTTGATGGCCCCTCAAGGTCCCTTGCAGTCCTAGCATCCTATGATCCTATATGATTCTACAAATAGCTTCTTTTGGACTTTCCCCTGTTGTATTTTGTTCCTGAATGTATAAGTATTTGTAATGGAAGAGTATTACACTCTCTTCGTGCTCCAAGAGCCCAGGCTTGTGAGAGATCTATGCTTCAGGGCTCTTACCTGCTCAGCTCCACAACTGGATTTCAGCAGCACAATAAACCCTCGAAATACGTGAGTTAAGCACAACTCAAAATTCTGCTCCCCTGAGCCCTGGCTCAATCCCCGCCCCTGCCCCACGCAGCCCAGTTCAACCCCCGCCTTCCCCAGTTCAAACTCACTGGTCCCCTGGCCCTGCTTCCCCCCCGCCCCCGTGCATGGCTCCAGCTCATCCCCCACCCTCGTCTCTAGCTCTGGCTCACCACCCCTGCGCGCAGCCCCTGGCCCCAGCTCAAACCCCCTGAAGCCCGGCTCACCACCCGCCCTGTGCACAGCTCCAGCTCACCCCCCCACCCCCGTGCACAGCTCCAGCTCACCACCCTCGCGTGCACAGCTCCAGCTCACCCCCCCGTGCACAGCTCCAGCTCACCACCCTCGTGTGCATAGCTCCAGCTCACCACCCTCGCATGCACAGCTCCAGCTCACCACCCCCGTGCACAGCTCCAGCTCACCACCCTCGCATGCACAGCTCCAGCTCACCCCTCCGTGCAGAGCTCCAGCTCACACCCCCATGCACAGCTCCAGCTCACCATCCCCCCGGGCACAGCTCCAGCTCCCCCCCATGCACAGCTCCAGCTCACCCCCCCCGTGCACAGCTCCAGCTCACCACCCTCGCATGCACAGCTCCAGCTCACCCCTCCGTGCAGAGCTCCAGCTCACACCCCCATGCACAGCTCCAGCTCACCACCCCCGCATGCACAGCTCCAGCTCCCCCCCATGCACAGCTGCAGCTCACCACCCTCACGTGCAGCCCCAGTTCAAACCCCTTTGGCTGGGCTCACCACCCAAGCCCGGCTCCAGCTCACCAACAGTGCACATGGCTCTAGCTCAACCCCTCCCCGGTTCCACCCCCCCCCCCCACAAATCCAGCTCAACTCCACGCCCCCCATCCCCCTACAGCCCTAACCCACCCCAGGCTTAATCCCCTGCCCCCTCCCATGGCCCCAGCCCAGCCCAGGCTTAATCTTCCCAAACTGCCCCCCCCCCAGCCCCAGGCCTTACCTGTCAAAAGAGCTCCAGGTGCTGCTGCTGCTTCCGCGCTGCAGAACGTGCGTTCTGCCAGGGAAAAAGCTGCCCCCAACTTAGGCAAAATTCGGTTACATGAGGCTGCGTGGGAATGGAGTCCTTGCGTAAATCGAGGGACTGCTGTACTGTACTGCCAGCCCGTCAGAGGTCAGCCTCTAGCCTGAACAAACTAACACAGGCAAGGAGCTGCCTGATTGCTGGAGCACTGTATTTCTCAGCCTCTGGCTGCTGTGAAAGGAGGATCCCCTGGCCAGGGCATTTTTAAATCTGGGGTTTGAACTGAAAGTGAGTTTAGCCATGGTGTAGCGTGGTGCTGTACGAGCCTCTGCCCTGCACAGCACTCCCTCCACTACCCATCCCCAAGAGGTTCTCAAATCATTCTAACCTAATTCTGCCCCACATCTGCCCCCCTCCCTCCAGGGCTGGGTGTCCACACAACTCTGCCAGCATACCCCAGTCTTTGTACCTGGTACCCCCTTCTAGTACCGTCCCTCAGTCCTTCAGATGGATGTGTCAATGCACCTCAGCTCTGTAGGTAACACCCTCTGCAGACAGGCCAGGCGTGGATCTCCCACACTCAACTCAACCGTGAACATACAGGCATGCCGTAACCTTGACACACCTCTGTCAACGTAGCCCAAAGTCACTGTCCTAGATTGGGTCTCCCAGTTACGATTGGGGCACAGAAGAGAGTTGATATACACAGGAGAAGTGTGCCTCTTCCTTGTCCAGTCTGAGACCTGGGCAGGCCCTAAGTGTGTGTGCTGAATGGACCCCACCTTTTGTGGCATTTCCCCTGCTGCCCTGGAGAGCAGCAGCAGGGCATTTTTTCCCAGTGGAACACACTGGAAGAGGGTTCTGGCACCTTTTTTTCCTGGCACCACCATTTTGGAAGCCAACTGGACAGCTCTGAGCTGCATGTGGCTCTTTAAGGAGCCATTTGCTGTTCCCACTGCTGCCGCTGCTCACTCCTCCGGCTGCCTGCCTGCTGCACTGAAAGAGTAGGACTCAATTTCATTGGTTCAATGGGTGGCCGGAGGGATCTGGACATTAAACCAATTAAATTGAATCCCACTCGTTCAGCGTGGCAGGGTGCTGGGAGCTGCCCCTGCTACGCTGTACATCGGGGAGCCAGAGGACCCGCAGAGCTGGAGTGAAGAGGAGATGGCGGCTGGCGAAGGAGCGGGGGGGGAGGGCAGAACATGAAGCTCCTGGGTAAGGTAAGTGAATCCTGAGGTGGGGGGGGCAGTTTGGGGCTGTGAGGGGGCTAGGCCTGGGGATGGTTTGGGGCTGCGGGGCATTAAGCCTGGGGTAGGAGGGGTGGCTTGTGGTTGCAAGGGGGGTTAAGTCTGGGGGTGGGGGGGTTAAGCCTGGGAGTGGTTTGGTGTGGTGCAGAGTTCTGGCACCTTATATTTTAGGGAAAAAAGAAACCTGGCAGCAGCAACCCAAGGGCATGGAAAGAAACCAGTACATTAGCTGTGAACACGTCACAGTGAAGGGCTGGAAACAGCTCATTATCTGATGCTTGCTCAGAGATTGCTGGGAGCCACCCTATTTTCTTATTTTTACACCCAGGCTAGAGAGGGAGGAAAGAGGAGTGGGGAGTGCTTAAGTGACAGGTGAGAATGTCCATCACACTGCCCAGTGATGAAGCACAGAATAAAAATAGAGTGTGTGACTTCATGTCTTTCGGCAGCGGTGCCTAGGAGACAAAAGAGAGGCTTTAAAAGGCTTGTGGAGCTGACGGCAAAGGGCTCGGACACTTGAGAGTTTTGGTTTTGCTCCAGCAGGGAGCTGCTCTGCGTCTCTCTATGGAGAGCTTGGAGTTAAATGGACTCTCTGATACGCCCAAGTCTCCAGGCCTGGACACTGCTTTCAAGAGTGTGGATCAGCCCTATGCAGGTACTGACTCCCGGCCCAACTCCGCTTTCCCAGCCAGGGCAGCAGTTTGTGGTCACATTTGTCTCAGACTGCTGCTGGCCCTTTGCGACTGGGATACTTGGACCATTGCGCTCGGGGGCAAGCGGTGGGGAAGGGAGTTAAAGTGCTGGGGAGAAAGTGCTTTCTTGTGGTGAGCTGGGGCAGGAAGGAGGGTGTCAGGAGAGGCTTAGCAATGACCTGTCAGGGGTCAAAGCACAGCAGTCTGACTCTGTGCGCAGAGGGGCTGGAATCTTGGCTCGATGGGAGAGACTGGGGCATACTTGTGACTGGTGGGATATTGTTACTGAGGCAGGGCCCAGGGCTGGTGGAATCGCACCCTGGCACATTTGAGCCTCCTCAGTAGAGTTCACCAGCCCACACTCCAGAACAGCTTTCACGTGGCTCTGCTGCCACCTGTGCCAGCGTTTGACGGCTCCGCTCCTTACTGCCGGCCTGCAAATGCCCAAAGGGTCCCCTGCACAGGGTGAGCGTTTCTCGACAGCAAAGCAGCCTTCACCTCAGGGCACTGGTCTTCACCCCAGCAAGTGTGGAACCAGACCCCGAGCCAGGCAGAGGCGAGGGAGGGAGGCTGGCCAGTGGGTGCTGCTCTCTGAGCGCAACTTCCCAGCTCTCCCCTACGGCGTGCTTGAGGGGGATTCGTTTCCTGAGAGAAAACACAGTAGTTGCTGCGCCCTGAGGCTTGTCTCCCCTGCGGCTGGGTCCAGAAGGGCAAAGCCCAGGGAGCAGTGAGTCACAGGTCATGTTCTCTTCCTGCAAGTCTTGATTCAGTGATGATGAACTGAGCCCCTTGGTTCCTAGCGCAGCGCCTGCCAGCATGAAAGGGGCACCCATTCCTCTGCCTTTCACGCGCTGGTATTTTGCTCAGGAGTACCAGCTGCTGGGTGCGAGGAGAGAGGGCTGGCTCTTGTGGATGGAGGGAGAAGCAGCTGACCTTTCCCTGGTTGTATCTAGGGTGGGAGCTGCCTCACTGTAGCTATCCCGGAGCCTTGATGTTCGTTATGCAATGGCCCCACGCAAAGCCTGCGGAGGTGGCTTTCACTGGGATTATTGACCGCATCCTAGCACAGCAACCCTTCTGGCATTCAGAGCCCGTTTCATGCCTGGAGTGGGAGTGGGTGACGTTCCTGAATGGGGTAACCTGGAGCTGCACATGCGACAGCTTTGTGAACTCTGCAGATGGGCTGTGTCAGGGTGAGAAAGCGGGAGGGGAAAACTACAGCCCCAGAAGTGAGACAGAGATCCAGGAGGCCTTGGGATCATTGTTAGGAAGCTCTGTGCCCACTGCTGCCCTCCTTTGGGGGCTAATTTGGCTACTGCTGTTCTTCTCTGGTGCAACAATGCCCGGCCGTAAAGTGCCCCAAGGGGAGATCTGGAAAGCTGAACAGTTCGTAGCCAGTGGAGCACGAGCAGCTTTGCTCAGAAGTACATTGGTCTTCTCTCCCAATGCCCACTAGATGCAGTAGGGGTGGCCTTAGCAGGCTTGTGTGTTGGGTCTCTGCCCCAGAGATGCAGGGGCTCGAAGCAGGACAGACAGGGGAAGGTGTGGAGCAGTTTATTGACAAGCAGGTGGAAGATAAGGGAGCTGCTGTTAAAGGGAAGCAGAGCAGACGAGCTGGGAAAGGTCTTTTGTCCCAGGGGAAAGGGTCCAAGCAAGAAAGAGGAATACAAACTCACTCGGGGGTGATTTTCTCTTTCAGGTTTCAGAGTCTGAGTCTCCAGCCCTGCCTATGAACTCTCTTCCCACAGCTGTCCTTGGGTTCACCCTTGGCTCACTCAGAGCTCCCCCACCCCCACACCTTTTATGCTGGGCAGGGAACACACCGTCCAGTCCTAGGGGCTTTGCTAGTCAGCAGGCTGGCAGAGAGGGCGGAAAATGATTCGCCTGTGTTTTTGGCCAAGGCTCCAACAGGTGTTGGCTTTTCCATCAGTAAAGGGCAGGGGAGCCTGTGCAAAAGAATGCTCTCTGGCCTGGTGAACCGGGCAGCTGGGATTCCTGCTCAAGTGCGCAGCGGCTCTGGCCTGGTTGGGAACAGGAAAGTCTACGGGAGAGTGGGGAACATGGCTTGCATGCCTGCAGGTTCCCTGTTGTCTTTCTGGCATTGTTGGGAGCAGTGAATGTGCACACCCAGGATTGCCACAGCACTCAGCACTTACCCGTCCAGCCCACGACTGCCTAGTGGGGGGCAGGACAGGACATTTTCCTGCCCTGGCACAGCTGGGCAGGGCCTGCTCACAAGGGTGGCTGCTGCATTCTGGGGGCGATGGAGCTGCTTGCATCTATGTCCTCCAGGAAGCAGAGCTCTGAGAAAGGAGGGCATGAGTGCACCAGCCGTCCCCACAGGGTTTCCTAGGGGCAATCGCAAGCTACGCCAGCCTGGTGCAAAGTGAAAGGGGGGATCCTGGTGAAATATCTGGTAAGTAACAGGAACAATTTTCTGGGGACACAAACCCACAACACCCGCCCCCCAGGAAATCCAGTCAGACCCTTGGCCATCTCTGCTGACGGAAAGCCTGGGGTGGGGTCTGAGCAGGTAACAGGACAGAGCCATCCTTGGCTTCGGCTCTTGACCGGCTGTCCAGAAGGTGCCTGGCAGTAGGGGAGGGAGCCCGTCCATGGCATGTGCATGAAAAAGAGAGGTCTGTGATGTTTGTTAGTTCAGGTAACTTTCTCCTAACGTTCTGGTCAGCGGTGAGGTGGGAATGGATCTTATGGTATGGACACAATAAACAATCAGTCCAGTTAGCCCAAGCCTGTGAGTAGCCCTGATCCCACCTTCTTTTGTTCCTTGCAGAGCTGCACCGCAGTGAGAGCACACAAGAGAAGAACATGAAGGAAGCCAAAACCAAATGCAGGACAATCGCCTCCTTGCTGACAGATGCGCCCAACCCTCACTCCAAAGGCGTGCTGATGTTCAAGAAGCGCAGGCAGAGGGCTAAAAAGTACACCCTGGTCAGCTTTGGGAGTGTTGATGAGGACCGCTGTTATGAGGAGGAGGATGGTGTCTTCCCCACCAGTGAGTCAGAGTTTGACGAGGAAGGCTTCTCAGATGCCCGAAGCTTAACAAACCACTCAGACTGGGACAACACTTACCTTGCTATCGAGAAGCCCAAGCCAGAGTCTAAGCAGCAGCCGGGGGAGAGGCAGCAGGGTCTGAGCGACGTCTCCAGCAGAGGAGCACAGCTATTTGAACAGCAGAGGGTGAGGGCTGGTCAGTACACGGTGGACAAAGCCCCAGCTGAGAAGCCAGAGAGCCCTCATCCATCACCAAGTGTCGTGCCAAAGCAGAGCATAGTGAACGGAGAAGTGTCAGCTCCTCAGAAGGCCAAAAAGGCCCCACTGAATATCCGGGTGGAAGCAGTGCAGGTATCCAGCAAGCTGCCAACAGTTTCCTCTGCTCAGTTCCAGGCTCCAGCAGGCAGCATGGGAGGAGGCGCCCAGCCATCTCCAGGCACAGAAGGCCTCTTCAACAGATCTGCACAGCCATTCACACCAGGCTTTTCTGGGCAGCGCCCCGTGACTTCCTCCGTTGTCTTCAGGCCTTTGGCTCCCAAGAAAAGCAGTGGCAGTCTGGGTGGGCAGAGCACCATTGCTCCACCGTTCCCACCAGGAACTCCTGTGCCACCTGCCTCTGCACTTGCGACAGCACACGATGGTCCAGCAAGTTCAGCATCTCTGTATAGTCCGACCCCACCGGGAGCACTGCAGCCAGACGCAGGCAGAAGCGCTCCTGAGACTAAGACTCCCTCAAACCCAGCCATGACCTCCACAGCTTCCATCGTTCTCTCCACTCCCTCTAAGCCAGGGGGCGCTGCTGCAACACCCCAACCACACGGGACAGCTTCCTCCTCCTTGTACATCAGCCCAGCGCCACAGCAACCCAGCGTGGTGAGCAGCTGTCTGCTGCCAAGCCAGCCATATCCTGTTGCCTCCCCAGCTACTCCACGACCTGCTTCTGAGCCCTTCGCGTCCAGGGAGCAGCGGATTGCAATGCCAGCCCCCCGTACGGGAATCTTGCAGGAAGCTCGTCGGCGGAGCACCAAGAAACCCATGTTCAGTACCACAGCGGAGAAGAAGAAGAATTCGCCCAACCCTGAGCTTCTGTCTCTTGTGCAGAACCTTGACGAGAAACCCAAAAGTGATCACCCAGGGGCAGGCTTTGAGTCTGGGCCTGAGGAGGACTTCCTCAGCCTAGGAGCGGAGGCCTGCAACTTCATGCAGCCCTCAGGCCGCAAAGTCAAGGTCCCTCCCCCAGTAGCTCCTAAGCCTCAGCAGCAAGGTGCCTCTGCTGGACTCGTAAACGGTGCCCCAGACATGCTGCAGCTGAAGGGCAAAGGGGCAGAGCTTTTTGCCAAGCGACAGAGCCGCATGGACAAGTTCGTGGTGGAGGCAGCACCGACACCAGGCTCCAAGCCCAGGGCACCATCCCCCACCCCTTCTCTACCATCATCTTGGAAGTATTCTCCCAACATCCGTGCCCCACCGCCCATAGCTTACAACCCCTTACACTCCCCCTTCTACCCTCTGGCAGCAGGCAAGTCTCAGGCAAGCAGAGCAGAGAGCAAAATGAAGAAGGCACCCAGCCATAAGTCAGGGATCAAGGCCATTGATTTCATGCGCCACCAACCCTACCAGCTAAAGTCAGCCATGTTCTGTTTTGGGGAGCCCCCAAGCACTGACACACAGAACCCTCCGACCCAGCCAGCCCTGCAGCCCAGCTCCTCTTTCACCCCCACCAAGCAGGCTGTGAAAACAGCCAGGACCCACGAGATCCGGCGGTTCTCCACACCTGCTCCCGTGCCCACTCAGAGCATCCTGGCACCTACAGTCCTCACTCCCCGGTCTGCCACCACACTGGATGAGCCGGTGTGGAGACCAGACCTGACCTCCTCTGAACCCTGCACCCCAGCCCCTGTCCAGCCTGCTCCTAGCCAGGCCCCAAAGCTACACCAAAGCTCCCCAGAGCTCAGTCAGGTGGGTCAAGGGACTGCCCCTCGCCCAGCTTCCTCCTCTGGATTCCAGGTAGCTAGGCCCAGGTTCTCAGCAGCCAAAACTGGGATGCAGGCACACGTGTGGAGGCCAGGTTCTGGGTACCAGTGAGCCAGGGCTGACCCCGCACCCTGCAGTGCGCATGGCTGGTGTCCGACCAAGGGAGCTTCCTTAGGTTGTCTTTGAAGTGAGCTCAATAAACTGGGGCCTGTAAAGCACAAGGCGGGAGGGAGATTCCCGTCCTGGCTCCCCAACCCCCTCTCTTGTCAGCGTAGCAGCAACACCGCCTGACCCCCCCGCCCCCCCGCCTGCAGCTAGAGCCAGAAGGTGCAGGAGGAAAGCAGAGAGGGGGCAGCCGTCTCCAGTCTGCTTCTGCCTGCACCTCCGTGGCAATGAACCCTGGCTCCAGGACGGGGGATGGGAGGGAGCATGTCTTATCTTATCTTATCTTATCTTATCTTAGCATGCTAAGATGCAGCTAGCACTTTTCCCCGCCAGGGAGGTTTGGAACCAAGATCCTGCTAACCCTTGTTGTGATGCGGGTCCCATGCCAGCCCCCTGCTGCTCCGTGCACAGACTGGCAGAGCCAGGACTGGAAGCCAGGACCGCGCCCCCCCCCCCAGCCCAGTGACATGAGAAATGAAGCCCTGTCCTGAGAGCCAGTGTTCCTCAGCCTGCCTCTGCGGGGGAGCAGCAGGTGCTTGAGGGGATGCTGGGACAGGGGAGGGGATTGTGGGAGTGTGCCCAAGCACCAACCCCTTCTTAGGACAGCCTTCAAGATCTCAGACTCAGCCGGAAGCCACGTCTGTGCCCGAGAAGACCGGGGGGGGAGGGTTTCCCCCTGAGATTTCCAGCTTCCAGGATCCCTTTGCCCAGGGAAGGGATCCCAGGTGGCTCCAAGCAGTAGAGGCACTTTGTGGGGCTGAAAGGTGGATGTAGAGGAAGGTGAGAGGAAAGTGGGCGCTTCCTGTAGAGCTGTTCAGTTCAGGGCGTGCTGTATGTGGGAGTGGTTGAGGGAAGAGCGCAGGGCTGGCTTGTAAGGAGCCTGGGCTGACGAGAGTCGCACGTTAGCTTTTTGGGTCAGTCTGCAGCAGGAGCTGTGGCCAGAGTCAAGTCAACTATGAACATGAAATTCCCCTGAGAACTTCTTGCCCACCTGGGGAGATCAGTTTCTTACATGTGCTGGCTCAGCCCAGCCCAGCTGGGCGCTGGGGGGAAGAGGAGCAGTGCATGAGGAGTCACATTAACCAAGGCAGGAGTTCTCAGGAGGGTTTGCTGGTGACCGAAATGCCTACAGTCTCCTGGGAAGCAGTGATCAGTTGCCCGCACAGCTCTACCAGGGCTAGGTGCGTAGTCTTTCCTTTCCTGGCATGGTTTGGGGCAGGGTGGTCCCAGCCACCCTAGATGTGTGTGGCCTCTTCCCAGCAGCAAGGGCATGTGACAAGGGAGCACTCCCCTCTCCCAGGCAGCCAGCAGGGCATCGGCAAGGGCCCTGAGTGGGGGCAGGCTGAGCTCAGCACCATTGAATTCTCAGCCCTGCCCCCCATGGCCCTGTGACCTCCACTGCATGAGATGGTGAGACCAGGGACGTCTGCAGCTCAGCAGCCAGGCCAAAGGGCTGTAGCCGGGCACTGCACCCTCATAGCATAGATGCAGAGTACTGCAACGTAAGGGGGTTTTCCACTGTTGTAGGAACAATACCTCCCCGGGAAGGCTGGCAGAGGCATTCCTTCAGGTATACCAGCGGGTAGAGCAGCATAGCTATACAGTGCTCGGAGGCTGGATTGTTCACCCCTCTGAGATCTGCAGCTAAGGTGCCAAAGGTGTTAAGTATAAACCTGGCCTAAGCGCTGAACCCCTAGTTCAGACATCCAGCACTGCCTCCCAGCCATCTGACATGCTCCTGCCTTTGAGTTCACATCTGAAATGAAAGGAGCCGGATCTCAAGCTTTGGCTCAGCAGAGCTGGGTTCAGGTCAGCAGAGACAGAGGAGAGCCCAGAATGACCCTGTTTCCACCGGCTGACTTAACCAGGTCTGAAATCAATCTGCGTGGAACAGCACTTAAACCAAACTCAGACTTCTCCACGTGGTCTCAGTCCAGTGTGGACAGGCTGTATGCCATAGGCCCCTTTGCAGTGAGAGCTTAGGGCCCCCTCCCCTAGGCCCCAGTACATGGCTCTAGAGCTTTCTGGTACCTCACTGTGACACCCTGCTGGGACAGAAGCGTTAGGGAACCTAACGCAGTGAGAGGCTGTTCTGTCACGAGACAGACAGAACAAAGTAAAGCTCAATTCAGAGCCTCCCCAGTCCAGGTGGGTCACTACTTCCCAGGCCCAGAGCTTGCAAGGCACATGGCACTGGACGCCCTGAGGCAGGAGTGACAGGGACACCAGGGCTGGATCAGCGGTTGAGAGGGCCCAGTGTTGCTTCACAAATTAAAGACAGCCCAGGTAATCACACTAACTGGCCCTTGGTGGATCTCTGTTGGTTCCTTCCCCTTAATGGAGTTTGTAGCAGGGGACTGGTGGTACCTGTGGCACCTATCAGCAGAAGCAGTCATAGCCTATTGGGGATCCTGAGCGGGAATATTTATGCCCCCTCATGCATAATAAAAGGGGAATTGGGCCCCCCCACCCTTGTGCTGCTCATGGCCCAAAGTAATTGCTTAATCTACCTGTGCCTGGGGCTGGTGGCTCTGAACAGAAGCATTGAGATAATGGGATGACAGAGACATCACATGAGTCTGGTTTGAAAAAGCAGCTGCTTTTGGCTACGGCTCTTGCTCCATACCTGGCAGCAGAAGAGCAGGAATGAGACTAGGGAACAGCTGTGCATGCAAGGGGGAAGGTGAGGTCAGGCTGAGGACAGGCTCTCAAAGGAGGATGCAGGGTCTCCAGACTACAGGTAACCTATCCCTGGCAGCACAGCAGGGCTGCTCTCCAGGGGAATTCAGTGCCTCTCGCTCCATGGCAGGATTACTGGGGACTGGATCGCTGAAGGACGTAACCCCCGGTGGGGAGATGGGACAGTGAGAGTTGCAGTTCCTCTTGATGGATAATGACTGGGGTGGCATTAGTTGGGCCTCCAAAGGTAATCAGCGTCACCACCCTGTGAACTTCCACCCCTTCTTTCAACACACCTGAGTCAGGTGCAACCAGGCTTGTTCCCTAATTAGGTGCTGCTCCCCTCCTCCCTCAGGATTTAGATGGTTTCTGTTCCAGGGGAGAAGTTTGTCTGCCCAGAAGGGGACAGAGTAGAGGGGTGGTGAGCCTGGAGGGAGAACCAGGTTTAGCTTCTCTGTGAATGGAAGTAGTTTTCTTCTTTGGTGTGTGTGTATTTGAATTAGTCACTTTACACTTGGTTGTGGAGAGGAATAAATGTCTGACATGCACTTTACCCAATGCCTTTGTCATTTGCTGTGTTCAGATGCTAGATCTGCCACACTTTGGCCATCTTCCCTGCACAATCCATTTGATCTCACTATACAGAAGAAACAAGAAGAAGCCCTGTGGCACCTTATAGACTAACGGATATTTTAGAGAATAAGCTTTCGTGGGCAAAGACCCGCTTCATCAGATGAGGTCATGAGGTCATGCGTCTGATGAAGCGGGTCTGTGCCCACGAAAGCTTATGCTCCAAAATATCTATGAGGTGCCACAGGGCTTCTTGTTGTTTTTGAAGATACAGACCAACACGGCCACCTCTCTGATACTATACAGAAGAACTACACACTGAAGATAAGTTATATTTTTATTCCTTTTGACTTATAAAAGGGAAAAGCGGCACTCCTATAAAACTTCTGGAAGGAATTGTTTATGGTCACAGCCCCCACTATTAGCTGGTGGACCCCACCGCCACATGATATCGAGGCCAGGAGACTAGTAGAGGCCAAGAAGAGAACTGGGGATGTATGTGCATAATGACAACATGCAGAGTTAGTATAGGATTTCATTTAAAATAAAATTAACCTTGGTACTTTGGTCTTCAAACTACCTATTGCCTGAGGAAGATTGGGAAAAGCTTCCCCACAGAACAGTGTGGACTGGCACTTTAGATGCAGGTGAGACTGATGCAAATGCTGCCTTGTTATCTGCCGCATAGGTCGGGGGTTTCCACAATGCATTTCTAGTGGCCTCAGAACATAGCCACCAACTCTTGCTGGTGGCCACAATGACAGTTTTCCCCAATACACTTCATTAACTTTAGGAAAAAAATAACTATGCATGTACACACATCCAAGTGATTGTAATTTGTGTAGGTTTTTTTTTTCTTTTCCCTGACTCAATAAAAATAATGCAGTGAAAAGTGCTACAGTAAACTCTTGTTTAACCACTAAATAGTGGATCAGCCAGCACACTTGAATAACTGGCATAACTCATAGCTGAGCAGCTCTGGTCAGCAGATGCCAGGCAGGAGCACAGAGAGAGAGAGCGAAGGCCTGCAGGCTACACTCAGTAACAGCACGGAGGGTTACACAGCTAACTTGCTAAGGAGACTGCCCATTAAGATCAATTTCATTTCCAATACAGACTGACATTTATAAATACAGAGGACCAAAAATTAAAAAAAAAATTGCAATAAAACTGACAAATCAAATAGGATTGAAGGAAGGGGGTGAGAGGCAGCAGGGGGGGATGTTAATTGTCCTGTCTGAGATAATTATGAGCATCAAAGGAAGGGAAGTGAGGTAGTTGATGTCTCATACCACGTTAATGTGTCAAATTTGAATATGTACTGTAACTCACAAATCTCTCACTCTAATCTGTTGTTAAATTCTTTGTATTCCAGGACACAGATTCTCAGGTCTTTAACAGAATGTCCCACTCCACTGAAGTGTTCACTGACCAGCTTATGTGTATTGAGTTTTTTGATGTCTGAGCCTCAGCCTGGATTATGCTATTTACTGCCTAAAAATCCACAAACCTGGAAACCCAGGACACCCTATCATTTCAGGTATTGGCACCCTTACTACTGGTCTGTCCACCTGTGTAGACTCTCTTCTCAAACCCTACGCCACCAGCACCCGCAGCTATCTCTGAGATATCGCTGACTTCCTGAGGAAATAACAGAACATTGGAAGCCTTCCTGACAATTTCATCCTTGCCACCATGGATGTAGAGGCCCCCTATACCAATATTCCACATGAAGATGGACTACAAGCTATCAGGAATACCATCCCTGACGTTACCACAGCTAATCTGGTGACTAACCGATGTAACTTTGTTCTCACCCACAATTATTTCCAATGTGGGGACAATTTATACCTCCAGATTAGTAGCACTGCTGTGGGTACCTGCGTGGTCAACTTTGAAAAACAATTCCTTAGCTGTCATCCTCTGTTACCCTCCCTCTACTTATGCTACATCAATGACATCTTTATCATTTGGACCTACGGTAAAGAGACTCTGGAAGAATTCCACAGGGATTTTAACAACCTGCATTTTACCATTAATCTCAGCCTAGACTACTACATATGAGAAATACATTTCCTGGATGCCACAGTACAAACCACCACCACCCTCTACCAGAAACCCACTGACTGCTACACTTACCTACATGCCTCCAGCTTCCATCCAGCTCATACCACACAATCCATCGTTTACAGTCAAGCCCTTAGATACAATCGCATCGGCTCTGATCCTACTGACAGAGACTGAAAACTACAAGATCTCTACCAAGCATTTATAAAACTGAATTACCCATCGGCAGAAGTAAAGAAAACAAACTGACAGAGTCAGATGCATACCCAGAAACCAGCTACTTCAAGATAAGCCCAAGAAGATCAATAACAGAACACCACTTACATCACCTACAGTCCACAACTCAAACCTCACCTACAGCCCACAACTCAAACCCCTGCAATGCATCATTAAAAATCTACAACCTATTCTGGATCAGGATGCTACACTCCAGAAGGCTCTAGGTAACAGGCTTATCCTTTTGTATAGACAACCTCCTAACCTGCGACAGATTCTCACCAGCAATCACAGGCTATACCACAGTAATACTAATCCTGGAACTTTTCCTTGCAACAAACCCCGCTGCCAGTTTTGTCCACATTTATTCTAGGGATACTATCACTGGACCTAACCATGTTAGTTACAAGACCAAAGGCACATTCTCGTGCACTTCCAGAAACATTATATGCGCTATTATGTGCCAACAATGTCCTGCCACTATGTAAATTGGACAGACTGGGCAAAACCTTCACCAAAGCATAAATGGACACAGAGCAGACATCAAGAAACTCAATACACATAAGCCTGTCAGTGAACACTTCAGTGGAGTGGGCCATTCTGTTAAAGACCTGAGAATTTAACAACAGATTAGAGCGAAAGATTGTGAGTTAGAGTACATATTTAAATTCGACACATTAATGTTATATGAACAGAGACATCAATTACCTCATGCATTACACGGACTGCTTCCCTTCCTTTGAACCTCGTAATTATTTCAGACAGAACAATTAACATCCCCCCACTTCTTACCCGCTTCCTTCAATCCTATTTGATTTGTCAGTTTTTATTGCAATTTTTTTTTGGTCCTCTCTACTTATAAACGTCAATCCGTATTGGAAGTTAAATTGATCTGATGAAGTGGTCTGTCCCACGAAAGCTCATCACCAAATAAATCATTTTGTTAGTCTTTAAAGTGCTACATTTCTGCTGCTTTGTTTTTTGGAGTGCAGACTAAGATGGCTACATCTCTGTTACTATTGCCTATTAAGCGATAATTAATGCCTATTACAACGTAGATATTGTCTGAGTGCAGCCGGCAGGCTCTTCTTCTCAGCTGATGTCTTCTCCTGCTGTCAGGGGGTAACAGTCTTCTACTGTAGGCACCAGAGAGGTAGCAGCGTTAGTCTGTACTCCAACAAAACAAAAAATCAGTCATGTAGCACTTTAAAGACTGTCAAAATAATTTATGAGGTGATGAGCTTTCATGGGACAGACCCACTTCTTCAGATCGCGCTGACCTGAAGAAGTGGATCTGTCCCACGAAAGCTCATCACCTCATAAATTATTTTGTTTGTCTTTACAGTGCTACTTGACTCCCTTTTTGTTTTTCTACTGTATGTGGATGCAGGTGGAAAAAGACTGGGAAAATATTCTGCATATATTTTTGTTTGTTTCTTAATATGTAATCTAGTTTTTCTTTAGTGTTATGCATTGCTAGGTGTGGTTTATACAACAGAAGTTATTGCTATTCAGGCTCATCTGCAGAATGAACAATGACTGAGAAGTCAAGACCCTGGTATTCAGCACAATGGGTGGTTCGAATAGGAGAGGATGTTATGGACGTTGACCACCCTAGCTTTGGCCATGGGCCTTCATGCTACAACCCCTGGCCATAAAGCAGCAGGCCCAGATCCTAACTCTGGCCTGCAGCACCAAACCCAGCTGACAGCCACTGGACTCTGGTGCTGACCTGCAGCTTCTTGCTCTGACCCCCAGCCTGGCCACTGACCCCAGGAGCTTGTGAGCATTGACCCAGGGTGCCAGGAGGCACCAGATCCACGGTCCTGGCCATGCAGCAGCAGATGCTGGCCCCGCATGCAGATCCACGTGGGTGGGCTCTGACCCACACCTTGGTCACTGGTCACTGAGCCCAGGGCTGGTCCTCGATGCTGAGCCTGGGCACAGGCCACACAGCAGCCACCACTGCCCCAGGCACTGATCCCCAGCCTTGAGCACCTATGAAGCAGGAGCTAACTTCAGGCTCTGGTGAGTACTGGCCCCAGGCGCCCACCCCTGGCTATGCAGCAGCAAGTGCCTGCTCCAGACACAGAGAGACAGATGCTGGCCTTGGACTCTGCCTGCATGGAGTGCCCACGTGTCCTGGGCCCACATCCCCACTCCAGCCACATGCTGCAAGTCTCCCCACCTACTCTCATTTCCCCTGTCCTCTCCCCTCCAAGTGCTGTATCCATCACCTCCCATTTCCCTATTGCATTCCTGGTACCACATCCATCCCCTCAGTTTCCCACTACCTTCCCCAGCCACCTCTATCCCACCAGTGCTCCTCACCCCCACAGATTCCCACTCCGAAAGGCAGTTCCACTGGCCAAGAGTTGTCCCAGGGTTTGATAAGAAAAGTGGTATAAACAGGACTTTCAGTATTGGTTCTGGAGAAAAGCTACTTCTCGAATGATTTGGATGTGTGGGTGTGCATCTTTATTTTGTCCTAAAGTGAAAGAAGTATTTTAGGAAACCATGTCAGTGCGGGCAGCAGCCAGAGTTGATGGTTGCACGCTGAGGCCACCAAATATTGTGAGGACCCTGGGACTGGAGACTGAATTCACTCCTGCCACAAGGTTGCATTTCTAGTCTCATTAGTTCATGTTTGTCTGTTCATAGAATCGTAGAATCAAAGAACAATAAAGCTGGAAGAGACCTAAAAAAGCCATCAAGTCCAGCCCCACCCTGCCCTAGGCAGGACCAAACCCATCAGATCAGCCCAGCCAGGGCTTTGTCACGGCAAGACTTAAACACCTCCAGGGATGGAGACTCCACTACTTCCCTGGGTAGACCATTCCAATGCTTCAACATCCACCTAGCAAAAAAGTTTTTCCTAATGTTCAACCTGGACCTTCCCAACCACAACTTGAGACCATTTTTCTGTGTTCTGCCATCCGTGACCACTGTGAACAGCCTCTCTCCAGCCTCTTTGCAGCCTCCCTTCAGTAAGTTGAAGGTTGTTATTAAGTCCCCCCTCAGCCTTCTCTTCTGCAGCCTAAACAGTCCCAGTTCCCTCAACCTTTCGTCATAGGTCATATGATCCAGCCCCCAAATTATTTTGGTCACCCTCCGCTGGACCCTCTCCAGTGTATCCACATCGTTCCTATAATTGGGGGCCCAGAACTGGACACAGTACTCCAGATGCGGCCCCACCAAAGCCGAATAAAGAGGAATAATCACTTCTCTGGATCTACTGAAACGCTCCTCTTGATGCAACCTAATATGCCATTAGCCTTCTTGGCTACACCGGCACACTGTTGACTCATGTCCAGCTTCTCATCCACTACAACTCCCATGTCCTTTTCTGCAGAGCTACTACTGAGCCAGTCGGAGCCCAGCCTGTAACAATGCTTGGGATTCTTCTGGCCCAGGTGCAGGACTCTGCACTTGTCCTTATTGAACCTCATCAGATTTCTTGCAGCCCAGTCTTCCAATTTGTCTAAATCACTCTGTTGCTGAGGCGCACCCCTTTCCCAGTGCCGTTTCCACCCAGTCCTCTGGTATCCACACAGGCTATGTTCTCAGTGTAGTTAGGTGTCCAGGGCTCCACCTTGCCAGCTAACTCAGGCTCCCTGGGTAAGGGCTCAGAGGCTACTTACCTTCAGTACAGGTCAGGCTGGGGGTTGAGGATCCTGTGAGCTAGGATGGTCCCAGAGCTCAGGCCCCAGCCTGAATGTCTGCATGGCAATTGAACAGCCCCTTATCCCCAGCCCTGACCCCCACAAGCCTGAGTCAGCTGGCACAGGCCAGCTGTGGATGTCTAATTAGCAGCTCTCTCTATAAGAAGGGAGCTCCCAGTGAACAAGGTGAGCAGCGAACAGGGGGCAGCAGCTAACGGGGAAGGGAGTTTGCCTCTGGGCAAAGCGTCCTAGAGGAGCTTGGGTATCATGTTCCACCTGTGCCCTGCAAGGCAGCACTACCAGGAGAAGGAGTTTCTGAAGAAAAGAGCTTGAAGAGCGATGGGGGAAGGTGGACCTGGGGGTACTGAGAGCAGCTGGGGGGAGAGGGGCCAGTGCAGTGAGGAGGGCGGACATGGGAGCAGATGGGGGTAGTGGGTTGGGGAGGGTCCTATGATGATGGTAGCTGGGGGTGGGGGGCGAAAGGTAGGGAGGAGGGTCCCAGGGATATGACGTCATTGCTCCACAGGGAGCTGTGGTGACACGGAGTTATGAAGTAGTGGGATCCTTAACCACATCCTCCACACCCCACTGCCTTGTGGGTAATGCTGGGAAGGAGAAAGGCTAAGGGAGTGAACCCTGACAGAAAATCCGGAGTGGAGTCCGAAGGCGGTTCGGTGTCAACTTCTGGCACTGTCCCGGCAACTCCTGCAGCTGAGCTGGTACCACACATGGAGGTTATCCTCTCCTTTGGACTATATCCATAAAGCCGAGAGGGGGACACTGGTGTCTGGGCAGCCCAGAGTCTCCATAATAAATGCCCAGGCTTGCGCCCGCAGAGGTACTCCGGCATCGCTGAACAGCATTGCGTCAACACGGGAGGCAACAGATACCGGTTATAAGCTCTTGCTCGATTGGCGTAGAGAATGAGCGCCAGGGGTTGCCTTCGACGGTAGGAGAGATCCTCGCATCTCACTGGACAGTCACTGCCCGCCTCAAGCTGGGCAGGCCCCAGCCAATAATGTACTGTCCCGCCACAGTTCACCTGCCTCTCTGGGTGCGTGGGGCTTAAGGTTCCTGAACCTGACAAGTGACTGAAATTTGGGCACCAGGCAAACCAACAAGAAAATCAACAAGGAATGAGAAACATCAACAATTCAAGCTTGCTTGCTGGAATGTGCGGACCATGCTGACCAGCTTGACTGAAGATCTTAAGGCCATCAATGACACCCGCAAGACCGCTGTCATCAACGAGGAACTGAAGAGGCTCAGAGTAGATATCGCTGCACTGCAAGAGACGCGACTCGCCGATTCGGGATCTCTAAAGGAAAAGGACTACACCTTTTTCTGGCAGGGTAAAGCCCAAGAAGAACCCAGACAGCATGGTGTTGGCTTTGCTGTCAGAAACACCCTTCTACAAATGGTGGATTTAGTCATGGGCGGATCAGAAAGACTTCTTAAGATCACGCTTCAAACTTGCGCCGGTCCTGTACACCTGATCAGCGCTTATGCTCCAACTCTGTACGCCACACCAGAAGTAAAAGACAAGTTCTATGACGTGCTTAGTGCTACTGTAGCGCAAATACCTGCTCATGAACAACTGTACATCTTGGGTGACTCCAATGCAAGAGTTGGAGCTGATTGGGCCTCATGGCCTTCCTACTTAGGACACGTCGGTGTGGGAAAAATGAATGACAATGGACAGTGTCTCCTTGAACTGTGCACGTACCACAATCTGTGCATCATAAACACATTCTTCCAAACGAAGCCACAGCATAGAGTGTTGTGGAGACACCCACGCTCGAAGCACTGGCACCAACTAGATCTGGTCATCACTAGGCGTAATAACCTCAAAAACGTCCTTCTGACACGCAGCTATCATAGTGCTGACTGCGATACAGATCACTCACTAGTTTGCTCCAAGCTCAAGCTGAGACCCAAGAAGCTGTACCGCTCTAAACCTGCTGGAAGGCCCCGCATTGACGCCAGAAAGACGGCAAACTCGGAGAAAGCTGAAAAGTTCAGAGAGACCCTCCAGGAAAATCTGCGCAGCGGCCCTGGGGGCGCCGATGCGACAGCCAAATGGCAACATCTGAGGGATACAGTTTACAACACGGCCTTGTCGGTGTTTGGAAGAAGAGCTAGAAACACGAACGACTGGTTTGAAGCTAACTCCGATGAGATGATTCCAGTCATTGAAAAGAAGCGCGCTGCACTCCCGGAGTACAAACGCTCACCGAGCCAGAGTACCCAGCAAGTGCTTAGAGAGGCCAGAAGAACAGTACAGTAGACAGCCAGGCGCTGTGCCAGCAACCACTGGCTCCAGCTATGCAGCAGCATCCAGACCTGTGCCGACTTTGGTAATCTCAGAGGAATGTACGAGGGTATGAGGAAGGCATTAGGACCCACCCAGAACAAGATGGCACCTCTGAAATCCAAATCTGGTGAAGTCATTGCTGACAAAGCCAAACAGATGGAGCACTGGGTCGAGCACTGCTCCGAGCTGTACTCACGTGAGAACGTTGTGGTTGACGCAGCCCTCGATGCCGTCGAGCTCCTACCAGTAATGGACGAACTGGATCAAGAACCGACTGTGGATGAACTGAAGAGAGCCATCGACAGCATTGCAGCAGGAAAGGCCCCTGGTCAGGATGGTAAACCAGAGGTAATCAAATGTGCCGCGGACACACTCCTGGAACCCCTACATGAGCTATTGTGCCTGTGCTGGAAAGAGGGTGAGGTTCCACAGGATATGTGCGACGCTAACATTGTAATGTTGTATAAGAACAAAGGAGACAGAAGTGACTGCAACAACTACTGTGGAATCTCCCTCCTAAGCGTCACTGGTAAACTGTTCGCTCGTGTCATCCTTGGCAGACTCCAGAAGATTGCTGAGAGGGTGTACCCTGAATCGCAGTGCGGATTCCGCGCAGAGAGGTCTACCGTAGACATGGTCTTCTCTCTAAGGCAGCTGCAGGAGAAGTGCAGGGAGCAGAGAAAGCCACTCTACATAGCCTTCATTGACTTGACCAAGGCTTTTGACTTGGTCAGCAGGGATGGTCTGTTCAAATTTTCTCCACAAGATAGGCTGTCCTCCACAGTTACTCAAGACGATCCAGTCGTTCCATGAAGACATGAGAGGAACCATCCAATATAACGGCACATTATCGGATGCTTTCGGAATCAAGAGCGGCATCAAACAAGGATGTGTGCTTGCTCTGACATTGTTTGGGATCTTCTTCGCACTCCTCCCGAAGCATGTCTTTGGATCTTCAACAGAGGGCATCTTGATGCACACAAGATCTGATGGGAAACTGTTTAACCTTGCGAGGCTGAAAGCTAAGTCTAAGGTGCGAGAAGTCCTCATCAGAGACATGCTGTTCACAGATGCTGCTGCTGTAGTGTCTCACACAGAAGACCAGCTTCAAAAACTGCTGGATCAGTTCTCCAAAGCGTGCAAGGACTTTGGGCTTACCATCAGCCTAAAGAAGACAAACGTACTCGGTCAGGATGTTGCTGAATCCCCATCAATCAGCATTGACAACTATACGTTAGAGGTCGTCCACGAGTTTGTTTACGTCGGGTCCACCATCACTGACACCCTGTCGTTGGACACTGAGCTAAATAGGAGGATCGGAAAAGCGGCCACAACTCTGTCCAGACTCAGCAAGAGAGTGTGGAATTACAACAAGCTGTACACTCACACCAAAATGCAAGTCCACAGAGCCTGCATCCTCAGCACCCTCCTTTATGGCAGCGAGACTTGGACCCTGTATGCCCGCCAGGAAAAGAGGCTGAACGTCTTCCACTTGCGCTGCCTCAGGCGCATCCTTGGAATATCATGGAAGGACAGAGTGACCAACACTGCCATCCTCAAGCAAGCTGGACTCCCAACCATGCACACCCTCCTCAGGCAGCGTCGGCTCTGCTGGCTTGGCCACGTCCACAGGATGAATGATGGAAGGATTCCAAAAGACATCCTGTATGGTGAGCTAGCCTCTGGCAAAAGACCTCCCAGACGCCCCCAGCTGCGTTACAAAGATGTCTGCAAGAGAGACCTCAGAGAAGTAGACATCGAGCTGGATAGTTGGGAAGAACTAGCAGACAACCGCAGCAGATGGAGGCAGGGGTTACACAAGGGCCTTCAGAAGGGCGAGTTGAAGATCAGACAGCTAGTAGAGGAGAAGCAAGCGCACAGAAAGCACAATAAGGACTTGCCAAACACCCACTACATCTGCAAGAGATGCAGCAAGGACTGTCACTCTCGTGTGGGTCTTTATAGTCACAATAGACGCTGTAAATGAAGTCCTCAATTGAAACTTTAAAGGGCGCGATCCATAGTCTATGCAGACTGAAGGATGCCTACTATACCCACAAGGGTCATGCCCAGTCTGGCTGCAGCTTCTCAGATTAGAGAAGTGTCCTTAGCATGGTGTCCAAGAGGCCCAGTGAGAATATTTCTTATTGACGTGCGAGAAGGAGGGTTTAGGGACCAGGTGCGGTTTGCATGTGGCACTCAATTAAAAGCTTGAGTCTCTCATCCTGGCACATCACTGTCCTTATGTGTGCTGACAACAGGATGGGGCTGTGACTTGTCTTGCTTAATAAAGCTGAGTGAGGAAGATTATGAACAACTCTGGATGACTTTAAACACCCTGGAAGCCAATTGTTGTGTTCGCGATCACTCAGATGAGTTTCCCTGTTAATATCTGCCACCTATGCAAGTGCAGGTCATTCCTCTCATTGCTGCAGCTCATGTCAGTGGGACCCGGACAGACTTTACAGGACTATGGGGTAGGCTGTATGGAAAAGATCAGGACCAAGGTAATGAGCCTAAAGCAAACCCAGGGGATTACTAAGAGCTAAGCAGGAAGCTGAGGAGGAACCTGAACTCCACCGTACAGCCTATAAAGGAAACTGAAGACAGTAAGTTTTCCAATGTGCTTGGTGGGAGCACACACATAAGCCGCCTAAATCAAAGGAAGGACAATGAGGAGGGTTATAAAGTAACTTACAATGCAAAGTATTGTGCACTTTTCTATGGTGTGAGAGACACCCCAGACACTATCAAGCTATAATTTAAATAGCCACTAGATGTTGCCGCTGTTCTTCTCAACTGCAGCTAGAAATTTCACATTCATCTGCTGTGGTGTTAAGTCGGGAGGATTTAAAATCTTGTGGCAGATTTACCAAACCTTCCCGTCCTAATCCTTCATCTGCTGGAGTTCACAGATCACAGGCAATTACTCTGAGGCACAGATATGCAGGAAGGGCTGGAAGCATCCCTGTGTTCAGGCAGCAGATGGCCTGTTACCTCTTGCAGAGGGCTCCTGGGTTACTGGTGTGGCATAGTGGCTACCTGGGAATAAGGCCTCATGGAAAGTTCTTCCCTCTTCATTGAGCAGAGAACTTGGGGGCCAATGTCCCAGGTGCATTACAAGCTCCAGGGGACAGGAGCACAGCTGCCTGGCGCAGAGCAGGTCCTGCTCCTTGGGAGGCAGTGAGGCTTTGGTTTGCAGTGCACACTGAGGTCATAGCAAAATGATTTTGAAAACAAAGTGCTCAGGAAGGCCACAGCACTCCATTCAGACTGCTCTGCATTTTTCCATTCAGATGGAAAAAGGCACATCTGGTCGTCTTCTGCAAGCTAGCCTAGCTAGGCGGACTATGAACAGGAGGCAGCTAGACAACTCTCCAACACCACATTTTACAGATCTCTTTCCTCAGACCCCACTTTAAAATTCCGAAAGAAACTACACCATCTACTTAAGGAACTTCCTGCCTCTACTCGAGACCAGATTCACTCAGACTCACCATCTGAGCTCCGACCTGGATTATTCTAGTTACGTCCTAAAATCCACAAACCTGGAAACCCAGGATGCCCTAGCATTTCAGATATTGGCACCCTCACTACTGGACTGTCCAGTTATGTAGACTCCCTCCTCAAACCCTACGCCACCAGCACGCCCGCCTATCTCCAAGATACCACTGTCTTCCTGAGGAAATTAAAAACATTGGAAACCTTCCTGACAACTCCATCCTTGCCACAATGGATGCAGAAGCTCTCTACATCAATATTGCAAATGAACATGGAGTACAAGCCACCAGGAACACTATCACAGATGGTATCACAGCACATCTGGTGGCTGAGCTATGTAACTTTGTTCTCATGCACAGTTATTTCCAATCTGGGAACAACTCCAGATTAGCGGCACTGCTGCGGGCATTCACATGGCGCCACACTGTGCTAACATTTTTATGGCTGACTTAGAACAAAGATTCCTCAGCTCTCATCCCCTGTTACCACTCCTCTACTTATGCTGCAGTGATGACATCTTTATCATTTGGACCCACAGTAAAGAGAGACTGGAAGAATTCCACGGAGATTTTAACAACCTGCATCCTACCATCAAACTCAGCCTTGACTATTCCACATGAGAAATACATTTCCTGGACACCACAGTACAAATCACCAATGGCCACACTGACACCACCTTCCATCAGAAACCCATGGACTGCTACACTTACCTACATGCCTCCAGCTTCCATCCAGCTCATACCACATGATCCATTGTTTATAGTCAAGCCCTTAGATACAATCACACCTGCTCTGATCCTAACGACAGAGACCGAAAACTATAAGACCTCTACCAAGCATTCATAATGCTTAATTACGCACCAGGAGAAGTAAAAATACAGATTGACAGGGCCAGACGAATATCCACAAACCAGCTACTTCAAGATAGGCCCCAGAAGATCAACAACAGAACACCACTTGTCATCACCTATAGCCCACAACTCAAATCGCTGCAACGCATCATTAAAAACCTACAACCTATTCTGGCTCAGGATGCTACACTCCAGAAGGCTCCAGGTGACAGCCCTGTCCTTTCCTATGGACAACCTCCTAACCTGAGAAAGATTCTCACCAACAATCACAGGCTACACCACAGTCATCCTAATCCTGAATTTTTTCTTGCAACAAACCCTGCTGAGAACTTTGTTCACATATTGTTCTAGAGGTACCATCACTGGACCTAAGCATGTTAGTTACAAGATCGAAGGCACATTCTCATGCACTTCTGGCAACATTACATGTTAATTGTCCTGCCTGAGATAATTACGAGCATCAGAGGAAGGGAAGCAGTCCTTGTAATACATGAGGTAACTGACGTCTCTCTTCATACCACATGTTAATGTGTCGAATTTGAATATGAATTCCAACTCACAGATTTCTCGCTCTAATTTCTTTCTAAATTGTTTTTGTTCCAGGATGCAAATTATCAGGTCTTTAACAGCTTCATACACATAAGCCAGTCAGTGAACACTTCAATGGCACGGGCCATTATGTTAAAGACCTGTCTGTCCCATGAGAGCTCATCACTGAATAAATCATTTTGTTAGTTTTTAAAGTGCTCCATTTCTGCTGCTTTGTTTTAAGGAGGTTCAGCAGCCCATCCCCTTTCCTCACTACCTGTTGTCCAGGCTGGTTAACTTGCTAAGGTGACCATATTCCCAATGCTGAATACAGGACACCTGGTAAATTACTCCTATTCAAGCAAGTTCAAGGGAAATCCAAACCGCACAGAAGACATACTCAAACCAACATCAAGATGACTGTGTCTCTGTTAAAAAGGACTGTGTAGCTGGAGTCTTTAAGGTCTGCATAGGGAGAGCTGACGCATGCTCACATCCACCCATACATCTCTCTCACGCGGGGATGGGGTAATTGACCGACCTGACCCAACCTTCCCTGTCCAGCGCTTTCATCCTCCATGACTGGCTGGGCCCCCAGGATGGATCCTCCTCTCCTGGTACCTGACACTGCCTCTTCTCAAGACAACACACGGGGGCACACATGATTACAGCGTGGGCAGTAGGAAATGTAGGAAAATTGCCTACACTCCCTGGCCACTCGGGAGGGCTGGGGCTGTGATGCAGCAGCCCAGCTCCCAGCCACCAGGGAGGGAAGGCTGTGGAAGTGATCGGGCGTCAGAGTGGAAGGGTTGGGGTGGGGCTTGCTTTCCCCAGCTGCAGCCTCCCTCACCGCCCATGGGTTACAGAACTCCCTCCGAGTTCACAACAGAATGTAGCAAGCAGCCTCCTTTCAGCACTCTGCAGGAGGGAAGGGGTGGGAGTGGTCTCCAGCTGCAGGGGGCTGGAAGTTAGTATGACATGACCCGTGTTTTCCTAGAAGTCCTCTCTTCCCTCCCCCTCCCCCATGGCTTGAAGCAGCACCTCCCTTCCTGCCCACTAACACCTCCAAGCTGCTACAGGCCACAAACATAACCCACCTGTCTCCTGGTTACAGCACAGGCAGGAAGGGGTTAAGCTCAAAGGATGCACTGGGCTTAGGTTAGATAAATCTGTTTTTAAATTGCCTCATTCTCTGTGTGTGTGTGTGGGACGGGGCCAGGGAGGGAATGGGGAAACAAAGTAGTTTTATTATCTGAGGGGTAGCTGTGTTAGTCCTTATCTTCAAGAACAACAAGAAGTCCTGTGGCACCTTATGGATGAACAGATATTTTGGAGCTTATGTTTCCGTGGGCAAAAACCCGCTTCATCAGATGCATTGAAGTGGGTCTTTGCTCACAAAAGCTTATGCTTCAAAGTAGTTTTATTGTGTAAACTCTCAGGGGCAGCAACACGCAAACAGTGACATAATTAACAACTGGCAAGTCAGTTGGACAAATGCAAAGTATTCCACTTTTAAAGAAACAATCAATTTCAGACATATAGAATGGGACATGACTGCCTAGGAAGGAGTACTGCAGAAAGGAATTTAGGGGTCAGAATGGATCATAAACTAAACATGAGTCAATGTGAAACTTTTGGAAAAATGCAAATATTCTGGAATGCATTAACAGGAGCGAAGAAGCAAGACATGAGAAGCAATTCTTTCACTCTACTCTATACTGATTAGGCCTCAGCTTGAGTACTGTGCCCCGTTCTGGGCGCTTCAGGAAAGATGTGGACAGACTAAGGAAGGTCCAGAGAAAAGCAACAGAAATGATGAATGGTTTAGAGAATACGAGCTGTGAAGGAAGATTGAAAGAACTGGATTTGTTCAATCTGAAAATTGAAGACAGAGAGTACGTAACAACTTTCAAGTACCTACAAAGGTGTTATAAGGATAGAGAAAAATGTAGATGCTTCCTGCAAATTGGATGTGGGTGTCCCAGTTCAGTCAACCAGAGGACAGTTGTGGGTCTTTCCTTGTCAGGAGCTCTCACCAGCTTGTTACACTGGCAATACACGGGTGTGTTACTTGGCTTCTCTGGCTCACGTGAAACCAGTTACCACCTGTCTGGAGTAGACCCAAGGTGACCATCTGTCCCATATTAGGCAGGATAGTCCTGTATTTGGGAAGCCAAAAAGGCGTCCCCACTTCTTTTTTAAAAGGGACTAATTGTCCCGTATTTGGAGCCTCCCCGCTGACCTTTTCCGCCAGCAACTGCACCTGTGCAGTTGCTGGCGGGAGTCACTTCCCCGACCCTCAAGGAAGTCGGGGAGCGTGGGCAGGTACCACATCTCTGCTGCTTCTCTGGGGCTCACGGGGAGGGCCAGCAGCTGCTGCTTCCCCAGGGCTTGGAGAGAGCCGGTGGCTGCCACCTCCTTCCTGGCTTGTCGGGGCGTGGAGGAGCCACACCTCCCCCTCATATCTCCCTGTCCTGTATTTGGGACAGGGAGATATGGTTGCCCTAGTAAACGCGCGTATAGGGTGTGAAATAGGATCAGTGCATGACCTGGTGGTGTGAATGGGGGATGCTATGGGACCATGGAGTGATGGGACTAATTCAGGGAAGCAACAGAGGTGTGCAGACTGGTGGGGATGCTGGGAGAAGAGGAACAGTGACGGGAATGGAACAGTGGAAATGATGTGATGCGAGTTGGGGGGCGTAAGGTGGAAGCTGTGTGGGTGTTGGTGGCCCTGGGGAAGGGTGGAACAGGGTGTGGCCTGGTCACCGGGGGCAGTAGCATGGAGAGGGAGGTGTAAAGAGAAGGCAGGGTAGTGATGGGGTGGGGAATGAAAGGTGGTTCCAAAGGACCTGGGGTATCAGTCCATACTAGAGGGGGATGGAGTGGGCTAGCTGTGAAGCTGCCAGTGGTAGCAGAGTGGCAGGAGTTGTGAGGGTGCAGGAGAAAAACACCAACTCTCGAGGAGGAAGGGGGTTGGGGATCTCCACCGGCGCAGTGCCAGCTTGGTTTCTGGCCTGGAAGAGAGGGAGCAGCTGAAAGGACTGCTGAGGTGCACTCTTTTCCTTTCCCTCCTCTGCCCTGTGCTGGTGCTATCTGAGACCCCTTTGCTTGGTGCCATCTACTATTAATAACCATGGGATGCCTGCGGGAGCAGCCTCCAGGAGTCAAATTCACAGCACTCTGCATCAGCAGTTTGTGTTGTGCAGGTCCTGGCTGAGAACGGGTGCCCTGGATCAGCAGGGACTGAGCACGAAGGAGGGACACACGGAGAAAGCAGCCCACCACCATCCCACTGCTGCAGGGCCAGGGCAGAAGAGTGTGTATGTTTACCTGAGCCTGGAACAGTGAGCCAGGTGAGTCCCCTTGCTGCAGATTAGACAGGTAGGAGGGGCAGGGTTTACCATGAGGCTAGAGACATGGGACCAGCATCAAGCTGGAGTGGGAACTAGAAAATTAACACTGAAATATTTGCAGAAGTGAACAGCAGGTTTTGGGGAAAGAACTGTGCTGAAGATATCCTGAGGGCAATTTCCTCTTGCAGCCTTGGTCCCATGCCCAATATAGCTGGGGAAAGAGGAACCAAATTCTGCCAGCCTTCTTCCTTGTCTGGGTCACTGAATGCTGTTTGGTCTTGATGTAGTCCTGGGATCCCTGAACACTGCAGGGTCTGTATCGTGCCTGGAATCATCCCTGAATGCTGCAGGCGTGAGCCCTCACTCTGCCTGGACTCAGTGAAGGACTATAGACCAGTGCAGGCTTCCCCCTCCCCCTGCCTGGGATTAGTGCGTCATAGGGCACAGCCCCCTCAGGGGGACACCCCTCCCCACGTGCCTGCAGGGAGTTCACAATTCAGGCAGGCAGAAGTTTTCCCTCCATTTTTTCCATGCTTCTGACCTATCAAATGTGCCCCCTAGAGAATCCCAGTCCCCACTATGTGTCCTGGCAGTAGTGCCCCGTCCTGTCAAGAAGTAATCTCCGTCTTGTATATAGCCAAACAGATGGGCAGCTACTCAGAGGAGCAGGCATGTAGTGTGCTTTATTGGTGCACCTGCTGACACTTGATTTGGGGATATTCCACGTCTGGCACTTTTATGATGTGAACTTCATAGAGCTCATACCAAGCCCAAGAGAAAATAAACTGTGGAAATGAGGAAGAAAATCTGGCCCAGCAGAATGCCTGCTGAATTGATTGGACCAGATCTGTTTTGGCCGAAATGAAAGTGAAGAAATACTGAAAAATATCAGGAGGACAAAATGTCTTGTTTGCAATGGAGACCTTGAATAGATTGATATGGCCGTTATTTTTAAAGCAGCTCAATTTAGTGCCTGCAGTTCTGTACCCCTAATTAATTAAAGGTGGAAAATGGTAGGGCCAGTGATGGGATTTCAAAGTCCAGCTAGCTGATTGCTCCTGAAATCTGAAGTCAATGGAGAGACTCCAGTATCCACTAGCTGAAGATTTGATCCCCTAAATATTGTTGTTTGCACAACTGTGAGGGGCGAAAGTGAAGGCTGGATTGTGGCCCAGTTCAAACCATGATGCTTAACCTTGATGCTGGATTGTGAGAGAATGTCCGGAATGGATTTGCAGAACTCTGTTGCTGTCCTCTCTCAGGCTTGTAAGGCGGACCTCTCAACCTACCTATACACAAAGTTGAGAGGCAGGGTGTAGAATTAAAGCACACAACAAAAGGATGGATATATGTGAAAAGTTGAATAGACAGGACACAGATGCATTTGACTTCAAAGGATTGGGATGTTTTCCTCTAATCTGATGGTTACTTGCTTCTTTCATAAGAACATAAAAATGGCTCAACTAGGTTGTCCATCTAACCCAGTATTTCTCACAGTGGCCATTATCAGATGGTTTTCGTAATCGGCTGGTTATGGACACCTGGAACATAGGTTGCATCTCTGATCATCTTGGCTAATAGCCATTGATGGAGCAATCATTCAGCCCTTTAAGGAATAAATCATCCAGTTATAAAGGTCTTTTTGCAGGACTTGTCACCCGCTCAGCTTTTGAGGGGCTGTTCCAGTGTTGATAGGATTATCCCATGTCATGCAATCCAAGTTTGTAGGACATCCACATGCCAGGTATCTCCCGGACAGACATTCTTTCAGTCAGATGATGCTCCATCACAACCTGAAGACATTTGCATAGCAGTGGTAAGTTGTGATGAAGTGGCCTTACAGTAGGACATTTGGGCACAGACTCACAACACAATGAGAATCACAGCATGTTGTTGATTAATACTGTGAAAGTATGATGTTGCATAATGATGGTGTGGAGTGGGAATGTTATGTTGTACGATGGTGATGCCAAGCTGGTGGGGCACTGACATGTTGTGTCATGACATTAAGCCACCACAAAGCACGTCTCAGCACTTCCTAATGAGAGAACTTGGTCCTGGAGGATTATATTTGCTGGAATCTACTCCACTGGTGAGGGACTGTTACCTGAGCTTTTCCCAGACAATTCCGGTTTTGGATTCTGTGTTGCTTTCTACTGGAAAATGGGAACCGACAATCCTAAATGGCACCCAAACCAAAAGTCCAGTTACTTCAGGGCAGGGGAAGAGACGGCTGATTAACACATGTCAACCTCTGCTTAGCCTGGGCCACCTTGTACCCGCAGGCAGGATCCTTGCAATAATCCAGTGAGTGATGAGGGGAAAGAGGGAGAGGAGAAAATGACAGGGGCAGGGTCACAGGGCAAGAGATGGAGCATGGGTAGGGTCTTGGCAGCAGAGGCAGAGAAAGAACTGGGGCCTTGAGGAAGAGGTAGGGCAGAGCTTTGGAGGATGAGGCAAAGTGGGGTGGGATCTTGGGGGATCAGAAGAGGGATGGTGAGGCTAGAGGTGAAGAAAGCACAGGCCGTTGGTGGAAGAGGTGGGGCAGAAGGGGTGGCCTCCAGGGGTCTGCTTAAAAGCAGCTAGACAGGTCCAGCCCCAAGAGGGGGGATTTCGGGTGAGAAATGAAGGGCTGTGTGCTGTACTGTAATTGGAGAGTGAAGAGACTAGTTTCCATTCTCTCACTACAGTTTTCCAGTGTTTTACTCCAATCTCATTGTCTCTCTAAGTTGAAGCAGCGAATCCTTTGTGGTAATGCCCCTTGCAGGAACTCCGGCTCCTATCAAGACGAAAAAGTCCACTAGACTCTTTGGGAAACTAACTAGTGAAGGTAAGATATGTGCACACAACTCTGAGAAACCCTGAGTGGCACATGGCTCAGTCAGTCAAACACAGCTATGCAGACCCATGTATATGAGTGGAGCTGGGTGAAATACTTTGCTTGGAACTTTGAGTCCATGTTACTAAATTGTTAATTTAAAAAAAATGGAAACATTAAACATTTTTAAAAATAATTGTTGGTAATTTGCCAAAAATCTGGCAATTTTTCAGTTTTGTGTTCATCTGAAATTGGATTGTTTGGACTTGCCAGAGAACCAACCCACCAGGCAGCTATTCACACAGATTAGTATGGGAGCCACTCTGCAAGACACAGGGGTGCACGAATGTGCTGGGTTGTTACAAATGGTGGCTGATGGAATCAACACACTCGATAATCATCAGCTCCAAGCTTTCCCTTTGTTTGATTTCCAGAGCACTTACTGGTGGTCTCTGTCAGGTGCTGTGCAAATCTGAATTACGGATTTGGAGAAGGAGCCAAACTGGCAGGCAATGGGAAAGGAAGGGTCCTGGAAGCAATAGATATGTTGAGATAAATCAGGAGGCGAGTCGATAGTTACCTATTCAATCACTTATGGTAACATATGGACATGAGGTGCAGTACGCCTCCCACCAATATACAAGATCTTTCCAATAATGTCTTACATCTGCATAAGTGGTTGGCTAGTATTCCCTCACTGGGATTTAGTTTGCTTAGAATCAGTCAATACACTGGGCCAAACTTTGTTCTTGGTTACACTGGTGTAGGTGCACTGTTTACAGAGACTTTGCTCCAGATTTACACTGGTATAACTGAGAGCAGAACTGGGCCCTGAATATGATGCCTGGTGCCTTTAAGTAGCTGCCCACCAGCATTATCTCCACCCCTAATTTATTTTCCTTCTGCAATAGCAACCCCCTGTTCATCACTCACTGGCTAGTGGGCCCTGTTCTCCTAGTGGGGTTGCAGCTGACAGGAGAATTCAGCACCATTGAGTGCTACGAACACATTTCCTTCAGCAGTATTGGAGGGGGTGATTTGTACCTGGCTATCGTATTCCTTTTCCTCTCACTTTAAAGGTAGGGAAGAGGAAATTTCCAGAGGTGGTGCAAAGAAGTAAAAAGCTAATGGTTATTCTTGTCTCAGATCACCAAGACGAGCATCAAGAATCTGCTCTGCTCTGGAGAGACGGGACAAGGGCACCTTTATATAGGTTTTAGATTTGCCCCCAAGCCAACAGGAATTGCTAAACCCTTATATTCACCTCAACAGCAAATATAACTCCTCCCATCATGCCACACTTTGTCCAAAGGATGCTTGGTTCAAGAAACCAGACCATGAATTTTAGTGCGGAGAAAAACTATGAGATATCCTTAAGCCTATGTACATGATTTACCACTCTTTTACCCCAGTTTTGTGATGCTGTATCTTCATTGAAATGAATGGCGTTACTCCAGTTTTAAACCTGTTGGGGGTGGAGAATCAGGACTTTCTTCAAAGTTAAAGGTGACCAGTAAAGGAAAAAAGATGGAAGTATACTTTCTCTTACTTAGTATGTATAAAGAGACCCTGAAAATACTTTTTAATGTAAATTGCTGATTTGGGGAGGGGGTGGGGGATTTACAACACCCCCTGCTCCTCCCGCCACCAATATGATTTCTGCATAGGTAAATATCTAGACATTTGAACTTCCTGTTTTTGCTGGAGCAGTCTTGGGAGCCCAGTGGTGCTTATGATATCATAGGTGACTGGGAATAAAGAGAGGAGACCGGGTTTGTAATCAGAGGGTTAGATCTTCATTTCCAACTGAGCTGTGTGTTGTATACAGCCTAGCCTGATGTAACTCCTACCCCTGCAGACAGATTCACTTTGGATGGGAAGCAGGGTAAATTCCATTCAGGGATATGCGAAAACCATCAAGAGGAGAAAAGCTGTGTGTAAAAGGATGATTCTATCAGTGGAACATGTCTAATGCAGACAAGGACTTGCTGCCTTGGAGGGCTTGGTGTTTGAGAACAAAGACAGAAAACTTTCTAAGGTGCATCTTCTGGTATTTTTTCCAGTCATGCCACAAGAAGGGTCCAAGCTGAACTTAGGGAAGAAGATCAGCATCCCCAAGGATGTCATGCTCGAAGAGCTCTCACTCCTCACTAATAAAGGATCCAAGATGTTCAAACTACGCCAGCTGAGGGTGGAGAAATTCATCTATGAGAATCACCCCGATGTCTTCACTGACAGTTCCGTGGTAGGTCACAGAATGCAAGCACAAGCCAGTTCCTACACATTTAGGAAGGTAGCATAGCTCCACTCTCCCAACAGGCTATGGGGATATTCCTTGGGTGGGAGAGGGGCCCAAGACTGTGAATGAATATGCAGAACGAACTTCCTTTCCACACCAGCACGGAGCTCCTCCAGGGCGCTTTTGGGATCCACTGATGGATCAATATCAGAAAAGCTGAATACTAGGAGAACACTGAAGATCATGTGTTGTGTTGACATACAGAGCTAGAAAAGTGCATGGCTATTTACCTGCAACTGTAACAATGACATTTCCATTATTGCATTCAGACCTGAGGTTAGCTTGTCTGGACTCTCATTCATTTTCATTGTAGGACGTGGTATTTTCTCTTCTTAGTGTCGGCCTCAATTCAGTTTTCAGAGAAAATCCATGAAATACAATTGAGACAGAGGCCTTCAGCAGCTGATTTTGCACTTACTTTGGTTTGTTTGGTATGAAATTAATAGAACTGTAAAGGAAAGAAATTTAATTTTTGGTAATGTTCTGTGCTGACCTGTAGAGTGTATAAAGGCAGGCTTATGTATTTTTCCTCCCATCCCCACCTCTGAACAATTAATTCTGCTGCGTGTTTAACCTGAGAATCTGGGCTGGTCTTCCCTGGTTTTGCTGAAAAACCAATTAGAGGACTGCTGTGGGAGTTTTCTCAGCCTTCATCTGAAGTAATGAGGACACTGACCTTTTTACAGAAGGAGTTTTTCTCCCAGGCAGTTGCCAGCAGTATGAGTTAAATAAACAGAAGAGATCGAATCAAAAACCTTGAGGACTTCCTTGTGATTAAAGCTGCAAATAAGGGATTTCCCCACCCCTCCTTTGCAGTTCATTTGCAACAAGTACAATTTGGGGAGCAAGGTATGGAGATGCCATAAGAAAGGCTGTTTAAAGGAGGAAAATGCCATTAGAATAAGAAGGTCTTAGTGAGAGCCCACAACTCATATTCAGGATATATGGGTTGTATTTCTGTATAACTGTCTCCACTCTCTGATTCTTCATCTATACGTGTTACTGTGTTATGTTGCTATCCTGATCTCCCTTTGAGTGTTGTGCTTTGAAGTTTTGACTGGAAGATGCTAGAAAGTCCACAGCATTGTTCTAAATAGTCATGAGCCCATGAAAGATGTTGAGGAAGGTCAAAAGATACAGAGTGGATGAAAGGTTGGATATGAGTAAACAGCGTGCCCTTGTAGCCAAGAAGGCTAACGGCATATTAGGGTGCATTAGGAGGAGCGTTTTGAGCATATCTAGAGAAGTGGTTGTTCCCCTCTGTTCGGCACTGGTGAGGCTGCATCTGGAATATTGTGTCCAGTTGTGGGCCCCCAGTATAAAAAGGATGTGGATTTGCTGGAGCAGGTTCAGCGGAGGGCAACAAGAATGATTAAGGGGCTGGAGCACAAGACCTATGAGGAGAGGCTGAGGGATTTGGGCTTGTTTAGCTTACAGAAGAGAAGACTGAGGGGTGATTTAATAGCAGCCTTTAACTTCCTGAAGAGGAGCTCCAAAGAGGAGGGTGAGAAACTGTTCTCAGTCGTGTCAGATGGCAGAACAAAGAGCAATGGTCTGAAGTTAAAGAGGGGGAGGTATAGGTTGGATATTAGGAAAAACTACTTCACCAGGAGGGTGGTGAAGAACTAGAGAGGTCGTAGATTCTCCATCCCTAGAGGTTTTTAAGTCCTGGCTTGACAAGGTCCTAGCTAGGATGACTTAGTGGGAGTTGATCCTGCTTGAAGCAGGGGGCTGGACTAGATGACCTCCTGAGGTCCCTTCCAACCCTAGGATTCTATGACAGTTAAACCCATAGCCTTAAACAGGTTCCTGCAAAGCTGATGCATCTCTGGGCTCACATAATTTTGCAGCAGAGATTGTAGATGGCTCAAGTTCATCTGGTAGTCTCTGAGGCTACAGTGCAGATCACAGAAACATTTTTTATATGAGTTCAGGATTTGTGATGGGTTTGTGGGAGAGATGACTTTGGGGCAGATGAGGTCCAGGACAGATTTTCAAAAGCTGGGCTTTCCAAATTGAGAAATGCAAAATGAACAAATTCTGGCACTTCAGGCACCTGAAGCTGGGCACCAAGAAGCTGAGGCACTGAAAAATAGAAAGTATTTTTTGGAAATGTGGGCATCTGAGCTTTGGATTGCCAAAGACTGGGGGCATGATTCTTTCTCAGAATTAGGAAGAATTTACACTTTTTAATTCATTAAATACTAAGCTTCATTCCACAATGCTTTGGCAAAGGATCCCAACCACCTTCTGGACAGATCCTCCTGTTGTCCTATCTATGGTGCAGAAGGACTCCAGCCAGGGGACTCATTCACTATCATGCAGCGTCTTCCTCAAGAGGGTGAAATCTTCCAAAGTGACATTGGAAGATGCTCTGCATTGGGGAAGGGCAATGGGGGTTTTAAAAGATCCTTAGCAAGCCTGGACTTGCCTGCTTGGTCTTGCTGCAGTGCAATTATAAGGACACCAGGCTGATGAAGTGTGTCCAGTCAGTAAATCTTGCTTCCTGTGTTAAAGTCCTACATGGCTCCTTTTCAGATCTACATTTTTCACAAGAGAAATAAATCACAGCTGTCCATTGCCTTTGGCCTGCCAGGGTCAGTCTGCCCTCGTCACCCCGCTAAGGATTAGTTTGACAGGATCTGGGATATAACTTACGGTCTGAGGCTACTCGGGGAAACGAGGCCATTGCCTTTATTACAATGTATTTATTGTATTCTTGTAGCATCTAGGAGCCATAGTCGTAGACCAGGGCCCCACTGTGTCAGGTGCCGTACAAACACAGGACAAGAAAGATGCCCCAAGAAATTTACAATCTAAGTATAAGATAGTGAAGGAGTACAAGCAAACAAAGAGGCTTGTTGGGTGGAAAGATTAGGCAGTGGTCTCAGCACACCAGCATTCTCAGCTTTGCTAAGTTTTAGTGGGCCTCAGACAAGGAGAATTTTGAGCAGAGATTTGGACAACAAGGAGGTAGATTTGCAGGTCTGTACAGGGAGCACCACCCAAGCATATGGGGCTGGGAAGTGACCATCGTGGAGATCAGGGTTGATACCCATCCGTCAAAAATATTTAGCTCTGGGCAGGTGCACCTTGTGGGGTACAAATGGTCCAGGGACGTCAGCCTACCCTAATGGAGCAGAGTCAGGTTAGAAGATCTACAAGAGTCTCTTCCACCCCAAAAGAGGCTGTGAATTACTGTGGAGACTGTTAACCCTCTTGCTCTAGGACATGTGACGGGAGGGATGGGGATGGTGGAAAGGAAACTGGCATGTGTCCATAACCGCTCTGGGGTCTGTCATGGCGTGGCTCTTTAAATGAAGTGGGTCCAACACACAGGCGCACCCCAGGCTGAGCTGAGTAAGAAGCCAGAGTGTCATCTTGGGGTAATAAATGAGAGGAAGAGAGCTGTCAGAACAGGAGGACCTCGGAGGCAGGCCCACTGACTGTGAAGATGCAAAACGAGCAATTGATCTGGGGCCTGGCATTTCAAAGAGGCCTGGAGCTCCAGCTGCCACTGCTGCTGACATAATGCTGCAGCAGTGCCATGGCACCGCTCTGTGTGTGGCTCTGTGGGAGTATGAAGGGGCCCTAGGGCTGCTTGCCCTAAGCCCTGCCCATTCTGGGGCTCCCCTGCTATCTTACCCACTGGGCCCGCACTGCCTGTTGGCCCTGCTCTTTGGAAGACTTTTCTGGGGAAAAAGATGAAGGCAAAAGAGCAGTGGAGGAGAGCAGGTGAGCCAGAGCCAGGAGGCTGAACAGGGCTGAGGCTAGGCTAGAGTTGTACTGGAGCTGGGAACTGTCATTTCCAGCTCAAGGAGCTCTGATCAAGACAGTGCACTAAAAATAGCATGGTGCCACGAGTGGTGGGAGGAGCTTCCAACCTGACCATCACAGACAGGGGTGTGCTTGTGATGTGTGCCCCTCACACAGCTGAGGCTCCGCTCTGCACAGTCACGCTGTTAGAGCCAGCAGGGGCATGTCAACCCCAGCTCCAAGTGTACTCCTGTGCCCTACCCACAGGACCAGTCTGCCTCCCAAAGGAGCGTGCAGTTATTTCTTTGAACCCCCACGCCCTCTATACAAACACATGGTAAAACTCAGCCCTGGTTTAAGGGGTGCAGCTCCAACTGAGGACTTGCGGACACCGCCCTGCACCTTCTCTCAGGAAAATACACATGCAGCTCACTTACTCGCTTGCTGTTCCATGTCTGTCCATTTTGAACTTTAAATCCCCACGGCTCAGAATAAAGGAGCATGTAACTGGCTGCTCCAGTAACTTCAGAAGTGTTATTAACAACACAGACATCAAGTATTTGGGAAGCTCTTCATCAAGGAGGTAGAAATAGAAACACATCTGGTGGGCTCAATCATTCCTTTTCGGGCACAGCCAGGAGCCATCACAGAGCTCATGGTGTCCTTTGCCAGACACTCCCTCTGTGACATCAAGGCCTTGAGATGCTCAGATGGATGGATCATTTTTCACCACCCATTTCTCTGGAGGCACATATGGCAGTGCTGGAGGATTAGCAGTGGCCCCAGTGCAGGTGCTCCACTAATTGCAAGATTAGAGTCTTGGCTGGGAAAAAGATATAAGTTCCCTCTGTTTATGAATCTTGAGGCCTTTTTCTCTCTAGGGTCCAAGCACAAGCTGCAGTTACTCTCATTAGAATGTTTGTTCATGAATTCAGGGCTTCTGGATGGACAGCGATGGGGACTGGCCACTCTATCTCATAATACAGTGCAAGCAGGGAGACACAGAGAACATTTCCCTTCACCTCGACAGCAAGAGGAGAATTCATCCTGCGTCACCCATTCACTCCTTTGCCTCTCTGCCATAACTGCCAACAAGGGGACCAATTATTACTGGGCCTGCCCAGGCACAAAACTACACTGCAGCCTCCGAGCTCAGGCAGAGAGACGTGTGCTAGAGTCACACGAGCTAACATGCAAAAAGCAGCAGTGCATACAATGTAGCATGAGCTAGCAGACTCGGGGGACTGAGCTGGCTTGGAATCAGACAGCCAGACAATACCACACTGTTCACATGGCTGTTACTACACCTGCTCCAGCAGAGTGAGCCCAGCATGCTCACAGCTGCAGCACAGGTGCTTCCCAAATGGCCTCCAAGCAGTAGCAGCTTTTGGTTACATTCAAGCTGGAAGCCTGCAAGTGAAAAGTTAGCCACCCAGCCTTTGACACAACCTACGGGTACCACATTTCCCTGTAAACCCCTTTACTGCTGGCATGGAAGAAACAGCAGAGATGTCACTTCCCCCTCCTGGCTTTGGCCAGAGACAGCTTCTTTCAGAATAATGCTGCTGTGTAGACATACCCTAATTTTCTTGATGGTGAAGCCGAAGGCTATTTGGCCTCATTTACCACCTCTGGAACTGGTGGAGAGAAATCATGAAATCCAGGCCCTGGACTGCATCTACACTACCCCTCCCTTTCAGAAGGGGCATGTAAATACAGTCAATTGAAAATGCATGAGGCATGGATTTAAATATCTCGTGCCTCATTGGCATACTCCTGTGGGATCTCGCTTCAAAAAGGGCCTGCTTTCAAAACACGAACAGCTGTGTAGACAGGGTTCCTTTTAAAGGAAACGCCGCTTTCAAAAGCACCCTTCTTCCCAATTTTTTGGGGGAGGAAGGGTGCTTTCAAAAGTGGGGTTTCCTTCCAAAGGAACCCCATCTACATGGCTGTTTGCGTTTCGAAAGCAGCCCCTTTCAAAAGTGAGATCCTGCAGGAATATGCAACTGAGGCAGAAGATACTTAAATCCATGCCTCATTTGCATTTTCTATCAACTGTATTTATATACCCCTTCTGAAAGCAAGGGGTAGTGTAGACACAGCCCTGCACTGCAGTAGGGCCAAGTCAACCTAACCCTGCCAGGTGTCTGTCCAACCCTGTTTTAACAACCTCCAGTAATGGGGATTCCACAGCTTCTCGTGGAAGCCTGTTCCAGTATTTCACAATCCTTATTGTACAAAAACTTTTCCAAATCTCTAACCTGTATCTCCTTTGCTGCTGATTCAGCCCTACCTTCAGCTCACATGGGGAACAATTTGATCACGCTCCCCTTTATAACAGCCCTTATCATATTTGAAGATTTATTAGTTCCTCCTTCAGTTATCTTTTCTCAAGACTAAAAATGTCCAACTTTTAAGACTTTTCTCACCCTTCAATCAATTTTGTTGCTGTTCTCACTCCTGTTTGAGCGCATCTTTCTGAAAGTGTGGCACACAGAGTTGACAACAGAGCTCCAGCTGACTAGTGCGGGACAATTACCTACCCTTTCTTGCAAACACCACTCCTGTTCATACACCCTGGAAGATTCTCATTTTCTTGCAATTGCTTCACATTATATTTGTGATCCAATATAATCCTGAGATTCTTTTCAGCTGTATGACTATCTAGCCAGTTATTCATGTAGTAGTTGTGCATTTGATTTTTCCTTCCTAAGTGAAATACATTGTATGTGTCTTTATTGATTTTTCAACTTATTGCAGACCAATTCTCTATTATTTCAAGGTTCTTTTGAATTCTGACCCTGTCCTCCAAAGTGCTCAACCCCACCCAGCTTGGTGCCACTGGAAAGCTATACAAGCATGCTCTCCCGTCCATTATCCAAATCATTAATTGAAAATACTGAATAGTATCACAGCCAGCACTAACCCCTGAGGGACACCACTAGATACATACTCCCAGTTTAACAGTGCACCTTTGATAACTACACTTTGAGTATGGTCTTTCAATTAGTATTTCTCCTATTTTACACTAATTTCATCTAGACTACACTGACAGTCAAAATGATGTATCACACCTATTGCATCCCCCTCTTCACTACTCCTTTACCTTGCTAAAGAAGATCCATATAAAACTGTCTGTAAAGGAAAAATGCACTGCTGGCCAAGGAAGCAGTTTAATGTTGTCATAGATCCTGGTATCCCAGTATACTTAGCCCCCTCAGTTGACTATTGACTCAGTTCTCATTTACCTTACCTTGCCACATTAGCACATTCCTGCCATGAAACAACTCCTACTATTCCAGCTCTATCCACATCAGATAAGCTAGTGCACCACATTTCTGACCTGTACTCCCCTCCTGTTATCCCAGCCCTGCCCCCATCCCAGCTCTACATGGGTACCTCCCTCTTGACCCTGCTGTTCTAGGGTCAGTGTACCCGCCCAGATTTGCTAATGTGCCTCCTCTCTCCCCTTTAGCATCCTCTGCTCTTCCACACCCTGATGTAGCCTTGACAGTGCACCTCGAAACATGAGTGTCAGCATGCCCTATTCAATGGCTGCTTTTTTACTGGATACAGAGATGGTGCCATGCTATATGCTACAAGTGTTTTGTAATTTGGACAAATGTCCAGAAGGAACTCAAAGGAGATCCGTCAAGGCCACTTTGAGCTCCACAGCAGGGAAGTGTGATTGAAATATGTTCAGTAACAATAACTTCTGCCCTTTCTTCTCCCACTCCAGGATCACTTTCAGAAGTTCATCCCAGTTGCTGGAAGACATTACAGAGGAGAAGCTCATGGTTACTTGCACAGTGGTGGGAGGATGGTGGGTGGAGTTACTGCAGGGCAGTATGGATCTAGTAAACTACACTATCCCCCTGCCCCTCCTCCTAAGCCTGGGAGCAAAGGTGGTGCTGGGGGCACTGAAGCTGATCGTGCTGAGGGCTCAGCTAGCAGTGGGGGAGGAGTGGATGGTGGAGCAAGTGACGCTGCTGGAAAAGGCAAGTAACTCTTTACAAAGTAAGAGTGAGGATGGGGTAAGGATGTCAGAATTTAGCCCATTATCATTGTATTGTTAGGAATAGGGGTGGCTAAAAGATGTGAGGTGAACTCTTCCGAACCCAATTCCTTCTCAAAGTTTGGAGAAATTGGGTTGACGTTTCACTTTTGCTCACCTCTGCCTGGTGCTGGGAAAATACTGAAATATCAAACTTCTACCTGAATTTAGCTGTCCTAGCTAAACCAAAGAATTTGTGAAAAACCTGTTAAGAAACTTTGATCTCCTAAGGCAGATACAGTACATGCTAACAGTACATATTGTCCATTATGGGGTTTTACACCTCCTTCAGAAATATCCATCACTGACCATTGACCAGGGTGCAGGACCACTTGGACTGGGGGCCATGCCAAATAGGTGACCCAGGGCAAACTGCCCCTCCCTCCCTTTCTTTCAGGGAGGCCCTGAAGCAGAGAGACTTGGGGTTGGGGGTTGTCGAGGCCTAAAGGCTGGCTCTGAATGAGATGGAAAAGAGAGCCCAAAGAAGATGGATATGATGGAAAAAAGAATACAACGGCTGTGTTATTCAAACTTTGCTGTTGACATTATAAGCATTATGACATAATGTTTTCCGTGCAAGCTACTGTAGCCATTCTGATTGTGGGTTTGACCTGATCTAAATGAGCAGAAGGTACTGTTATAAAAATAGTGCTTTGCGTATGTAAGAATCTTAACACAATTTGCAAAGAACTGCTGAATTAGAACCATTTGTAGATAGCCGTCACTGTGCTCAGCACAGGACGCCAAGACACACTGAGTCAAAGTAACTTGCACAAAGTCACCTGCTAAGCTGGCGGCTGAACTGGGACTTGAACTTTGACATCGTGACTTCTTGATATCTGCCTTAACCCCTCGACAGTAGAGAACCATAGTGGCCACAATGTGACTTTGCACAGGTAGACCCCAGCAGACATCTATGCTATTGCTTTGCCTTCTTAGGGGTTTAGAAAGATAATAATGTCTGAAGCATGCAGACCAGTGACAATGTAGCCCCCAGGAGAGTAAACGAATGGTCCATTCATGTCTCTGGTGCACCCAGATACAAAACAACTTATTAAAAGTACTGACCCAACCCCATGGATGTGGACAAATCATATATGTTCAAGAAGAGGTTATCTGGGAAGTGTCAGGAGGAACCCTGAATTGCAAAGATACTGGAGTTCAAGGGCACTAGTGCCTGGGATTTGAGTTTGGCCCAATATAGAGAGAGGAACTGAGTGTGAATGTTGGCTCTAGGAGCAAAACCCCCATAGTTTAGGGGTATTTAGACCCAATGCTGATAGATTTTACACACCTGTGCCCCAAGTAAGGGAGGAAGAGGTCAACTCAGGCAGCATTTCAAGTTTTATAAAGGCTTCCCCCTCAAACAGGAAGTGGCTGGGTTATGTACAAAGAGACCTCCCTGGGAAAAGAAGGAGTCCATGAGATAATCTCTCTTAAGATGAGATTCATCTTATAAAAACATTTGAGAATCTCTGCCATAGATGCTAGCTTTTGATTTGCAATTCACAGGGTCATCTGACAAAGCTCAGTGGGATTTTATCTTTGATGCTTGGGATGTGGAAAGTGCATTTGTTCTGTGCAAATCTTGATCAAAATGCTCTTCTCTTCTCTGTTGGCGTCCAGGTGACCAGGCAGGTGGTGGGAAAAAAGTCTCTGTCTTCAAGACCTACATCTCTCCTTGGGAGCGAGCCATGGGCATCAGCCCACAGGAGAAAAGCCACTTCACCATTGACTTGTTATCGTATGGCCCCAAAGCTGAACTCCCTCATTACAAGTCTTTTAACAGGTGAGGTCTCCTGGAGGGGTAATGAAGGTTACATGAACTATAACACAATTCTGGATGTAGTCACTTCAGCCTTCAATAGTATCAATAGATTTTTCACACATGCCATGTTGCAGCCTCTTATGGGGCAAATTGCTGGAGGCCTACAAAAGAGAGAGAGGAGGTTTAGTTCTAGAGACAACAAATTAGGATTCTTCTTTAGAATTCTTTGTTCTAGGAGTAGAGGTCCTTAGCTCTGTTCCACCCTCTCCAGAGTACATTACATGTGGTTTAGCTGGCAACTGAAGTGCCTCTAGTTGTGTTGGCTTCCACGCATTTATTATTGTAAGCACTTGTAGAGTTCTGCAAAAATGTCTCTTCAGGACTTGGGGCCCAAGTATCTACAGTACTACAGTTGAGAATCAGGCCCTTGTTGCTCCTTCTTGTGACCAATAAACATATTACAGATATTTTTAGCATAGCAGCAGCTTTCCAGTGCATTTCTAGATTTTAATCACTCCACCCTCCATCCATATTGCTGAAAGAGGCAGTATGCAGTGACTAACGTATCACAGAATTAAACAGCAGCTCAAGGAGGATTAAAGCCCAGGGCTCACCTGACCCTACACCTTCACTAGAGCCTCTGCATCACACCACCTCCTTTCTATAAGCTTTATGAAGCCACTAGCAGCTGTAGCAAAGGTTGAACTGCCGTACTGGTTGAATAACAGGGGTAAAAGTATAGGAAAAGAACTAGCAAGTGTAACCCACACATCTATGCGTGGTTAACTGCCCCATGTAGTGGTACCTAGACCACTTCACAGAGAAAGAATAAGCATCCTCTACAGCCTAAGTTGAAAGCCAGCTGGCCTTTAGCCTAAGCTGTAGAGGTGTCTGCACTCCAGACGTCCCAGGTTTGAGTCCCAGTTACACAAGCACCTTTTTTAATACTGAAGCCACCATAAAGGTGTTGTGCAGAGTAGAATTAGTTTTTGATGTTTGGTAGATTTTGTTAGAGGCAACTCCAGCAGCTGGTGTTTCATCTTTGCTGGATCCTTCAGCTCTTCACTGATCAAAATTAGAATGGCAATAAATCTTTATTTTCTAAATTACATTGTTTAGAAGCACCCTGCTTGCTGACTCTATTTGTCACCTTGTCCCAGGACTGCCATGCCTTATGGTGGGTATGAGAAGGCACGCAAGCTGATGACCTTTCAGATGCCTGAGTTTGATGTTGGTCCTTTAGTGGCAGAGCCCATAATTGTCTACAATCAAGATATCAACACTAGGCCCTCCTTCAACAGGACCCCTATCCCCTGGCAGGGGTCAGGAGAACCCACGGAGTACAACATTGAGATCAAAGTGCCGATGGACGGTGAAACAGAAGAGCTATAAATCCCACTGTCTTCTTTCAACCCTTCACATCTGCAAGTCTTCTGTAGGGAGCTGAGAAGTGCACCTCCAGTCCCAGGGATCCTCCCTCCTCTTTGTCCTTAAGGCAGACAAGTTCCCAGTAGGTTCTAAGCTGATCTTTGCTGTGGTGTTCATCCATATCAGAAGCAGACACAGGGAAAGCACTGAAAAAGAGCAAGAGCGGGTAGGCAAGAGAGATGGCTTATCTTTGTATGAACCAAGGCAAGAAAAAATAAAATTATGAGCTATACTTTATGATACTGCATGTTGCCTGTCTGCTCCATATTGAACCTGTCCTGTCACTTGTTAACAATCAATAAAGCACCTAAAAGAAATAAAGCAGCCTTTTGTTTGTTTTTGTGTCAGATCTAAAAACAATGGCTGCTCAGGCGGTATTCATAACAAAATTAGAACAGAGCAGAAGGACACATAGATGCCCATTGCACCAGCTTACCACATGCACTGCACTTAGCAACGGACACTACACAAAAGCTGCACCTAGTGCAGAACGTGACTGCTCACCAGCTTAGCATCCTTAGCTTCAAAAAGTATATTATACTGACTCTAGAGACTTCCGTGCTTCTATTCACAATGCCTCAGACTACCCCGAGCTACACATCTTGCATGGTCTGGTCTTGACTATCCGAGACTGCCTTATCTCACCATCTTCCACCCAAGTAGCTGAGGTGCTTTAGTTAATAGTCCCAGGAGTTTAGTATGTGGGAGCTGAAAGCCAGGGGTCTCTGTAAAGTGCCTTGGGCTGTGGAACATATTTGCTCACCTCCCTGGTCCACTAGAGCTTGAGCCCATTGACCCTCAGGACTCAGTGCAAGTCCCATCCAATTTGTAGGTAAGTGGCTGAAGAAGATGGTTGCAGAGGGAGGCCCTGGTGTACCATTCAATGCTAAGTGAAGAGCCCCCTGTGCGAGTCACCAAGTTCTTTCATTTTTAAAGACAGGGGTTGTGTGGGTGGGGCTGTTGTAAGTAAACTTTAAATAGCTACACATGATGTGCTATTCTGTTATTTAACTAGTGTGTAGGGAAGAGTGCTTCTCAGAGCCAGTAAACTACTCACATGGCAGTAGCAGCACTTGGCCCAAACATGGGTATTTTCATTGATCGAACTCGAGGCATCTCACATAATAGCCCCATTTTACAGGAGGGGAACGTGAAGCAGAAGGTGAAGAAACTTACCCAAGGTCATGTAACAAGTCAGTGACTAAGCTTGGATGAGAAGAAAAGTTTTCTCTCTAGTAATCCTATGCCTTGTGTACTGGATCACAGTCCGTCCACATGACAAAGACTATTGGTGTACATTTGTCAACATAAGGAAACGGCAAAGCAAAGTGGGATTTTAGGACTAGTTAGCCCTCAGTTCTCAACTACAACAATCCAGCTATGCTAGTCCTAAAATCCCACTTTGCTTTGCCACTGCACTTTAGTCATGAGTTGCCACATGCCGCCTGCACAGATCAGACCTCTGAATTCCAAAGTGTAGTCCCTTCTGCCCTCTAAGCAAAGACTGCCAAATGGGCTAACTAGTACCTCTTTGTTATTTCCTAAAGTTGACAAGTCTTCACCAATGATTGCAGCAAGCTCATTAAACACATTTCTATGGGTGGCGACTTTACTTGAGTAACCTTAACATGCAACTAATCTCATCTCTGCAAATCCCTCAATTACATACGATTTGCTACTTTTAAAATCTGTGTTAATCAAAATCAAAATACAGGTTGAACCTCACTTGTCTGCACACTCTTATCTGGCAACATTCACAATCTGGCATGATTTTATTTATTTAGCGAACAACTACTTATCGTGGTTTGTTTGCAGCCATCAGTCCCAGCTCTCTGTGTTCTGTACTGTTATTTAGCTGTAGTTTACTCCTAAATGTCTTTTAAGAGCCCAGTAAGCAGTGGAAGTGTTGGTAATGTTGGCTTTAATGGGATGCCAACCTATAGACACCGCATAGATCTACCAGAAAGTATGCTAAAGAGAGAGCTGAAATGAGAGAATTCAGAGATTATCTGAATAAGACAATGAAGTCAGTTTCACCTGTTATGTTGTGGATGTAACATTTGAACAAAAGTATTTGCTGTCACCTGAGATTCCCTGCCTCCTGCAGAACAGTCCATAACCCAAAGAGTTTACCATGTAAACAGACCAGGCAGACAAAGGATGTGACGGGAAACAGGTGAAATGATGTGCCCACAACACATCAGTGACAAAGCCATCATTAGGAGACAGGTATGCCGATTCCCAGTCCTCTGCATTATCCACTAGGCTATGCTGCCTCCAAATCCACTCACTTTACTGCTATCCTGGTGTTATACCAGTGCCACTTGGATAGGAAATGAGCTGGACACTGAGTGAGATGAGTGAATAAACTGTACACGAATTTCCTGAGCTGCCTCCTGCTGAGCATGTTTCTCCTCTGACACATCACTTGTGGGTCACAGACTCCACCATATATCCTTGCTTGCCCTTGTTGACGCGGGCCTTGGATGTACAATTCTTATGCCCTTGAGATCCACCTCAGTCCTTTTCTCCTTCTGATGAACAATGCTTAAAAACATCCTCATAAGACCTAACCCAGAACCCACTGAAATCCATGGAAATCCACACAATCCTTGTGTGTCTGTGAGCATTTCCTCAACAAGCCACTAACATTGTTTGACCTTCCTACTGTTGTATGTGAAAGGCTGCTCCTTCCTTGTTTCAGTAACACATACATAGCCAAACTTCATAACTTCACATAAACGTTAAGACATGAAATCTAACCAGATGAAGACTTTTAGAATGATACCTCAAAAGAAGTAATTTGTATAAAACATATCCTAAACATATGATAGTGGTGAATACTGGGTATCAGGGTGTCACAATGGGTTCTGAGTATCTCTGCATTTTTTCCTTTCATTTGGTTTTTTTCCTGTTCAATCTCTTTTTTTCATTTTTCTTCAAAAAGCCACAAGAAATTAAATGTAGAAAAAAGATTAATTACTTCAAATTTAAGGCTGTCCACATAAAATCATGAAAAGGCAAAAACTTAGGTTACAAGATCAGTGTGAACTTAGCTACAAATTACATGCATCCTTTCCTACTTCTGTTTTTCTTATTTAATATATAGTTCAGTACATTTCTATTAATGTTGCCATAGTGCTAGATCTAGGTGTGCTGTGGGCAGAAGCATCCCTTGGCTTGAATTGTTTTCAGTCATACACAAGTTTTACAATCAAAACAAAAAAGCAGTCAAGTAGCACTTTAAAGACTAGCAAAATAATTTATTAGGTGAGCTTTCCGTCCCACAAAAGCTCACCTAATAAATTATTTTGTTAGTCTTTAAAGTGCTACTTGACTGCTTTTTTGTTTTGATAGTATATAGACTAGCACGGCTCCCTCTCTGTTACTATTCAACAAGTTTTACAGTTTTGTTCAGTGGCTTTCAGCACCTGCACTATAAAAATTGTTCCAACACAACTGAATGTTGAAAAATAGGTTGCCCATGATGTGAGTTAATGCTGCTGTTGGAGTCAAATTTTGCAGTACGTCAGTTTCTCTGCATAGCTTCAGTGGAATGGCAGCACAGTTCCATACATTTGAGAGTACAGCCTTTAACTTAATTAGGTTTTTAATCTCTAGTTGTTGTTATTTATTATTTGTATTTTGGTAGCATCCAGAGGCCACAGCTTTGACTGGGGCTACATCGTGTTAAACTACTCTTGAAATACACAGTCAGAGAAAAATGGGATTAAAAAATCAGAAACCTTGATGAAAACCAGACACTGCCATTAAGATGAACTTCTCCCCCATCAGAAGGATATATTCTCTTTATTGCCTGTCCCTTTATAAAGAATGTATAGGGTGCTACTGCATAGAAGAAAATGGATAGATTAGCTAAACTCTTTTCTGAATAGGGTGATCATCTGTCCCATATTGCGTGGGATGGTCCTGTATTTGGGACGCCAAAAAGGCCTCCTGATTTATTTTTTAAATGGGACTCATTGTCCCATATTTGAGACCTCCCCACATCCTTTTCTGCCAGAGGTACAGCTGCTGGCAGGAGTCACTTCCTCTCAGGGAAGCAGGGGGAGAGTGGGCAGCTCCCGCTTTCCCAGGGCTTAGGGAGCACCGGGGGCTGCCACTTCTCTGGGGCTCCCAGGGAGGCTGGCAGCTGTGGCTTCCCCAGGGCTCTAGGGGGATCACTGGTGGCTGCCGCTTCCCTGGGCTTCTGGGGAGCACTGGGGGCTGTGGCTTCCCCAGGGCTTTGGGGAGAGCTGGCAGCTGCCCCCTACTTCCCAACTCTCCAGGACTTGGAGGAGCTGCCCCTCCCTCCCATATCTCCCCATCCTGTATTTGGGACAGGGAGATACGGTCGTCCTGTTTGTGAGCTAAAACGAATGATGCTCTCTTGCTAAATATGTCAGGAGCAGCAGAAACAAAATAGCCTGGTACTTGAATGACATGGGTCTATTTTTAACCAGTCAGCATTCCACAGTCAGTGTGCAGGCCTCCCAAACAAGCAGGATTTGAGATCAGTTCTTCAGGAGAATGAACTCTTTTCTGGAGACTGCAAGTAGGGCCATCCTTAAAAATCATGATGCTCTATGCAGCCCAAGCACCTGCATAACTTCACTCCACTCCTCGCGGGGGAGGGTGACCACTCTGGGGGACTGGCTCATTCATAAGAGGCTGTGTTCAAGGGCTGCAAAACCTCGGGGACAGGAACCGTGGGGGAGGACAGGCCCAGGGCTGCAGGGGGCAGAGGCAGAAGAGAGAGGCTGGTGCAGGAGGTGCAGAAGCAGGCAAGAGGCACAGATGCCAGGTGGCAAGCAGTGTGACTTGGGCTGTGGGCTGGAGGCAGAGTCGGGGGTTGCTGCACAGCCGGCTGGAAACAAGCAGCAGTTTTCATTTCCTACATTAGATAACCCAAATGACATGCTGGCTAATGCACTTGTGTATTCTGTATGCGCTTAGAGATGCCCCTGACTGCAAGGAGTATAAATCCACAAGGACATAAAGGAAGATGAAGAATCAGTAAAGTGATCTTTCCTTCCATCCCCCTCAGCACAAAAAACATTTAAGTTCCTAAAGCTTGGAAACCACACTTACTCACAAGAGAATACAAATATTGCAGGAGGAACACAGTGCACTCTACTGGGCTCCTGCTAACCTCCTAGCACACAAGAACTGCAGAACATTTAGGCTACGTCTACACTAGTGCCGTCCTTTCAGAAAGGGCATGGTAATGAGTGATTTGGGAAGATGCTAATGGGGTGCTGCCATGAATATGCAGTGACCCATTAGCATAATGGCAGCCACACGTGATTTGAAAGCGCTGCTTTTGATTTGCACTCCACTTGCGTAGACCGGGGCTTTTTGAAAGGACCCCCCAGACCTCAAAAGCCCCTTCTTCCTAAAACCAAACAGGCTGATAGGAATAAGGGAATTTCAATGTCTGTGGGGTCCTTTCTAAAACGACCCATGTAGCCGAGCCGCATGTGAGCAAAATGCAGCACTTTTGAAGTGCCGTGGCCAGCAGCAGGCTAATGAGACACTGAATATTCATTTCAGTGACTCATTAGTATTCTCCAATTTGGCCATTTGCATGGCCATTTTGAAACTTTGGCCAAGTGTGGCCACAACCACAGTGTCTTACACAGAAAGAATGCTTTCACTTGGTGGGAAAGGGTAAAGTTGCAGGCAGAAAAATGGATATGGGGGAGGGTTATTTTCTTTAAAAAAGCACACCTGTGCTTTCAGCCCTCCACTCCGCCTCCCCCAGGTGCCTCTGCTGCGAGTCCTCTGCAGACCTTGGCATAGCGACAGGCAGCTGTGCTACCAGCCCTCTCCACCCACCACCCAGGTGCCTTTGTCGTGAGTCCTCTTTGGACATTGGCATAGTGGCAGGCAGCTGTGTTATCAGCCCTCTCATCCCCTCCCAGGTGTCTCTGCCATGAGTCCTCTGCAGACCTTGGCCTAGTGGGGGGTAGCTGTGCGATCAGCCCTCTCCATCTCTGCCCAATTCTCCACCATGATTTGTGTACCCTACCACTTGCGCACACCAAAAAATCACTCACACTGAGCTCAAAAGAATATGTTTATTTTGGGGGAGGAGAGGTTTAAGTGGCACAGAAAAGAATCATTGTCACGGGTGTTGAAATAGCCTCTTGTAGTAGCTCTTGGGGCTATTGTGGCAGGCTGTCCTTGCCTCCTTTCCCACGTTCAAGGACTGCTATGATGTGGGGTGGGCAACAAGTTTTCAGGGGACTCCAGCAAGAAGTGAGTGTAGCCCATACTACTGCGTTGGGAACCCCTCTGTAGCTGCAGCATAGATGTCAGGATCTCTGTTTGGTTGCTCAATGCCATTATAGCCGTGTCTACACATGCCGGCTACTTCGAAGTAGCCGCGCCAACTTCGAAATAGCGCCCGCCACGTCTACATGGGGCGAGCGCTATTTCGAAGTTGACATCAACGTAAGGCGGTGAGACGTCAAAGTCGCTATCCTCATGAGGAGGATATGGGAATAGCGCCCTACTTCAACGTTGAATGTTGAACTAGGGCACGTGTAGCCAATCCGCGTCCCGCAACATCGAAATAGCGGGGTCCACCACGGCAGCCATCAGCTGAGGGGTTGAGAGACGCTCTGCCCAGCCCCTGAGCTCGATGGCCACCACGTGCAGCAGCCCCTTAAAAAGCTCCCTGCCCCCTGCCTTCCTGTGCAGGAAGCTGAGAGAGCATGCAGGCGGCAGCACAGCCACGCGTCCAGCCTGCATGCCTCCCTGCAGCCCAGAGACACCCCCCACTGCGATGGCCACCCGCCAGCCCCCTAAGCGCCCCCAGGGCACCCCCCCCAAGGGAAGCCAGGGCTCCCAGGCCGGCAGCCAGCCAGGGAAGAGGCAGCAGGGCCCCTCCTGGATGGGGGCCGAGCTCCGGGACCTGCTGGGGCTCTGGAGCAAGGAGGAGGTGCTCCAGGTAATGGGGAGCAAGAGGCAGAACGCAGATGCGTTCGCTCGGCTGGCCAAGGGCCTGGCCACCCGGGGTCACCCTCCTGCCCGCACTCCTCACCACGTCAGGAGTAAGGTCAAGGAGCTGCAGCAGGGTTACGCCCGGGCCCGGGATGCGGCCAGCCGATCTGGGGCCGCCCCCGTCACTTGCCCCTTTTACAGGGAGCTCAGGGAAATCCTGGGCCCCCAGCACACCTCCTCCCCGCTGGCCACTCTTGACACCTCGGCCGACGAGCCCCAGCAGGCCCTGGAGGCAGACTCCGCCCCGGAAGCAAGCCCCGCACCCCAGGGGCCCCCCCAGGAGCCCACCCCTGGGATGCCGGAGGAGGAGGAGGAGGGGGAATCCTCCTCCAGTGACGGGGGGCTCCAAATCGAAATCCCATCCCGGAGCTCCAGCAGGATGTCCGCCCACAGGGTGTCCCCCGACCTTGGAAACGGACTGTCAGGTATGTACCCCCCCGGTGCACACCCCCGGGGTTGAGAGGCGGGGGCAACAGACATGACCAGGGCCCTCCACATGCCCAGATGACCATGGCCCCAAGGACAGCAGTGGCATGTCCCTCAGAAGAGTGCATCAGCCCGTCCCCCGAGCACGACAGTGCCATGCACCATCCCTGGGGATGGGGGGAGTGGAACCTAGGGTCCCCCAGGGGGAGAGGGTGGGACACCCATCATCATCAGCAGCATCTGACGGGGATGGGGAACCAGCAGCAGAAGGGTGGGGGGACAAGGGCCACGGCTCGGGGCCCACACTAATGGCTGTCTCCACTCTTCTTCCCCCCCGTGTTCCGCAGCTGCACCATTGGAAGGACCGGAGAGCGCCGGCGAGGTGTCAGTGGTCCCAGAGAGCCCACCGGGGCCATCACTGCAGGCCAGCCCCTCGGCGGAGCACCGACCAGCCCCAGGGCGGGGACGACGGCAGACCCAGCACCACCTCCGGATGGCAACGGACCCCCAGCTGCTGGCGATCCTCCGGTGGCAGCTGGAGGTCTCAGAGCAGTGCCTGCGGGTGGACGAGCAGCGCCTCCATCTGCAGGAGTGGGTGCTGGCCTGGCGCCAGGAGGCATGGGGGGCCTTTATGTGCACGTTTGAGCACATCGCGGACTACCTGACCCCGCATGCCGCGCCGGCCACCGCTCTGCCCGCCCTGCCTGCTCCACCCGCTGCTCCACCCGCCGTCCCACCACCGTCTGCCACCGAGGGGCCTTCTGCCGAGGGGGACCTGGGGCCTGCTGACACCCGCCGGCCATATCTGCCGGTCCGCCTGGCCCCCAGCCAGCCCTGGCCAGGGCTGAGGCCGAGGCGAGGGTCGCGGCTGTCCACCCCCAGCGCTGGACATTAGGGGGTGCGGGTCCAAGGACGTTGCCCCCCCCTTTGTATCTATCCCCTTTTACTTGTGTTGTATATAGTTTGTATTAGACCCCTGTTATGTTATGACACCTGCCCCCCCATGTAAATAGTTCTCCCCTTCCTTGTGTTCCACTGTTTTTTGGTTATCCATATAATATATAATATTTATATTTGTTGTAATAATATAATAATGATAATTCAACGTTTTGTGGTTTCACAAACAACAGGTCTATTTTTATTTGCAAGAAAAGTTGGGGGTGTGTGCTCTTGAGTGCTCTGTGGTGTGGGTGTAGGGGCACGGACTGTTGTGGAGGATGGGGGGGTATAGTGGGGGGCCTGCCAGCATTCACCCCATGGCCTGGTTGAAATGGGCCTGCAGGGCCTCCCGGATCCGGATCCCCTCGGGGTCCACCTGGTGACTGGAGGCAGTGGGTGGCTGCATGTCGGCCCTGCCAGCCTCCACAGCCCAGCCCTGAAAGAATGCCTCCCCCTTGCTCTCCACCAGATTGTGGAGGGCGCTGCACGTGCCCACAATTTGGGGGATGTTGGTGGGGCCCGCATCAAGGCGGGTGAGGGGAGACACCTCCAGCGCCCTTTGAGGCGGCCAAATGTGCGCTCAACCACCTGGCGCGCGTGGTTCAGGTGCGTGTTGAAGTGCTCCTGGCTGGCTGTGAGATGGCCCGTGTAAGGGTGCATGAGCCAGGGCCGGAGGGGGTACACCGCGTCTGCAACGACGCAGAGGGGCATCGTGGTGTCCCCCACAGGGATCTCCCGCTGGGGGATGTAGGTCCCCACCTCCAGCCGGCGGCACAGGCCTGAATTCTGGAATACCCGGGCGTCGTGGGTGCTGCCAGGCCACCCAACATAAATGTCCAGGAAGCGGCCCCGGCTGTCCACCAAGGCCTGGAGAACCACCAAATAGTAGCCCTTCCTGTTCAGGAAGCATCCTCCGCTGTGCTCCGGAGCTCGGATGGGGATATGGGTCCCATCCAGAGCCCCGAAGCAATTTGGGAAGCCCAGGGTGGCAAACCCCGCGATGGCGGCATCCGGGTCCCCAAGCTGCACGAGCCTGTGGAGGAGCAGGGTATTGATGGCACGGACGACCTGCAGGGGAAGGACATGGGAGAGCACCAATGAGGGGTGTGCAGGGTGTGTCTGGCCCTCCCCCCACAGGGCTCCCCTCCCCTCCCAGGGCTGCCTCCCCCTCCCCGTGGGTCCTCTTACCTCCATGAGGACAGCCCTGAAGGTGGCCTTGCCGACGCCAAACTGCTGCCCCACAGATCGGTAGCTGTCTGGAGTAGCCAGCTTCCAGACAGTGATGCTGACCCGTTTCTCCATGCTGAGGGCACGCCGCATGGCGGTGTCCTGGTGCCTCAGTGCGGGGGTGAGCCACTGGCAGAGCTCCAGAAATGTCTGCCAGCTCATACGAAAGTTCTGGAGCCAGCAGTCCTCTTCCCACTCACCGAACACCAGCCGCTCCCACCAGTCGGTGCTCGTGGGGTAGCTCCACAGCTGGCGGCGTGTGCGGCGGGGGACACCAGGGTCAGCTTCCTCCTCCCCTGGAGGTAGCTCCTCTTCCACGAAGAAAAGGTGATCAGCTGCCTCCTGCACGGCCTTGAGCAGGGCGAGCACTGCTCCTGCAGGGGCGGCTGGGTGGACCTCTGGCTGCTGCTGCTGCAGCTGCTGCTGGGGGTCCATAACTGCTTCACCGAGGTGTGCGTGCCCATGGCTCTGCAGACCGCGTGCTGTGCAGGCTGAGTGTGTCTGGGAGGGGCCCTTTAAGGGACCGGCTAGCTGTTGCCCCGGAAGTGCTAGTCCGCCCTGTGACCCTGTCTGCAGCTGTTCCTGGCACCCTTATTTTGATGTGTGCCGCTTTGGTGTGTAGACGCTCCCCCGCAGCGCCTACTTCGATGTGGTGCTGCCCAACGTCGACGTTGAACGTTGACGGCACCAGCCCTGGAGGACGTGTAGAAGTTATTCATCGAAATAGCTTATTTTGATGTCGCTACATCTAAATAAGTTATTTCTATGTAGCATACACGTGTAGACGTAGCCTATGAGCTTTGCCACAGTTACTTACTCTGCAGCTCAAGCATACTCTGCTGCTGCTGTGCAGTGCCCCTTTTCACGTCACTGGTTTCTGCTTCAGAACGCTCCATGTGCTGCAGGATCAGATCCTGCTTGGATCTTTTGTGCTTCCTCGCCCTGTCTCCCACACTGGCCATGCCAGCTGGAAACTGAAGGTCAAAATTGAAAGACAATTTACACAAAGCGCTTACCCATGGAATGAATGGGTCTCTGTCTCTACTATCAGGGAAAGTTTCCTTTTGCAAGGCCACTTAAAGCTTATTAAGGATGGGATTCAAAGCATACATTGCACAAGTCATCATTTACCATTATTTACCCAGAACATTTTGTTGTGGACATGGTAAGCTATTGTCCGCTTTCGGGGGAGGGGGAGGCTGCAAAGAAGGAGAAGCTGTCCGGTATCTTGTAGCAGGAGAAAACGTTTTTCAGCCGTTCCTGGATCAATCCTCCAAAAGCAGCAAGGCCTGCAGAGCCGATCCAGCTGCATCAGGAGGGGAGATGGTGGGGAGAGTTCCATTCCAGCTGTGTGGATGGCTGGGTGGGGAGGGATCCCTGTAAAGTGAAAAGAAATGCCAGCAGGGGTGGGGGAGAGTTTTCCAGCCATCTGCCAGGTCAAGGTAAAGTTTCTCGGTGGTCACAGGAGCAGCCCTCATCAGGGAAAAAAGGCCATGTAAAGGAGGGCAAACCCACCAGTGGTGCACATGCCAGTTTGTTGGCAGCCACACAGTAAGGTGAAAATGTAGGGAAGGGTTCAATTCCAGCTGCAGGATAGCTGGGTATGGAGGGATTCCTGTAAAGTGGAAGGAAATGCAGGGGGAAAGGGCCATGGGATGGGAGAAGGCCCAGAGACCCTACCACCCATGCAGAAGGGGGAAGATGGCACACGCACCAGCCATGTAGTGTGGCAATGCACTCTAGGGAAATGTATAAGGGGAGGAAGCAGTGCAAAGAAATGCAATCTGAATTCCCATGCTTCTTTAGGTTGCCAAAGAAGACATCACCCTCTTAAAACTAACAGATATCGACAAAGAAGAGCTGCTCATCCTGTGTGACCACAAGCCTGGAAAATTTGCCAAAATGCTGTGTGGTGCCATGATACCAGATAGCTATCTGGTTGCCTGGCGTGGCAAGATGAGCTCCTGTGGAAGTCCCAATAAGTCAGGCCTGCCCAAAAACCTTGTGCAAAAAATACAAGAGTGCCTGGATGACACCTTCAAGGAGATCTCCAAAAAGATAAGTGCTGCAATCCAGAAATATTGACACACTCTTCTGAGGGGCACAGATCCATAGAAAACCTGTACCCATAGTCATAGCTATGCTCACCCACAATCTGCTTCTAGCATTCAGAAAAAAATACTCATCAGAACAGCTGATGGGAATAAGGGAATTTCGATATTTGTGGGGTCCTTTAGAAAAGGATCCCCATATAGCCAAGCCGTGCAGGAGCAAAACATGGCACTTTCAAAGTGCCACGTCCAGCGGCATGCTAATGAGGTGGTGAATATTTATTTCATTGCCTCATTAGTATTCTCTGATTTGGCCATTAGCATGGCCATTTCAAAATTTTGGCCAAGTGTGGCCACAGCCTGTCTGATTTATTGGGTTCACATTTGGTCGAGAGCACAAATCAATTTGCTGAGTGGGGATTGGCTGATATTACAACAGAGTAATACATCGCCGACGTGTGTGGCAGATTGTGCTATGAACAGATGAACAGATGAAGCTATGTTTAAAAGCCTCCCTGACTGCTGCTGCCTCTTCACGGTAATTGGTGAACAGCTGTGTAGGCAGCTGTGAGTAAGCCCTGCTCATGGCCACAGCCTTGGAATTCCAGGTGTTCAGGAAATTCTCCCACCTGGACTCACAACTGTTATGCAAAATAATGCATGCTGTAATCAGGGTGGGGGCATTAGTTTCATAAAGGTCCAAAGGGGTCAAGAGGCATCTGAACCTCACTTTTGAACAGCCAAAGGCACATTCCATTGCCATTCTGAGCTTGTGACTGAAGATTTCCTTGCTGTGGTCCAGGACTCCTGTGTAGGGTTTCATAAGGCAAGGGAGCAGAGGGTAAGCAGTGTTGCCCATTCTTACAATAGGCATTTCCACATTGCCAATCTGGATTTTCTGGTCTTGGAAAAAAAGTCCCAGCCAGGACCTTTTTCTAGAGACCAGAATTTCTGAAGATGCATGTCGTGAACGTTCCCTGACCATTCCATGCTGATGTCAGTGAAACGACTTTTGTGACCTACCAATGCCTACAAAACCGTGAGAAGTACATCTTTCTGTTTATATACTCAATAGTCCAGGTGGTCCAGGGCCATGATGGGGATGTGCATGCCATCTATTGCCTCACCGTAGTTAGGAAACCCCTCGCCAGCAAAGCCATCTTCCAGGGTCATGGTCTTCCGGAGGAGATGCTGACATATGGCACTGGCTACCTGCATCACCATGGACACCACTGTACATCTGCCCACCTTAAATTGATTTTCTACTGACTGGTAAATGTTGAGCCTTGCAAACTTCCACAGAGCGACTGTCGCTTGCTTCTGACCTGTTAAAGCCAGCCTCATCCTTGTGTTGCTGTGCTTCAGGGTGGGGACCAGCAAATCATAAAGTTCCATACAAGTGGACTTGCACATGTGAAAGTTCTGTACCCGCTGCTGGTCATCCCAGGATTCCAAAACAATGAGGTCCCACCAGTGTGTGCTGGTCTCCTGAGTCCAAAACCATTGCTCCACTGTCAGCAATGCATTCAGGGCAGCCAGCAGTTGAGAGTTCTTGGATCGCAGCAGAAACATTCCCTCTTCAAAACCTTCATCATCAATCATCATCATCACACTAAACTATCATCGCACTTTTCAACTGACAGAAAAATTGCAGGACAGTATGGGAAGATGCCATAATGGTGTCTGCAATGAGTTGAAGCATTTGGGGATTCATGCTTGTGCTAGGACTGTGCTGGAAAAAAATGGCTCAATCTCTCATTTGTTTTCATGCTGTTACCGGATGCTCTGAATTCTGGGACAATGCTTGGCATTCTGGGATAGTGACACCAAACACCCATAAGCAACCATGGCTGAGGCACTGTGGGATAGGTACCCACAATTCATTGCTCACACAGTTGAACTTGGAAAAGGGAATGGGGATGTAGAAACTCGATGCGGAGAAATGGTTGATCAAATTTCAAGAAGGTCTGTGGACACAAATTAAAATTCATAACAACAAAATTAAAAACTGAATTTAGAAAAAGTTGAATTTATCTCACAGTGTTGAATCACAGAATGATAGAATACTAGGACTGGAAGGGACCTCGAGAGGCCATCGAGTCCAGCCCCCTGCCCCAATGGCAGGGCCAAGTACTGTCTAAACCATCCCTGATAGACAGCTATCTAACCTGTTCTTAAATATCTCCAGCGATGGAGATTCCACAACTTCCCTTGGCAATTTATTCCACTGTTTGACCACCCTGAGTTAGGAACTTTTTCCTAATGTCCAACCTAAACCTCTCTTGCTGCAGTTTAAGTCCATTGCCTCTTGTTCTAACCTCAGAGGCCAAAAAGAACAAGTTTTCTCCCTCCTCATGACTCCCTTTTAGATACCTGAAAACAGCTACCACGTCACACCTCAATCTCCTCTTTTCCAAACTAAACAAGCTCAATTCTTTTAGCCTTTCTTCATAGGTCACATTCTCTAGACCTTTAATCATTCTTGTCGCTCTTTTCTGGACCGTCTCTAATTTCTCCACATCTTTCTTGAACTGCGGTGCCCACAACTGGGCACAATACTCCAGCTGAGGCCTAACCAGCGCAGAGTAGAGCAGAAGGATGACTTAATCATGTTTGCTTTTTTTGCAACAGCATCACACTGTTGACTCATATTTAGCTTGTGGTCCACTATAATCCCTAGATCCCTTTCTTCTGTAGTCATTCCTAGACAAGTCTCTCCCCATTCTGTATGTGTGAAACTGATTGTTCCTTCCCAAGTGGAGCACTTTGCATCTGTCCTTATTAAACTTCATCCTGTTTACCTCAGACCATTTCTCTAATTTATCCAGATCATTTTGAAGTATGACCCTATCCTCCAAAGCAGTTGCAACCTCTCCCAGCTTGGTATCATCTGCAAACATAATAAGCGTACTTTCTATGCCAATATCTAAATTGTTGATGAAGATATTGAACAGAACCAGTCCTAAAACAGACCCCTGTGGAACCCCACTTCTTATACTTTTCCAGCAGGATTGAGAACCATTAAGAACTACTCTCTGGGTGCAGTTATCCAGCCAGTTATGCACCCACCTTACAGTAGCCTCATCTAAATTGTATTTGCCTAGTTTTTTTTATCAGAATATCATGTGAGACCGTATCAAATGCTTTACTAAAGTCTAGGTATACCACATCTACCGCTTCTCCCCTACCCACAAGGCTCATTATCCTATCAAAGAAAGCTATGAGATTGGTTTGACATGATTTGTTCTTTACAAATCCATGCTCGCTATTCCCTGTCACCTTACCACCTTCCAAGTGCTTGCAGATGGATTTCTTTAATTACCTGCTCCATTGTCTTTCCTGGCACTAAAGTTAAGCTGACTGGTCTGTAGTTTCCTGGGTTATTCTTATTCCCTTTTTTATAGAAGGGCACTATATTTGCCCTTTTCCAGTCTTCTGGAATCTCTCCTGTCTCCTATGATTTTCCAAAGATGATAGATAAAGGCTCAGATATCTCCTCTATCAGCTTCTTGAGTATTCTAGGAAGCATTTCATCAGACCCTGGTGACTTGCAGACATCTAATTTTTCTAAGTGATTTTTAACTTGTTCTTCTTTTATTTCAACTTCTAACCCTACCCCTTTCCCACTAGCATTCACTATGTTAGGCATTCCTTCATCAGACTTCTCAGTAAAGACCGAAACAAAGAAGCTATCTCTGCAATTTCCGAATTCCCTGTTACTTTCTCCCTCCTCACTGAGCAATAGCCCTACCCCGTCCCTGGTCTTCCTCTTGTTTCTAATATATTTATAAAAAGCCTTCTTGTTTCCCTTTATGCCTGTAGTTAGTTTGAGCTCATTTTGTGCCTTAGCCTTTCTAATCTTGCTCCTGCATTCTTCTGTTGTTTGCCTATATTGACCCTTTGCAATTTGTCCTTGTTTCCATTTTTTAAACAATTCCTTTTTTGAGATCATGCAAGATCTCCTGGTTAAGCCAAGGTGGTCTTTTGCCATATTTTCTATCTTTCCTCTGCAGCGGGATAGCTTTCTTTTGGGCCCTTAATAATGTCCCTTTGAAAAACTGTCAACTCTTCTCAGCTGTTTTTCCCCTCAGTTTTGCTTCCCATCGGACCTTACCTATCAGCTCTCTGAGTTTACCAAAATCTACCTTCCTGAAATCCATTATCTCTATTTTGCCGTTTTCCCTTCTTCCCTTCCTTAGAATTGTGAACTCTATGATTTTCATGATCACTTGCACCCAAGTTGCCTTCAACTTTCAAGTTCTCTACTAATTCCTCCCTATCTGTTAAAATCAAATCTAGAACAGCTTCCCCCCGGTAGCTTTTTCAACCTTTTGGAATAAAAAATTGTCTCCAATGCAATCCAAGAACTTACTGGATAGTGTGTGCCCCGCTGTATTAGTTTCCCAACATATATCTGGATAGCTGAAGTCCCCCATCACCACCAAATCCGGGGCCCTGCATGACATTGCTAATTGTTTAAAAAAAGCCTCATCCACCTCTTCCCACCTGGCTAGGCGGCCTGTAGTAGACCTCTAGCAGGACATCACCCTTGTTTTTTACCCCTCTTAGTCTAACCCCCCGACTCTCAATATGTCCAGCTCCTACATCCATCTCCACCTCAGTCCAAGTGTGCACATTTTTAATATATAAGGCAACACCTCCCCCTTTTCTTCCCTCTCTATCCTTCCTAAGCAGGCGGTACCCTTCAATACCAACATTCCAATCATGTGTATTATGCTACCAAAGTTTCCGTGATGCTGACGATGTCATAGTTGTATTTGTTTATTAGCACTTCCAGTTCTTCCTGCTTATTACCCATACTTCTTGAATTTGTATACAGGCATCTAAAATATTGATTTGATCTTGCTTCCCTGTTTTGCCCTGTCCCTCTTTTTACTATGACATTGTTGCCCTTGCTGCCTCCCATTTCTGACCCATCTCCCAGGTTTCCATGTTCTCCACTTACCTGTGGGCTTTGCTCCCCTGCCCCAGTCAAACCTAGTTTAAAGCCCTCCTCACTAGGTTAGCCAGTCTGTGCCCAAATACGGTGTTTCCCCTCCTCAAAAGGTGAATGTCATCTTTGCCTAACAGTCCTTCCTAGAATAGCATCCCGTGGTCGAGGAAGCCAAAGCCTTCCTGGTGACACCATCTTCGAAGCCAAGCATTCACCTCTAGGATGCACCTGTCTCTGCCTGGGCCCCTACCAGTGACAGGCAGGATTGAGGAGAATACCACCTGCACCCCAAACTCCCTCACCCATACCCCCAGAGCCCTGAAGTCACTTGACCTGCCCAGCATCACACCTCGCAGTATCATTAGTGCCCACATGGATGAGAAGCATGGGATAGTAGTCAGAGGGCCGGATAATCCTCGACAACGCCTCCATAACATCTCGGATACGGGCCCCCGGCTGGCAGCATACCTCCTGAGATGAAATGTCAGGGCGATAGATGGGCACCTCTGTTCCCCTCAGAAGAGAGTCGCCCACCACCACTACCTTACGTTTCCTCCTCACAGTGGTGGCAGCAGACTTCCCAGCCTTGGTGGTACGAGGTTTCTCCTCCTGTGTATGGGGTGATTCTTTGTCTCTTGTATCAAGTACAGCGTAATGGTCCTAGTACCATGGTGGAAGGGTTCTGAGCAAGGGTGAAACACTACCTACCGCCAGAAGTAAAAAGCTGCCAGTGTCCACCCTGATCTATCTCCTTCTCCACCAGTGGTTTATCAGCTGTCCTGTGTACTGGGACAGTTACCTCAGCTATCTCCACATGAATACTATCCAGGAACTGCTCGTGGAGTTGGGTACTCCTCAACCCGGCCACCTCCTCCTGTAACTCTCCCACCTGCCACCTGAGAGATTCCACCAGCAGGCACCTTTCACACTAGATGGTGACCCCAGCCTGGATATCAGTGAGTGGGAATTGCAAGCCACAGTCCCTGCAAAGCCACACCAGGATCTGGGTAGAGGCATCCATGGTCAGGCAGTCTGTCTGGCTACAGGCACAGCTGGAGGAGACAGTAGTAGTGCTGGCATAGGTGTCGCGGGTCTTCGTAACCATCTTAGGCCTCCCTCTGTCACACTCCCTATTAAACCCCCCCATCTGCAGCTCCCTGTCTGCTTCACTCCCCTGGTCGCCCTTGCCTCTGGCTTTTAAAACCTACTGGCCTGGGTCAGGCCCTCCCCCCTGTGAGTCACACAGGGGAAGGCTAATCAAGGGAAAAAAGGTCAGGCAGGCAGTCCCAACTGCCACAGAAACTGAAACTGAAACTCACCCACCTGAAATCAAAATGGCAGTTCAAATTCAAACAGTTAAGCCCACTCACTCACCCCAAAAGCCAGCACTCTCACCTGGTAGCTTCTGCAGCCGCAGGATCACTTGCTCTCCCTCTTAAACTCCACTGCCTGCAGCTCCCTGTCCGCTTCACTGTTATGTCTCAGGGCTATATTTTGTTTCCAACTCTGCCATGGGTTTATTATATATATGATCATAGGCAAGCCATTTCATGTTTCTATACCACACCTACTCTGTAACATGGGAATAATGATTTGTAAAGTACTTGAAATATTTAGAGACATTAAGCACAAAGTATTATTAATATTACTAGAATACTTATTTAAAGGCTAGGAAAACTTAGTTTCAAGTTTTGGAAACCAACATATAGTATCCCTTTTCTTCTGCCAATACACTTTCAATTTCAAACCTTGGAGATCTGGATCTGGAAGTTTCCAGTTCATAGAATCATAGAACAATAGAGCTGGAAGAGACATAAAAAAGCCATCGAGTCCAGCCCCCTGTTCTAAGCAGGACCAAACCCATCAGATCAGCCCCACCAAGGCTTTGTTGAGCCGAGACTTAAACACCTCCAGCGATGGAGACTCCACTACTTCCCTAAGTAGATCATTCCAATGCTTCACCACCCTTCTAGTAAAAAAGTTTTTCCTAATGTTCAACCTCGACCTTCCCAACCACAACTTGAGACAATTGTTCCGTGTTCTGCCATCCGTGACCACTGTGAACAGCCTCTCTCCAGCCTCTTTGCAGCCTCCCTTCAGTAATTTGAAGGCTGTTGTCAAGTCCCTCCTCAGTCTTCTCTTCTGCAGACTAAACAGTCCCAATTCCCTCAACCTTTCTTCATAAGTCATATGCTCCAGCCCCCGAATTATTATGGTTGCCCTCCGCTGGACCCTCTCCAGTGTGTCCACATCCTTCCTATAATTGGGGGCCCAGAACTGGACACAGTACTCCAGATGTGGCCTCACCAAAGCTGAATAAAGAGGAACAATCACTTCTTTGGATCTACTGGCAACGCTCCTCTTGATGCAACCTAATAGGCCATTAGCTCTCTTGGCTACAACGGCACACTGTTGACTCATGTCCAGCTTCTCGTCCACTACAACTCCCACGTCCTTTTCTGCAGAACTACTACCGAGCCAGTCGGACCCCAGCCTGTAACAATGCTTGGGATTCTTCTGGCCCAAGTGCAGGACTCTGCACTTGTCCTTATTGAACCTCATCAGATTTCTTGCAGCCCAGTCTTCCAATTTGTCTAAGTCACTCTGGACCGTGTCCCTACCCTCCAGCATATATACCTCTCCCCCTAGCTTAGTGTCATCCGCAAACCTGCTGAGGGTGCAATACAATCCCTCATCCAGGTCACTGATAAATATGTTGAACAGAACAAGACCCAGAACTGAACCTTGAGGCACTACACTAGAAACCAACCGCCATCCTGACATTGAGCCATTGATCACAACCTGCTGGGCCCTACCTCCTAGCCAGCTTTCTATCCATCTTACCATCCATTTATCAAATCCACATTCCTTTAACTTGCTGACAAGAATATTGTAGGAGACCGTATCAAAAGCTTTGCTAAAGTCAAGATAAATCCCATCCATTGATTTTCCTCTATCCAGAGCCAGTTATCTCATCGTAGAAACTAATCAGATTGGTCAGGTATGACTTGCCCTTCATGAATCCATGCTGACTATTCCTGATCACTTTCCCCTCCTCCAAGTGCCTCAAAATGACTTCTTTGAAGAGCCCCTCCATGATTTTTCCAGGGACTGATGTAAGACTGACCAGCCTATAGTTCCCTGGATCATTCTTCTTCCCTTTTTTAAAGATGGGCACTACATTTGCCTTTTTCCAGTCATCTGGGATTTCCCCCTATCTCCACTACTTTTCAAAGATAATGGCCAAGGGCTCATCAATGACATAGCCCAACTCCCTCAGAACCCTCAGATGAATTAGGTCCAGGCCCATGGATTTATGTACGTTTAGCATTTTTTAGATAGCTCCTAACCTGTTCTTTCCCCACCTTCATCCCACAATACATCACTTATTGCATTAGTCCAGGAGCTGTCCTCGTCCGTGAAGACACAGGCAAAGAAAGCATTAAGTACTTCAGCTTTCCCTACATCATCTGTCACTGGGTTACCTCCCTCATCCGTCTTCTTGCTAACATGCCTGTAGAAACTTTTCTTGTTATCCTTCACATTCCTTGTGAGTTGCAATTCCAGTTGCGCTTTCGCCTTCCTGATAACGGAAAGTGTTTAACTTGTTAGAACACTTAATTATTCACTGTTCTGTTACCCAGCTTTCAGTTTAGACATTAATTTTAAAACTTATAAAATTCAGAAAGCCAGAAGGTCAAAGTATGGCTTCACGTATGCCCTGTACAACCCAGTGGATTTTAGTGCGGCTTTCATCAGGGCAGAATTTGATCCTGTGTGCCCAGATTGTTATTACTTCCGATCTTTGTTTTGCCCCCACTACACTGCAGTGTTAGGGGAACTTGCTATCATAAGCTGTGTCTACACGTGCACGCTACTTCGAAGTAGCGGCACTAACTTCGACGTTAGGCGGCGAGACGTCGAAGTCGCTAACCTCATGAGGGGAACGGAATAGCGCCCTACTTCGACGTTCAACGTTGAAGTAGGGACCGTGTAGACGATCCGCGTCCCGCAACGTCGAAATTGTGGGGTCCTCCATGGCAGCCATCAGCTGGGGGGTTGAGAGACGCTGTCTCTCCAGCCCGTGCGGGGCTCTATGGTCACCGTGTGCAGCAGCCCTTAGCCCAGGGCTTCTGGCTGCTGCTGCTGCAGCGGGGGATTCATGCTGCATGCACGGGGTCTGCAACTCGTTGTCGGCTCTGTGTATCTTGTGCTGTTTAGTGCAAGTGTGTCTGGGAGGGGCCCTTTAAGGGAGCAGCTGGCTGTTGAGTCCGCCCTGTGACCCTGTCTGCAGCTGTGCCTGGCACCTTTATTTCGATGTGTGCTACTGTGGCGTGTAGACGTTCCCTCGCTGCACCTATTTCGATGTGGTGCTGCGCAATGTCGATGTTGAACATCGACGTTGCCAGCCCTGGAGGACGTGTAGACGTTATTCATCGAAATAGGCTACTTCGATGTAGGCTTCACGTGTAGACGTAGCCATAGTGAACAGTTGACAGATGGTTTAAAAGGATTTTGTAGGAGTTGATTACGCTAATTTTTCCCCAATACACTGGCATTACCCTGATTTAAAAACTGAGAACTGAGTTATCTTGTATTGAGTATCCTACCACAGAAGACGCAGGTGTCAGTAGATTTTGGAGGGCTGTGGGGCATTTTCTGAGGCTCTTTTCTTCTTCTCTGCCTCTCCTAGTCTGCTCTGTGAACGGACCTCTCATATTGTGCCAGCTCCTCATGGATTACCATTCTCCACTGAGGACGGTCTTGGGTAAGGTTTTCCCAAGTGTCAACATCAATGCTACACTTTTTCATGTGTGCCTTCAGCATGCCTTTATATCGCTTCCGCTGGCTCCCAACACTCCTCTGTCCATCCAATTTGGAAAACAGAATCTGTTTTGGGAGACACTGCTCAGACATCCAAACCATGTGACCAGTCCAACAAACTTGTTGATGAATGATAATGGCTTCAATGCTGGTCATGTTTGACTCTTCCAGAACACTACCCTTCCTGTGCCTATCCTCCCAAGAGATCTTTAGGATTCTTCTGAGGCAGTTTTGATTATATTGTTCAAGTGCCTTCAGATGATGTTTGTATGTCGTCCAGATTTCACATGCATATAGTAGTGTTGAAACAACCACTGCATGGTATACAAGGAGCTATGTTTTGGGATAGATGCCCTGGTTCTCAAAGACCCTTTGTCTCAGGCAGGTGAAAGCAGAGCCTGCAAGGCTCAGATGATCCTAGATTTCCTCAATGTTGACTTTAGTGGAAAGATGACTTCCAATGTATGGAAGCATTTTCCAGCAGTTCTCCACTGACTTCGATAGAAGGTGCATGAGATTGTCCCATTGGTGAAGGCTGATGGAGCACCTTGGTTTTTCTCATGTACAGTGTGACGCTGAGATTCTCGTATGCTTCAGCGAAGACATTTAAGAAGGTCTGAAGGGAGAAAGAGCAAGAATCATATTGTCATCTGAATACTGGAGCTTCATGATCCAGGTTGTGGAGGTCTTGCTTTTAGACTTCAGTCTCCTGAGACTGAAAAGCTTCCTGTGCATTCAATAGACAATCTTCACACCATCTGGAAGCTTGCCATCAACGAGGCAAACAGTTATGGTGATGAAGATGCAAAACAGTAATGGCGCAGTGATGCAGCTTGGCTTGACTCCCATTTTGACCTCAAAGGGGTTGATTTGGGATCCACTGATGCTCATTATTGTGGCACTCATGTTGTCATGAATTAGCCTTAAAATGCTAATGAATTTTTTGAGGTAGCCAGTCTTTGAGACGATGCTCCACAGGGTGCTACGACGGACTGAGTCGAATGCTTTGGTCAGGTTGATGAAACTCATGTATAAGGCTTGGTTGCGTTCACAACATTTTTCTTGCAGTTGCCAGTCAGTGAAGATCATGTCTGCTGTTCCTTGGAATAGTCAGAAGCCACACTGGGATTCTGGCAGAAATTTCTTCCGAGAGTGGCAGGAGTCAGTCTGCGAGGATTGCAGCTAAGATTTTTCCCTGCTGTTGCCATGAGGGAGATGCCATGACAGTTTCCACTGTCCAAGTTGTCTCCCTTCTTGAAAAGATTGACAATCAGTGTGTCTCCAAAATCTTGTGTCATCTGCTCCCTATCCCAGATCTTGAAAATCAGGAGGTGGTGCTGTTTGTGGAGTTCTGGCCCACCTTCTTTGAAGACTTTGGTGGGGATTCCATCTAGTCCAGCTGCCTTTTTGCACTTCATTGCTTTGAGGGCAGCTTGGACCTCATTCAAGGTAGGAAGTGTTGCAAGATCATGTCTAGGCAGTTGCCAAGGGATTTAGTCAAGGGATTCAAGGATCACAGTGGAAGGGCAGTTCAAGAGCTCATTACAGTGCCGCTCCAGTGAGAAGCAATGGCTTCATTCTTTTTCAAGACTTGGATACCACCCTTTGATTTGAGGGGACTGATTCCATGGTTTCTTAGCCCATAAACAGCTTTCGCAGCATTGAAGAAACCTCTTATATCGTTGATGTCTGTGAGACGCTGGCATTCTAGCACCTTCTCAGTCCACCACTGGTTTTTCAGAGCCCTTGTTTTACGTTGCAATTCTACTTTGACCTTTGCATGCAGTTCTCTCTTCATCGTGCAATTGACGCCAGTTTGTCAGGCCCTAAAGGCTTTCATTTTTGCCTCCATCAAGCTTTCAGTTTCCACACGTTTCTCATCAAACCAGTCCTGATACTTCCGATCTGGTGGTCAACTGTTTCTGTACAAGCTCCAATAATGGCATTTTTCAATTGACACCAGTGTTCTTTCACATCTTCAGGGTGTGCTACTCTCCAGATCATCACCTTGGAGTGGTGAGTGGGCTTGTGTGTTCCAATGAACTTGAGAGCAATGTCACAGGGAATCTTGTGCTCCCAGCAGGTCACCCATGGTGGCAAGATCAAGGGGGAGGGGCCAGACTAAAAATAATCTTAAAAGTCCTCAACGGCAGAACAGGGAGAGGATAGCAAAGGTAATGCTACAACAGCTGTGAAGGTGGATGAAGGCTACAGCAGACAGAAGACTCCTTGGTGTCGTGGATTCCATGCCACTGGACCTCACTTTTCTATCTGTCAAGAACCATGTGGTGGCTGCAGTGAAAAAGCCCCCACATTAAAAGGAGTCATACATAGGCATAGAATCATAGGGCTGGAAGGGACCTCAGGAGGTCATCTAGTCCAGCCCCCTGCTTCAAGCAGGATCAACTCCAACTATGTCATCCCAGCCAGGACCTTGTCAAGCCAGGACTGAAAAACCTTGAGGGATGGAGAATCCACCACCTCTTTAGGCAACACATTCCAATGCTTCACCACCCACCTGGTGAAGTAGTTTTTCCTAATATCTAACCTACATCTCTCCCTCTTCAACTTCAGACCATTGCTCCTTGTTCTGCTATCTGACACCACCGAGAACAGTTTCTCACCCTCCTCTTTACAGCTCCCCTTCAGGAAGCTGAAGGCTGCTATTAAATCACCCCTCAGTCTTCTCTTCTGTAAACTAAACAAGCACAAATCCCTCAGCCTATCTTGTGCCCCAGCCCCTTAATCATTTTTATAGCCCTCCACTGAACCTGCTCCAGTACATCCACATCTTTTTTATACTGAGGGGGAGGGACAAAACTGGACACAATATTTCAGATGTGGCCTCAGTAGTGCCCAACAGAGTAGAACAACTACTTCTCTAGATATGCTTGAAATGCTCCTCCTAATACACTCTAGTATGCCCTTAGCCTTCTTGGCTACAAGGGCACACTGTTTACTCAGATCCAGCCTTTCATCCACCATAACCCCTAGGTCCCTTTCAATCGTACTGCTGCTGAGCCAGTTGGTCCCCAGCCTATAACAACGCTTGGGATTCTTCCGCCCCAGGTGCAGGATTCTACACTTTTCCTTATTGAACCGCACCAGATTTCTTTTGGCTCAGTCCTCCAATTTATCCAGGTCACTCTGGATTCTCTCCCTACCCTCCAATGTATCTACCTCTCCCCCTAGTTTTGTATCATCTGCAAACTTGCTGAGGGTGCAATCCAGTACCTCATCCAGGTCATTAATAAAGATGTCTAACAACACCGGCCCCAGAACCGAGCCTTGCAGCATTCCTCTTCAAACTGAAAGCCATCCAGATATTGAGCCACTGACCACTACCCATTGGGCCCGACCATCAAGCCAGTTTTCTACTCATCTTATAGTCCAACGATCCAATCCATATTTCCTTAACTTATGGACAAGAATGTTGTGGGAGACCGTATCAAACGCTTTGCTGAAGTCAAGGTATATCACATCCACTGACTTCCCCATGTCCACAGATCCTGTTATCTTGTCATAGAAGCTAATCAGATTGGTCAGGCAGGACTTGCCCCTGATGAATCCATGTTGGCTACTTTTGATCACTTTTCCCTCTTCCAAGTGCTCCAAAATGGATTCCTTGAGGATCCCCTCCATTATTTTCCCAGGGATTGAGGTAAGGCTGACCTCCCTATAGTTCCCTGGATTGCCCTTCTTTCCTTTTTTAAAGACGGGCACTACATTTGCCTTTTTCCAGTCATCCAGTATGTTCCCCAATCTCCAAGAGTCTCAAAGATAATGTCCGAAGGTTCAGCAATCACATCTGCCAATTTCCTCAGTATCCTTGGGTGCATTAAATTCAGACCCATGGATATGTGTACATCTAGTTTTTCTAGATAGTACAGAACTTGTTCCTTCCCCACACATGGCTTCCCTCCACCTTCCCATACTGCATTGTCTAGGACCATTGTGTGGGAGCTGACTTTGTTCATGAAGACTGAGGCAAAAAAAGCATTGAGTACGTCAGCTTTTCCTACATCATCCATCACTAGGTTACCTCTCTCATCCACTAATGGTCCCACACCTTCTCTGATAACCCATTTATTGTTAACATGCTGTAGAAACATTTCTTGTTACTCTTCACATCCCTTGCCAGCTGCAGTTCCAATTGTGCTTTCACCTTCCTGATTATTCCCCAGCATTCTCCAGCCGTATGTTTATACACCTCCTTAGTCAAATGTCCACGTTTCCTTTTCTTGTATGCATCCTTTTTGAGTTTAAGCTGACTAACGATTTCCCTGTTAACCCAAGCAGGTTGCCTTCCATGTTTGCATTTCTTACTATGCAGCGGGATGGTTTGTTCCTGTGCCTTCAGTAAGACTTCTTTAAAATAATACCAGTTCTCTTGAACTCTTTTCCCCTTCATCTTCATTTCCCAAGGGATCCTGCTCATCAGTTCTCCCAGGGAGTTGAAGTCTGCTGTGTTGAAATCAAGGGTCTGTATGTTACTGCTCACCCTTCTTCCTTTTGTCCGCATCCTGAAATCTATGATCTCATGGTCACTGTAGCCCAGGTTTCCACCCACTTCTATTTGTCATACTAGTTTTTCCCTGTTTGTAAGCAGCAGGTCAAGTTGCGCACGGCCCCTGTTCAGTTCGTTCAGCACTTGTACCAAGAAGTTATCCCCAACATTCTCCAAAAGTATCTTCCTCTGTGTTCTACTCTCCTAAACTTAACCCCTACAGTGACTGGCAAATGGCGATGGGAGCAGGATTGTGAAATCTGGAAGCTTTTAGTCATGAACCAGCATGTAGATGGTGCACGTATGCATCAGTCATTCTGTTTTGAATACTGAGGTGGTAGAACAGTCTGGTTGCTGCATCCATGGCTGAGCAGCCCTATTTAGGATCCATTCTGCTCAGCCCACATGGGGAAGGGGTTAGAAAAGGTGCCCTAAACATAGTCCACCTCAATCCCCCTGATTGGAGAACTGCATCCAGTGGGTTCACCTTCAGGCAGTCAAAATCGAACAGTAAACTTTGGAGCATTGAATATTCAGACTCCAATGGACAACCCAGACAGTGAGTGGCCTGAAAGAGGCATGGCAATTATCGTCCACAAGATGCTACAATTCAACATCAATTTCGCTGCCCTGGCAGAAACACGTAGACCAGAAGAAAGAAATCTAAGAGAAGAAAGAGGAGGGGTACACATTTTTCTGGAAAGGAACCCCAAAGAAATTCATGGAGTAGGATTTGCCGTTAAGAATGAACTGACAAAGAGCCTATCTGAAGTTCCTGTTAGCATCCATGAGTGTCTCATGACTCTCCCCTTGAAGCTTCCCAAAAACCAACAGGCAACTGTCATCAGTACTTATGTACTAACTCTAGATGCCAACAATGATGTGACGGAGAAGTTTTACATCCAACTGGACACAGTCCTGAAAGATATACACAAAAAAGACAAGATTATTCTCTTGAGGATTTCAATGCCAGGGTTCGAAGAGACGTGGATCGCTGGTAGACTACCATTGGGAAAGGAGTCGGCAACAGCAACTCCAATGGAGTGCTCCTCCTTACAAAACGTGCAGAACACGAGCTCGTCATCACGAACACCCTGTTCCGCCAGAAAAAAACAAATTTAAGACTTCATGGCAACATTCTTGATCAAAGCACTGGCACCTCATAGACTCTGTCATTGTCGGCACTTGGGATCGGCGTGCTGTCCCTCTCACACATGCAATGACTAGTGCTGATGACTGCTTGACTGATCATCACCTTATTTGATACACAATGGTGATTAGGATTGTGACCAAATGGAGAAGTCAAAGGCTCAGCAATAGTCCGATGAAAGATCAGCGTACAAGGCTTGAAGGACCCCATCAGACTTCCAGACAGTACTCCAAAGGAAGCTGACAGACACTACAGACATGGGGGAATGTCTGGAATGGGATAAAAGTTTCATCGCCAGTTGCAGGAGTCATCTTCAGTTGTGAATGGAATTCCAGTCAATGAGGATGGAGGGCTGGACAGTAAATCCCTTCCCTCCTTTGTGCAATAGACTATTGCTGAGCCTGAGCTGTTTACGGCAGTGAAGCGCATGACAACAGGGCTAGCTGGGTAGCTAAAATTGACTTTTCAGCCATCAACTTCCATGCCTGTCTTCAACGAAGAAGGTTGACAGGAGCACTCCTATTGTCCACCTTCCTTAGTCCTCGCAGCTTGAGAGACGTAAGGGGTTGACAGTGACCCCAGAAAGTGCCCCGGAAGATCAGCCTTGAGTGGTTGATCTTCTAATGTAATGTAGATGTAGGCTCAGTGTACATGAAGAGATCTCATGTGTACTTGGTGAATTAAATGATTGGAAGTTTTCATGGAAGTTTACCAGTTTCAGTGAACAACAAGAAACTTGAAATATTTTGGCTTCTAAAAGTTTGCCAGAAAAAAATGAAAATGTTTAAAATAAATAAATGTTCTGTGACACGTTAAAAAGCATTTTTCACTGAAAAAAATATATCGCTGAAAAATTTTAACCAGGTCTGCTTTAGGGAACGTAAGGTTGAGGCTATTCTAAGAAACTCCATTAGAAAAGGTCCACTGAACAAAAAATTGTGAGAGAAGGTTGTGGGGGATGTCACAGTGACATTGGCCCTTGCAAAGGGAACTGAGACACTGCACCTGTTACTGATTAGCTTCCTTAGAGTTGGTCCTGCTTTTGGCAGGGGACTGGACTGGATGACCTCCTGAGGTGTCTTCCAGCCCTATGAGTCTATGACTCCTCCTGAGCTTTAAAGGAAGGTACCTGGGCCTAGGGAGACAGAAACTATCTGCTTCCTAGTAACAGGGAGCACGGAAAAACAAGCATTGCCTGATTGTCAAGGAGAGAGGAGGGAGGGATACAGGAGCAAAAGGACTGCCAGAATCCTTGGGAATGGGTGGTAGAAGGAATTGGAGAATTAAAGGGGGAAAAAACCCTCTGCACTCTAGCCCAGGATGAACAGAGAAGCCGTGTTTGTGTTGATTTTGTGGATTTGACTAAAGCTTGGACAATAAAACTACTTAAAAGAAAGATGGCTGTATCCTTAGCATGCTGGGGAGGAGTCATGACTCATTACAGGGTGTAATAGGACACGGTTTCTGGACACAGCTAGAGAACTGAATCCAGGGTACCTTTGCTTAAAATCTGGGCCACTTACAGCCCCAGGCTGGGATTTCCATCTTACAAAGGCAAATCCAACCAGTCACCACAGCACTTCTGCTAGCCCCACTGGCCAGCCCAAAGCCACACAAGCAAACCCACAGATTACTTAGCTGCTATGCCAGCCCAGACCAACAACCCACAAATTCAGGTGAGAGACTCTTAAGCCTTTTTCACCAAACACCACACAGATTCTTCCAGACCCCAAAGGACCCAGGCCCAACCCCTGGTCAATATATACTTGGATCTTACCCAAATACGACGCTCACCAATTCTTTAGATCTAATATCTCAAGATTTATTAATATAAAACAAAGAACAGGGTTAGAGAGAAGAACAGCTGAAGCAATATTCTACATGCATCAGCCATACCTACTGAAGCAGGCCAGTAAGGTTATTTGCTGAGTCTTGAAAGCCTCTGAAAGTTCATTTGAGGTTACATAGATTTAGTCATCGGAGCACTGTAGATTTGGCCCACTGGGGTCCACATGCTGGGACATGGACCCTTGGAGACTCCAAGACAAAAGATCCAAGATGGACACTGCTAAATCCATATAATCCCTCTGAGGGATGGGCACACAGTCCAGACAGGCTTAACTCATGAGGACTGAAGAACAAAGAAACTACTTGCCAGGGCCCATCTTACAGCTTTTCATATGCAGAGGGAAAATTCCATTCTTCTGTCAGGTGGGTCACTGTGCTGAGTTTTCATTTGTTGCAGTCTCAGGAGGAAAATCCTACCATCACAAAATGGGTGCTGGCTGTCTGGGCCTTTGCTCAATCCATTGTCCTGGCTGGGATGGAGCCCCACTTCCCTTAGTGAATCTCAGCACTGAAATATTGCTCACACAGCTACAAAGCTAAGAATTTATAACTTTACCTACACATGATACAGGCACACCAGCAGCCTACATAGGTTCAGGGCATCATCAACTTTCATTTGACGCCTGACATGGCAGACCTAGAACAATATTTGGGGCCAATAGCCACACTGGGCATATAAAATATGTTTCCACACCCAATATAAAAGTCCAGCCACGTGACACAGGCACAACTATGGTTCCATTGCATTGTACAGCCTTTGATGATCTTGAGTTGCTGGGTCTTTTCTGATCCAGAAAATGTTGGTAAAAGTATGTTTAAAAAAAGCATGCAGAGGAGCAATACGTTTAGGGCTAGTGTTGAAGTGTTTTATATACAGTCCTGTTGGGTCAATTTCAGCTGAGGAAAGGGATGCATTGAGAAATTCTTTGCCTGCACTCAAGAGGAGCACTGGATATCACCACCCTGTCCACAAGGGCAAATTTCTATTAAGAGCAACGTCTTATGGCTCACACATCACCAATATCTTTACAAAACAGTCACTGTAGGGAAATCAAGGCCACATCCCCAAAGAGGAAGAGGGACAAAGGGATTGAAAAAACATATTTCCACTGGCAGGTCTATTTCCAGATTGGAAGAAGTGGGTCTGCCTCACGAAAGCTCATCACCTAATAAATTATTTTGTTAAAGTGCTACTTGACTGCTCTTTTGTTTTGGCAAGCCTATGGACAATCAACAAGTTCCTATGCAAAAACTTCATCAGGACACATGACACTGCTCTGAGATGCTATGCAAATTCAGTTACACATAAGATTAACAACACTTTAGTCAACTTGCACATTATCTGTCTCAGATTAGTGAATGCTTCAATATTCTAGTCTAACTATTCAGTCATATTTCAACCTATCTGAAGTTAATATGGGGGCTTGGCTAGGACCACTGCAGAGCAGCCTGACTGGGGCTCCCTCTGGTACCCTGACCTGTCCGGGTTCCCACCTGCCGGCTCAACAAAGCTGGCAGTCTAGTTAACTAGTCTAGGCCAGTTACAGAACAGACATCAGGAATCTCAATACCCACAATCTGGTCAGTGAGTATGTCACTTGAGTGGGCCATTCTGTTAAAGACCTGAGAATGTGTCCTACAACAGAGAGACTTCAAATAACAGATTACATAGGGAGATTTGTGAACTGGGCTTCATATTCAAAACTGACACTTAGTATGCACAAAGACAACAACTCTCTCCTGTATTACAAGGACTGTTTCCCCTCCTTTGATGTTTGTAATGATCTCAGGGAAGACACTCAGCATCTCCCCACCCCCTTCACCTGCATGTATTTGATTTGTCAGTTTTTATTGCAATTTTTTGGATCTCTCTGCTATAAATCTGAGTCTGGACTGGAAATCAGATAGCTCTGAACAGCTAGGTCTGTCCCACAAAAGCTCATTACCTAATAAATCATTTTGTTAGTCTTTAGAGTGCAACGTGACTTCTGTTTTGTTCAGTTACCAAGTAAGCATTTTAGTAAACCTAATGCTCACCAGGTAACTGTTTAACCTGTTACATTCCTAGTTAGGAAAGGAAATTTTGGATGGGCCCTGACCAACTTATTTCCCCCCCCACACACACACACACTTGAGCACCATTAAGTGTAGTTGTGTGCACTGAGATGTGTTAACGTGTACCACCAACAGAAACATGCTGCCAGCTGTGGGCACTCTGTCAGCAGGCTGAGTGGTACCACAATCTCTCCTGGGCAGCCATCCCTCCTTGGGCTAGGGGAGAGCATGTCACACTGTCCTACCTCAGCTCTTCCCCCAATCCCATAACCCCCTCCTAGCTCAGAGACTGGGCTTCACCCAGGGAGCTATGCAAAGCCCCTTGGGCAGTCACTGGCAGCAGCTCCTTCTCCACCAGGCTTAGCTCCCGGCACACGGGCCAGCCGTGGTGGACTCTGCCGAACCCAGCAGCACCGGGTGCACAAGTCCTGTATGCCCGTCTGCACCCCGCGCCCCCTGAGCTGCTACCCGACCCTTCTCCACTCCAAGGGCAGGAGACCCAGGCCGCAGCCCGCGCTCCCCGCTTTCCTTTAAGGCTCGTCTGCCTCCTGCCTCACACGTGACCCGTAGTACCACTGGGGGCTGCCTAGCCCCCAAACCAGCCACCATCGTAACTGCTAACCAGGGTGCAGTTACTGCATCCTGCACCCTCCTCCTCCTCCGCCCGACCAGTCACCTCCCGCCTGGCAGCCGAGCGGCCCGGGCGCGAAGCAAAGGACACAGCGCCGCCGCAGCGCCCCCAGCTTAGGTGGGCGCGGCCTACACAGCGCTTGCGAGAGAACCTGTACGGCCCCTCATATCCCATAAGAGCCAATGAAATCTCGCGGTGGGCGGGGTCCAACCTTTCCCGCCCAGCCTTAACGCCGCGGCTACAGCCGGGTTCTCGCCTCCGTCACCTCGCTCGCGCCGCTCCTTCAGGCCCCACCCACTGAGTGCGCCCGGCCGCCATGTTGTGCCTAAACGCAGTAACTTTTCCTCGAGCCTCGCCTCTTTCCTCGCGAGAGCTGGGTGTTCGGGCGCGCGCTCTGCTTCCCTCCTCTGTGCGCGTTCTCGCGGAAACAGAGGGAGACACTGCGGGATAGTTATCGCGAGATCTGGTTGCCGTGGCTCCCCGTCGCTATAGTAGCCGGGGGGGGCTGGGGGGGGGAGCGAGTGAGGATGCTGTAGGCTGCCGCGGAACCCGTCTCTGGAGGATGAGTAATGACGGCAAGTGCTAACTTCTGTGGGGCCGCGCGGGCCGGGAGCCCCTCTCCGTCCTGAGTGCTTCGACGCACCCCTGGAGCGGCGCCCGGCGTGCCCGGGGGATCCGCCCCCTGGAGGGGGAAGCACTGAGCCTCGGGGGGCGGCCCCGTTCGTCTTCCTCCTATCCTCGGGGAAGACAGCGGTCCCCCTGCCCGGGGAGAGCTCTCCCGCCGGGAGCAGCTCCCCACAAGGCCATGAGGAGAAAGGGGCGGGAAAGCAGCGCGCGTGCAGGGGTGTCGCTTCTATCAAACCCGGGCAGGGCAGGGCAGGGGGCGCCGCCGCTGGTGCAGTGGGGCACCTGGGGTGGGGCGGCCGGTAACAGGTTGGGGGGAGGAGCAGGTTGCAAGCAGGACTGCGAGATGAAGCCGGGAAATGAGGGTGCGGGGCAGTGTTTGTTCACGGCCCAGGAGTAGAATCATTTCACGTTGGCAAGTGTACCGCAGTCACAGAAACTTTGGGGCGGGGTGTTATTGGACAGCAAAGATGCTCGGAATGTGATTTTTTTTTCCAAGTGAGGGAAAGCCATCAATAAACTACTGGGTCTTTAAATCCAGCCCGAGATGGCCCCTACTCGCAGGAGGGCATTCAGTCTTACGTAAGTGGGTGGAAATCAGGGAGTGTGTTTATGCCAAGGCGGAAATATTGTGTGGCGTTCACACTGGAGGTGGAAAGTGTAACAGTGTATACCTTTAAGTCACTGAATTTGGTGAGCCGTTAATATCTAAAGAGGTGTCAGTAACAAGCGAGTAAAAGAAAAGGAGTTCCAGAAACCAAGAACATTTGCTAGCGGGAGAGGATTTTTAAGGTAGTGGTGTTAAATATGATTAGTTAGCAATTAATTTATGATAAAAGAAAGAAGCAAAACTGTGTCCTAAGTTTTAGTTGGAAAGAAATTGGTTAGAAATGTGAGGCCTTGTTTTCTTGTTTTGGGTTGAACCAAGGAATGGGAAAGACTTTTCTGGAATGGAGAAAGCTATCTGGTTTTGACGGGCTTGATTTTCTTTGAATCTTTATTATCTGTGAGAAGATTATGACTGAGTTCTGATTACTGAGGATTAAGAGTCCTAAAAATAAATCAAAACAAGGCACACCTCTTGCCCTAAGTGAGGAGGGAAGCTGTTATGGATGTTTAAAGGGGCAGAAGTGGTTGTGTGGGTGTACAAGTTTCAGGTAGCTTTTGGTATTATGGAGCAAATTAAGGTGCGGTGATTATGAGGATATATCCACATTAAAAGGAAAATACAAAGCAACTTTTTATGGTATCCTGGGCGCAATTTGAAACTCATTATAAGAGTAAACTTAGAATTCTGAAAAACAAGTTTCTTTAAACATAATTATTATTAAGTCTCCAAAAAGGAACCAAGACTGAAAGATTCTTTGTCGCTAAAGATTCGATATGGAATATCAGTTGAATATCATTAAAAATGATAAATTCACAATTAACAGTGACTGGTTTTCACTCTAGAAGGAAAATAAGTTGCTATGGTCCTGAAAATAAAATTGGTTAAATAATCCCTGACATTGTTTTAAAATATAACTGACAACACACCACGAGCTAAAATAATTTGGAATTGGTCCATGTAAAGCTGCACTAATTTACAAGGTGAATCTACTAATATTAAGATAGCCAGATTGGACACTCCAAGAACTCTACTGCAGTACGTATAGTGACAGAGAGTTAGCCGTGTTAGTCTGTATTCTAACAAACCAAACCAAAAGTCATGTAGCACTTTAAAGACTAACAAAATAATTTTTTAGGTGACAAGCTTTCATGGAACAGACCCACTTCTTCACATATATAACATTTCCAGGATGAACTGACAGCTGTATAGCACAGAGGTCCAAAAAAAACCCCCCAACCAGATACATGGAACTGAAGATGGGGTAGAGCTAGTAAGTGTCTTGCCTGAAGTGATTATAAATATCAAAGGAAGGGAACAGTCCTTGTTACGGGTGAGGTAATTGCTATCCCTATTCAGACCAAAACTGTTAGTGTGTCAAATTTGAGTATGAATCCTAGTTCACACATCTCCCTTTGTAATCTGCCATTTAAAGTTTCTTAGTTGTAGGATGCATATTCTCAGGTCTTTAACAGAACAGCCCACTCCACTGACAGGCTTATGTGTATTAAGATTCCTAATGTCTGCTTTGTGCCCATTCATTCTTTGGTGAAGTGTTGTCCAGTTTGCACAATGTGCATAGTCGAGGGGCACTGCTGGCACGTGATGGCATATGTAACATTAGCTGAGGTACAGGAGAATGAGTCCCGATCTTGTAATTAACATGGTTAGGTCCAGTGATGGTATCGCCAGAATAAATACGTGGACAAAGTTGGGTTTGTTGCAAGGAAAAGTTCCAGGATTAGTATTGCTGTGGTATGGCCCATGGTTGCTAGTGAGAATTTTCATTAGGTTAGGCGGTTGTCTATAGGAGAGAACAGGCCTCTTACCTTGGGCCTTCTGGAGTGTAGTATCATGTTCTAGTATAGGTCATAGGTTTTTGATGATGTGCTGCAGGGGCTTGAGCAGGCTGGGAGCCCCCTCTCCCGTTCTGAGTGACAAGTGGTGATTTGTTAGGCCCAAGAAGGTCAATATCTTGAAGTAGCTGGTTTCCAGGTATTCATCTGTGTTTTATTTATTTATTTTACTTCTCCTGCTGGGTAGTTGTAGTTGTTTTATGAATGCTTGGTAGAGATCTTGAAAATTTTGATCTTTGTCGGTAGGATCGGAGCAGATGAAATTGTATCTAAGTGCTTGACTGTATGGATTGTGTGGTGTGTGCTGGATGGAAGCTGAAGACGAGTAGGTAAGTGTAGCAGTCATTGGATTTCTGGTGGAGAGTGCTATTGATCTGGCCATCCGTGATTTGTACTGTAGTGTTCAGGAAATGTATTTCTCGTGTGGAATGGTCAAAGCTGAGATTGATGGTGGGATGCAGGTTGCTAAAATCTCTGTGGAATTCCTCCAGAGTCTCTCTTCCATGGGTTCAAATGATAAAGGTACCATCGATGTAGTGTAAATAAAGGAAGGGTGATGTTGGTATATAGATCCTTTACATCCATGGTGGCAAGGACAGTGATGTCAGGAAGATTTCCGATGTTTTGTAATTTCCTCAGGAAGTCAGTGCTATTTTGAGATAGCTGGGAGTGCTGGTGGCATAGGGTTTGAGGAGGGAGTCTGCATAGCTGGATAGTCCAGTAGTTAGGGTCTACACCAGTATTCCACATGCAGATGAACTACAAGCAATCACAAATACCATCCCTGATGTTACCATGGCAGATCTGGTGGCTGACCTATGTAACTTTGTTCTCACCCACAATTATTTCCAATCTGGGGACAACCTATACGTGCAGATTAGCAGCACTGCTGTGGGCACTCTCATGGCTCCACAGCATGCTAACATTTTCATGGCTGACTTCAATCGTTTTTTCAGCTCTTGTCCCCATGACCCGCCTTTACTTACCTTATATCCATGACACCTTTATCATTTGGACCCATGATAAAGAGACTATGAAAGAAATCAAGAAAAAAAAGATTGTAACAACCTGCACCCCACCATCAGTCTCAGCCTTGACCATTCTCTGGCAACAGCCCTCATTCCAGATGGGGTTGTGGTACGTCTCCAGGGGAGGGAACTCTAGCCATTAGGAAAAAGTAGGTGTTGGTAATGGGGGATTCAGTCATTAGAAACAAAGAGAGATGGGTTTGTGACAACTGGGAGAACTGTATGGTGATTTGTCTGCCTGGTGCGAAGGTTGTGGATCTCTCGAGACATCTAGATAGACTTGCATGTAGTGCTGGGGAGGAGCTGGTAGTCATGGTGTGTGTAGGTACCATTGACATAGGAAAAAGTAAGAGAGAGATTCTGGAGGCCAAATTTAGGCTGCTAGGAAAGAGATTGAAGTCAAGGTCCTCTATGGCATCACTCTCTGAAATGCTTCCAGTTCCATGTGCAGGGCCAGGTAGGAAGGCAGAACTTCACATTCTAAATGCGAGGTTGAGACAATGGTGTTTAGGAAGAGGTGTGGATTCATTAGGAACTGGGGGAACTTTTGGGGAAGGGGAAGCTTATACAGAAAGGCTGGGCTCCACCTAAACCAAATGGAACCAGACCGCTGGCACTTAATTTTAAAAAAGTCATAGAGCAGTTTTTAAACTGACTGGTAGAAGCCTATGAGTGCAGGGGAGCACATGGATCAGACAGAGGAGGCATGTCTGTAAATAGGGATTCTCTGATCTACTAAGAAGGAGAGGGTTGTAGATGATAAAATATGGGTAAGACCAAATGAGAAACAATCAATTGAAAAGAATCTAATGTATCTGGAAAAGACAGACAGATAAATGGTGACAAATGTTTAGAGTGCTTGTACATAAATGCTAAAAGTCTAATAAGATGTGTGAACTGGAGTGCCTTGTATTAAAGGAGGATATTGATATAATAGGCATCACAGAAACTTGGTGCAGTGAGGATATCAATAGGATACAGCCATACCAGGGTACAAAAAATATTGGAAGGACAGAACAGGTCATACTGGTGAGGGCATGGCACTATACACAAAAGAAAATATACAATCAAATAAAATAAAAATTTTAAATGAGCCAAAATGTTCCATAGAATCTATATACGGGTGGTAATTTTGTGCTCTAATACTAAAAATATAACACTGGGGATACATCGGCAATCTATGGGAGATTATAGAGGCTACCAAAATTTAAAAAAAAAAACAAAAACAAAACCCTCTAATAATTGTTAATTTCAACCATCCCAATATTGACTGAGTGCACGTCACCTCAGGGCAGGATGCAGGGATAAAATTTCTTGATACCTTAAATGACTATTTCTTGGAGCAGCTGGTCCTTGAACCCATGAGGGCAGACCCAATTCTTGATTTAGAGTGGAATGCAGGATGTGGTTCAAGAAGTAAGTATGGGTGGACTGCTTGGGAATAGTGACCGTAATGTAATAAAATTTAACATCCCAGTGGTGGGTAAAGCACCGCAGCAACCGGACATTGTGGCATTTAATTTCAGCAAGGCGAACTGCACAGAAATTAGGAGGCTAGTAAAACAGAAATGAGAATGTACAGTGCCCAAAGTAAAATCCCTGCAAGCTGCATGGAAACTTTTCAAAGATACCATAATAGAGGCCAAATTAAAAAACACAGAGTACCAAAAAAAGTGCCACTGTGGCTTAGCCACCAGGTAAAAGATGCAGTGAAAGATAAAAAGGCATTGTCTAAAAAGTGGAAGTTAAATCCCAGTGAGAAAAATAGAAAGGAACATAAACTATGTCAAATTAAGTGTAAAAACATAAGAGAAGCCAAAAAGGAGTTTGAAAAACAGCTAGCCAAAATTCAAAGGCTGTGTCTACACTACAAAATAACTTCGAGGCAACTTCAAAGTAGAGCATCCACACACAATACGCACCCTCCCTTACATTGAAGTAGGCTTCCCCCTGTTTCAAAGTTAAGCGTCTACACACAAGTAGCCCCTACTTCAAAGTAAGGGGCCAGGAAATGATTCAGGCATGGGGATGCATGGCCCACAAGACCTTGTGGGCTCGCAGCCAGCTGACCCCTTAAAGGGCCCTTCCCAACACTCCCACCCTGCACCTGCTCAAGGCTGCCAGGCTATGGACAGCAGCAGAGCATGTGCTGGGGAGAGCAGCAGAAGACCATGCCCGCTTCCACCCTTCCCGAGGATGATGCCCTCTCCACCCTGGTCAGCCTTCTGGCCATGCTGGTTGCCCTACTATGCCAACGGTGCAGTCGGCTCGCTTGCATGGGACCCAGCCTCGAAGCCCTGGCCATGGCCCAGCTGCTCCTTCCCTTTTCCCCCCCACCCCCGAACTGGCACCATTGGGCCTTCACCACTAGCACTGAGCGATGAGTCCGGCTGGTGCTGGAGGACTGGAACAACGAGCGGTGGCTGAGGAACTTCTGCATGACCCACCAGACATTCGAGGACCTCTGCCACTGGATCGCCCCAGTCCTCCAGCACCAAGACACCTGGATGCAGCCAGGACTCCCAGTGTGGAAGAGGGGGCCATCGCACTATGGCGGCTGGACACCACCGACAACCATAGGTCCATCGACCACCAATTTGGAGTTGGTAAGGCCACCGTCAGAGCAATGCTGATCGAGGTATGTCCAGCCCCCACCAGGGACCCAGCCAGGGATGGGGGCCCCTTGTGGGGTGGGTGCAGGAGGAAGGGGGCCCTCCTGGTCAGATGGGGAGATGGCAAGGGGCAGGAGGGCCTCCTGGTCAGGTGTTCATGAACATCTCCTCCTCACTACTGCATGTAATCTGAGCCATCAATAGCGTGCTCCTGCGATGCATCGTGACCCTGGGGGACCTGGATGTCACCCTTACGAACCTGGATTCCCCAGTTGTTTTGGAGCCCTGAATGGGATGCACCTGGCGATCTGGGCTCTGGACCACAGTGGGGATGCCAGCATTAATACGAATGGGTACCACTTGGTGGTACTCCAGGCCCTGGTGGATGCAAGGGGTTGTTTCCTGGCCGTGTGTGGGGAGTGGCTGGGCAGGGCCCAAGACACCCAGGAGTTCTGCAATTCGTGGCTGGGATGCCGGATGCAAGAGGGCATGTATGTCCCCCTGTAGGAGCTCCTGCGTGGGGACATCATGATGCCCCCCTGCATCGTGGCCGACACTGCATACCCGCTGCACCCATGTCTTGTGTGGCCCTATACTGGATACACAGCACTGGCTCAGGACCACTTTAACGGTTGCCTCAACCACTCCAGGGGCACACTAGAGCAGGCATTTGGGAGGCTGAAGGAGAGATTTCGCAGCCTCCTGAATGTCCCCTTGGTGATTGCTGCCTGCTGTGCCCTCCACAACCTTGTGGAGGGCCACCAGAAGCCCTTAATCCAGGGCTGGGCTGCAGACCTGGCGGCCGGCTATGAACAGTTGCCCACTGCCCTGTGCCGCGAGGCACAGAGGGATGGGGTCAGGGTCTGGGAGGCCTTGTGCCATGCCTTTGACCAGGGTCTGCCATGACTCTTCCAGCCACGTTCTGGACCATACACCACCCCATCCCCACACCCCTCAGGCTCCCACCCTTCACCACTCTCCCACCAAGCACCAGGGACACAGGGTTAGGGTAGGAACAATGAACTTTACTGTGGGGAATAAAGTATTTGAAAAAACACAACAGAATGTGGTAACGTATTTGGTGTGCATAGGGGGAACAGTCGGCAGGGTGAAGGCGGGGGCCAAGGTTGAGGGGACTGAACTGGGATTGGGGCTGGGATGGGAGGACTGAAATGGGAGGGGGCCTAGGTTGGGAGACTGAACTGAGATGAGGTCTGGGATGGGAGAAGGGTCGGTCACTCAGAGTCATGGGGGTCCAGGAGCCATGTCGGCCATGGCTGCCCCTACTTCCCTGTGCAGGGTGTAATGGGGCCGGGACCATGGGGAGGTAGGGCTGGAGTGGGGGTGCCACTGGCTCGGCCTCCACAAGGTGTGTGGAGGGGGCAGGCACTGGGTCTGGGCCAGGTGCGCCTGCCTCGGCCAACAGCTGCTGAGCCAGCTCGAGGCAGGCGGCTGGTGCCAGGTCCTCCACATGGTGGGCAGCTGTGGGAAGGGTGGCTGCAGGCCGTACTGGTGAGGGGGCAGGAGGCTAGGTGAGGTGGGCAGCCAAGGCCTGGGCCACGGTGTCCATGCTGCTGGCTAGCCTCACCCACACCTACCACTCCATCGCCAGCCAGTCCCAGAATACCCTGGTCATCTCCTGCACAACCACCTCCTCATCCCTCCAGTGTCATCTCTGGGAGGCCCAGCCGCAGCCACCGAGGGGATGCAGGCTGGGGCGATAGGGCAGCCTCCTGGCCCCCTGCAACTGTTGCCCACTCTGACAGGCTGTGGTGGCTGACCAGCGAGGGACCTGTGGAGACAGAAGGGGACAAGGGGACGGCACATGAGTGATGGCTCCCAACCCTAGGGGAGCCGGGGCCTCTGCTCCTTTTTCCCCTGCCCTGCTCTCCTGCCATCCAATGGCCTGTGAGATCCTGGATGCCCAGAGGTTCCTGCTTGTTGAGGGTTGGCCCATGTTCCCTCCCCCTCTCCCGTCCCCTGGTGTGTGGGCTGTGGGTCTGTTCCAAGGGCACCCCATCCCCAGCCCTTGGGATGTCCTGCTTGTCCCGTGACCTCCTGGGGCTTGGGCTCGGCTCGGTTTGACTTTGCCTGGCTGGGTGCCCCAGAGTGGAGAGTGATGACAAGGGTCCCATTGCTGAAGCCCTTGTCATCGCCCTCGGTCTCAGTGGTCCGGCCCTCACGTGGGGGGCTGGTGGTGCCGGAGGGGCCCACCTCCTCACCGCTGTCCATGAGGGTGAGGGGACCAGCAGCGTTGACAACATGCTCCGGGGTGGCCACCTCTCTCAGCCCTAGAAGCCTTTGCAGCTCTCTATAGTGGGGGCAGTGGACGGGCTGTACCCCCAACTGGCTGGCAGTGTCACGGGCTTTGCAGTATGTCTGGCTCAGCTCCTTGCTTTATCCTGATGCTGGTGATGGTACGGTCAGGGTGGTCTCAGGTGGTGAGGCCACGGGCCAGCTGGTTGAAGGCTTTGGCATTGCGCTGGTAGGTGCCGGTTTGCTGAAGGACCTCCTCCTCCTCCCTGCTACAGGGCCAGGAGGTCCTTCAGCTCTGCCTTGGACCAGCAGGGTCCCCTCCTAGCATGGCTCTTGCCTGAGCCCTGTGAGTCCTCAGACCCCTTGGACCCCTTGTCTGAGGTCCCCGGGAAGGGCGGGGGTGTCGTGGCATGCTGCCATGGCTGGCCAGGGGGTGTGGAGGCTGGTCAGTGCTTTGAGTAGTGGCAGTACGAGGGAGAACTCATGCTGCCCCTGCTTGTGGCCCAGTGTCAGCTTCCTGCCTGGGGTTGATGGGGAGCTGCTTCCTTTAAGGCAACTGGCAGGGACCATAGAGCCCTGCATGGGCTGGCCAGACTGTCTCTGTCCTCTGGGGGGGCTTCCTTCGCTGATTCGTTCCTTCAAAGTAAGGAGTTCAGAGCATCTGCACACACTTAACTTCAAAGTAAGGCACTACTCCATTCCCGGGAATGGAGTAGTGACTTCGAAGTTAACTTTGAAGTAAGGAAGTGTGCGTATAGATGCTCTGCAGGCTACTTTGAAGTAAGTTTGTAGTGTAGATGCACCCAAAAAGCAATAGCAAAATGTTTTTAAGTACATAAGCAGGAAGCTGGCTAAACAACCAGGGGGGCCGCTGGATGATCGATGATGCTAAGGGAGCACTCAGAGATAAGGCCATTGCTGAGAAACTTAATGAATTCTTTGCTTTGGTCTTCACTGCTGAAGATGTTAGAGAGATTCTCAAACCTGAGCCCTTCTTTCACAATGCTTTCTCAGCGTATCACCCAGGAAGAACTTACACATGATATTGTGTAACTCTTGACTGTGGCTTGTAATTTATCCTTTAAATCAGCTTCTGTACCTACTGACTGGAAGATAGCTAATGTGACTTCAATATTTAAAAAGTGCCCTAGAGGTGATCCTGGCAATTACAGAGCAGTAAATCTAGCATCAGTACTGGGCAAATTAGTTGAAACTATAGTGAAGCATAAAATTGTCGTACGTATAGATGAACTTGTTGGGGAAAAGTCAACATGGATTCTTTGAACGGAAATCATGCCTTACTAGAGTTCTTTGAGATGGTCAATAAGCATGTGGACAAGGGGAATCTAGTGGATTTCCACAAAGCCTTTGATGAGGTCCCTCCTCAAAGGCTCTTAAAATAAGTTGTCACAAGATAAGAGGAGAGGTCTTCTCACGGACTGAGAACTGGTTAAAAGACAGGAAACAAAAGGTAGGAATTCTCAAAATTTACCAAGGGTAGGGTAAGTTTTCACAATGCAGAGAGGTAACTAGTGGTGTTCCCCCAGGGTCTGTACTGAGACAAATCCTATTCAATCTATATATGACTTGGAAAAAGGGGTAAACAGAGAGGTGGCAAAACTTGCTGATGAGACTAAGTTGCTTAAAATAGTTAAGAACAAAGTAGACTTTGAAGAGCTTCAACAAGATCTAACAAAACTAAGTGAATTTTAATGTTGATAAATGCACATTGGGACAAATAATCCTCACTGTACATACAAAATGATGGGGACTAATTTAGCTTTAACCACTCGAGAGAGATCTTGGAGTTATTGCGGATAGTTCTCTGAAAACACCCTCTCAATGTGCTGCAGCAGTCAAAAAGGCAAACAGGATGTTAGGAATCATTAGAAAAGGGATAGAGAACAAGACAAAAAACATCTTATTGCCTCTATATAAATTCATGGTATGTCCACATCTTGAATATTGTGTACAGATGTAGTCATCTCCTCTCAGAAAAAGATATATTGGCATTAGAAAAGATGCAGAAAAAGGCAAAAAATGATTATGGGTTTGGAATGGGTGCCATATGAAGAAAGATTAAACAGACTGGGACTTTTCAGCTTAGAAAAAAGGAGACTAAATGGGCGGATGATTGAGTTTTATAAAATCATGACAGGTCTGTGAAAAATGAATAAGGAAAAGTTTTTTTGATTTGTTCATGTAAGAACTAGGGAATCACCAAATGAAATTAATGGATAGCAGGTGTAAAACTAACAGGAATAAGTTTTTCTTCACACAGTGCATAGTTGGCCTGTGGAACTCCTCTCCAGAGGATGTTGTGAAGATCAAGACTTTAACAAGGTTCAAAAAAGAACTAGATAAATTCACAGAGGTTTGGTCCATCAATGGCCATTAGCTAGCATAGGTATGAATGGAGTCCCTTGTCTCTGTTTGTCAGAATTTGGAAATGGACGTCAGGAGACGGATTGCTTTCGTGATTGATTATCTGTTCTGTTTGCTGCCCCTGGGGCATCGGGCATTGGCCTCTGGTGGAAGATGGGATACTGGGCTAGATGGACCTTTGGTCTGACCCAATAGAGACATTCTTGTGTAAGCTGTTTGTTGAGTAACATTTTATCTCAAAACCCATGAAAATCTAGATAGTCATGAATGTGTGTAACCTATGTTTTTAAGGGAATTTGGGCCTAGTCTTGCAAGGTTCTTAGAGGGAGGGTCTGGCATATTGCAAGGTCCATACCATTATTTACTATGCTTTAAGACAAACCCAGTTTGTGTGTCCAAACTGTTGCGTCTAAACTTGCTTGTGAACTCCATGTAAAGGAAGCTCTTCTACTGTGCGTTTTTCGTCACCAACATCAACTATATTCAATAAATAATGGATGATGAATAAAAATATCGCACTTTCAAAATATTCCAGAAAATAAGTAAAAAATCTTGATATGGGACAGGTGTTAGTTCAGTTTTGCTGCTTTTGACATTAATTGATTTAAATTTTATTTTCTTAGTAGTAGCCTGAAGTTAATAGCTCTCAGCAGGCCACTTAGTTAATGATTTTACAATAAAGTTGGATTTTACCATATGGTTGGATTTCAGTGATGATTACTGAGGGTTTCTCATGAAAAGCTCTGGTATTTAAGAAATTGTTCTTGTATTTAACCTCTGTGTCCTCACATGGACTGTTCACTGTGTTACAGTATTCTCAAATGCCACCCCATACTTAAGAGGACTGTAAGGATTTGAAATAAAGGAACATGTGGATATTATGGGACTGGTAATGGAATACAGAGCTTTTTACCTCAAAAGTCACTGCTCCAAATTTAGCCTTTTTCAGTAGTAAAGGGAAGTTATTACCATCTCACAGCTGTGATCTGTATGGAATGATTACTTCATCTCAGTCCAATTCTTAGCGAATGCAGGCTATCATTATAATTTGCATTCTTGCTGACAGTTTCATCTCAGCAGAGTGGCCAAAGATTGAATGAGTTTGGAAAAAGAACTACCCTCTCACCCATTTGGTGCTAACAGCAGGCCAGTGCTAAGACTATCAAAACAGTGTGGTGAAATGTATATCATCGCTACTACAGTGACATTCTTATTTTGTGGGTAAACAGAAGACTTCAGTCTCCAGAGCTATCGAATGCACTGAGTTTGTAATTTATAAACATTTATAGAGATGAGTGTCACAAGGTGAATGGTCCCATTAAATAGATCCAGCACTCCTGTGCCAGAACAGGTGCTTCTACTTGGCCAATCAGGAGCAGCTACCATGGATAAGGGAGCATCAGAAGCAGCAGGAGACCCAAAGAGGGAAAGAGTGTTTCCTGCAGGAAGCCTGACAGCAAGCGAGGTTTGCTGGATAACTTCTCCAAGCCAGGGCTCAAAAGGGCAAAAGCCAGGAGAAGTGGCAGCTGTGGAATAAGGTGCCTATGGGCTCTTAGCTGAAGAGCCAAAGCCAGTATCGAGGAAGGGACTGTGGAGCAGCCCTGGCCTGAGAGTGAAAGGGCAACCAGCCCAGCAGCAAACAGATGGCAGAACCAGCACCAGGCACACCTGCTGCACTTCATGGCATGGAAACTCCATGGCTGAAACCAAAAGAGCTTTCTTGCTTGGGCCCAGTCAGACAAGCCCTCCTTGACAGCAGGAAGTCTTCCATTAGGGTTGCCTAACTGGCCACATGGACGAGATTCTGATTTTGACCTGCAAATGTCTTCCTCTCCAACTTTTTGAGCCTATATCTCTCATACTGGGCTACCTTCTCCACCTTAGGCAGCAGGGGCTGTCCATGTCATCAGTAAATGTTTCTATGGCCTCTTTTTCTTCCTTCTATCCTGACATAGAGGTCCGCTGGTTGGTTGTTTCCTAAAACATCTTAACAGACCCTACTTTCATGTCTGACAGTTGGTCTCTATCATATGGCCTAAATGTCACTTGCAGGCTGACGGGGCCAACTGTGAACTGCTTGGCAACATGTTCCTTGTTTAACCTCTCGCACAAGGTGATGTTTCTGGCAGTGATAACATTGGATCAGGAGTGTGTCTGAGCTAATATCTGAGCCTCAGTACGTGGTCTTGTACAAGGACAAAATTAATTTCAGACCACATCCTGTGTTTCTCCCTAAAGTTCTCTCACAGTTAGTGGTAATCAGAATGCTTTTCTCCCACTTTTCTACCCTAAGCCATATGCAAGCATTAGAAAACAATGGCTTCCCTTGCTGAACATTCTCTGGGTGTTAGCCTCCTACATTGAGTGAATGAAACAGTTCTGAAAGTCCATTCAGCTGTTTGTCATAGTAGCAGACAATGAAAAGTTTTCCAATTCTTCTTAATTTCTTGTAAAATTTGAATTTGAGACGGCTTAGTTTCTCATCTGTGAATCTCAAAGGATACTTTTGCTAGCCAATATTGGGTTACTGTCCTTGCACTTTTTCCTTTGTCACAAAGTATGAGATGCCACAAGACTTTCCTGTGCTCCTCATGGTATTCCCAGTAGAGGTAATATATAAATTGATCAATAAACAACTAGTAATGCATTTATTAACATATCAGAACATGTATTGTCACAGAAATAAGACAGGTTAATGCTTGGAATCGATCTGGCGTCATAGAATATAGGACACTACTGTTGGGGGTAAAATGAGGGAAATAACATGGAAAGGGTTAATGTTGGTAATATAGTGTGCATTTTACTGCTTTTGAAATATTTCACGTGATCTTCTTGTTTTCCAAAGCTTTCTTGTCATTCTGTAGTCAAACTATATTAAATTAGCGCACAAGCATAGCATCCCAAAATCTGGAAGAGATGAAGAGGAATATTCTTTGAGTCTGCTGTGGTCTTCTCTGTGCTAATTTACCTGTCTAGTATTTTATATACACTTGAACCTCTTCTGTCTGGTAACCCTGGAAAACAGACTATGCTGGATTAAAGATTTTGCTGGGACAGGGAATTCTTTGGGGTCTGGGCATGAGGGTGCGAAGAAGCTGGGGGTTAGGCGCTTACCTGGCACTGTGTTACTGGGGCACATGGGACTCTGTGTCTCCCATTGCTCTGATGCATTGCCTCCCTGCCACCATGGGGGAAGTGGGAGAACTGCACATGCTTTCTCCTCCATACCTCGAGTGTTCCCTGATTAGGGATACCTGGAGTATGATGGTTCCGGTGTAATTTAGTTATGAGTACTGATATTTCTGGAATGTAGAAAGGAATCATGAATGCATCAGTTTACATGATGTGCTGATTTTATATATTTGCGTGTTTTATATTTAAATCTAAATAGAAATGAAAAGAATGCTTATCCCCTGCCTTAACAAATTGTAATGGGAACTACATTGTACCCAGGATGCATAATAGTTTTCATTCTAACCACTGTTTTTCAGTTATTCCTGACTTGTGGAAAATTTTCAGACTGGATATTTGCCCAAAGATGAATCTTTCAGTAAGCTGAACAGAAAACATGTCGGTATCTTTGAATTCGGCAACCTAGTGTTACTTATTTCTCATTATGGAAACATTCTGGCAATTTATCTCTTTCTTTCTTTCTGAACACCTCAGGTTTGAAACTTGACATAGAAAATAGCCCTTATTGTGGAAAAATATTGAGCGTTACAGAAAACACACTCTCAAATAGCATTCTTCCTTTTCTGAGAAGGCTTTATTTCTGAATGTCTTTCAGCGATCAGTCCTTTTAACTAGTATTGTTAATTACATTGCAGCAGACATAAATTCCTACATACTTTTTTAGCCTAAAGCAATTTTCCTGATCTTTCTTTTCTTTGTTTTATCAATTTGTGACTGTTATCAGTTCTCTACGGCCATTTCTACACGTGGCATTTTTTCCGAAAGATCCTCTTCCAGAAGAATGCATCTACACATCAAATAGGACCCCAAAAGAGCTGCTCCTTCTTCCAGAAGAGTGCATCTACACACTCACGGGCGCTCTTCTGGAAGAATACGGCAGGAAACAACATGGACGGGGTCACACAGCCAGGGAGCCCTTCTGGGGCCGCCGACCACACGGCCCCTTAAAGGGCCCCACCCAAACAGCCCCTGACTGCAAACACTGCTGCTGCCACCCACGTCTGTGCACAGCAAGCCAGACCAAGGTCCCTGTCCAGCTGCTGCCAACCGGCAGGCATGGACCCCCAGCAGCCTCAGGACAGCAGGCATGCCCTCACCCACAGGCTAGCCATCCTCCTGGCCACCCTCCTCAGCCTCCTGTGGAGACAGAGGCCTAGGCCCATGGGTCCTGAACCCCCACTGCCCCTGCCAGGCCCCTTCTGACCAATCCAGCATGTCCGGACCCACATCACTAGCACGCACTGGTGGGACAGGGTTGTCATGGGGGAGTGGGACAATGACTACTGGCTGCAGAACTTGTGGATCAAGAGACCTTCCTGGAGATCTGCAGCTGGCTCTTCCCCATGTAACGATGCCAGGACACCTGGTTGAGGCTGGCCCTCTCCCCGGAGAAGTGCATGGCCATCGCCATATGGAAATTGGCCACCCCGGACAGCTACTGATCCATTGAGCAGCAGTTTGGGGTGGGCACATCCACTGTTGGGGCTGTTGTCCTCCAGGTAAGCCCAGCCCCAGCCCCTGCCCCACTGGTGGGAGGGAGAGGGCCAATGGGCTCCGGGGACCCCAGGCGCTGATTCGGAGGGGGCAGGGCCGGGGGGCAGGCAGGCCTACCCCAGAGGGGATACTGCATGGCCGCTGCTGGAGGGGCCCCCTAGCAGAGGGGGCCCGGGAGGGAAGGGAAGGGGGCAGGGACCCCTCTGCTTACACCCATGAATGTGCCCATTTCCGTTCCCCTGCAGGTCATGAGGGCCATCAACCACGTGCTGGTGTGGCGGCTGGTGCGCACTGGGGACCTGGATGCAGTCGTTGAGGGCTTCACTGCGCACGAGTTCCCCCAGTGCTTCGGGGCGATTGACGGAACGCATATCCCCATCAGGGCCCTGGAATACAGTGGCGGCCGATACGTCAACTGCAAGGGGTACCGCACCATCGTGCTCCAGGCAGCAGCGGACACCTGTGGGAAGTTCACGGACATTTATGATGGCTGGATGGGCAGGGCACTTGATGTGCGGATCCTGCGGAATTCCTGCCTGTTCCGCAGGATGGAGGCTGGGACATTTGTGCCCCAGTGGGAGCGCGCCGTCAGGGACGTCGTGATGACTCTCTGCCTCGTGGGTGACCTGGCCTATCCAGTCTAGCCCTGGTTGATGTGCCCATACATGGGTCACCTCACACCCTCCCAGGAGCTGTTCAACGCCTGGCTCTCACAGGCCTGGTATCCTGTCGAGTGTGCTTTTAGCCATCTGAAGGTGCGGTTCAGGTGTGTCCTCATGTGCCTCGATGTGGGGGTGGAGAACTTCCTGCAGGTTGTGGCTGCCTGCTGCATGCTCCACAACCTCATTGAGGCACATGAGGGGACCCTGCCCCAGGGATGGATGGCAGAGCCAGCCCCCGGCTGTAGCCCCTGACATGCGGCTTGACCGTGATGGGCTCCGGGTCCGGGAGGCAATTTGAGAGGCCTTCAGCGGAGGGGACCACTAACCCCTGCACCCTTCCCCACAAGCTCCCCCTACACACACACCCATGTGCGTACCCCACAACTGCCCACCCCCCCAACCTCCCCCACAGTAATCAGGTGCATGGGGAGTGCAAAATGTAAACATGCATTTAACCCTCAACTTCTAACAGCAGTAACCAATGTAAATAGGGAATAATAAAAATAACGACTAAAACCTCATACAGAGTGAACTATATACATGGGGGTAAGGAGGCAGGGACACTTAAACTTGGACAGGAGCTGGGGCAGGAATAGTGGGAGCCCTAATCAAGGGATGGGGTAAAAGGCTGCGAGTCCCGTGCCCGCAGGTGCTCCTCCCACCCTGGGTGCGCGGTCCCCTGCGGGACACTTATGGGGCCAGAAGCACTGGCAGGTAGGGCCGGTCAGCATCTTGCCCAGCCTCAGTGGAGGGGCTGGAGGGGGGCAGATTGTGGCTCAGGGGACCCTCTGTGGGTCCCACTGTGGCCACAAGCCATACTGCAAGGTCCCTCAGTGCAGCGTTGGGCAGGCCTGGGGACAGTAGGGTGTCCGGGGCCTCAGGGTCATGGGCTGGGGGGGATGGGAGCAACCGAGGGGTCAGCAGGGGGAATGCAGAGGGGGCAGCAGGGAGTCTTGGAGGGGAGCAGCAGGGGAGGGCTGGGGTCTGTCCCACTAGGGTTCCACACGGTGCAGAGCATCCCCACCCCCTCCCCTCATGTCCTGCCTCCACTGTAGCTCGGCCTCGTTGAGGGCCAGCCACCTTTCAGTGAGGGTGTTCTGGTGGCAGAGGGCCACTGCGTAGGCCACGACCTTGTCCTCACGGTGGCTATGTCTGGTCTGGCACACCTGTGGCTGCCGCGCCGCAGAGGATGATGCAGGCCCCACCTGGTGGGCTGCTGGGCCCTCTGGCTTAGAGGGGGCTGGCAGGCCCCCACCTCCTTGTTCAGCTGCCTCAGCCCTCGGATGGTGCCACTGTTATGAGAGAGAGGGTGGGGGTAGCGGGGGAGTCCGTGCCACATCTTGGACAGGGTGATATGGCCCCAGTCTCCCTGGAAGGTTACCCCCTCCACGGATCCATGGGACGGGCCTGTGTACACTTGCCATGGTGGCCCCTGGGGCATGATGCTGGGGCCAGGGCGCCGTCCATGGTGGCCCACCCTGGCAATGGGCTTGCAGCCATGGGGGGTTCCAGATGCAGCTATCCTGCTTGGGTGGCGGGGCTCAGCATGCTCGGGGGGCACTCCATGGGGGAGGGAGCTGGGTGGTGCCCGCAGGCATGGGTGTGCCCTGGGCCCTGACCCAGGACAAGCTTTAGGGCTTCGGGGCCAGGGCTGGGGCCCAGGTGTCCTCCTCCCCCCACTGTGCGCACTTACCCGAGGGGGCTTCATATATGTTGGAGGGGGCCTGGCTGCTGGCAGTGGAGGGCAGCGCGATGATGAGGGATCCATTTGTGGACTCCATCAGATGGGACGTCCACAGTGGCGGGTCCCTCCTCCACCTCCCCTGGTGTGGCGGGGGCTTGGGTGCCGCTGTCTCCACAGCGGTTTGGGGTGGAGAGGCATCATCCACAGCCAGGAGGTCCCAAAGCTCCCAGTAGAAAGGGCATCTGGCAGGGGCATGGCCAGCTCTGCTGGTGCTGTCCCAGGCTCACATGTACCCCTGCCGCATCTCCTTCACCTTAGACCTCACTTGTTCTGGTGTCTGGGAGGGGTGGTCATGGGCAGCCAGTCCCTGGGTGAGGCAGGCGAAAGCTGGGGCATTCCTCTGGTGCCCGGTGGTGTCTTGGAGGACCTCCTCATCGCTCCAGAGCCCCAGGAGGTCCTGGAGCTCTGGCTCAGTCCAGGAGGCAGCCCTCCGTTTTGGAGCCTGGTCTGGGTCTTGGCTGCCCTCATCTGGGTTCCTGGGGCTCCCCAGAGCAGTGTGGGGTGCTGGCCTGCTGGCCATCTCTGCGGGTCAGGACTCGATGGGCACCGCGGGGCCTTGGGGGAGTGTGGCAGGCAGCCCTGCACATGCTGCCTGTCTCACACTCTCAAGCTTACTGCTGTGGGGTCTCCAGGTGCTTACAGCTTTAAAAGCTGCAAGGACCTGGTGACCATAGAGGCCCACTGGGGGTGTCTAGAGCAGCCCTGCTCTCCAGCAGGCTGCCATCATGGAGGACCACTTCTTTCAGAAGAAGCGGTCCAGGAATATCTACACATGCCTTCTTCTGGAAGATTCTTCCAGAAGAAGGCCCTCTTCCTGATTCTGAACCGGAGTGCAGAATCTGGAAGAGGGGGCACCTTCTTCTGGATTTCTTCCGTAAGAGCGCCTTGCATGTGTAGACACTCCTTAGATCTTCTGGAAGATGGCACTGTTCTTCCGGAAGATCTTGCCTGTGTAGAAATAGCCTACCTGTTTTTCTCTTCCATCACACCTGATGCCTAATCTGTCTGTCTTAGTTCAGAGTGGCCCAGCAGAAGCCAGCTGTGCTCAAGAGATAAAGAGTAATAAAGCCGAGTCATTTTATTGGAAGACAGAACTTTACTACAACAGGTGCAAAAAGTAAAATTTTTCTTTTGGTATCAAAACAAAAAGTAGTCAAGTAGCACTTTAAAGACTAGCAAAATGATTTATTTGGTGAGCTTTCGTGGGACAGACCCACTTCTTCAGACCATAGCTATACCAGACCAGACTCAATATTTAAGGCACAGAGAACCAAAAACAGTAATCAAGGACGACAAATCAGAAAATAAAAGATCAAGGTGTTTTTTTTTATTTATTTATATTTTTTTCTGATTTGTCCTCCTTGATTACTGTTTTTGGTTCTCTATGCCTTAAATATTGAGTCTGTTCTGGTCTGGCTATGGTCTGAAGAAGTGGGTCTGTCCCACGAAAGCTCACCTAATAAATTATTTTGTTAGTCTTTAAAGTGCTACTTGACTGCTTTTGTTTTGATAGTATATAGACTAGCACGGCTTCCTCTCTTTTCTTTCCTTTTGGTGTTTCGGTTCTGGCCAGTATTTTCTGGGCAGAAGCAGCAGCACTGGTACGATCTTTCCTTGTGAGGTTATTCTTTACAAGAATATGTGAAGTTGCAAGGGAGTAAAGTTGCAAAATTCAGGATACCTGTGATGTGCCCAGTTGAGTTATCTGACTCAGCTGTGAAAAATAATGTTTGTTATAGCATCAGGTGCAGAAAGTTATTACGGCATTTGTTTTCCCTCTGCCATGTGATATACACATGGAACTTTTAGGTATTATTTGGACAAATACTGGTATTGTTTAGCACACACGTCTTTTCTTTCAAGTGTTTTCATCAATGGTACATGGTTAAGCAGTTAGTATTTTTTGAAAAGATAACGTAACATTGAATAATATTGAAACATAACATTGATTTAAAAATTGTTCCTATCTGAGATGTTCATTTCTCTTGCATGCATATAAAGAAAGTGTTATGTGAAACTTAATTTGAAAAGGTGTCTCAGGTCCAAAATACAGAAGAACGTTCTAATAAAACGTAGTTTTTTTTTCTCTAAAGAAATCACCAACAACAACCATGGGCTCAGCGCCTGTTGGTGTCTGATGCCTCCCTCACTATTTCCTTCCATCTTTCCCTGTCCAATGCAGAGTGGCTTAGTTTCTGTAGACTAGCTCCGCACCACTCTACAATATCATCTACCCACTCTTCGTGGGGGTCTGCCTCTCCTATGCAAACTGTCTATTATGCCAAATACCAGGGTCTTGATTTTTCATTCATCATTCATTCTGCAAATATGCCCAAATAGCTGGAACTTCCATTGCATAACCTTCTGCAGTAGGTTCTCTTTTTTTGGTTGTATCTTTCTATATAATTCCTTGTTGGTGATCTTCTGCATCCATGCTATTCTCAAGATCTTTCTATAATGAACTCTCAAACACCAATATTTTTCTCCTTGAATATTTTGTTATCACCCATGTCTCACATCTGTACAACATCCTGCTGAATACACACTTTCAAGATGCTCAGCTTTGTTCCTAAGATAATCGCTTTGCTTTTCCAGATCTTATCCATCGCCTTCAAACTCGCTCTTGCTTTTGCTATTCCAGTCACTATTTCCTTCTTACAATCTAGATCATACATTATTTTGTGCCTGATATACAAACTTCTCTGTTCTCTAGTTCAATCTCATCTACACTGATCTTCCTTCCTACTTCCTTATCTCCAAATACCATTGTTCTTGTTTTATCAGTGTTCATAATCAGTCCGTATCACTTCCCTTCCTTGTTTAGCACCTGCACCATTTTCGCTAGCTTCTCATCTTCCTCAATGATAACTATGTCATCTGCGAACCTCAAGTTGTTAATTCTTTTCCCATGCATAGGTATCTCTTCTGCCTCTTCCTGGATTTTGTCCATCGCTCTTTCTAGATGCATGATGAAGATACTCAGCAATATTGGATCTCTTTTTTCCATACTCATTCTAAACCAACTTCCCAACTCCCTGCACATTTTCACCGCTGCTGCCTCATTGTTATTGATATCCTCCTTCAGCAATCGTATCACTCTACTATCCACTCCGTATGACTCCAACACTGCCCAAGTCACTTTTCGATCTATACTGTCAACTGGCTTCTGAAAGTCGAAGCAAATGTAGATGTTCTTGTTCTTTTGTCAAGCTTTCTCCACTGTCAGTCTTAGTGCCAATATCTGCTGTATGTTACTTCTGTCTTTCCTGAATCCTGCTTGCTCATCCTCTAGATCAGTGGTTCCCAAACTTTTCGGCATCATGCCCCCCTCTTTGATTTTTGAGGAAACCCTCATACCCCCAACCTCTTCTTTATCATCATTCAACCCCCCTTGTAACAGAAAATGTCAGTTCATAATTTGAAATAAACACAAAAGCTTGATATAAAAATGCTGTTTAAAATTCAAAAATAAGCACAAATAATTTTTCTTGGCCCCTTGTGGTTGCCTGGTGCAGCCCCAGCTGGCCAACTGCCTGAGCCCCGTACCAGCCTCTAAGGCTGCCCACCCACCTGAGATCTATGCTGCCAGAACCACCTGCTCGAGCCCCACACTGCCTGGGCCAGCCACCTGCTGTCTTGCCAGCTGCCTGAGCCTTATGCTGCTGGGACCAGCTGCCCACCCGCCAGCTACCTGAGCTGCCCGCCTGAGCCCCAACCGGCCAGGGCCAGCCGCCAACCCACCATCCCGAGATCTGAGCTCCACCACTCTGCCAGAGCCAGCCACCTGAGCCCCACGCTGCCGGGGCCTGCCACCAGCCCAAGCTGCCCAAGCCCTGCTCTGCTGGGGCCAGCTGCCTGAGCCCCACCAGTCCTGCAAGTTGGTCAGGTGCCCGAGCCCCGCAAGCCCTGTGAGCCACCCATCCAAGCCCCTCCCCTGCCCTCCTACAGAGCCAGGCACCCCCAGTCCACCATCTAACCCCATCCTCCTCCTCCCACCCCACCGCCAGCCCACACTCATTCTCATTTGCAGAAGGCAGCCGGCTCCATGTGGGTCTTTGCCAGCTGCCTGCTTTTTATAGCAGCTGTGCTGGGTCACCCACGTAAAATGGCAGGGGCTGAGAGCTGGAAGCAAAGGCCGGATCTTTCTTCAGGCGGGGGAGGAATGATGGAGAGGGCTGGGTCGTTTCGTGCCTCCCCCAGAGTTTCTTCATGCCTCACCTGGGGGGCACACCCCCCCAGTTTGGGAAACCATGCTCTAGACGTTCTTCTGTCTATGATCTTAGTTTCTCTGTCAGTATCATCATCAGCACCTTGCCTAGATGACTCATTAGGACAATTGTTCTGTAGTTCTTGCACTCCAATGTACTTCCTTTCTTGTGTATTGTCACTAGAATGGATCTTGTCCATTCCTTAGGTGCCTTCCCTTCTTTCCATGCTATATTGCATAGTTGGTGTATTTCCTGAATTGTACTTTCTCCACCATATTTGATCATCTCTCCTGTGATCTTATCATTTCAAGGGCTTTGTTGTTCTTTAGTCATTTCACTGCTTTTTGTACTTCCACCTTCAAGATATTGGTCTCGCTCTGGATGCTCAGTTGAGATATCTCTTTCAGTTCTTAGATCAGTCTCTCTGAGACACTCAGATCCAACCATGCTTTGTACAAATTGGTGCAATATCTCGTCCATTGCTGCACCATCTTATCCTTGTTCACGAGCACCTCTTCGTTCAACTTTTATCACCACCTGCTTTGGCTGCTACTTCCTATTAATATTCCTAATAATTTCGTACACCTCCTTGGTCTTATATTTGCCGTAATACCTCTCTATATCTTCACACTCCTCCTGTAACCATTTTGCCTTATTCTTTCTGGCTACTTTCTTTACCTCATTGCATTTCACCCTGTATTGATGTTCTGCCTTCTTGGAAACATCCCTTCTGATCTTCAGTGCTCTCTTCTCTTGGACCAACTTCAGTGTCTCCTGTGTAATCCACTTCTTATTGATCTTCTTTTCTTCCAGAACAGTCTGCTCAATTGCCTCTTCTATTGCTGTGGCTATCCCTTTTGACTTTCTTATCTAGGTCATTCCCTGCGCCCATTTTCCTAATCTTCTTTTCAAGCGCTGCTCTGTACATATTTCCTATTTCTTCCTCGCCTATCCTCCCCACATCTCTTCTTTTCTTAAACTGTGTCTTACACTTTCTTTTGAGTTTTATCTTGATGTTTGCAATCACTAGATTGTGGTCTGAGTCTATATCTGCTCCTTGGAAGGTTCGGCACTGCTATACTGATGTTACCCATCTTCTTATCAAAGTCATATATGAAATGTTCTTGAACTTCCCATCATTCGATCGCCATGTCCACTCCCTACAGTCCTTTTCTTGGAATCTTGTGTTGCGGATCACCATCTGATGCTCCATAGCAAACTCTAATAGTTTCTCACCTTGTTTGTTTCTTTCTCCATATCCAAACCTTCCCATGACTCTCTCCCAACCTTTATTATCTGTTCCAACCTTTGCATTCCAATCTCCTCCAATGATAGAACACATCTCTCTTTGCTATCTCCTCCAGCAGCTTTGTCAAGTGTTTGTAGGATAGCTCAATCTCTTCCTCTATACTATTTGACATGGATGAATACACGTGAATGACCAAGATGTTGAACGGTTTTTCTTCAGATTTTGATACCATCATTCTTGCATCCACCTGTTTGTATCCTAATAATGCTCCTCTATCTCTTTTGCTAGCAAGGAAAACGACTCCTGCCTCATGCTTCATTGTGTTCCTTGACCAAAAGACTTAACCACACATCTGTCCTGATGCTGTTCAATACAGCCATCTGTGGGGAAGAAACAAGTTCTGAGCTATCTAGAAAAACTAGATGTGCACAAGTCCATGGGTCTGGATTTAATGCACCCCAGGGTACTGAGGGAATTGGCAGAGGTCATTGCTGAACCTTTGGCCATTATCCTTTGAAGACTCTTGGAGAGAGGGGGAGATACCGGATGACTGGAAGAAGGCAAACGTAGTGCCCATCTTTAAAAAAGGAAAGAAGGACAATCCAGGGAACTATAGACCCATCAGCCTTACCTGAATCCCTGGGGAAAATAATGGAGGGAATCCTCAAGGAATCTGTTTTGAAGCACTTGGAAGAGGGGAAAGTGATCAAAAGTAGCCAATGTGGATTCACCAGGGGGCAAGTCCTGTCTGACCAATCTGATTAACTTCTATGATGAGGTAACAAGCTCTGTGGACATGGGGAAGTCAGTGGATGTGATATACCTTGACTTCAGCAAGGCTTTTGGTACAGTTTCCCACAACATTCTTGTCCATAAGTTAAGGAAATATGGATAGGATCTTTGGACGATAAGATGGATAGAAAGCTGGCTTGATGGTCAGGTCCAACGGGTAGTGGTCAGTGGCTCAATATCTGGATGGCGGTCTGTTTCAAGTGGAGTGCCGCAAGGCTCGATTCTGGGGCCGGTGTTATTCAACATCTTTATTAATGACCTGGATGAGGGACTGGATTGCACCCTCAGCAAGTCTGCAGATGACACAAAACTAGGGGGAGAGGTAGATATGTTGGAGGGTAGAGAGAGGATCCAGAGAGACCTGGATAAATTGGAGGACTGGGCCAAAAGAAATCTGATGCGGTTCAATAAGGAGAAGTGTAGAGTCCTGCACCTGGGGCGGAAGAATCCCAAGCATTGTTACAGGCTGGGGACCGACTGACTCAGCAGCAGTACGATGGAAAGGGACCTAGGGGTTATGGTGGATGAAAGGCTGGATATGAGTGAACAGTGTGCCCTTGTAGCCAAGAAAGCTAACGGCATACTGGGGTGCATTAGGAGAAGCATTTTGAGCAGATCTAGAGAAGCAGTTATTCCTCTTTATTCAGCACTGGGGAGGCCACATCTGGAGTATTGTGTCCAGTTTTGGGCCCCCCAATATAAAAAGGATGTGGATTTGCTGGAGCAGGTTCAGCAAAGGGCAACAAAAATGATTAAGGGTCTGGAGCACAAGACCTATGAGCATAGGCTGAGGGATTTGGGCTTATTTAGTTTACAGAAGAGAAGACTTAGAGGTGATTTAATAGCAGCCTTCAACTTCCTGAAGGGGAGCTCTAAAAAGGAAGGTGAGAAACTGTTCTCAGTGGTGTCAGATGGCAGAACAAGGAGTAATGGTCAGAAGTGAAGAGGGAAGGGTGTAGGTTAGATATTAGGAAAAACTACTTCACCAGGTGGGTGGTGAAGCATTGGAATGCGTTGCCTAGAGAGGAGGTGGATTCTCCATCCCTTGTGGTTTTTAAGTCCCGGCTGGACAAGGTCCTGGCTGGGATGACTTAGTGGGGGTGGATCCTGCTTGAAGCAGGGGGCTGGACTAGATGACCTCCTGAGGTCCCTTCCAGCCCTATGATTCTGTGAATACATCTTCACCAGTCCAAGTATATCGCATTGGTATCTCTCCATCTCCTTCTGAAGCAGCTCTAATTTTCCAGTTGCCCGCAGTGTTCAGATGTTCCACTTTCCAATTGAAAACACGTATGTTAGTTATAATCTTCTTTCAGTAGCCAATTTATCGACCCAATCCCGATCACTTGATTGATGTTGCAGACCTCTTTATCTGGGTAATGTCCAAGCCATCGTCTTTTATCGTTAGTTGTACTGTCATCAGATTTCATTCGTATTGTTGTTTCATGATCAGCACATCGTCACTCATCTGACCAACCCTCCTGTTTTATCCAGGCATGGGACTGATGTGGAACCTCCAGAGGCTCCATGGTGGCTGTATCTTCTTACACAATTCCTCATTGATGACCTTCTGCACCCATTCTATTCTCAGGATGTTTCTATAACAACTCCTCTTGAATGCCAATATCCTTCTAATCGAACCTTTTGTTACCACCCATGTCTCACATCCGTACAACATGCTGCTAAATATGCACATTCAAGATGCCCAGCTTTGTTCCTAAGTTAATCATTTTGCTTTTCTAGATCTTATCCATTGCTTTCAAACTTGCTCTTGCTTTTGCTCTTGTAGTCGCTGTTTTCCTTCTTACAGTCTAGATCGTACCTTATGTTGCTCCCCAGATACATAAACTTTGCATTGTTACTCATCTGACAAACACTCCTACTCATCCAGGCTTGGGAGTGGCATAGAACCCCCAGAGGCTCCATGGCAGTTTTTTAAAGGAAACCTCAATTTATTTGCATTTGGGTTTTTTGCAACACTGTAAAATTTACCAGCAATCTAACAGTTTTTAGTTCAAATCAAACTGTTTAATATATAAGCTTTTGGCTGAAAATGGTTTTATTTGCTATATTTCAACTTTCTCCCCACCCCTTTTCTTTATAGGTAAGGGGTAAAACAATGCAATCTTTTTCTAGCTTTCTGGTTGTGTATTTCTTTCTCCTCCAATGTTTAGTCAATTTATCAGAATTTAATTTAGTTGTGGACATGAGTGCCAATACAGGACCCCTATTATGCAAAGGAGTGAATAAGTTACCATGTACATGTGTGTGTAATTGCATACATAGGTGGCAGCCATGCTTATGGTTGTGAGTGGCCTCAACGGTTTAACACACACGCAGGTTTCTATGTTTGCTTTATTGCAATGGTGGAAATACCGTTCCCATATTAAAGGAAAGTACTGAGAATTCTCAGCTTAAAAACTCTGGATTTTCTGCATTCAAAGTACATATTTTGTTTTATGTGGGGTCTTATGACTGACATTTGGGTGACAGCAGATGATTGTTAGGTGCCTGTGATCCTAGACACCTTTATGTTCGTTCTCTCACACTCACAGAGTTATTTGCTTTGTTAGTGGTCATCTCAAAAGTAACAAAGTACTTATAATATCCTGGTGAAATGCTTGTGGCAATGCTATCTTTGGATTTAGGGATATTGACTCCTGTTTTTAGGTCTGTAAAATGTGTTTAAACCAGGTGTGTTGTGGGAGATGATAAACAAGTTTTCTTCAGATGAAGGAGGCCAACAATGCAGACCAGATATGTCTAGACTCAGTGTGTTATTCATTTGCATAAATGATTGCAGAAAGAACCTGCATTGTAAAATGGCAGCAGGAAACATTGTGTTTATAGCGAGGGTACCTTTAATGAAGACGAAGTCAACATCCTAGAGGAGACATAAGACTACATTCCAGGGGATCAGTTTGACCTTGAAAACTAAGACAAACTTAGAGCTGTAAAGAGACATCGAGGCTCTCAGATCTGAGTACTGCCAGTAACAAGTTGCAATCATGCAGTCTAACAGGAATTTACACATCACTTTCAAGTGAGGTTTGTACCTCAAGCACTGGTAATATACTTTTAAGTGAACATTTTGGGGAATAGCTAAAGGTTACAATTCTATTTTCTGTTTTTATTTACTTTGGTGAGGGGAGGGGAAGCAAGTGTAAAAATGAATAGATATGCTAGAGAAATTTAGGGCAAAGACATAATCCTTAAGAAGGCAACCACAGAACCCAGGCTGGCTCAGACAGAATTACAGAACTTGGAGGAGGCAAAGTGAAAGTGAAAAAGTGAAAATTAAGTCATTATACAAAAGATAACTGTAAGCAAATAACAAGTGTGTGTGTGTGGGGGGGAAAAATTAGAAAGGCAGAGGCACAAAAGAAGCTCAGTCTAGTTAGAGACAAAAGTTAGCAAATGTTCTCCAATGTATTACAAGCAAGAGGAAGACCAAGGGCAGGTTAGGCCCATTGCTCAGTGAACACAGAGAAGCAATAACAGAAAACCTGGAAATAGCTGAGGTGCTTAATGACTTTTGTTTCCCTTTTCACCTAGAAAGTTAGTGGTGACTGAATGTCTAACATTGTGAATGCTGGTGGAAATGTGGTAGGTTTTAGAAGTAAAAATAAGAAAAGAACAAGATAAAAATACTTTGAAAGTTCAGATGTCTTCAGGTCACCAGGGCCTGATGGAATGCATCCTAGAATACTCAAGGAGCTGATAGTGGAGGTATCTGAGCCATTAACTTTCATTTTGGGTAAGTCATGGAACATGGGCCACATCTGGAGTACTGTGTCCAGTTCTGGGCCCCCAATTATAGGAAGGATGTGGATACACTGGAGAGGGTCCAGTGGAGGGCGACCAAAATAATTAAGGAGCTGGAGCATATGGCTTATGAAGAAAGGTTGAGGGAATTGGGACTGTTTAGTCTGCAGAAGAGAAGACTGAGGGGGGACTTGATAACAGCCTTCAACTTACTGAAGGGAGGCTGCAAAGAGGCTGGAGAGAGGCTGTTGACAGTGGTCATGGATGGCAGAACACAGAACAATTGTCTCAAGTTGTGGTCGGAGAGGTCCAGGTTGAACATAAGAAAAACTTTTTCACTAGGAGAGTGGTGAAGCATTGGAATGGTCTACCCAGGGAAGTAGTGGAGTCTCCATCCCTGGAGGTGTTTAAGTCTTGCCTTGACAAAGCCCTGGCTGTGCTGATCTGATGGGTTTGGTCCTGCTTAGAGCAGGGGGCTGGACTCGATGGCTTTTTTAGGTCTCTTCCAGCTCTATTGTTCTATGATTCTATAGGAGAGATTTCAGAAGACTGGAAAAGGGCAAATATAGTGCCCACCTATAAAAAGGGAAATAAAAACTACCCAAGAAACTACAGGCCAGCCTGCTTAACTTCTGTGCCAGGAAGAAGAATGGAACAAATAATTAAGGAGTTCCTTGCAAACATCTGGAAGATAGCAAGATAAAAGCCAGCATGAATTGGAAGAACAGAGCATGTCAAACTAATTTTGGTAGCTTTCTCTGATAGACTAACAAGCCTTGTGAATAAGGGGGAAGAGGAAGGTGTAGTATACCTGGACTTTAGTATGGCATTTGTTATAATCCTGCATGACCTTAGCAGTAAACTACATATATGCAAGCTAGATGGACCTATTACAAAGTGGTGCATAACTGACTGATCAGTGTTTTCCATGTGATCTGGCGTGGAACTCCATGGCTTATGTGAAGTCAAGATAAGGGTCTGTGTGAAGATTCTATTATAATAGCTGACTCCTCTGCAGCTCTCTGCCCTGCTGCTGCTGAAACAGTAGAACTAAATTTAATTTGGTTTAATAGCTGGTAGGGCAGCGGGAAGGGTCTGGCCATTAAACCAACTGAAATTTAGTTCCATTATTTCAGCGGCAGCAGAGTAGGGAGCTACAGAGCGCCCCTCATTCACCCTAGTACCTAAGCAGTCACACCCCTCCTGGGGGCATTGGTTGGCTCACTCTTGCCAGCAGAACACTTCCATACCAGCCTTCCTTCTACTGGGTGCCCATGTCATCTGGCATAGGCTCCCCAGCCAGCGCCATGGATGGGTTAGTTCCGGTGGCCAGTTTGGGGCTGAGGCAAGTTAATCCTGGGAATGTGAGGGGGTGGGTTTGCATAATGAGGAATAAAGTTTGGGAATAAGGGGTGGATTCAGGGCCTGAGGATGGAGGCGGGTAAAGCCTGGAGATGGTGGGGGTGGGTTTTGGGGCCGAGGGGGATTAAGTCTGGGGCTGGGTGGGTGGGTTTGCTGGATGAGGGGTAAAGCTTGGGAACAGGGGGTGGATTCAGGGCCTGAGGACTGAGGCGGGCAAAGCATGGAGAGGGGTTTGGGGGCTGAAGGGGAAGAGCCTGGGAATGGGGTTCTGCACAATTCTTTCAAGTTTAAAAGGGTTTTGTGGCCACATAAAATTGGGAAACACTTGACTAGATAATGGTTCTCAGAGTGGTCATTAATGGTTCACAGTCATGCTGGAAGGACATTACAAGTGGAGTTCCAAAAGGGGTCAGTTTTGGGACTGGTTCTGTGCAATACCTTAATCAGCAATTTAAATAATGGCAATAGAGAATGTATTTATAAAGTTTGCAGGTGATATCAAGCTGGGAGGGATTGCAAGTGATTTGGAGGATAGGGTCATAATTCAGAGAGATCTGGACAAACTGGAAAAATGGTCTGAGGTAAATAGGATGAAGTTTAATAATGACAAATGCAAGTAATTCACTTGGGAAGGAATAATCAAAATGGAAAGTGACTGTCTCAGAAGGAGTACTGCAGAAAGGGGTTTAGGGATCATAGTTGACCACAAGCTAAATACAATTCAACAATGTGACACTGTTGCAAAAAAAAAATATATGATTCTGGGATGTATTGACAGAAGTGTTTTGAACAAGACATGACACTCTACTCTGCACTGGTTAGGCCTTAACTGGAGTATTGTGTCCAGTTCTGGGCACCACATGTCAGTAAAGATGTGGTGAAATTGGAGGGGATCCAGAGAAGAGCAGCAAAAAATTATTAAAAGGCTAGAAAATGTGACCTATGAAGGAAAACTGAAAGAACTGGGTTTGTTTAGTTTGGAAAGGAGAAGACTGAAAGGGGGCATCATAGCAGTTTTCAAGTACCTAAAGAAGTGTTACGAGGAAGAGGGAGAAAATTTGTCATCCCTGAGCCCTGATGATAGGACAAGAAGTAATGGGATTAAATTGCAGCAAGGGTGGTTTTGGTTGAACATAAGGAAAAACTTCCTAACTGTCAGGATGGTTAAATGTTAGAATAAAGTGCCTAGCAAGATTATGGAATCTCCATCATTGTCTAATCTGCTCTTAAATATCTCCAAACCCCTGTCAGGGTTGATCTAGATACTAGATGGCGCCTGGCCCTACAATAAGTGCAGGGAACAGATACTTTTCAAGGCCTTTTCTGGTTCTAGTATTCTATGATTCTAAATAGGCAACTTTTAGACCAAAGCTGTGGAAGCTACAGCTTAGAAAGAGGTAAAGCAACTTTTGTAATCAAAGTTCTGTTTGACTGATGTTGGAAATATGCATAATATTTGTTCTGTTCTTCATCTGCTTCTCTTCTGGTGGCAGTGTTTGGGCTCAAGGACTGTTGGTAGAATGGTGATGGGAAATCAAGGTGGTTCATAAATGAATTGGCCCCCATGTTAAGTGCTTTTGAAAACTGCATTTTTGGGAAATATTAAAAGTACAATTTCTAAATCGCCTACATCATATTAATTTCTTTAATAGCACTTCTATCAGTAAGCTCAGGTTATTCTTCTCATTTGCAGTGCATTCTCTTGCATGTTCAATAAAAGGAAACCATGGTTGTACAAATTATAAAGAATACTTCTTGAAGTGTTAAAAAGTAAAAGTTACTTTCAAAGATTAAAGATATTGGAATAAGAAAAGAGAAATAATTAGCACGGAAACCTTCAGAAGAGAGTACCATACAAAGGAAGAGAAATATCACTAGTACCATTTTATAGATAGGGACATTGAGGAACACAATGGTGAAGTGGCTTGCTCAGAACTGCACAACAGATTAGATGATGTGATAACTTTAGAGGCCTTTCTGTGGTTGCACTATTACAAGTACTGGAAAAGTTAGAGAGGTGCTAAAGCAGTGTTGTGGGAGAAGTGTTGAAAATTCTCAGGAGCAGGCATGTAATCTGCTCCGTTCAATCATGAAGCCACTGGGTTTCACGACTGAGTGTACTGTAATAAACTCGAGGTCAGTAACATTACGTAAACCAAAATAAGAGGGATAATTAGTACTAGGGATGTATTCAGATTTATAGCCCCTAATGTTATTCAGAATGGGTTAAAATAATATGAATTGTTTCACTTTTCTTTCCCTCTCTTCCCACAATGTGTGTTGATATTGGTCCAGTTGTGCAGAATTGATTTAAATGGTGATTCAATGTTCTTTTGCTCTAGGCACATGATTTTTATAGTAAAGGTCACCGAGCAGGCTAGGAGGACAATTGATTTTGGTTAGGGAAGAAAACAGTAACAACTGTTTAGTTTGACCAAATTCAGATTCTAAATCTCTCACAACTAGAGTTCAGGAGGTACAATCCAGGTAATCATAAGGTATATTCCATATCATATTTGCTGTGTCATTCTGGAGGAAGCCAACACCAGGTTAGAGTCAATGAATTGTCCGACACTGAAATAATATTCTGAACATTGCAGTGAGCTGTGTGTATAGGTGTCCTTGAGGCTGTGTGGACGTTGCATTGCCAAGGTGAAATTCACATTCATTGTGCAACACGGAGTCTAGGAGTCCCTGCTTCTTGGAATCCCTACTCTATCAGTGTATGCTGTCTGTGGTAGCGTCCCAAATTCTTAAAAAGTGGAAGTAGAATTATAGGAAAATAGAGGGAGCACACAGAGTATCACAGGCTTGCTGTTCCCTTTCAAGGTGAGTCTGATCCAACCCTACCTGTTGTGAGCTAATTGAAAGGAGAAGGAGACTAGCTACGTAGTTAATTGAATACTGACCACCTGAACACAATAAAGGCCATCAGTTGAAGAGAGAACAAAGCTTCGACAGTAGTTGTCTACCTTTCCAGACTACTGTACCCCTTGCAGGAGGCTGATTTGTCTTGCGTACCCCATGTTAAATTTCAATTAAAAACTAATAGCTTACAAAATTAGATGTAAATACAAAAGTGACCTAGCACACTGTTTCTGGAATACTGCTGGCTTTCTAATTTTTACCTTGTAACAATGAAATAAATTGTCTCCTTTCCCCCTGCCGATTGAGAAACATTGATCTAGCATATAGAGGAGTACAATCTACTGGTTGTCTGTATTGAATTTTAGTTTGTACCCACTACATTAGTGCTTTTCATTAGTGCCTTCTGCAAAACTAGGCAGATACCTAGATGATTGAAATACACTCTGAAAGACCTCTGCATACCCCCAGGGTACACATACCCCTGGTTGAGAACTACTACCTATGCAACCCCTTAACCAAGAGGGGAGAGTACAGGCTTAGAGGGACCAGAACTGAGAACCACAAGCCTTGAGGAGGCCTGTGCTAATCCTGAGTCCAAGGGGAGACACTAGAGATGCCAGAACGGAGAATCGCAGATCCCCAAGGAGGGAACGTGTACAGCCCCAGAACCCATGGGAAGAGAGACTTTACATTTGTTTAAACTTAATAAATTAGAGTCTCAGTAGGAGAGTCTTGTCTTATATTTACCAAAAGGGTGTAGAGTTCTTGAGGGGCCTTGAGTGGTGGAATAGGAAGGAAATGTCTTTTTGTGGTGTCACATTAGGTCTTCATAGAATCGTAGAATTCTAGGGCTGGAAGGGACCTCAGGAGGTCATCTAGTCCAGCCCTCTGCCCTAAAGCAGGATCAGCCACAACTAAATCATCCCAGCCAGGACTTTGTGAAGCTGAGGCTTAAAAATCTCTTGGGATGGAGATTCCACCACCTCTCTTGGTAATGCATGCCAGTCCTTCACCAGCCTCCTGGTGAAATAATTTTTCCTAATATCCAACCTTCATCTCTCCCTCTGTAAGTTCAGACCATTGCTCACTGTTCTGTCACCTGTCACAATTGAGAACAGTCTCTCTCCATTCTCTTTAGAGCCCCCTTTCAGAAAGTTAACAACTGCTGTCAAATCACCTCTCAGTCTTCTCTTCTGTAAACTGAATAAGCCCAAATCTCTCAGCCTCTCCTTATAGGTCATGTGTTCCATATCATGTGACCCTGTAACACGTCCCGTGACGCCCAGCCCCTTGGTCTAGGGCGGGCGGCAACAAAAAGGGGGTTACAGCACCAGCCCGTACTCAGTTCGGGCAGTCAGCGGCTCACCGCTACCACGATACAGGCCCCAGCCCTCAGTCTAGGGCGGGGCAGCAGTTCACAAGAGTTGTATAGTTCTGGGCCCAGCCCTCAGTCCAGGGCAGGGCAGCAGTCCCAAGTAATAATACAGTTCTGGGCCCGGCCCTCAGTCCAGGGCGGGGCAGCAGTTCACCAGGGTTAGGCCCCGGCCCAGCCTTCAGTTTGGGGCGGGGCAGCAACACAAGGGTTAGGCCCTGGCGCAGCCCTCAGTTTGGGGTGGGGCAGCAACACAAGGGTTAAACACCGGCCCAGCCCTCAGCTTGGGGCGGGGCAGCAACACAAGGGTTTACAGACAGGCTCAGCGTGGGCTGGCCCTGTCAAGGAGGGGGTAGGGGGTCGCAGGCCCTCCCACTCCACTGCGACGCGGCCTGGGGCCCTGGGGGTCGCTCACATGCAACCCCGGCAGTGGGGATCCAGACCGCAACATACTGCCATTGGTTCGTGAGCGTCGTTCCCCGGGCCACTTCCTACCTCACCCTCTGTTGGCGGCAGGTCCCAGTCCATCTGGTCGAGGGGTCCTCCTAGGTCAGTCTCCTCCGGGTCATCCACCTTCGGGGGCTCCAGCCAATCGTCCATAACAATGTCGTTAGGGTAGTCAGGCGGCGGCAATACAGGAGACGCAAGGCGGTCCTGGGTCTGAGTGCTGTAAGGGTCCGCCGGGACTCTGGGGCAGCCCACTCCCGGGGCCTCTTCCAAGGCGGGGGGTCTCCGCCGGCGGGAAGGTCCTGGTAGGTCTGGGAAGTCCGGGTAGTCTCCTTGGGGCATATGGACCCGGGATTGCATGGAGCCTCTGGGGGCCTGCTCCTCTGGCCTGGCCGGGCGGCCGCAGGCCCTCTCCCTTTGTCTCCGAGGAGCTCGTGCAGGCACGTCCTCCCTGCCCGGAGGCCCAGGCCCGAATGGTTCCTGAGTCCCGCCTTTGGCTCTTCTAGCCCTTGGCCCCGCCCTCTGAGGGGCGGGCCTCTGGTCTCCTGACTCCGGCCCCGCCCACCAGGGCCTCTGCATAGCTTCCCCTGCCTCCGGGTCTGCAGGAGGCCATACTGACTCACTACAGACCCCTAATAATTTTTATTGCCCTCTGCTGAACCCTCTCCAGTGCATCCATATCCTTTCTGTGCTGGTGGGCCCAGAACTGGACGCAATACTCCAGATGAGGCTTCACCAGAGCCAAGTAGAAGGGAATAATAACTTCTCTAGATCTGCTGGAAATGCATCTCCTAATGCACCCCAACATGCCATTAGCCTTCTTGACTACAAGGGCACACTGTTGACTCATATCCAATCTCTCATATGGTGTAATCCCCAGCTCCTTTTTTGCTGCACTGCTACTTAGCCATTTGGTCCCCAGCCTGTAACAGTGCTTGGGATTCTTCTGTCCCAAGTGCAGGACTCTGCACTTGTCCTTGTTGAACCCCATCACATTTCTTTTGGCCCAATCCTCCAATTTGTCTATGTCACTCTGAACCTTATCCCCACCCTCCAGTATATCTACCTGACCCCCTAACTGAGTGTCATCTTCAAATTTGCCGAGAGTGCAATCTATCCTTTCGTCTAGGTCATTAATAAAGATGTTGAACAGTACTGGCCCTAGAACTGATCCTTGGGACACTCCACTTGAAACCGACCACCAACCAGGCGCTGAGCCATTGACCACTACCCATTGGGCCTGTCTGTCAAGCCAGTTTTCTATCCATCTTACAGTCCATGTATCCAATCCATACTTTCTTAACTTATAGTAACAGAGAGAAAGCCGTGCTAGTCTATATACTATCAAAACAAAAAAGCAGTCAAGTAGCACTTTAAAGACTAACAAAATAATTTATTTAGTGAGCTTTCATGGGACAGACCCTCTTCTTCAGACCATAGCCATACCAGAACAGACTCAATATTTAAGGCACAGAGAACCAAAAACAGTAATCAAGGTGGACAAATCAGAAAAAAAATGATCAAGGAGAACAAATCAGAGAGTAGAGGGGCAGAAGGGGTGGGGGAAGTCAAGAATTAGATTAACCCAAGTATGCAAACTAGCCCCTATAGTGACCCAGAAAATTCCCATTTCAAAATTCCCTGGTTCAAACCATGTGTTAATGTGTCGAATTTGTCCACCTTGATTACTGTTTTTGGTTCTCTGTGCCTTAAATATTGAGTCTGTTCTGGTGTGGCTATGGTCTGAAGAAGTGGGTCTGTCCCACGAAAGCTCACCAAATAAATTATTTTGTTAAAGTGCTACTTGACTGCTTTTTTTTGTTTTTGTTAACTTTTGAGCAACAATGTTGTGGGAGACTGTATCAAAAGCTTTGCTAAAGTCAACATATATCACATCCGTTGACTTTCCTATGTGCATACAGGCTACTTCATCATAGAAGATAATCAGATTGGTCAGGCACAACTTGCCCTTGGAGAATCCATGTGGACTACTCTTGATCACTTTCCCTTCTTCCAAGTGATCCAAAATGGATTCATTGAGGATTCCCTCCATGATTTTTCCAGGGACTGAGGTGAGGCTGACTGGTCTATAGTTGTCTGGACTGTCCTCCTTTCCTTTCTTAAAGATGGACACTACATTTTGCCTTTTTCCAGTCATCTGGGATCTCTCCTGATCGTCACAAGTTTTCAAAGATAATAGCCAAAGGCTCTGCAATGATATCTGCTAATTCCCTCAGTACCTTTGGACACATTAAATCCAGACCTGTGGATTTGTGCACATCTAGCTTTTCTAAATAGCTCTAAATCTGTTCTTTCTCACCAAGCACTGCCCACCTCCTTCCTATGCTGCATTGCCTAGTGCTGTAACTGGGGAGCTGACCTTATCCGTGAAGACTAAGGCAAAAAAGGATTGAGTACTTCAGCCTCTCCCACATCATCTGTCACCAAGTTACCTCCTTCATCCAGTAACAGCCCCACACCGTCCCTGATAACCCTTTTATTGTTAGCATGCCTGTAGAAGCCCTTCTTGGTCTTCATGTTCCTTGCTAGCTGCAGTTCCTAGTGTGTTTTCACTTTCCTGATTACCCCCCTGGCATTCTCCAGCCATATATTTATACTCTTCCTTACTCCTCTGTCCAAGTTTCCACATATATGCATCTTTTCTGAATGTAAACTCGCCAAGGATTTCCCTATTAAGCCAAACTGGTTGCCTACCATATTTGCTTTTCTTACTGCGTATCGGGATAGTTTGTTCCTGTGCCTTCCATAAGACCAGTTTAAAATACTGCCAGTTCTCCTGAACTCCTTTCTCCTCTATATTAGCTTTCCAGAGGATCCTGCCCATCAGTCTCTTGGGGAGTTAAGTCTGCTCTTCTGAAATCAAAGGTCTGTATTTTACTGCTCACCTTTCTTCCTTTTGTCGGGGTCCTGAAATCTACCATCTCATGATCACTGCACCAGCTTTCTTCTTTCTTTCACTTCTATTTCTCCTACTAGTTCTTCCCTGTTTGTGAACAGTAGGTCAAGCTGCGCACAGCCCCTGGTCGGTTCATTCAGCACTTATACCAGGAAACAAAAAAGCAGTAAAGTAGCACTTTACAGACTAACAAAATAATTTATTAGGTGAGCTTCTGTGGGACAGACCCACTTCTTCAGACCATAGCCATACCAGAACAGGAAGTTATACCAGGAAGTTATCCCCAAAGTTTTCCAAAAACTTCCTGGATTGTCTGTGTGCTGCTGTATTGGTCTCCCAACAAATGTCTGGATGGTTAAAGTCTCCCCTGAGAACTAGCACCTGTGATTTGGAAGGTTCTCTTAGTTGTCTGAAGAATTTCTCGTCGACCTCATCTACCTCACCAAACACTGCATTGCCTCCGTTGCTTCTGCTTTTAAGCTTAACCCAAAGACAGTCATCTGTCTCTTCTCCCTCCATAAACTGGAGCTCTGAACAGTCATACTGCTCTCTCACATAAATCACAACTCCTCCTTTTCTCCCCTGCCTGTCCTTCCTGAACAGTTTATACCCTTTGTGACAGTGCTCCAGTTATGAGAGTCATCCCAGCAAGTCTCTGTTAGTCCAGTCATCTTCTACTTTTTTGACTGTGCCAGGGTCTCTAATTGTTCCTGTTTGTTTCTCAGGCTGCTTGCATTTGTGTACAAATACTGTAGATAATTAGCTGATTGGCCTACTTTCTCTTTTGGAATGAATGGTCCTCCTTTGTTGGAACTTCTTCCTTCCCCACTTACCTCAGGGCTTGTGTCACCATCCACCGACAAATCTAGTTTAAAGCCCTCCTCACTAGGTTTGCAAGTCTGCCCTCAAAGATGCTCTTTCCTCTCTTTGTTAGGTGGAGCCAGTCACTTCCTAGCAACCCTTGCTCTCAAAAGAGAATTCCAGGGTCAAAGAAACCAAATCCCTCTCTCTGACACCACCTGCGCAACTATGCATTTACTTCTATGATTCGATGATCTCCACATGAACCCCTTCCTTCAACAGGGAGGACTGATGAGAATACCACTTGCACGCCGTATTCTTTGATCTTCCTTCTAAGAGTTACATAATCCGCAGTGATCTGCTCAAGGTCGTTCTTTGCTGTGTTGTTGGTTTCTACATGGAGAAGTAAGAGTGGGTAATAATCTGCAGGTTTGATGATTTCTGGAAGTCTTTCTGTCACATCCTGGATTCTAGCTCCCAGTAAGCAGCAAACTTCCTGCGATTCCAGGTCTGGCCAGCAGATGGATGATTCAGTCCCTCTTAGGAGGGAGTCCCCGACCACCACCACCCATCTTCTTCTCTTGGGGGGGTGGGTGTTGTAGAATTGTCATCCCTAGGACTACTCGTCCCCAGGCTTTCCAGCCAGTGGGGTGGTTGTCTGATCCTTTCTCTGAGAGGTCCCTTCCCTAGCATTCTCCACTGTATCACCCATGCAGAGAGCTTGAATGCAGTTGCTTACCTCTACAGGAACTGGAGATGACAGAATTGTCTTTCATCTCCTGAAGGCTACATACTTCCAGTTTTCTTCCTCTTTTTCTACTGCCCTCATCGGTTGCTCAGCTGGCTGTGCCTGCAGTACTAAATGATGCCTTCTATCAGGGAAGTGTTCACCTTGTCTGATGGACCAAAGGGTTGATATGTGCACCTCAGATCCTTTAACCTTTCCTTCCAAGACAGTGACCAGCTCCCACTTGGTACATATGAAATCTCTTCTGTCTTCCAGGAGGAAAACAAACGTGGGACATGCAGTGCAGGTCACAACAGTTGACTTGTCAGTAGACTTGTCACTCTCCATTTTTTTCCCTTTCTTCAGAGAATCGTTCAGAAGATGTTAGAGCTGACTTGAAGAGCAGAAGAGAAACACAACTATAAAAAAGCAATCAAATAATAATATGGGCCCTCCCCCCAAGGTAAGTTCCCAGGCAAGCTCCCCTGTTAGCAGGTCTCTTTGCAGCTCCCAGCTGGTCATGTGCCAGCTGGTCACTAGCCTCTGGCTTGTGAAACCTTCTTTCCTTTGGTCCTTCCTACCCCTGGTGAGTCACGGGGGGCGGGGGCGGGAGGGAGGGCACATATGCACACTCTCTCTAACTGCCACAGTAACTGGAATTCAAATTCAAGGAGACAATCAGCCTAGCCAATGCTTTAGGAGGCATCGTTTCTGACATTTTTAATAGATTATTTTACAGCAGAGATATTAATGTTCTAAATGCTCTTTTAAACCCCCCTCTCATGTACAAGGGATCATGTTTGTATAATTCACTTTCCAAACTCTTTATACAAATAGTGCTGTTGAAATGCAGGCACTTGGAGGCTGGCAAACAGAAGGCAATTAGAGCATTACTGGATGCACTGAAGGAAATTTTGTCAAAAATGCTGGAACAAAGCCCAATTGTTATTAAAAATTCTGTGATTTCTCTATTTTAAATATGTAAGAGGAGAGCTTGAAAATCAAGTCCCTTGTGTTACAAAAGAGGCCCTTGGTCAGAAATGTAGAACTCTGTCTCAAAGGCCTGAAAGACTGGATTGACTTGTAGTTTCAGAGCAGTTTATTGATTCTAGCCTGAGTATCTTGGCCATTAAATTGTCTCCTCTTGCTAAGGGAAGTTACGATGAATTTTCCACCGTTTATAACAATGGTTCAGCACCAATTCTGTGATTTCATATTGGTAGCCTTTTGTAAATAGCTGCATATTTAGCACTATGGCAAGTAATTCGTCTATTCAGAGCACTTGCAAACCTCATGATCCTCAAGTGTTTGCTCATGTCAATTCCATACTCCGTGCGTGTGCTTGCCACATATACTAGTGCTGGAAGCTTTTCCTTCAGTGGTATAGGGGACCGGCTCTGGCTCTGGCTCTCCCTGGGGTGGCACCTGTGTGGTGCAGTGTAAGGGGCACTGCCAGCTCCCCAACCTTCAGTTTCATCTGGCAGCCATTGGTGGTTCTGGAACTTTTTGCTGCTTCAGCTTGCTTTGTTTGCTTCATCAGTGCTGTGAACCTTTTCCTGTATCACTGTCCCTCAGAGTGTTCATTTTAGTCAGACGGTCTTTGATGGGACTTTGCCTAGGGATGGGGCATCCCTTTTTCGTTGTCTCCTTTTCACAGCTGAAAAGTTCCAGTCTTATTAATCTCACTTCACATGGCAGCCGTTCCATACTCCTGATAATATTGTTGCTCTTTTCTTAACTTTTTCCAATGCCAAGATATCTTTTTCTAAGATGAGGCAAGCACATCTACATGAAGTATTCAAGATGTGGGCATACCATGGATTTATGTAGAGGCAATAAACACTTTGTGTTATTCTCTATCTGGCTTTGGCCTGTGGCAGGTTGGAGGGTTTGGAGTCTTGAACCTCCTGGGCTGGATCAGGCAATCTGGATGCAGGCTGTGGGCTTTGCCAGGCGCTGGCGGGGCACGGTGGGGGCGGTGGCAGGAAGTGGCTCTGGGCTCTGCTGCCAGTCATTGCTGTTCTCCCAGCTGAGGGAAGGGAGGGGAAGAAACAGGAAGCCTTTGGGCAGGCTGCCAAAGTCACTACTGCTGCTGTGATTGGCCAGAATCCCAGCCAGTCAGAGCAGTGGGGAGCTGTGCTTGGGAGTAGGAGGGTTGTGCTGAAGAGCCATGTTCTCCTGGGGGTGCTGCAAAGGTAACCTGCAACCCCATTGCCCAGACCGTGTGCCCCGAGACAGCTGCTGCGCCCCCGCCCCATCCAGACTCCCACTCCCTTCCCTGCGCCCTCTCCCCCACCCTGACCCTTCCCTCCTAAACCCTCCACCACCTCCCACCCAGACCCCACCCACCCTCCTGCGCCCTCTCCTGCCCAGACTCCCCACCCGCACTCTGTTCCTGTACCCCCTCCTGCCCAGACCCTCACTCCTCCCTTCTAGACCCACACTCCTAGCTTGCTCCTACACCCTCTCCCACCCAGATCCCTCAATTCCCAGCCTACTGCTGCACCCCCTCTCTTGCCCAGACTACGTTGTCAGGGACGACATCAGTGAGGTGTTTTGTCTACAGGTCAGTAGCTCCCAACCTGAAAAAGGTTCTCTACCCCTGCTCTGTCCTTTTCTTAATGATCCCAAGCATTCTGGTTGTTTTTGCTTTTTTTTTTTTTTTTTTGCTACTGAGTCACACTCAGTGGATGTTTTCAGAGAACTATCCACAGTGACTCGAAGATCTGTCCTGAGAAATAAAAGCTTATTTAGTCCCAGTCACTTTATATGTGTAGCTGAGATTATGTATTCCAATATTCATTAGTTTACATTTGTCAACATTGAATTTCATCTGCTATTTTGTTACCCAGTCACCTAGTTTTGTAAGGTACTTTTGAATTTCATCACAGTCTGCTCTGAACTTAATTATCTTGAGCAGTTTAGTGTCATCTGCAAATTTTGTCACTTTCCTGCTTACCCCTTTCTTCGGATCATTTATGAATATGTTGAATGGTATTGGTCCCAGTACAGATCCCTGGGGGACACCACTAGTTACCCCCCCTCTAGTTATGTATCCATGAGAGGCCTTTCCATCTTATCCTGTAGTCGCAGAGAGGTAGCCATGTTTGTCTGTATCTTCACAAACCAAAAAAGCAGTGATGTAGCACTTTAAAGATTTACAATATAGTTTATTACGTGATGAGTTTTGATAGGGCAGACCTGCTTCTTCACATCTGGAAATAGTGCTGAAAAATTATGTCCAGATTTGAAGAAGTGGGTCTGCCCCTATGAAAGCTCATCACCTAATAAATTATTTTATAAGTCTTTAAAGTACTACATGACTGCTTTTTTCTCTTACGCCATCACAGCTTTCTTTGCTGAAGAGCCTTTGATAAGGGACCTTGTCAAATGCTTTTGGGAAATCTATGTACACAGTGTCCACTGGATCCCCCTTATGCGCATGCATGTTGGCCCCCCCCACACCCTAAAAGAGTTCCAGTTGATCAGTGAGGTGTTATTTTCCTTTACATAAACCACGTTGACTTTCATGTTCATCTACGTGTCTGATAATTCTGTTCTTTTCAATAGTTTCAACCAATTTCCCCGGTACTGAAGTTAGACTTACCAGCCTGTAATTGCCAGGATCATCTCCAGAGCCTCTTTTAAAAAGTTGGCATAGAATCATCGGGTTGAATGAGACTTCAGGAAGTCATCAGGTCCAACTCCCTGCTCAGAACAGGACCAATCCCTACTAAATCATCCCAGTCAGGGCTTTGTCAAGCTGGGGCTTAAAAACTGTTAGGGATGAAGATTCCGCCACCTCTCTAGGTAACCTATTCCAGTGCTTCACCGCTCTCCTGGTAAAATTGTTTTTCCTAATATCCAACCTAGACCTCTCCCACTGCAGCTTGAGACCATTGCTCATTGTTCTGTCATCTGTCAGCACTGAAAACAACCTCTCTCCATCCTCTTTGTAATCCCCCTTCAGGTAGCTGAAGGCTGATAACAAATCCTCCCTCACTCTCCTCTTTTGTGGAGTAAATAAGCCCTAATCCCTCAGCCTCTCTCCATAAGTCATGCACTCTAGCCCCTTAATCATTTTTGTTGCTCATCACATTCGCCATCCTCCAGTCATTTGGTACAGAAGATGATTTGAAAGGTAGGTAACAAGCCATAGTTAGCAGTTCTGCGATTTCATATTTGAATTCTTTCGGAACACTTTGGTGAATGCTACCTAGTCCTGGTGACTTATTACTGTTTAGTTTGTCAGTTTCAAAATCTCCTCTAATGTCCCTTTAGTCTGGGATCCTGCCTCATATTTGTCACCTAAAAATAATGGTTCAGGTTTGGGAATCTCTCCTGCAGCCATGAAAATGGATGAAAAGAATTAATTTAGTTTTTGCAATATGACCTTATCCTGTGTTGCCCCTTTCGCATCTCAATTGTCCAGTGGCTCCACTGGTTGTTGTCCTTCTTCTGATGTACTTAAAAACATTTTACTGTTACTTTGTGCTTTTGGCTAGCTGTTCTTCAATTTCCTTTTTCACCTTCCTAATTGTATTTTTACACTTCATGTGAGAGAGTTTATGCTCCTTTCTGTTTTGCTCACTAGAATTTAATTTTCACTCTTTAAATGATGCCTTCTTATCTTTCAATGCTTCTTTTACTTGGTTGTTAAGCCACAGTGGCACTTTTTGGATCTCTTACTGTGTTTTTTAATACACAGTATACATTTAAGTTAGACCTCTTTGTTGTGTTTTGAAAAATGTCAATGCAGCTTGCAGAGATTTCACTTTTGGCACTGCTCTCTTTAAGTTTGTTTAACCTCTTCATTTTTGTATAATTCCTTTTCTGAAATGAAACTCCGTAGGTCTGGGCTGCTGTGATGCTTTTTCCCACTGCAGGGATGTTAAATTTAATTACATTATGGTCACTATTTCCAAATGTTCCAGCTATATTCACTTGTGGAGCAGATCCTGCCCCCCCCCCCCCTTAGGACTAAATCAAAGAGATGTCCACAAATTTTATCTCTGCATCCCACCCTGAGATGTGTACCTCAAAATCCCCCCTTTATTATTGAGCTTTTTGTTTCTGTAGCCCCTCTAATCTTTATTATTTTGTAGTCACTATCACCACCCTGATCAGGTTGTCAGTAATGTATTTACTGCTATATGCGTATTACTATCCATAGAAATTGAATGGGGCAGTTTGAGTTTCTAAATGCTCAATATTCGGACAGAGGGTTCTGTATTTTTTCTTCTCCTCTCTTCTGTCCCCTTCCACATCCCTCTTCAGGGACCCCTCTCATGAGAGCCTCCTGATACAGAAGATAGGAGGTTTCCTACAGAGGGCTTTGGTGGAAAAGGTTACTCACAATACAGGAACAAGGGGATCCACTCCCAGTTCTTTGTAATCCCAAAAGTGGTTTATGTCCCACTCTGGACCTGTGAGATCCCCATAAATATCTACAGAAAATGATGTTCCATGTGGTGTCTCTTGTCACTCTCACTTCCGCCCTGGTTCTGGGAGACTGATACACTGCCCTTAACGTGAAGGATGCATACTTTCACACAGTGATCTTTCCAGGCCACAGATGCTTTCTATGATTCATGGTGGGCACCGACCACTACCAGTTCATGGTCTTTCCATTCAATCTTATGACAGCCTTAAGCGTGTTCACCAAGTGTATGTCTATGGCAGCTGCTTACACCTGTATCTCTCCTGGTCCCAAGTCCAAAGGGATGTCATGGCTCTGTAGGCCATGTGCAGATCCCTCTGCCTGCATTAACAAAACTGCAAAAGTCTGTTATTTCCAGTGTAGAAGATAGTTTGTTGGAGCCATGCTAGACTTCACCCATACCGGAACATTTCTGTTGCAGGAGAGACTGTATCCTTAACCCAGTGAGGTCCTGGAATAAGCTCCTTTCACTCGATCAAGTTAATTTCAGACACTTCTGACCTCAACTGGGGGGTTCATCTTGGCAACTTCCAGACCCAATGCAAGCAGTCCTCACGGGAGATGACATTGTGCATAAACATCAAAGAATTTAGATAAGTGTCATTGGGTTCTGAGTTCTTTCTCCTGCATCGGTGAAGCAAAGTTGACCTACAATACAGACTCTGTTTTACCTCAACAGGCAAAGCAGAGCATGCTTGTTGGTGCTCTGCGGGATTTCTTCATTAATCATACATTCCACCTGGAGGTGTATTGCCTTCCCGGTGTCAAGAACATAATGGCAGATTGCCACAAGTTATCACTTCATCTCGAGGTGTCCCAGACACTCTTCTGGAGGTGGGGAGCTCCCTAAACAGACCTGTTTGCCACCAGACAGAATATGAAGTATCATCATTTCTGTTCCCTTCAAGATTTGGGCAAGGATTTTCTCTATGAAGCCTTCCTCCTGTTATGGTTGGAGGGTCCAGTGTATGCATTCTCATCAACAGAGTCCTGTCACTTTTGACCTTTGACAGGGCATTTGTCGTCATGATTGTTCTGGTATGGCTTCACCAGTAATGGTTTGGCAAACTGACGAACCTGGTGGTGACCATGCTCCAGCCCCTCCCCCATGGCTAGACCTCTTCTCTCAGGTTAAGGGGTGTCTCCTGCATATTAACCTTACCTCTATCCACAGATGCTCTGAAGCTGAATTTGGAGGAACAAGCCTGCTCTAGAGAGGTCTAGGAAATCCTTCTGGAAAGCAGGAGACCTTTCCCTTGGGTGATTTGCCCTGCAAAATGGATGAGATTCTGTCACTGGGAGTCACAGCATAGCACCTCTCCATTATGCAGTTCCATGCAATCTATACTAGATTACTTGGCTCCATGCTAAAAACCAAAGGTTCACCATCTCTTTTGTCAGAGTGCGTCTAGCAGGTATTTCTGCTTTCTGTTCCCTGATGTAAGGCCAGATGGTGTTCTCACATGACATGCAGCCCACTTCCTGAGAGACTTTTCCTGCTGGCCTCAGCTCCTGTCACCCAGTGTGCATTAATTCAGTTCTGAGAAGGGTCACAGGCCACCACTTTGAGCCCATGTGCTCCTGATTGCTTTCCAACTTGGCATGAAAGATAGCATCTTGGGACGATAACATCGGAGAGATGTCGGAGCTTAAAGCCCTGACATTGGAATCACCATATGCAATCTTCTGTGAGGACAGAGTCCAATTGCAACCCCATCTGGCCTCCCTGCCAAATGTGTGTTGTCCTTCCACATGAACTAAGACGTCTTCCTCTTGTTGTTTCTCCGTAAGCCACACACCACTAATAAGGAAAAGAGGCTGTGTGGCCTGGATGTCAGATGAACCCTGACTTTTTAACCTGGAGTTTACCAAGCTGTTCTTCGGGTGAACAGGTTTGCTTCATGGTGGACTGAATGAAGGGCCTTCCATTGTTGTCACAAAGGACATCCAAGTGGATCACTTCTTGCATCGGCTCTTGTTACGTGCTGGCACAGGTCCCACAGCTTCCAGTGGGGGCCCATTTGACCAGAGTTCAGGCATTGGCAAGCAGCCTTCTTGGAGCATGTCCCCATCCAGTGCATCTGTAAGTGTTGTGATGGGGTCTTTTGTTCATGTGTTCATGGCATGTTATGCCATCACTCAGCAAACCAGACACGACTCTGGGTTTGCAGAGCTGTGGTGTAATCTACATGTATATGAACTTGTAGTGCCTGGATTAGTACTGCTTGATATTCACATAGTTTAGAAAGGGCATAAACAAGCACTCAAAGAAGAAAACACATTTTATCTTTTTCCATTAGTGATCTTCTTCGAGATGTACTTCTGGATGATCCATGTCAGCAAAATGTCTAGTGGCCTGAAATCAGATTAGCCAGGTGGGCTGCCCGTTGCTCACCACTGACTGAAGTGGTGCCTTGAATGAGTAATACTACAAGTCCATCCAGACTTCCACTTGCATTACCTCTCCTTTCCCTCCCATTAATAACTACTGCCTCCCAGTTAGGAACAATCCCAGAAATACTGTTCTGGTATCGCTATGGTCTGAAGAGGTGGGTGTGTCCCATGAAAGCTCACCTAATAAATTATTTTGTTAGTCTTTAAAATGCCGCTTTACTGCTTTTTTGTTTTGATAGAAATACTCTGTTGCTATAAGAATTATATCTCTAACTTTCTGGTGATTTGTACAGTATCTGGAGTTAACAGGAAATACTTTATCTGCCAGCAGTCTTGAAGAAAGATATTTTGTCAAAATGCATAAGTCTTTAGTGAGACAGGGTACTGTGTGTATGTTGTGAGGGATGGACCATGGAAAGGTGCATTGAAAGATGGGAGGCAAGAGAGCAGGTAAAGCAGATAAAAAGAGTAAGAGGACTAGAATAAAGTGCATTGGAAAACGTGACATGAAATGTGAAATCCATATTTTTTCCTCTGAATCTGGGTCAGAAAAGATGAGAACTGTACTGCTTTCAGTGCGTCTCGTGGTCTGGCAGCAACAGTGAATAATTTGACCTGCATTTCTGTTAAAATGAATTTTGCTGTGGCTCCTGTAAGGGACCTTTTTATGTTCCAACACTATAAAGAAGAATAAGGGGAACTCAGGAATAACATGATTAGGGAGAGCATGTTCTGCAGTGCAGGGAACGTGATTAGGGAGAGCACGTGCTGCAGTGCAGGGAACATATTGGGAAGGGCACTCTGTCACTTTAAAAGAAACTAGTGACCTGCCTGTTGGAGGAGGGGCAGTTTCCTGAGAATCAGGTGCATGTCTGGAGCGATGATGTCATCCTTCAACTAGACTAGCCTGAGAGAGACGGATGCAGGGGAAGGAATGTTTTCCTAATAGCTGGCTTCCAGTTGAGAGGAGGAAACTGACAGAGCTGGAGCACTGACCGAGCAGTTTGTGAGTATCAGATACAGAACTATTGCTTAAATCATCTGAAATCTGCAGCAGTGAACTGCAGGCTTAATGGTAACACACACAGCTTCATTCTAAGTTGAGAACTGTGGACAGACTATAAAACTGTTCTGCTACAAACATCCTATGTCAGCAGACACTTTGGATGTTGCTTTTGAATAAGCTTTCATGGACAATATTGTTGACCTCTTCTTACAGCACCATGAGCAAGCTAGATGGTTTGTTCAAGGATTCAGACTGCTTTCTTGCATTTAAAGAACCCGTATGGTAGCATTTGTTTCTGGTATAGTGTGGTAGTATGTGTGACAAGAGTGGATACTTGGCCTTCAAAGACTATCTGGTAACCTCAGTCTTTCATTGCTAGCTTGTAATTGATTTAACTAATTAATGCAAGCAGTTATCAACAACAGATAAGAAAAGCTTGACTACTGGAGAGATCATATATTGTTTTTTTGTGATTTTAATTTCTTGCTAGTACTGCAGGAGGTGAGGAAGAGGGTGTGAAGGCAAGTTTATGCATAGTAACCTGAAAACTTAGGTACATAAGTTTCTTGGGGTAAGGATTGTGTTTGTGTCTCTCTTTGTGCAATGCTTAGTACCATGGAGTCCCATTTCAGACTTTAGCTTCTGCCTACTACTCCAATATAACTATTTTCTTAACTGTCTTGAGAAGAATGCCAAAGATATTAAGGAGAAAGAAACACTACATGGTACTGTTGCTGCTGGTTTACATTTATATTCCCATTGATGTCAAAACTTACACCATGGCTGAATTACTTTTCCTTTCACTATTCTATCTCTCCAGTAATTAAATAACATTCAACAATGAACAAACAAAATATATGAACTTCAAAACAGAAACGGGGTGTCCTTTAAATGGTCATATCACTTTTTGGTAGTAACAGATATCAGAGATTCCCCATACTTCAGATGTGAAAAATGCTAGATTTAGTGTGTCCTTACCTGAAAATCCAGCCCTACATGGAAGGAGTGACCAAGCTGGCGCCAGTATGCATGATAAGAGCAAAGTACTGTTTGCCCCAACTGCTATGGATTTTTTTGTCATACCTTCAGATTTCAAGAGAGTTTTTTATAAGGAGGGGAGTACTTCTTCCTAATCCATTTACTGCTAGCATAAACCTGGGTGGAAGAAGAGGAGCTTTCCTGCTTCTAATTCTACACTTCTCTTGTTTTGTTTGTTTGTTTGTGTTAATGTACCACCAAAGAGCCCCAGCCATCTGTCAAGATCCTTTTGTGCTAGGTGCTGTACAAACCCACAACAAGATGATGGAATGGCATCAGAAAAGTATTCGCTAGCAAATATTTTAGACATGTATTCTTTGCAAATGGAAACTGATTTTTTTCTGCAGCATTTTTCATAAAGATGTGTGTTATATTTCAAATTTAAATCTGTACTCCAGTTGTGGTGGTCACTTATTTTAAACTGTTGGCAGTAATAAATGTACACTGAACTCAGTCCTGGAGGTGTATGGTCTCATGAGGCTGAAATGCACTAAAGAAGGATCTGATGCTCCTAGATAAGTTGTTGTATGTAATTTAAAATACAACATTTTGGTAGACCAAGGTAATTCAAAATGCAGAACCAGTTCCTCAGTTCTGGGCAAGGAACACAGATGTGCAGAGTTGCATCTCTCATTCCCCTTGTTGTTGGCTGGTCTGTACTAGACAGGCTGCTATTCCCTGCCCATTTGCCAATGATAGAAGATCCCTGCTTGGAGGGGAGTCCTGACACACCCATTTCTCCAAATCATTCCCTGTGTGCTGGCCCTTGAAGGTATACTTGGGGGTATAAAAATCTATAAAATGTCTATCTCACCCGAAGACCAATGTTCCCTGTAAGCTGAGTGCTTGGATGGCCACCCAGGAAAAATTCAGGTGCCACCCAGCTGATTAGCAGAGCACTCAGAGCTAGCAGGATGTGTTTTTTTAAAGTGGTGCACATATTAAAATTTATTCCACTCATGGATGGAAAAAATCAGAGGGAACACTTCCAAAGATGCCCATGCTCCAACCAGCTCATCCAAGTCTACTGTCATTTGGCTGGTGAAGTAGTGCAGTATGTGTGGCCCGTCTCTGGGCTTCTGTACAAATGACTTTATACTGGAGGGATGAGTTTGGGTATTCCATTCTAAACCTTTCTTGAGGCATTCACTTAACTTATCTCTTTATTAAATATGTTGCTGTACGTAGGTCTTTTTGAACATTTTATAGTTTCTAGGCTGAGTTCACTGGTTTGCAAAATTTACTATACACAATTTTAAAATGGGTTAAGTAGATGCTCAAGAGATCCCCCTGCCCAAATAGCGGTAAACTCAAAAAACCTCTCAAATAAATGTAAAGCTAAAGCCTGGGATTCTGCTACCTGTTTCTACCGCCTGTGCTGCAACCCTGATCCTTATGTAATGGATGGGGCCATGGTGGAGTGAACACTCCACTACACCTGATTCTCAACTAGTTAAAGTTCTCCCAGGAATATTATAGTAGCAGTTGTAGTTGTATCTTCAGCCTTAATTTATGGTGAGACGTGTCAGCTTTCTCTGTCTAACATGTCCAAGTTTGTTGTGGAGAATCTAGCACTCTAAATGTATAGAACACAGTTCTGTGGCACCTCCATTCACAGTGAAGATACATTTACATACATTCATATTATATATTGTCTTTACATTCCTTGTTAGAATTATGCTGGTATCTGTGAAGAAGTCCTTTTTAACAGCTGCTTCCTTGACTGTTTCCGAGGGTAATCAAATCGTCATTGCCCAAAGCAACTACAAAAAGATAGTCCACACCAAATTCAAAATAACCGTAACCTGATCATGTCTAACTACACATTTTCCTTCTACTTTCATATCTATGATTTTGAGACAGTCAGAACAGTTGCTGGACTCATTACAACTGCCTGGGACAAATCATCTCTCTGTCTTCCCTTTGCATCAACCACACAGCCAAAAGACCTCTCAGATTGCAATTGTTCTCAGTTCAGAAGAGTCTCCCTCCCTCCCGTTGGGTTACCTGACCTCGCCCTGCTCTTCTAAGGGTTAACCCTTTCCCTGAATTCATTCGTGACAGTAATGTTGTAGTCCCAATTAGTATGCAGTGGTGTCCATTTCTGATTGTCTAAATTTAGTATTGTGTGTTACTTTCTGTACTGGACATATACACTGTTTCTCATATATATCAGTCTCACATACCCTAACCATGAGATCTCCATTAAACCAACCAGCTTTCTTTAACTGTGAACCTCTTTGTGGACAGACTGTGATTGTCTAGCAGGGTTTATGAGATGAGAAGGATATCTTAATTTTCAGAAACGTTAAACTCATGCTTTCTGTATGAGGAAATCACATCTCATGGAGAAAAGTGTGACGCTGATAGGTTGCATTGTTTTGGCCTTTAATAGCTGAATTTTACCACTGAACATAAGAACATAAGAATGGCCATACTGGGTCAGACCAAAGGTCCATCCAGCCCAGTATCCCGTCTGCTGACAGTGGCCAATGCCAGGTGCCCCAGAGAAGGAGAACAGAAGACAATGATCAAGTGATTTATCTCCTGCCATCCATCTCCTGCCCTTGTACTGAAGGCTAGGGCACCATACTTTACCCCTGGCTAGCCATTTATGGACCTAACCTGCAAAAATTTATCGAGCTCTTTTTTAAACCCTAATAGAGTCCTGGCCTTCACAGCCTCCTCGGGCAAGGAGTTCCACAGGTTGACTGTGTGCTGTGTGAAGAAAAATTTCCTTTTATTAGTTTTGAACCTACTACCCATCAATTTCATTTGGTGTCCCCCAGTTCTTGTATTATGGGAAAAGGTAAATAATTTTTCTATATTCACTTTCTCCACACCATTCATGATTTTATATACCTCTATCATATCGCCCCTCAATCGCCTCTTTTCCAGACTGAAGAGTCCCAGTCTCTCTAGCCTCTCCCCATATGGGACCCGTTCCAAACCCCTAATCATCTTAGTTGCCCTTTTCTGAACCTTTTCTAATGCCAATATATCTTTTTTGAGGTGAGGAGACCACATCTGCACACAGTGCTCAAGATGTGGGCATACCATAGTTTTATATAGGGGAAGTATGATATCTTTTGTCTTATTATCTATCCCTTTTTTAATAATTCCTAACATCCTATTTGCTTTACTAACTGCCGCTGCACACTGTGTGGATGTCTTCAGAGAACTATCCACTATAACTCCAAGATCCCTTTCCTGATCTGTCGTAGCTAAATTTGACCCTATCATGTTGTACGTGTAATTTGGGTTATTTTTTCCAATGTGCATTACCTTACACTTACCCACATTAAATTTCATTTGCCATTTTGCTGCCCACTCACTCAGTTTGCTGAGATCTTTTTGTAGTTCTTCACAATCGCTTTTGGTTTTGACTGTCCTGAACAACTTGGTGTCATCTGCAAACTTTGCCACCTCACTGCTTACCTCATTTTCTAGATCATTGATGAACAAGTTGAACAGGATCGGTCCCAGGACTGAGCCCTGGGGAACACCACTAGTTACCCCCCTCCATTGTGAAAATTTACCATTTATTCCAACCCTTTGTTTTCTGTCTTTTAACCAATTCCCGATCCATGAAAGGATCTTTCCTCCTATCCCATGACCGCCTAATTTACATAAAAGCCTTTGATGTGGGACCGTGTCAAAGGCTTTCTGGAAATCTAGGTATATTATGTCCACTGGGTGCTCCTTGTCCGCATGTTTATTAACCCCTTCAAAGACTTCTAATAGATTAGTTAGACACGACTTCGCTCTGCAGAAACCATGCTGACTTTTGCCCAACAATTCATGCTCTTCTACGTACCTTGCAATTTTATTCTTTACTATTGTTTCTACTAATTTGCCTGGTACTGATGTTAGACTTATCGGTCTATAATTGCCAGGGTCTCCTCTAGAGCCTTTTTTAAATATTGGCGTTATATTGGCCGTCTTCCAGTCATTGGGTACTGAAGCGGATTTAAAGGATGGGTTACAAACCACTGTTAATAACTCCGCAATTTCACATTTGAGTTCTTTCAGAACCCTTGGGTGAATACCGTCTGGTCCTGGAGACTTGTTACTCTTCAGCTTATCAATTAACAGTTAATAAGATTTTCAAAAGCAGTTTTGTAATGTAGATGAGTGAGATGCTTTATGACTCTAGGCTGAGGAGAACAAATCAAGAATCCAGAACGTACCAGGATTAGTCTACAGAGTGAAATCAGGAAAATTATACTTCTACCTGTTAATTTCTTTAACTACTAAATGTATATATTTTTTTCATTGTAACATATATTGCCATGAAAGATACGGGTTGTCAGAAAGTAAAGTGGGTTGCTCCAAGTTTGATTTGGGAACCCTGTTAATTGCTCTTATAAATAGATATTTTTCATTTCTGAATATATACTACTTGGAATTTGTTTGTATTTTGGTGTATTGGGAGAAAAGCTCTTCAGCTCATGAAGCAAAACAGTAAATCTAACAAACATGGCAAAACCATGTTTTATATATTTAGCTGTTTGCTAGCTGGAAGATGGGAATAGTCAGTGTGTTCTAGAAATCCAGTTTTTGCTAGTACCTACAACAAGAAAACTATTCTTTGTGTTTCTTGCTAAATCACTGTAAAGACCTTTGAAGGAGGAAGAAGAAACATCATTTGCATGAAATCTTATAGTTTCCCTATTTTTGGAATAGTTCATTTACAAACAAAAGACCTGTTTCTGAAAGACTTTGGAATGAAGTCAAATATGGGTTGATTTCTCAGTGGATTAGAATGACTTGACTCTTCAGTATCTGTGTCATTGTGTTCCTTTTCATCCTTATTAGTGAACCAGGCAAATACAACTTAAATGGGGCTACTATAAGGTGGGTGCAAAACTGGCTGGCTAACTGTACTGAGAGAGTAGTTATTAGTGTTTCTCAATCTTGTTGGAAAGGTGTAACAAGTGGGGTTCCGCAGGGGTCTGTTTTGGGACCAGTTCTGTTCAATATCTTCATCAAGGATTTAGATATTGGCATAGAAAGTATACTTCTTGAGTTTGCAGATGATAACAAGCTGGGAGGGGTTGCAACTGCTTTGGAGGATAGGGTCATAATTCAAAATGATCTGGGCAAATTGGAGAAATGGTCTGAGGTAAACAGGATGAAGTTTAATAAAGACAAATGCAAAGTGCTCCACTTGGGAAGGAACAATCACAAATACAGAATGGGAAGAGACTGTCTAGGAAGGCGTATGGCAGAAAGTGATCTAGGGGTTATAGTGGACCACAAGCTAAATATGAGTCAACTGTGTGATGCTGTTGCAAAAAAAGCAAACATGATTCTGGGATGCATTAATAGGTGTGTTGTGAGCAAGACATGAGAAGTCATTCTTCCGCTCTACTCTGTGCCGGTTAGGCCTTAGTTGGAGTATTGTGTCCAGTTCTGGGCACCGCATTTCAAAAAAGATGTGGAGAAATTGGAGAGGATCCAGAAAAGACCAACCAGGATGATCAAAGGTCTAGAGAACATGACCTATGAAGGAAGGCTGAAAGAATTGGCTTCGTTTACTTTGGAAAAGAGAAGATTGAGGGGGGACACGATAGCAGTTTTCAGGCATCTAAAAGGGTGTCATAAGGAGGAGGGTGAAAACTTGTACTTCTTGGCCTCTAAGGATAGAACAAGAAGCAATGGTCTTAAACTGCAGCAAGGGAGGTTTAGGTTGGACATTAGGAAAAAGTTTCTAACTGTCAGGTTGGTCAAACCCTGGAATAAATTGCCTAGGGAGATTGTTGAATCTCCATCTGTGGAGATACTTAAGAACAGGTTAGATACATGTCTATTAGGGATGGTCTAGACAGTACTTGGTCCTGCCATGAGGGCAGGGGGCTGGACTTGATGACCTCTCGAGGTCCCTTCCAGTCCTAGTATTGTATGATTCTGTCTGCTACTTCCATTTTCTTAGATAGAAAATTTAGTCCTACACTATTAAAATTTGTGGTATAGTAATACCTGCATCTGCATCATGCAAATTGCAAGAGGCCTGTTTAATTTGTCTGTGTATAGTCTTGCTGCCTTCTCTGTTAATCCTTTTAAAACTAAACAAAAAAATTGACGTGGGAGAGAAATATTCAATGCTGTGTAGCGCTGTTCTGTGTTTGTCTGCCTCACTTCTGTCTGAGGCAGTTGCGTGGATTGTTGTATAATTGTTAACATTGCTGTCAGCTCCTGTAGCCCGAGGGGCTTCAGTACTTGACCGCAACTGTTTAGTGGTTGCCTTCCTTCCCTAATTCAGGAGGTGACAAAAAGATATTGGAGGAATGCAGATATATCCTCTATTTTATTCCCTTGAATGGTACACAAGCTACAAAATTTACCACTGAAAATCTGAAAAAATATTACCATGGTATGCCCATCGGCCAGATCCTCTGCCTGGGTAACCTGGTGTAGCTCCCTCTTTATAAAGATATGCTATGCTGGTTGGCATTAGCTGAGGATCTGGCCACATACTTATGGTTTGAGAATGGAATCACATTTTGACATCTGAATAGTCTGGCTGTCAGTGGTAGGTAAAGCCAATTTCTCTTAACCATCTAATGCGGACTGTATAAGAATCTCAGACAGGATCAGAGAGCCTTGTTTAACCGAATTATCAAATTGGCTTTTTCCAGTTGTGGCTGCTGTGTGATTTTTTTTTAATTGGCTTAACTTGAATTTCAGCTATGATGGACAGCATGTATTGTTTTGTACTGGGGAAATATTGTAAAAACACTCATGTTCTGCCTCATGCCCTTAATCCCAAGGATAAAATGAAATGACAAAATTACAATGGTAAACCTCAGTTAGAAGGTCACTAATAACAGGTATGTTGTCAATTAGCTGAAACTGCTGAGAATTCCAAGTAACACTAGGCCCATGGGTGGCAGTGAACCTCTCAGGACCCTGCCTTTTCTGGATGAGTCCTCTCACCTCCACCATGCTTCCATGGCCAGAGGAGTCTTGGGATGTCTGGAACCCTAACCCACCCCTTTTGCCTACCAGAGGAGTCTCAGGCTCAACCCAAATGCACCAGTTTGCCTGACCAGCCCCAGCCCAGCATTCACTGACAGCGGCTCCAGCCGTAGAAGGCAGGGTTTTCCCTTGCCTATTGTATTTGCCACCCATGACTAGCTGAGTAATCCAGACTGCCAAATACCAATTATAGCCGAATAGCTGAAAGTCTGTGGATGTTTTTATTAAATCCTTTATTTTACTCCTGCTTTTTATGCCACTGTGAGCTAACAGAATCCAAGTAAAAAGTGCTTTTTGAAGAACTGGTCTGCTACAACCTATCCCAACTTTAATATTTGAATGTTTAGGTAATTGACATGTATCAAGGCATTCGTGTAAGGTGTGCAGGATAGACATACTGGCCCTACTTTTACAGCTGCGATCAAATCAGAAGAATCTGTTTCAAGATGTACATTTTCTGATACAGTTCCAATATATTAAACTTCAGTGTGGTCGGCCCTCTGATGCCCCATGCTTTGCCAAAAGAGAATCAGGAACAATCATAACAGATAGTTGGTTTGGATATAGCGGTGTATACGCACACAACTCAAATGACCCTGCTTCAAGTTTTAGGTAACTAAATGTAGTATTAGAAGAAAGAATGCTACCTTTTGTGTATGAAGTTTGTATTCATAGACAGCCTTATCTTGTCTGCCTGACGCAGGCTTTGAGCAACACATGATTTTATCAGTAACAGAGAGGGAGCTGTGCTCGTCTACATACTATCAAAACAAAAAAGCAGTCAGGTAGCACTTTAAAGACTAACAAAATAATTTATTAGGTGAGCTTCCATGGGACAGACCCACTTCTTCAGACCATAGCCATACCAGAACAGACTCAATATTTAAGGCATAGAGAACCAAAAACAGTAATTAAAGTTGACAAATCAGAAAAAAATTATCAAGGTGAGTAAATCAGAGAGCTTCGATTACTGTTTTTGGTTCTCTGTGCCTTAAATATTGAGTCTGTTCTGGTATGGCTATGGTCTGAAGAAGGGGGTCTGTCCCACGGAAGCTCACCTAAAAAATTATTTTGTTAGTCTTTAAAGTGCTACTTGACTGCTTTTTTGTTTTGATGATTTTATCAGGATCAGTTCTGGGATTCAGTCATACCCCGAGATACACCCATTTGGGTTACAAGAATTCAACTTTATGAGGAGTTTCATTTAATACCCCTACTTCGGCTTACGAGGCATTTCTTTGCATTTACGAGGACCGATTTGGATTTCACGCGCCTCACGAGCAGCTGAGTGCTGCAAGTCGAGAGCCACCATGAGGTCATCTTCACAGTTGTATAGTTGGTGCATGTTGCATTGAGTTCTCTCAGAGTACTCGTGGTTTGCTAGTTTATAGCAGTGATAATCTCATGCATCATGCCCCCAAATGAAGAAAGTGCTAAAAAACTAAGTCAGGAGATAGAAGAGCTAAAAAAAGACAGAAAAGCCATACCTTTAAGTGTAAAATTGGATGTGATAAAGTGTATTGATTAAGGACAGCGTAACAAAGATGTGATGCAGGCACTCCATTTATCTTCGTCTACTGTGCATAGTATCTACATGCAAAAGGAAAAAAATATTGAAAACTGTTGAGACTGCTGTTGGTGGTGCTGTCATTGAGTAGGCACCCCATTATGCAGAATCATAGAATCATAAAACAATACAGCTGGAAGAGACCTAAAACAGCCATCGAGTCCAGCCACCTGCTCTAAGCAGGACCAAACCCATCAGATCAGCCCAGCAAGGGCTTTGTCGAGGCGAGACTTAAACACCTCCAGGGATGGAGACTCCACTACTTCCCTGGGTAGACCATTCCAGTGCTTCACCACCCTTGAGAAACTTTTGTTGCAATGGGTAGAGGATTCGGTGAAACACCACATGACTCTTAGCTTTCTTCTCATAAGAGAAAAGGTATTATCATTGTTTGAGCGATTGAAGGCACATGCGATTGAGGAGGGTGATGATATGGCCAAGGATTTGAACTTTAAAGGCAGTAATGGATGGTTCGACCGCTTTGGGAAGAGGGCACTCTTGCATAGCCTCAAGGTTACAGGCGAGGCAGGATCCACCAATCTTACAGCAGGCAGTGCCTTTCCTGAGAAGCTGAAGAAAATTATCCAAGGCAACTACACTAACAAACAGATTTTCAGTATGGACGAGACTGGTTTGTTTTGGAAGCGAATGATGTCTCATACCTACATCTCCAATGACCAAAAGCAAGCCAAAGGACATAAAGCCTCTAAAAACAGGTTAACGTTGCTTGGTGGCAGTGGTGGGGGCGACATAAAGCTCAAACCTTTGCTCGTATACCATTTGGAAAATCAGTGGGCTTTGAAAGGTATCAATAAGATAAGTCTTCCAGTGATTTGGCGTTCAAATAGAAGTGTGTGGGTGACCCAACAAGTGTTTCTAGACTGCATGCAGAGTTACTTTTGTCCTTTCATCGAAAAATATTGCAAAGAAAATAACCAAGACAACAAAGCACTTTTAATCATCGACAATGCTCCAGGCCATCCAGCAAAAATTGTTGATTACTGTAGCAATGTTCAGGTTGTATTTTTGCCTCCGAACACAACGTCTTTGCTACAGCCGATGGACCAAGGTGTTATTGCTACAGTTAAGGCTTACTGTATGCAGCTTGTGATGAAGTACCTCGGTGGTGGTTTGGACAAGAGTGACAAGGTGACAATCAGAGAATAATGGAAAAATTACAACATAAAAATGGCCATTGAAAACATAGCAACTGCTTGGGACAAAGTGACAGCGAACACTATGAATGCTGTTTGGAAAAAAGTTCTTCCTGAGGCTGTGCACGTCTTTCAGGGTTTGAATCCGTGAAGAAGACGATCTGTGATGACATTGTACAGCTGGCAGTGAAAGCAGGTTTTGACAAGGTCGACATTGAAGATGTGCAAGAGGTGGTGGAATCTCACTCTGAAGACCTGACGGATGACGAGCTAATTCAACTAGAAAAAGAGCATTTGAAGGAGGAGGCTGAACATTTGAAAGAAGGGAAATTTGACAAAGAGGAAGAACCAGTAAAAGAATTTGGCATAAAACAGTTACACAACTTGTTTTCCAGTATCAATAGTGCTTATGCTTTGGCGGATGAAAACGACAGCAATTTTGAAAGAGCTGGGAAAGCTAAAATTCTCGTGAGAGAATTGATTGAATGTTACAAACAACTGTATGACAGAAAAGTGCGAGAAGGCAAGCAGACAAGTATTTTATCTTTTTTTCGTCCAGCCACCCTGGCGGTGGCTGCTGCTGCTATGCTTCTGCCGAGCCTCAACCTTCAACCTTTGGCATCTCTTGTCCTCCCATTGCAATGGAAGAGGAAGAAGACGATGATGTTGATGATCCAGAAATTATGGAGTGTGAAGAACTCAGCCACTCTTCATCCTCCTCACCTTTGCCTTAATTTTCTACTTCATTCTCACCAATGCCACCATCACCAACCAACGAACAGCAGTGACTCTCCTCACAGTCTCCCTCACCTCATCTTCTCGCTTTTCCACACAAGGTCAACTTGTTCGCGGAGTGTGATATCATTTATTTCTTTTGTCTTTACTGTTCTGTTCTTTTTTGCATTAGAGGTTGAATTACATAAACATTGAGTATCATATGTATGTTTTGTTTGTGAGCATAGTCTTAAGTGTACAGTGCATAATAGCTACAAAAGAGCTTAACAGGAGCATGTAAACAGCCATATTATAGAGTAATTAATGAAGGGAAAATGCCTTGTTAGGTTGTGTTATGATAACTAATGTTAACTATTGAAGTAAGTGTGTTTGTTTTAATGGGATTTGGTGTTTTAGCATAAATGGGTGTAAATTTTGGGGCTCAGGAACACACAAAAATTTTTCCCATTGAAATTAATGGTAATTACATTTTTGACTTACAAGAATTCGCCCTAGGGGGGTTTTCAGGAACGAGTTACCCTTGTAAGGTGGGGGAAGACTGTAATTGTTTTATGAAGGAAGAGTTATTTAAATTTAGCCTTGCAACTGTAAATTCTAAATATAGGGTCAGAAGGTGGTATGTCCTTTGATTTCAGTATTAATTGGTTGTTAAATTATTATCTTTAGTTTGTTATATATTGTTACCGTCCACCTCCTGTGAGAAAACACCCTGGGTGCGTGCTTAAACAATTTTAAGGAAACAGACCAACTCAGTTGTCACTCTTAATTGCAGCAAACCTTTTTTTTAAAGAATGTGCTGTGATGAAGAGCTATCCAATCAAATAAGTCTTAGTCATTTACAAGAGATATTTTTTATGGCCTCTGATAAAGTCTGTGGAACTAGTTTGTAAACTGAGGGTTTTTTGTTTTTTTGTTTTTTTTTCTTCCTGTTGTCAGAGCTGCCATTCCTGGTAGATGGCAATGGGGGAACTGCCTTTCCAGTGAGGTCCTCCTGTAATGAGGGAAGCCCTTCTTTTAGATTTTAACAGCTTCCTATTTTTTTGAACTGCTGATCGTCTCCTCCTGTAGTATTCTAGTTCTCTCCCTCCCCCTTAAATCGCCTTTCCATGTGCGACAGGTTAGATCACCAAAATCCCACAGCAAAGTCACAAAGTTTGTGTTTGGTAGTTTTTGGTTTTTGTCCCATTTTACATGGGGTGCACCCCTGGTTCTGTCGCAGAATTATTTAGAGTACAGCTCTGGGTGGGGTGGAGCTGGAACTGCAGGACCAAAAGTGAAATGCCTTATGCAAGGCTGCCTTTTGTAACTGCCTAGAAGCATCTTATCTATAGGCAAGTTAGTAGAGTCGGTGAATGATTTTCTCTTGGGTTTGACTTAGTGATACAGCTGGAAATTTCCACATGACACTGGCTACTTTTACGCAGGTCAGTACTGGAGAGAAATGTTACTAGCAGTTCATGAAGAAAAGGTAATTTTTCCTTTGTAATTAGTGGAATGATGTTCTTTTTCAAAAAAGAATTTGATTGTGTCTGGAGAAATAAAATGTTTTCCACTTTCTTAGTGGGTGTTGTTTCCTACCTCTTTACTTTGATTTGTTCTGCTCTTTCCAGAGCTTTGTAATCTGGCACATGAATATAAGAGTTTTATACGTTCCCCTGCACTCTGTTTTAAAATTTTAAAATTCTTCTGTGGGGGGGATAGTCCACAAAGGAGAATCATATCCACATTCTTCTGCCCCTAAATACGTTCTCAGAAGTGCAGCATAACCCAAGTGAAACTGGTGAGAAATGCATTGTGTATGTGCATAAGTTCTGCACTGTTTAATCTTGCAAGGCTGAAAGCTAAATCTAAGGTGCGGGAAGTCCTCATCAGAGATATGCTGTTCGCAGATGAAGCTGCTGTAGTGTCACACACAGAAGACCAGATTTAGAAACTCCTGGATCAGTTCTCCAAAGCATGCAAGGACTTCAGGCTTTCCATCAGCCTAAAGAAGACAAACGTACTTGGTCGGGACATTGCTGAACCTCCATCAATCAGCATTGACAACTGTACGTTAGAGGTTGTCCACGAGTTTGTTTACCTTGGGTCCACCATCACTGACACCCTGTCACTGGAGACTGAGCTAAATAGGAGGATCGGAAAAGCAGCCACAACTCTGTCCAGACTCAGCAAGAGAGTGTGGAATAACATCAAGTTGTACACCCACACCAAAATGCAAGTTTACAGAGCCTGCATCCTCAGCACCTGCCTTTATGGCAGCAAGTCTTGGACCCTGTATACCCGCCAGGAAAAGAGGCTGAACATCTTCCACTTGCGCTGCCTCAGGCGCATCCTTGGAATATCATGAAAGGACAGAGTGTCCAACACTGCCGTCCTCAAGCAAGCTGGAATCCCAACCATGCGCACCCTCCTCAGGCAGTGGCTGCTCCGCTGGCTTGGCCACATCCACAGGATGAATGATGGAAGGATCCCAAAAGACATGCTGTATGGTGAGCTAGCCTCTGGCAAAAGACCTCCCGGACTCCCCCAGTTGTGCTACAAAGATGTTTGCAAGAGGGACCTCAGGGAGGTAGACATCGAGCCGGACAGCTGGGAAGAGCTGGCAGACGATCTCAGCAGATGGAGGCAGGAACTACACAAGGGCCTTCAGAAGGGTGAGATGAGGATCAGACAGCTAGCAGAGAAGCGAGCCCACAGAAAGCACACTAGGGACCTGCCAGACACCCATTGCACATGCAACAGATGTAGCAAGGACTGTCACTCTCGTGTGGGCCTTTACAGTCACAGTCGACACTGCAAATGATGATCCCAAATGGAACCACGAAGGGCGCGATCCATAGTCTGTGTAGACTGAAGGATGCTTACTATGTGCATAAGTTCTATTTGCTGGAGCAGTACAAGTGCAATGCAGAGGAAGAAGTGGTAGAAACAGGTGGAAATGGAAAGAGGGGTGGTTCTGCAATGGGTATTGTGTCTTTGGGATATCTGTGCTTGCTGTCCCTACCACATTAAGACTTGGAATAATGTGCAGATAGAACACTGATTCCATAGATGAGAGAATGTCTCATTGCTTTCTGGTGACCCCAATCTCTAGGGTTTTTTGTTTTGTTTTTTAAATAAGTCTTTACAGTTATTGATGTGCAGTGATAAATTTTCAGATTTGACTATAGTGGAGAATTATACTTTGATTGGTATATTTCAGTCCATGTGCTTCCTTGTATTTCAGAGATGGTTTAAGGGATGTCATCTATTTCTTTGCTACTTCCCATGTTTATTTTCAGTTCCTCTTCAACTGATGTCTCAGTGGGTGCTCTGCTGTAGGTGGTAGGCTCATCCTGGATCTTCAGATTGCAAACTCTTCAAAGTTGTGGCTGGCCAGTCTGTGCATGCGCTGCTGCTGCATCTCTCTGTTCGCACTCTTTTGATCACGTCGTCCCAATGGATAGCTCATATCATCACTGCATGCATCGCCTATTGCTACTCTTCTAGCCAGATGTTTCTCCCAATGCACCCTGGCCTCATTCCACGAGAGCAGTGGCGACCTCAACAGCTTTTCTAAAGGGAGTTCCTCTTATAGACAGCTGCAGAGCAGCTACCTGGTCGTCCTATGATGCTTTTGTGAGGCACTACTCTATCCAGAACCGATGGACTGTTGACGCTTCACTAGCCACAGCAGTCCTTTCTGCTTCAATTTCACAGTGACTTCTCCCTCCTCTTATTGTTGGGGAACTGCTGGACAGTCACCTTTCGTGGAGCACCCAGGGGAACATCACTCAAAGAAGAATGTGAGGTTCTTCTTCGAGTGGTCCCCGTGGGTGCTCCACAATAGGTGTCAGGCTTGCCTGGCGCCACAGATCGGAATTCTTCTAGCAGTTTCTGTTGGATCGCGCATGTGCCGATGTGTGCTGCTCCCTTGCGTGCCCGCGGCCATGTGCGCAATCCGGTCCCCGCCAGTTCCTTCTCAGCCGCTATCGGCTGCGGACGGAATCCGCTCAGGCTAAAGCCAGAGACAGATAAGATAGTTGTTTTTACGTGTAGTTTGTTTGTTTGTTTTTGTCACTATCAAAAAAAAAAAAAGAGAAAGAAAGAGAATATTAGCTAGCAGAAAGAAGAGGAACGAAGGAGAGAGGGGCAGACAAGAAGGCTAGTTAAGCCATCCACTGCCCCGCAGGCCGGTGATCGTTATTTTGGGTTAGAAAGCACTGATTAGTGGCTAAGTACCCTATTAACAGTAAAGACTCACCGTGATGGCCTCTTCGGGGTTTAAGAAGTGTGAGTTATGCTGCGAAGCTATGCTGGCCTCCGATGAGCAAAGTGAATGCATTCGCTGCCTGGGAGAATCACACGTTACCCAGAAGTGTTCCCACTGCGCTAAGCTTACAGCCAGGGCCAGGAAGGACAGAGAGATGAGGCTCAAAATGATCTTGTTTGATAATGCTCTCCAGCCGGAACCGCCGGAGAAGCCTCATGCAGAAGGGCCCTCTGGGTTGCATAAAAGGAAGGCAGCCTCCTTGACCCCCTCGGTGCAGAAAAGGAGGAAACTCTCCCTGGCTCGATCCTTGCTGGCGGGCCCAGTGGGCAGGATGAGCGGAATGCAGAGCCCCCAGCTGTGAGCTCATGAAAGTGGCAGCGCAGCAGCACACGTGGCAGAGGTTGAACCTCCGATTAGACAACAGACGGCACGCAAGGTGCCACGAGCGCCAGCGAGGCAAGCACTGGAATCGGCGGCGCTGACGGCGCAGGGGCACCTGGCACAGAGCCTACCGGTGCCGGAGGAAGCTACCTGCACGGCACCGCCGCTGACTGTGCCGAGCGCGGCGCCGACAACGGGGCCGAGATCCCCGGCACGGGAAGGGGCAGCGCCCACCCCGCAGGGGAGGGGCAAGGCAAAAGCAAAAACTCGGCACCTCAGTCCATCTCCAGGCAGGGCCGCGCTGCCCTTATCACCTAGCCCCCCCCGCCCCTGAGATACACACGCCGCACTGACGGGCTGTAACTCCACCGGCTTATCTAGGACCTCCCTCTCCGTTCCTCCAACCAATTTTGCTGTGGCTTGGGCCACCTTCACCATTTCTGCGCATGGATACCCTTGAGTACTATCACAAACCAGCTTCACCACTATCTATGTCGTCGCGGAGGTCCTGCTCTCCCAGACATCATGGGTACAGTCCCCGATCATGGTCCAGGTCTCCATCACCGGGCCCTTGCCCATGCTGCTATGGTCGTCCTCATCATGCTGAACACAGACACCGCAGGTCTAGATCCAGGGCAGGTCCTCCCCTGCTTCTGATCAATACCCCCGTGTACACTCTCGCTCTGGGACGGGAACACAGTTGTCTCAGGGGGAGTTAGGTCCAGAATCCCGAGACTTTCCTTCACAATCCTCCAGGGAGCAAGTATATCATCGACCTCGGGAGCCAGAGGATTTGAGGGAGGTTTACCCCAGTGGTTCCTCCTCATCCTCCCCACATGAGGCCATGGCCCCCGGGGATGTCTCCCCCCCCCCGGATGACCTTAAACAATTCCAGGAGCTGTTCAAAAGAGTAGCTTTCACGCAGGACATTCAAATAGCAGAGGTGCAGGAGAAGCATCATAAACTCCTGAAAAATTTGAGACCCCCGGCTTCATCTAAAATCGCTATCCCGCGGGACGAAGCCATTATGGAGTCAGCCACTAACATATGGCAAACCCCGGCCTCTATTCCGCCTACGAACAAGAGAGCGGATAAGAAGTACTTCGTCCCAGCCAAGGGCATGGAGTTCCTCTTTAGTCACCCGCAACCCAATTCTTTGGTGGTCGAATCATCCCAGCAGAGGTTGAAGGCGTCTCAGTACAAATCGGGGGGGGTCAGATAAAGATGCTAAGAAGCTAGAGCTGTTTGGCAGGAAGGTATATTCCTCCTCTACCCTATTATTGAGAGTGGCAAATTACACGGCACATCTATCAAACCACAACTTTGACAATTACTCCAGACTTACTCCCCTCATGGATTTACTCCCAGAAGACAAGAAGCCGGTGTTAAAGGTGATTGTTCAAGAGGGCTATGCAGCGTCACGGATGGGAGTCCAGATTGCCCTGGACGTGGCGGACACAGCGGCACGTTCAACAGCTGCAGCAGTGGTAATGCGTAGGGAATCCTGGCTCCAGACGTCTGGTATCCCCAGGGACCTGCAGGCGAAGATCGTGGATCTTCCCTTTGATAAACAAAAGTTGTTTGCGGACTCAACCGACTCAGTCCTCCACTCCAGCAAAGACTCGAGGGCCACACTTAGAACCTTTTGGTATTTATACTCCCCCATACAAGAAGAAGAAATTTTATCCTCAGCAAAGACGCTACGCTTACCAACCACAGTGTGCTCAATATCAGCGAGGCTATGACCAAGGGCGCCATCAACAGCAGCAGCAGTACAGGACTCCCAGGCGACATTCTCAACAAAGCCGTACGCCCTCGGGGCAGGCCCAGAGACAACAAGTTTGACGGGTATGTTGGGGGCTGCACTATCAACACCATCGCTCAATGCCACTCTCATCTCATGTTCCATCATCGCCTCAAACCGTTCCACTCCTAATGGCAAAAGATCACCACAGACAAATGGGTGCTAGAGATTATAGCCCCGGGGTACACGATCCCTTTCCAGTCACTTCCACCGACGAAGCCTCCCGCCAGGCCTCATCTCAGGGAAGCTGCCCACAAGGCGAGGCTCAAGCAGGAGGTGGATCACCTTATGTTCATAGGGGCGGTGGAAAGAGTGCCGGAGCAATTCCAGGGGAAAGGTTTTTATTCACGCTACTTCCTAACAGAGAAGAAAACAGGAGGCTGGAGGCCGATCTTGGATCTACGGGGCCTCAACCGTTACTTGCGCAAGGAACGCTTTCGGATGATCACAGTTGCCTCCATACTTACGGCACTGGACGATGGAGACTGGTTTGCAGCCCTCGACTTACAAGATGCTTACTTTCATATAACAATCCACCCAGCACACAGACGCTTCCGCCGCTTCACGGTCGGCAGGGAACATTTCCAGTACAGGGTTCTTCCGTTCGGCCTATCCTCGGCTCCCAGAGTCTTTACTAAAACCCTGGCAGTGGTATCAGCCTACCTGCACAGACAGGGGATGTTTATTTTCCCATATCTGGACGACTGTCTGCTGAAAGGGGCCTCAAAGGCAGAGGTCTTACGCATGATACGCATCACCGCGGACACGTTTACTTCGCTGGGCCTAGTTATCAACCTCACAAAGTCAAAGACTGTATCCACACAAGATATAGAGTTCATAGGGGCACGCATAAACTCTGTCACAGCAAGAGTATACCTGCCTGACGCCCGCTTCCGCGCCATCAACTCACTGGTGCAAGTCATGATGTACAGCCCCATGGTGCCGGTCCTAACGTGCCTGCAGCTGTTGGGGCACATGGCGGCAGCGACGTTTGTGGTACAGAATGCAAGGTTACACATGCGAAGCCTGCAGCATTGGCTGGCGATTGTTTACAAACCGGCATCCCACACTGTCCACAAGGTAGTGTCGCCCACGACAGAGGTGCGCAGATCCCTAGCGTGGTAGGAAAATCCCAAGAATCTGCTAGTGGGGGTGCCTTTTCACCAACCACAAATTTCTATCTTTCTTACTACCGACGCCTCCCACGTAGGATGGGGAGCGCACATTGGCAGCAAGGTGACACAAGGGGTATGGTCCCCCTGCGGAACAGACACTGCACATAAACATACCAGAGCTCAGAGCAGTGTTCAACGTGTGCAGACATTTTCGAGATTACCTGCATGGCAAAGGAGTCGGGATCAATACCGACAATACCTCCACTATGTTCTACATCAGTGCCAAGGAGGGGCACGATCCCGTGCGTTATGTGCGGAAGCAGTCCGATTGTGGAACTGGTTCATTGCCAACAATATAACGTTGAAAGCCTCGTACTTGCCGGGCGCTCACAACGTGAAGGCAGATCAGCTGAGCAGGTGTTTCGCACTCACGCACGAATGGCAGATCCGCTCTGACCTGCTACGGCGCATATTTCGTACATGGGGGTTTCCCCAAGTCGATTTGTTTGCCACCCAGTACAACAAGAAATGCCCCCAGTACTGCTCCAGAGCAGGAATAGTGCGGGGGTCCCTGGGGGACGCATTCATGATTTCATGGAAGGGCCGTCTACTCTACATCCCCCCACAATGCTTATCCATAAGGTTCTGCAGAAAACCAGAAGGGAGATTGCTCGCATGATACTCATAGTCCCAACTTGGGACCAGCAACAATGGTTTCCCTTGCTTCTGCGCATGTCAGGTCGTCCACCACTTCCCCTACCGGTGGCGCCAGACTTACTCACACAGGCTCAGGGGTCCATAGTGCACCCACACCCTCAGGGTCTGCACCTACAAGCATGGTTAATCCATGGCTTAGCGCCTTAGAGAGCACGTGTACGGAGGGAGTACAACAAGTCCTGAAGTGTAGCCGAAGGACCTCCACCAGGAGGACTTATAAACAGAAATGGACTCAATTTACAGCCTGGTGTTCCGCCAAGCAGTTAGTTCCCCTTGACGTTCCTATAACCGTAATACTAGAATACCTATTGGACCTCAAACAAGACGGGCTTTCTCTATCCTCGCTAAAGGCCCACCTCACTGCTATATCAGCTTTTCGGCATACAGAGGAAGGGCCCACTGTATTCACCCACCCTATCATCACAAGGTTCTTGAAGGGGCTGGTAAACATTTACCCTCCTCGAAAACCGCTTCCGCCGTCGTGGAGTTTGGGCTTGGTGCTCAGCACGCTATTGGGACCACCCTTCGAACCATTAGCCACGGTACCCCTCTGACTCCTTACGATGAAAACAACCTTCCTCCTTGCGATTACGTCAGCCCGCAGGGTGAGCGAGCTCGCAGCAGTGATGGCAACGCCGCCCTGCACAGTATTCTCAAAGGAGGCGGTAACCCTACGGTTACACCCAGCCTTTGTTCCAAAAGTTTCTTCGGAGTTCCATCTTAACGAACCAATAGTTTTACCATCGTTTTACCCGAAGCCTCACAGCTCCAGCAAGGAGGCACGCCTACCTCTCCTAGACGTGAGAAGGGCGTTGGCCTTCTACATAGACAGAACTAAGTCCTTCCGGAAAACGGACAGGCTTCTAGTGTCTGTCGCTCCCAGGTCAAAAGGGGAAGGCCTCTCTTCACAGAGAATTTCAAAGCACATCTTGTCCTGTATAAAAATGTGCTACGAGCTTTGAAAGACCCCTTTGCTGGCCCTGCCTAGGGCTCACTCCACCAGGGCGGTGGCGGTGTCAGCAGCCTTCTTCAAGGGCATCGTGTTAAAAGACATCTGTAGAGCGGTGACCTGGTCATCCTACGACACCTTCGTCAAGCATTATGCCCTACATTGGGTATTCGAGGCGGATACCCGTCTGTCGACAGCAGTCCTCTCGGGGGCAAGCTGCAAACGAATCGATTACCCACCTCCTTACTTGGGTTACTGCTGGGTAGTCACCTATTGTGGAGCACCCACGGGGACACTCGAAGAAGAAAGAGAAGTTACTCACCTGTAGTAACGATGGTTCTTCGAGATGTGTCCCCATGGGTGCTCCACCACCCGCCCATCCTCCCCACTTTGGAATCTCTGTCTGGTGTTTTTCAGGAGCATCCGAGGCGGTTGGTCAAGGAACTGGCGGGGACCGGATTGCACACATGGCCGAGGGCGCGCAAGGGAGTGGCGTACGTCAGTGCATGCACGATCCAATAGAAACTGCTAGAAGAATTCCGATCTGCGGCGCCGGGCGAGCCCGACACCTATTGTGGAGCACCCACGGGGACACATCTCGAAGAACCATCGTTGCTACAGGTGAGTAACTTCTCTTTACTCGCCTTGGTGCAGTAAGTATTATTCTTCAAGATGTGTGTCCCCATGGGTTCTCCACAACCTACGTTCCTCCCTGCTTCTGAGTCTGCCTTGTCTGACTGTTTTTCAGATTTTGGAGCCATTTCAAGGAACAGGCTTCAGCCAGCTGGTCTGCGCATATGATCAAAAGAACACAAACAGAGACATAGCAGCAGCACATGTGCAGAACGGCCAGATACAGGTTTGAAGAGCCTCCAATCTGCAGTGCTGGGATGAGCCCAGCACCGGGGTGGGGGCCCGGGGGGGAGACATATCTCGAAGGACGATAGTTACTGCACTGAGGTGAGTAACTTCACTTTTTGAAAAGTGTTTCTAAAATATTCTGAGGTCCTTGGATAAAAGGTGCTATAGAAGAATAGATGGTTGTTTTTAGAAAATTACTAGCCCTGAAAGTGAAACTGGATCTCATCTTAACAGCTAGTAGACTATTACAGAAATAATAAAACAATAAGTGTCACAAGAGTATTGTTGTCCTTTCAGTGCAATTGGGGCTTTTCAGGGTTGTTTCCCATCTTAGGATGAGATATTAATGATGAGACCAATATGTTTTTGTGTGATCTTGTTTATTCATATAACGTACACTAAGTCCTATTTTTCTGCAGAAACAAACAGCAGGTAGATACCTTGCTTAGAAATCCCAGAGTGGACTGAGTTGGGGTCCCACCTGCCCGCCACAGGTAGGCATGATTCTCAGCTGCAAGCTTCAGATAGGCCCAGGGCCTCTCTGGCACAGGCCAGAGAGGATTGTGTTGGTTGGACCACTCAAGCTGGGCTGGTTCCCTATGACCATCCTGCCCCAGCCAGGGCTGGAATCCTACTTGCCCAGCACGACTGTGACTGCTCCATGCCATCTGGGCCAGTTAGGGTCCTAGCTGTGTCCTCCTACCTGCCTTTCATGGCTGCAGCTGGGGTCATGCTATCTGGTGAGCTCAACCCAGCCGAAGCTGCTCTGGCTCAAAGTGGGTGGCTAGCTGCCAAGGGTTAACAGTTGATTGTAAGCCTAATGCTGATTGGTTAATCTTTTATATCCCTGTTGCTAACTGCCCCGTGTGGATACTGCTGGTGTAAACTTAGAGGTATCTAGTTTGCACTACATTATGGGGCATGCCCCGCGCGGCGGGAGGCATGAAAAAATTCCAGGGGGGACGTGAGGTGATCCAGCCCCCCTCCCTATATTCCCCTGACGCCAAGAAGGAGCTGGCCTTTGTTTCCAGCTCTCAGCGCCTGCCATTTTACATGGGCGACCCAGCGCAGCTGCTATAAAAAGCAGACAGCAAGCAAAGACCCATGTGCAGCTAGCTGCCTCCTGCAAAAGAGTGTGGGTTGTGCGGGAAAGGGAGGGCCCTGAGGGAGTCTGGCTCAGAGGAAAGGGAGGGAGAGGGGGTAAGAGTGGGTGGCTGGTGGTGCCTGGCTTTGTGGAAGGGAAGAGGCTCAGGCAGGTGTCACATGGGGCTCAGGTGGCTGGTGCGGGCTCAGGTTGCTTAGGCTGGTGGGCGGGTGGCTAGCCCTGGCAGTGGGGGGCTCAGGCGGCTGACCCACAGCTTGGGTAGGCAGCTGGCAGTCGGATGGTTTGCCTCAGTGTCTGGCGGGCAGCCGAGTGGCTCTGGCAGTGCAGGACTTGGGCAGGTGGGTGGCTGATGTGGGCAGCTGTGGTGGCTGGCACAGGGCTCAGGCAGCTGGCCAGCTGGGTCTGCACCAGGCACTCAAAAGGTGGGGGCTGTGCCATTAGCCTGGCCAATCCATAGTCTGCGTCTGGGCTGGGATGGGGCTGGCACAGTGTCTGTTACCCTGGTCAGGGCTGCAGCTGGTCTCTGCAGGGCCCGGGCTGTGCCTGCAGCTCTGGGGCCATGCCAGCACTCCTTACTGGGTTTGAAAGAAAAACAGTGTATGTACATGTGTTTTTCTTGCTCAAGATGAATTAAGTGTTTTCCATGTTACAAATATATATTCTCTGGGAACTTAGCCTTGTATCAGAGTGTTGCCTTGACTTCACTTCAGCAAAGAAAATGGCACATTTTCACTTTGATGATGTGCCTGGCATTGCTTATAAGATAGCACTCTGTTGAGGAGAAGGGAAAAAAAAGCGCTGTGAAACTCCTGAATCTGTTAAAAGGAATACTGCTAATATCTTTGCTTTTTTTCCCCTAGATTGCAGTGGGTAGTGGATTAGTGTGTGTATATATATTGTGACAAAGTCCCCTGTCAACCCTTGTGGTTCCCTGCGCTTCCTGGCGGTTTTCTCTGTTGTGCCTCAGAGACTCACGGAGACCCCTTACCTGCCCAGGCCTTCCCAGAGGCAGGAGTCTCCGCTTAGCGAGCCGTCCTCATCATAGGCAAGTCCCAACTGGGGGCGGATAACACCAGTCCCCTTGCAGGCCTGTGCCTGTTCTAGTTAAGTAACCCTGTGGGGAAGGGTGGGGGGAGTCCAGACCCACCCTCTACCCTGGACTTCGGCCCAGGGTCCCTACAAGGTCAGGAGGCTGCTGGCAGAGCCTTCACCCTGCCCCAGTGTAGCAACCTCACCCTGGGCCACTTCACCCACTGCTTCCCTGTGGTACCCTCCTGCTCCTGCTCTCTGGTGCGCCTTCCAAAACCTTCCCCTGCAACCAGCTGGGGGAACCTTTTATAGAGAGTGCAGGGCCTCAGCTAGCCTATGACTGCTGATTAGTCTCAGCTGTGGCTAATGGTTAATGAGGCCCCAGCTGCCTGCCTTAATTGGGAGACAGGAAAGCATTCCCCCACCAGCCAGTATACCTGCCTTCTTGTAAGATACTGCAGCCCCCAGGCGGCAGTCTGCCACGGATAGATAGGTGTGTGTGTGTGTGTGTATGTGTATGTGTATATCCTTTTTGCATTACAGTGGAATTAAAAAATCCTTTTTTTCTTTAGTGAGAAAGTAAGGAACAGAGGAAATAGATAAATGGCTGGGGTCAGACTGGCTTAGTAGTAGTTCTGGGAGTTGTAGTGGACAAGAAGCTGGACATGAGTCAACAGTGTGCCACTGTAGCCAAGAAGGCTAATGGCATATTAGGTTGCATCAAGAGGAGCATTGCCAGTAGATCCAGAGAAGTGATTATTCCTCTTTATTTGGCTTTGGTGAGGCTGCATTTGGAGTACTGTGTCCGGTTCTGGGCCCCCAATTATAGGGAGGATCTGGATACACTGGAGAGGGTCCAGCGGAGGGTGACCAAAATAATTAGGGGGCTGGAGGATATGACATATAAAGAAAGGTTGAGGGAATTGGGTCTGTTTAGTCTGCAGAAGAGAAGACTGAGGGGGGGATTTGAAAACAGCCTTCAATTTACTGAAGGGAGGTTGCAAAGAGGCTGGAGAGAGGCTGTTCACAGCGGTCACGGACGTCAGAACACGGAACGATGGTCTCAAGTTGTGGTTGGGAAGGTCCAGGTTGAACGTTAGGAAAAACCTTTTCACTAGGAGGGTGGTGAAGCATTGGAATGGTCTCCCCAGGGAAGTAGTGGAGTCTCCATCCCTGGAAGTGTTTAAGTCTGGGATCGACAAAGCGCTGGCGGGGCTGATCTGATGGGTTTGGTCCTGCCTTGGGCAGGGGGCTGGATTTGATGGCTTCTTAGATCTCTCTATTGTTCTATGATAATCTATAAATGAGACTAGTGTATAGTGCCTCAGATCTTTAGAAATTTAAGTTTAGTTACAATTCCATTCTGAAGACATTTCAATTAAAAATTTAATGTGTGACTTTTGTGAAATGGCAATGTAAGATGGTAATATTTTTCTCAACAGAAATGTTTAATGATAAAAATGAGTATATTGCTTTTTTATTCCTGTTAACTCTGTACAGCCAACATACCTAAGAAGAGATCATACTGAGTTTATTCTACCTCATGCATGGGTGGTAACATGGAATGTAAATCAACCTATTGGCTAACCCAGTACAAACCTTGTGAGGACAATGGGCATTCAAGAGTATTGCTAATAATTCATTTGATCTGCAGAATCTTTATTTCTTGTGGAGACATGCAAAAGGGAAGAACCTAGCTTAACTCTCTGATCTCGGGGAGTTTTTAGTGTTGACAGCTAACAAAATGTTCTCACATAATAGTTGAGCCCACTTGAGCTGGAAACCACTGATGTAAAATAAATATGGAACCTCACAACAGCGTTGTAATAATCCTACTTTAATAACCCCACTTTCAGATTAAAACAAATGTTCAATAAATAATTTTTAGATGTTTACTCACTGAACTTGTTGGCATTGTGCCCATCTGAATTTCACCCTACAGACTTTCATACTGCTAATGATAGGCATTGCAGAAGAGAGTGGGGAAGAGTGCCTTACTTCATTTTCTTTTGTGAGAACTACATCATTACCATTCTGCATGAACTGAGTCATTCCATGTAGCACTTTGGTCTTTGTTCGTCCTCAAGCCTGGTCGGTATATTTGTCACAAGTATGATTGATTTACAAAGATTTGGGAATGAATGCTGAAACCTGAAATATTCCAAGTGGTTTTGTCTGATGGTTCATTAAGGCTTTGAGCAAAAAAGGAGTTATTTGACGTTACATTGAAATGATTCCAGTACACCTTTCAGCATGTAGGAATGCTGCATAACCAGCTTGAGGTTGCTGTACATGTTGAACTCCCAGGAGTAGGATTTAATGGTTAGAACAGGGAACTGGAAATCAGGACTACTCCCCTGTAAAAAGATTTTTCTACTTCATAGGGGTGCCTGGGCTTTATAAATGTTTTTGTAGAGCATTATTAGGTCCTAAGATAAGTTTAATAGAAGTACAGAAAATTATTTTTAAGAATGCATCTGAGGCTCGGACAGAAATTTCTTCCTTAAATATTTTGAAAATTCTAGTTATGTTTTATGGGGAAAAATGAGGTTAACGTTATTGGCATTCTCAGTTATCTAAAAAGTAACAATAACTACCATCACTTAATTTTCCTAACATATGGAATCTGTCTGCCCTTTGTGTAGTACAGTGGTGGTGGTATACTCTTGAATCAGATTGTGTGTAATAATGGCCTTTTTGTTTACGTTATCTAGTTTTGATTGGGATTGATTTCTAAGTAATGCACTAATAGTGGGAGAATATTGGAGGAAACCCTGGTAATGGTAGTAAAAGACCTAATTAACTAAATATTTTCACAGTATGGATGTGATAAAAATCCACGTAAGTTGATTACATAAGAATTTAGTGTACAATAGGTTTTGTCATAAATCCTGAAACTGGTTTTCCTGAATGATCAGGGTAATTATTTATCCCATGTGGGTAAGAATGGAATTCCTCAGAGATGGGGATTTTTTTTCCCATATTTCCTCATATATTAGGGCTAAATGATGGTTTAAATTCACTGATGAAAAGTTCAGCTTCCTCATTATGGTTCTTTTGTTTCTATTTGTAGGCTGTCAGTGTCTTTTGGAAGATGACTTCTACCATAATTGGATTAAATTCCTTGTTCTGCAGATGACGTGCATCTTCTCTAAGAAAGTGGTAGAATATTGGGCTCTCATAAAGGGGTTCTGGATTCTAGCACCACCAGAAGGAAATGCATTTCCAGACCATCTTGCCCAGGTTTAGCACTGCTGCAAAATCCCAAAACCAGATTAGACAATCCCCTCTTCCAGAATGTAAACATGATTTTGTAATGCTATAAATATGTGCATATATGTATATATATTTTTAGGATCTTTATTAGAAACTGGGTAATTTGGGACTTCGAATATGTACTGTAAATGTTGTGCTCTAGCATACTTACTTGTGTAGCTTTTTAAAATATTAAAATTAATTTCCCCCTCACAGCATATTTCATCCATGTTTCCCCAAAACATGTGCCCACTCTGTTTCTTGTTCTTTATTTCATTTTGGCGATGTTTTCGTATTTTTTGCCTTTTTTTTTTTTTGCTTTGTTTCAAAAGGTTCTGCACATAGTGGGAGGTGAGTCAACGCTGGTCTTGGCAGAACACCACAAAACCAAGAAAGTAATTATTACATGACGCAAGCCTTTGATTATTTTTTTTTCTGTGTAAAACTTTTTGGCACGGCTGGGCATTCCAGTTGCAAAAGAAGGAACAGGAGAAGGAACTTCTAAAGATCTGCACATACAGTTAAGAGACATTTAACCAAAATAAAAGCACTTCTCAGAGCAGTTCTGGAATCACTCCTTTTTCATCCTTCTCAGAATTATCTTTTCACCACTCCTTTTAGAAGGAAGGCTTTATTTTGGTTTTGACTTGTTGGTTTTTTACTAGTTGGGATGTGTGAGAGGATTCTAAAAGTTTTGAAAGAAGTCTTACATTTTGCTTGCCATGGATCCTGCTGGACTTCACTGATTACACTGTGTTCAGGAGAGTCCTACTGAAGCCACAGCCTGTTCAGAAGAAGGATGTATCAGCAAAGCAGTTGCACTTGAAAGACCATGGGTTGCTTCATTTTGTTTGCTTCTGTTTTGTTGCCTGCAAAGCGTCATTATCTCTTCATCGTCAGCAGATGAATAACAACATCCTGGGCTGGATTTAAAATAAATGTATGTAGCTAGCCCATGAGTTCCATGTATCCACTTTGAAGGAGAAATTTTGTTTAAACTCTATTCTAAGAGGATTGGATTGTGCTTCTTAGCTCTCTTTGTGTAAAGGACTGGATAAAAAAATCCGTCTTCATATTATATAGCTAAATGTGAAAGATGTCTTGGAAGAGGACTTGTTTTTCTGCAGGACGGGGTGGAGTTCAGGGGATGTTCACGCCACGTAATACAACTTCCATAGCACCCAGTAAGGGTCTCAGCAATGAACCAGGACAAAATAGCTGCTTTTTGAACAGTGCTTTGCAGGTAAGGATGCTGTATACAGTGTGTCTGTCTCTGTGTTTCACCTTTTTCTCTTTCCTTTACATTCTTACTGTTGCTAAGTTATTCTTCTAGAACCAAGCTCCACAACTAATACAACCATTGTCTCCTGACCTCAGATAGAATATTGTTCTGTTTTGTAGCATAGATTAACAGTGTTCCATAACAGGAGTAAAGCCCTGGATTTTCTAAGATGAAAGTGTCTTAAAGGGACACAGTCAAATTAAAAATGACAATTCTGTCTGAATTTTTAAATTAAAAATGAATAAAACTGAAATGTTAGAGAACTTTGCTTTTTCATTTTTATGTTCAGTTTTATGTGATGCATCAGTCACTTATTCCTTTTGTTTATATGGATTTTTACACAACAACAGGAGAAGAAAAATATTTTTAAGTAGGAAAGTGATTTTGAAACCACAGAAATTGTTAGGGCTTTTGGCAGGTCTAGTACCCGAAACTAATTTTTTATATGACTACATTCAGTTGATAGTGTTCAATTAAAATCTCCTTTGTACAATCTGTATTTTTTTTACTATTGAATTAGAGACCTGAGGCAGGTGACTTGAGAGAGGTACTGATTTTTCATCTGACAGAGTTCAGTTTGAGTCATATAAGTTAGTTGGATATGAACAACTATGAACCTATCATTCTTTAACTGATATGAGACAAAGAAATATCCTTCCCTGAACTGCCTTTAGTTTTTTAGAGGAGGTATTTCTTCCAGGTCAAAGTGAAGTTAGATGTTAAGTTCTTGTAGATTCATATAGGTAATATAGCATTTCATGGAAGTATAGAATATGAGAACTGGAAGGAATCTCAAGAGGTCATTAAGTCCAGTCCCCTACGCTTATGGTAGGGCCAAGCACCATTTGTATTGTACCACCTATACATTATGAATGCCAGTCTTGGATTTTAGTTCTTTTTGTTGGAAGGTGGTCTTTTAGGCCCTGTTGCACATCAACTATAAGTGATTCAGGGGACATGGTTTCAGCACAGTTAAACTGTAGTACGGGTAGGCCCTAAATGACTATACACATAGCATACCAAAGATTGAAATGTCACTGCCCCGAGATCCAAGATTGGGCATTTTAAATTCTGATCCAGTGCCAAAGAAGTTGTGTAATAAGACACTAGATTTGAACTCAGGAGATCTGGATTCAGTTTCTGACTCTGCCACAGATTCCATATGTGATTTTGGTAAAATCAGTTAATTTCTCTGAGCCTCAGTTTCCCATCTGTAAAAATTAAATATTTCGTTCCTCATACTACTTTTTTCCTGTTCTTTTAAATTACATTCTTTTTGGGGCAGAGACTATCTCTTTCTTTGGCTGTGTCTACACTAAGTAAAAACTTGGAAATGGTTGTGCAAACGGCCAGATCGAAGAATACTAATGAGGTGCTGAAATCCTTTTCGAAAGGACCGCAGTGTAGACGAGCTGCACGGCAGCAAAACGCAGCAATTTCGAAGTGCTGCAGCCACCCGCATGCTAATGAGGCACTGAATATGCATTTCAGTGCCTCATTAGTATTCTTTGGTCTGGCCATTAGCCTGGCCATTTTGAAGTTTTTACTAAGTGTACAAGTAGCCTTTGTGTTTTTGTGGGTGTCACAATGGGACCCTAATCTCATCTGGTAAGTCTAGATGTTACTGTAATACAAATAAATAATATCAGTGGTTGATCTAGTGAATAGTTTGCAGGCCTAATATCCTGTGAAATAGTGGGACTCAAAACAAATGGAATCAAGTAAAGGAAAAAATGACATTACCAGAGCCAAATATTTCCATTGCTTTTGGATCATGAGACTTGTACATTAAATTCATAGAGCACCAATTACCGTCTTCTTCCCCAAACTTCAGTCCTCAATAGATTTTAGTGCTTGCCTAAAATCTAATGAGCTGTTTGATGTCATATACAAGTCTGAAAGCTTGGGATCCCACCTTTAAAATAGATGCTATATTAATCTTTAATGGCTCAGAAGAGATTGGATGCTAAAAATGTTGAAGTGGGTTATAAAAAAGTAAGAAGGCAATGAGAATGGCCAGAGTTTAAAGCAGTATTTCATATTTAATTAAAAAAACTTTCATTATTTTCATTGTGAAATGTTAAATTTGTAAATTATAAACTTAAATATGAGAGACTGGGAAGAGACTCCCTAGCAAGGAATACTGCAGAAATTGATTTAGGGGTTATAGTGGACCACAAACTAAGTATGAGTCAACATTGTGATGCTGTTGCAAAAAAAGCAAACGTGATGCTGGGATACATTAACAGAGTTATGAACAAGAGTTTAGAAGTAATTCTTCTGCTCTACTTTGTATTGATTAGGTCTCAACTGTGGAGTACCATGTCCAGTTCTGGGCCCCATGTTTTAGGAGCAATGTGGAGAAATTGGAATGGGTCCAGAGAAGAGCAACTAAAGTGATTAAAGATCTAGCTTATATTATCTATGAGAGAAGATTAAAAGAACTGGGTTCGTTTAGTTTGGAAAGAGAAGGCTGAGAGGAGACACATTAACTTTCAAGTACCTAAAAGAGTGTTAAAAGGAGAAAAGAAAAAAATGTTCTCCTTAGCTTCTGAAAATAGGACAAGAAGCAATGGTCTGAAATTACAGCAAGGATGATTTAGGTTGGATGTTAGGAAAAATTTCCTGTCAAAGTGGTTAATTACTGGACTAAATTGCCAAGAGTCATTATAGAATCTTTATCATTGGAGATGTTTAAAAACAGGTGAGACAGATACCTAACAGGGATGATATAGATAATGCTTGGTCCTGCTATGAGGGTGGGGGATTGGACTCAAAGAACTCTTGAGGTCCCTTCCAGTTCTAGTATTCTATGATTTTATGACTGTTTCAGTTGCTGCTGTTTGATATAGGTAGTCCCTGGTTTTTACATTCAAGGGGAGCAACAAGTACCTTGTACAGTTAAATTTAAAAAAATCTGGATTATTTCCTAAATACAATATTTTTTTGTTTTATCTGTCATTGCTCTTTGAGGTTTGTATGTCATGAGGTGCTTCAAATGTTTACACAGTCTCACAGGAGGGACTACAACTCAAGTACAAATACTTAAATTTGAACTTTTGGGAGGCGTGACAAATGTAATAACAAATATAATAAAGAAGCTAGGCTTAGAGGCTACTATAGATAATAAAAAACATATAAGAAAAATATTCTGTGACCTTTTTTTCTCCCAGATCAGTTGCTTAACAAACTATTAGAACTGGAAACAGTTTGGGAGACCAGTACAAAATTTCAGGATCAGTAAACGTTTCCAGCAAGATACAGTGGTCCAGCAATCAACACGAAAATGTGCATATGCCATGGAAACGTATACCTGTGCATATGCTATGGAAGCATTTAGTCAAATGCACAATGTAATTTGGGTCAATCTTCTGCTGGCACACTCACTTTAATATACTGCCTCCTGATGTTGGATATTCAGTGCTGGGTGTGCACTAAGGCTGCGATTAATATTAGTTGCAATTAAACTAGCTAGCAACAATCCTTTTTATTTATAATCATTCTTAATGTAATGTCTTTAGTGAGAGGATTTAAAATATTCACAAAGGTCAGTAGTATTACTGTTTAATGGAACATGAGGCCCAGAAATCAAGTGATTTTGCCTGAGGTCACTGTTTCAGTGGCTGAGGTGGGAAGAAAACACAGTTCTAGCTATTATCTAGCTGTTTTTTATCACTTAACATATAATTTTGCAATAACCAATTGCACACACTTTTAGTGCTAACAGATGATGGTTAATACCATGATTTTTAAAAGGGGAAAAAAATCCATCTATGTTGATCAGAGCTAGAAAACTTCCAGGAGCAGCTGTGTCTAATTATGGTTGTTGCTAGTTTGATTTCAGCTGCTGTGGAGATGGTACAGTACAGTTTTGGGCATCAAGAGCAAGTTTCTGTAAAGCAGCCACTCATGCAGTAGTGGGTGTTTATCCTTCCAACCATGTACGGAAGCTGAGATGTGGTACTGAGCAAGGTTAATAACCTTGAGAACGTTGGGACTGAGAAATTATTAAACAATTTTTCCTGTGAAGTGTGTATGTTCTCCAGAGTGCTCATATTGCTTGCAGCCAACTTCTGTCGTTAGTCAGTGGACTCATAAGAATGGAGGAAAAAGTCTCTGACAACTGGAAGAAAGTCCATACCGTCGTTTGAGTGACAATGTTTTTCTCTGATTTAGATTATCTTAGGCTATGTCTATATTATCACTTTTGTTGGTAAAACTTTTATTGGTCAGGGAGGTGAGGAAAAAGTCCCACCCCTGACTGATGTACATTTCACTGACAAGCATGTCAATGCGGATAGTGTTGCATTGGCGGGACATACTGTCCCTCCAGCACAGTTACCACCAGTGATTAGTGGTGGCTTAATTATGTTGATGGAAGAACACTGCATAGAGTGGCTACGTGAGAAACTTTACAGTGGTGCAGCTGCAGTGATATAGCTGTGTTGCTGTGAGATCTGTAGTATAGCCATAGCCTTAATCTCCTCTAATCTACTGCCATTACATGACTTCCCTGTCAGCATGGAAAGTCAACTTCATGCACTGAAACTGTGGGTGCTTACATAAGAAGGCAGAAGCTGGAATAAAAGGAGCGTGCAAGCAATATGATGTAATATTAGCATCTTTTCTCCCTAGAAATGTCAGCTGAACATACCTGAATCTCCTCTTGCCTATGATGTAGCTGAGCAATTTCACACCAAAAACTCAACTATTTAAAAACATAAACCAGTAGAAATGTAGCACTTTAAAGACTAACAAAATGATTTATTCGGTGATGAGCTTTCATGGGACAGATCCACTTCATCAATAGCATTTCCAGCACAGACTGGCATCTATAAGTACAGAGGTCCAAAAAAAAATTTTGCAACAAAAACTGACAAATCATAACAAAAAGCAGTCAAGTAGCGCTTTAAAGACTAGCAAAACAGTTTATTAGGTGAGCTTTCGTGGGACAGACCCACTTCTTCAGACCATAGCCAGACCAGAACAGACTCAATATTTAAGACACAGAGAACAAATCATGACAAATCATGTACATAGGACTGAAGGAGGAGGATGAACGGTGTCTTACCTGAGATATTTACCAGCATTCCCTTCCTTTGGTGCTGGTAATTATCTAAGGCCAAGATACTTAACGTCCCCCTCCTTCAGTCCTATGTACTTGATTTGTTTTTATTGCATTTCTTTTTGGACCGCTGTACTTAGAGATGACAGTCAAAATGTTGTGCAAGAATTCCTTGTTCAGATTCATAACCTTTGATTCCCTTTGATATGCAGGTTCTTTGGCACCTGGATATCTTCCGTCGCAGCTTCAGACAGATGACAACACACAAATGCATGGGAGATTCTTGCATCTTTTGTGCTCTTAAGGTAAGAGATGGGAGAAAATAAATAAAATAAAAATGGTTTGGAGAAATTGGAATTGCTTACCAGAGACTGTATTTGTGGGTTGCATAATCATTGACACAGAGATTGGTGAGAAGGAAGTTAAATCTACTTAGATCAAGGCTGCAACACCTCATAAGGCCTTGCTTTCAATATATTCAGCCAGTAGGTTGTGAGAGTGTCATGTTTCTGTCTTGAGTTTCCTCAGTTGACTCTGTATCCTCAGTTGACTCTGTACTTGATCTTTCTGGTCGTCAATAACTGGTGCTTCCATCTTATTTGGGTAGTTGAATTAGTTTTTCAGATGCTATTGTGTTTTGTAATTTGACTTTTTTGATTTATAATTATTATTCCAAGCATAGTAAGCATTCACCTCACTTATCTGCTCTTCCACAACAGCTGCATAAGCAAAGGCAGGATTTCAGTTAATAGAGAAAATGTAGCATCAATGAGCATGTCACCACAGTTTGTCCATTATAACTATAGCAAAGAGTGGTAATGTTTCTAATAATATAAGATTTATATCCAGTAGTCCCTTGAGTTACGTGAGGGTTGCATTCCCACACACCCTCGCGTAACACAAATTTCATGTAAGTTGAGGGGGGGACTCTTTTTCCCTGGCAGAATGCGTGTTCTGCACCGGGGGAAGTAGCAGGAGCACTGGAGCTCCTTTTGAAAGGTAAGTCCTGGGGCTGTGGGGAGGGGGGCACAGCTGGAGAGAGTTAAGCCTGGTAGTGGGTTGGCGCCGTGGGAAGGCATAGGGGGCGTTAAGTCTGGGGTGGGTTGGGGTGGGGGGCTGGAGTTAAGCTGGAGCCAAATGCAGGGGATTTGAACCGAAGTTTGTATATTGAACTGGAGCCACGTGTAGGGCTGGTGACTCAGGTCGTGGGGGGATTGAGCTGGAGCCGTGCACAGGGGGTTTGAACTGGGGCTGTGCAGGCCAGGGGTATTGAGCCAGGGCGAGGGGAATTTTGAGTTGCGCTCAACTTGTGTTAATGCAAGTTAAGTGCAACTCGAAATCGCGCATTTCAAAGGTTTACTGTATAGTTTGTGGAAAGTCACTTGCCTGTGAAGGCTTTAGGCTTAGCCTTTTTCAATTTAAAACTGTTGAGGAAATATTTCTAAGGAGATACTGGACAGTGGAACTGCTGGTTAAAGAGACTTGTCTCACCAACCTTTAGAGCAGTGGTGGGCAACTTGCTATGTTCTGTGTGTGGCTCGCATGACATTTTGTTTATTGTTGCTCATATTCAGGGTTGCCAGAATCTGCTGGTTTACATCTGCGTGTTTTTTCCTGCCAGTGTTGGCAAAGTGACATGTACGTAGAGCAAGAACATATGAAATGAGGTGTGTGTTGATTGTGTACCACATTCACTGGAAAAGCCACATGTTCCTTCTGCATCAAAGTGTAGCTAGGGTTCAATTTGCTCACCCTGCAAATTCTAGGTCTGCAGCCCCTCCAAAACTACCCTGCTCTGGGAAGACTGTCTTAGCTCGCCGAGATGGAATGCCATTCTTGAGACCCACCCCCTACACTCACTGCTTCAGAGTATACTCCTTTATGGTACGTCTTTGCAGTCTCTGTTGTTAAAATATTTTATAGGAGAAACAAATAGTTAAATATTTTAGACATGGGAAGACAGTAAGGAAGTCTGGATTCTAATTTTGGTTCTGGGACTAAGTGGCTTTGTGACCTAGAGTAAATTACTCAGGCCTACATTTTCACATGTGTCTTAATTTTTGAAGCCTCCAGTTTTGGGTGTCCAACTTGAGGCACTTGGTTTGGTGAGAATCCAAAACTCCAGTTAGAGTAAATAGAAGCAACAGATGTTTAGGGCTTCTATGGATCATGAAGATTAGTCTATATACTTGAATATGGTGTAGACCTTAGCTTTCTGAGTAGCAGTTTCCCCATATGTAAAATGAGGCAGTGATACTCACCTTAGTGTCAGCTTGGTTGAAGGCCTAAATAAGTTATTTTGCAATTGTATTGTGGTAGCACCTGGAGTTGTTAATGTTTTGCTAAGTACTTTACATGTACAGAACAAAAAGATGGTCCCTGCTCCAAAGAGCTTGCATTCTAAGTATGAGACAACAAATTTGTCCTATGAAGTGGCAGCGGGGAATGCAAGGAAACAGAGAGATTATAATAAGTGCAACAGACAATTACCATATGCTAGCTGTTTAACCATTGTTGAGTGACTTGTCGGCATTATGGCAGAGGCAAGTTTAAAGGAGGGTAGTATAGTGACATGGTGGACTTTTATAGAAGGGCTCTTCCATGCATAAGGCCAGCAAAAGGGGAAGAGTGAAAATTGTATATTTGGAAAATGTGACGTGGATAATGAAAATTTGATATGGAACAGAAGTGAGAATGGATATCTCTATATCAGTTGTTTTCAACCTTTTTTCATTTGTCAGCCTCTAAAAAAATTCAAATGGGTGTACACATTCCTTTGGACATAGTTTGTAATCATAGAACACTAGGACTGGAAGGGACCTTGAGAGGCCATCGAGTCCAGCCCCCTGCCCCAATGGCAGGACCAAGTACTATCTAAACCACCCATGATAGACATCTATCTAACCTGTTCTTAAATATCTCCAGCGATGGAGATTCCACAACCTCCCTTGGCAATTTATTCCACTGTTTGACCGCCCTGACAGTTAGGAACTTTTTCCTAATGTCTAGCCTAAACCTCCCTTGCTGCAATTTAAGCCTGTTGCCTCTTTCCTCCTTCTGACTCCCTTTTAGATAGCTGAAGACCACTATCATGTCTCCCCTCAATCTTCTCTTTTCCAAACTAAACAAGCCCAACTCTTTCAACCTTTTTTCATAGGTCACATTCTCTAGACCTTTAATCATTCTTGTCACTCTTCTCTGGACCCTCTCTAGTTTCTCCACATCTTTTTTGAAGTGCGGTGCCCAGAACTGGAAAAGAAGGAATCAGCCGAGAGACAAAAAGGAGATGATGTGATTGAAAAAGTGATCCAGAAGATAATTGCAGCAGCAGTTTGAATGTTCCCTTGAATGCAGAAAATACTGTTGTCAAAGCCAGGAAGGGAGGAGGGCTTCAGTAGGTGAGGAGCAAGATAATGAAGGGTTGGTTGAAAGCTCCAGCCATATGAACAGAGAGAAAATGCTGAATATTAGAGATGTATAGAAAGAAGTGGCAAGGTATGGACATGGCCTTGGATGTGTGGGCTTAAAGAGAGAGACTGAGGCTACATCTACACTATAACATAAATTCCAATTTAAGGCAGTTAGCTTGATATTAAAACATCTGTCTTCACTGTAAATATTATTGGCTCCAATTAAGGAGCACTAATATCGATATATCATCATCAGAACCAGCCGGGTGTAATGTCAAATTGGAATTTAAAATTTTCAATAAAGGACAGCATGGAAGCTCCATGTCTTAAAATTGAATTTATTAGCCACCAGCAGTGTCCCATATGTATCTCACAAAGCTACTCAGTTATCTGCTAGGTAAGGCCACTTCCTTATCTGCTGCTCTCCAGGTGCACAGGAAGGAGGTCACGGGAAGCCTTTGAATTTGAATTCATCAGCATCCAGGCCTGGACATATAAAGGATGCCCATAATGAAAAATTTCTTTTACCCATCTCATTGCACTGCATCGGTAGCCATCGCATTGCATTGGTAGCCATCCCATCAGTATCCATCTCCTTCAATCATGAGCACTGAGGGTAGTGATCTGCCTAGTTGTTCAGTCTCAGAAGAGAGTTCCAGAGTGGAGCCATCAGCAGATCCTGGATCTCCTTGCAATTTGGGGAGAGGAATCAGTGGCTGGGAGACTTGGGGTGTCCAAGAGAAATGTGGCGCTCTGTGACAAGAGATGGCACAAGATAACCACCAGAGGTTACTCCCAAGACTCTCTATACAATGTCAGATGAAGGTGAAAGAACTCCGGCAGGCATATCACGAAGTCTGGGAGGCCAAGCAGGGTTCTGGGCATCTCCAAAGACCTGCTGCTATTAAGAACAGCTGTACATATTTCTTGGGAGAGATCCCACCACATTGCCCACTCTTCATTTTGACACGTGTGAAGGCCCTGGTCTGGAGACCACGGTCAGCTGAGAAGAGTTAGGGGGCCAGGAGGAAGAGGTCAGTGGAGAGGAGGATAGGGGAAACCAACAGGGGCCCGAGGAAGTTCTTCCCGATAGCCTGGATCTTTTCACCCTCCATCTCGAAAAAGTCCCCAATATGCCAGTCCCTGGGACCACGCTGTTATGGTGAGTATTTTTTTCTGAATGCTAGAAGCAGCTTGTGGGTGAGTACAGATGTAGGTATGTCTTTGGGTATAGGTTTTCTATGTATCTGTGCCCCTCAGAATAGCGTGTCAATATTTCTGGTGATGGAGAGCTTATCCTTGAAGGTCTCATCCAGGCACTCTTGTATTTTTTGCACAAGGTTTTTGGGCAGGCCTGACTTATTGCAACTTCTATGGTAGCACACCTTGCCACATTAGGCAACCAAATAGTGATCTGGTGTCATGGGTGCTACACATCATTTTGGCAAATTTTCCAGGCTTGTGGTCACACAGGATAAGCAGCTCTTCTTTGTTGATATATGTTAGTTTTTAGGAGGGTGACATCTCCTTTGGCAACCTAAAGAAGCATGGGAATTTGGATTGGATTTTTTTTGCAATGCTTCCTCCCCTTTTACATTTCCCTGGAGCAAATTGCCGCACTGCGTGGCTGGCGGGTGCTCTGTCTCCCCGCCTCCCCTCCACGTGCATGGTAGGCTCTCTGGGCCTTCTCCCATCCCATGTTGCTTTCCCCCTGCATTTCTTTCACTTTACAGTGATCGCTCTGCACACAGCCATCCCTGCAGCTGGAATCAAGCCCTTCCCCACCCTTCCGTCTTGTCACGCGGCTGCTAGGCTCTGCGGACCCTGCTACCACGAACCAGCATGTGCAGTGCAGGTGGGTTGGCCCTCCTTTACATGGCCTTTTCTCTCTGAAGAGGGGTCTGCTCCTGTGACTGCGAAGAAATGTTTTTACCCCAATATGGCAGATAGCTGGAACACCTCTCACTCCCCCATCTGGCATTGTTTTTTTTTCACTTTACAGGGATCCCTCCCAATCCAGCTGTCCATGTAGCTGTAATAGAACCCTTCTCCACCATCTCCCATCACAACACAGCTCCTGGTTTCTGTGGGCTTTGCTCCTTGTGGAGGATTGCTCCAGAAATGGTCGAAAAAACTTCTTCCCCTGATCCAGCACACCAGACGGCTACCCCTTCTTTGTCCCCATCCTCTCCCTGGAAAGCAGACAATAGCTTACCATGTCCACAATGAAATGTTCAGGATAAATGGTGGTAAATGATGGCTTGTGCAATGCATGCTTTGAATCCCATCCTTAATAATCCGTAAGCAGCCTTGCAAAAAGAAACTTCCCCTGTTAGTAGCATCAGAGACCCATTCATTCCATGGGTAAGGGCTTAATTTATATAGTATCTCAATTTTGACCTTCACTTTCCAGCTGGCATGGCCAGTGTGGGAGACGGGCGAGGAAGCACAAAAGGTCCAAGCAGGATCTGATCCTGCAGCACATGGAGCATTCTGAAGCAGAAACCAGTGACATGAAAAGGGACAGAGCACAGTGGTGGCAGAGTATGCTTGACTTCCAGAGAGAGCAAGTGGCAAACCAGAGGGATGCAGCAAACCTCCTAATGGCACTGAGTGATCAAACAGAGGTCCTGTGCTCTATGCTGGAGCTGCAGAGGGGCTCCCAGTGCAGCAGTTGGAAGTCCCCTGAAGACAGGTCACCCAGTCCCCATCGTCGTGGTTCCTGAATATGGGGTGGGCAGGCAAGGACAGCCTGCCACTCTAGTCCCAAGGGCCACTGCAAAAGGCTATTCCACCACCCTTGGCAATGCTTTTTTTCCCTGCTGCTTAAACCTCCCGTATTCTTTTGAGCTTGCTGTGATTTTTTTGGCATGCGTGAGTGGTAGGGTGCACCAATCATTGTGGGGAACTGGGCAAGGGTAGAGAGGGCTGATAGCACAGGTGCCCACTGCTATCCCAAGGTCCACAGAGGACTCGTGGCAGAGGCTCCCAGGAGGCGGTGGAGAGGGCTGATAGTACAGTTGCCTGCTGCCATGCCAAGGTTCACAGAGGACTGATGGCAGAAGGAACTGAGCGGGGATTGGGAGGGCTGAAAGCACAGGTGCCCTTTTTTTTAGGAAAATAACCATCCCTCCACAACCATTCTTCTGCCTGCAACTTAACCCCTTCCCACTAAGTAAAATATTCTTTCTGTGTAAGACACTATCTGATTTGGTGGGGAGCACATATCAGTTTGGTGAGTGGTGGGTGGCTGTTATTAAAACTGAAGTACATTGCATTCCTGTGTGTGGCAGATCATTCATGAAGCTATGTTTTAAAGCATCCCTGATTGCTGCTTCCTCCACATGGTTATTGGTGAATGGCTGTCTAGGCAGCTGTGAGTATGTCCTGCTCATGGCCTCTGCCTTGGTATTCCAGGCATTTGGGAAATTCTCCCACCTGGATTCACATATCTTACAAGAAAAAACACATGCTGTAATCATGTAATGCCTCGTTGATGGCCGTCTGTTGTTGTCCTCATAATCCAGTCCATTTTGGTCAAGAACGGGAAAGATGACAATAGGCACCCTTGTTGCACTCCCGACAGTATGCTGAAGGATTCTGTCAAGACACGGTTGTGAACAGCTTGGCATGTCGAGGGTTCATATGTTGAACCAGTCAAGTTAATAATTTTGGTTGAGAAGCCGTGGTGCTGCAGCAGTTTCCACAAAGTGTCTCCATCAACACTGTCAAAGGCTTTTTCAAAGTCTATAAAAGTTATGTACAGGCAGCAGTTGCACTCAAGCAACTGTTCTATGATAGCTTGGATATTTGGTCAGTACAGGATCTCTTGCTTTGGATGCTGACCTGTTCTGCCCTGAGCTGTATCTCGTATTTGTCTTCATTTTCTCCAAGAAAATCCTACTGAACACTTTTCCTGAAATAGACAGTAACGTGATGCCCCTCCAGGTTGCTTTTCTTTGGAAGTTTGATAATGTACAAAAGTTACAGAAACATCTAGAAAGAAACCTGCAACAGTGTGACACCATTGCAAAAAAAGCAAACATCATTCTAGGATGTATTAGCAGGAGTGTTGTAAGAAAGAAAACAACACTCTTCCTCCCTACCCTACACTAATTAAGCCTCAACTAAAGTATTTTGTCCAGGTCTGGGCAACTTATTTTAAGAAAGATGTGGACAAATTGGCGAAGGTTCAGCAAAGAGCAACAAAAATTGTTAAAGGTCTAGAAAGCATGACAGATGAGGGAAGATTGAAGCTATTGGTCTTGTTAATCTAGAAAAGAGATGATAGAGGACTTGTTAACAGTTTTCAAGTACGGTAAAGTGTTTCATATCTGACAGCCATGAGCCCGGGAGTTTGCTGGATGTTCAAATATTGTAGAAAATAGAGTGATATACCTAGCAATGCATAACACTAAAGAAAAACAAGACTGGCTATTAAGAAACAAACAGAAATGTACGCAGAACACTTCACTTACCAACAACAGTAGTATTGTACACTTTAAAATTATAACAGAAAGAAAACTCTGCTAGTCTATATACTATCAAAACAAAAAAGCAGTCCAGAAGCACTTGAAAGACTCACAAAATAATTTATTAGGTGATGAGCTTTCGTGGGACAGGCCCTCTTCTTCAGATCATAGCCATACCAGAACAGACTCAATATTTAAGGCACAGAGAACCAAAAATAATAATCAAAATTGACAAATCAGAAAAATATTAACAAGGTGAGCAAATCAGAGAGTAGAGGGACAGAAAGTGGGGGGAGGGAGTCTTCTGCCCCTCTAATCTCTGATTTCACTATACTGTACTTATGAAAAACATAACTACAATTTACTTAGGGTTAAAATGCCAGTTATCTGAGAGTTCTGGATGATAGATTGCTGGATATGAATGAGTTTACTTTACCTAAAGAAGAAAAACTATTCTTTGCCTCTGATGACAGGACGAGAAGCAAAGGATTTAAATTGCAGCAAGGGAGATTTAGGTTGTACATTAGGAAAAACTTTCTAATTGTCAGGGTGGGTAAACTTTGGCATAGATTACCAAGGGAGGTTATGGAATCTCTGTCATTGGAGATTTTTAAGAGCAGGTTAGACAAACAGCTGTTGGGGATGGTCTAGAGACCATGGTCTCTGCCATGAGAGTAGGAACAGTATTTGGTGATGACACCTTGAGGTCCTTTCCAGTCCTGTATGATTACCCCACCTGCCTTTGCTATGGTGTGCAGTAGTGCTCCAGTAACACTAAGCAGCTTGCTGATTTATAATTAATGCTAAAGTCTGGCGTGCTGTATTTTGTTCTGGTGTTTCTAGTGCATGACTTTCCTTTGGTGTTTATCTCAGCTCGGTGGTGGTAGGGGGGAAGTGGGGGAAATCCGTCCTCTGTACTGAGGTTGCCACAAAGAGTTTGTTCTCCTTCCAGGGATTGTATTGTGAGCTCTATTGTGCCAGGATGTAGGACAGAGTGTTTTTTTGTTCACAAAGAAGAACGTTACATCGATTGATAAATTCCAGTGAGGCTGCTCTATTAGTAATTTTGTTGTGCAACAAAAATAAGAAGAATGTGTTTTTTGATTGTAGAAACAGTTTTCTAGAGTGAAAATTGAGGACAATAGGAAGTTTAGATTACTTTCAGAAACAATGTTGTTTTTCAAGTTGCTGATTACATGCATATTGGGAGAGTGAAGAATTTTTGTAAAGAGCTTCTGAAGAGACTGAGAAAGGAGGTAGTATTTTGGGTGGAAAAGCCATCTTTATGGCCTGGTCTACACTAGGAAGTTATGTCACATTTAGGGGGTCTGAGGTCAATTTTATAAACCATCTGTCTATGCCCCAGTGCTCAATAGGTCAATTTTAAGGGTCTCTAACATTGACTTTTGTAATGCTGATTTCCCCTGGAGTAACTCCCAAAAGTTGATTTTGCAGTATTGAACTATATAAGTGCAGATGGCAGCATTATTAAAGTCAATTTTATTTGCCTCTGAAACTGTCTCACAGTCCCCCTTGATGTATCCTTTCTGGTCATTGGTTCACCTCCATTCCTCTTCAGGTAAGCAGAAAGTAGGTGACAGGAAGTGTTGGTCATGAGCCTGGGAATTTTAATTAGATTTCCTTTCCTCTCTGTCCAGCAGACATGTGGATTATGTCTCTGCAGCACACCTTGTAGCCATGAGTTCTCAGGATCACAAAAGGGCCCCAGCATGGAGCCATCTTGGACCTCATCTCAATGTAGGGAGAATAAGCTGTCTTCCTCTAGCTCAAAGACAGCAGAAGAAATGCTCAAAACAAAAAAGCAGTCCAGTAGCACTTTAAAGACTAACAAAATAATGTATTAGGTGATGAGCTTTCATGGGACAGACCCACTTCTTCAGATCATAGTCTTACCAGAACAGATTCAATATTTAAGGCACAGAGAACCAAAAATAGAAATCAAGGTTGACATATCAGAAAAATTATTGTCAAGATGAGCAAATCAGAGAGCAGAGGGGCAGAAGGCATGAGGGGGTGGGGGTCAAGAATTAGATAAAGCAAAGTATGTAAAAGACCTCCAATAATGAGCTAGAAAATTGTCATCCTGGTTCAAACCATATGTTAATATGTTAAATTCAAATATAAAAGAGATTTTAGCAGCCTCTCTTTCCAAATGGCTGTGAAAGTTCCTTTTCGGTAAAACACAGGCTTTCAGGTCATTAACAGAATAGCCCATTCCATTAAAGTGCTGGCTGACAGATTTGTGAATCAGGAGTGTTTTTATGTCTGTTATGCTGATATTTATGCTAAAATATCGCAAAGTATGATTCTCAAAGGCTACACCAGGGATGTTCAGCAATGCTGCATAAAGATCCAGAGGCTGAGCTACCAGGAATACAAACACATGAATGGTCAGTCTGGGGCATCTCCCCAGAAATGCTGATACTACAATGAGCTTCATACTATTCTGGGAATAGATACAACCTCTTCCCCTCAGAAGACGACTCAGTTCCTCCTTACATGGTGTTCCTTGGGAGGATGATGAAATGCGTCCTGATTAGTAAGAAGTGGATGACAGCAGGGTCCAGTCGAGTGTAGAAGCAGAGCATGAAAGGCAGAAGCTCTTTCTCAACTTGGAACCTGTCCTCTTAACTCAGAGATGGCTTCAGAGGCAAACCCAGATACTGAAGAGGGCACTTCTGGTCAGTATGCTTTTTTTCTACTGATGTTGCAGTCGTGGAGTGGAGGGTCTATGCCTGTTTCTCTTAGAACAGCTTGTTAATATGTCTGGGGATGGAGGGTTGACCCTGTTTGTACAAAAAGCTGAAGATCTTAGACAGGCACTCTTGGATTCTCCTCATGAGATTTTGGGGGGGACCTGACTTGTTCCTCCTTCCATGGTAAAACACCTCACTGCACCAAGACACCAGCAGATGATCTGGGAGCATGGTCCCACGGAGCGTTCTTGCAGATTTTCCAACGTTGTACCCAGAAAGAAAGAGCAATCTTTTCTTATCCCTCTTTCGTATTCTGATGATGCTGTTGTATCATTTGGCAACCTAGAACGCATAGGAAGTTTTGTAAGTCACTATTGATTTTTTACCTGTGACCTACCCAGTGCATCGTAAAACTCACGCATCTCCTGGAGCAGCCACTTTAAAATCCATGCACTGTTTTAAGGAGCACACAGTCCAGGCAACACTCCTGCTTCCCACCCTGTAGTCTGGCAGGTTCACATGCATTCCTGGAATGACTTTTAATTATTTTTTTAACTCCTGGAGCAGCCGCTTTAAAATCCAGGCACTGCTTTAAGAATGCCATGATGCAACCACCCACTTCCCCCTGGACCGGCATCCACTGGGTCATGGGGTTCCTCCCCGACCAGCATTGCTTTTAGAAGGCTGGGCTTGGACAAACTTCAAAATGTTTTTCCTGTGAACCAAAGATAGCTTACCGTGGTGTTAAAGGTGAGCCTCAGCCACAGAAGAGCTTAAGTCGTTATGATTGAAATCATACTTTCTGCAGTCTTAAGAATCACCAGAATGACCTTTCAGTTGCAATATGCTCTTCTATAGAGACAGCCATTCGTTCTGTCAGTATGGTCATTTTTCCGAGTAAAGATAAAAATATTGCTGTTGACAATGTCACTAATATTTCTACATTTGTTTTATCAGGGCCTGATCTTGCCGGACAACAGAGGCCCCAGGCCTGCCCATAAGAGGTTCCCCCAAATGTGGAGGAGGAAATAGTCCTGGCATGAAATGTTGGAGAGCTAATTTGATGTTGTAACAAAGGAAAAAGGAGAGCTGACTGACTGGAGGAAAACCATGATGGACTGTCAAGCACAAATGCATGCTTCATTCCTGTCTACAATGTCAGGCAGACTGAGTTGATTGAGTCTTTGATTGAGAAATCACAATCACCAACCAACCTGTCCCTTAACTGAAGCAGTGCTTGAGAAAACAGTCAGCGAACTCTACACCCTCCCCCGCCCCAGCCCCAGCACATGCCCCATTACGTGCCACCCTCTCCTTCCACATTACCCTCCACTTTTAGGGGCCCTGTATCCCCAGGCCACTCCAGGCACCACCATTATATGCCACCCTTACCCTATTCATTCTTCTCCCCTGGGCAGGGCATGTGGCCCCCCATCCACTGCAAGCAGCAGCATTTTAAGCCTCCCTCAACCCACTCAGTCCACTCACCTGCTCCTAGCTCTGCATCCCCTGTCCGGTCTGTCCCCCCCAGTTCCATACCTCCTCCCTCCACACATCCTGCCCCCTCTTCTCGTTGTGGGCCCTGAATGACAGCAGAGAAGGTCATGAAGAGGTCTGAACTCTATCTGTACAAAGTCACCCTCTGTAGAAGGCTAACCTATGATGAACCAGGATCTTACTATGCTTGTTTTCTGTATACCCACAACTCTGCCACTACATTATAGTTTGTTTAAAAAAAAGTTTTGTTTTTTGGTTAACGTACTTTTGGGTTGGTTGGGTGGGTGGTGACAGTGAAGAACATAACATAAGAATGGCCATTACTGGGTTGGACCAAAGGTCCATCTTGCCCAGAATCCTGTCTGCTGACAGTGGCCAGTGCCAGGTACCCCAGAGGGGGTGGACTGAAGACAACGATCAAGCATCTTGTCTCCTGCAATCCATCTACAAGCCTCGGACATTGCTACCCCCTAACTAATAGCCTTGCATGGACCTAACCTTCATGAATTTATCTAGCTCATCTGGGAACTCTCTTACAGTCCTAGCCCTCAGAGCCTTCTCTGGCAAGGAGTTCCACAGGTTGGCTATGCGCCGTGTGTTAGCATGTGCCGTTCACACCTTTAGGAATAGCACAAAAAGCTCCACTCTCTCCTTAGTTCCTTCATAGCCACGCTTGGCTTCTGACAGAGGATGACTCTTCTCTCCCCTCAGACCTGTAGAGAGGAAATAGCATATAGTTAGTTATTGGTTCGTATACATAGTTGTCTTCATAACATACTCATTTGAGGTTAAAAAAAGAGAGAAAGAGGGAACTTTCCTCCTCTTGTCAGTTTCACATCTCTTGTATGTAACCTGCTGACGCAGCCAGTTTAAAAAAGATGGGGCAGAGAGAAAAGATGAGAAGGAGAAAGCAACAACAACAGACAAAACAAAACTACAGTACTATGGGAAGATCTTAAAGAAGTCTCTTACTCTTGGCTTAAAAAAAAGTCTGAAGGGCTGGGATCCTATGCCCTCCTCAGACAAGCACTCGGAATGTATCCACTTCCTCAGAAAGGCATATATCACTCTAAAATGCTGTCACTGCAAGAGCTTGGCTGCCAGGGTGAGAGAGCACAGGTAGCTCAGATTAAAAATGTTCCTGTTTGACACAGGTGTCCAGCCAGTGTCAGAGTCACTCTCAACACCAGGTAGTGTCCCTTCTGTCAGGGATGCTTCCCCTTCATCACTGGGAACAGCTGAAGCCTTTCTTGTATGCTCCCTCTCCAGAGTGAGCCTGGGAGACAAACTGGGCACTCAGGCACACAAAAGCCCAAGCCTGTTTCTTCTGTGAAATCTAAAAGCCACACCTGAAAAAAAAAAAGCAGCTGTAGCACCCCCAGCACCAGCAAAGCCTAGAATGGCAGCACAGCCATTACCAGCACCCACGGAAGAAGCAGAGATGGCTGTGCCATGCTTGCAGATGGCACCTGTGGAAATTCAGCCATTACCGGTGTTGGAGGAACATGCGGTGCCTCATTCTCTCCCGGCACAGGTGAATCAAAGACAAACACTGCCACAGCAACAGCGCTCACCTTTGGTGAAACAGGACTAATACAAACAGAGTTCCATCTGGGAACCATAGCCCTCAATCCCCAGCTAAGTCACTTTGGGGGCACTATGCTTCATCCCACTGTCTACCCTACCACCACAGGGATACTGTGAGGAGAATCGAGAAGAAGAAAGAAGTTAGAGCTTGCTTTCTTGTCAGCTTCAATGCTCTGTACGTAGTTCACTGATTTAAAAAAAAAAGTAGAACAAGGAGAAGACAATAAAAACAGATGTCATCAGCACTGGATTTAAAAAATATGCTCTAAGGTGCTGCCTGTAAGAGCCTTACTGTGAGAGAGAGAGAAAAGAAACGGTGCTGCAACTGAGACTGCTTCCTTTTGATAAAGCTTTTAAACCAATGCCAGACCTGCAGTGCATCTGGTGAAGGTGGGAGAGAGGGCACTCCCATCAGCACAGTAGCTACTACTTCTCACGGAAATCAAAACAAAAAGCACTTGATCACTTGATCAAAATCCTTTACAATAAACAAAAGATGATCAAAAATGAACTCTCTGAAGGAACCACTTGACCAAAATCCTTTACAATAAACAAAAGATGATCAAAAATGAACTCCCTGAATGCTTTTTGTTTTGATAGTGTATAGACTAGCATGGCTTGCTCTCTGTTACTATTCTCACGGAAATGTTCTCCCACTGACATAGCACTGCCCACACCAGTGCTTATATCGTTGTAAGTTACGCTGCTCAGCAGTATGGTTTATTCACACTCCTGAGCAACATAAAGTATACCAACAAAAGTGGTTGTAGGTACAAGCCCTCAAAATAGTTTCGTTGCAGTGGTGGGTTCAGAAGGAATAAAAGTTGAGGCGAGTCACAAGGAACAGAAATTATGTAGAATCATGAAGACAAAAACAAGGCATTCGGGGAACAAATGGAGAGATTCAGTGTAGAGTATGACATGGTTAGATTGGGTAAGGAACATGATTTTAGCAGCTAAGTTTTGCATGGACTAAACCAGTGTGATGTTTATGCGAGAGGCCAAGGAATAGTAGGTTATCATGCTAGTATAAGCAGAAAGCATGGCCTGAGATTTTGAGAAAAAGACTCAATGTGGATAGTTCAAAGAGATAAAACTGCAGGGAAGCCACTCGCCTCTGTCTAATGTTGTGTGACAGGAAAGTCTTGCTCTGGTAGAAAGTTTAAGCAAAGAGCCTATTCTGGGAAATACAGGGAAAGGAAAGCAGAAAGATAGGACTGAAGTCCCTGGACACCCAATTGGATACCTTTTTGTTTAGTTCCCCAGCAGGTTTAACCAGACTGCTTAGAACATTAAATGTGCAGCAGTATTATAACATAGATTGTTCATTCTTTTGTGGACAAACATGCACACTATTAGTTCTTCAAGTAGTGTCCTTAGGGATGTGCCACTATGGATGTTACTGCACCCCTGTGCTGCAGATCAGAGAATTTCAATAGCAGTTTGTCCTGCCTGCATATTGTATGGTTCCCCACTTGTCAGGAGCTTAGCAAGCATGCTTGGGCACTTTGAAGCCTCTTTCTTTTAGTACCTAGTTTGTGTTAAGCTGCCTGTGCAAAAGAAAAACAAGAAAAAATATAAGAAAGGATTTGCCTCCCACTTGGCTTGATGGTGAGGAGGACCCCAGTCAAAGGTATTTCTGGCTCTCCAAGCTACAGAAAATGCCTTAGATGCAAAGAATTTGTCCCAGTTTTTGGTTTCAGTGTATTTGCTGCCTGGGAGAAAAGCACAATCCAGAAAAGTATGGTTGATGCCATCAGTGAAAACCCAGGTTCAGGAAGTATAAAGGTTTAAGGCTTAAGCTTGCACTCATGGAGCTAGTCCTTCAATACGCAGAGCTATCACTGCAACCTTCTGTGTCAAAATCAGGTGATCCCTAGTAGACATGCCACTCACTCAAGGCTATGGGAGGTGGGTGACTTCCACTTTGGGGAGATTAGCCCACCACCCTTCTTGTGTGAAGCCCCATCCATCAGAGCCCTCAGGTGCTGCCTTGTTCTGGGCCATTAACCTCACCCTCCAGCAGTGCAGGGCCAAGCCACAACTCCCTCTGGCTGGCCATGTGCACAAGCAAAAAAGTACAATGAGAGCATGAAAAGCCTTAGACAATCCACCTTGGTGAAGACTGCACATTGAGTGGCACTGACCCTAGTGTGCATGGTACTAATGGACCAAATAACTATGTCTGCATCTCTGACTCCATCATTACAAGACTCTTGGTGCTGATATGGATCCCAGCTTTGTGACAGATGCCAGGTGTACAACCCTTCCCCTACCCTGACCATCAGTCTCTGTTCTGGGAAGTCCTGGTGCCAGCAGCTAGCCCCTACCTTCAAGTGCTGTACAGGGAGGACACCCCTGGCAGTACCAGAGGCAACCAGCCTCCCGGGATCCTAGGGTGACATGCCACCCTCCTTCTGCTGAAGTGTCAAAGGGTTTGGAATCTTCTGAGCAACTGAGGGAGGAAGAGGTTGAAGTTGAGGCCGAAAGGCAAGACATTCCTCAAGCTCATGTCTGATCGTCCTCACCTGATAAGATGATGATACCCCCCGCCATTATTCATACTGGATGATTTTAAATCTTTCAAGACTTGGAACATGGCAGAAGCCCTACAAATACAGCTGCACCAATTGACAGCCTCGTCATGAACTGGTAGGTATTCTGAACTCTTCTACTTCCAGACTGACCCTCACAGTTAATAAAGGTCTTCTGGATCTTGCCAGAATTATGTAGCAGATTCCTGTGGCCATCCTGGTGACAGGCAGATTGGCAGATAAAAAGCATTAAGTCCTAGTGAAGGGGACAGAATTTTTATTTTATCACCCCCCTCCAAATTCATCAATGTGGATGAAGGTAATTATAGGGGATTCACCAATACCAGTTAAATCCACCCCATATAACTGAGATGGGAAATACTTGCATACATTTTGATGGAAAAGTGTATTCATCAGCCTCTCTGTAGTTCCAGGTTGCTAATTATCAGATTGTGGTACCAAATATGACTATTAGAACTATGTGAAACTAGGTTGCTTTATTAATCAGCTCCCAGACTCCAAAAAAGACCAATTTATGGCCATGATTAAAAAAGGTCAGCTAGTGGCCAAGGTCTCTCCAGTCCAAATTAGATTTGACAGTCATGGCAGCACATTCACTTTCCACAGCCATGGTTATGAGAAGGGCTTTGTGGTTGCAGTTGTCTGGCCTCCCTAAGAGGTCCAACCCATGTTGGAGGATCTTCCTTTTGAGGGAATTAAGTTGTTCATCTAAAAGACACACAGATCCTTTCACATGTTGCAGAATTCACAGGCAGTTCTGAATATCCAACACCCATTGAGGTCAATCTTAGTTCTATCAGCTCTGACACTGACTTTCTGTAAAGATATTGGATTAGTCACTGAGCAGTTCTGTGCCTTTGTTTCACGTTCTGTAAAATGTGAGTGATAACAATGACTGCAGTGTAATCCCAAGGTCAGGGGTGCTCGAGTTAGCCCTGGCTTGTTAACCTCTGACTTGAACATCTGTCCCAACTTGGAGTTCCACTGTCTACACTGCATCCGTCCAACTCCTCATATTCCAGACTTCCTAGCACCCTCCTAAAATGTGGCTGCCCTTTGTCCATAGTGCAGTATGGGAAAGGAAATTCAGCCTATGGTGGTAGACTCCAGAAGCATGAGTCTCGTGGGACTGCATCTGGGCTGCAGAGCAACAGGACTTCAAACGGGATCTTGGCTTAACTCAAGTTCAAGCCCTCAACCTCAGTGGGGTTCTTTGTCTGAGCCTTAGGTGAGCAGTGTTTGCATTGAGACACAAGGTCTGTGTATACACTAGCTCTCTGCTTCGAAGGGAGCATGGTAAGTAGGGTGTCGGGAGATGCTTAATGAAGTGCTGCGGTGCATATGCAGCACTTCATTAAGCTAATTCTCCCCTGCAGCTGGCTTGGGTGTAGCTGCACCTAACCCACTGGCACATCAAAGTGCCTAGGTAACTTCGGAGTCCCTTTACTCCTCAAATTTTAACACTTTGAAGTTGCCATAAGGGAGAATTGGCTTAATGAAGTGCTGCATATGCACTGCAGCACTTCATTAATAATCTCCCGACACCCTACTTACCATGCTCCCTTTGAATTAGGGAGCTAGCGTAGACACAGCCAACGAGGGTTAGGCCATGTTTAAACCTTGGGCTTACGCTGAAGTGTAAACATACACTGAATGAGCCCCTAGGCACTACCTCAGCACCAAATAAGAAATAATGTCAACAGTACAAAGGCATTTTTATTTTTATGACTGTAATCCATAACCCTATCAACAGCAGCAGTTCCCCTGCACTGGTGCCACACCAAAAGTGCAAAACATTTGAGTACAGCTGTGGCATGTTCAGACTCGTTTGGAAACTACAAGAAATCAACCTTATATATTCCCCCATTCCTTTTACGTTGTCCTGACAGATCTTTGTTTGCTATTGGAGAAAACCCATTTTCAGATTTTTTGTTTATTCTTTGCTGCTTTATTAAATGTTCTTGGTGTTCTCCAAGGGGAATACGATTGCTCTTTGAGAGAAGCAGAAGTGAAATTCTTTGAGTGATTGCTGATGGCTATTAGCCAGGGATAAAGTATGGTGCCCTGGCCTTCAGAACAAGGGCAGGAGATGGAGGGCAGGAGATAAATCACTTGATCATTGTCTTCTGTTCGCCTTCTCTGGGGCATCTGGCATTGGCCACCATCGGCAGATAGGATGCTGGGCTGGATGGATCTTTGGTCTGACCCAGTATGGCCATTCTTATGTTCTTATGTGCATTCCAAATTAGGTGTATGCTGGTGCATGGACAGCTGCCAGAAGGCTTTTTGTGCTGGCTGGTAACCACTGGGCCCAGGAGGCACCCCCTGGGATGTTACCAATATATGAACTGCCTGAACCACCCCACCACTCAGTTCCTTCTCACTGTGCTGTTGGTTTCTGGAGCGCTCTCTCTCTGTCTCTCGGTATTAGCTGGTAGCCTTTGTTTATGGTGTAATTAGTTGTAAGTAGTTCATAGTGTTTAGCAGTTACTGCTCTGTTGTTGTGAGGTGCCAAGCCAGGTGCTCTCCTAAGAACGTGACCTCAGTGCAGTCTGCTCCTGTGCCGAGTGTGTTACCATTGGAGTCAGGCACCATGTCTCAGGTACCGCAGGTGGTATCAAGACCTGAGGCAGGGGACTTGGGACTGCCAGTTTTACCATTCCAAACTGATGTGGTGGGCTTTTCCTTTTTCTCTTCCCTGCATAGGGCAGTGGTGGGGTCCCCTGTTCTGGAAGATGGCAGGGCTTTTAACATTTATTACTCCGGGTGGCCCAAGGCCTGGGTATGCAAGCGGAGGAGGTTAGAGATGAGACGGACCCTGTAATGGACATCCTATCCTCCTCAGGCCCTGTGAGGGTGGCCCTGCCCATCCTTAAAACAACTGCCAATACAGCAAAAACAGTTTGGCAAATGCCAGCCTCCACCTGGCGTACAGCGCAGAGGAACAAAAGATGTTATTTTGTCCCCTCCCAGGGAAATGAACATCTTTTTACTCACCCTCCCCCCTGACTCCCTAGTGATCGATGCAGCAAGCCATAGGAAGAGACAGGGTTTCCAGGGACCCTCCTGAAAGAATAGAGAAGCCAAACATTTGGACTTTTATGACAGGAAGGTTTGTTCAATGGGAGGCTTACAGTTACGAATTGCTAACCTAGTTAACAGACGTGCGTACAATACCGTCAGTTTCCTGTCTCGCTTTTCAGAGCTGGTTCCTCCTGAGGCGAAGGCAGAGTTCTCAGCAGTGGTGGAGGAAAACAAACTCATAAGTAGGGCAGCACTGCAGGCAGTGCTGCATGCGGTGGAAGCAGCTAAACAGGTGAAGGCCTCGGGGTGGCCATGCATAGGGGAGCATGGCTGCAAGTGTCCAGCCTCCCATATGAGGTCCAACAGACCATATAGGACCATCCCTTCAAAGGCCTGTCGTGTTTGGAAAAGACCATTAAAAGGCTTCACCACCTGAAAGACTCAAGGGCCACTTTACAGTCTCTGAACCTTCACTGTTGACCCAGTGCAGACACTTTACCCCTCATCTCCTGCTAGACAGTTCTCCCAACAACAAGGGGATACTGGTAGGAGGAGGAACCACAGGGGCAGAAGGTGTCCTGGCCACCACACCCAAGGACAGGGTCATCAAACTAGGGCTGAAACAAGCATTTTGATGGTGAGGTCAGGAGCCGCATGCCAATTTCTTTTGCAGTTCCAGCATACCCCATACTTTTCTTCCACCTGTCCCCTTTCTACCTGGCTTGGTGCGACATAACTTTGGACTAGTGGGTTCTACACACCTTAGAAAGGAGATATGGCATCCAGTTTTCTTCATGCCCCCTCCCACTCCCTTCCCCATCCATCTTCAGAGACCCCTCTCATGAGAGTCTGCTCAGACACGAGATAAAATCTCTCCTTAAATGGGTGGCTATAGAGGAGGTCCCTCCCCAGTTTCAGGGGCAGGGGTTTAATTTCTGTTATTTCCTAATTCTGAAGTCAAAAGGAGGAGGGGTAAGGCCCATTTTGGATTTATGAGACCTCAACAGGTTTGTAAAAAAGATAAGGCTTCGTATAGTACCCTTGGGTCTCATCATTCCAAAGCTGGAACAGGGGGATTGGTTTGCTGCTCTCAGCTTACAAGATGCATATTTTCACATAGCAATTTAGCCTTCCTACAAGAGGTTTCTGCAGTTCGTGGTGGATGGGGGTCATTATCAGTTCATTGTCGTTCTATTCAGTCTGTCCTTTGCCCCAAGGGTCTTTACCAAACTCATGGCAGTGGTGCTGGTGGCCTTTGCAGGAGCAGGACAGAGCTGTTTGCATAGCTGGACGGTTGGTTGGTCAAGGGCAGCTCTCAGGACCAAGTGCACCAGCATGTGCAACTGATCTGCCAAACATTTATCAATCTGGGCCTCCTGGTCAACAAGGCAAAGTTGATTTTGGTTCCCACTCAGACAGTGGAGTTTGCGGGGCCCTCCTGGATGCAGTGTGTGCCAGGGCCTTCCTGCCAGACAGTAGATTTCAGGCCATGGCAACTTTTGTCCATATGATCAGATTCCCCACCACAATGGCCAGGTGCTGCATGAGTTTGCTGGGTCACATGGCAGCATGCACATTTGTAGTCCAGCATGCCAGGCTCTGGGTGTGTCCTGTTCAGCTGTACCACCCTGTCAGAGACAACATAGATGTCTTGGTAGCCTTGCCACCACATACTTTGTCAACCCTGTGCACTGGTGCCTCGATGTTCAAATGGTTTGTGGAGGAGTTTCCTTCAGCCCTCTCTCTCCCTGCTAATGGATGCCTTGGACGTGGGCTAGGGAGGGCACTTGGGAGAATGTAGAGCTCATGCTCTGTGGAACAGAATGTACCTCCAGCTCCACATAAACTTTCAGGAGCTCAGAGCTGTCAGGCTCTGATGCATAGTGTTTCACAGTAGCTTAGCAGGACAGTGAGCACAGACAACATGACGCAATATATTATATAAACAAACTGGGGGTGCATGCTCCTGTCCCCTGTGTCACAAGGCCCTCAAGCGCTGGGAGTTCTGCATTCCACATCAGATCCCTCTGCAGGCCTATTACCTCCTGGGAGTCCACAGCTCGCTGGCAGACCACCTCAGCAGGTCTTTCATGAGGCACATGTGGTCGTTAACCCAGGTGTGCTGCACTCAATTTTCCGAAAGTGCGGTTATCCCCAAGTGGAGCTACTTGCCTCTCACCTCAATGCAAAGTCAACAACAACAACAGCCATGGTGTCAGCACCTGTTGGTGTCTGACGCCTCTCTCACTATTTCGTTCAATCTTTCCCTGACCAGTGCAGACTGGCTTAGTTTTTGTAGACTAGCTCTGCACCAATCTACTATACCGTCTGCCCATTCTCTGTGGGGTTTGCCTCTCCTTTTCCATGTTCCAACCATCCATTATTCCAAATACCAGCGTCTTAATTTTTTTATTTGCCATTCATTCTGCAAATATGTCCCAATAGCTGTAACTTCCTTTGTATAACCTTCTGCAGTCAGTTCTCTTTTCGATGTATCTTCCTATATAATTCCTCATTGGTGACCTTCTGTTTCCATCCTATTCTCAGGATCTTTCTATAACAACTCCTCTCGAATGCCAATATCCTTCTCTTCGAATCTTTCGTTATCACCCATCTCACATTTATATAACATGCTGCTGAATGCATATGTTTTCAAGATGCTCAGCTTCGTTCCTAAGTAAATCACATCGCTTTTCTAGATCTGATCAATCTCCTTCAAACTCACTCTTGCTTTCACTAGTGTAATCATTATTTCCTTCTTACAGTCTAGGTCATAGGTTCTGTGGCTTCCCAGATACGTAAACCTCTCTACATTCTCTAGTTGGATCCTGTCTATATTGATCTTCCTATTTCTCTACCTCCAAGTACCATTGTTTTTGTTTTATAGATTTTCATAATCAGTCTGTACCGCTTCCTTTCCTCATTCAGTTCTCGCTAGCTTCTCTTTATCTTCTTCAATGATAACTATATCGTCTGCAAACCACAAGTTGTTGATTCTCATCCCATGCACAACAAATATCCCTTCTACCTCTTCCTGGATCTTGTTCATTGCTCTCTCTAGATGTGTGATGAAGATACTCAGCAACATTGGATTTCTGTCTCATACTTCTTATCGTTCTAAACCAGCTTCCCAACATCCCATACGTTCTCACTGCTGTCTCTGTATTGTTGTTGATATTTTTCAATAACTATATCAGTCTGCTATCCACTCCAAACGTTGCCAACACCACTCAAGTCACTTTCTGATCTATACTGTCAAATGCCTTCTGAAAATCGATGAAGCAAACATAGATGTTCTTTCATCAAGGTTTCCCTGCTATCAGTCTTAGTGCCAATATCTGCTGTATGGTACTTCTATCTTTACTGAATCCCGCTTGCTCATCTGTTAGATGTTCTTCTATCCGCGATCTCAGTTTCTGTCAGTATCAGCAGCAGCAGCATCTTGCCTAGACGACTTGTTAGGGCAGTCATTCTGTAACTCTTGTGCTCCAGTGTCCCTCCTTTCTTGTGTATTGTCAATAGCATGGATCTTGTCCATTCCTTAGGTGCCTTCTCTTCTTTCCATGCTATTTTACGTAGTTGGTGTATTTCCTGAATTATACCTTCTCTGCCTTATTTCATCATCTCTCTCATGATCTTACCATTTCCAGGGCTCTTGTTTTTTCTTCCTTCTTCAAAATATCGATCTTGCTCTCGATGCTTGGTGGAGATATCTTTTTCAGTTCTTTGATCAGTTGCTCTGAGACACTTGGGTCCAACTGTGCTTTGTACAGATTGGTGCAATATCTCATCCATTGCTGCACAACCTTCTCCGTGTTCATGAACACCTCATCATTCTTGTCATCATCTGCTTCGGCTGCCATCTTGTATTAATATTCCTAATAATCTTACACACCTCCCTAGTCTTATGCTCAACATAATACCTCTCTATATCTTCACACTGCTCCTTTAACCATTTTGCTTATCCATACTGGCCATTTTCCTTACCTCATTGCATTTTATTCTATACTGTTGTTCAGCCCTTTTGAAAACATCTCTTCTAATCTTCAACGCTCCCTTGGACTAACTTAATCCACTTCTCATTGATCTTCTCTTCCTCTAGAACAGTCTGCTCAATTGCCTCTTGTATCACCATGGCTATCCCTTCAACTCTCTTATCTAGGTTTTTCTCCATGGCCGTGGCCGCATTTCTTTTCTTCTCTTTGGGTGCTACTCTATATGCATTCCCTATTTCTTCCTCACCTAGCTTTGCCGTGACACCTCTGGGGGTTCCATGCCAGTCCCAAGCCTGGATAAGGGAGGAGGGTTGGTCAGATTTGTGTCAATACACCTATCGTGAAACAACAATACGAATCACATCTGATGCCAGTGTGACAACCTGACAAAAGATGCCAGCTTGGATGTTGCCCGGATAAACAAGGTCTGTGGCACCAATCGAGTGATTAGAGTTGGGTCGATAGTTGATTACTGAAAGAAAATTACAACTAACACATACTATCAATTGAAACGTGAAACGTCCAAATATTGTGGGCAACTAGAAAGTTAGAGCTACTTCAGAAGGAGATGGAGAGATACCAATGCGATATATTTGGACTGGCAGAAATGCGTTGGACAGTATTGGGAGAGATCATAGAATCATAGAACAATAGAGCAGGAAGAGACATAAAAAAGCCAAGACCAAACCCATCAGATCAGTCCCCCAGGGCTTTGTCGAGGCAAGACTTAAACACCTCCAGGGATGGAGACTCCACTACTTCCCTGGGTAGACCATTCCAATGCTTCACCACCCTCCTAGTGAAAAAGTTTTTCCTAATGTTCAACCTGCACCTTTCCAACCGCAACTTGAGACCATTGTTCCATGTTCTGCCATCCATGAGCACTGTGAACAGCCTCTCTCCAGCCTCTTTGCAACCTCCCTTCAGTAAGTTGAAGGCTGTTATCAAGTCCCCCCTCAGTCTTCTCTTCTGCAGACTAAACAGTCCCAATTGCCTCAATCTTTCTTCATAAGTCATATGCTCCAGCCCCCTAATTATTTTGGTCGCCCTCCACTGGACCCTCTCCAGTGTATCCACATCTGTCCTATAATTGGGGGCCCAGAACTGGACACAGTACTCCAGATGCGGCCTCACCAAAGCCAAATAAAGAGGAATAATCACTTCTCTGGATCTACTGGCAATGCTCCTCTTGATGCAACCTAATATGCCATTAGCTTTCTTGGCTACAACGGCACACTGTCGACTCATGTCCAGCTTCTCGTACACTACAACTCCCAGGTCCTTTTCTGCAAAACTACTACCCAGCCAGTCGGACCCCAACCTGTAACAATGCTTGGGATTCTTCTGGCCCAAGTGCAGGACTCTGCACTTGTCCTTATTGAACCTCATCAGATTTCTTGCAGCCCAGTCTTCCAATTTGTCTAAGTCAGACTGCACTCTGTCCCTACCCTCCAGCGTATCTACCTCCCCCCCCTAGCTTAGTGTCATCCGCAAACTTGCTGAGGGTACAATCCAACCCCTCATCCAGGTCATTGATAAATATGTTGAACAGAAAAGGACCCAGAACCGAACCTTGGGGCACGCCACTAGAAACCGACCGTCATCCCAACATCGAGCCGTTGATCACTACCCTCTGGGCCCGACCTTCTAGCCAGCTTTCTATCCATCTTACCATCCATTTATCCAATCCACATTCCTTTAACTTGCTGACAAGAATATTGTGGGAGACCGTATCAAAAGCTTTGCTAAAGTCAAGATAAATCACATCCATTGATTTTCCCCTATCCACGGAGCAGTTATCTCATCGTAGAAACTAATCAGATTGGTCAGGCATGACTTGTCCTTCATGAATCCATGCTGACTATTCCTGATCACTCTCCTCTCCTCCAGGTGCCTCAAAACGACTTCCTTGAGGAGCCCCCCCATGATTTTTCCAGGGATTGATGTAAGACTGACCGGCCTATAGTTCCCTGGATCATCCTTCTTCCCTTTTTTAAAGATAGGCACCATATTTGCCCTTTTCCAATCATCCAGGATCTCTCCTGATCTCCACGACTTTTCAAAGATAACGGGCAAGGGCTCGTCAACAACATACGCCAACTCCCTCAGAGCCCTAGGATGAATTAGGTCTGGGCCCATCGACTTATGTACATTTAGCTTTTTTAGATAGCTCCTAACCTGTTCTTTCCCCACCAAAAGCTGTCCACCTTCATCCCACAATGCATCACTTATCACATTAGTCCGGGAGCTGTCTTTGTCCATGAAGACAGAGGCAAAGAAAGCATTAAGTACTTCAGCTTTCCCTACATCATCTGTCCCTGGGTTACCTCCCTCATCCAGAAGGGGCCCCACACCCTCTCTGATCACCATTTTCTTGTTAACATGCCTGTAGAAACTTTTCTTGTTACCCTTCACATTCCTCGCAAGTCGCAATTCCAGTTGCACTTTCTCCTTCCTGATAACTGCCCTACATTCTCGAGCTATACGTTTATACCCCTCCCTAGACATCTGTCCAAGTTTCCACTTTTTGTAAGCTCCCTTTTTGTGTCTAAGTTTTCCAAGGATTTCCCCATTAAGCCAGTTTGGTCTCCTACCATATTTACTTCTCTTGCTGCACATCGGGATAGTTTGTTTCCGCGCCTTCAGTAGGGCTTCCTTAAAATACTGCCAGTTTTCCTGGACTCCTTTTCCCTTCATGGTAGCATCCCAGGGGATTCTGCCCATTAGGTTCCTGAAGGAGTCAAGGTCTGCTTTTCTGAAGTCCAAGGTGTGTAATTTACTGCTCTCTTTCCTTCTTTTGGTCAGGATCCCGAAGTCTACCATCTCATGATCACTGCTTCCCAGGTTGTCCCCCACCTTTACCTTCCCTGTTAGTTCCTCCCTGTTTGTAAGCAGCAGGTCAAGCCGCGCACGACCTCTGGTCGGGTTCTTCAGCACTTGTACCAAGAAGTGATCCCCAACGTTCTCCAGGAATTTCCTGGACTGCTTGTGTACAGCCGTATTTGGTCTCCCAACAGATGTCAGGGTAATTGAAGTCCCCCACGATAACGAGAGCCCACGATCCAGAAACTTCTCTCAGTTGCCCAAAAGAAGCCTCATCTACCTCATCATCCTGATTGGGCGGCCTGTAGCAGACACCAACCACCACATCTCCTTTGCTGCCTACACCACTAAGCTTGACCCATAGATTCTCAACAGGCTTTTTTCCCTTTATATAGTGGAGTTCCAAGCAATCATAGTGCTCTCTTACATACAGTGCAACTCCTCCTCTTTTTCTCCCTTGCCTGATGTGCGGTTGCAATGTCTTTTGGTCAGGGAATGAAATGAAGCATGAAGCAGAAGTTGGATTCCTGGTTAGAAAAAGAGCTAGAGGAGCATTGTTAGAATACAAACCAGTGAGTGTGAGAATGATGGTAGCAAAATTTGAAGTAAAACCATTCAACATCTCAGTCATTCAGGTATATGCACCCATGTCAGACAGTACGGAGGAAGAAATAGAGCGATAAAGACTTGACAAAGATGCTGGAGGAGATAGTGAAGAGAGATGTGTTGATAATCAGAGGAGATTGGAATAGATAATGAAGGTTGGGAGAGCATCATGGAAAGGTTTGGATACAGAAAAAGAAACAAACAAGGCCAGAAACTACTAGAGTTTGCTATGGAGCAGGTGATGGTGATCTGCAACGCAGGGTTCCAACAAAAGGACTGTAGGAAGTGGGCTTGGCAGTCAAACAATGGGAAGTCCAAGAACATGATAGATATGATCTTGATAAGGAGGAGATGGGTAACATCAGTACAGCAGTGCCAAACTTTCCAAGGAGTGCTTATAGACTCGGACCACAGTCTAGTGATTGCAAACAGCATTGCTAAGTGCTGGACATTTTGGTCTTGCTGGAACCAGAGTCCAGTATCCTAGGCAGATGTGTTCAGCATTCCCTGGTCAGGGCTGCTGCGATTTGCTTTCCCTCCGATTCTGCTCGTCCACGAGGTCCTACTCAGTATTCGGTCAGATTGGGCATCTGTCGTTTTAGCAGCCTCAGTGTCGGCCCAGCGGCGCTGGTAGTCAGTTGTCTTGGAAATGTCAGTCTGCAAACCATTGACATTCCTGTTAAGCCCAGACCTGTTGACTCATGAGGAGGGGTGACTGCATCACCCTAACCTTTGATCCTTACATGTCACTGCTTGGAAGCTCCTTGCTTGAAGGTCATGGAGCTCTCATGCTCAGACCTGTACGTATTGTTAAATAGCAGGAAGCCTTGTATGAGGGTAGCCTATGTGGCCAAATAGAAGAGGTTTTCTGTTTAGGTATCTCAGAGGGGACTGTCCTCATCATAGGCCTCGGTACCCGTCATTTTGGACTGCTTGTGGTATTTAAATCAAGGTGGTCTGTCATTGTCATCCATCAGCGTGCATTTGGCAGCCGTCTCAGCCTTTCACCTCGGCCCTGGGATATCCTCAGTTTTCTCAGACCCAGTGGTGCAAAGATTTATGAAAGGCCTGGAGAGGGTCAAACCACAGGTTCAGAACCCTTTGCCTGGATGGGATCTTAATCTGGAGTTGTCAAAACTTGTGGGAGCCCGCTTTGAACCACTTGCTTCTTGTTCCTTGCTGTTTCTAAGTTACAAAACAACTTTTTTGGTGGCCATTACCTCGGCCGGAGGGTATCTGAGTTGAGGGCACTGACAGTGGACCCATTTTATACGATGTTTCACAAGGACGAGGTCAACTGAGACCCTATCTGGCGTTCTTACCGAAGGTGGTCTCCTCTTTCCATTTCAACCAGGATATTTCTCTGCTGGTTATTTACGCAAAACTTCATGCCTCTCCTAAGGAACAGAGTTTACATACCTTGGATGTGTGAATGGTTTTAGCCTTCTATATGGACAGGACTGAAGCAACTGTTCATGGCAGTGGCAGATAGAATGAAGGGCCTCCCAGTCTCCTCCCAGTGGATCTCCTCCTGGATAGCAACCTGCATTAACGAATGCTACAGGCTGACAGGCTTACTGATCAGGGCTTCTTCCACTAGAGCACACTCATCTTCTGTGGCATACTTAGCTCATTCCCCTAATCCAGGAAAACAGCAGGGCAGCCACCTGGTCCTCAATTCGTATGTTTTTGGCCCATTATGCACTGATGCAGCACACAAGGGAGGATGTTGCAGTGGGCAGGGCTGTCTTACATTCCTTCCAGGGCTCTGACCCCACCTGCTCGAACTTTTGCTTGTACTCATCCAGTTTGGAATGCACATGAGCAATCACTCAAAGAAGAAAAGACAGTTACCAATTCCGTACCTGGTGTTCTTTGAGGTGTGTTGCTCTTGTCCATTCCAAAACCCACCTGCCTGCCCCGCTGTCAGGGTAGCCAGCATGAAGGAACTGTGTGGGGGCAGGGCAGGCTGTGCATATATTGGTTGTTGGAGTGGTGCCGCTCTGACCTGATGGCTGTTGGCTAGGGCAGAAAGCTTTCCAGCAACTAGGCACATGCCAGCGCACGCTCAAGTTTGAAATGGCCATGAGGAATACATCTCAAAGAACACCAGTTACAAAACAGGTAGCTCGCTTATGTGGGGTGTGATGACATTCTGGGACACAACCTGGAACTGCTGTGCCCCCTTAGCTTTCCACCCTGGGCTGTCTTTCACAATGCTTTGCAAATAACAAGCAGCAGATTTCTCCAGGTGCTGTTACCACTCAGCAACGTGCAGGGATGCACCCAGCTAAATTGCATGAATACATTCTAAGCCACTCCTGAACCATCCACAAGGAAACACCAGCAAATCCCTCTCCCCTCCCGCCCCCATTTTACACTGCTCTAGACCCTGTCTTGAACAATGCATACTCTTAAATTGGATTGCCACTTCATCAAAGGATAGTGGACATAGACCAGCGTTTGTAAGTTGAGGAGATTTCTCAAGTTCTTTAAACAATAAGTGACGACAGAGAGCTATATTTTAAGGGAGTCTGTCCCACAAAAGCTAATCACAGAATAAATCATTGTGTTAGTCTTTGAAGTGCTATGTTTCTGCTGCTGTATTTTAAGTGATTATAAATGGTGGACAGAAAGGTCAGAGATATTTATTGATGAAATAAAATCATGATCTAAATTCTAAACTTTTAGACTAAGCAAGAATTGAAACAAACAGCTGTTCTCACCCCCCGCCCCCGGCTGGTGCAGGCAGATTATGGTCCTTAATATACAGGAGAATTTCCTTTTCAACCTGGGACCAGTCTCTTAAATTCAGTGTCTTTGTTTTCCTGGTGTTCTTGTTACCTTCAGCAAGGTGGGAGGGAAAAGAGGTGGTTTCAATTTACACGGTGTCTTGTTTTATACTTTTATATTATTTCATATCCTTGGAAGGATACTGGCCCAGACTTGTTCTGGTAGGCCTTACCAATTCAGAGTTGAGCAGTTTTCCTTGCGTAATACTTTCACAACTGTCTGTCACAGTATTGTAACTCCCTTACTTGTGATTCACTTGCTGGTCAATGGTGCATGACAGCTGCATGACACTCATTTGGGAATGGGTCACTACCTTTGTCACTGCAGAGCGAGCAGTTGATGCCTCCCAAATTCAACACATTTCAATAGCTATATAGCACAAATCTTTTAACTTCCTGCACACTAACAAGGTACATATTTTGACAGAACAGTGAGTATTAGCAGATGGTGATGTTTTGTATGGTATCTTACGCAGCGTGATTTTTAATGAAATGTAGCAAATGTACAAATGGCAAATATGGGGGTTATAAGGCACTTCTTTGAGATCCAGTGCATCACAGGGGATGAGGGAAACAAGGTGTAATTCAATTTTGTCTATGCTTTGCAGCAGTAGCATGCAGGAACCTGTTTGTTACTAATTAGAGGCTTACTATTGCAGTTTCTTTGTTGCCTCAATGCACCCAAGATTGACAGGCTTAGCAAACTTTATCTGATTTCACCAGCTCATGGAAGTAATACAGATACCAATAACAGTAATTAAACTTGGAAAATAAATCAGGTGCAGGCTATCTGTTTCCAATGCATGCAGCATCTCAGTGCTAGGGAGAAGATGTCTATGATTAAAGCCAATCAATGGCACAGGGGACAAGATGATTATAGATCTTCATTGAAGGTCTGCACAGGAATTTGACCTATGGTGATAGCTTGACAAACAAAGCAACAATCTGTCAACTCTGTGCCCATCTGTTGATGCAATAAGCAAGACTCCAGAGGCTTTGTACATTTCCTTGCAGGAGGAAATGGAGTAGATTACATGCAGACAGCCCTTAATATTTCTTTACAACACTGTGCTGCTGTAGCATTTCAGCATACATGCTACTGACACCAACAGGAGCAATTCTGTTGTTGGCAGAGGTCATCCAGATCCCCGAGAGGCAATAGCTGAGTCAATGGAAAGATTCTTCTTTGAATCCAGTGCTGTCCATGTGAAGATTTAGGTTGGTTTAACAACATCACTTGGGTGTAGATTTTATGCAGCCCTACCCAAATAGTTAAGCAGATCTAATTTTCTGGTGTAGACCAGATCGGAGTGGAGAATTGGATTTAGAAGTTCCTTTCATTTTATGTTTACATCACAGACCCTATTAAACCAGTTGAGAATACATAATGTTTCTGTCATAAACGTACAGGTGACCTTTCTTTCTCTTTCCCCATCAGGGTATCTTCAATCAATTCCAGTGCAGCAGTGAGAGAGTACTGCCCTCTGATACCCTGCGCAATGCTCTTGCAAAGACCTTTCAGGATGAGCAGCGCTTCCAGCTAGGCATCATGGATGATGCTGCTGAATGTTTTGTGAGTATGCTGTTGTTATATCACCATTAGAAGGATGGCTGATTAGGTTTGCAGAGGTATATTGAAAACACCACCCAAAGTGATTTTGATTCTGGTAGCCTTATGTTCATTATAGAAGAACCGGTCTCAAGTGGATCCTTGTTTAGGAAATGCTGCAGTAGCACATGATGCTCTCATATTCTGGTAATGGAGATAAATAGATAATCTGCTAAGCACCGCTTCCTGGCTCTAAGATTCAAAATATGGGAAATTAAATTGTGATAACTTTCTAAGATTAGTGAAATTTCACTGGCAGTGACATGAACTTAATAAATTTGTCCTTATTCTTGCGTGGTTTAATCCACTGCACAATTGAGCCATCTGAATAAATGCCCCACTGGGGTGAGTGGGACAGTTCACACGTCTAAGAGCTGTTCTATAGACAGCCCTTTAAACTGCCTAAAACCAAGGGCTTGTCAATATGGGAAAGTTATACCAGTGTAATCTAAGGTGTGAATACAAACTAATATACTGGCTTAACCCTGTGTAGGATTTACTTCATTGTAACCACCCCGTTTAACTAGGGTGCAAGCCTCATCAGGAGGTTTTTGTCCCAAATGCTAATTCCAGATATCTCCAGGGTCAACAGCTGTCATCCATTCACATCACGCTACACACTTACCAAGTAAGCCCAGGACAATGCTGGCTTCAGAACATTGGTATTGCAAAGTCGTACAACTGAATTCTGAGCCTATCTCCAGGGACACTGCTCCTGAGTCACCTAAAATGTTGGAAATGGTATATGGCAGCACTCAAAGCAAAAATAGCTACCTATTTTTTGTAACTCATTCTTCAAAATGTGTTGCTCATGTGCATTCCATTACCCACTTCTCTTGTCAAAATTACTGGCAAGAAGGAACTGAGAGGGTGTCGGGCTGGTGACACCTGATACACTGCTACATGAGTGTGGCACTTCAGAGGACACCACAGCCAATCACATTGATACCATTAAGTCAAGAATCTCTGACCACTATGCACAAGGGCATGCGCTTACCTAAAACAGAATGGGCATGAGCAACACATCTCGAAGTCACAAAAGGTAGGTTACCATTTTTTGTTTTAACAGCATGTCAGGAATATGACAAACCCATGCCCCTGAATGGCATAGGTAAGCTGAAGTAAGGCCTTGCTTAGACATTATGAGTTTAACAGAAGAATTATTCCATCATGATAGCTACCATCTCTCCAGGAGATGGATTGCCTTTGCTGTGGCCACTCTGAAGAGCTATAGTAGTACAGCTTTGCTGCTATAGCATTTTAAGTATAGGAAAACTCTTGGTTGACAGAAGAGTTCTTCCGCAGTTAAGTTGTCTTCCAGGCAGTGGCAGCTGACTGTTTAAGCACCGTAGACATGCAGTCCCTGTTACATTTAAGCCTAGAGTGACCAGATACCCTAATTTTAAAGAAACAGTCCCATCTGTAAGTCCTCATGCAGGTAGTTATTCCCCTCTGTTCGGCACTGGTGAGGCCACATCTTGAATATTGTGTCCAGTTTTGGGCAGTGTAAAAAGGATGTGGATTTGCTGGAGCAGGTTCAGCAGAGGGCAGCAAAAATGATTCAGGGGCTGGAGCACAAGACCTATGAGGACAGGCTGAGGGATTTGAGCTTGTTTAGTTTACAGAAGAGAAGACTTTAGGGGTGATTTAATAGCAGCCTTCAAGTTCCTGAAGGGGAGCTCTAAAAAGGAGGGTGAGAAACTGTTCTCAGTGGTGTCAGGTGGCAGAACAAGGAGTAATGGTTTAAAGTTGAAGAGCGAAAGGTGTAGGTTAGATATTAGGAAAAACTACTTCACTAGGACGGTGGTGAAGCACTGGAATGCGTTGCCTAGAGAGGTGGTGGATTCTCCATCCCTAGAGGTTTTTAAGCCCCAGCTTGACAAGGTCCTGGCTGGGAGGACCTAGTAGGGGTTGGTCCTGCTTGAAGCAGGGGGCCGGACTAGATGACCTCCTGAGGTCCCTTCCAGCCCTATGATTCTGTGTATCCTGACTTTTTCTTTAGAAAGGGTAAATTGTCCTGTGTTTTCTGTCTGCCTCTCCTAAATCAGTACTGGTGGCCTCTGCTGCTGGCTAGATCTCTGCTTGCCTGCCACCTCCCTACCAGTGATGAGTTAGGGGGTCCACTGGCTTTTAATAGGGGTGGGTGTGCAAGGCTGGAAGTGTGGTAAGGTGCAGTGCCTGAGGGAATGGCTGCTCCCCCTGCTGGCCCATCAGTGCAGCCCCTGCTGGGTGCTGACTTTTGGCTAGCACAGCCCTGTCCCGTTTCTGGCTGGCATGGCTGTGAACTACATTAGCTGGTGAGCCTGGATGGGTCCCGGTGGCAGCCAGTTATATGTGCCCTCTGCTGCCCATCCATCAGCCCTTAAGTGCTCCCCCTCTTGCTATTTTCTTCCTCTTTTGCCCCTCACCCACCTCCAGTTCCTCCATATCCTCCAGCAATGTGTCCTACTCCTAGTGCAGTGTGGAGAATCAGCCCCCAGTTGGAGCACTTAGCTCACCATCATTCTGGCCAGCAGGCTCCTTCCTTCCCCCAGTGCCCCTGGAAGCTGACAGCTGTGGTACCAAAACTTTCCAGCCAGGGGTTCTGGCCAGGAGCAGCCAACCTCTGCATATGCTAAAGATCTGCACAGTGCTGCCAATAGAAGAAAACCCTCCATGCTTCCACTAAGCTCTGGAGTAGCAGAGGGTGGGGATGTGATTTCGAGCTTGTTTATGCCCTAAAGCTGCAGGTGGCATGATCTTAGTACCCTCTTCACCCATGCCTTCGCCACTCTATCCTGAGTCCTGCCCCTATGGAGCATGGGGCTTTTCGTTGCCTTGGTATCCTCCGCTGCTGAGCCGCCTCTTTGGCTGTGTTCATTGAAGCCCCTGCACTCAAGTTCCCTAGGCTGTGATGTGCAATGTAGCCTGCCTGTGCTGTAGCCAGGAGACAGGTGATAGCTCAGTTATGTTGGTGACCAGTAGCATCCTGGAGGTGTTAGTTGTCTTCCAATGTCAAGCAGGCAAGAAGGAACAAGCTGTTTTCAACCACATGGGGCAGAGAGGCAATAAAGGGGGAAAGAAGAGTTCTGCAAAGACATATGCCACAGCATCCCATTGCTCCCCCACTTTTCCCTGCTGCCGTTCCCATTCCATCTGCACAGTGCCCAAAGGCTGCTGCTAGCACCTTCTAGTGTGAACCCTGGCAGAATGCTGGGGTGGGCGAGCGGGCAAATGACCCTCTGTGCCCCTTGCATATGTTGCCTTGAGAAGATGCTGTGCCAGATACCAGGAGAGGCAGGTCTATCCTTAGGGTCCAGCCAGGCATGGAAGGCAAAGAGGCCTGGGCAGAAAGTGTTGTGTCAATCAGTCACATACTCCCCCACCACGTGATAGAGATATATAGGAGTATCAGGGTGTGACCTTTCCCCAGGTGTGTATAGGAGGGTGGGTGTCGCTGTATCACCCTTCTCTGTGTGAACCCTAAAGCCTTAAAGATAAGTTTCTTTTTAAGAGGGGCTCAGCCAATTTAATGTTAATTTTAATATTTTTATAGTTGATTTTTACTTATGTTCAAGTGAATTAAATAATTTTACCAATTGTCCTGTATTCAGTATAGGGAAATGTGGTTTACCCTACATGCACCAAACCCACTGACATTTGAGAATTTGCCAGAAAAAGTGATAGAATCTGCAGAAATGCTAGTAAATAAATAAAAAGGTTAATTGACGTAGCATTCCAGATAACATACAGTTTTACTTCCTAAATGAATATAGAATGTTGGCATTCCATTCTGTTATAAAATGTAATTTTAACACGGTATTTACTTCGGTATTTTTGAGATACTGTAATGATGTGTAATTCATTCTTGTTTGTCTACATTAGAAATGATCAAGTTTTTCACTTTTTTCTTCCTTTGGGGGTAGGAGAACCTGTTGATGAGGATTCATTTCCACATTGCAGATGAGTCAAAAGAGGACATCTGCACTGCTCAACACTGCATTTCTCACCAGAAATTTGCGATGACCTTATTTGAACAGGTGTGATAATGATCTCTTTTAACACAAAGCACCCACTCCCCAGTTAGGGTTAGTTCCTGAGAAGTTTGGAGGCACATGCGAAGAAATGTCAGACAGGCAGCGATAGGATTGCCATTTGCCAAGTTTTTACCTAGACAGTTCAGTCACTGACTTGTGTATGTGGGGGCCATCCAGGATTTCCAGGTGCTGTGTTTTTGGGGACCTGGCCACCCTAATTTCTAGCACCTGCACCAAAATTTTGTCCCCACAGGACAAGGGGAAATGCTGGGTAATGAGCCCATGCCAGCCCTACTGAGCTGGGGCTTCCCCCTACTTTGAGAGCACTCTCCTTGACAGAAACCAGTGAGTGATTAGGGGGAGCGGGGGAAGAGGAGAGAGCAGTAGGGATGGAGCCTCTGGGCAGTGTTCCCTCTAATGTCTTATGTCTGTGTGTGGAATGAGTTTCATGTGCACCACTAGGGAGATGATAGGCAATTATCAATTGGTGCACATAACAAAAGTCATTCTGCACATGGACAGTCTGTGGCGGGAGGTGGGGCCCAAGGTTTGGAGTATGTCGGGGGCTCAGGGTTGTGGGAGGATAAGAGCTCTGCTTGGAAGTGCCAGCTCTGGAGTGGGGCTAAGGATAAGGCATTCAGAGTGCAGGAGGGGGTTCCAGGTTCGGGCCAAGGGGTTTGGAGTGTGGGTGTGGACGTGGCGTGGGGCAGTAGTTGGGATGGGAGTGCAGGCTCTGGGCAGGAATTGGGCTGTGGGAGTGGGTGGTTCTCAGGCTTAGGGTGAGGTGCCAGGGAGGGACCTAGGGTGATGGATGTGGGTTCAGGGCTAGGGCAGGGGATTTTGTTGCATGCGCTTACCTGGGGCAGCTCCCATTTTGGGGAAGGGGTGGAATAGGTGACTCCATGACACCCCCCCAAAGCTCCCATTGGTTGCAGTTCCTGACCAATGGAAGCTGTGGTGACAGAGCTCACGTGCACTCATGGTGGTGCAGCTCCAGCTGGGGAGGGGGAAGGGAACAGTAGCACACAGAGCCACCTCCCCCTGGCCAGCACTGGTGCAGCCTCGGAAGCCCCTTTCTTAATCTGGCCCTGCTGCTGGGGCTAGAAGAGTGCCCCTCCCCCAGCTGCAGTAGCTCCATGTGTGGCAGCCCAGGGCCACTGCCTGGGGCTTACTAGGCAGCTGTGTGGCCTTGCAGCTTAGAGGGAATCTTGCTTGTGTGTGAAGAGGTGGATGAGGGAGTGCCTTTGGGGGAGGGGGTCCATTTACCAGCGGTTAGAAGGATGACAGCCCTAGGCACAGCAGTGTCTGACGTATCAGTGTAGCCTTTTCACAGTATTACTTTCTCTTCCTATTTTAGTGCGTGTGTACCAGCTGCGGTGCCACCTCTGACCCGCTGCCTTTTATCCAGATGGTACATTACATCTCCACCACTTCACTCTGGTGAGTCTGGGGCTTATATGGAAAAAAAGCTCACCTTGTGTACAGTACAACTTTAGTCTTAGTATTTTTCTCTACTGTCATGTAATTCCACATACAGAGCATTCTTTGCTCATTATTAGTGGAGGCAGAGGATAGCTGTGGTCTGGGACAGAAGGCTAGGATGGAGGGTAGATATAGATCAAGAGTTCAGCGGCATTGACAGAGCTGTAGAGATAGAGGACTATTATGGGTTTTTTATGGAGATACCTAGAACAGAGAAACGGGTACTTGAAGAGCTGTGTTAATGAACAGGATTGCAAAGGCAGAAGAGCATTGACAGCTGTGGTACCCAGAACTGGAACAGAAAAAAGTAACGCAGGCCAAAATTGAATTATATTGGCAGAACTGTGTTTTGGGTTGCGCTGAAATATTAAAGAGTCGTTGAAGTTCACTTTCGTGAGCATTAAAACAATTTTTTAAAATTAGCATCTCTAGCTCGTATGTGTGAAATCCTTCTTGTTGGGTTTTTGCAACACTGCGTATACTGCAAAACTACTTTATCGTGGTTTCCAACAGTGTTAAAATTTTACTGGAGGGCTTTCAGTTTAAACAGCTTTAACTGTAAAATTCTGTACCACGTCTAGGCTGGGATGTATCTTTAAATATTTAAGTGGAAAACAACAGTTAAAACACTAACTTTCAGCTTCGAACAGCAGCTTCATGTTATTTCTGCATATGAAGTTGGCTAGGAGCTCTCAGTACTGAACAGTAGAAACTGGACCATCAGGGCGCACAAAACAATCAAGAATTTTAAAAAAGGTGTCCCAAATGAGTGTTCTAGCTAGCTAGTTATTTTATGAACAAATAGATCCAACGCACTGTCAGCCATCAGAATCCCTAAAAAAGGGAATATCCATTTGTTCAGCCAAGAAAATATGTATTGAATTATTACCAGCCAGCTTACTTGTTCTTCTTCTTAGCCCTCCAGATAAAAAACACTTCATAGATAATGTGCTTAAAAAAGTGGATACCTCAAGTTATCATCATCATTCCTCCACTTAGCACTATAAGAAAGCATTTTTGACTTAATTCAATCTGATGTCTTAGGTTGAGAGTAAGAAAATAAATTAGGTACACATTATTCTGTAGGAGATGAAAATAGAGGCGTGTAACTGTTCCTTTTCCCTCTATAGGTAATTCAGTCATGGTTTAGTGTTATGATGGTTTAATATAGAAGAGGAAACTTAAAGGCATCAATGAATGAATGAATAAAAATAGCTAAAAATAATAAGCTTAAGTAAATGAAGAAGAAAATGCATGAAGGCTTGGCTCCAGCCATCTACTAGGTCTGTTGAATACATTGTTAAGACAACAGCGTATTTTCTTGTCTCCAGATGCTGGTGACAGTATAAATTATTACCCACAAGAAACTGACCATAGATGATAAAGTTCTGAGGTTACCATCTATTTTTGAAATTCTGATAGAGATGGAAATAAATTAACTGCCCATGTGCTGCCCAGGATAAAAGCTGTGCAGTGGAGGAATGAAGAGGGATGTGGATGCTGTCTTGAAAATCGGAAATAACCCCTGTCATTCAAATAAGTTGGGGAAATCATAACTGATAGAATATGAATACAGATTGTGAGAATATGCTGTATTCCTCCTTATGGCTGTTACCATTTACGTGAACTATCTGGCAGCCGCTGTTTATCTGAATGGTTTTATTAATTTAAAATGTTAATACTTAATGGTTTTCCTAAGAATTTTAAATGAGAGTATAGAGTTTCAAGGAACACAAACATTAAACTTACACTGTGTTTATGCACATTCTTTATGTGCATTGCTTATACTAAATCTGCTAAATTTACATACATTTTTCTTTACAAAAGCTAATTGCCTTTTTGCAGTCTTTCAATTTGGACCACACAGTTGCTTCACTGTTGCTTATAATTTCACCTGTAAGATTTCACCTACAGAAGTTCTTGTGCAAAAGTATAATGCTACTCTTGTTGGGTTGCAAATTCTGTAGGGAAGAACTTAGTTACTTTAAAAATGTGTTTTAATTATTAGAAGTTAAATGTTCCCTAAAACAATCTGTTAAGTTTTTTGTCTTAAAATATCAAATTATAAGATACATTTGAATTATCTGCCTTTACTTGATAAAATTTCCATTTTCTTTCTATAGCATAATCATAATGTAGTAATGAGAGGGCCTGCCGTGAATCCCAAAAGCATGAGGCCTAAGCTATGGTGCTTTAGCTAGGCATTGACCTCCAGCCTCTACAATATAGGGTTAAGTATGTTAACATAGCAAAACAGCAGAAATGTAGCACTTCAAAGACTAACAAAACGATTTATTTGATGATGAGCTTTTGTGGGACAGACCCACTTCATCAGATCAGTCTCATTTCCAATACAGACTGACATTTATAAGTACAGAGGACTTTTTTTTTTTTTTTTTAATTTTTTGGTCTTCTGTACTTATGAATGTCACTCTGTACTGGAAATGAGACAGGTTTGATGAAGTGGGTCTGTCCCATGAAAGCTCATCACCGAATAAAGCATTTTATTAGTTTTTAAAGTGCTCCATTTCTGCTGTTGTGATTTGTTGGAGTACAGACTAACATGGCTACATCTCTTTTACTATGTTAACACCGAAAAAGCTAAAAGCAAAAAGCCCAGGTGTGAGTGAGCCAGGCTCACAGGAATGTGGCAGAGATAGGGCTGGTCAGAATATTACCAAGCACTCAGTGATACACATAAACACATTAAAATAAGGTAACAGGACACTTCCCATAGATAACAGCTTACCATCAGGTACATTCTGACCCAGGTTCAGTACAGGGTCGTTATAATAACATGATGGATAGTGTTGTTTTGATGGTACCATTATCTACAAGGTGATGGGCAGTGTCTAGTTACATTAAGGGGTGTCAACTTATTACCAATAGGGGAAGTCCCTGGGATGTGTAATGCATACATAAGTTGTTTGTACCTAGTTATGAAAGCATCACTCAATTGAGGTGTGCCAAGCGACCTACGGGATGATGGAGCCCCGTTACCATCAATTGAGTTATGTCCATTGTCCATGTATCAGTGTAAAACTGCTGGCGTCCATAAGGGGACACCCAGTGTGCTAAAGCCCAGGAGTCAGGACAATAAACGTGGTTCCAATTCCTTCGTACCTCACTTGATTTGTGATTATTGGGGGCCCTCAGGAGGCTGTGATGCACGCTAATTGATCAGAGCCAGCACTGGCATTCGGAGAGGTCAAATATGCACATAGGCAAAAGTCATCAACACAGCAGGAGCAGAACAGATGTCCAAACACCACTCTGGTAACAGTGTCTCACTATACGTAGTATTTGAATCTCTGCCTGAAACGTATCCTTTTTACACATTCAAATATTTTCAAAATATATACAAAAATAAGAAATTAAAATTAGTTTACTTTTTCAGCTAAGTGTCATAAATGCCACATGAAAATGTGTATTTATTCATCATTTTAATAAACTTTTCTCCTCTGTGCTATTTTGAAACTGAAGTAATCAAGCTATTTGCATGCTGGAGAGACGAGAGAAACCCACTCCAGACATGTTTGGAGAGTTACTACAGAATGCCAGCACCATGGGAGACCTGCGAAACTGTCCGGTTAGTATGTTGAGCTTGACTTTTTAATGGAAGTAAACAGAAGAGAGGTAGTAGTGTATGCTTATGTGCCTCTGACTACAGAGAATTTTTAAGATTTACCTTATCATAATACTCGAGAGGCGTCAGAGATAGATGGACCAATTTTCTTTGTGAATAAGACTTCCAGTAGGTTTCATAGCCTTTCAGATAGAGGAAAAGAAAACTCTTATTGGCGCCCATTTAACAGCTGGCAAATTGTTGAGAGACAAATTATAAATTATGGTAAGAAAAGAGAACAGACACTGTGAGGAGCATGAGTTAGAAAATGTCATCCAAAGAAAGAGAAATAACAGCCAACTGTGGAAACTGCTTCCCAGTACTGGAAGACTATTATGTTGGAACACTTTTGGCATATAGTCATCATTGGCCTAGGACAGCATTTTCATTACGAATATAATTCTTATGGTGATGCTTATGGTAAAAGTTACATATGTTGAATCTTTCTGGACCAGCAATATCGGTGGTCTGGCATGCTTTTAGTTTCCTGGCTGTTTGCTTATCGTGGGAGTGGCCATATTTCCCACAGTCCCATAAAGTCTGTTTATAGCCACCAGTCCTCGTTGTCGGTGCTCTGTGCTGTTATTTAGCTTACATTTACCCCTAAATGTCTTCTAAGAGCCCAGTAAGCAGTGGAATTGTTGGTAATACTGCTAGACAATATTGGCCTCTTGTAGTTCAACATTGGTCAGATCCTGAGGGTGTTGAACTCGAGAAGTTTAACCTGCAGTGTAATATTAGTATGCTTCATAAGCAACAGCAGCATGGGAAGAGATAGGAGATTACTTCCAAGGGAATTCTTTTGACACTGTGTTATAACACAGACAGTAGAGCTTCCATATCAGCCATTCTATTCTGCTCATATTCCTTGGTCCATAGATGAGATTTCATTTAAACTGGGCTTCCATATTTCAGTTTTAGGAATGGAAATATGCTTTTATTCTAAGTGCTTTACAATAGTTAGCTAATAATACAAACAACATTTGGAAAGAGTATTAAATGATCTGCTCAGACCATCAGCAATTTTCATGTGCTCTGTGGAAAAAACAAAGTTTGAGAAACATCAATTTAAGCAACTGTGGGCCAGCGTCCATGTGAGACAAGACTTGAAGCAAGAAAGTTCTTCAACTAGTGTCCCCATGGGTGCTCTACTCTTGGTGTCGGTGCATCCTCGCGGCAGCACTCAGCATCTTCTATAGCCGTGGTTTCCCATTCCATGCTTGCACAGTAGCACCTCCTCATGCGATTGGGTGAGCACAAAGCATGGGACTCCTCAGTTCTTTCTCTGCTATCCTTGGCTGTAGATGGAGCTTCATCCTCTGTGGAAAAACAATCAAATTAATGAGTTAGTTTTTATTAGTTACTATAGCCTTCCTGTCCAAGTTTCTCTCCCTGTTAGAGTTCCATCATTACTTTACTAAAAACTTTTTTTTTGTTTGAGTTAGAATTATTTGCTGCATCACTGACATGCTGGGTTCCCTGGCCTTTAAGTGGTGCACACCATGCAGGGAAGCTATGCCAGCCTCTGATGACCATGTTTGCTGCATTAAATGCCTGCGTGAGGGCCACCAGACTCAGTTCTACACCCACCGTTCCAACCTTACAGCGAGGGTTAGAAAGGACTGAACCAACAGGCTCAAGATGTACCTCTGTGAAAAGTCTCTCCAACTTTTCTTGGCATGGGAGACCAAAGGGTACAGACTCTAACCCTCCCTCTGTCTCGGTCAGCACCCCTCCTTTGGCAGCGGCCCCATCTCCAGCATGTTCCTGGCCTCTGGCGCCGTCATCACGGTCCATGCCAGCAGAAAAATCTGCTGCAGCCTCCCTGGCACCTCCCTGCCAGCACCACTTGAAGAAGAAAGTATTTCAGAATTGAACCATAAGCACTTGGCACCCCCAACACCATTGGTACTGCCAGCTTCAGCTGTCTCATACCCAGGGCACAAAAGGTCCTTAAGATCCAGATCCTGCTCCCCATGCCAGACCCAGAGCATGAGCAGCCCTGTCCTAAATCGCTGTGTGTAGCCATTTCAGGGCTCCTCCCCTTCTTGGTCAGTGGGTGGCCATCCCGCCCCACTGCCACGAGTCCTAACAACCCCCGAGCCCTGTGATTCAGCAGAGGAAAGCATACTGTTTCACCCCACATGCCGATGAAAAGAACATAGACAACAATGCCAATAATCTGTGTTTAAAAAGTGAGCCATCCTTTCAGTTCCAGCTGCAGGCTGGAACAACCTCCAGCTTTATCCATACTCCTTATTTTAGATGTCTCACTTGTGCAATTATGTTTTCCAGCCATTCTCCTAGATGTGAGAAATAAATGACTGTGTTCACACCAAAATATGTGAATACCAGAGAGAGGTTGGCATTAGTCCTCACATAGTTTGTTCTTCTCTTCCCCATTGTCCTATATTGAGCATGTAGCATCTATTGCATTTCTGTATTGAAGCTAGACCGTGCAGTGGTAATACAGTAATCTGTGAAGTTGTATATTCCATTCAGTTTGTTTGTTTGTTTGTTTTTTGTTATAAAAAAGTCTGTGGATTTTTGTTTTGTTTTAGAGTAACTGTGGGGAAAAGATCCGTATACGTCGTGTGCTCATGAACTCTCCGCAGATCATCACCATTGGGCTGGTGTGGGATTCAGACCACTCTGATCTAGCTGAGGATGTAATTCACAGCCTGGGCACCTGCCTCAAACTGGGAGATGTGAGTCTATGACACACTTGACCATCTCTGAATATCCCCTTTGCCCAGGACGTCTGTGCTGTTCACTTGTACGCACAGTAAAATTCCTTTAATCTGGCACGTCTGGGACCAGGCAGGTGCCAGATTACCAAATTTTCTGGACTGTTGGACGTCCTGCTGCTTCACCACCCTTGTGCCCAGCTGCAGCTCACCACCCCCATGTATCCCCAGCTTTTTCACCACCCCACGCTCCTGCAGCTTCTTCACCACCCTGTACTCATTCTGCTTCATGGGGTAGCCAACCATCCCACATTGGGTGGGGCGGTCCTGTATTTGGGACACCAAAAACGGTGCTCCTACTTATTTTTTAAAAGGGATGAATTGTCCTGTATTTAGGCCCTCGAGGGCTCGGGGTGGGAGTCCTCACTTTCCCATGGCTCTGGGCGGGGAGTGCCCGCTGCTGTTGCTTTCCCAGGGCTCGGAGCACCTGCAGCTGCCACTTTCCCAGGGCTCGGGGTGGGGAGCACCTGCTGCCACCACTTTCTCAGGGCCTGGAGCACCCATGGCTGCTATTTTCCTGGGTCTCTGGGCAGCGAGCGCCCGCGGCTGCTGCTTTTCCAGGGCTCCTGGGAGGGTGGGTGCGGGTGTGGGGTGGAGCGCTACCTCCCCAGGGCTTGGTGAAGCGAGGAGGAGCCGCCCCTCACCCCATATCTCCCTGTCCCATATTTAATAATGTTGCCCTACCACTTCACCACCCCCACGTGCCTCCAGCTTCACCACCCTCACACACTTCAGCTGTCCTGCAGCCCTAACCCACCGCAGGTGTAATCCCCCTCTCCCATGGCTCTAGCCCACCATCCAAGCCCCGCCAATGTACGTGAATTTTGAGGTATGCGAGGGTTCAGTGGAATGCAACCCTTGCATATCTCAGGGGATTGCTGTATGCCAGACCATCAAATTTTGCGAGATTATCTCTGTAAATGAGACTATTTTTGCCAGATACCAGACCATCCGGATTTCCTAATTACTATATTCAGGATGCAGGCTCACTTCTGATTCTGGGATCATGAAAGGTACAGACATCTTTGCCTTGTTGACCCCAATCCTGCATTGAGAGGAATTTGACTCAACCCAAGGTTGGGGCCCTTTGTGAATGCTTCACCAAGCCTGTGGAAAAATGCTTGGCATTGGATCAACAATCTGTCTCCTTTCTCTTCCTTACTCCCTTAGCTTAGGCTACTTCCCTTTTTGAGTACTCTGCTCTTTGAACAAAGTCTGCTACATGGTACTGAGGGCAGTAGGATCATAGAATCACAGAACACTAGGACTGGAAGGGACCTCGAGAGGCCATCGAGTCCAGCCCCCTACCCCAATGGCAGGACCACGTACTATCTAAACCATCCCTGATAGACATCAATCTAACCTGTTCTTAAATATCTCCAGCGATGAAGATTCCACAACCTCCCTTGGCAATTTATTCCACTGTTTGACCGCCCTGACAGTTAGGAGCTTTTTCCTAATATCCAACCTAAACCTCCCTTGCTGCAATTTAAGCCCATTACCTCTTGTTCTATCCTCAGAGGCCAAGAAGAACAAGTTTTCTCCTTCCTCCTTATGACTCCCTTTTAGATACCTGAAAACCGCTATCGTGTCTCCCCTCAATCTTCTCTTTTCCAAACTAAACAAGCCCAATTCTTTCAACCTTTTTTCATAAGTCACATTCTCTAGACCTTTAATCATTCTTGTTGCTCTTTTCTGGACCCTCTCTAGTTTCTCCACATCTTTTTTGAACTGTGATGCCCAGAACTGGACACAATACTCCAGCTGAGGCCTAACCAGCGCAGAGTAGAGCGGAAGAATGACTTCTCATGTCTCGTTCACAATACACCTGTTAATGCATCCCAGAATCATGTTTGCTTTTTTTGCAACAGCGTCACACTGTTGACTCATATTTAGCTTGTGGTCCACTATAATCCCTAGATCCCTTTCTGCTGTAGTCGTTCCTAGGCAGTCTCTCCCCATTCTGCATGTGTGAAACTGATTGTTCCTTCCCAAGTGGAGCACTTTGCGTTTGTCCTTATTAAACTTCATCCTGTTTACCTCAGACCATTTTTCCAATTTATCCAGATCATTTTGAATTATGACCCTATCCTCCAAAGCAGTTGCAACCCCTCCCAGCTTGGTATCATCTGCAAACTTAATAAGCGTACTTTCTATGCCAATATCTAAATCATTGATGAAGACACTGAACAGAACCGGTCCTAACATAGACCCCTGTGGAGCCCCACTTGTTATACTTTTCCAACAGCATTGAGAGCCATTGAGAACTACTCTCTGGGTGTGGTTATCCAGCCAGTTATGCACCCACCTTATAGTAGCCTCATCTAAATTGTATTTGCCTAGTTTTTTTATAAGAATATCATGTGAGACCGTATCAAATGCTTTACTAAAGTCTAGGTATACCACATTTACCGCTTCTCCCCTACCCACAAGGCTATCAGATTAGTTTGGCAAGATTTATTCTCTTCAAACCCATGCTGGCTATTTCTTATTACCTTACCACCTTCCAAGTGCTTGCAGATGATTTCTTTAATTACCTGCTCCATTATCTTTCCTGGCACTGAAGTTAAGCTGACTGGCCTGTAGTTTCCTGGGTTATTCTTATTCCCCTTTTTATAGATGGGCACTATATTTGCCCTTTTCCAGTCTTCTGGAATCTCTCCTGTCTCCCATGATTTTCCAAAGATGATAGATAAAGCCTCAGATACCTCCTCTATCAGCTCCTTGAGCATTCTAGGGTGCATTTCATCAGGCCCTGGTGACTTGCAGACATCTAATTTTCCCAAGTCATTTTTAACTTGTTCTTTTTTTATTTCAGCTTCTAACCCTACCCCTTTCCCACTAGCATTCACTATGTTGGGCATTCCTTCATCAGACTTCTCAGTGAAGACCAAAACAAAGAAGTCATTAAGCATCTCTGCCATTTCCAAGTTCCCTGTTACTGTTTCTCCCTCCTCACTGAGCAATGACCCTACCCTGTCCCTGATCTTCCTCTTGTTTCTAATATGTTTATAAAAAGCCTTCTTGTTTCCCTTTATGCCTGTAGCTAGTTTGAGCTCATTTTGTGCCTTAGCCTTTCTCATCTTTCTCCTGCATTCTTGTGTTGTTTGCCTATATTCATCCTTTGTAATTTTTCCTTGTTTCCATTTTTTATGCAATTCCTTTTTTATTTTGAGATCATGCAAGATCTCCTGGTTAAGCCAAGGTGGTCTTTTTCCATATTTTCTATCTTTCCTACACAGCGGGATAGCTTTCTTTTGGGCCCGTAATAATGTCCCTTTGAAAAACTGCCAACTCTCCTCAGCTGTTTTTCCCCTCAGTTTTGCTTCCCATGGGACCTTACCTACCAGCTCTCTGAATTTACCAAAATCTGCCCTCCTGAAATCCATTATCTCTATTTTGCTGTTTTCTGTTCTACCCTTCCTTAGGATTGTGAACTCTATGATTTCATGATCACTTTCACCCAAGCTGCCTTCCACCTTCAAGTTCTCTACCAATTCCTCCCTATTTGTTAAAATCAAATCTAAAACAGCTTTCCCCCGGTAGCTTTTTCAACCTTTTGGAATAAAAAATTGTCTCCAATACAATCCAAGAACTTACTGGACAGTCTGTGCCCCACTGTATTAGTTTCCCAACATATATCTGGATAGTTGAAGTCCCCCATCACCACCAAATCTGGGGCCCTGCTTGACTTTGTTAGTTGTTTAAAAAAGCCTCATCCACCTCTTCCCACCTGGCTAGGCAGCCTGTAGTAGACGCCTAGCAGGACATCACCCTTGTTTTTTTAACCCCTCTTAGTCTAACCCAGAGACTCTCAACACGTCCATCTCCTACGTCCATCTCCACCTCAGTCCAAGTGTGCACATTTTTAATATATAAGACAACACCTCCCCCTTTTCTTCCCTGTCTATCCTTCCTAAGCAGGTTGTACCCTTCAATACCAACATTCCAATCATGTGTATTATCCCACCAAGTTTCTGTGATGCCAACGATGTCATAGTTATATTTATTTATTAGCACTTCCAGTTCTTCCTGCTTATTACCCAGACTTCTTGCATTTGTATACAGGCATCTAAGATATTGATTTGATCTTGCCTCCCTGTTTTGCCCTGACCCTCTTTTTACTATGACATTGTTGCCCTTGCTGCCTCCCATTTCTGACCCATCACCCAGGTTTCCATGTTCTCCTCTTACCTGTGGGCTTTGCTCCCCTGCCCCAGTCAAACCTAGTTTAAAGCCCTCCTCACTAGGTTAGCCAGTCTGTGTCCAAATATGGTCTTTCCCCTCCTCGAAAGGTGAACACCATCTCTTCCCAGCAGTCCTGCCTGGAATAGCATCCCGTGGTCAAGGAAGCCAAAGCCTTCCTGGCAACACCATCTTCGAAGCCAGGCATTCACCTCTAGGATGCACCTGTCTCTGATAGAGAAGAGGAAGGAAATGGCCGCACCACCTGAAAGTGGGCTGACTCTTTTACCTAATCATTTTACTTCCTTTGCACTATAGAGTAGTTGCAACTGTAGGGAACAGATTTAAAAGAACACTGTCAAGTCCACAGGTAAAAAAAATTAAATTTGTAGATGCATATTCTGAATTCTTAATCAATTGTAATTTTAAAATATTAATTCTAATAATTGTCTAATCTTAGTCATGTTTAATTATTAAAAATTACAAATGGCTACAAAGTGCTAAATTTAGAGCTGAATCCAAATTTTTCACACGATCAGGAGATATTCTGATTTTAATTTGAGCCAAATCTCTCTCTCTTTCTCTACCAGTATTTGTGAGTTTTTCCATTTGAACAAGAGTGATTCTTAGCTGTGTGTGTAATGGAACCAAAGTATATGATCTTTTTCTTCAAAAAAATCATTCCTAAGTAGCCCCATCCAGGGGTTTGGTCATGTCTCTGAGAGTTATTTTGTAGATAATACAACAGACTGTGGGAGATTCTGGGTGGTGTAATATCTTGAATTTCTCAGTGACTGAATATGGTTATATTATACTGCAATTAGTCTTTTAAAATAACTTATGTTTGAGCTCTAAACAATTGATTTGCCACATACTAGGAATTATTGATTAGTGATTCATTTGACAGGGTACATCTACTCTACAAAATTTTGTTGATTTTATTAAAGTTGGCATGGAGCCTCTGACTTAACAAACTTGGTTCTGCTCATCTCCACTCTGTGCATTGGGTGATCAGAGCACATCCTCACTGCTGGGCTCACAGCTGTCCCATAGTTTCTGCACCTGATTGGAATTCTGTGTTAGGCTTCCAGTGCCTCATGGGAAGAAAACATTTTCACGAATGGTTATGAGTACATGCCAGCCTCCCATGATGCGCTTGCCTCACTCTCTCCCTCCCTGTAATCAATGGCAAACAATCATTTTTGCACCTTATTTCTGAAGTTTGGGTTGCCCATGCTGATGCCATGTCATGATAAGCATTGATTCTGCTCAGCTATTCACAAGCATTGCAAATGCCTTACATATTATCCTGCAGTATTTGTAGAGCTGAGGCAGGAATTGTGAGGAACAAGGAGATGCCAAACAAACAGAGGTGCTGGAAGCCATGAAATGGAACAATTTGCAGATGCTGCCAACAGTTGCGTATGTTGACATGTTGGGAAAGCTGCTTCTGGGTCTGGGAAACAAGCACTAACTGGTGGGACTGCATAGTTATGCAGCTATGCAATGTGGTTGGCTCCAGAACTGTTGCATGGGTAAGAGCACCTTAATGAAGCTGCGAAGTACTTTACCCGTCCCTGAAACACAGCAATACCAAAAGGAGATTTGCTCTGTCAGTTGAGTATCAGGAGGTGATAGCGCTGTGGAAGCTTGCAACATCACACTGCTCGCAGTCAGTAGGAATCAACGCAGAGTGGGTAAATCTGTAAGTGGTGGGGCTGCTCTGGTGCGTTTCTTCTAAGAAAGGGTAGTGGCTCTGGAAATCTTGAAGGAAACAGTGGATGGTTTTGCCAAGGTGGGGTTCCTTAGCTGTGGTGGGGCAATAGATGGAATGAATATCCTTATCTGACCACCTTGCCAAAGGGTACTTCTCAGTGGTGTTACAGACACTGGTGGATCACAAGAGCTGTTTCAGTGCGGGGTGGATGGCAACGGTGCATGAAGCATGCATCTTTAGGAACTCAGTCTGCTCAGAGAGCTGCAAAAAGGAATTTTCCTTCCAGACAGGAAAATTGACATTGATGATGTTGAAATGCCAGTATAGGTTGAACCTCTTCAGTCCAGCATTCTCTGGTCCGGCAACACTCGTGGTCCACCATGATTTTAGTTAGCTGGATATTCACGTATCACAGATGTGGCCAAGTTTCCCGCGGTCCCATAAAGTTTGTTTGCAGTCGCCAGTCCTGTTCTCAGTGTTCTGTGGTGGTGTTTAGTTGTAATTCCCCCCGCTAAGTGAGTGAAGCGGACAGGGGGCTGCAGATGGGACTTTTAAGAGAGAGAGAAAGAGATCCCCCTGCTGAGGAAGCTGTTCGGTGAGCATACTAGCATTTGGTGAGTGTGTGTTTGCTCGACTGTTTAAATTTTGAATTTTGAATTCTGATTGCAGGTGATTTCAGTTTGTTACTGTGGCAGATGGGATTGCATGTCTGAGAGGGGTAGATCATTTGTTCCCTTGATTGCCCTTGATTAGCCTCAGGATCAGCCTTCCTCTGTGTGTCTAACAAAGGGAAAGGCCTGACCTAGGTTTGTAGGCTTTAAAAAGCCAGAGGCAAAGCAACCAGGGGAGTGAAGCGACAGGGGAGTTTTAAGAGGGAGTTTGATAGGGGGAGTGAGATAGAGATGTTCCACTATGGTTAGCATCAGAGAGGTTGCCGAGTTAGTCTGTATCTTCAAAAGAAACAAGAACTCCTGTGGCACCTTATAGACTAACAGATATTTTGGAGCATAAGCTTTCGTGGGCAAAGACCTGCTGCATCAGATGCATGAGTCGGGGTTCCAGAGGAGGGTCTAAATGTGTAGGCTCATGAAAAAAGTGGGAATCCCAGTCAAGAGGAGGGCCAGAGTTGACCAGGGCGGTTCAGTCACGGAGTATGTGGTCCCTCAGCAGCAGCTAATGTGGAGTTGTGAATGTCAAGAGGGGAGAAACCAGATCAATTCAGTTGTGGAGCACATGGCCCATTAGCAGCAGCTAATGTGGAGGTGTGAGCGAGAGAGGAGAGACTGCTGTTGTAACTGGCCAGCCGCTCCCAGTCTCTGTTCAATCCTTGGCTGATGGTGTCAAATTTCCAAATGAATTGCAGCTCTGCAGTTTCTTTTCGCAGTCTGTTTTTGCTTTTTTTTTTTTTTTTTTTTTTTGTGTTCCTGGATGGCTACTTTTAAATCTGTACTGAGTTGAAGTGTTCTCCTACAGATTTGTATATGTTTCCATTACTGATGTCTGATTTGTGTCCATTTATTCTTTTACATAGAGTGTGTCAAGTTTAGCCAATGTATATTGCTGTGGAGCATGGCTGGCACATGATGGCATATATTATATTAGCAGATGTGCAGATGAAATGAGCCTCCCTCCTTTTCATGACCCTATATATTTAGACCCTCATCTGGAACCCCCACTCATGCATCTGATGAAGCAGGTCTTTGCCCATGAAAGCTTATGCTCCAAAATATCTGTTACTCTATAAGGTGCCACTATGGTTAGGAAGACCTCCAACACCTGTGCTAGCACTGCTCCTGTTTCCTCCACCTGCACCTATAGTTATGCAGACCTCGTGACCAGGGGATGTCTCCACCCAGACCCTGGTGTGGTTTTTGCAGGGACTGTGACTTGTAATTCTCACTTACTGAAGTTCCGGCTGGGGGGTCCATCCCTTGTGGAGGTGTCTTCTGGTGGAATCTCTGGGGAAGCACGTGGGAGAACTACAGGAGGAGATGGCTAGGCTAAGGAGTATCCATATCCTGAGCAATTCCTGGGCAGTATTCAAGTGGAGACAGCTGAGGTTATGATCGCTGTCCCACCACAACAGACACACCATTGCTGGAAGAGGAGATGGCCCGGGTGGGGGATGCTGGCAGCTGGTCGCTTCTGAGAGCAGACAGTGCTCCACTCCTGCTCTCCATTCTTCCATTGTGGTAGTAGGAAACCGTTTTACCATTTTGGATACAGGAGATAAGGAATCACGCGTACAGCAGACGCAGAGAATCCTTGTACCCCCCGGCTGGAAGGTCTGCTGCCACCACTATGAGGAGGAAATGTAGGGTAGTCGTGGTCAGAGACTCTCTTCTGAGGGGGCCGGAGGCATCCATCTGTCACCCTGACATGCCCTCTCAGGAGGTACGCTGCCTTCCAGGAGCCTGTATCTGAAATGTTACAGAGGCGTTGTCACGGATTATCTGGCCTGCTGATTACTACCCCACACTATTCATCCATGTGGGCATGAATGATACTGCAAGGTGTAACGTTGAGCAGATCAAGCGTGACATTCAGGTTGTCTGAACAGTCAGTGACATCCTCCTGCAGAGGGTCATCCAAGTCGGGGACCTTGACGCTGCCGTCAAGGGATCTGTTGGCTTGGGCTTTCCCAACTGTTTCAGGGCCCTGGATGAGACCCATATCCCCATCCGGGCCCCAGACCGCAGCATGGGTCAATATATCAATAGAAAGGAGTACCACTCTCTGGTCCTCCAGGCCCTCGTGGGCACCCATGGCCACTTCATGGATATCTGCGTGGGGTGGTCCAGGTGAGCCCATGATGCCTGGATTTTCCACAACTCCTAGTTGGGCCACAGAATGTAGGAGGAGACCTATGTTGTCTTGTGGGACCTCCCTGTTGGGGACACCACCATGTCCCCCTGCATTGTGGCCAATGCTGCTTACCCCCTGCACCTGTGGCTAATGCGGCCCTACGTGGGACAAACTGACCCCAACCAGTAGCGGTTCAACAAGTGCCTGAACTGGGCCCAGGGCACAGTGGAGTGGGCCTTTGGCCACTTGAAGGAGCACTTTCAGGTGCCTGCTCACACAACTGGAGGTCAGCCTCTGGAATGTGCCTGCCATAGTGGGTGCATGTATTGTGGGGAGAGAGCAAGAGCCATTCTTGCAGGGTGGGCTGCTGAGGCTGTGGCCGTATATGAGCAGCCAGCCCATGCCCTGTGCTATCAGGTGAACTGGGATGAGGTATGGGAGAGGGAGGCCCTCAGGGTGGCCTTTGATGGGGTGCCCCAATGACCAGTCCCCAGTCACCCTCCTCCATGACCCCCACACACATGCCCCTCCTCCTGCCCCCCCATCTCCCCTTCCCCACCTATAACATAGGACACGGGAGTGTTTGTAAATAAGCTTAACTTTCAAAATAAACCATCTTTAGTCCCCTCCCCCACTTATTTGTGCTGTTGTTTGTGTACAGAGGTTAATGGGGGGAACTGTATACAGTGCAGTGGGAGGCGGTGGGGGCACCTGAACCTCGAGATGGGACGGGGTGGGTGCCTCGGTTTTTTGACAGGGTGGGGGGCCATGACCAACAATGGCTGTGGAAGCCCCTTCCACCCCCGATCTGGGGTTGGGACGGGGCCAAGATCATGGGGAGGTAGGAGTATGGCAGGGGTTGCGGGGAGCCAGCCAGCCCGGCATGGGCTCCCCCCTGGCGGAGAGCAGCTGTCCCTGTTCCAGCTGGGCAGCTGGAGAGATGTCGGGTGGGAGCAGGGCAGCAAGGGTGATGGCGGTGGGCGTGGGGGCAGCGGGCGGTGAAAGGGGGCAGCAGGTGGCAGGTGCGGGTGCTGTACGACAGCCTGGGTGAGGGCCCCGGTGACCTTGTCCCAGGCCTCTCACCACCACACCACATCTGCCGCCTCGAGCTAGAGCTAACGTTGGAGCAAAGCAGTCTGCTCCCGGATGACCACAGAGTGTGAGGTGCCGCTTCCTCCTCCTCCTCCTCCTCCTCCCTGTGGCAGTGGCGGCCCGGCCTCTGGGCACAGGCCTGCCTGGGCAGCAGGGATTGCAGTGGCTTGGCCCCCTCAGCACTTGGTGGGGGCTCCCCTGGCCCTGGACTGGGTGCAGCTGGCCCTCCGGACAGTGATGCTGTGGAGAAAGAAGGGGAGGGGGGCAACCCAACAGTACCGTGATCTGGCCTCAGGGGCCAGCCCCCACTCTTGACAGCCTGTGGCCCTGGGGGATCCTGGGCTTTTGGGTGCCCAAGCACAGTTGGGCCATGGGCTGGGTGACGTCTGTCCTCCTCCCAGTTCCCCTCCCCAGGTTGGTAGGTTGTGGTACTGTCCACGGCAAGGGTTGCTGAGTATAGTGTGTGGGCTGCTCTGTGGCCTGGGGGCCACAGCCAGCTGGGATGCATTGGGAGAGGACAGGTGGGTGTGTGGCCAGCCTGCTGCCAGCTGTGCCAGCCGGTTCCACCCTCTGGCCCGGGGTGACTGATTCACCATTTACCTTCCTGAGGGTCCCTCAAGGATTTCGGGAGTGGCCTGGGTGGAGGGGACCTGGCTTGAGGAGCTGCAAGGTATGGCTATCACCAGGACCCCGTCCTTGTCCGAGGACATCTCTGGTTCCTCATCCTGGCTGTGCTCCCGGCTGGTCATTGGACACCAGCTGAGGATCCACCTTGGTCACCCCTGTGTCCAACGTGGCCTCTGGCTTGGCTGCCTCCTTTGGCCCCAGTAGCCGATCGAAGGCCTTGTATTGGGAGCAGCCAGTGGGCACTGCCCCCAAGTGGCTGGCCGCGTCCAGGGCCCAGGTGTATGCCTGCTGAAGATCCTTTACTTTTGACCTGACCTGTTCAGCCATGCTGAGTTGGGGGGTGTGGGGAGTGACCCTGGGTCCTCAGTCCCACTGACAGCCAAAGGAAGCCTGCAGCATTCCAGTGCTGGTCACTGGTGTGGAGGAGCACCTCCTCATCCCCCCACAGTCCTAGGAGGTCTTTATCTCCCTCTCGCTCCAGGAGGGGACCCTCTTCTTTGGCCCCTGCCGGCCCTCTGGTGGATCAGAGGGGAGCCCCGGTGGACATGGGGGTCCTGTGAGCTGGCCATTGGGCTGGTGGCATGCCTTGCTGGTCTCTGGCCTTGCTGAGAGAGTGTGCTGCTGGAGGCTCATAGGGTTCCTGCAGCCAGCATGCTCTCAGCTTCCTGCCATGGGGTTTCCGGGTCCTTGCATCTTTAAACACAGTTGGATGTGCTGAGCATAGAGCCCTGCTTGTGCTGTTCGGCACATCTCTGCATGCCAGCTGGCCAGCACCGTGGAAGACTGCTCTTTCAAAAGAGCAGCCCATGGAGGATCTACATATGCCTTCTTGTGAAAGATTTTGAAAGAAGGGGCTCTTCCTGAAACTGGAAGGGAAGAGCAATCTCGAAAAGCGCACCATGTTCTTTCGAAATTATTTTGTAAGAATGCTTTTGGTGTGTAGATGCTCTATGAGAGCTTTCGAAAGGGGACCTCCTTTTGAAAACAATTTCAAAAGAGCTTGCTAGTATAGCTGTTGCCTAAGAGCCCAGTAAGCAGTGGAAGCATTGGTAATGCTGCTAAACAATTCTGTCCTCTCGTGGTTCAGCAGCTTCTCTCGTTTGGTGCTAGTCAGGTCCTGGGGATGCCAGATTAGAGATTTCGCCTTGTTCCAAAGGTTCATGAATGGTTCTGTGCGACCGGCATGGAGCACACCATGGTGCTGTATGTGAAGCGGGAGCATGGCGGCTTGGAGCTAGCCGAGGCCCTGGTGATTGCCTGCAAGCAGCTGTGCGCTGAGCACAAATGGCGAGGAGGCAAATGAGTGTAACAAACTTGATCTTGAAGCAAAAAATGCCGTTCGTAACAAGGAAGCAGTGCTACTTACGGTGGCTCAAGTTATTTCAAGGAATTCTGATTGTTTCATGTAGTACGAGATGAGGAAGTACAGAAAGACACCAACATCACAGCAGCAAATGCACAGAAAATTGAGGATCCAGATGTGATTCTTTTCAGTGCAGTCAAAATTATCCATGAGTGTTTAACTGTATCTGAGAATAATAAAGGAGCAGAAGACCATTTGAAAGAGGGTGAGTGTGTTTATATTTACTCCATGGAAACATCTACATCTGTTTGGCTCCAGGACATTCTCCCTGTGCAGCCAGTCAATGATGATCATATTTCTGAAGAAATATGTGATGACAAAGATGATGAGAATCATAGAAGAGTAGGACTGGAAGGGACCTCGAGAGGCCATCGAGTCCAGCCCCCTGCCCTCATGGCAGGACCAAGCATTTTCTAGACCATCCCTGAAAGCCATCTATCTAACCTCTTCTTAAATATCTCCAGTGATGGAGATTCTACCGCCTCCCTTGGCAATTCGTTCCAGTGTTTGACCACCCTGACAGTTAGGAACTTTTTCCTAATGTCCAACCTAAACCTCCCCTGCTGCAATTTCAGTCCATTGCCTCTTGTTCTCTCCTCAGAGGCCAAGAAGAGCAAGTTCCCTCCCTCTGCCTTATGACACCCTTTTAGATACCTGAAAACTGCTATCATGTCCCCCCCACCCAAATCTTCTCTTTTCCAAACTAAACAAGCCCAATTCTTTCAGCCTGTCTTCATAGGTCACGTTTTCTAGACCTTTGATCATTCTCGTTGCTCTCCTCTGGACCCTCTCCAATTTCTCCACATCCTTCCTGAACTGCAGTGCCCAGAACTGGACACAATACTCCAGCTGAGGCCTAACCAGCGCAGAGTAGAGCGGGAGAATGACTTCTCGTGTCTTGTTTACAACACACCTGTTAATGCATCCCAGAATCATGTTTGCCTTTTTCGCAACAGCGTCACACTGTTGACTGATATTTAGCTTGTGGTCCACTATAACCCCCAGATCCCTTTCTGCTGTACTCATTCCTAGGCAGTCCTTTCCCATTCTGTATGTGTGACACTGATTGTTCCTTCCTAAGTGCAGCACTTTGCATTTGTCCTTATTAAACTTCATCCTGTTTACCTCAGCCCATTTCTCCAGTTTATCCAGATCATTTTGAATTATGACCCTATCCTCCAAAGAAGTTGCAACCCCTCCCAGCTTGGTATCATCTGCAAACTTAATAAGTGTACTTTCTATGTCAATATCTAAATCGTTAATGAACAATGAACAATAACTGGAGCAATGACTATCCTGATGAGGATGAACTCCTTCCAGAGAAAGGTGAAAACAGTGACAGAGAAGAAAGAAATGGAGAACTGGAGGATGGGTGTTTCAGCAATGAAGATGTCAGGGGTATCAGGAGAAAAACATGGGACAAATACCTCTGTGATATTCTTCAAACATTTGAATATGATGGAGTTCAGGACTCGGATTCTGAGTAATGGTACGTAGCTGGCAGAGTACCACTGACTTCCTGCAAAAGTCCAGAAAATGTCTGTTGCTTCTGTTGGCTCTTTCAGATGTAGGTGAGACCTCAAAGAACAGAAGAGTATTTCCTTCTGGTAAAACACATACCCTTCTGTACAAAGCCTCCTTTTGAAATTTGGAAGTGTCCTCATCGCTTCCAGAGATCAAGCAGATGACACTATTTTTGATTATGTATGTTAAGCCTGAATTCAGAAGAGCTGGCAGTATTTTAAAGTCTTATTGAAGGCACAGGAACAAGCCATCCCGATGTGCAGTAAGAAAAGCAGCTATGGTAGGCAATCAGTTTGACTTACAAGGGAAATTTTTGGTGAGCTTAAACTCCAAAAGAACGTGTATAAGAAGTGGAAACTAGGACAGATGGCTGTAAAGTATAAATGTCTGTCTGGAGAATTCTGGGGTGGGTAATCTGAAACTGAAAGCACACTTGGAATTGCAGCTAGCAAGGAACGTGAGGGGCAACAAGAAGGGTTTCTACAGGCATGTTAACAATAAGAGGGTTATCAGGGCACGTGTGGGGTGTTTACTGGATGAGGGCGGTACCTGTTGCAGATGATGTGGCAAAGGCTGAAGTACTCAATGGGTTTTTTTGCCTCAGTCTTCACAAAGTCAGCTCCCAGACTACAGCACTAGGCAATCCAGTATGGGAAGGAGGTGGGTAGCCCTCAGTGGGGAAAGAACAGATTAAGAGGTATTTAGAAAAGGTAGATGCACGCAAATCCATGGATCTGGATTTAATGCATCCAGGGGTACTGAGGGAATTGGCAGATGCCATTGCCTATTATCCTTGAAAACTCGTAAAGATTGGGAGAGGTCCCAAATGATTGGAAAAAAGCAGATGTAGTGCTCATCTTTGAAAAAGGAAAGGAGGACAATCCAGGGAACTATAGGCTGGTCAGCTTTACTTCAGTCTCCAGAAAAATCATGGAGGGGATCCTCAAGGAATCCATTTTGAAACTCTTGGAAGAGGGGAAAGTGATCAAGAGTAGTCAACATTGATTCACCAAGGGCAAATCATGCTTGACTAATATGATTAGCTTCTGAGATGAGGTAACTGGCTCTGTGGACATGGGGAAGTCAATGGATGTGATATACCTTGACTTTAGCAAAGCTTTTGATACAGTCTCCCACAAAATTGTTGCCCATGAGTTAAGGAAGTGTGGATTGGACACATGGACTATAAGATGGATAGAAAGATGGCTAGGCAGTCGGACACAATAAGTAGTGATCAATGGCTCAATGTCTGGTTGGCAGTCAGTTTCAAGTGGGGTGCCCCAAGGATCAGTTCTAGGGCTGGTATTTTTCAACATCTTTATTAATGACTTGTATGAGGGGATGAATTGCACCCTCAGTAAATTTGTGGATGACACTAAGGTAGGGAAGAGGTAGGTACATTGGAGGGTAGGGATGGGATCCAGAGTGACCTAGGTAAATTGGAGGATTGGGCCATAAGAAATCTGATGAGGTTCATCAAGGACAAGTGCAGAGTTGGAAGAATCCCAAGTACTGTTACAGGCTGGGTGCCAACTGGCTAAATAGCAGCGCAGCAGAAAAACACCTAGGGATTATGGTGGATGAGAGGCTGGATATGAGTCAATAGGGTGCCCTTGTAGCCAAGAAGGCTGCCAGTGTATTGTGGTGCATTAGGAAAAGCATTTCCAGCAGATCTAGAGAAGTTGTTGTTCCTCTCTACTCGACTACAGTGAGGCCTCATCTGGAATATTACATCCAGTTCTGGGCCCCCAATTATAGGAAGGATGTGGATACACTGGAGCGGGTCCAGTGGAGGGCAATAAAATGATTAGGGGGTTAGAGCACATGACCCATGAGGAGAGGCTGAGGGACTTGGGATTATTTAGTTTGCAGAAAAGAAGAGTGAGGAGGGATTTGATAATGGCCTTTAACTTGCTGAAGGGGGGCTCTAAAGAGGATGGAGAGAGGCTGTTCTCGGTAGTGACAGATGGCAGAACAAGGAGCAATGGTCTGAAGTTACAAAGGGAGAGATGCAGGTTGAATATTAGGAAAAACTGTTTAACTAGGAGAGTGGTGAAGCAGTGGAATGTTCTATGTAGAGAAATGGTGGACTCACCATCCCTAGAGGTTTTTAAGTCCCAGCTTGACAAAGTCCTGGCTGAGATGATTTAGTTAGGTTTGATCCAGGCAGAGGGCTGAACTAGATGACCTCCTAAGGTCCCTTCCCAGCGTAGGATTCTATGATTGTATGAAGCTGTACACAGGCAGCCTGGAGAGCAGTAAGGAGCAATCCAGCCATAGGCTGAACAAGTGCATAATAGAGGTAGAATGTGCCTTTGGATATTTAAAGGCACACTGGCATAGTATGCTCATTAGGTTAGACTTCAGTAAAAGCAATATTCCTATTGTTGCTGCTTGCTTTGTGCTCCAGAATATCCATTAAAGTAATGGGGGAAATGTTATGGCATGGTCGTGGAGTGAGGTAGATCAGCTGTCAACCAGTTTTGAGCAGCCAGATGCCAGGGCAATGAAAAGAGCACATTGAGGGCCACTGTGTCTCTGTGAGGCTTTAAAAAGCATTTTAATAAATTCTCTCAGTGATCTTACAAGCTGCTCCGTTCAATGTATACATTGTCCTGTAAACTACCCTACCACTAACGCAAGTGTGCTGAGTGAATAAAGAGTTTAACTTCAATCCATATTTGTTTATTATGCTCAAAAAATTGATGGGAAACAGCAAAGAGTAAAAGTAACCTGGAGCTAAGAGGCTGATAACACTGGGAAGGGGAGAGAGAATGACTGGTTGCTTACAGTGGTACTGTGGTAACAATCAAAGCTGTGGGAATGACAGCCTTTTGCTCCCTGAACCATTTCCAGCAGTTACGTACAAGGATAAGCCACTTAGCTTAGTAGATTCTTGTACTAAGTAATTTTCTCCCCACTCCTCCTCACTCCTCATCCCCCTTCTTTACTATGTACCTGATTTGTCAGTTTTCATTTCAGTTTTTTTGTTTGTATCTCTCTGTTATAAAATCATCATGCCAATTCACTTTCAGCACTATCTCTAGACCTGAAGACGTGGGTCTGCCCCACAAAAGCTCATCACCTAATAAATTATTTTGTTAGCCTTTAAAGTGCTACTTTACCGCTTTTTTGTTTAGTTAAGGGGTACTGGAGTTACTCTTCCCTTTTTTCCTCCTCTGTCCCCACCCCCATTCTAAGAGGTCTGGGAGAGGAAGAGGCAGCAAATTCATCACTCGATGCAGTAGGACTTTAAGATCTAGCTGTCTTTCTTGAACCTCAGCTAGATACCTCTGCATGGCTTTTACTCCCTCATAAGCTGTGCCATCTCATCCTGTGTTTAATGTTTGTATTCCCTGCATGCTTTCCTGTCCTGTTGCTCAGTGTGCATGTTCTCCAACAGTGTAAGTCTCCATGCATTAAGTGGACCCTCATAAGTCTCGGAGGAATGCGCAAGCCTGCTGAGTGTGAGGCTTTATTTTTCTGCCTTCTGGTTTCTGTGCTGTTGTGGATGATGTGCCCACAGGCAAGCTTTCAGCTGCAAGCATACAAAGCACAAGAGTTGGGCTGACAGTACATACATTGTTATTGGTGCAAGGTTAACTCTTGTTTTGAAAGAAATAATTCACTGCAGTGCATTCAGCGCTTGAGGAGCGCGGTTAAATTTTGTCTTTGAGAAGAAATGCTTAACTGCAAGTACAATAACAGGCAGGTTGCTGGGCTACACAGACATTAATTTGCAGATACAAGCAGTATTCTCTGTAAGCAGCACACTTATGCAGCCCCTCAGAAGAAATTCAAACGCTGCCCAGCTCAATGGCTGTGTGTCCACATCTGGGTTTGTTTCTCCTGGTGGTGCACATTCACATATGCCTTGGTGCATATAAAAATTATTCCATGTCTGGATGGAAAAGATTAGAGGGAACATTGATGGTAAGCCCACAGGAAAGGGAAGAGGGATACTTTGCCACAGGTTTTCAGGCATCTAGAATTAAGAGCTTCACCCTGTAGCATCTCTTTTCCATGGCAATCTGGATGTTGCTTGAGAACAGGCACCAGCATCCAGGCCCACTCCATGTTTATTAATCTGTTTGCTTGTGTAAAAGAAGCAGCACTGGGTTGGGGTGGTGACAAACGGGGCAATATTTAACTATTCTATGCCTCATTTGCATAGAATTGTCATAGAACACTTAACACAGCTCTGTAAAGTGTTTTTAACTCTTTAAATGGAACAATGAACAGAAGTTTATTATCTTTTTTCTTCTCTCCTTGCTTTTCTGCACCCCGGAAGCTTTTCTTCAGAGTAACTGATGACAGAGCGAAGCAGTCAGAGCTATATTTGGTGGGAATGATCTGTTACTATGGAAAACATTACTCCACCTTCTTTTTCCAAACAAAGATCCGTAAGTGGATGTACTTTGATGATGCCCATGTCAAAGAGGTAAGGAAATAGCATGGATTATTTTTGTAAATGCTAAGATCTCTTTGGGTATTGGTGAGAGGGTAGACCCATGCTGCTTTCCAAAGATATCAGAAACTCATTTCTGAGGTCCTACTTAACTTCATTGTGCCTAAAGGTTTCTCTGAACAAGCTAACACTTTAAGTCCTAGGTAGGAGAGGCTTTCTCCAGAAGGTCTGATTTTGCAAAAGAGAATGACCTGCTTAAAATGGGAGAATCGTAAAGAAATAAAAGTAAGGCTTAAAAGAAGGGAGAATATAAAGAGTTTGAGATACTCAGAAGGGGAAAGGGAAGAAAAGAAAAATGAATGTTCAGAATCTTATTCCTTCTCAATTCAAAGATGCACTCTGGTTATATGATGGGGAGCATCCTATGATCTACATTATTTCTGATCTTTGTGGTGTCATCTCAAGATGGGGTTCTTTTTTCCATTCCCATTGATCTTTCTTTGATTTCTTGGTACCTTCACTGCTGATGGTAAAAGTCAAAACAACTGTGGACTCCTGTGTAGCAGAGACCCGTATGGCAACCAGAACCAGGTAAACTGGCAACTGTTCAGTGATACCAGAAGGCCCACATGCCCTCTCTTTGGCTGTGTTTAATTGCCTGCCAGTCTTGACTTTATTCTGTTTGTTGGAATTCTACGATTCACCTGAACCCATGGATGCATTTGTCACTCCCCGCTTTCTAATTCCAGCCACCTAACAAATGGAGTTGCTATTGAATCCCCACTGCTCAGATTCACAGTTGAAATATTTGGATGCCTTTCCTCTCTCATAGCCCAAGGCACATTTTCTCCTCTCTTACCAGTGCCTTTTCTCCTCTGCGCCTAGGATGAGATACTGGGCATCAAAGCCATCAGCACTGGGATCTTGGCTCATGATTACTGTGTTGCATTAGTTCATCGGGCTTTATCTCATGCCCCTTCCCTTCTGTTTCCCCCTTTCATGAAGGCACAGAAGTAACAGAGGAAATTTTTCTTCCATAATTACACCAAGCACAGTCTCTAAGGGAGAGCTGTAAGTCTTCCACTTTTCATTGGTCACATTCCTGTGCAGTACAACCTTCCCAAGGATAACACAATGCTATAATAGAATACCTGTGTAAGGAGCACACCTGTTGGAGCAGTTGTTTGTTAAGATGCACAGAACCTGCACTAAAACACAGGGAAGAGTTTTCTTCTGAATACTGGCTGCAAGAATTAAAAGTCCTGCTCACCATAACGGTAAATACAATCACCATAATGGAAAATACAGACCTTCTGAGCAAGAATTGATTATACAGCAAGAAGGTTAACCACTTGCATGCTGGATGAGTACCCACCAAATGTTAGCTGTGATCACGGTTAATCCCAGTGCTGGAAATCTGTGGTTTGTGTGTTTGGTTTTTTTTACTTAATGCATCTTGTAAATTATGATTAGTTGATAATCAGTGTTATGAAAGATGTAACATTGAAAACCTACTCTGATTTTGGTCCGTGAAATGTTGAGAAATTTCATTTGGTAATTTTTTTTCTTAACATGAATAAACTCTGAATGGGAAAGAATATTAGCGTAAGCTTATATTCTAACAAGCATTAATTGTTAAACTATAAACAGCAAATATCTAGATTATCAAAACAAGACATAACCAATTCTGATCTCTACTGACAAGGGGTTACTGTCCAGCTAGTATCACAAGTGATGTCCCCTTTCTGCAGTATGGTGACTGTCAGAAGAGGGCACAGACATGTTCATTTTAATTAGCCTCTTTACTTTCAGTAACATTTCAGAATTTTTACCAAGCATGTGGCTGTAGAATGGGGCTCAGGGGAGAATTAATGCAGCTTTATTGTGATCACCTCCCACTTGTCCCTTATCACACTGAACATCAAAAACAGTAGGAGGCAGATATTCAGGGAGCGTTACTGGTTGTATAGTATAGCATATGAAGTAGTTAAGAACCACTCTCTTGGTTTACCTGAGAAAGAGAAAAAGAAAAGCTGAGCAGTGTTTTTGTTTTTAATACAGATTGGTCCAAAGTGGAAAGATGTTGTGACCAAGTGCATCAAGGGTCATTATCAGCCTTTGCTGCTGCTTTATGCAGATCCCAGAGGAACTCCAGTGTCAGTTCAGGACTTGCCTCCTCAGGTGGATTTACAGAAGTATAGCAAGACTGGCTATGACAGTGAGGACTCAGGTAAATAGTCTGAACTGTACACTTTATACCCATCGCCTCTCAAGCCTTTCTGTCTGCAAAAGTTTGCTTCATTTTGGGCTCTGTTTTACTGGCTGAGTCTCTGTCACCGATCAATGCTGAACAACAGTCCTGAGAAAGATCCTCAATATTTTAATTCTTAACCCTTTCACTTCCAAACTACAGTACTATAAGTACATACCCCTGCCTCATGGACTTGCTTTCAGGGTTTCTCTTTTAAGACCAAACATTAGCTGGGGAAGGTTTCTGTTAAGTAAAGTAATGATCCATCCTCATTCACTCTATCCAGGACAGAATTCACTGTCTTTGGAGCTTGTGAGAGCCCAGAATTTCTCTAGAGATAATGCTGTTGCTAAGCCAGAGGATGAGCCTGTACTTTTACTTTTTAAAGGTATAAAGATAGTCATCTATGCAATGGATCACAAAAAGCCATGTCATCATAAAACCTTCGGTTTCTATTGTTTTAAATGTGTCTGGAAATTTGTAAGTCTAGGAGAAAATACTGAGACAGGAATACAGAGGGATCTTTGTGGAGTAGATGTAGAGAGGACCAGTATCAGTTTCTTCAGATTGTCTAGTGACTGAATTCATAAAATTATTCTGAGCTTTTCACAGGAAAGATGCAGGAGGAGAGAGACAGAATGTGAGAGAGAAGTGACCAATGCTTTTGACACAACATAGAGAATGAATAAAGAGAGTGACTGCCAACATGAATGTCTTGGAGTTTATATGAGGCATCCAACGCAATACTGTATCTTAAATAGCCTTTATTAGTCTATTGATATAATAAACTAATGGATAAGGAAGAGAAAACATAGTACTATTGGTGGCATTGCATTGGATTGGAAAGATGTGGTCAATGAAGATGCCTTCAGAGATTTTTTTTAAGTAGAGATTGTGAGAAGAAGACTAATTTGTTTATTATCCAGATAAATTCAGACACTGAACAGACTGAAGTGATTAGGTTTCCTATAAAGAGGAAGTATAGGTATTTTGAGAGGCACATGTTAAAAGCAATCTAGAAGTCAGACTGTGCTGGCAGATAGAAACTGTATATGAGTTTTCACTGTGTCAGTAATGCTGATTCTATTTTTGGATACTTGAGGAGATGCTTACCTGCATTTGGGAGGGATTCATAGGTTGCCAGGAGCAACAGTCTTGAAAGCAGGACTAGAAAAATGGCACTGTCCTTCCAGGAATTCGTCCCATTCACATAATTAGGTCTTGTCTGCACAACAATTAGACCATAGCAAGCTGGATGTGAACCTGCCCTATGCTAACCTGCTGCAGTGTAACTGTCCATATACATCCTGCTGATGCATGCGAACAGTTTGTTAATGCACTTTGTTTGGAGAACTAGATCAAAATTCTCTAATGAACTGTTAAAACAAAAAAGCAGTCATGTAGCACTTTAAAGACTAACAAAATAATTTATTAGGTGATGAGATTTGGTGGGACAGACCCACTTCTTCAGATCTGTAGCCTTACCAGAATAGACTCAAATATATAAAGCACAGAGGTCCAAAAATTGTTATCAAGGTTAACAAATCAAAAACATTGTTATCATTGTTGGCAAATCAGATAGAAGAGCGGGGCTGGAGGGGAATAAGTGTTAGATCAAACATCAGAGTATGTGAAAGAGTCATTATATTGGGTCAGGTAATTGCTGTCCCTGTTCAGACTATGTGTTAATATGTCGAATTTGAATATGAATGTTAGTTCCAAGATGGTTGTTAAAGTCACTTTTCTGCAGAACACTAACTCTCAGGTCTTTAACAGAGTGGCTCACACCATTAAAGTGCTGGCTGACAGGTTTGTGTATTTGGAAATTTTTGATGTCTCTTCTATGTTCATTCATTCTTTGGCAAAGAGTGTTTGCAGTCTGCCATATATACAAAGCGTGTGGGCATTGTTGGCACATGATGGCATATATGATGTTGGTTGAGGAACAGGAGAATGTGCCCATGATTCTGTAATTAACACGGTTAGGTCCAGTCATGGTATCTCCAGAATAGATATGTGGACAATGTTGGCAACGGGACTTGTTGAAAGGAAAAGTTCCAGGAATAATATTATTGTGGTGTAGCCTGTGGTTGCTGGTGAGAATCCTCATAAGGTTGGGAGGTTGTCTATAGGAGAGAACAGGCCTGTCACCTGGGGCTTCCTGGAGTGTGGCATCATGATTTAGGGTAGGTTGTAGGTCTTTAATGATGCATTGCAGTGGTTTGAGTTGGGGGCTGTAGGTAGTAATGAGTGATGTTCTGTTATTGGCTTTTTTGGGCCTATCTTGGAGTAGTTGGTTTCTGGGTATTCTCTGGCCCCGTCAATTTCTTTTTCATACTTCTGCTGATGGGTAATTAAGATTTATTAATGTTTGGAAGAGATCTTGTAGTTTTTGGTCTCTGTCAGTAGGATCAGAGCAGATGCGATTGTATCTCAGGGCTTGACTGTAAACAATGGATCGTGTGGTATGTGCAGGATGTAAGCTAGAAGCATGTAGGTAAGTGTAGAAGTCAGTGGGTTTCCAGTAGAGAGTGGTATTGATCTGGCCATCAGTAATTTGTACTGTAGTGCCCAGGAAATGTATCTCTCGTGTGGAGTGGTCAAGGCATAATTTGATGGTGGGGTGCAGGTTGTTAAAGTCTCTGTGGAATTATTCTAGAGTCTCTTTACCATGGGTTCAAATGATAAAGATGTCATTGATGTAAGTAAAGGAGGGGTAATATGGGATGAGAGCTGAGGAATCGTTGTTGCAAGTCAGCCATAAATATATTAGCATATTATGGGGCCATGCGGGTGCCCACAGCAGTGCCACTAATCTGGAGATATAATTTGTCCACAAATCAGAAATAATTGTGTGTGAGAACAAAATTACTTAGGTCAGACACCAGATTGGCTGTGGTAATGTCAGGGATGGTATTCCTGATTGCTTGTAGTCCATCTTCATTTGGAATATTAGTGTAGAGAACTTCTACATCTATGGTGGCAAGGATGGTGTTGTCAGGAAGTTTTCCGACGTTTCATAATTTCATCAGGAAGTCAGTGGTATCTTGGAGATAGCTAGGAGTGTTGGTGGCATAGGATTTGAGGAGGGAGTCTACATAGCTGGATAGTCCAGTAGTGAGGGTGCCAATACCCAAAATGATAAGGCATCCGGGGTTTCCAGGTTTGTGGATTTTAGGAAGTAACTAGAATAATACAGGTCAGGGCACAGATGGTGTGTCTGAGTGAATAAGGTATTGAGTAGAAGCAGGTAATTCCTTATGTAGATGGTGTAGATTCTTTTGGAATTCTAAAGCGGGATCAGCGGAGAGAGGTCTGTAAAATGTGGTGTTGGAGAGTTGTCTGGCTGCCTCCTGTTCATAGTCTGACTTATTCATGATGGCAACAGCACCCCCTTTGTCCGCTGAATAGTAACAGAGAGATAGCTGTGCTGGTCTATATACTATGAAAACAAAAAAGCAGTCCAGTAGCACTTTAAAGACTAAGAAAATAATTTATTAGGTGATGAGCTTTCGTGAAAGTAGGTCTGTCCCACAAAAGTTCATCACCTAATAAATTATTTTCTTAGTCTTTAAAGTGCTACTGGACTGCTTTTTTGTTTCCTTTGTCAGCTGGTTTGATTATAATGTCAGAGTTATTTTTGAGACTCTGAACAGCATAGCATTCAGCATAGCTGAGATTGTCTCTCATTTGGTGGTGTTTGTGTATAACATCAGTCTGTGCACGGTCGCAGAAGCATTGAATGTAGAAATCCAGACTGTCACTACGACCATCGGGGGGGAGTCCACACAGAGTTCTTCTTTTGGCATTTGTAGCGGGGGTCAATCAAGTCCGACTGATGTTCATAGGTGTGTTGGAAGCATTCCTTTAGATGGAAGTGGTAAAAGAAGGCTTCGATGTCCCCACAAAATTGTATTATGTTTGTGAAGGAAGTGGGGCTGAAAGAGAGACCCCTGGAGACTTTTCTGCTGAGAGAGACTTTTCTGCTGGGCTGAGGTTGTAGCTGGAAAGGTTAACAATATTGTCTGGTGAGCTGTGGTTGTTGTAGTTGTAGTATCCTGAGGTGTAAAGTAATTTAGATAGTTTATTGTCCTTCTATTTTTGTAGGGAGTGGAAGTGTGCTTTATGGATTTCTTGTGTAGTATAGGTAAAGTCTCATTCTGTGAGAGATTGCATGGGTGCCTGATTATTAATGAGAGTTTCAAGTTCAGAGAGTTCATTCTTAATCTTGTCTTATTTATTGTAAAGGATTTTTATCAAGTGGTTCCTCAGTTTCTTGGAATGTGTGTGGCATAGATTCTCAATGTAGTCAGTGTAGTATGTCAATTGTAATGAGTTTTTCACTGTCAGTCCCTTGGGTAAGATATCCATCTTCTTGCATTCTGAGAGAGAGATGATATCTGTTTGTATCTGGCTGAGTTTTTTCATGTGGATGGATTTCTATTCCAAATGGCTAAATGTAGTGCCTTGCATATTGAAGAGTAACAGAGAGGTAGCCTTGTTAGTCTGTATTCTACCAAAACAAAAAGCAGTCATGTAGCACTTTAAAAACTAACAAAATAATTTATTAGGTGATGAGCTTTCGTGGGACAGACCCACTTTTTCAAATCTATAGCCTTACCAGAACAGACTCAATATATAAAACAAGAGGTCCAAAAATTGTTATCAAGGTTGACAAATCCGAAAAATTGTTATTGTTGGCAAATCAGATACATGGACATAGAGTAGACATCAGAAATGCACAAACCTGTCAGCCAGCACTTTAATGGTGTGAGCCACTCTGTTAAAGGCCTGAGAGTTTGTGTTCTGCAGAAAAGAGACTTTAACAGTCTACAGAGAGAATGTTCGTAACTAACATTCATATTCAAATTCAACACATTAACACATGGTTTGAACAGGGACAGCAACTGCCTGACTCTGTTACATACTTTGGTGTTTCACCTAACTCTTACTCCTTCCCCAACCTCTCCAGCCCCGCTCTTCTATCTGATTTGCTAATAATGATAACAAATTTTCTGATTTGTCAACCTTAACAGTTTTTGGACCTCTGTGCTTTATATATTGAGTCTGTTCTGGTATGGCTACAGATCTGAAGAAGTGGGTCTGTCCCACAAAATCTCATCACCTAATAAAGTATTTTGTTAGTCTTTAAAGTGCTACATGACTGCTTTTTTGTTTTGATGGAATAGAGCGTAACATGGCCATCTCTCTGTTACTAATGAACTGTTAGTAAGTTTCAGCAGATTATACGGGCAGTTAAACCAGGGCCTCCTCATGTGGGCTATATTCACATACCAGCTTGCCACAGTCTAATTACTAGTGTAGATAAGCCCTTAGTTTTAAATCCTATTATAGCAGCCATGGTCCCCCCTTGTGACTCTCTGGTCCTTGTGGCTTTTTGGCTGGTGAAGCTGTAGACAGCATTGAGTGTCTCTACTACAGATCATCCTCATTATATGAAGTAATGACCATCTATCACAGGCTCTCTAAAATTAACAACATTCTAGTGGATACTAATGAAACCATCACTCAACAACAGATCTTGCATACAGCCACTTTAGTGTCTTGTCTCCAATTAATAGGCAAACTAATTGAGAAACTTTTAAAAAAGGGTCTCCCATGCCACCTATTATGTGCTAGGGTGTCTGGCAAGTTTTAGGCCAGGACATGCTATAATGGGGTGGGCAATATACGGATGTGACCTGCTAAGTCACTGGATCTGGCCCACTGCTGTAAGCCTTGGGGGTAGGGGGAGAGGCTTTACACATTGCCCCCACACGCAGGATTGCCTCATCACTCAGAAAAGCACATGGCTCCTGCAGCCAGCTTGTTTGAACAGCATGCAGGGGCGTGGAATGCATGGAGCTTGCCTGAGGGTTCTGTTAGGCTGCTGGCCAGGAACCACGTACGTAGTCGCCTCCTTGGCCAGAGCTTGTCTCTGGCACCCCACCTCCTCCCTCCCCCCAACCCTTGACACACCCCTCCTGCACCGCTGCCCCCACAACATCCATTACCATCTGCACCTCACCCCCCTCCCAGTCTCTGTACCCAAATCCCCTGTCTCAGGTCACACCCCAAACACCTGCCAACTCACTCCTGCAACCCTGCCCTAAGTCACAACCCCCTCCCAGGCCCTGCACCCCAGTCTCTTGTCCCAGGTCACAATCCCCTCCTTCAGCCCAGCTACCTCCTAGACTCCACACACAGTAATCCACCTGCTTTGAGCTCCCTTCTGCACCCAGCCTATCTGAGAACCCGCACCACCTCCATTAATATCATGGAAGTGTACGGCCCTTCGCCACTTACCATATTATGGGAGTGCTTTCCCCATCAAAAATGATTGCCCATCCCTGTGCTATAAAGACTACTCTTGTAGTTCTGGTTGATCATCAAGGGCAGGTACATTCATACACATTCTTTTGGACCAGCATCTAATCCTAAAGTGGTTAATCTAGTTTCCTTCAAAGTGAAAATGGAAGGTCATTACGAGCAACCTGTTCTTCCAGCTCTAAAATCCTCACTGCTGAGACCAAGCAAATCCTCTCCCTCACTGTTTTCAGTGTCTATATGAAGGTACTGAGAGGGCTGATGAGAGAATGCTAGCTGATGTGCCAGCAGACTGTAAATGACATCTAGCTGTACAGTGCCTTTATGTCAAATGTCAATAATCTGTCTCCCAGCTACATCAGTGTTTGGCTGAAATATGCATTGGATAAAGCTGAACCCAGAGAAGTTTGCATGGTGCTGTGGGGGAGAGAGAGAGAAATGCCTCAGAGAACTTGTCTCCTTTACAACATCATTTAAAAGTGAGCTATTTTCTGCCCTCTGATTAAATCGACCTGCCCATCTGACTGTCCATCAGAATGCCCCCTATCAAATGAGAAACAAATCTTCAGGGTACTCACTGTATCTCATCCTATCTAGTACTGAAGCCAAATTCTTCTGAGAAAGCTTCAGCTGATACAAAATGTAACACACCTCTCCATCCATAGTCATAAAATTCACTGTGGTATTCCCTTCCTGTGGTGCTTGGCGTGCTGTTGAATAGAGTCCATTTCAAGCTCCAGGCCCTGACACTCACAGCATTCTATGGTACTGGTCTCTAGCTATCTACAATCATCTGTCCTTTCATGACTGATCTCCCACAGTATTGCTCAGGAACAGTGAAACTTTTAACTAAGAGGGAACTGGGAGAGGACTGTGAATCTAAAAGACAACTTTCACAGAAATTTGATCTTGACTGTTTGATTTGCTCTCAGAAAAAATCCAAGTGACCATGGAAGTAGCGGCTTAAATCATCAGTTTTGAGCCAGTGTTCAGTTTTGCATTTCTTTAGTTCCATCACGTGCACATATATGTGTGGATGGGTATGTTATACATAAAATCTTATAAACTATTCAAATAATTTTTTCTGCAGGTTGAGAAAAAAGGAGAAAGAAAATTCTGTCTATATATTTAAAGAGTTTAGGGACAGGAGAAATGTTACACTCAGTCAAACTTGTGGTTCACCTCATTCAGGAGCCTGTCTTCAACAGCAGCCAGCAATCAGTGCTTAAGAGGAAAGATGCAAGATACCATGCATTAGGTGTGTCCTCTTCCATAGCCATTAGAATGATTTAGACCCTGAAGCATGAAGTTTAAAGTTTCTTTTGAAAGTTTTTGGCATTAACTATTATAACACTGAATATTCTTTTTATCCATATAAATCTCCAATTTTCTTCTAGAATCTTAGTTTTTGGCCTTGGTGATACCTTATAGCAATCAGTTTAATTATGTTGATAGGCTTGTTCATTAATAAAGAACAAAGTCAACTTGAAATTAATTTGTTGATAGTTTACATGGCTATTGGCAAATTTTTCATCATAAGGTGTTTTGGCAGACTTGTAGGCATTTAAATAGTCATATTTTATGCAAAAATGTATTTTGACCTCTCCCCTAGATGAAAAGAGATCAGGCTAGATGATATGAGTCTCCCTCCTGTCAACCCAACATCTCTGAGTTTGTGACACCATCTTTGAATCCATGATTGTAGTCTAGGTGTTCTTCCATATTCCTTTGTTCATACACCTATTTCTTTGCTTCTGTTTAGTTTTCTCCATTCTGTTCCGATCATAATCTCGTCTATCTGTATTTCTGAAAGAGAGACTGACCTTTGCCATTACTTCCTTCATTAGGGAGGGAGCCTTCCATCTCGAGTGACACCAGGACAGACTCCTCTACAGAGAGCTATCCTTATAAACACTCACACCATGAGTCTGTGGTCAGTCACTTCTCTTCTGACTCCCAGGGGACAGTCATCTACAATATGGACAATGACACAGCTTCGCAAAGCAGCAGGGACACAGGTAGCAGATGCCCTTTGTGGTCATGTAGCCATTGTGAATCTGAGGATTACAAGTCGAGCTTATTAAACAATATCTGCGTAAATATAGCCGATTGCATATTGATGTATAAGTGTTCTTTGGAGTGCTGGCATCTGGTTAATTGTGGCCCACAATCAACAGTGTGGTGCAGCTTTACAAAACACTATTTCAGCAGGTCACTGAGTGGCACGTGCAGGCTCCTACATTCAGGTAGCCGAAGCCATATGGGAAAGCAGTCCCCACTACTGAGACCAGTATCTGTTCCTCAGGGAGTTTCTGCTTAAGGTGGACAGCAGTGAAGTTGGGAGGATAGGGGATAGCTGTCTGCCTACATTGAGGAGGCAATATAGCAGAGGGTGTGGAGTGGAAAGAGAATCTGTAGTATGGGGGAAGTTTGGTAAGGGGTCTGGCGGAAGAATCTAGTGGGAAATAAGATGGTGGTCTCAAGGCAAACCTATCAGCTGTGGCCAGTGCTTATCACAAAGCATCCAGCCTGGGACCTGGCCAGTCTCTTCCTGAATGAAGCACAGAGCTATAACACTAACTTCTAATAAAGGACTGCACTGATTAGAAGAGTGGAACATTCCACACACCAAAAAGGTGACCTGGTAAGTGTATCTATAAACTGAATTAATGTTGTGTGCACCAAACCAAATTGGTTTCACAAAAAATCATAGACTCGTAGAATTCTAGGGCTGGAAGGAACCTAAGGAGGTCATCTAGTCCAGCCCCATGCCTAAAGCAGGATCAACCCCAAATAAATCATCCTAGCCATGGCTATGTCAAGCCGGGACTTGAAAACCTCTAGGGATCTAGAGTGCTTCACCACCCTCTTGGTGAAATAGTTTTTCCTAATATCCAGCCTACATCTCTCCTTCTGTTTAGCATATGTGTTAGATAGGTAGCTGTTTGTTACACCAACATTTCTCCAAGCAGCACATTTCTGTACTGTTTCACCCAGCAAGTTATTGCCCTCCTGCTGGTACCATCTATGGTTCAAATATTTACTTTCAGTTTGGACCAGAATTGGAGGAGGTATTTCTCATAACAAAGAACTGAAATTTAAGAGTAGATTTCAAACCAGTGTTCTTCAGTGCTCATTTATTCCTCACCATGTATTCAGTAACTGGCACTCCAAGCCATTGGTTCTGGATGATTGATGTTTTTCCTATCACTCTGTTAAATGTTTAGCAACTAAGGATGCCACAGTAGTCCTGGAGGAGAGAGACTGGAGGAAGTGTAGGCCAGGAGGAAATGTAGGCCAAAGTTTGATAATGACAAAAACCCCAATATTATGGGTCTTTAGAGCAACAAAAATCCTAAAATGGGATATTATTTATATCCCATAGTATGCAGACATAATTAGAGAGGCTCATGCCCTGCAGCACTTACAGTTGAACTGGATTGAAGAGGTGATTGGTGGGAGAAGGGATGAAAACACATGAGCAAATGAAGTTCAACATATATATTATTGATTCCATGATTTGCATAGTGACTTTCTCCTTTAATTTCTTTTTCTGCTGATTCTATCCCATGTTTCTCACTCCAGCTTTAAACCATCACTAACTAACTAAATCAAAACTGCCTTCTCTCTTCTGAACTAGCTATTAGTTGATCTAATCTGCTTGCTACTTCCTCATCCTTTGCTGCTCAAGATGTCCGCAAAAAAGTGACTCTCCCAGCTTCACACAACAGCTCAGCCATAAAATGCTGATTCCTGGGACTGTAAAGGAGCTACTCCATCACTCCTGTCAACTGCAGCTGCTATTGAATCAGTCTGGGAGAAAGCTGTTTTCCTTATTAATGACCACTTTCCCTACTCTTCCACCACAGAATTCTGTGGATCCCATCCCACATTGCCCTCCTGGGAAGGAAGACCACTGGGGCTATGTGCCATCAAACACCTAGGTCTGTTGGGATGGGGATGGGTGGTGCTCACTATAAGTGGCTGAGCTAGCCCTCTGCCACTTCTGGTAGCCACTGCTTTCAAGCTAACTAATGTGTCCATTCTAACTTCTTTGCTCAAACTCCTGAGATCACTTTGGGATCTGTCTTCAGAGGTTTGGTTTCATTTTTTTCTCTACATTTCTGCTCACTGCCTTTGTGGCTGTAAAGATACTTGCCATGAGCAACTCTGTTTCCTATTAAGCCATAGAGTTGCTTGAATATGAGGCATCTAGCATGTAAAAATACTTCTCCAGGGGCACATTTCGCATGTATGTGTTGAGTGCTTAGGACAAATCCGGTTTTGTTAACTCAGCAAATTAGTGAAAGATGCTAGATTGAGAGCTTTGGAGATTGGCGTTCATAGTCCACGTACAACATGCAAAAAGATACTGCACTTGTGCCATGCTGCCTCATCACTGGCCTTTGTCCATTCTACCCCAAAGCAGTCAACCTCCCAATCCACAGAGGCTAAATGTATTATAGGACTAGATAAATATTCTTGCTGTGTCTGAGAGCCCCAACTCCAGCAGCTGTGGTGCTCTTTAAATAGCTGCTGTGACAACCCTGGACATGCCCAAACATACCATTGCCATCAGAACGGAAGTTTTTTTTCATGTATCTTTTGTCCCTCTATGCAGTATCTACTACAAAGTCACTGTTCTTTGGTTTCATAAACACATTGACACGCAGGATGTTTGTTTCATTAGCCTCTTTGAGTGGACTGCCCTTGCATGTTAACTGTCACACCTTTGTTGATATAGCACCTATCCCTAAAAACAAATTCTCCTTCTGCTTTTAGATATTTTTAAAATTTTGATACTTATTTGAAAAGATTAATTCAAGAAGCTAATTGCAATGGCAAGTTCCATGATACAGGCTCTATGGAGAAGAATTGGATGGGGACCATCAGCTTTTCCTGCAAAGGTCACCTGACAATTCCCAGGGAATTGGAATTTTTATTTGCTACACCTGTACAAGATTGAAGTTAATGGTGGAAAGGCTGGAACGCCTTTGGGTCCCCTTCTCAAACTTCATGCTTTTCCTGCTCTGGGGAGCAGTCCTGATTTGGAATGGGATTGCTCTTATGAGAAAAATCACACATGTGCATGTGTATTCAGATTTGGGGTCTTAGACTTGTAAGAGCCCCAGGAATGAGTGCTCATGCATGTGTATCCATTATTGGTAATCACAATTGAGGAGATTTCAAACATTTTAATTAAAAAAAATTGTGGTCATTAGCCTGGTAAAAAATTAGTCGGAGGATGAGGCACTGTTATCAAAGGGAAAAAATCCCTTATAGAGAAAATTTGTGCTAAATTGTAAACAAATGTTTGCTAACTCAGTTGATGCAAGGAAAAGATTTGTGCATAGTGTGCAAAAGAGAATTTGTGACAAGAATAAAGTCAAGCTAACCAGGTTTGTTTTAAAGTTGTGTGCATTTAAGAGCATGAGAGCAGCTGGAGTTTGGTAGTGCAGTATACTGTTGTCCCTGGAGCGTTACGAGGCAAGGCACAATCTACTGCTCCCGTCTGTCTGAATGGTCTGTCTCATTTAACACAGTCCCTTGAATCGTTTTGTTGCTCTTTTGTGACTATTTCTAAAAATGTCTAGATACAAATTATATAAAGTAAATTATTTTGCTTATTAGAAGCTGCCACTTAGCACAGAGAGTCTGTGCAGATCAGAAAGAGTGAGAAGGACTTCCTATGCTTAGAATGAGCAACCAATCCAAAGACTTTGCCATGTAACTGTTCTATTCTTTCAGGACACCTAACTGACAGTGAATGTAATCAGAGGCATATTTCCAAAAAGAGCTCTCTGATGGACCGCAAGAGGAGTTCTAGCCGGTCTCGGAAAAAAGGGGATGACATACAGTCATCAGGATACCATAGTGAAGGCAAGGGGCATTGTTTTATTAGCTTCATCACAGCCTCTGGATGTGTTTTTTTTTTAATATTTGTGTGTATGTGCACCTACCTTTGCTGATTTCCCTTTGTATGGTTTCAGAAAGATGCTGATGAATAGTGCTGCTAGTTTAAAATGAAATCTTTTTTGTTGTGCTAGCTGTCTCCTTTGTATATTGCAGGGGAAACGTTGAAGGAGAAACAAGCCCCCAGAACAGCCCCTAAACCATCCAACAGCACCAGCAGATTTAGAGAGTTTAAAGAGACAGTCAGCAATATAATCCACAACAGACCAGCCCAGATCAGCCACGGCCCTCCTGGTGGAGGGAGTGTAGCAAGTCAGTCAGAGGTACGACGCCCTAGGAACTTGTCTGTGCAGTCTCATGACTGGGAAATGGAGAGTACAAGCAGTGAATCCAAATCCAGTTCATCTAGCAAGTACCGTCCAACCTGGAGACCCAACAGGGAGTCACTAAACATAGACAGCATTTTCAGTAAAGACAAGAGGAACCATTGTGGCTACATGCAGCTCAGCCCCTTTTCTGAAGATTCAGGTGAGGAGGGAAGAGAGATAACATTGTTGGGTTGTAACTGGAAGTATGTAGTCAAGTGCAGAATTAATCGTCATGGAAGCTGTGTAGTAATTGTACCACACTTTGTCATACTGTTACGTGTACTCCCATCCTTTTCACACCACTTCTTTGTTGAGGACTGCATAAGAAGTGTGTGTACAGTGTATATGTTATATGGAGTTTGGTATTCTGTTCAGTTCAGTTCCAGTGGAAGCAAAGACCAGAGAAGTATTGTGTGTACTGCTAAAACAGAGCCTCTCCTCCTTCTGCTAATCACAGCATATGCAGCATGATTTTTTGGCCTAGTGAAGAAAGCTACCTTTCCCTATTCTGAGTGCCTGTCATGAATCTTAGCCGCGGGCCAGGGTTTACCTGGGCCTGGCTTGCACGGCAGATAGAGGCCAAAGCCCAGATCTGCACTGCTTGGAGTAGCGAAGTCCTTATTTGGAACTGAGTCCCTGATATCGATAGCTCCTTCCCCTGTTCTGAGAATGCAACAAAGATCCATACAGCTTTATTGTCTTGCTCACTATCCAGTTATGGGAGAGAAATCCACTGAACCTTGCAAAGGACCTGGAGAGCAGACAGCATCTGATGCTTTTGCCCTGGGGTTCTATAAATGTCTAGAGCAGCTGAGTTCCATTCCATAGTCAGGAGAGAAGTCAGGGAGAGGATGCTTGTGGCTCTTGGCAGCATTTGGTGTGTGTTAATGGATGACCAAGGTATTGGTCGGGAAACCCAATGGGGATGAGAAGAGGCAGAGATGGAGAAAATTGATTCAGAGAATCTAGAAATTAAGGAGGATTACAAGGGATGAGGAAATCACAGGAAGGAGGGAGAGACCCTTACCCATAAAATGGAAGGAAAAAGGAGCGTGAGAGGAGACACCCAAAGGCAGTTAGGACTGGACAATAAAATCAGAAAGGGGACAACACTAAAGTATGAAGGATTAGGGGAAATAAAATGATGTATGTTATTGTAGTGAGCCGCTGTGGCCTCCCGCTGACTCAGAGGCAGAGGAGGCTGTGCAGAGGCCCTGGTGGGTGGGCCCGGAGCCAGAACACCAGTGGCCCGCCCCTCAGAAGGCGGGGCCTAGAGCTGGAAGGGCCAAGGGCAGAGCTCGGAACCCATTAAAGCCTGGGCCTCCAGGCGGGGAGGGAGCGCCTTCGCGGGCTCCCGGACACCAGGGGCAGAGAGCCCGCTGCCACCCGGCCGGCCAGGAGGAGCAAGCCCCCAGCGGCCCAGACCAGCCAGGACACCTATGGATCCAGATGCCCCAGGGGACCTACCCGGACTTCCCAGATCTGCCAGGACCCTCACACCGGTGGAGGACCCCCTCATTGGAGGAAACCCCAGGCCCAGCCAGACAGGCGGGGGCTAGCAACCATGAGGCCCCAGGTGCGGCCTGCCCCAGAGTTCCAGCAGACCCCTGCGGCCCCCAGGCCGAGGATCACCTCGGACCCACTGTGCTACTGACGCCGAACTACCCCAACGATGTGGAGTTGACCGACTGGCTGGAACCCCCAAAGGTAGACGATTTGGAGGGGGCCGACCCCTTGGGGCCCCCGGACCAGGTGGACTGGGACCTTCCCCCGATGGAGGTGTAGGTAGGAAGTGGCCCAGGGAACGCTGCACCAGAACCAATGGTGGTGTGTTGCAGCTTGGATCCCCACTGCCGTGGTCATGTGTAAGCAATCCGCAGGGCCCTGGTCCGGGTCGCAGTTGTGTGGGAAGGCCTGCGACCCCCTACCCCCTCCCTGACAGGGTAAGCCCTCGCTGGGCTTCTTCCTCAAACCTTGTGCTGCTGCCCTGCCCTGAACTGAGGACTGGGCTTGTTCCCCAAACCTTGTGCTGTTGCCCTGCCCTGAACTGAGGACTGGGCTTGTTCCCCAAACCTTGTGCTGTTGGCCTGCCCTGAACTGAGGGCTGGGCTTCCCAGGACCACGTCTGTGACTGTGGTCCTACCTGGAGCTAAGGGCTGACTCCAGACGGTTTGACTGGCCGCGGCCCCGCCCCAGCCTTTAAGGTGGGGCCCTCCAGCTGCAGGCTGGCCAATCGTCTACTCTTAAAGGGGACAAAGCCCTGGGATGGCTAGACCCAGGGCAAGCGGTAGGGGCCTGCGCCACCCAGAGGGGTGCGGCCATAGCACCCGGGCACCTACATGTGGTGGAGAACGTGGGCACTTGGTCCCAACCCCTGACGTAAGGGGTGGGGGAGTTGGCCCAGTGGCCCCAAGAGCGGAAAGCACCCAGAAGGTGTGAGTAACTATACACTGTTTTTTTTTATTTCTCCTCCAAAACAGTGGAGATTGACAAGCTGCTGAAACACTTAGTTGATAGTCAACAAAAGCAGCAGACTGCCCAGCTACAGCAGCAACAGCAGCTGCTCCAGCAGCTGGGAGCGCAGCAGACACAGCTGCTGAATGCACTGATGTCCCAGAACCAAGAGCACCAGAGACAATGTTTACAGCAACTGGCAGCCTGGGTACCGTTGCCGGCACAGCCACAGCAGGGAGCCCAAGGGGGGGCTCCGCATCAGTCCTGCCGGTACGATTAACCAAGATGGGGCCAGTGTATGACCCAGAGGCCTTCCTAGTCACCTTTGAACTAGTAGCGGTGGTGGCCGGTTGGCCTCGGAACCAGTGGACTACACTGCTGGCCCCGTATTTGACCGGGGGAGCCCAGAGGGCCTATCGAGCATTATCTACAGAAGGCGCCCAAGACTATGACCAGGTGAAAGCAGCCATCCTCGATGCCCTGGATGTTAGCCCCGAGACATTCCGTCGACAGTTCCGGACCTTGACCTATGCCCCGGGAGCCCGGCTGTGGTGTGTGGCACAGGAATTAAGGGATGCGTGCTGACAGTGGCTGCAACTGGAGGTGAGGACCCCCACAGAGCTCATGGAGCAGATCGTTTTGGAGCAGTTCCTCTGCACCCTCCCACCGAGAGGGCGGGCTTGGGTGCGGCGCCACTGACCTACCACTGTTCAGGCCACTGTCAACCTCATGGAGGACTTCCTCGCTGCGGAGGAGCTGGAGGCACCCACAGGCTCAGCCCAGTCATCACGGCCCACTCGCCGTGGAGTCGAGAAGCAAGGGGAGCCCCGCTCCAAACTACCCAGCCTGCTACAGGAACCAACCGGTCCCCATCGGAGTCTACCATGGAAGCCAGAACCCAGTAGCCCCCAAGGGGGACCCAAGGGGTCTGCCAATGTGTGGCTACCAGGTGCAGGAGGATGACAGACCCGGGGGGGCCCAACCAGCACTGGGCCCCTGCTTCATCTATGGACAACAGGGACATCTCCAAAGAGGCTGTCCAGAACAGTTCTGCAGCTTTGGCCGGGTATGGGCGGCCAAAAGGAGGGCCCGATCCCCGCAGGCACCCACAATTACGGTCCCGGTCCTCGTTGGGACTGAGGCCATGGTCGCCTTAGTGGATTCAGGATGCAGCCAGACCCTGGTCTGCCAGTGAGCCGGCCTGGAGGCTGACCCCGCCCTAGGGACCATTCAGCTGCAGTGTATCCATGGGGACGTGTGTCCATACCCCAGTGTGCGGGTGCCCCTGACTGTGACAGGGGTAACCCATCAGTTAGTGGTCGGTCTAGCGCCCTGACTGGCATATCCCGTGGTACTAGGCCGGGACTGGCGAGGCTTCGCCGGTATCTTCCGCCCGGCCACCAGACTCAAGGGGGGAGCGACCTCTGTCCTGGAGGGGAATATGCCTGGAGGACCCACCCGAGGAAAGGAAGGGGCTAGACCTTGAACCGCTGACTGAAGGACCAGCCGAGGGCTCAAGGGGGACCAGCCCCAATGTTTGGGTGATCTCTGACTTTTGCCGGGACCAGAGGGATGACCCCACGCTAAGCTGGGCCTATGCCCAGGTTGCTGCAGTCGATGGGGTGGCAACGGACCCCCACCTAGTGGTACAGTGGCCCCACTTTGAGCTGCACCAGGACCGGCTGTACCGGGTGGACCACCCCCACACCCGGGAGCAAAGAACGCAGCTACTGGTGAGGAAATGCCACTGACGAGCTCTAATGAAGTTAGCCCATGATATCCCCACCGCCGGCCACTTGGGCCAAGAAAAGACATTAGCGCGGATACTTTCCCAGTTCTTTTGACCCAGGGTTCACCAGGAGGTCAAGAACTACTGCAGCTCCTGCCCCGTGTGCCAGCTCGCCACCACCCCTCAGGTCCCTAAGGCCCCTCTAATCCCAATGCCAGTCGATGGGACCCCGTTTGAGCGGGTGGCCATGGATTTGGTGGGCCCGCTCCCCAAAAGCATGGCGGGGTATCAGTTTGTGCTGGTCCTCGTAGACTATGCAACCCGTTTCCCGGAAGCCATCCCGCTGCGCAGTATTACAGCCCACACCATTGCAGGAGAGTTAATGAAAGTTTTTGCCCAAGTGGGGCTGCCGCGGGAACTCCTCATGGACCAAGGAACTAATTTTACGTCCCACCTGATGAAACAGGTCTGTGCACTCTTGGGGATTAAACAACTACATACCTCCGTGTACCACCCCCAGACGGATGGCCTGGTAGAACGCTTTAACCGCACTCTGAAAGATATGATGCGCAAATTTCCACCAGAGGACTTGCGCCGGTGGGATCAGCTGCTACCCCCCTTGCTTTTGGCCATCCGGGAGGTTCCCCAGTCCTCCACGTGTTTCTCTCCATTCGAGTTACTGTACGGACGTCGCCCACGGGGAGTACTCAATCTTATGCGGGAGGTCTGGGAGCAAACTGCGTCCCCCTCAAAGGGGCTACTAGAGTATGTCTTCCAGCTCCAGACGCGCCTGGAACAGGTGGGGGCCCTCGCTGAGGAAAACCTGAAAGCTGCACAGGCATCCCAAGCCCGAACATACAACCGGGAGGCGCGGAGCTCCAATTTCGAGCCAGGTGACCGAGTCTTAGTCCTGCTCCCCTCCAGTGAATCTAAACTACTGGCTCGGTGGCAGGGGCCCTATGAGATCGTTCGAGCTGTGGGCCCAGTTACCTATGAAGTTCACCAGCCAGACTGGTGAAGGAAAACACAGCGATATCATGTCAACCTGCTGAAACCGTGGCGGGACCGAGAGGGCTTCATGATAAATCCCTGCCCCCCGGATCCAGAATTGGGACCCCAGGTGCCTCGTGGGGAGGAACCTGTGGAGCCGTCCCTTGGGGCAACGCTGACTAAAGAACAATGGAAGCAGGCTCAGTGCCTCCTTCAAGCATTCCAGGACAACTTCACCACCCTCCCCAGACACACCTCCCTGGTCTGCCATGTTATCTGCATAGAGCCTGGGAAGGTGGTTCGCGACGCCGCGCGCCCGCTGCCCTTCTAGATGCGGGACGTGGTGGAAGAAGAGGTACGGGCGATGCTGGCCCTTGGGGTAATCGAACCGTCCCAAAGTGAGTGGCGCAGTCCCGTGGTGCTAGTGCCTAAGCCTAACGGCACTCAGAGGTTCTGCATTGACTTTAGACGAGTTAACGCCATCTCCAAATTTGACGCCTATCCAATGCCACAGGTTGACAAACTGTTGGGATGTCTGGGAGCGGCCCGTTATTTCAGCACCCTCGACCTCAGTAAAGGATACTGGCAGATCCCCTTAGCATCTTCGTCACGGGAGAAGACGGCCTTTGCCACTCCGTTGGGACTATACCAGTTTACCCGAATGCCCTTTGGTCTCCACGGCACGCCGGCGACCTTCCAGCGGCTCATGGACCGTCTACTCCAGCCCCATCGGGACTACGCCACGGCCTACCTCGATGACATTGTGGTATATAGTCGCCACTGGGAGGAACACCTGGACCGGGTGGCCGCGGTCCTTAGGTCGCTGCAGACAGCCGGCCTGATGGTGAACCCAAAGAAATACCGCATTGGGTGGCAAGAGACAACCTATCTCGGGTACACTATAGGAGGGGGCCAGGTAAAGCCCCTCATGGACAAGGTGCAAGCCCTGGCAGCCTGTCCTCCCCCCAATACCAAACAGCAGGTACGACGCGTCTTAGGGCTTGCGGGCTGCTATTGACGCTTTATCCCACAGTTTGCCTCAATTGCCACCCCCCGACGCAACTGTTAACAAAGGCCCAGCCGCAAAGGGTGGTATGGACAGCAGCTTCGGAGAAGGCATTCCGAACTTTGAACCATTGCCTAACGCAGGAACCCATCCTCTATAGCCCCGACTTTGCCCGCCTGTTCATCCTGCAAACAGATGCCTCGGGGGTAGGCTTAGGGGCTGTCCTATCCCAGGAGATTAACGGAGAAGATCATCCGGAGATCTATATTAGCTAGAAACTTTTCCCAAGGGAACAACTCTACGCAGTAATCGAAAGGGAGGCCCTGGCTGTGAAGTGGGCCTGTGACGCCCTTAGATATTATCTGCTGGCAGCCCCCTTCACCCTAGTCACTGACCAAGCTCCTTTACAGTGGCTGTCCCGGATGAAGGACAACAACGCCCGAATCATGAGCTGGTATTTAGCGTTACAGCCCTACGCCTTCGATGTACGTCATCGGGCAGGTAAGGACCATACAAACGCTGACTTCCTTTCCCGCCTGGGGGAGATGGAGGAGTCCGCCCCCATGGCATGGAAAACGGACTTGAGGGGCGGGGGAGTGTAGTGAGCCGCTGTGGCCTCCCACTGACTCAGAGGCAGAGGAGGCTGCGCAGAAGCCCTGGTGGGCGGGGCCTAGAGCCAGAAGAGCCAAGGGCACAGCTTGGGACCCATTAAAGCCTGGGCCTCCAGGCGGGGAGGGAGCACCTTCGCGGGCTCCCAGACGCCGGGGCGGAGAGCCTGCCATCGCCCGGCCGGCCGGGAGAAGCAAGCCCCCAGCAGCCCAGACCAGCCAGGACAGCTACGGATCTGGATGCCCCAGGGGACCTACCCGGACTTCCCAGATCTGCCAGGACCCTCACGCCGGTGGAGGACCCCCTCCTTTGAGGAAACCCCAGGCCCAGCCAGACAGGCAGGGGCTAGCAACCACGAGGCCCCAGGAGCAGCCTGCCCCAGAGTTCCAGCGGACCCCTGCAGCCCCCAGGCCGAGGATCGCCTCAGACCCTCCGTGCTACTGCCGTCGAACTACCCCAACGATGTGGAGATGACCGACTGGCTGGAGCCCCGAAAGGTAGACGATTTGGAGGGGGCTGACCCCTCGGGGCCCCCGGACCAGGTGGACTGGGACCTTCCCCCGATGGAGGTGTAGGTAGGAAGTGGCCCAGGGAACACTGCACCAGAACCCATGGCGGTGTTTTGTGCCTGGATCCCCAGCGCCGTGGTCGTGTGTAAGCGACCCACAGGGCCCCAGGCCGGGTCACAGTGGTGTGGAAGGGCCTGCGACCCCCTACCCCCTCCCTGACAGGGTAAGCCCTCGCTGGGCTTGTTCCTCAAACCTTGTGCTGCTGCCCCGCCCTGAACTGAGTGCTGGGCTTGTTCCCCAAACCTTGTTCTGTTGCCCCGCCCTGAACTGGGGGCTGGGCTTCCCAGGACCACGTCTGTGACTGTGGTCCCGCCTGGAGCTAAGGGCCGACTCCAGATGGTTTGACTGGCCGCGGCCCCGCCCCAGCCTTTAAGGCGGGGCCCTCCAGCTGCAGGCTGGCCGATTGTCTACTCTTAAAGGGGACAAAGCCCTGGGACGGCTAGACCCAGGGCAAGCGGTAGGGGCCTGCGCCACCCAGAGGGGCGCAGCCATAGCACCCGGGCGCCTACAGTTATCAAAAGCTGAATGCCAAAATTCTGCAATAGATTTAATATGTCTAATGCACAGTGCATTAGCAAAGAGCTAGCATTGCACAGAGTGGCAAATCAAAACAAAATCGTTGCTACATCGATCTTATAGTCTTATGCAGTGATCCAGAATAGTCAGCATTGATTCACCATGGGTAAGTCGTGCCTGACCAGCCTGATTGCCTTCTGTTATGAGGTAACTGGCTCTGTTGATATGGGGTTGACATAATAGACCTTGATTTTAGCAAAGCTTTTGATGCAGTCTCCCACAACGTTTGTTGCCAGCAAGTTAAAGAAGCTTGGACTGGATAAATGGAGTGTGAGATGGATTGAAAGCTGGCTAGACTGACTGACTCAACGGATAGTAATCAATGGCTCTATGTCTCATTGGTGGCCCGTATCAAGAAGAGTACCCCAGGGGTCAGTTCTGGAGCTGGTTGAATTGTAGATCTTTATTAATGACCTGGATGAATGGATGCATTGCACCCTCAGCAAATTTTCAGATGACACTTGAGTAGGGGGAAAAGGTTGATACATTGGAGGGTAGGAATAGGGCCCAGAAAGACCTAGACAAATTGGAGAATTGAGCCAGCACCTGTACTAAACACTATGCTGGAGAGCAACACTCAGAATCATGCTCACTTTGAGTTAGTGGTGTTACTCACTATTAATAAAGCACCTCTGAAGCCCCCCCGACGTCCCTCCACTGAGGGGCACTGCTCAATAGTCACCTAAAGTGGAGCCAGCACAGAGCCGCTCCTTGAAGAAGAAAAGACGGTTAATCACCCGGTGCACTAACCGAGGTTCTTCGAGATGTGTGTCCTTGTGGGTGCTCCACTATCCACCCACTTGCCCTATGCTCAGTTTCATGTAGATTCTCTGGGATAGCGAAGTAACTGGGAGACAGCTGGCTGTGCACTGCTGTGTAACCCCTCAGATCAGTGCGAGATGGTTACAGTACACGCACAGCCCATCTGGTCAATGCCAGCACAGATCTCTGATTACAAGCACAAGGTGTCAAGACACCTGAAGTAGAGCACCCACAGGGACACACATCTCTAAGAATCTTACTTAACGCATAAGGTGAGTAACTTTTTCTTTTTCTTCCTCCAGTGAAATAGATCCCTCTTTCTGACAGGGATGACTCAAACATTTGGTTTAAACAGGGTTAGAAATCCAAAATGTAGCAGGTAACAATGGAATTAAACCTGACTTTTCTGCCACCCCATATTCTTTTCTCTGGACAGCCAAGGAGTATGCAGAGGATGAGCAGAAAGAACCAGCGTCTCAAGGAACAAAGCCAAACCAGCTAAACATCAAGTATAAGCCCTGGGGTCGAGGACGGGGCACCCATCACCTGATGGATCAGCATCCTCATTTGATCCAGAGGATGGAATCTGGCTATGAGAGCAGTGAACGCAACAGCAACAGCCCAGTCAGTTTGGATATGCCCTTGTCTGAGAGCTCAAGCACGCACAGGTAGATGTTAATAAAGTGCACTCTTGGATTGTAGTGGGATGGTGGGATGCAGATGATTTTAAATTTAAAAGGTGTCCATCACTGTGCTATCCATGTCAAGAGTTAGTCTACTCTTTTGCCCGACAGTGACAATCCCTGTATCAGGCTTTGTTCTGGAGCATTTGTACTGTTAATGGACTGGCATGGAACCATGTTTGTTTGCAGCCTTCTGAGTAATTTAGAATATGTAGTTTGCAGGAATATACTTTTCAACGTTCATCTCTGGTGCCTGTCTACTGTAAAAGGAGATCACACCCAGGGTTTTACAAAAGAGTTGTCTGTGCAGATCTTAAAAATCTGTTCATGACAGTGAACTTTCCAGAGCATGGTTTTGGCATGTATTACTTCCTTAGGTTCTCCTAAAGGAACCGGAGTCATCTTCAGCAGAGAAATACCTTGCAGCTTCATAGTTTCCAGGAATCCAGGTCTATACTCTAACACATCTAGAAAAAGGATATATGGTGACAGAGCTGCAGTTGAAATTTTCTGAAAGCTGTAGGAAGCCACATTGTCTCTTATTCCCTTTGTGTACCGTTTTTTTTTTTTACTATTTTGTACAATAAGGGACCTAGACGAACTGGTGTTCTGGAAGTTTTGATGCAATTTTTGGTCCCTCTTGCAGAAAAAAAATGACTGGAAGTTATAGTTTTTGGTGTTTTTGAAAATAAAGGAGATAAATCTTATACTTGGGGTATAGAGAGATAGAGGCCAATTCCTAGGTCAATACAAAATAAAATCTAGCTGACCCCTGGGGATCTTCCCACAGAATTGTTTTAAAATACCTTCTCCTTTGAAACTGTGTGAAAGGAAGGTGAAGTTGAAATGTTATTGCCAGATTGGAAAAATATAGGGCTGTCTTGTCCTTTTCTCTAGCACACTATACGTTTCCAGCTCCTGAAAGACTGGCAAGATGTTAAACCATTGGGCTTTTTGTTTCTGTCTCTTCTTTAAGGGATTCTCATATGAAGCGTCCTGGTGGGTTGGTTCCTGCCTGGCGTAATATCCCAAAGTCACACAGTAGCAGCGTTTTAGAAGTGGAATCAGCTTCATCAACGAGTGGTTGGATAAGCATCCAGCAATCTCTTGGGAATGGTAAGCTGCCTTTTCAACCACCCCAAATATCCACAGTTGTGAAGTATAAAATGTAGTGAGGTAATTTCTTATTCCCTAGATATTTTGTCTTCACTGTGGAGGCACATGCAAATGAGGGAAATGACTCAGGATTCTGGTACAATGTTTTGGAGCTATATTTCTGGTTTACCAGTCAGTATCACCAGGAGTCTGTTGAAACATACATTTCATTCATCTTGCGAGGCATTCTTCTTCTGGCAGTGACTTGAATGGATACACCAGAGGAAAGTAATACTCGTATCTCCTCCTCTCATAATTTCAGATGCCCAACTATGCAGATAGAAGATTCCTCCCAAAATACAGTCAGTTGTCATTGACCAACATTAGTAATCTCTTGTGAAGAAGAAAGCATGCAACAGCCTCTAAAACTTTTCAGCCCAGGATTCAGAGTGGGACATCTTCAAGGCTGCACTTAGCCAGGTATCAAAGCCTTCCTGCTCTGACTCAGTCTGTGTGGAGCAGCTTACCCGAACCAGGTTCCTCCTGGCACAGTTCCCTGTTAACTGGTGCGCAAGAAACAGAAGAAGCTACTGAGGAAGGGGAGTGGGGGGGTGGCATTTCAGTCTTAAGGCCTGCCCTGGAGCCACAAACAGGTACTGCTCCACTCAGACCCTCAGGCTGATTCCTGGGAGCAGTAGAGCACCCCAGCTTACACTGGTGCCTACAATGTTCAAGGCCTTCCAGATGGCTAGGGACCTAAAGGATCATCTGGTATTGTCTCTGCCTTTCCCAGCAGCATGAAGATATAAAAGCTACACCTGCCCCCCCGCGCCCCCCCATGGGCAGTGGAACAAGGCCAGTCCCCAGAGTAGAAGCATATTTTCCCCATTTCTGCACCTAGGTCACTGGCCAAACAGTGCAGATCCCCACTACTTGATCTCCTCCAACATGGCACGTGTTGTCCATATTTCTGGCATTGGCATACCTCCTGCCAATGAACACCCTGGTCCAGGCCCCTGTCCCTTAGCTGGCCCTGAGTGTTCAGGCTCTGATCATGTGGGACCACTCTGCAGTAGTTTCCAGAGTCCTGGCACTGTTCTTGGGAAAGACATTGATTGTCACTTTCCAGGCACTGATCTGCCACACCATAAGTGAGCCATTACACGCCAGCTTCCATGGCCCCGTTCTCATCCCTGGAAGGTGACTGGTCTGAGCTGGAATGGAAGTTCAGCCTTTTGCCGAGGATACATTGATTGTCTTCAGCTTTGGAGACCAGCATGACACCTGTGGTGGCAGGTGTACTACTGGCCTGCCCAGTGTCCTTTTTGGAATCCATTATGTGTCTGTGATGTCAGTGCTTTATTCACACCATCTTGCTGCTTTGGAGAAGTGATCCCCTACATTGCCAGTACATGGCTCAGAACACGGCGCATGCAGTTGGGAAAAACAGGTGCCATCCCCTGGGAGAAAAGTGTCCCAGTCCCTTCCCCAGCTTTGCCTTCATCCTTTTCTTTACCTTTTCTCTATTAGCAACACGATCAAAACAAAGATGCAGCATCTTATCCCACAATGCACTGCACATATTAAAGGCGTAGTGATCCAATGTTTTGAGATCACATTCGCTATTTAGATATGAGTTGTTCGTTGTTGGCTTCTAGATGTTCACCGTTTATCAAAAATGAACAGGAGTGTTTTTGCTACTTTGCAATTCTAATGTTAGGAGCCACAAAGAAGTCCTTAAAGAGTCACATGTGGCTCTGGAGCCACAGGCTGCAGACCCCTGGCCTACTGAATACTCAATACAATATCCGTAGGCTACACTCTGCAGTTTTTGCTCACCCCTTCCCCACCTTCACTATCTGTCTTCAGGGACCTTTCTCACAAGCAACTCCTCATTCCAGAGGCTTAGAACCTCCTACAGTAGGTGGTGATAGAGAAGCTCCCTCAAGAAATGAGAGGGAATGGGTTCTATTCTTAATCCCAAAGTGCAAGGGTGCTTGAAACCCATTCTGGACCTGTGATGCCTCAACAGGTATCTCAAGAAGTTGAAGTTTCATGTGGTCTCCCTAGCCTCCATCATCCCCTCCCTGGAGCCAGGAAACTAAAAATCTATCCTTGACACATACTTCCATAACTCCGTCTTCCAAGGGCACTGATGATTCCTCCATTTTGTGGTAGGCTGGCACCATTTCCAGTTCATGTTGCTACCTATAAGACTCTCATCAGCCCCAAGAATATTTACAGAGTGTTGCACCAGTAGCCACTTACCTGAGGCATCAAGAAGTTCAGGTCTATCTGCACCTCAGTGACTAGCATCTTGGGACCAGGTGCGCATGAGCTTCAATCTGGTGAAGTCTACTGTCGTAATCCAGATTTATTGATAAATGAAGTCCACATAAATGTCAGAGAGCTCAGAGTGGTTTTCATAGCCTGCTATCTTGTCTGAAGGGCAGAGTGGTCCACATCCTGGCGGAAAATTCCAATGCAACATTTTATATCAGCAAGTAAGGTGGAACCAGGTTGCCAGCCCTTGGCCAAATAGCTCTCTATGAGACTTGTGTGTGCAACACGTCACTCATCTGGCAGCGCACCTTCCAGTGACCAGGAATGTGTTGGCAGATCAGCTCAGCTCAGCAGGATCTGCTCATTTTGCCATGGGTGGTCGCACCTTCTGGAGACAGTCAGTGTGCTCAACCAGACAAGGGAACTCCCTGCAAGGACTTGTTTGCGTCCAGACAAAATAGGAACTGCCATGTATTCTGCTTGGTTTGCTGGGTCGACAAGACTCCATCTGACACCTTTTTGCTCCCATGGTCTGCGACACTGTTGTGTGTCTGCCCAACAGTACTGTTCATCCACAGAGTCCTCATGGGGATCAAGCAGGACAAAGCAAAGGTAGTTCTAAAAACTCAGACTGAAACTCACTGACACTGGTTTGCGTGCTGCTGGACTGCCACTCGGGCTGGATTGACTTTCTTAGAACCCCATCAGGCAAGTTGCACTGTGCCTAATGGGTTGGCTGCTTCATAGTTGATGCAGATGAGCAGGAAGCCCTCAAACAGTGCGACCTACCTGGTCAAATGGATGTGCCAAAGTCTTAGGCCTTTCTGCATTTGCTGTTGGACTACCTCAAATTCAAGGGCCTGCCCTCTTTTGTTGGTCACGTTCTACTTGGTCACTGTTTCAGCCTTCCATGCTGCCTTCCAAGGCAGGTCAGTCTTTGCTCACGTTGCCCACAGAGGGTGAGGGTTATTAGTGGATTGTAGATCACTGTAGATTGGTTTCACAGCTCCCATTGGCCGCTGTAGCCAGTGGAAGCTGTGGAGGCTGTGCCTGTGGAGTGGAGGTCATGCGCACAGTCTCCTGTCCATTTTTCTGCCCAGGTGCAACAGGGACATGTTGCCACTTTTGGGGAGCTGCCCAAAGTGAGCACTCCCAGGGCCCAGCATCCCCAAAAGCCCCTCCTGTGCCCCAGCCCTGCAGTCTGATCCATTTTGTCTTTAGCAGTGACACACTGAATGTGCGCCCCAGACCTGAAGAAGAGCTCTGTGTATCTTTAAAGCTTGTCTCTCTCGCCAGCAGCAGTTGGTCCAATAAAAGATATTACATCACCCATCTGTCATTTGAAACATTAAACTACAGGCTGAACCCCTCTAATCCAGAATTCTCTCATCCAGCAACATCCACACTTTTCGTGCGCCTGGCCGTGTTTGCTGTAATCCCATAAAGTTTATTTCCAGTCACCAGTCCTGGCTGTCAGTGTTCTGTGCTGTTATTTAGCTCTTTTTTACCCCCAAATGTTCTCTAAGAGACAAGTAAGCAATGGAAGTGTTGGTAATGCTGCTAGACAATACTGATGTCCTGTGGTTCAGCAAATTCTCTCATCTGGCGCTGGTCAGGTCCCAGGGGTGCTGGATTACAGAGGTTCAAACTGTAGATAAAATGTACAGAGCACTACAAATAGTGGCAGAAAACTTGTGTTGGCAAAGGAGTAGGCACTTCGTGAGGCACTTGCCATGATCTTCAAGCTTTGCTGCTTCATCATCATCAATAACCGTGGGCTAAGTGTCCACTCATGTCTGATGCCTCTCTCACTACTTCCTTCCAAAGCTTTTCTTGCTCCCTGTTCAGAATGAACGTACAGAAGATTGAGAAGAGAGTGAAATAAGCTCAGATGCTGAGAAAGCAAATTGTGTGTTTTGGAAATGGGGCACCCTTTGAAAGTACCTATTGCTGTCTCTGGTTGTTGTTTGAAGGTGGAGAAGTGCCTGTCCCATCGAAGAGTGAACTGGATGAGTTACAGGAGGAAGTGGCAAGGAGGGCACAGGAACAGGAGCTACACAGGAAACGTGAAAAGGAACTGGAGGCATCAAGAGGCTTTAACCCCCGTCCCAGCAGGTTCATGGACCTAGATGAACTGCAGAACCAGGGTAACTCATAGACTGGAGGGGGTGGGATGCCATGTAGGTATGGAGTACAGTGTTACACATATGGGAGGTGAAGAAGATGTTTTTGATCCTTTGATTTTTCCATTGAGAGCCCCTGGCTTTTTCTTCCCCCTGACAATTCTAGTTATTCAACAGCTTTCTCCAGGGGTGAGACAAAAGATGGTCTCTGAATTTATCCAAAATGTGGGCAACAAGAAGAGAATGCTGAACTTGTGATGCCCAAGAATCTAATTTGAAAAGAAAAAACAACAACAATCCTAATTGCATTCTGCCCAAGCACCAAGCTCCACCCATGAGAGATACTAAAATGCAGATTGATGTATGCCTAACATTTAGGGTGATGTAGCTGTGGCACACCAAGGTCTGATTTTTTTTTTCCACATGCCCAAATCCATAGCTATGCTGACCTAATTACTATTGTCACTGGAGCCGGGTTGACAAAAGAACACTGTTGCTGTGGAAGGCGGTGCAACTACAGTGATAGAAAGGTGTTTTCCCTTGCTTTAGACCACAGCTACACTACAGAGTTATCAGGCTCAGCTGAGGTTCCATTTGTGAGTAACTGCAGTTCCTCTAGTGCAGGGGTCAGTAACCTCTGGCACAGGTGCCAAGAGTGGCACATGAGCCGATTTTCTTTGGCACATGAGGCAGGAGCTCAGCTCCATCGCTCCTCCATGATGCAGTTGGGAGCTTGCTCAAAGCCATGCTTCCTATGGATAAACAAAAGACCAGCTAATGCTACCAACCACCATCCAAACAGTAAAGGTCTGCATCTTTATTAATGAAGCTGCTGTCAATAAGAGTATTAGCGACTTTAAAAAGTATCACCCGCACTTGAACGATATATGTTCTTCAAGCGATACATGTTCTTCAAGCGCTTGCTCGGATCTATTTGAGTTAGGTTTGTGCATGTGTGCACAGCTGTCGATAAGTTTTCCTTAGCAACTACCAGCCCGGGTGGCTGGGGAGCCCGCTGGAGTGGCACCTGTTTGCAGCCTGTATGTGACCCAGCCAACCTGGCACCCCTTCAGTTCTCTTCTTACTGCCTGTGTGTCTGTTCCTATTGTGTAGGGAAGTACTTGTTATGTGCCACAGATCCCTAGCTCTTTGCATGCAAATAGTTGTAAATAGCTATGTTTAGCATGTAAATAGCTATGTTTAGCATAACTGTTGTTTTTGGTTCAGTCAGTCTTCCCTGTTCTTTGGGTAAGGAAGGTTTTTCTCCTCCTGTTGTTTCCTCTCTGGGCATTAAGGGAAGGAAAAAGCCCCAGGGCTTCAAGCAATGCAACGACTGCTAAAAGTCCAGGTCAATGAGAGACCCTCACAACTCCTGCCTTCATTGTTTGGGTGAAGCTCATCAAACAGATAAGTGCCATATTCTCAGGGGTTTCAAGCCCTGGACTTGTAAGGAGCGGCTCTGGCAGCTCCTCATGGAGTTGGCAGTCCAACTGCCATGGTAAGGCTCTGCACCTCTGTCCTCATTGAGCAGCATGCTATCCTCAGCTCTGAGCCTGGTGCCCGCAAGCGGCTCCACTCGCCTGAAACTGCTGATGCAGCACCATTCTCACTCTCCAGTGCACACTTCCAAGAGGCCCAAATGGTGAGCACTGATTCTGTTGACAGCGACATCCTTGGTGCAGAAGATACCAGATGCTCCCAGGGCCCAATATCCTGATGCCTCTGTGTCTTGCACGTTGAGTCCCATCCTTTTGGACTTGCCCAGAGGTGATCTGGTGTCAGCTGGGTCTTCGTTGAGTCCTGATACATAATGGGCTGCCCAGGGACTCATAAAAATGATGAGCTTCCTGGTACCTACTGAGGCCCCTCCCCTCAGTGAGTCTCCAGGGCTAACCCTGGGTACTGTCACCTGACTGCCCAACTCCTTGGGTCCACCCCAAGCAGGAACCACAGCTGCACTCCCTCAGTGTGAGACAGGCGCTTGCCTTCTGTGTTGACTGGACCTAGCCCTTCTGTAAGATCACACAGCTCTTCATGCCCATTTCTGAGTGATTCCTGGTGTCATCACAGCGCATCTCCTCCTGTATCACGTCCTGTACACAAGTTTGTTGTGGCCTCACAAAAGTCTCCACACCGCCAGTGATGGTGCGCTGTACATGAGTGCAGGCCTCCTCATCCGCTGTCCTGGCAAGTGTGTCCCTCCAGGAGATCTGTTCTGCTATGTGGTCCTCTGTGCATACCTCCACATATCACTATGTCATCGTGCAGCAAACTAAACAAGATGCAGCCTTCGAGGCTTCTGTCCTTGAACCAGCCATTTGTTGACTCTGACCCCTTCTCCTGGGTTTAGCTTGGGAAACACCTAACTCAGATAGATATGAGCAAGCACTCGAAGAAGAAAAAACGTTACTCACCATTGTAATGGTTGTTCTTTGAGATGTGTTGTTCATATCTGTTTGAAACCCATCCTCCTGCCTCACTGCCAGAGTGGTCGGCAAGCTAGAACTGAGAGGGGCTGGGTCATATTTTGGCTTTGCATACGTGCCATTCCAGGGGCTCCCCATCTGACCCAGCTGGTAGTTGCTAAGGAAAAGCTTTCTGACAGCCATGCAAGGGCACATGCACACCTAACTTGAATAAATCTGAACAACACATCTCAAACAGTAATAGTTACAACAGTGAGTGACTGGTTTGGTTTGGTTTTTCCTGACAGCAAAGGAATTCATCAAAAAAAATTGCCAGTCTGTTACCAATCACGTGAACGAGGCACTTCAAGAGACTGGCCAAAGTCTGTCATTTACGGTAAAATTACTGCTGCTGATGTTGGTTTAGCCTCTAATAATCTGTAACTTTGTGATCTCAACAGCAAAGTAGTAGCAGTAGCACTGATTGGAATTTGGAGATATAATGCCAAAGTTTGCTCTGTTATCTTGGTGTAAATTGGAATTAGCTCAGCTGAATTCAGTGGATTTACATGGTTATAACGGAGTCCTGCTTACAGTAGGAAGCTTAACATAAAATGTGATTTTTTTTTAACAGACTATGTTTAATCAATACAATCCTCTGTGCTAGACACTTCTTATTTCAGTTCAAATGTAGCTTATTTTGCCTTAGGTTAAATTGATTCTTAATTGAAGTAAATTGATCTTTGGCATAAATGCAAATAAATTCATCAAAAATCACATGTTAAAGCAGTGCAATGTTCTGTGGTAGACAAGTCTTGGAGAACTGAATTAGGTTGACAGTCTGGTATTTTCCTTCATGCAGTCTTGTTTCTTTAAAGGAATGTACGAAGTCCTGCTTCTCTGAACACAGGAATAAAAGGAGCCTACATTAGCCTACAGTCCCGCCCCCCTTTAGCCAAAAAAAAAAAAAAATACTTCCAAAAGCTCCCTCTCGCTTTTTCCAAGCCTACACTATGCTAACAGGGTACTGCTTAGCTTTCTTGCTTTTTTTCCCCTCTGCTTATATTGTACTGTCCCATAGTTACTTTACCCAAAACAATCTACAGCAAGAACCCACCCACTCACCAACTGTAAAACACCTGGGTGCGTTTACACTTCTTTTATCTTAGGTGCTTATGATTACCTTATCCTGGCAGTTATGTAGTTGAGGGTCCCTAACACCCAGGCTCGGAGTCACTCTTGCAGTCCCCAGTGGCCCTCCACATCATAAGATCCTTGAGAAAGGAAACAAGAGTTTGAGAAAGGTACAACCTCTTCAGAAGGGCTACTACAAATGACTCCTTTTAGAAGGATTTTGTACTCACAAGTGGGAGGGAGGGTAAAGGAGAAACGAAAAAAAGAATGCAAATGAGATGAAGAGTGCTGCTCCTTGCAGGGAGGAGTGATGGCTTTGAGAGATCCATGCAGGAAGCAGACTCAGTTTTTGAAGAGTCGCTGCATCAGGAGCAGAAGGGAGATTGTGCTGCAGCTTTTACTCTCTGTAATGAAGCTATATGTAAGTAACTAGTTGCTGAGCTACTGTGCTTTTGACAGTTTACTAATATCACAGAACAGGTCTGAAAAATGTACTGACTAGTCATCTGAAATTCTGAATGCAAGAATGGGGAGTGTACTGGTTTCTACTAGTGTGCTTGAAGCTAATACCTCTTTCTCAGCACCACCATTTCTGGATTTTAGTCCCATTCTCCTCCACCAGCCTGGCTCCATCTGTGCGGTTGTCTCTAGTACAACAGCCGTAATAATACAAAGATGTTAGTTTCTCTCTCTTGCTGCTGACTGGTGCATTTCAGCAAGCACCTGGTAAATTACTCTCTCCCCTGCTTTCATATATACCATAAGCAGTTTTCCCAATCCAGAGACCAGTGTGCAATGGGTTTAAGCCCTAAACCTGCCAGTACAGCATGTAGGAAAGGAGCATGAGAGAAGGTGACTCTCTAGTTACCAACAAGAAAAGGAATGCTGTAGTTATTCACATCTCAGGAGGAACAGGCAGCGTCAAGGTTTTGAAGGGCTAAATGTGTGCTGTGAATTATGGGAGTTGTGTGCTATTGCGTCTATTTTTTGTTTTGTTTTGGTATTTTATAATTTAACTGGCTGGCTATCCCACTTCAACCTCCATTGCCACTTGCTGGTTAGTAAGATTGCAAACAGAGCAAGTAATACCATGAATTTTCTATGGCAAAAATATGTTTATAGAAACTGGCTCTTCTGTGTTACAAAAGAAGGGTCAACATACAATCCTCATAAATGCTCTGTGAGCTTGCATCCCACCTGGCTATGCTCTGATTTCAAGTCCCAACCAAGTTCCCTTGCACTTAAAAGGACCGTAATAGTGGAATAAGGAGTTGTATGGAAAGAAGACTAATAATTAAATGGCATTTGTGTGGGGGCTGCAGAAAGACCCACCCCGTTTAGGGGCAGGAGGGGTTTGGCTAAAAACTCAATTTTTCTTTTGACTTGTTTTGATTTAGTTTCAGTTAATCCGTTTGAACACATGGCTAACCTGAATGTGCATTGATGGAAGTGAAAGCATCCTTGTAAACTTATCTGTGGCAGCATTTGCATGGTCCATGTTTTAAGTTCTTGCTGCATCTTTTGTTCTTTTTTTCCCAATTTTAGTATTTTTTTCTGTTTTTGGTTTCTGCTATGTTTTCTTTTGCATTTTAGCTAAACTAAGACTTGCCATGCATGATGCCAGCTCTAGCACTCACAGCAGAGCCTTAGTCGATAAGAAGCTACAAATCACTATCCGAAAAGCACGGAGTCTCCAGGATCGCATGCAGCAGCCGCCATCGCAGCCGCCGCCGCCGCCGCCGCCCTGCCACCCACGTCAGGGGGGCACCATGTCCCAATCTGCAAGGTAGTCCAAGTATATCACAGTAGAGCAGAACTCAACCACCGCTACCAGCAGCATGTTCTTGAAAGAAGTAGTGTGCTGTGTGTTTCCCTGGTTATTCAAGATCCTGTGCGGGTTGAACCTCTTTAATCTGGCACACTCTTATCTGACACCATCGCGAAACCAGCATGCTTTTAGTTAGCTGGATGATCACTTATCATGGGTGTAGCCAACTTTCCCATGGTCCCATAAACTGTTTCCAGCCACTCGTCCTGGCTCTCAGTGTTCTGTGCTGTTATTCAGCTGTAATTTATCCCTAAGTGTCTTCTAAGAGCCAGTAAGCAGTGGAAGTGTTGGTAACAAGTTAGACAATAGTGACCTCTCATGGTCCAGCAAATTCTCTTGTTTGGTACCAGTCAGTTCCCAAGGGTGTCGGACAAGAGAGGTTCAGTCTGTAGCAATCTTCCTCATAACGTGCTCAGATAATACCATACCGTAGGAGAGCGCACATCACTGCATTCGTGGTCTTAGTAGGCCAGATTAAGCATACAAAGTCAAAATGTGGCCTGTAATGGAGGCTTTTAGACGTTAATTCTGACCTGCCATTAGAACAAAGCCATGCACCGAGAGAGAGTGAAATAGATAAGTGGCTGTTAAAAGGAGGAAATGGAAAACTTTAATAAAGAAAAATTAGAAAATATCTTCAGGGCTCAATTCAGTTAAACTAATTTGATGAATGCCCTGAAATAATTGTATGGGAAGGGCAGTTATATATTTGCAGTGCTCTTAACAGAGAAAAATTCATTGAATCTTTTATTCTAGTCCACCTCTTGATTGGTACATTGGTGCAGCTCTTGGAGAAAAGTGTTCAGTTATAACCCATCCTTGCCATGTCACCTTTCCTATTCTTTCCTGACTACTCTTCCTGATGCCACCTCCATCCCGCTGCCAGGTTCCCTGCCTTCCCGCTGCTTCTAGTCTGGCTCTACATCAGGATGCTTACTTCTCTACTTTTTCCACTCCATTCTGTCTACTCCATTCAATTCTCTGCTCCCATATCTTATTCAGCTTATCCTAGTACCAGCTCTAGCTCCATTCTACCCTCTTTTCCGTGCCATCCCCCACCACCTCCAGAATGTTCTTTGCTCTGTTTCCTGGCAGCTTTTTCCATCTGTTTCTTTCCTTCTTCCACTACCCCAGCTGCATGCTCTGTGACCAAAGACCCAGTTGGAATCTCATATGAGCATCCCTTTTTAAAAATGCTTCAGGGAGATAAGTGCTAAACCCGGACCTGAAGAGGCTATATTTCAGGGTTTGGTTTTATTCTTGAAGCTGTTGAATTACGTACAGTGAAAGTAGATTGCTGTGGTAATTACAGGTCCACAGTGTCCTCAGTTATAGGAGAAACACTAAATGCAGGTGGTGGGCATTGGCAGATTTAAAACACAGAAGCATTTCACCTTTAAACATCTCTCTGTACAGATCACACTCAAATATATTGCTTAAGTCCCATCTCTGCTAAAAGAACTGTCCTATCAGAAAAATAGTTTTATATAATTTTCTACTATAGTGAGTTTTAACTCTGCAGCCAGTGAAAAAATGTCTGATGGTATCTTAATTTTTGTGCCTTTGCTTTGATATGTGTCAGCACTATAAAAAGCACAAAGTTTGTTTTTACACAAAGCTACAGTGACACTCCTCCATGAATGCTAAGTTGTATCTTCTGCATGGTAACTTTAATTTCTGTATCTGCATTCGCAAACAAGCTGACAGGATTGAAGTCATACAGCAGTCCTATTTGTCTCTGTTGGAAATAATTATCCTAACTAGTCACCAGTGTTTAGTTGTACAGTATTGTCATTCAGCATATCCAAATTAAAGTTAGCACATTACACTGGCTGTTGCTAAGTGCTGCTTTGAGCAGCAGCAGTTTTCAGTTTTTGACGGCTGCCAGGTCTATCACTGTCTAACAGAGTTGTTTCCAGTCCTCTAATTTTATTCATATTGCTAACTTGTAGACTCATGAGACTTTCTGGTTGCACCTTAGAATGCTAATAAATTCAGAGGAAATGCAGAGTGACCCAAGGACATGCACAGTTTATATTTTATGCAGACAAGGATGCATTATTTGTAATGCTTTTAAATGTTTCCTTTAATTTAGTGGATAAATAAGTCAAAGCTGAAAAAATGAGAAGGAAACTAGGGAAAATGCATTGCATTCTATTCTATTTCTCTCCTACCCAAAGTTATTTCCAATTACTGTAGAAAAGAAAACCTGAGTGAACTGTTGCCTGTTAAGACCATAAATATAATGAATCTCTTATATGGTTTGTAGCAGTCTCCTGGAGAGATTCATTTTGGTGAGGAACTTGTAATGCTTGATTTTAAATTTTTTAATTTTCATAATGTTCCCATATACACTACTGCTCCTAGCTGAACTGCCCAAGGCAACTGTACAGTGTATGTAAAATACAACAATAAAATCTTACAATAAAAATTAGCTTTTAAAATTTGAAAAGAGTAAAATAGTTTGAGTAGGTCACTTGCAATAAAATAGTTTGGAGAAAATAAAATGGAGACATTGTCTAATTAACAAAAGCAATTCTTTTGGGTGGGAAGTTTTTAATTTATGCAGAGAGTTGTGGATTGAGATGGATGTCAAGGGGGAACAAGTGCCTAGCCTTAGGGATAATTTTTAAAGAAGAAAGTTACTAATAGCTGCTCACCATTTATGTGTATTTTAGTGAACAGACTGGCCCGCTCCAAGTACTGCTGAACCCGGAGGTACCACTGGAACCCAACAGAGAGGTGGAATTTGGGTCCAGTTCATTCTTCCACCCAGCTGCTTCCTGCCATGATGTGCGCTCATCATTACATCCTGAGTCTTCCTCCCTACCCGCTCCTGCAAGCATTCCTCCAAACAGGACCATTCCTAGCTTCCAGGCTGCTTCTGCTGGTTTCAGGGACCAGAGTCCCTCTTTTCCCTATGGGCGTGGATTGGCTGAGAGACCCACAAAGACTGAGAGTGATGCCCACCATGTTATGGAGCTTGATGTGGCCCTCTCCAAAGGCCTGAAAAATCATAGGGACTGCAGCAGCAAGCTCGAAGACGTCCATAACATTAAAGCTAATCTCACACCTCAGCACAAAGTTAAGGTTAATACAGTCACTTCTGGGTCTTTGCCTACACTAGTTCCCTGTCTTCATCCAATGCAAATGTCATCGCCCAGTAAAAGCAGTCTGCACAATACATGCTTCAGACTGTCAAGCTCTCCAGCACCCACTGGAATTGATCAGGTAGAGGGCTATCATTCCATGATCTCTGCTGCTTCATCCACATCACTCCAGTGCCCCCTGGCTACCTTACCGACAGGAAACAGGCACTGCCGAGCAAACAGCCATGGAACTTCAGTGCTCCTGCAGGAAGACTTAAGCAACGTGGAGACTTGCAAACCTAAGGGGCATGTTCGTTCACTGGCGGAGCAGTTTCAGAGACTGCATGGGGTCTCCCAGAAAGAAGGTGTGCATGAGAAAGGGTGGACTGCTTCAGTCTGTCAGGACAAGAAGTCTTCAAGGCTGAGACAGGAGTCATTCACCAATTCTTCAACCTCAGGCTGTACACAATTAATTCTTCAAAGTCAAGAAAGCAGAACCCAGTCTCCTGAAAAGTTGCATTCATCCTTAGTTGTTAAAGATGGGTTTGGTTCCATGGAAGATTTTAGCACTGGACTGGTCACCCCTAAGAGTCCTGGATCAAACAGTGGCGATCCGTGCAGAAGAAGTGGGCAGAATGGAGCTGACCCTGCACTCTCTCAAAGAAGGCATACTCATGCTGGAGGTGTGAGACAGGTGGATGATGGAACTGGCACTGACATGCGTGCTTCTCTGCCTGTGGACCGATGGGTGGACAATGTCACCAGGTATTATAGTGCTCAACTGGGCTGTAAAAACACAGAATGGCTTCCTGTGCCAGGGAGGAATCCACCCCTTCCTGATTACGGACACAGTCTTTGTGGGACCCAAATGCACTTTCACCCACAGTGGGCTCAAGACACAGAGCAGGAGATCTCAGAGCTGGAGTCCCTCTACCAGGCTAGCCTACCTGGTAGGCCTGTGTTAGAAAGAATGGACTATTCCAGGCCCCCGTTGAGCAAGCCAGGTGAGAACTGTGCAGCTGTTTTACATTTGGGTAATGTTTTATCCCAAAGCAAGACTTGGACTTAGCTTATACAGAGTTCCACCAGCTTAACTAAAGGTGTGTTTCCAAACTGATTTACTGAAACAGGGCATGTTTGTCTGCAGACATTCTTATTTCAGGGTGAGGATGGCTTATGTCAGTTCTTTTCTAAAACTAAGTAACTTAAACAAAAATGAGGGTTCTTATGCAGAAGCTTGCATCTGTTTGTTTATTTTTGTTTAAAACATACCTCTAGTTAAACCAATAGATGTTCGTGTCTAAACAGAATTTTGGCTAGCATGAGAAGGTGTTAGATTTGAATTCTATGGCACATCAGGATGGAGAGAAAAATTTCTGGTGTGCCGAATTAATGTAATGTGATAGACCACAGCCTACAGCAGACTATAGTAGCCTCATATGGAGGGCAGTTGGGACTGTGTTTGTTTTCTGCAGGTTGAGGCTTATCAAGGATCAGACTGCGGCAGCAGGCTAATCCAGCACCTGCTGCTAATTCAGCCCCTCTGGCTAATTAAAGCCTGTGGAACCTTTGAAAAGGCTTCCTTCAATTAAGGAAGGGGGGATAGAGATAGGGGATGGATGAAGAAGATGCAAGGAGTACAGAAGGAGACCTCCCAGGAGGAAAGGGCTGCTGCAATCGCCTGAAGAAGGTAATGGGGAAGCATCTGGTGGAAGTGGCCCAGGTAGGCATTTGCTGCACCAGGAGGGTCCAGAGAGGAAAGCTGCTCTATCTACAGATGCACAGGGTCCCTGGGCTGGAACCCAGAATGTGTGAGAGGTGTCTGGGTTCTCCCAGACCACCCAACACCCCAGGGCAGCCCTAGGCAGTAGGAGGAGACTGGACACGCCTAAGGGATCTTCCACACTGACTGTAGCATTGACTATGCCGATGATGAGAATGGATCAATAATGCCATAACTGAGGCCTCTGCGAGAACAGGAGGCAGAGCAGGGAAGCAGCGAGCTTCTGAGGCTTCACCTAAACTGCTACGAAGTGCAGGACCCAAAGAGTGCAAGCTTGGGGCTTTGTCACACGATATTGGGTGGGATTAGTTTAGTGTGGCAGTGAGGGATACCACTATCACAACAAAAAAGGAAACAAACAAAAAAAAACAGAAGCAAACAAGAGAAAAAAGGGGGGCACCCGGCTGTGGGTGATTTATCTTTTTGTCCGTCACCCCCCAGTAGTTAAGATGTTTAGGGAAATATTCAGGAGTATCAAGATGGAAGACGTGGGCAAGGCACTAGTACAGGGCATGGCTGCCCAACAGGAGGCCACACAGGCCCAGAGGTTAGCTTTGCAGGAGGCCACCTGGCTCCTGCCAGAAACAAACGAATTATTAATAAACCAGGCTGCCGCAGATCGAGCTCTCCTCTGAGACATGGTCGAGCAGGTGAAAGTACTTGCAGCCCAGACCGTAGATGCTGGAGCGCCAAGTACTTTGAGGGATACAGGCTGCCTCTCCAAAACGATGCTAGTCGCTGATGCTGAGGACTAACTCCTTCCATTTGAATGAACTGCACAGTGAGAGGGTTGCCCCAAAGGGCAGTGGGCCCGTATACTCTCCCCATTCCTATGTGGACAGGCACAAAAAGCCTACTACGACCTGTCCCTGGAGGGTGCATCTGACTGCCCCCAGCTCAGGGAGGAAATCCTGGCCTGGTTAGGGGTGACCATAGCCACCTGGGCCCAGAGGTGCCATGGGTGGAAATACCTGACTAGTAAGCCCCTGTGGGCCTAGCCGTTTTAATTAATCCTCCTGGCACAGATGTGGCTGTGCCCAGAAAATACATGGCCCAGAGGAAATCCTAGAGATTCTGGTCATTGACCAGTTCACAAGAAAACTGCTGCCAGGCCTTTGGGCCTGGGAAGGCCAGTATGAACTGACCACCTATGATGAGATTGTGGCACTGGGAGAGAGGCATCTTGCCATGAGGGAATTCACACAGCTCCATGGAGGGGGTCTCCCAAACTGGGGTAGATCATCCAAATTGCCCTCAGGGTTTTCAGCACCCAAAGGCCCAGGGAGCCCCAGAAGGAGGGAGGGATGAGTGGGAGACAGCGCCCCCCAGGGGTCACAGAAAGAGGAGAGGGACCAGAGGAAGACGGACTCCAAGGCCAACCCCTCTTTCCTCCCCGGAACTCAAGAAGGAAATACTGGTGTTACAGGTGTGGGGAGCTTGGACACATAGCAGCCCCATGCCTCAATCTTGAGGAGCCCATCCAGTGCAACCTCAGGGACTGGAGGGACCCGTGTTCCTTACTCAGCCTGGTGGGGGTGGGGGTTACGCTGCATAAATTTATGAGATCAGTCCAGGTAGAGGGGAAATTGACCACGGCGCTGATAGACTCTGGAAGTGCTGTAACACCCGTCTCAAGGATCCTGATAAAACCCAATCAGTTAATTCCAGCAGCCCACACTGGGGTCACCTACATTCGTAGGACAGTAAATGATTTCCCAAACACATGGATAAATGTGGAGACCCAGGGGATTAATGTTAGGGTATGAGCCAGGATAGTCCCCACCTACCCTTTCGCAGGGTTCCATGACCTAATCACCCGGCGTGGCAGAATGAGGGAGGAAGTCCTGAACAAAAGTGGGGTGAGGAAGAGAAATGGCCCAAGAGCTGTTCCCAATTCCTGGGAAGGACAGGAAATTGAGGAAGCAGAGGAGGCCCTGAGAGGGGCAGGCCCAGAGAGGTGCCTACATTAGCGAAGGACCCCAGGACTCCCAGGGGTAGGGTTCAGAGGGGCAGGGTGGAGGGAACCCCAGTTTGCCAGGAGGAGAAATACTGGAAACAGCGGGAGAGGTGGAAGGGAGAATGGATCCCAATTCAAGGGCGTCTGCACCAAGTGAAGAAGGAGACCCCTTGGGATTTGAATTAGCAAACCCAGAGTGGGTTACTTTTGGGCAAGACCAAGCAGAGGATCCCCAGTACAAAAAATGCCTGGTGGGAGGTGGTGGAGATGCACAGGGTGCCAGTAGAGGGCAAGGCCCAAGTCCCCGAACCCTATTTTATATTGAGGAAAGACGTCCTTCATCAGGTCACCTGTACAGAGGGACAGGAGGTACACCAGCTGTTGGTGCCACGGCAGCACCAATGGGCCATACTCAACCTAGCCCATAGCCACTTGTTTGGGGCATGTCTTGGGGTAGAGAAGACCCTGGCACAAATCCTGCACTAGTTCTACTGGCCACGAGTACACGAGCACATAGGTTGGTACTGTGCATCTTGCCCAGAATGCCAGTGGCACAGCCCTCACCCCAACTGAGGGCCCCTGTTTGAAATCCCATTTGAACAGATTTCTATGGACCTGGTGGGCACACTGGAGAAGATGGCTTGGGGTCATCAGTACATACTGGTTGTGCTGGACTATCCCACTCGTTATCCAGAGGTCATCCCTCTGTTAACAGTGGCCTCAAAGAGCACAGTGAAAGAATTGCTGGGAATTTTCTCTAGGGTGGGATTTCTAAAGAAATTCTAACGGACCAGGGAATGCCCTTTTCTGTCCAAGTTAATGAAGGATCTATGTTCCCTACTCCAAGTACAAATGCTGCGTACCTCAGTTTACCACCCCCAGACAGATGGCCTCATGGAAAGATTTACTCGGACTCTAAAAGCCATGATCAGGAAGGTGGGGAGTAAGCATGGTAAGGACTGAGACATGTTACTACCATTCCTCATGTTAGCTATCTGGGAAGTACCTCAGGCCTCCACCGGGTTCTCCTGCTTTGAGCCACTATACAGGTGCCACCCCCAAGGCCTTTTGGACATAGTTAAAGAAGGTTGGGAGGAAGAGTCCAGCGAGGGGTAAAACATAGTGGACTATGTAGCACAGCTCAGGAACTGGATAGCTCAGGTCACCCGCACTGTGAGGAAGCATATTATAATCGATAGGCCAAGTTTGGCCGTTCCAGTCTGGGGATCGAGTGGTGGTATTGGCGCCCACCATGTAAAGTAAACGTCTGGCCCAGTGTCAGGTCCCTTATGAGGTGATAGGGGAAAATACCTATAAAGTAAGGCTACTGAGGAAGAAAAAACAGGAGCAAATATACCATGTTAACTTCCTGCAGCCCGAGCAAGAAAGGAAAGCCTGTGTGACCATCCCAAAGTCTGCCTTAAGTGCTTCAGCAGAGGTTCTAGTGCCAGTAAGGGTGGCACACCAGGTCTAACACCAGCCCCAAAGGAGGAGCTCTCCCAGTTGATCCACAGAAATCAGGATGTCTTCTCAGAAAAACCTGGGTGAACATCTGCAGCTGTCTACTGTATTATCATCAGCGCTGGGGCCCAAGTAAAAATGAGGCCTTACCAGGTATCTGCTGCCAAAAGGAAGTCAATATGGACTGAAGTGAAAAGGTTGTTGGAGATGGGGATTATAAAGGAGTTTCACAATCAGTGGTCAAGCCCAACTGTGCTAGTGCTACAGCCTGACGGCACGATGTGGTTCTGTAATGACTCTGGAGGCTAAACAAAATTTCCCAATATGATGCGTATTGTATCCAATGTACAGATGAATTGGTAGATTGACTAGGCAATGCCCAGTATCTAACTACCTTAGATTTGACCGAGGATTATTGGCAAATTGCCCTAGTGGAAGATGCCAAGGAAAAGACAGTGTTTTCTGCACCGGATGGCCTACTCCAATATCTAGACCTCCCTTTTGGCATCCATAGGGCCCCAGCAACCTTCCAGCATTTGATGAATAAGCTGCTGTGCCCCCACACTAGGTCTGATGCCACCTACCTGGATGATGTAATCATACATACCCCAGATTGAGAGACCCATCTTGAAAGGGTGGAGGTGGTCCTGGATGCCTTTAGGTAGGCTGTCCTCACAGCAGATCCATCCAAATGTGTCATAGGGCTTATGGAGGCCAGGTAGCTCAGGTACGTAATGGGAAAAGGACTGGCGAAACCCCACAGGAATACACTAGAAGCCATCCAGCAAGGGCGCTGGCCACAACAGGAAAAAAAGGGGTCTGAGCTTTCCTAGGGATTGTGGGGTATTGTAGGAGAAAGCTCGGGGCCCGGATCCTGTAAAATGGTCAGAGGCGATGGAGCAAGCATTCATGGACCTAAGGACAGCCCTCTGCAGCAAGCCTGTCCTAATAACTCCAAACGGGGCAGCAACTAACAGGAGTTTGCCTTGGGTGGAGCCCCATACTGGTTGTCTCTTTCTTATAGTTTTCTTTCTCTCCTGCCATTCAAGGCAGCACTAAGAACATCTGAGGGAATTCTCTAAAGAAAGAGAAAAATGGATAGTGACAAGTCTTCTGACAAGTCAGCTGTTGTGACCTGCACTGCATGTCCCATGTTTGTCTTCCTCCCGGAAGACAGAAGGGATTTTGTATGTACCAAGTGCGAGCTGGTCGCCATCTTGGAAGAGAAGGTTAGAGGAGATGAGGCGCAAATATCAACCCTCCAGTCCATCAGAGAAGGTGAGGACTTGCTTGACAGAAGGCAACATTTAGTACTGCAGGCACAGCAGGCTGAGCAGCCAGTGAAGGCAGTGCTAAACAAGGAAGGAAATTGGAAGCATGTATCCTTCAGGAGAAGAAAGCCAATTCTGGTATCTACAGTTCCAGTGGAGATAGGCAAACACTTTCAGCCTTTCTAGATGGAAGACTCAGTGGAGAATGCTGTGGCAGAGACCTCACAGGGAAGGGACCAGAAGACAGGGAGTTAGAAAGGGAGTTCTCCAGGTAAAGGAGAAGCAAATACAGGACTCTTAAGTAAGAGGCTGTCTGGGTGTGGGTTGTGTTTGGGGCTTTCTGGCTGTGGCTGTGGTGTTTTTCTGCTCTCTGGTGTGTTGTTTTTTTTTCTGCCCTCCCCCGCCCCCGAGGGTGGACTGGGACTGGCAGTTGGAAACTGTTGGCTTCTAAATAAGCTTGTTATCTAGAAGCCTCTGCTGATTGGCTGAGCCTCAGTAAGGGGAGGGACTTTGAGGCAGTTTAGGGCTTTATAAAGCAGTGTCCAAGCGAACAGGTGACTGCAAACTGGGAGTTTAGAGAGGGAGTTTGGAAAGGAGTGGAAGGGGCCAGGGACCCTTGCCTTTCTTTTAAATCCCTGTTCTAGGATGGCAGGCATGGATAGTGACAGGTCTGCTGCTGTTAACTGCTTGGGATGCGCCATGTTTGTCTTCCTCCCTGAGGAAAGAAGGGATTTCGTCTGCGCTAAGTGCAAACTGGTCTCCATTTTCGAATTAAAAATTAGAGGACTGGAGGCTCAAGTGTTGACCCTACACTCAATCAGGGAGGATGAAGATTTCCTTGGCAAAAGGGAGTGTTGAATCTTGCAAGCACGGCAGGTGGAAGAACCAGGGAGGGCGGTAAGGAATCAAGTGGAGAACTGGCAGCATGTAATTTCTAGAAGAAAAAGAAGGCCGGTACACGAGTCCACCATTGATATAGAGATAAGTAATCGCTTTCAGGCTCTCTCCACTGCTTCTGCAGTGGTGAATGCCTTGGAAGGAGCCTCGCAGGGAAAAAAATCGCAAGGGAACTGTTTCTACTGCAGGACATGGGATGTGTAGTCCTAGGGGTGGGAAGTTCAATGACCACCACCCCCATAAGAAAAAGATGGGTGGTGGTGGTAGGGGACTCCCTTCTAAGAGGGACTGAACCATCCATCTGCCAACCAGACCTGCAATCTCATGAGGTGTGCTGCTTACTGGGAGCTCGAATTCAGGATGTGACTGAGAGCCTTACAAAACTGCTCAAGCCTTCAGAGTACTACCCCTTCCTACTTCTGCATGTGGGAACTAACGATACGGCCAAGAATGACCTTGAGCGGCTTACTGGAGATTATGTGACACTGGGAAGAAGAGTCAAAGAATTTGGAGCGCAAGTGGTGGTCTCGTCCCTCCTTCCTGTCGAAGGGAAAGGGGTAGGTAGGGACCGTCGAACTGAAGAAGTAAATGCATGGTTACGCAGTTGGTGTCAGAGAGAGGGCTTTGGATTCTTCGATCATGGGATGCTGTTCCAGGCACAAGGATTATTGGGAAGAGATGGGGTCCACCTAACCAAGAGAGGAAGGAGCATTTTCACAAGTAGGATTGCAAACTTAGTGAGGAGAGCTTTAAACTAGGTTTGGTGGGGGAAGGTGACCAAAAGCCTGTGGATAGAAAGGAACTTGGAGGCCGGGAAGAAATGCAAAGAGGAAGGTACAACAAAAGTGGACCCCTGGTTCGAGTAGTGAGGGCGGGGAGATCGACTGGTTATCTAAGGTGTTTGTACACCAATGCCAGAAGTGTGGGTAACAAGCGGGAGGAATTAGAAGCCCTGGCTCCATCCAGAACTATGACTTGATTGGGATAACAGAGACTTGGTGGGATGACTCGTATGACTGGAGCACTGTCATGAAAGGGTATACACTGTTCATGAAGAACAGACAAGTAAGACAAGGAGGAGGGGTTGCACTGTATGTAAGGGAGCACTATGATTGCTTGGAACTCCAGTACATAGAGGGAGAAAAGCCTGTTGAGAATCTATGGGTCAAGCTTAGTGGTGTAGGCAGCACTGGAGATGTGGTGGTTGGTGTCCGCTACAGGCCGCCAAATCAGGATGATGTGGTAGATGAGGCTTTTTTGGGGCAACTGAGAGAAGTTTCCAGATCTCCACGATAACGAGAGCCCGCGAACTTCAATTACCCTGACATCTGTTGGGAGACCAATATGGCGGTACACAAGCAGTCCAGGAAATTTCTGGAGAATGTTGGGGGTTACTTCTTGGTACAAGTGCTGAAGGACCCAACCAGAGGTCGTGCGCGGCTCGACCTGCTGCTTACAAACGGAGAAACTACTAGGGAAGGTAGAGGTGGGTGACAACCTGGGAAGCAGTGATCATGAGATGGTAGACTTCAGGATCCTGACCAAAGGAAGGAAAGAGACCAGCAAATTACACACCTTGGACTTCAGAAAAGCAGACCTTGACTCCTTCAGGAACCTGATGGGCAGAATCCCCTGGGATGCTACCATGAAGGGAAAAGGAGTCCAGGAAAACTGGCAGTATTTTAAGGAAGCCCTATTGAAGGCGCAGAAGGAAACTGTCCTGATGTGCAGCAAGAGAAGTAAATATGGTAGAAGACCAGACTGGCTTAATGGGGAAATCCTTGGAAAACTGAGGCACAAAAAGGGAGCTTACAAAAAGTAGAAACTTGGACAGATGTCTAGGGAGGGGTATAAACATACAGCTCGAGACTGTAGGGCAGTTATCAGGAAGGTGAAAGCACAACTGGAATTGCGACTCGCAAGGAATGTGAAGGATAACAAGAAAAGTTTCTACAGGCACGTTAGCAAGAAGAAGGTGATCAGAGAGGGCGAGGGGGGCCCTACTAGATGAGGGAGGTAATCCAGTGACAGATGATGTAGGGAAAGCTGAAGTACTTAATGCTTTCTTTGCCTCTGTCTTCACGGACAAGGACAGCTCCCAGAATAATGTGATAAGTGATGCATTGTGGGATTAAGGTGGACAGCCTTTGGTGGGGAAAGAACAGGTTAGGAGCTATCTAAAAATGCTAAATGTCCGTAAATCCATGGGCCAGGACCTAATTCATCCTAAGATTCTGAGGGAGTTGTCGTATGTTGTTGACAAGCCCTTGGCCATTATCTTTGAAAAGTCGTGGAGATCGGGAGAGATCCTGGATGATTGGAAAAAGGCAAATGTAGTGCCCATCTTTAAAAAAGGGAAGAAGGGTGATCCAGGGAACTATAGGTCGGTCAGTCTTACATCAGTCTCTGGAAAAATCATGGAGGAGCTCCTCAAGGAAGTCATTGTGAGGCACTTGGAAGAGGGGAAAGTGATCAGGAATAGTCAGCATGGATTCGTGAAGGGCAAGTCATACCTGACCAATCTGATTAGTTTCTATGATGAGATAACTGTCTCTGTGGATAGGGTAAAATCAATGGATGTGATTTATCTTGACTTTAGCAAAGCTTTTGATACGATCTCCCACAATATTCTTGTCAGCAAGTTAAAGGAGTGTGGATTCGATAAATGGACAGTAAGATGGATAGAAAGCTGGCTAGAAGGGCGGGCCCAGCGGGTAGTGATCAACGGCTCGATGGCGGTCGGTTTCTAGTGGAGTGCCCCAAGGTTCGGTTCTGGGTCTTGTTCTGTTCAATGTATTTATCAGTGATCTGGATGAGGGGTTGGATTGCACCCTCAGCAGGTTTGCGGATGACACTAAGCTAGGGGGAGAGGTAGATACATTGGAGGGTAGGGACAGGGTCCAGAGTGCCTGAGACAAATTGGAAGACTGGGCTGCAAGAAATCTGATGAGGTTCAATAAGGACAAGTGCAGAGTCCTGCACTTGGGCCAGAAGAATCCCAAACATTGTTACAGCCTGGGGTCCAACTGGCTCGGTTGTAGGTCTGCAGAAAAGGACGTGGGAGTTGTAGTGGATGAGAAGCTGGACAGGAGTCAACAGTGTGCCATTGTTTCCAAGAAAGTTAATGGCCTATTAGGTTGCATCAAGAGGAGCTTTGCCAGTAGATCCAGATAAGTGATTATTCCTCTTTATTTGGCTTTGGTGAGGCCGCATCTGGAGTACTGTGTCCAGTTCTGGGCCCCCAATTATAGGAAGGATGTGGATACACTGGAGAGGGTCCAGCGGAGTGCAACCAAAATAATTCGGGGGCTGGAGCATATGACTTATGAAGAAAGGTTGAGGGAATTGGGACTGTTTAGTCTGCAGAAGAGAAGACTGAGGGGGGACTTGATAACAGCCTTAAACTTACTGAAGGGAGGTTGCAAAGAGGCTGGAGAGAGGCTGTTCACAGTGGTCACGGATGGCAGAACACGGAACAATGGTCTCAAGTTGCAGTTGGGAAGGTCCAGGTTGAACTTTAGGGAAAACTTTTTCCCTAGGAGGGTGGTGAAGCATTGGAATGGTAGTGGAGTCTCCATCCCTGGAGGTGTGTAAGTCTCGGTTCAACAAAGCCCTGGCGGGGTTTGGTCCTGCTTAGAGCAGGGGGCTGGACTCGATGGCTTTTTTAGGTCTCTTCCATGTCTATTGTTCTATGATTCTGTGATATGTCCCCTGACTGGGAGGTATGGGATACATAGTCCTAGGGATGGGGAGTCTATGACCGCTACCCTAAGAGAAGAAGAAGAAGGGTGATGGTGGTCAGGGATTCCCTCCTAAGAGGGATGGAATCATCCATCTACCACTGTGACAGGGTAAGGCTGGCAGGGGGTGAGTACAAGAGGGAAAAGCAAGGCTGGCAAATGAGCAGAGTGTGAGCAGCTGGAGAGGAAGCTGCCCTGGGTCATTTGGACCAGCTGGTCCCACTTACGCCTTCTTTTAAAAGAACCCTTTGCCCAGTAGGGCAGGCCTGAAGCACAGTGGCCCACTGGGGAGAGGAGAGTGATAGAAGAGGTGATAGAGGAGAGGATAGAAAGCAAGGGGAGAGAGGCAAAAGGGGCTTTTCTAGAAGCACCAGAGGAGGAGAGGAGTGCTCAGCTGCAAGGGGCTAAGGCCCTGCCCAGGAATCCCTGAGATCTGGTGTAAGGCCAAGCAGAATGATCACACAGGAGGAGCCAAACCAGGAGGAAGAAGGTACTGCTGCCACTGCTGCTAGCACTGGTGCTATCTGGAGGAGATATGTCAGGGGAGGAATCATCTGGGGAAGTGGCCCGGGGAAGAGCTGCGGTGTTCATAACAAGGGGAGCCCTTCCCCACCACTAGCAGCATAACAAGGGGAGCCCTTCCCCACCACTAGCAGCCACAGAGAGTCCCTGGGCTGGAACCCGGAATGAATGGGTGGGGCCCAAGTTCCCCCCAGACCAACATCTCCACCACCCCTTCCCTGTCTCAAGAAGGGCAATGGTATTCTGGCTGTGGGGTAGTGGACTAAAGAGAAGCCTGGAGCCCCGGGACAAGGCGAGCCTTGCCACACCATCCAGACCTGGAATCCCGGCAAGTATGCTGTTTACCAGGAGCTAGAATCCAGGATGTGATGGAGTCTCTTCCAAAAATCATCAGACCCCTTCTTACTTCTCCATGCAGGAACTAATGACACAGCGAAGAATAACCTTGAGCAGATCGCTGTGGTTTATGTAACTGGTAAGAAAGATAAAGGAATATAGAGCACAAGTGGTCTATTCTTCCATCCTCTCTTTTGAAGGAAGGGGTCCAGGTAGAGATTGTCGAATTGTGGAAGTAAATGCGTGGTTGTGCAGATGGTGATGAAGAGAGAGATTTGGTTTCTTCAGCTATGGGATTCTGTTTCAAGAACAAGGATTGCTGGGAAGTGATGGCATCCACCTAACAAAGAGAGGAAAGAGCATCTTTGCAGGAAGGCTTGCGAACCTGGTGAGGAGGGCTTTAAACTAGATTCAGCGCGGGATGGTGACGCAAGCCCTGATGTAAGTGGGGAAGGAGAAAGGGCAAAAAAAGGAGGGCCCCTGGTTCAAAAAGAGAAAGTAGTCCAATCAGCTAATTGTCTAAGGTGTTTGTACACAAATGCAAGAAGCCTGGGAAACAAACAGGAAGAGTTAAAGGTCCTGGCACAGTCAAAGAAGTATGAGGTGATTGGAATAAAGGAGACTTGGTGGGATGACTCACATAACTGAAGCTCGGTAATGGAAGGGTGTAAACTGTTGAGGAAGGACAGGCCATGGAGAAAAGGAGAAGCTACACTGTATGAGAGAGAGCAGTAGGATTGCTCAGAGCTCCAGTAATGGAGGGAGAAAAGCCAGCTGAGAGTCTTTGGGTTAAAAAAAAAAAAAAATATATATATATATATATATATATATATATATATATATATATATATATAAGAACATAAGGAAAGCCATACTAGGTCAGACCATAGGCCCATTAAGCCCAGTATCCGTCAGGGTTTCTCTTTTCTGAAGATGAAGCTGCCATCTTTCCGTGGCAGATGAGAGATTGGAGAATGAAAAGTTTTTGTTTAAGCACAGCTATCAATTAGCTGAAAAAAAATTCTTCAGAGCAGCGCAAAATTAAGTGGACTTGGGACAGCCCTCCCTCACTTTCAACATGTATCATCTTAAAGTGCCTTTCATTGTTGTGTGAGCTTCCCATCCTCTGGCCGTCAATTTTTGCTCACTCTCTAGTAGCCGAATTAACGAAAAGCTTGTTCCTTATACCACTAGGGTAGCTTGTAGTAGCTGCTTTGTCACATTGACCATAGCAAAGGAGACTGAATTTTTCCATTGCTGAGGGTACTATGGTAACATAGGTCCATTTGAGCTGCCCTGTATTTCCTTCCTTCCAGCCCAGTGAATGAGCAAGATACATGCCCAAAGCACTAATTATCCAAATGCCATATTTATTCAGGAAATGTACTATCTGCAGCATCCACTCCTTAACCACGGTTATGATGGTCTTTGTGTCCATCTTACTCAGATCCTAAGCCTCATTCCACATCCCAGACCTCTGATCCATATCTTGAATATTCACTGATCTTAAGTTTGATCTTCTTTGACTACAGTCGTATCTTCAAGTGTCCACCCAAAACTAATGGCATATGGGATGGATTGACTAAAAGAAGTAGCCAATTGTTTGTCTGCACTCATGGCTTTTTCTTAAAAAAAATCAGTTTCAAGAGGTCAAGTAACCAAACTTAGCCAAATTTATTGCTTAAAGACAACAGTAAAATTCAAAAAGGAAAGTTAAATACTCCCTTCTGTGGAGCAAATCCCTGTGGCATGATCACTGTGTGCAGAAGGTGTGCTTCAAAGACATGCATTTCAGGTAATGATATTCAGAGTGTGATTTTACAAGTTCCAGAACTCTTCACACAGACTCTAATTTAGCCCACTCCTGTGTGCTCTGGTGCCCCACCCAGAGAGGTGTGCGACACATCCGTGCACAAGCCAGCCAGGGCGGCTTCCTGCATGGCATGGTGCCCTGTCCAGAGTGGCTCCTGTGTAGTGCCCCACCCAGAGCAGCTTGTGGCGATGAGCAAACTGCCCAGAGAAGCTCCCCACGCAGCAACGTGCCGTACCAAGAGAGGTGCGTGGCCCAGCTGTGCACGGACCTCCTAAAGCGGCTCCCCATGTGGTGCCCTGCCCAGAGAGGCTTGTAGCACAGCCATGTGCAAGCCAGCCAGAGCAGCTTCTCATGCAGTATTGGTGCCCCACCCAGAGCAGCGCCCCTCATGGCACGGTGCCCCATCCAGAGCGCTCAGTGCAGGGCCCCACCCTGACTGGCTTGCGGCATGGCCATATGCAAGCTGCCCGGAGTGGATCCCCATGCGGCATGGTGCTCTGCCCAGAGCATATTGGAATATCCAGCAAGCTCCCAGTCCCAGGGCTGCCAGATACACAGTTCACTTCTTGTTTGAGCCATGACTGAGACCACTACCAGATTCCACAGGTGCAGAGTCAATCCTTGAGTTTAAACTCACTGCTGTACTTTATTTCCCTCCGCAGGCTCCGCAAACATTACTCTGAAGAAGCTGCACACTGTAGCTGGCAGGTGTCTCATGAAAAAGCCAACAGAGCTTGAGTGCAGTCTCTGTGAACCTATTGTCTCTCCTGTCTCCCAGGTAACACCTGCACTTCACTGGGAAGGAAGAGAGGGCCTTGAGGGTTATGGGTGAACTGGATGTTTGAACAAGCAAGAAAAGTGGAAAAATTGTTTGAGAGGCTGTGGGATCACTAATATTGAAGTTTAAAGGGATAATGTTCTGTAGTCCTGCTTGATGGAGTACCAAGAAAGTGGTTGACTCAGAGTCAGTGTTTCGTTCTAAATAATGATGACTTCTAATGACTTCTTCAGGGATATGTGGCCAGAACAGTTTCAGAGCTAATACCTCTGATGTCCTGTGCTAGGCTATGTCTACACTACAAGATAAGTTCAGATTTATGGCAGTTGGCTTGATTGTACCAAATGACTATCTTCACTGTAAATACCATTAGCATAATATTGTTGGAACCAGGTGAGTCAAGTTTGAATTTAACAGTTCGAATGAAGGCTAGTTTGGAAGTGCCATGTGTTTAAATCAAATTCATTAGCCTCCAGAGGCTGACTGGCACTGCTGCACCTGGCTTACAGCTCCCTGCCACTCACAGGAGCTGGGAAACTACCAGCGTAGCAGCCCTGTCAGTTTCCCCACTCCAGCAAGTGGAGGGAAGCTGGGAAACTCACGGCGCTCCTGCACCTGGCTCCCGGCTCCCCGCCACTCACAGGAGCCGGGAAACTGACCAGCGCAGCAGCCGGATCTGTGAGACAGGCACAGCAGCTTTGGTTGGTTTCCTTGTTCCCCCAGGCTGCAGGGACCTGGGAACCAAGCAGCCAGATGAGTGCTGCCAGCGGTGTGGGTGCATCTCCCTGGGTGAGCAGAACGCAGAATGTGGAGCTGAGAGATAGGTTCCCACAATGCACTGCTGCAACAGTCAATGTTTGGCCACTCAGGTATGACAGCACTAACTGGACTTTGTGGGGAGTGAGGATACTCAAAATGAGATTTGTAAAAGCCAGACTTATCAAAACGAATTTGTCTGGTAGTGTAGACGTAGCCATAGACTGCAAGGGGAACCATTTTGCATTGTAAAGAGAAGGGTTGGATGACCTGATTTCCATTGCTAACTCTAGGAATTGCCTCTTTGTATTATATCAACTGTTTCGATATCTCCTTTAGGAAATCAAGTCACTTTGCATGTTTGTAAGTAGACGGTATAACACCAAATATATGAGTAATATCTGACCTCTCAATTTCTTTGGTCCATTCTGAGTAAGACAAGGTAGCAGTAGCTGCACTACAATGTGTCATGTGCTGCTGTTTCTGGAACCTTCCAAGCACACACTCTGACTCACTTGAGTACGGCTCAGTTTTCATATGCTACATCTCTTCAAAGAGGAAGCAGTTAAATAATTAGCTGTAATATTTTTGCTATCTATATCTGAAAGTATTGGAGCACCAGAAGGGAAAAAATCACTAAAAACACAGTATTCACAAACAGAGGGACCTGCTTATCCACCTGAGAGCAGAAGGAAGGAAGTAAAAAGAACCAACATTTCCCACTCCAGCGTAGAACAAACCACTTGTGAAACACCACCAGAGTTGCAAGGAAACAAGTAGTCCTGGTGAGTAGAGTAATGAAAAGGCTCCTACACTCTTCAGATTGTATTTTGGGATGAACATTAATTCCACTGGATTATCCAGGAGATACTGAAGTTGGTCCAAGAGAAGAGAGCATTGAGGGATGCAAAGGGATGTTTCTGAGGGGGCGGAACAGCAATTTAGAGTGAAATGCAATGAGGTAAGGAAAGGGGCCAGAAAGGATAAGGCAAAATGCTTAGAGGAGTGGTGTGAAGATATAGAGAGGTATTACGGTGAATGTAAGATCAAGGAGTTTATAAGATGATCAGAAATATTAATAGGAAGTGGCAGCCGAAGCAGATGGTGATCAAAGACAAGAACAACGAGGTGCTCATGAGCAAGGAAAAGATTGTGCAGTGATGGATGAGATATTGCACCGATCTGTACAAAGCACAGTTGAACCCGAGTGATTCACAGGGACTGCTTGAAGAACTGAAAGAGAGATCCCCTCTGAGCATTGAGAGCAAGACTGATATTTCGAAGAAGGAAATAGAAAGAGCAGTGAAACAAGTAAACAACAACAAGAGCCCTGGAAATAAGATCATGGGAGAGATGATCAAAGACAGCAGAGCAAGTATGATTCAAGAAATACACCGACTATGTAACATAGCTTGGAAAGAAGGGAAGGCACCTAAAGAATGAACAAGATCTGTACCAGTGACAATACACAAGAAAGGAAGTGCACTGGAGTGCAAGAACTACAGAACGATTGTCCTAACAAGTCATCTAGACAAGGTGCTCGTGATGATACTAACAGAGAGACTAAGATCGCAGGTAGAACATCTAGCGGACAAGCAAGCAGGGTTCAGGGAAGATAGTAGTACCATAGAGCAGATATTGGCACAGAGATTGATAGTGGAGAAAGTGCGACAAAAAGCCAAGAACATTTACAATTGCTTTATCGATTTTCAGAAAGTATTTGACCGTATAGACCAGAAAGTGACTTGGGCAGTAGCGACTGGCTTTGGAACAAAGCTGAGAGTCTTGAAAACGTGTATTCAGCAGCATGTTGTGTGGATATGAGACATGGGTGATATCAAAAGATTCGAAGAGAAGGATATTGGCATTCAAGAGTTGTTACAGAATGGTCCTGAGAATAGGATGGATACAGAAGGTCACCAACAAGGAATTATATAGGAAGATACAGCAGAAAGAGAACCTACTGCAGAAGGTCATGCAACAGAAGTTACAGCTATTCGACCATAATTGCAGAATGAACAATGAACAAAAAATCAACACCCTGGTATTCAGCATAATGGATGGTTCAAATAGGAGAGGCAGACCCCACAGAGAATAGGTAGATGATGTAGCAGATTGATGCGGAGCTAGTCTACAGAAACTAAGCTACTCTGCACTGGACAAGGAAAGACAAAAGGAAACAGTGAGTGAGGCATTGGACACCAACGGGCACTGAGTGCATAGTTATTGATGATGATAATTTAATTGCAGCCTTGTTTAGCTCAGCTTCTATGATGGGGCACAAGGCAGCAAACAGTCCCTTGAGTAGGCTCATCCCACTAAGACTAAATCCTGGCTTTATGTAATTATAAGACATAGACTTTCTGCACAAATTTGCTATTGCACATTATGTGACAAACCTGATCATGAGGAAACTGTTTATGAATGAGAGCCTAACAGACTCGCTTGCTTTATGTTCTTGGGTTGTACTTGAGTCAGAGACTTGGTAAAATACACTAACCTTTCCTTTTCTCAAGTTTCTTACCAATCTCCTCTTCTGACAGCAATGCAGTGTTCCATGGAGAGAGTTTTCTGAATGTAGTAACCTTGTCTGCAGGTTGCATATGCCAGAGGTCAGAACAGGGAGCCAGAAGAGGAGATATACAGTGCAGAGAATTTCCGTCGCATTGCACGGAGTCTCAGTGGGACAGTCATCGCAAACAGGGAAGACACCCTGGTCTCCTCTCATAGTTTTGTAAGTAGAAGGGAAGACACCCTGGTCTCTTCTCATAGTTTTGTAAGTAGAATGGACCTCAGCATTGCAAAGAGATGACTGCTTGAGATGGAATTTTGGGGGCTGCTTTTCCTGTCCCTTCCCCTAATCAATGCCACTAGCAAGTGGTAAAGAGGAAATGTACAAATCGAACAATATTGATACCAGATCAAAAGCATGAAAATTTCTTTCAGTGGGAGGTTCCCTTTCTTCTCTATTTGAAAGAGGAGTCAGCTCTTTATAACAATGTTGTCTGCTTTTAAAGTCATCACACTTAGAATTGTGCAGACCAGTGCACATGCGTGTTAGTTACACACATGAACAGGGTGAAACCTGGTAAAGGGGCACAGTCAATAGGAAGTTGTCTAGTTTGCCGATTGAGTTCCTTAAACATTGCAGTTTCTAAGAGCCCCCTAAAACGGTATGGCTGTGTCTACACATGCCCTCCCTTTTGGAAGGGGCATGTTAATGAGGTGCTTCAGAACAGATTCATGAGGCGCTGACATGCACATTCAGCGCCTCATTAGCATAATGACAGCCAGTCACACTTTGTAAGTGTTGCTTTCAAAACACAGACTGGCTGTATAGATGCGGGTGCTTTGAAATAAGCCCCACGCTTCAAAATTCCCTTATTCACAATTTGAAATCAGCACTTATGAAGCACGACTGGCCATCATTATGCTGATGAGGTGCTGAATGTGCATGTCAGCGCCTCATTAACCTGTTCTGAAGTGCTTCATTAACATGGCCCTTGGGGGGCGTGTAGACACAGCCTATGAGTTGTGATGTTATAAAAGAATTTTAAACAGGATGTATAAGGAAATTGGTGTTTCCTTGTTGGTGTTTATAAAGCATGTTTTCAGCAAGAAATAATGATTATATGCAAAATGCTGTCAGTTGCACAAAGTAAAAAGCTTAAAACAGTAACTCTCAGGTTAGGTACCACAAATCTGGAATCTGAAAAAGGTATAGTATTTTCAGTCAGAAGTGTTTTTTTTTTTTAAAAGTTGATTGTGTCCCTTCAGCAGATTACTCAAAGTTCAGTAATTCTAACATCTTGTGTTTAACTTTTTAAAATCATGCCTGTCTGTATTTTCTTCATGAAAAAATTATAGTGAGTCTGGATATAAACCAAAGTGGATGTTGCTTTGCTAACCCTCCTGCTCAAAGGGCAGGGAAAATATATTCCCTTGTTCAACATGATTATTAAAGGAATGAAGAATATTGCTGAGTCTACTTGCACCGAGTAATAGTCCCCTTTCAGAATTCTCCCAAATTAAGTTTAATGAAAAGTGGGGATTTTTATTGAATTGTACGTCTGAGGAAAGCAGGAACAGATTGCTGCCGTTGTTTAACTCTGTGAATTCTCTGACGGGGCAAACTTACGTAGTAATGTGGTGTATTGGGTTTGTTCTGATTTTTTCATTTGCCCTGTTTATCCTTCTTCAAAGGAAACTGAAAAGCATTGGCCTTGTTTGAAAGCAGAAGAAAAAAGATGGGTGAGGCGACACTACAAAGTCAGCATCAAGCAAGGTTGAATGTTATGGCATCACTCGAGTTTTAGTTTTAGGCCTTGTCCAATCACACAAGTTGCACCAGTTTAACTAAAATTTGTTTTCAAATCAATTTAATTAAACCAGTGCAACTTTCATTGTAGGTAAGGCCTTCGCCCAACCTTGGATTGATGCAAAAGCTCAAACTCTGCTGCCGTAATGGAAGGTTGTGCCCTACATCACTGTTTAGTTCATGGTAAAGTGTTTGACAAGGGAGAGGTTTCAGCAGTGTACATTTTCCTGGCACGTATGGCTCATCCCTTCCAAAGTTGATTGGGAAAGAGCAGGTTCCTTTTTCTATCACAAGGTTATTCTGAGATGCAAGTATGATGGTGAAGTTTTGTTTCTGACCTTTGATTACCAAAGAGCCCTTCTTGGGAGGTATTGTTACCTTGCATTTCTTTCTCTTTTGTAGGCAGATGCATGTACTTGTTCTGGTGATTCATCCATCTCTCCTTCCTGGATCCCCACCATGTTTGCTTGATTGAACCCAGCTTTGTGTTTAACCATCATTTGTGGTTTCTTTCCTTTCTCATTTTGTCAAAAGGAGGCATCAAATGTGAGGAAAATGCCAAAGGAACCCAGGCACCGTTCTTCCAGCTCCACTTTCCTCCCCTTTCCCCACGATCCTTCTGTGTTACCCATTGATTCCCACCACTACCCAGCCCAGATGCAGAACCTGTACCATGATGTACTGAGGCCTAGCATGGTGGGCAAGGCACATAGACCATCAGGTAATCACAGGACTCTTCACCCTCCTCCATGATCAGAAATGTTGTCTCTGATGCTTTCCCTGCTGTTGCAGAAGTACAACTGTTTGGATCTTGTCTGTCGTAGGGATGGTTTCACTAATTGCCTGAACCTCTGCAGAAATTTGGAAGGATAAATTGTCTTTTTTTCCTTTGCTGTCCCTTCCACACTGCTTTAATGAGGCTGTGTAAAATAGATATAAAGGGACAGTTGTTTGTGTTCAAGGTATGGCTGTACTATTTAGTTGTAGTAGTGTTTTCATTACATGTACACAAGAGGACGACAACAAATGTCATTATATTACTCTGTTTTAACATTAAAAGAAATGAAGCTATAAATGATGGATACCTTCTTCAGAGATGACCAAAAGTTGCACCCAGGATTTTTTGCACCCAAAGTGTTTTGATGCTTAACTGTGTTTGTGGGAGCAGTGGGAAGTGGCCACCTATGGAGGAGTTGGCTATTAGTACTGTTTTTTTTGTGTAAGATACTTTCCTCCAAAATCACTTGTGTGTGAAATCTATTGGAGTTACAATTTCTATTAGTGTTACAAATTCCTGCATGATAGCCAATCATGAAAGTTACCCAGAAACCCCTAAAACGTGTGTTTAATTTTCTTGCTAGGCCCCTTCTGAGGTGACACAGAACATGTTAAAATAAGTGCTGACTGCTAAGGAAATCAGGTGTTCTTTTAGCACAGCTGAAGAGAGAGAGGTTGGAGCTCTTTTCTGGGGTGGGTGGAGTTGCAGAAGACAAGTGAATTGCAAAGAATGTGCTGCTTAGTTTCCACTCATTCTGAATCATAGGTCACTAAGTGCCCTGGTGGAGGGCTGGGTCAGCTCACCCTTTCATATCATCTGCGGCCCACAGTTAGAGGTTTTGAGAGGAAAATAAATTAAAATGAAACTGACTGAACTACCCCTCTTCCCCACAGGAGATCAGAAGAACATCCAGAAGCTTCTGGTTGTGCCTGACCGGGGTGAAACTTTCCGAGGTGAAAACCACCCAGGTGTGGCACTGAACTACAGGAGTCCATCTTGTATTCAGAAGTGTGCTTCTTCCCAAGGACAGAAGCCTCTTGTTAACCAGCCTATGGGAGGTGGAACATCAAGGGTCCCTGACCATTGCCTGCAGATGAGCCACACTGCCAGACAAACAGCAGCACTGCCAGATGAACAAACATGGCAGCTGGGATACGCTGCCCAGCTGGACAAGGGGTTACAGGAAAGCTTCCTCCAGCAGGCCTCCCAACATCAAATGCACAAGTCCTACACCATTAATTGCCGGCCACCTCCTAGCACAGATTACAGTACCTTCCAAGTACCACAAGGGCTCCCTGGGAATCCTGGGGCCTCTCAGGTTTACCCTGTGCCTCCCCCACATACTAAGGCCTCTGGGCCAAAGAGAGTTGATATGCCCCCAGAAGAAGACTGGCGTCAAAACAGCTTTACCTCTCAGCCTGCTAGACAGCGAACACTGCCAGTGCACTTGATGGATGGGACTTTTCCTTCTGAGATGCACCACAGGATGACGGCGTAAGCAGCAGCTGCTGCCACTTTACAGAATAATGGCTGGTGAGGTCTTGTTTCACTCACAGTATTCCCAGCATTGGTCAGATCCCCGGGTGAGCAGCTGTCTGAACTGTAGCTGTTACTTGAGGTGAACTTAATAACAATGCAGGTAGCTCTTCAGTCAGTATCTCTGCTAGTCATGTCATAAAATGTAGCTATACAGTATGTTGAAACATCATTGCTTTTCCTGTATGGCTGAATTGCTATCTCTGGGAGGAACTCTCATCTATTTCAGTCTCAGCAGCAAGCACTCTATTGGTAGCAGGTATAAGGGACACTGGCTGTGAATAAGCTCACAGATGCATGTTTATTTTGAAGAAAGATGTACCATTAACAAAAAGGATCCCTTTTGAAGGACTCAAGCGTGAAACAAGGCTACAGTAAATTCATTGCATACAAAGGCAACACATGCTTTTCCTTCTGTTTTCTTCTCCTTCCTCTCTTGTTCCCTACTGAGGGAAAAACAGCTCCACCATTGAGGTTCCAGCACATCTAAACAGAGGATGACTGGTGGGAAGTGTGGCAAACCCAGCTTTCGGTGTGCTGAGACTTCAAGCACAGGCCTCAGCTGTAGTTGCTACTGAGGAAGCAGGAGAAAGACATTGGCCCAGACTAAATCAGAACTTTCCCCATCCCCTTCAGGCAAACTAACATTGCTTCAGACAGAAACGATGACTGTTAATGCCACACGCTTACTTACACCAAGATAAACACAGAATAAGTTTAACTATTTTAGGGTTGAACATACTTGCTTTTGTAAGTATTTTTCAAATAAATATAACATAGTTCTATTTAACTACCTGTGTAAGGAATCATCCTCATTTTTATTTGGTTTTACTCAGCAGCTCGTCTGAAAGCTCTGATTTGTGTTTTTTAATACACTAACTGGAATAAAACATGCTACATATAAAATTGTTTGCAGTGTTCTTGTGTTAGTCCCAGGATATGAAACACACAAGCTAAGAGAGGTAATATCTTTTTGTAGCCCTGAAGAAGAGTTCTTTGTAACTCTAAAGCTTGTATCTTTCTCTAATAAAAGATATTACCTAACTCACCCTTGTCTCTCTCACTCGTAAAAGTAATTCTTTAAGCATGGTAATTTATTAGCAAACCATTTATAAAGAAGCACTTGTAATTGGAGGGCTGAATCAGGAATCTGTTGTTACATTGGCTTGCTCTGTGGGCTAGTTGCTTTGCACCTCTGCATTTTATTTTCCTCTGTAACATTGGGATACACTCTCTGGAACTGTATTTTTAGATGTGTGGATGAGAAAAGTGTAGAATTCGTGCATGTTAGTATTGTGCACAGCCAGGCTCTTTAGTCCCCTGCAAAAGGGTCACCTAGAAATGGTCAATCCACAGAGCCAAAGAGCATTGCACAAAGCGAGTTTGCCTACACGTCAGTAGTCCAACCGATGGCTAAGTCAAGCTGGTGCCTTTCTGGACCTTACTGTCAACGGAAAGAAAGCTGCCTGCAAGAGCTCAACCCACTACTGAGCTCCACCGTTTGAGCCCTGTGACACGCACAGTGTCTCTTGCCGGGCCGTACCCCGGTTTCGTAATGACCGTGGGTCCGTGTAGTTCCCCGTCGTTTGTTCACCTTTTGTGAAAAACTTTTTCTAATAAAAATTAAGCTTACAAAAGTCAAATTGAATTTGATGAACAGTGGGATTTTAAAAATTAAGAGGCCGAATCTTACAGGTATACACAGATGCCCGCTCCTGTCCACAGGTAAAATTCCCGTGGGGGGCGTCTTAATGGAAATTCATTCACCCACTTGCTCTAGTGCGCCCATGACCAATGATTTCAGGACAAATGATGGTTTTAACAAAACAGGAGGGTACTTTATTTATGCGTTTGTAAGACCACAGTTTGGTTTCCCCACACTGAACAGTTATTGAGCAGTTGTCTGTATAAATGTTACAAGGTATAAATATTCACACTTACATAGCTGCTATACATTCTGTAGGTGGAGTCAAGTTGGCAAATCACCAACAACCACTTTCTCTGAATACAAATTATAGGAATATAAAAATACAAAGTGACAAGGTATATTCTGTGGCTATTTAGCCCCTGGCTTGCTACACCAAGGAGCTCTAAAAATCTTAGGACTTAGGGCCCTGCCACCCTGAGTCCAGTTAATCTACAGAAAAAGCCCAATAAGGGGTGCTACTCCCTTAAGAGGACGACGGATTATTTTTACATATACCATGTACTCATGTTAAACCATGCAAACGGTCTTATTGACATACTGCTAGTTAATCTGAGCTTACCAAGCAGTGGTAACAACTACAGATAAGGTAATCTCTTAACTACAAATAAATTACTCTCTTAACTACCTAACTAACTACCTACCGTATCAATTAGCTTACCTAATCTTAACTAACTACTAACTAACTTACTTAACGTTAATTTTAAAACTATTAATTTAACATCAAGTCTTTTCTTGTTGATGCTTTTGTCAATGCTATAGGTAAGGAAAAGTAGATTGAGTTTATAAATTGAAAAAATTGAAGTCATTAACCAGTACACGCAGTTAAACAAGAAGGATATTCCTTTGCTGCTGCCTCAGTCCCTGTGCTGTAGATAGCTGGCTACAGCGCAGTACCCCCTAAGGGGCCAGTTCGACCATTAGCCGTGGGAGCAGGGAGTGCTGCTCATGAAGTGTCGCTGCCCGCTGGAACCCGCTCCAGGTTCTGCAGCCTTTAATTTGTAGCGCCTCTCTCCACCAATGACTTCGTTCGAAGGGACCGTGCATCTGAAGACCAGCCCCTCAACTCTGCTCTCACTCTAGCTCTAGCTCTCAGCTCTCAGGATGCCAGAGTCCAGGATACTGACGACTGTCAACTCTCCACTAGGCCACCCCCTAAGACTCTCTCAACTCCCCCCTTTTATAGAGCCTCCTCATACATATCAATGAGGCCCAAAAGTTCCAGGCGGACCTGGTTGAGGACTTGGAAGCAATGGCTTCCCAGGATTGCTATAGAAACAGAAAATTCAACATAGCTAGTATATAGACCAGGGAGCCAACTAACGCACACATCACAAGAGCATGCCAGACCCATGCAGGGACTCAGGAGTCATGGATCAAGGACTGTGTTCAAAAACAGGATTGAAACGCTAGTGAGAATAAAGAGGGAGCAGTCACCGGGGGGGCGGGACTGATAGTGGGTTTAGCCAATGGCTCCTATGGGAGGAATAGTGAAGAGCCAGCAGAAATATATGCCCCCCCCCCCCGCATTAATGCCATACCTAGAGGTGCAGCTGTAAAGGCCCCAGAAAGCAGCACACAGAAAGGGGACCCTTGGGTGGAAAAGTTTTTTGGCATACAATCATCATCACCATCAGTAACCATGGGCTCAGCGCCTGTTGGTGCATGATGCCTCTCGCGCTCTCTCTCTCTCACTATTTCCTTCCATCTTTCCCTGTCTAGTGCAGAGTGGCTTTGTGGACTAGCTCTGCACCAGAACCTATCTACTATATAGTCTAGCTATTCTCTGTGGGGTCTGCCTCTCCTATTCGAGCCATCAAGTATGCTGAATAGCAGGGGTTTGATTTTTTTTATTCGTCTTTCATTCTGCAAATATGCCCAACTAGTTGTAGTTTCCATTTTATAACTTTCTGCGGCAGGTTCTCTTTCGGCTGTATCTTTCTACATAACCCCTCCTTGGTGACCTTCTGCAGCCATCCTATTCTCAGAATCTTTCTATAATAATTCCTTTTGAATGCCAATAGTCATCATTTCAAGTCTTTCATTATCACCCATGTTGCATGTCTGTACAACATGCTGCTGAATACAAACGTTTTCAAGATGCTCAGCTTTGTTCCTAAACTAATTCCATTTCTTTTCTAGATCTTATCCACTGCCTTCAAACTCGCTTTTGCTCTTCTAGTCTCTATTTCCTTCTTACACTCTTGATCACACATTGTGTTACTCCCCTCTGGTATATGGGCAAAAAAAAATCGGAGTTGGGGAAAAACTGATGCTCAGGTTTTAATGTGAAGGTCTGACCCTCATCCACAGTGTCAATACAAGCGCAACCCTAGGAGGCAGGGGGGAAGGACTAAAATATACCATTGTTTATTAGAATGGGGGTGCTGTATGTATGGCCAGCGCTTAATAATTCCCCAGTTTGGCCTGAGGGAGTGGACCAAGGCTGAGGGGTCCAGGACTTTGAGCCCAGCTTATTTGCTCCTCATGGCGACAAGGATGGGATCTGGGGGTGTGAGTGAGTGCCCCGGGATAAAGGAGTGCGGAAAAATAATGAGTTTCAACATATCATGTTCCATACGCAAGAAGGCGGGGGTGGGGGGTGAGGGGGAGACATGATAATCATTTCTCCCTTGAAGAGGGAGAAGGAATAAAAACTTGGCAAAGAAAGGTTTGGCTTGTTTGATAACCGTCACCCCTGCCCCCCGTTATTAGTTTGCCCAACCAATGATGATACCCAACCAAAATTAATAGCCATTAAACAAAAGACACCGGACCCTTCAGGAGGTCCTGATCATGTGCTGAAAGTTAAGAAGAAAGTGATTCAGCAAGCCAGATTTGCAGTAGCTAGTGTAAGGATGCGCCCCCCCACATTACAGCCTGCGGGGGGGTGGGGGTTCAGGGCACAGCTGCACAACTCCGATCTTGGGCGGAGGATTTGAAAGGAACTAGGAAGCCAGGAAAGTTGGGTTTAGACAAAGTGGCAGAGGCAAGATATTATTGCCTCCTAGGCGCTGCTAACGAATTAACAAAGACCGAGTCGTGTTTAAACTCAGCTCTCATGACCACCGATGCTAATCCACAAAAAGAAAGGGGGAATGAGCCGGACAGTTACAGTGGAATGGGTAAGACCACCAGGGTAACTTCGCGCTCAGCCCCCCCGATCCACCAGAAGCCAGAGGAAAAACCCCCTGACATTTATCCTTGGACAAGCTGCACCAGCCAGAAGAGCCGAGAACCTATTATACACTGTCCCAGCCCGCAGGTTTTCCCACTCACTGTAACAAAGGTGTTTAATAATCCACTTGTTAATAATGGTTAGTGCAGAGGGGTAGGATGGCTGGGGAGCTAAAAACTTTAGTGGAAGACAGCAGACGAAAAGCGGGGCGCCCGAGGTGTTCTGGATAGGGAGAGTCGTCCTTGAGCACGGAGCCAAATGGTGGACTGCTGGGAAGGTTTATATTTAGCCCCTAATGCTAGGTGGAGAGGGTGTGGGGGTTCTACAAATCCAGTAACAGAGAATGTGATTTGGCCCACTTCATTACCCACCTTAAGTCTGCTAATTAGTAGTACTAGTTTATAGGCATCGGTGCTTTGATATCGATAGCGGTCGTGGGGAGGGCGGTAGGGTTAACAGAGGCACAGGTGGCACACCAAACCCCATATTTATGGATACAAGACTATACTCATATCCCCGTTAGGGGGCTAGTGATAACGGGTGGTGGGGGAGGCTACCTAAGAGGGTCCTGGCCATATCACTATGGTTACTGGGGTGGGTGGAAGAAAAATCAACCCTTTGGACACTTACGTGACGTGGAACAGGACCTACCCCCTTTTGAAAGTCCCAAGAGAGCCCACACTGGTAAAGTAAAACAGGGATACACCGCAGAGGCGGCATCCCCTGCTCAGGATAAACACCCAGCTCAGCGATCCAAATACCAAAGGGCCTTGTTTGGATTTCTAAGGGGAAAAGGGATAGAAAGATCTACAATTAGGCAATTGAGGCAGAGAAACTGGGTTGGGGCCCATGGAACCAGTATAGGGCACAATCTCCAAAAAACAAGTAGTGGCTGAGGTTATCTCAGCCGACTGGGAGGAAAGTGATGCATATGGAAAAGTGGGGTGGGGGGCAAGTCAATGTAATTAATCCAAACAGACCCATGAAACAAACCTACCCCGGTAAAATTATCTATCCCAGGGAGACCACTTAAAACACTCACAGCGAGCCTAGGGAATACAAACCTAACCGGAGTAGATGCAATACAAAAGGTCCATCTACAGTGAGTCTTGGCAGCACTGCCTGTATCCTAGACAAATAGTTCTGGATTTGAGCCGCATCAGCCCGTAATCACTAATTATTATGGCTGGAAACCAAAAATCCCTACAAAAGGGGAAAAAGGGTTGAAGCCCTAGGTAAGCTTTTAGAGCAATTGCTAAAAGAAGGCAAAATCAGACAGGTTCCAGATAGTGTTTATCTTTCATCAGAAAGGGGAATTCAAAAACCCAGGTCACCCCCCCACCCCAAATATCGTATGGGAATAGATTATCGTGAAGCAAACAGTCAAATCCAGCCTGTTGTATATAGTGTACCTTGGGACTGAACTGCTCTTGAAAAGATTCTGGGAGATTATACTTGTCAGTGGGGTTGTACCATGGCCCTAAAGGACATGTTTTATCAATTCCCCTAAATGACCATAATGGAGGTCTAAATTTCCAATCTGGGGGCAAAATGTACAAATGGATGGTATTACCCCAGGTATTTAAACTCCCTGGCGGTAGCTGCCCAATTGTTGGCACAGACGTTAAGTACACTGCAGCTACCCCCAAACTGCCAACTATTGTTTTATGTAGATGACATGGCCATAGTTGGGAGTGCTAGGTCAACCGTAAAGTGCTCTACTCAGAAGTCCAACAATTGCTGTTAGCAGAGGGGTGGAAGATTAATGAGGAAAAATCATGGCTTAACCCAAGAAACGAGTTCCAGTTTTTAGGGATCGGGGATCACCTAACACGTGGTCTACAACCCTAGATAAGGAGGATTTGGAGAAATGGGTCAGAAACCCTCCTACCAACAAAAAACAAGTTCAGGCTTGGGGTTTTTAAATTATCATCAGCTACTAATTCCCACAGAGTTAGCCTGTGCCTTGGGTATGATACAACGGAAACTAAGAAGGAGTGAGTCAATTGGGTGGACCCCAAATAAGCTCACTGCATCCCAAGTGTTGTCGGAATCTTTGTTAAAACCCACTGAGCTTGTAAGGGTTAAAATGGGAGAACCGGTTTTAATCAACATCGGGTTTTCATTTGATCAGCTCATGGTAGAGGTAACACAGGACGGGCAAGCAGTGGTGAGACATACAAAAACTACAGGGAGGATGGGTTCAATACAGACCTTATGGAAAAATGCTTCTAGCTCTTGAAAAGGCCTTAAGCTGGAAGCACCTCCACGGAACTATAAAGGGGCCCACTGTTACTGCTCTCATGTGGCTGTAAACGGGGTGCCCAATGGAATTTGGGGGACCCATGGGACTGTGGAATAGGTAGTTATAGCCCCCACCCCCCCAGGCCAATTGGATGTCTTGGCAATGGCAGGACTCCCCTTACCACCTGAAGAAAACCCACTGCAGTGGTCATATGGTCCACTGATCACAAACTATGACTGGTTTCTGACGGCAGCACAAAAACGATCCCAAACTCAGGCATTTTTTTTTTAAAGTGGAACTACTTAAAAATCATCACCGAACCGCCAGGGACTACGGCTCAGGAAGCCAAGGCCCCGTGGCATTCATGACTCATTAACGCACTCTACTGAGAGCCACCCCACCGAGGCACCAGTATTCGGAGTGGCTTTGGAGTATGCCATCAATTGTTAACAAAGGAAGGAACCCCAGAAGAATATTTAGAGTTGTGAGGAAACTATTTTGGAACTGGTCCATAGGAAACCATGCCTTTGATTTCTGGTCCATTGGCCTTCACGTAGGCCTGATTCAAACCCCCTTCACAAGTTCATCGACCAACACCTCGACCAGCACAGGGACACATTGAAGAGGCACTTTCTGGGGAAACTGTTAAAGAAGGGGTTAACTCACGCCAACTCCAACCCCATGCCCTTTGGAGAATGGCCACACGCCAAGTGGGGTCATGGGGGGTGGGGGCGCTGCCAAGTGTGCCACCTTATTGGCATATCAAACCGACACGCCAGAATTTAGGTTTTGAAACGCTGGAAAGCGGTCAGCCAGGATTGATTTGCCTGCCAAAAATTATAAAAAAAAAGGAATCTAAACCGAATTGATAAGGGTGTCTTAAATGCCGAAAACTATGCTCCCAGTAGCACATGGCAAGTAGATATAATAGGGCCCCTCCCGGGGTGGCAAGACAATAAAGGGACTGGTAATCATGGGCTTGTGGTCTTGACAAGTCTGGGCCGCACCCACCAAACGGACCACCATCCGCGTGGTATCCAATCTGATAACAGACCCCCCCCGCCCCCGGTTCGGTTCTAATGAGGTCCAAAACTTAGCACGAACATGGAAAACAAAGGAGCTCTTCCACATTCCCTACCATCCGCAAAGCAATGGCGGGGTGGAACACTGAACTGGGATGCTAAAAACCCAGTTGCAGGTTCTCAACGTCCCCCAACCCAATTTTAAGGGGGTGGCATAATTATTGGGATGGCAGTTTGTTTAATTTAAACCATGCAGCATTGCGTTGGCCAGACATTCAGGCATGGCACACTGAAACCTGAAAACCTGTTTTTGAAACTAACAAAGGGTTTGGGCCACACTCCCAGGAGAGGGAGACAGTACACCATTAAAGGCTGAAATCAGCAAATCTGGTACATAGCTCAACATGTATCATTTAAAGGACCCACTGACATTGGTGCACCATAATTGCTTAAGCTTCAGATATGAAGGTAAATGTAAGTTTTATTACAGGTACCTAACATCAAAACTGAAACATCTTCTCCTGAGGCAGACAACAAATGGTCACCGGAAGAAAATTCATTTGTGGCAGCTGCTCTTGCCTACGCTGTGGCTAGTAATGTCACTGACTACATGGTACGTGCTAGTCCAGTAGATGGCGTTGAAACATCTCTATTCTGGTTTGTCCCATGGGAACTGAATCGCACAAACAGCAGATTTTCCTTTCAACGCATGGGATTCTGACCCCCAAAGTTGGTCACCCATGCTGGGTAATCTAGCCATCCAGCCTCTCCCATCGGCCATATGGTGTTTCGAATTGCCAAGGCAGACCCAGCATCGGCACCAGGACCATCTGTTAATGAGTCCTTTGGGCTAGGCCCAATAGTTTTTGTAGGGACTCAAGAGACTTGTAATACCACTATGACAATTAACCTTGGAATACACAATATCCCTTAGGCACTTCTTCTGATAAAGTCAAACGGCATTTTACCCCGGAGTTCTATAAGGATGGGCAGTCATCTGTCTACTAAAGCCCACCCTTTTAAGGGCTTCCATTTTACAAAACTTACCTCTAAACCTAACCTTGGCCTGGACCACATGCGTGCCTTATCCTTTTGCCCCCCGCCCCCCGACTGTTTAGATGCTATTCTTGTCAAGTGTGTGCCCTCAATTTGTCAGGGCTTTGGACTATGCCAAGCCAAATTTGGGGCCCACTTATGAGAGCTACCAACAAACAAGAATTTTAATACAAATCTGTGGACAACGTGGTAGTGCAGTTTTTGCTATGATACCTAAAGCCAGAGGGACAAACTAGCTCCTGGCCTTTTCTTTTTTTAATGTGGGGCCCGTGCCCACTCATAACTCCTGGTAAATGCCAAGGGTAGCTGTACCGTGGGTTATTTGGCCATTCAAGGGGAGGGATATTTAAAATACCACCTGGGTTATTACACACAGACACTGACAACCCCCCACGTGAACTGAAGAGGGACAGGCCTTGGTGAAGGGTCAAAGACTGGGCATCCCGACTATTTCAGGGTACGCTTGCCTTTAATCCCATAGGACACACCTTATTACAAAAGCATTTTAACGAACTATCAGTCTATGTGGAGATGCTGGGGAACGTAACCTCGAAGGGTTTTTCACTTTTTAATAGTCAGCTTGAGGAAATGCATCTGGTTATGCTCAAACATCGCATTGCTTTAGTTTATTTTTTTGGTAGAGCAGGGCGGATTTTGTCCTTGGTATCATAATACTACACAAAAACTATGTTGTTTAACTGTTTGCTCCATTGTACCAAATGTAAAAAAGTATTGTTGGTGAACTTAATCAGATTGCTGTCCAGGTGCAAGGCGACCGTCAACGGGGGTCTTCTGGGCTGTTGGCTTGGTAATTGAGGACTAAGCAATTGGAAAGAGGCCATAGTAGGGTTCCTCATGTCACGCCTGGTGGTTTTGGTAATAGTATGTGTTGGATTTGCTGTACTCAAAGCACTCTTTCACCGGAAAGTAGCCTCAGTAATGGCTGCTTCTCATGAGCGTACCTTCCTCCTAAATCTCAACCCAACGTACAGTGAGGAGGACGAGGCCTAATGCCATCATCCTGGCGTGTGGCCATGGGGCATGTGTAAAATAAGCTGGTTACCCCGAAGTACCAGCCAGGCTGGGGCATGGTAGGGTGAATTGCATGGGCACTTGAACAATGTGGTGAGGTACATGGGATTGAGGCAGGGTCCAGAGACCCTTTTGAAATACAATAAAGAAATATGTCTCAGCACAAACATGGCTAAAACAAGAACCCCAGGACAAGAACTTCACCAAGTATATTGGGCAAGTCTAAACCAGTTAGCACCGGGATTTACTGGATTGCATACAGCCTGCATTAACAGTAGTCCATAACTTCAGCCGCATCCACATCCTCTCGGCCTAAATTGAAAAACCATGTCCTCTGACCCATCAGCCCAGAGGAGCCAGCTGCGTACCTTAAAAAGGAAAAAAATGAGTAGGAGATGCATAGTTGTGTAAAATGGGAAGCAGGGCGGAGGGGTTGGTGGGTTGCTGAGAGAAGCCCCAAGCGAAGAGAAGAAAAGCAGAAGCAAACCAGCCTATGATGTGTCAGGCCTTGGGTGGAGCCAGCAAACGGCAGGACTCTAAAGTGGAGGCTACAATGTAAGGAGGAGGAGGAATTCCCTAATGCTGACACTCTCTGCGACAAGGGCTGATCACCCTTCGCTGCTCCTCCCGCCTGTTGATGAGTTAGATAGGGTAGGGCGCGAATACCTAATGGTACCAGCAAAATCTGCATTATCGTATAGCTAGCGGATGTAACATGATGCAACGGTGGGTCTTATGTCTGTATCTGCTTAACTATGTAAGTATATGCTCTCAGTAAATGCTCTCATTAATGCTGTTCTTATTCTATCTGTTTGTATCCTGTCCTGTGGCAAGGCTGTCTAGATATATGTTGATGTGTTTATATTTTAGTTTCATGAGCCTGTAAGGATCACATGTAAGGCTGAGGCAAAGACGCCACAGAACCCCCAAAAGGGCTCTGACCCAATGACTGGGAAGTTCTAAAAGCAAAGCTGCCTCAGCTGGGAAGCGTGATCTGCTGAGCCTCCCTGTTCTACAGGACAGAGTGTGTCTGTATGTCATACCCTCCTATTAACACTTAAGTAGTCCCATCCCCTGAAACGCGAACCTCTCACTTCGTGGGGATAGTTAACAGCTCTTAGAAACTGGGATAGATAACAGCCAATGAATTCCACCAACCCATGGGCTCTTTTAGATAAATACTGGGAGTTAGAAAAAACAAAGGGGGTGCCTCTCTTTCTTTTGGGTGTAATCCTAGTCCTCCTGTTAGTAGTGTGGTGTAAGAGCAAAAATAAATCTCGGTGGTGCGGGTCATCACCGAGAAGCAGCCCTCCTTTTTAACTAGTGCAACACTTCACTCACCTCCACCCTTATTAAGGACTTGGAGCATAGCTTGTTTGCTCCTCAGAAACCAGCCTGGGAGATGCTGGGTCGGTGAAGGAAACCGTCCACACGTTCTTCTGGAAGGGCTTGAGTTCAGAGGAATACCGCCTCTACTGACTTAGATTTGCTGTGTGGAACAATCCGCTGAAATCTACCAATACACCCACAGCTGAATCG